>NC_138656.1:11261629-12461629 GCF_964273445.1 Streptopelia decaocto | reverse complement strand
TAATAAACTACTCACACTACAGGTGATTTAGCAAAGCAGCAAGAGACTGGAAGTCTGCCAACAGCCATTGAGAAACAGCTTTAAATGCATCCCACAGGACGGGAAAAAAACTCAACCGCATACATAGCTCAGCTTATTCAGATCTGCAAAAAAGTAGGTGCCTGAAGAGCAACCTAACACTCCACATGTTTTTTACACTCCAGAGCTGTGGCCTTAAGAGCTATCTGCAGTCAGGAACAGGATTTTACAGGATTTTGTAACTGGATGTAGCCCAGTCATTCACAGCATAGAGACAGATCTGATTCTGATGCTTTAGGAGCATCTCGCCCATTTCACTTAGAAGCTGCAGCTACCAAGAAACGCATGGCTTGTCCTGATAGAAAACTCCTTATTTTATTAGCCACCTTCCTTCGGAGGAAAATCTGCATACCCCTTCAAAATCAGATCTTTACTCTTAAAGAAAGCTGCTAGTCTTAGTTTTGCCTTCTTCCCAAAGAGAGTTCTGAAGCCCTGCAGATGTCAGAGCCAGCTCTTTTTGAAAAGTCATTTACTCTCAGAGTATTGGAAAAAAAATAGATTGCAATTAAGCAGAGTTATTAATCTTTTGTCACCTAGGACCCAAAGCCCATTCATACTCATGTCAACAAGAGTGTTTGCCACTACAAAAAGGACTGGGCACAACACAAGTGTCTCATCATTTTTCAGAAGAGAATAAAAGATCATCTGGGGGCCAATAACTAACTGCTCTGCCTTCTGGTCACAGCAGCTGACCATTTCTGCTATCCCATCAACAACCATATTACCATTCTCCCAGCATGAGCCACCACAATCCACGGCTCACTTTCTTACATATCTCACAGCTCTGCTACCTACCCAGAGGAGAAATAACCATGGCCACAGTGGTAGAAGTGCTCTTTGGAACATGCCTTTCAAGATACCACTTCTCAAGATGAAAGAACTATCAGGATCAGCTAAAAGCTCCAGATTTTCCCCAAAAGACACTTAGATCTATGAAGAAAGTGCCAGGGTCACTTAAAAAGAGAGTCTGGAGAATCCAGTGGCAGGCAGTTAGTCCTTATCTGGACAGATAGGCAGGACTCAAATTTTGGGGCCAACTGTCTCACGCTCCTTGGACAAAATCCAAGTGGTCAGCGTGAAGCCTCATCATAGTTTCTTCAGGTAATAGTCAAGACACAGAGAGATGCGATTTCCGTCACAGACACCAGATTCCTGCCTGCCAGGGTATGAAATCAAGACTTCTCTGCCCTAATTGGGGTCCAAGAGTGTCAGAATTAAAGGATGACAGTAACTGGATTGGTTACTGTAGTCACAAACAATAAGGTTAAGAGATTTCCTTTCCCTCCTGTTTGCTGGGCTCTGAGTAGGCAGAAGTTATAAGGCAAGGGGGTGGGTGTTAAACCTTTCCTCCTCCAGTTGCTTAAGAGGGGTGTTCAGGGTTGTTAATTTTGCCTCCTACTTATAACTGACACTTCTCACCTCACTGGTTTAAAGACACATTTACCAATGTATGCAGGGAGCAAGGGCACCTTGCTGCACAAACAGTGAATGAAACAGGCTCCTTGAAACCATTCTCCCATCACTCTGCATCCTTTCACATTAAATATCCACACGGATGCACCACTGGAAAGATCACCACTCAAATTTTGCTTAAACTGCTGTTGCTAGTCATGACACAGCTTCACTTGAAAATGCACCATTCTCTCCCATTCCCTTTCCCATGTTTATATCGGCTCTTTCCAGGCTGTCTTCTCACCTTCTTTTCCCCTCCGGACTCTCAAGTACCACCCCACTGGAAAAAGACAGCAAACCTCGAGGATGGTTCAGAGTTACCTCTGCAAAGCACCCAGGCACATCAGCCTGCAAGCAGGGGGTTGGAAGAGAGACAAGTTCTCCATCACAGGGGACCTCCAGCCTCCCTCTAACCACTGATTTCCATGAAACATGGTTCTTTGAGGCAGTTGCCCTTGACAAGCCAGGACAAAATTGGGCAAATAGATGAGAAGCTGGGAGGATCAGACAGACATAATATATTTTCTTAGTAGTTTCCTGTGTGAGGCTACAACACATTTGCTGTGTTATTCACAATACCCAAACATCTGGGGGGCTGGGGGAAGGGAAAATTAATTGAGGACAAACCATACCAAACAACTGCTGCTCCACCATGTGCACAGGAGAGTTGCAGTGACATAACCACATCCCCCAGGCTCTCCTACAGCAAGATTTCACTGCTCTTACAGAAGGCAGCAATTTAGATTTAAGATCTTGTTCCAGGCAGAGAGGGAAGATTTAATCCATCTCTGCCACTTTTTAACTGTTTAGTGAATCATTTCACCTCTGTTTCCCCCTCACCCATGTTTATCCAAAGCACCGAGTAAAACCTGCACAGAATAAGTAGCTTTTCATTATAGAACATCATGCAGCATCTACCACAACAGAACACAAGACTCTGCCATAGCCTCCTGGCACCTCCTGTCACACAAGCTGATTTCCAGATAATAAGCACATTGTCAAGAAGCATCTCCTGAGAAAGCATTAGGATCTGCCCAGACAGTCCATCCCATAATGCACAGCATGCTACTCAGTCACACAGCCATTAGCCTCCCTCATGCTCCACTGCAAGCTATGCAGACATTAATGGCTCCGACCAGGAGCAATATCTTTCCTCAGCACAAAGAGCCCTTAAAACCTCAGCAGAAAGTAAAAAAAAAAAAAAAAATCCCAATTGACTTCCACATACTGCTCCCCAAAATTTCCTCAAGACCACACCAGTACCCATAGACTTCTGAGTCTGTTCAGGGGATTCCCAGCCAGCAGCATCCAGACTAGACAGCAAGGAAAACTCTGCTGGTGACCCGGCTCTCAAATAATTTCTCTCCAGTTGCCCCTTTCTGAGCACACTCTGGCTTCCTAGTCTAGCTTTCCAGTCTCCAGAAGCCAGGGAAGAATCCTCAGCCATATCCTCAAGCTTCAGCTTTATCTTTCCACATCAGAGAAATACCCCAGACTGTATGGGCAGTCTTGTTAGGCTCTATTTTTCCCAAGAATTACAAATTTCTTCCTTTACGAGTACTGGCACTGTGTTGGGAGCAACCCTTCTACACCTCAAGGTCACTTCTGCTTTGCAATACAACTCCACAGTCACTCTAGCACAAGCAAGGAAACAGCAACACTGCAGCACAGAAACAAGCAGCTGGGAACAAAGTGGGGAGAACAGGAACAGGGGTTACAGCTGTGGCTTCAGGCAGGGAAAGTGTTATTTGAAGTAGAAGAAGAGCAAGCAACTTCAGATCATGCATCTGAATCTAAGCCTCACTTTAGTGTATAAACCGCCAGATCATCTTTCTGCTGTTTTCAAACAAGTTACTTGTTTAGCAAAAAGCATGTGACCAAATTCATTGCTGCTGCATAACAGCCTCCCCAGAAATGTTAGAAAGAGCTTACTAAACAATCCACAGGTCAGTGGCAGGGCTACAGGCTACAACAACATTTTTAAAAATTATATTTTACAGGAAACAAAAAGGGTACATTACTTGGGAAACAACACATCTTTAACTGGTCAGTGCTTTACTTAAGATCACTGTGTTTTAACTTCCAGCTGTTCACTTGAGGTCTGCACAAAAGCAACCTCAGGCCACACAGAAAAAACAAAAGCGAAAGTCTGCAGCACCACTTCAATCTTCCGTCATATTATCCATGCTGAAATTAGGCATTAGTATGGCTAATGTCACAGAACTTTTTTCACAAACGTAACAGATTTTGAACTTCTCTGTCTACATAAGAAACAAGATTGCTGCACCAGCTGCCCCCAAATCCAAGGCTGCTTTAAAAAAAAGATGCTGCAGTGCCAGCTTGGCTGAGAGCAGCAGCCAATGGCATGTCAAGGTACAAATGCACCACATCTCCACAGAGGCACAGCACTAGCAGTTTGCCACAATAACTGTTGCTGAACACCTCACTCACTGTGTCTCTGGGCTAAAATAAAATGTGTTAATGAATTAACCACCACAAAGCAGGGAGTGATTACAAAAACACTACTTGCAGCCATGTCTACAGGAGGAAAAGAACAAGATGCAGTGACAAGTGCTGATGGGGATGCAGGACAGGCTACATCCTAACACTCATCACCTGGCAGAACTTGCTGGGATACACCTAAAAGTCCACTGGAGATGTGCCAACACAGCCAAGCTGCAAGAAGGAGTGAAATGGGGTCAAGGTTAGTCCACTGATCCACATCAACTTCCTCCAGTTCTCTGCTGCAGGCATTTGTTCAAGTGCCAATAGACACCTGTCTGCCAAGCCCTGCTACAGCGACTTAAAACACAGAGCATCCCCTCTCCTGGTAGAGGTCTCCAGACATGCTGACAAAAAGGGAACATGTGCAACACAGCAGCTTCTGTAATGCATAGTCTAACAACTTTCCTACTAATGATGAATGCAGAGTTAAGGCTGCATTACAACTTGCTACTTCTGAAGTAGTAAACCCACCAAACAACCCATCTGTTTCTTTTGCTGTTATGCTGAGCTGGGAAGTACCTTAGATCTGACTATCTGCAGAGTCCGGAACATGGTACCATAGTAAGATACATCTGGGAAGAGAGCATGGGAGGTATTGAAGTGATACAATAGCAGTGATATGGGCTTATGGAAGAGACAGCGCCAAACCAGTATGGGCATCCATTTGTGAGGCTTCTTCACAACTGTAAGAAAAAAAATTACATTAAAAAAAAAGCTTAATTCTAAAGAGTTGCACAGTTAAGACTCTTCACTCAAAAGAATGATTCTCATCAAAACTGGTGAATTTGTGCATAGGATTTTCATCCACTTGCAACAGAAGCTGTTAATAACCAGAGACTGTACAATGCAGTTCTCTGCTCAGATCCTTGTGTGTGGAGCAGGTCCCTGAAATAAGGGTGACTTGTTCACACTTCCACAAATCAGTATTGTAACAGATAAAGTTATCCCCAAGCAAGTATGAACATTTCATCAATACACAAGTAAGACGAACAAACTGTAAATTCAGAGTAATGGGAGTGTTGTCCTTTTGTCTGACTGGAGATTAAGGAACATAATAGGCAGAGAAAAAGCTTGAAGTCAGGGGACCTGACAAACATCAAGGAAAAAAATGAGTAAATTATTCATATATACAGTATGCTATGAAATCCAAACGGACATCCTGAGTCAACTTTTAACAAAGGAGCACACAAGAATGGAAGGAATATCTGGAGCAAGCAGCCTCAAGCATAAGGTATGAGAGGACTGAAAGAAATGTCACCTTGCAGGACTGTATTTCAGAAATATAAATACAGGAAAATTCAAAAAGTCTAACAAAAGAAAAGAGCTGATATTTGTTAAGTAAAAAAACCTAAAAGCCACCTAAAAGAAAGAAAAATAACATCAAGAATGTAATCCAGTTGAAAAACACAAGCCATATAAGAACAAGATGTGACCATTTCAGCTTCACAAGGAATAGTGTATAAATTCTGGAAAAAGAGGAAACAAAAAAAGTAAACTACTTAGAAAATTTAAAAAAAATAAGATTCAGAACTAAAGATTATTATAGGTGTGCAGGCGAAGACAGAAGCAAGGAAAAAACATGAAAACAGTACCAAAATTATCAGCAGGCATCTGCAGGGCTTGTTTTTGAGGGAATGAAGCAATAAGAAAGTGGATGTATTGATAAGGTAGAAAATTGACTAATAGAAGATAGATGAAAGAACACAGGTGAAAATGCAGGACAAATAAAAGTATAAAAAGTAAATAAATAATAATATATATATATATATAAAAATAATGTAAATCTAAAAATCTAAATAATGTAAATCTAAAAAAAAAAAATCTAAATAATACAGATTTAGAGACACTACTTGAACTGTTACTGAAAATCAGACAGCAGAAGAATCAACGAGAAGCTTTGAATGAACATGATCTTCTCCCCTGGTAAAAAAAAAAAAAGTTATTAAAGAAAGCAAAAGAGTACCTGAACCCTTTACAAGGGAGTTACTCCTATTCTAACCCTGCTACCATTGTAACAGCACATCAGCTAATTGTTCCTGTTTTTCAGTTTTGGAAAATGGAACCAGAGACATGAGTTCCAAACTGCGTATATTGATAAGAATTTAGTTATATGCACAGAAAAACAGTTAAAAATACACAGCTGATATGGAACCTGGACATTTTTTGTCCAGGAGATGATTCCACATGCACTGGCTTTGGATCTCATGCTACTTAAGTTATGCTCACACTGAAGAATAAGAAGCATGATAAGAAGGATTTACAGCGGAAGTGTAAAAATCAGCATGAGTAGGAAAATAAGGAGAACCTAGAAAAACTAGAATAGCAGCCAAAATACAACAGGAGTTTCTATTTACTACACAAAATCCCTCACTGGGTTAGACTACATGAGACTGGAGAAACAGAAAGAGCACGAGAGATGGCAGTGGGCAGTAAATGATAAAGGAGATAGCATTGCAACAGGCCTGAAGAAAAAGCCAGTTTGGTTTTGAGCTGTGTGCTCAGAGACTGAATCACAGCAGGGAGTGGTCTCTGTAACCACAGCTGCAATGCATTAAGGTACCTGCACTACTGCATCTCTCCTTCGGGTCCACTGCAATGAATATACTGAGCATCCAAACAAAGCCTCATTTATCTAAGAGACTTTTAAGCACAAGAGCAATATCACTTATGCTGTCTGCTTCCCCAGAGGCAGAGACAGTTTCCTGCTGCCACGTCCCACACAGAGGAGTAAGACACACTCGTTTCCCAAAACAGCATCCACCAGCTTTGATGTAGCTAAAAAATAAAAATTAAAAAAACAAAACAAAACAAAACAGAAGCACAGCTTCCCCACCAGCTGGGATGCTGAAAGCTTGGACCAGATAAGAACACAAGGTATTCAGAAAACAGCCTTGGACAGACGCAAACCTGACATGCTATAAAATGCAGTATGTTTCTCACCTCTGGCTCTTTTTTGGTAAATAATTTATTCTGAAGTTGACTGGAGACATGCGTCAAATCTAGAATCATTGCGCATTACAAACAATTACACAAAAGTATCAGCAGAAAATTCATCAAATAATGGATCTGCTATGGGAATCCCATAAGATACTGGCACTCAGCAATTTATCCTTTTGACAGGATAAAGGTCAGATGATCTCCATCCCAGAGGAGGGTGCACTACACACATCCTACATAGTTGTTGGTAATCAATCACAAGTAACTGAATGTGCCAGAGGAAGCAGAATGAGCATTCATAGTGTACTAGCACAATAAGAACTATGCAATATTTTTTATAAGCTATCAGATAAGTGAGCTAACACAGCCTAGCTAACGAATGACACTCTGGAGAGCAAGGCAAGGAGGCAGTGTGGCAGGAACTTCAAACAAAATTAAACCTTCAGGAAAATCACTATTAATATTCTGAAAGGAGCATACACACACATCCTCTCAATCATACTGGCAGGGGACACTTGTCCCAAGGTCCACTAATGAGCAGAAAGAAGGAATAAGAGACATTAACTCAATTATCATATGCTCAGAAGTGAAACACTGCCAGAGGAAACGTGCTCCTCTGTGACAGACAAGCCACAGAGAGTGACAGATAGTAAACACATCAGATACATTACGTTGCAGGCTTATAGCCAAGCCCACAATATTAAGAATAATAAGAAATCCAATGGCTGTTTAGGACATTTTGTTTTCCATATAGGACTAAAAGGAAATCATAATTCAAACACAGCAAATATCACCAGTTATAAGAGACTGTTGCCTTACAAGAAACTGTGGCCTCTCTCAAGCACTCCCTGGCTGGAGCTATGCTGGTTTGTCATGGCATCATAGTATCTTTTGAGGGAACAATCTGGAATCATTTAACATTCCCAGGGGTGCAACTCTGCAGCTTACCCAAACAGAGCAGATTTTGCTGAGGGTGGAAGTTTACTATGAAAATGCCTGATCTACGGAGAAAACCACTCAAGAACATCTCAGGCAGATAGATATATATTATTCCAGCTGAAATAAGTGTTTCTTAAAGAAACACCCGGTTCAGAGACTCTTTGTGCTGAAATCGCCTTCAGAAAAGGAAACTTTTAGGGGTTTTAGAAGAAGACAGGCAATACTCCTTGCTGAGAGAAAACAGACCCCTGAGTCCACCGCTGTCAGAGCTGCCCACTTCATGAGGCTGTGAGGTGCTGCCCACCCAGCTGAAAGCAGCTGTGCCATAGGAGAGCACGTTCCTCCATACCGTATGACCCATACTACTCGCTGCAAGGCTTCCCAGACCTCAGGCAAAGGAAAGCAAGCAACTGGCTGCACAAACGATGTCTTAGCTACTCTCCAACAGGTGTCAGGTTAATAGATACTGTCTGCCCAAACAGTACAACAGAGTTGCAGAGACAACATTTGCCTCATGGCGCTTCAAAGGATCATATTTTCAGTTGTACTTGCAATAACTGCTCTCCATCCAAGGAGACATTCATTAGGCTATAACCTTCCCAAACACACATTTGCAAGTTTAAATGATAGAGAATTCAGGGCATCTTCTGAAACATAATGTCCTGAAGGTGCACATATACAGTCTCACAAAATGAGCCTAAACCACATGCATTTCCCTAAGTCAATGCTTTTCTGACTATCATAAGCAGGAGACGCTGTGTTTGAGCACACTATGTGGGTGGCAGCAAGACTTGGAATGTTTCTGAGCTCATGCATCCTACTGAGATATGAGCTACTCTGGACGAAATGCAGTATATATGAATCCTTGCAGCATCATTCACAGCATAATTTCTAGAGGTAGAATATGCGTTTGCAACCTGAGTTCAACAATACTGACACATTATCCAAAATGTAACTCGTATCTCCCACCTCTAACTAGAAATGTGATGACTTACCGCTGAAACAACATGCACATAGCACTGAACACAACAGCTGTGTCATGGAAAAAGAGTAAGAGTGAACACAATCACACAATCTTATCTTGTTTTCTAATTAAGAACGTACATTTATGTGCACTCAGATATTAAAGGGAAAGAAAAGGAAGAGCAGTCCTATTAACAGATTAAAAAATACCACTACTTGGAAAGAACGAGACCTGAAGTATGTTGGACGAAGTCCATTCATACATTTTTTTCCAAATGTACTGCCTGATCAGCATACAAAACAATGAAAATACAGTAAGACATTACCATGAAGTGACAGACATTTTGCTTTGGCAAAGCTCTAGTACATTTCTTGCAGTCTCCATACAGTGAAAAGCTGCTACAACCCTTAAAGTGTACTTATTTGCATGGTATCACAATAAAGATGTTTTCTTCTACCTCAGAACACCATTATAAAGACTTTTACTAAGATAAATATGAGTAGAAGTTAAGACTGATTGATTGACTATTTTAGCAAAAACATGCCTCACATCCTGCAGCATGAATCAACCAGAATTGCTTTTCTTCTAAGGCATCACGATGGGAAGCCAATAATCCCTATCCCAGTGGGTAGCCTAGCTGAAGATGCAAAGAGCATTTTGCTTGGTTTCCAGGTGCCTACTTCCTTCTGCCTCTCTGCATAATAACCCACAGCCCAGAAAATTCAGCTCTGCCTCCCCTGAGAGCCACCCGAGCCAAAGGCAGCTAAGTCTAAGCTATGCTTACTCAGTTCATACGAAGGGCATTAAAAGTTCACAGATCTCTCTCAGCCTGGCCCCAAAAAAAGAAAGACCCCAGCAGGAGGGATGATACCTCCATTCTGAGAGCAAGTTAACTTCCAAAACTAATCATGGACTTAGTTTAGTTGTGCATTCCTGATTCAGCAGGAAAGACTTCACTTATGGGCAACAGTTCATGTTAGAAAGCCAAGATCCTCCTATAAGACATCAGAATTCTTACAGTCATACCATTTAACTGTTCAGTACATTGGGGCTTATACTTCATGGTGCCTATTTTTACTGGCCCAGACTGCCTCTCTGAAATCCTGCAGGCCTGGACACAACCTCTCCTGTTGAGTATTAGCAGGCAAACGCAAAGCAACCCCACAAAGGTTGGTCTAGCCTAGTCCTGCTCCTGCAGCACACAGAGCTGCGCTTTCAGAAAATGAAACACCTAAGAAGGAACACAGGGACAACAAAGAATTTCAATACTGAGTCTAGAAAAATAATGCATGAAAGCATTAAAATCAGTGCAAAGTTCTCCTTTCCCTAGATATGTATAGGGGTGAAAGAACAGAGACTACACATGCATAAGAGACAAAGAGACCCAAGGGAGAAGGATTACTGCACTTGAATTGATATTATTTTGCTACCACACCACCTCCAGAGAACAATAAGACCAGAGACCACCTGTACTGGACACTGGGATAGTACAGTAGAGTTTCTACCTTGAAGAACATAATGTCAAGACTAAAACATTATCTAAGCAGATCAGTAGAGGAAGAATATGGGCAAGCAATAAGGAAGCACAGTGCACAGGCATACCATTAACCCAGCTCAGGTTTGGGGCTTCATCTCTCTTTAGTTTTAGTGAACAGAAATACCTGCCTGGTAGGGGCCCACTTGTGACCCACTCACTCAGGAAAGCTTGGGCTAGCTGAAGACCAGAAAATACAGACACGTCAGTCCCACACTGGTCACTGTGGCCTGACAGGACTTCTCCAAACACTTGCTGACTCTACACACATAGCAGCACACCCTGTTAGAGCCATGGCCTCTGAAGGAAGAATCAGCTTCCATCAGCCTCTTCCCATCCTAACAAATTTTGTATCTGAAGACATTCCAGAGATGAAATTTCAGATTAATTCTACCAAAGTTTCCTCGAAGCTGGTGTGTCAGATGTCTGCCCCCACAGCTACCAACACACGAAGAAGCTCATGCATTAGAACAGGCATCTACACAATGCTAATGGAAAACTGTCCTTGTGAAAAGCCATAGGATTCACTGGGCCAAAGAGCAGTTCTTCAAACAATTTTGTCAAATGCAGCCAAATGAAGCACACAATTGGGAAAAGCCAGCACAGATTAACCAAGGGAAAATTGTGCTTGACAAAACTGATCACCTTCTGTCACGAAGTAATCTGCTCAGTTGATATAGGGAGAGCAGTTGACTTTATCTACCTGGATTTCTTCAAGGCTTTTCATACAGTTTCCCACAGCCTCCTCCTAAGGAAACCAATGTGTTACAGTCTAGACTAGTGCTCTGTGTGATGCATGGGCAACTGGCAAACAGACTGTACCCAGAGAGTGCTGGTAAATGGCTCCTTTTCAAACTGGCAACCTGTCACAAGTGGGGTCCCCCAGGGATCCATATTGGGCCCAACAATGTTTTTAATATATTCATAAGTGATCAGGATGATGGGATCAAGTGTACCTTGATGAAGTTTGCTGATGACATCAAACTGAATCGGGAAGTGGACACTTTGGAAGGGAGAGCCACCCTGAAGAAAGACCTAGATAGGCTGGAAGAATGGGCTAACAAGAACCTTATGAAGTTCAACAAGGCCAAGTGTAAGGTCCTGCACCTGGGAAAACATAATCCAGGAGTGCAGCACAGACTGGGATCTACCCAGCTGGGGAACAGCTCTGTGGAAAGGGACCTGGGGGTCCTGGTGGACAACAAGCTCGAGTGAACAGTGTGCTGTTGCTGTGGCACAGAAAGCCAACAGGATTCTGGGCTGCATCAACAAGGCCATCGCCAGCAGAGACAAAGAAGTCATTATCCTGCCCTACTCAGTGCTTGTCAGGCCACACCTGGAATATTGTGTTCAGTTTTGGTACAAAAGAGATGTGGACAGGCTGGAGGGGGTCCAGAGAAGGGCCACAAAGATGATCCAAGGACTGGAAAGTTGCCATATGAGGAAAGGCTGAGAGAACTGGGCTTGTTCAACCCTGAGAAAATGAGGCTTAGGGGAGACTTCACCACCATCTTCCAGTATTTAAAAAGTGGCTACAAAGAAGCAAGAGACTCCCTTTTTACCAGGAGTCAAATGGAAAAGATGAGGTGTAATGGGTACAAATTACTCCTGGGGAGATTCCAATTGGACACAAGAGGGAAATTTTTCACAATGAGAACAACCAGCCATTGGAATAGTCTCACTAGGCTGGGCCATCTTGTGTAGACTGTGCTTTTGCCAGGAAAGGTTGGACTAGATGATCCTCCTTGAGGTCCCTTCCAACCTCATATTCTATGAACTTTCAAACCTATGATACACCATTTCTGCTCACCCACTGGCATCCTGCCACCCATGTAACCCACTTCTAAACTCAGTCTCACTATAGCTAGCCATTCTGCCTTTGATTTGGTCAAAGCAGTTCCTCCTTGCAGTACTTCCATTTGTGAAGACTATGTACATAGACATGCTTCACCATCACTAAGTCTACGCTCTGTATCTGCAGCTCCTATTCTTTCTGCAGGAAGTCAACCTGGTAATTCTGTCCTGCTCTCCAAATTCCAGCTTGGGAGTAACCTACCCACAAATAAACAATACCTGAAGTCACTTTAAAGCTATGGAATGATCACTGCTTCCTGCTCCAAACTGCCTCAGCATGTGTCATCCAAAGGTGCACTGGCTTTTGACAGACACATGTTGCAAACTTCTCATTTGCTGCCTGCCCAGCCCAGGACCTCCTGGGGCACTGCAATCACACAAGCTTTCTCTCCTAGCTCAGAGTGTTTCAGAATATTTCTACTCCAACCCATCTTGCCACTCAATCACCAAGTTTCTCCCTACAAAAACAACAACCTTCTGACGTCCTTTCACAAAGGATGGTGTTCTCCTGGTCTACAGGAACAATTATTTTTCCCCTCTTGAATTTTACTCCTCTAGTTTTTGTGCAGCACTGAATACATCATTTGAAGACAGCATACCATAGCCCAGAGATACATGAATCCAGAGTGACTTCTTCAATCTGCCCATTAACTCTCATGAGAAGACCTCCTGATCAATGCCTGAGTGGGCCAAAAGACACCTAGCTCATTAATACATCCAGCACCTCCTGGCTCCAAGACAGGTCTTTGCATTATTCCCATAATCTACCTTGGACATACCCTTAACCATAGTCAGCAGCAACATTTACACTATTCAACTTGCCTTCCAGCTCTGCTAGAAACACATCTGGCTGCGCAGTGAATCCTTTTTGCTGCTACCTATGATCTGGAGTGCAGGTGACACAGGTAACCCCCCAAGCCCATGCATGCCAGGTGGCCACTACCTGGCTTTAGGGGACTGGCTGTAAGGCTATCGTTCACTTCAGGAGCAAAGATAAAGCTTTCAGAAGCAGCGTGGCCACGATGACATACCCCACACTGAGATCTTCCGTGGCCATCCCGGCAGACACTAGCCAGAGGCCGCAACATGGAGTCAACGCAGCCGTGGTCCGGTGCTGGCACACCCAGCCCCGCCGGTCCCCGGTGCCTGCCGCTGCTCCCGCTGGAGGTACACCGGGCGGTACGGTTAGGAACGGCAGCCGAGGCAGCAAGGAGCGCGGCCCCAGGCCCGGCTCGGCCCGACGGGATAGAGATGCTGCAGAGGCCGCCGATCCCCGAGCCGCAGGGGGGGCGGCCGGGGACCGCCTCCTCGCCGCCCGTGTCATCCCTGGCCCCGATCGGCCCCGGGCTCACCAGGGCCCCCTCAGCGGAGCGGGGCGGCCCCCGGCGAGGCTGCGGGCGGCGCGGCTCACCTGGGCACACAGCTCGGCGCAGAACGGTCTATCTCCCACGTCGCGAAGAGGTTCATGGGCACCGGGACCGCTCCGGGGCCGGCCACCGCCATCGCCGCCGCCGCCCCGCCGGCCACCGCCGGGGGCCCCGCGGCGGGACCCGAGCCCAACGCACCGGCTGCAGCCGCCATCCCGCCGCCGCTGCTACTGGCGACGGGGTACGGCCCGAACCCTCGCCTCAGCACCGGCCTCCGCCTCGGCGCGCGCGCGCCCGCTCGCTCGCGCGGCTGGGCGGGCCTGAGCGCCCCGTGACCGCCAACCCGAGAGTGGAAGGGCGCGGCGGGGGGGTTCCGTAACCAATCAGAGTGCGGCTAGGGCGCGGCCTGCGGCGGAAGACGAGCCAATCGGAGAGGGGAAAGGGCGAGGATGGCGACTTGGACAACCAGCCAATCGAAACCGAGAGAGGGATTGACAGAAGCGGCCAGTAGCCAATTGCAGAGAGACAAGGACGCGGCGGCCTGAGAGGGGCCAGCCAGTGGGAACAGCGCCGCTGCTCCGGCTGGGGGCGGGGGACGTAGTGGCGATCCCTTTAAAGCTCATCAGCCTCAGCAGGCGCGAGCTTGTTGAGAGGTGTGGTTGCTCTCGCGCCCGCTCTCGCGCCCGCTCTCCCGCCCGCTCTCCCGCGAGCTTGCCCGTCCGTCTGCCAGCTTGCCCGTTTGCTTGCTCGCTCCGGGGTTGCGGCCTGCTCGCAGCATTGCCATGGCAGCGGGGATCCGAGCGATGGGGCTGCGCTGCTCCACCCACGGGGCGGGCGGGGGTGAGGGTCGCGCTGCTCTGGGGCGGCCGAGGGGAGCCCCTGAGGACCGGTTCAGAACTCGGCCATGGAGGCGCTGCGCCTGGGGCCGGGGCGGCAGGTGATGGGCTGTCGCGGAGAGATGTGCCAGCGCCCCCGGGGCGGTGACAGGCTTTCGGCTACTGTGGGGATGGGGGCGCCTGGGCCTCGCGGAGACCGGGTTGAATAAGGGTGACTGGGAGCAGGGGCAGGTGAGCAGCACGGCGAGTCAGCAGGTGGATGTGAGGAGCAGACAACCGTCAGAGTGCAGGAGCGGGGCTGCAACAGGGAAAATACCAGCTGGATTGTTGGCCTGAGGCCAGTTGTGTGAGGTTCAACAAGGCCAAGTGCCAAGTCTTGCACTTGGGTCACAACAAGCCCAGGTAAAGCTACAAGTGTGGGGAAAAGTGGCTGGAAAACTGCCTAGAGGAAAAGAATCTGGGGGTTTTGATTTACAGCCCATCTGAACATGATCCAGCAGTGTGGCCAGAAAGGCCAAGAGCATCCTGGCTTGTATCAGGAATAGCGTGGCCAGCAGGACTAGAGAAGTGATTGTGCCACTGTACTCAGCACTGGTGAGGCCCCTCCTCGAATACTGTGTGCAGTGTTGGGCCCCTCATCATAAAAAAGACACTGAGGTATTGGAGAGAGTTCAGAGAAGGGCAACAAAGCTGGTCAAGGGTCTGGAGCACAAGCCTTATGAGGAGCGGTTGAGGGAACTGGGGCTGTTTAGCCTGGAGAAAAGGAGGCTGAGGGGAGACCTTATTGCTGTCTACACCTACCTGAAAGGAGGCTGTAGCATGGAGGGTGTTGGTCTCTTCTCCCAAGTAGCAAGACATAGGACAAGAGGAAATGGCCTCAAGTTGCACCAGGGGAGGTTTAGATTGGACATTAGGAAAAACTTCTTGCTAGAAAGGGTTGTCAGGCATTGGAACAGGCTGCCCAGGGAAGTGTTGAAGTCACCATTCCTGGAGGTGTTTAAAAGGTGTTTAGACGAGGTTCTTAGGGACATGGTTTAGTGCTAGGGTTAGGTTATGGTTGGACTCAGTGATCTTGAGGGTCTCTTCCAACTGAAATGATTCTATGATTCTATAAAGATCCAGGGGTTTGGTGGGTTGAAACTAAAAGCAAGACGAGCCTTGCAAAAGAAAGCTGGGAGCTAAAACTGACTGTTTTCTCAATACCCCTGGGAGCAAGGACTCACCAGAGCATCTGCAGGGGCAGACCTTGGGGTAAGCCTGTGGCAGAGCAGCTGAGGAAATGCATTGCTGTGGTGCTGTTCTAGCAGAAAGGATACCCTTGCTGGACCTCACCTTTAGCAGGGCCTTAGCAGAGGATCTGACTGAAATGGCACTGCCTCTGGAAAAATGGAAAAGGACTAGTACCAAATCACCAGAGCAGGGTGATGCTTGATGTGGGATACTGAAAGGAGGCAGAGATGAACAAAGAGCTGCACTGCGCCTTGCTCAAAACTACCTGAAAGGAATGGCCAAGTCAATAGTGGCCAAACCACAAAATAGAGTGAAGTTGCCAGCTTCAGCAAGGACTGCACCAGGACCTGAGTTGTTCAATATACTCAGGAGTGACAGTTTTCCATTGATGCAGTGCTGTTCCAGGCAGACTGTAAATTGTAGCTTATGTCAATGAAGGGATTAGGATGTAAGAAGCAGAAGCAACACAAACTTGGAAAGCTGCTGTAGAGCTTGAGCAAAGCACTTGTGTTTCCAGAATGTTATTAATAAATATTTCAGTGTCACTTTGCTGAATACTGATGTCTAATTTATAGCCTGTCCCTTGGACCTCTTCTTTTTACTGATGTTTGTCAGTTCTACATTTCATCTGCTGTTGAGCTTCAGGTCTCTAAGTAACACACAGGTATGCACATTAGCTTGCAGTCTGAGTAGATTAATAACATGAACCATCACATCAAACTTTCTGACCTTGCTCTCTGCCCCCTTTTCTAACCCATTTCTATATCTGTTGAACAGCACAGATCCCAGCGCAGAGTTGCCCGGACCTCCTATCTTGCTTGGAAAACAGCTTGTTTGCTGCTTTGATGCATTTTCCTTCCTTTAAGCAAATCATTAATGCATTACCTTTCCTTTCATCCTTGGAAGCCTTGGTTCTCAAAGAGCATTTGCTAAGGGATCTTAGCAGAGGCTTTTGTGGAAATCCAACTGGATCAAGGATGAGCTGCATTTTCATAGCATTTTGCAGACGAGTGTGAAAACCTTGGTTTGCAGCAGGAAGGTGTATGTAATGGTCATGCTGATCTGGCCTTATCTCAACTTTTCTACCCATCACGGTTTGGTTTCAGCTGGGTATCACCATTGCCTTTCCCCAAAAGCAGCTGACTGCTCCAGATGACCCTGCTAGATCTTGAGGCTTGATTTGTTGCTAGAAAACCTATCTTGATGCCCCCCCACCTGTTTGCTCTCATCCATTTTTCTTTCCAGTCTTAGTCATCATTCCCAACTATTTGTGCGGTACGTTAATAGGTCTGAGTGCTCTAGGCTTCCAGGGATGTCCTCTGATTTCCAGGAGGACAGGGGCACTTCTCTGTTTGGCCCAAGGCAGCCTGGTGAAGTGAGAGTTCCTGATCACAGCCTTCCAGTTAGCCCCCAAGGGCTGGCAATCCTGCAGCTCTGCTGGGTCACCTCTCTGGGCCTTATCATAGAATCATGGAATGTCCTGAGTTGAAAGGCACACACAAGCATCATTTAGTCCAACTCCTGTCCCTGAATATGACAACTCCACAGTTCACACTATGTGTCTGATGGCGTTGTCCAATTGCTTCTTGAACACTGTCAGGCTTGGGGCTGTGACACCTCCCTGGGGAGCCTGTTCCAGTGCTCCACCACCCTCTGGGTGAAGAACCTTTTCCTAATGTCCAACCTAAACCTCCTGTGGTACATCTTCCTGCCATTCCCTCGGGTTCTGTCATTGGTTGCCAGGGAGAAGAGATCAGCACCTGCCCCTCCTCCTCCCCTTGTAAGGAAACTGTAGACTGTGATGAGGTCTCCCCTCAGTCTCCTCCAGGCTGAACAAACCAAGTGACTTTGGCCACTCCTCATATGGCTTCACCTCTAAACCCTTTACCGATGCTGTGGCCCTCCTCTGGGCACTCTCCAGTAGCTTTATATCCTTTTTACATTGTGGCACCCAGAGGATGCCCATCACTTCCAGCCACCTCTGCTCAGTGACTGTACCATGCTCTATGATCTGTGATGCTTTTGCAGAGCTGTTAAAACTCTCAGCATTGTCCCCAGGTCACAAATGGCCTTTTCCCATCACAGCCACCACCTGCAGTTTCCTCTTTTTCCTGCATTTCCCCTGGAGGGATGTTGAGTGGAACTGAGGCAGATTTCTCTCTCTCTCCCTGCAGCCTGTTCCCTTTGAGCACCCCTGTCCTTAGTGCAGCTCATGTCTTTGTTTTGGCCTTCTGGCTTTTGTACAGATGAATCTACACATTTGTTCTCAGGCTATTTCAATGTGTCTTGTTTATTTGGGGGCTTAGTTACACAGCCTGCTCTTCATTTTTTCCTACTTTTGTGTTATATTGACTTTGTGCCTACAGGTCTACTGTGCTTCTCCACACACAATGCCTTTTCCCTGTCTTTGGGGTCAAAATTTTCCTGTGTTTTTCATTGTAAGTACCAAAGCCTGGTTGTCTTTCAGCTTAAACAGAGCCTGGTAGAGTCATTGTCCTATTCAGCTGCTTCCCCACCTCCTTTTAAGCTGAGACCTTTAAGTGTGCCAGGCACCAGCTGAGATTGAGATGTACTTCACTGTGGATATGATCTTGAAGCACATCAGGGAAAGCAGCCAAGGAACTCTTGCTCTTCAGTGTCAAGGCAAATAGCTTGAAATGTGCCACCAGAAACACCCTTTTTTTTCTTTATGTGCTATCCAAATGGACCATTTTCTCCAGCTTCTCCTCAGCACTTTAACACTGTTTAGAGACTTCGTAGAAGCAGGCATCTTTGTCCTTGGCAGACAAGGCACCCCACAGTGTGCCCCCATGAGCTGGTCAAGCCCTTGCAGAGCACTTGATTCCTTTGGTCCAGCACTTTTCTCAACCACACTGTTCCTGGAAAAGTCATGTGCCACCTCAGCCTTTGCACCCTGGACAAGGTTGAGGTGCAGCAAGACATGGCAGCTGCTCAGGAGTAGAGCATTTATCTTCATTACAGATGTCCCCCTCAAACTGCCCTGACTTTAGCTGTAAGAGCACCTCTTGTGGTGCAAAATCATGTTTTCTCCCTTGTGAACTCAACCTGTGGGCTCCTGCTGCCAGCAGCCCCACACCGGCATGGGGCAGCAGGCCTGGCGCAGGCACATTTGGCTGTGCCCTGGGCAATATGGGGCTGAGAGGAGCTCACCCCAGCGGTGCTGTGGGTGCTCTGACTACAACTGGAGCTGGAGAATACATGGGAATGTTTGGGGGTTACTCTGGCCCTGGGGCCTGGGTGGGACAGGCAGATGCTGCGGGTTACATAACCACCTACCCCGTGACAAGGAGCCAAGGGTGGCTTTGTCCTGAGCAGGCTGCATAGGTCTGCACTGGCCCACAGTGGCTATGGCACTAACAGCTGCTCGTGTGAGCTGTTCCTCCAGCTGGACCCCAGGGACAGTGCCACTTTGCCAGCGTGTGGGCTGCTGGTTCCTGCTGCCCTCTCAGGTACCTCATCTTGTGACGGGCTGGGGTGGTTCCCTGTAGGACCTCCAGAATCTATGTGCTCCAGACTTAATGCCACAAACCTAAATTTTCAAAATACTTTTGAGCACAGGCTACCAGGACAAGATGTGTTACCAGCTACTGCCTTCCTCCCTGGGTGCATCAAGGTGGTCCAGCATGTGTGCTCTCACAGCTCTGCACCAAGTGCCCCTTATCATGCTGTTTGCCATGATGGTCCTTTCACTCCTCCTCTGAGTTGCTGCCAGCAGAAGTACAACAGCCACTCACTGTCCCTTCAGATGTGTGATGCTGCATACGCTGTGTTGGAAATTAAGGTTTTTCAATAGAAAGCATTTTCATAGAGGCGCAGCCTGCACCCCAAAGGACATTGTCAGCATTGCTTAGTGCCATCCCCTCCATAACATATTTTGACAACTGGTTACCTGGATTGACTGTGTATGTTCATTCCTTTGTTTTCCTGCTTGGCAATTTCTTGCTTCTCCATTCTGATGTCTCCTTCCAGAACCTTGCTCCCCTTAGGTCTTTTTGTGATGTTAAAGTACCCTTCAGCACTCTGTGATCCTTCGTTCAGAATCTGTTCTTTTATTTTTTTCAATTGCCTTTCTGAAGGATGCACTTCATTTCCAGCCACCTCTCACCCTCCACACTGTGGCTGGGCTCTGGGGGACTCAAGGCTCTTTTGGATACTTGAAGCTTTCAGCATGGTCCCCAGGCTACTGCCAGCCTTTCCCCACCGCAGCCACTGCTTGTGGTTCCTTAATGACAAACTTCCCTCAGTTCCTGCAATTCCCTTTCAATGATGTTCAATATGACTGACAGATTTATCTGTCTCTCTCCCAACAGCCTTTGAGTGTGTTGTGATCACCACCCTAGAAGCACTCTTCAGTGGTAATGGCAGGTGCAGATGTCCCACGCAGCACAGAGCTAAGCTGAACATGCTTTTCCTCCCAGGCCTGGAGCCAGCAGCAGCCAGGGAGCAGGTAAATGCTTGGGAACCCTGGTGCACTCCTCTTTGGTTTCCTTCCATATTGTCTCTGAGCACAGCTGCATCCACATGTAAACTCTGGCACCCTGGGTACAGCATTGTGTTTTAGAGAAGCACATAAATATCTGCTCTTGCTGGTTAGTTTTATGTGCCCCATTAAAGCAGCTCTTTACTGCTTCCTGCACAAATGTTGTCACCTCCTGCCCCAGCTTCCAATGAAGACTCAGGGATTTTATGATTCCAGCCCAGGTATGAATCATGTTGTCTTTAGCCGCACTGCTTGGTAGCTGCCTACAGCACCTTCTTCCTACCTCTGCCATGTGGGTACTTGTGTGGTCACTCCTCGGGTCCCTCCATGGACAGACACCCTTTGCTCCTCCCTAGAGCCTGCAAGAGACTGCCCTGATAGTGAGAGCTGCTGCTTCTGTGTCCAGCAAGAAAGATCTAGGGTTTTGATTATTTGTTGCCTGCCCCTCTCATGCCTCACAGTGCTCTCCACTCAGCTTGAGTTGCAAGGTCTCCTTTTCTTTTTGGGGGCAGGTTGCTTTTGGTGCTTTGTTTCCTTGCTCTTTCAGCCCTTCTGGACCGAACTCTTTACCTTGTTCCACCTGTCTAGCTGAGATGTCTGCTCCCTCCACCTACCTGCATAAACCAGACCACGCTCACCACGGGACATGCAAGTTGAACCTGGATGCTGGTTCAGTGTCAAGAATATGAATCCCGCCTGTAGTGTCCATGGCAAATGGGTTTGCCATAGACATTAGAGGCAGGCTTCATATTTTTGTGGTGCTGCCCAGGGTGCCCCAGGGCATCACATACAACAGGGGACTTATGGTCACCCTGTAAGCAGCTGGAGGTGAGGTGAGCTGCACTTCTCTTGACACACCGTGACAGTGACTGGCACTTGTTCTCTCACTCAGGTCTATGCCTGGTTTTGCTCTTGGCCTATCTCCAGAGATCCAAGTGCCTCCCTGTCTTCCGAAATACATATATTTACAATGAGTGGTTCGAAGTCATAGTGGAAATATACTGGAAAACCTTCCATGTGTACCTAAGACCTAACTCAGTTAGAAGCAAGCTCAGAGTTACACGCAGTAAGCTGCTCAGGCTGATAGAAGAACATTTGCAGAGAGGCATGTCCACCAGGGTAAGAGAAACCTTTTGTTTTCACTGGCCCGGTTCATCTGCATACAAGACCCCGGCTGCGCCCAGCCCGGCTCTACCAGTGTCCTGCAGAGCTCGAGCTCCCCAGGACCCTGCAGAGCAGCATGGCCGGGTGCCAGGTCACAGCAGTATGTGGGTTCCCCTACCTGTTCCACCAACCAGTCCCCAGCGAGCCGTCCTGGTCCCTCCTGGTGGGCAGCCAGTGGGCAGCAGCCATGGTTCTCCTGGGGCCTCTCCTGGTCGGCTGCAGTGACCAGCATGGCCCTGGGGGTCTGGGTGTGCGGGCAGAGGGGCCGGGACAGTAGAAGGCCCTGTGGCAAGAGGAGGCTGTGGAGCAGGAGGTGTGCTGGAGGCGCGGTGGGGGACGTATGCGGGATGTTGCCGCCGAGCGGGAGGTCAGCAGTAGGGTACCCGGGCCGTGGGGAACAAGGGGCGGCGGCGGTCCCGGGGTTGTCGAGCGGGAAGGTGGGCACAGGGGACCGGAGCAACAGGGGGCGGCGGGCGGTGCCGGGTGGTGCCGAGCGCTCTGGTCAGGCGGGGGCCGCCGCAGTCCCCGCCCGCTCGCCTGCCGGGAGGGGCCAGGCGCCGCCGCAGAGCCGCCGCCGGGGCTCGCCGGGCGATGCCGCGCCGGGCCCGGGGCCACCGCTGGGGACCCCCCCACCGTCACTGCCGCCGCCGCCACCCTGCCCTGGCGCCCCGGATAGCTGCCCGAGGTAAGCGCGGCCCGGGCTGGGGGCGGCGGGCCACGGGCCGCGCCGGGGCCCCTCCTCGGTCGGGCCTCCACGACCGGCGAGCAGGGCCTGCCTTCCCTCCCCTTCCCACCTCTCCCCTCCAGGCGCCCCGGGACTCGGGACAGGCAGGGCCGGGGGCGTCCGTGTGCCGAGGCACCTCTGGTCACCCCGAGGAGACGCGGCCCGCTGAGCTGTGGTCAGGGCTGCCTCCGGCTCCTCTGAAGGCTTGGCCGGGCCGTGGGGTGGAACATGAGAGAGCCCCAGGTGTGTAGCACATTCCAGATATGCCACATCCATCAGTTCCCCATGCCCACCAGCCTCTGATCTCTCCCCCTTAGAGGCACTTGCCTCTGGCAGGCTTGGGCATCACCGCATCCCCCAACGTGCTAGGATGCTACTGGGCCTGGGGATGCACAACTGCGCAACTCCTTCGGCCGAAAAGCAGGAGTTCAGGTAGCTTGTAGCCTGGGTAGTCGATGTCAGCGCCAGGAGTGCAGGTGTGCAGGGTTGACCATTAACCATGCAGCGTCCATCCTGCTCCTAAAGCACTTGCTCCATGGTCAGATGGCACCCGCACACTGCCCACCGGGTGACCAGGATGGTGTCCAAGGGCCCCCACATGGCCCAGGGAGTGGGGTGGCTGTATGGGCTCTGTGCAGGCAGCCATCGTGCAGCGCTGTGTAGTCAGCAGCCCAGCTTCATCCTCCATTTCAGCTGGGGGGCTGGCTCCCCTCCAGAGCAGCTGCTGAGCTGTGCCTGGCAAGGCCTTGGCTCCATCCTCCCTCCATCTCTGGCAGCAGTTGCCTGCAGCTGTGCTTGGGCAGGGGGAATGAGCTGGACAGCCCCGGTGCAATCCAAGGCAAGCAGGGTGATTTTAGGGCCCATGCTTTGCTCTATCCCAGCCTGGGAAGGATGAGCATCCAGCTGAAATTGAGGGCCTGCTGCAAAGCTCTTTGCATCCTGGAACTGAGGGCTGGTTCTGCTTTTCCTTGCTTTTTTGGTTAAAAAAACAATATTGTGCTGGGGCAGCATGGGCATGAGCAAACTGCTGTAGGCAGATCTCTTGGGGAGTATGAGGCTGACAGATTAATAGAATCATAGAATGGTTCAGTTTGGAAGGGACCTTAAAAATCATCTAGTTCCAGCCCGTGCTACCATGGACAGGGACACCTTCCACTAGGCTAAGTTCAGGAAACTGAAGATTTTGAGTTGATTTCTTCCCTCCCACCCCACAGGACAGCCAGGCTAAAAATGATCCTTCATCTCATGCTGTGCATGAAAATAAAGGATACTAAAAAGAGAACGGTCCTGGATCATAGCACTTAAGGACCTGCTTGGGTTAAAAGCATAGATGTGGTCTTGTATGTCATGGGGTGGGGGGAATATAAGCAGTGCCACTGACTGGAAAAATCCAGTGGAAAATAAGGCATGTGCCCTTCACAGTGGGAGAGGGCAGTAGCATCCCCAGTGCCTGAAGGCTGTCTAGCTGACCCAACTGTATCCCCATGTGCAGCCTAGGCCAGGAGCTGGGTGTCAGCCAGCATATGCCATCAGCATGGCCAGCCAAGAGTCTCAAGAGCACTTTGGCTAGGAGTCTGGATTTGGCACAAACCAGGCACATTGGATGGGATAAGAGTCTATGAACCACACACCTCCACCCTCTTTCAGCCATCCACAGTTGTTGAGGAGGTGGGGGGGCAGAAGGGGAATCAAGGCAGGGATGGCGAATCCCAACAACTCCCTGATGGCACTGCCTGTTCCTCCGTGCAGGATGGTTCCCCCACCACCTGTCAGCAAGCCACATGTGTGCCTCTCCACTGTGCTCATCATGACCAGCCTCATCCTCATGGATGCCTACCTGGTGGAGCAGAGCCAGGGCTCCAGGAAGCTGGGCATCTGTGTCATGGTGGCAGTGGGTGACGTGTGCTTCCTGCTGGTGCTCCGCTATGTGGCCATCTGGGTCGGGGCAGAGGTAAAGACAGCTAAGCGGGGCTATGCCATGATCCTCTGGTTCCTGTATGTCTTCGTTCTGGAGATCAAAGTCTACTTTGTATACCAGAACTATAAAGCTGACCGGAAAAGCCTGGATCTCATAGCCCGCAAAGCGCTGACCTTGCTGCTCTCCATCTGCATCCCAGCCCTCTACGTGTTGTTGGTAGCCACGGAGCACATGGAATACATCAGAACATTCAAGAAGAAAGAAGATCTCCGCAACCGCCTCTTCTGGGTCATTGTGGACATGCTGGACGTGCTGGATATCCAGGCCAACCTGTGGGAGCCCCAGAAAAAGGGGCTGCCGCTCTGGGCTGAGGGCATCATGTTCTTCTACTGCTACATCTTGCTCCTGGTCCTCCCTTGTGTGTCCCTCTGTGAGATCAGCATGCAAGGGATTGGCATCATGCCACACCGGATGATGCTGTACCCCATGCTGAGCATGCTCACTGTCAACATCACCACCATCTTCATCCGAGGCAGCAACATGGTCTTCTTCAAGGACGCCCGGGTCTCCAGCATCTTTATGGGCAAGAACATGCTGGCTATCGGGCTGAAGGCCTGTACGTTTGTGCAGTACCAGCAGCACCGGCACCATGTGCCCCAGGGGCCAGACCCAGCCCTGCAGCACAGCACCCATGCCCAGCCCTCCCCAGGACTGCACAAGTCCCGGGACCAGCCTGCCTGCCCTGAGGAGCTGGCCCAGGACAACACATGACAAGCCAGCAGGAGCCACAGCCTGGGCACCACCAAGCCTGGCTGTACCTGCAAACACAAGGTGAGCCACCAAGCTCCCTGCCCAGACGGAGGGCAATGGCCCTGCTCTCTCCCTCCCTGGGTGAAGCTGCTCCAGTCCCCGAGGGTCGCATGAGAAGGGCCACCGTAGCAGCCTTCATAAGGCCCCAGAACAGTTTGGGACGTCAGCACCCCATGACACGAGATGGGCAGCGGAGCAGAGGAGGAGGCCAGGTTTGCCTGCTGTGTGCCATGTCTGGCTGGGGCCAGGCAGCCCTGCCCTGTGCTGTGTTCCCCCTGTCAGTGCTCCCCACACAGCACTGCCCTCCAGCCAGCCAGGGCTCAGGCCAGGGTGGCTGCACAGGGACACTGCAGGTCATCTGCTCCACTGCTATGGTTGACCCTGTCTTGGTGCCAGGCAGCAGCCTGCTCCCCGCTGGGTGAGCCAGGCTCCCCATGCTGGGGAAACAAGGCCTGGGCCCCCCCTGCCTATTACCGCTCTCAGCCTTGGGGGCTCAGAGGGGGTAACTGTCCTTTTCCTTATCTCCCTCTGCAATAAAAGACCTGAGCCCTGCAGCCTCCTCATGTCTGTGTCCCTGTCAGCAGGCAAGTCTCCCAAGCTCCCATGAGTGCCTGTCACTTGTGTGCATGGATATCTGGGTGCAGAGCACATCTAGGGTGGGGGGACTTGCTCAAGGACCACCCAGGCCTGAGGAAGGTATCTCAGGGACCTGGGGCTGAAGCCATTCCTGCTGGCCAGCAGTTTGGAGATGCAGGTTCTTAGAAGCCTGGTGGGCTCTGAGAGTATCACCAGGGGAGACTATGTGTTGAAGCTTTATCAGCCACCACTGTCTGTAGAACCAGCTGGAACATCCCATTTAGCAGGGCCTGTTGTAACAGGACAAGGGGTAACGGTTTTAAACTGAAGTAGGGGAAATGCAGGCTAGACACAAGGAATTTTTTTTATGATGAGGGTGGCAAAACACTGGCAGAGGTTGCCCAGAGAGGTGGTAAATGCCCCACCCCTAGAAACCTTCAACGCCAGGCTAGACAGGGCTCTGAGCAACCTCTAGTTGCAGATGCTCATTGCAGTGTATTCAACTGGATGACCTTTGAAAGTCCCATCCAACCCAAACTATTCTACGGTTCTATGATTTCTACTAACTTCCCCCAGCTACATTAAAACCTGTCACCAGAGAAGAAATCGCATCACCCACAAGAACTGCAGTGGTGTCAGGTGCTTAGGCAACCCTGGGATGGGTGTGATGGAGTTGCTTATCATTCCATTGCTTGCTCATGGCAAGGCCTTTCCCCAGGCCCCACACACAGCAGGGTTGTGCCCAAGGAGTACCCTGCCCTGCAGAACTGAGGCACTGTCCTAGTACACACTCCAACCTCTCAGACACAGATCATCTGAGTCACATCCACATCACCTTATCAGCACAGCCACATGAGATGGGGCAATCAAACTGAGCAGGAACAAGAGAGCTGGCGGTCATGTGTAATGTTGGAGAGAAGCATTAACTACCCTAAGTTCAAATGCTTTTGACTGTAACAGTACCAACACTAGGAATAAAGGAAAACTGAGGTACTTTATTTCATACAGAATCAGTTTCCTAGAAGCACTAATAGCCCTGTAGAGACCACCTGAAGAAGCTGAGAAGCAGCAGCCCCACTGGAGAGATCCCAGGCAGCAGCACCTGAGCACAGTCAGCAGCATCACCTGGCTGCAAGGAAGGGCAGCCTCACCAGAGGCTGTAGAGCAATGGGGAAGGGTCCAATCATCTCTACTTTACTCAGCACTTGTGAGACATCCAAATACTGCAATGCAGGCAGGGCCCCCAGAAGATGGATGTTGGTCCTCTGGGCTGACTCCTGCTGAGGATGTCAAAGTTGTCAGAGGCTGGAGTGCTGCAAAGAAAGGTTGAGGAAAGAGGGTTTATTCACCCTCAGGAAGAGAAGAGCATCCCTTCCCACCTATCCCGCAGACCAATCACAAGGCTACTAGGAAGACAGAGCCAGGCACTTCACTGAGAAAGAGACAACATGGACTAAAACCAGGCAGGTTTCCTGGAGGAGGCAGGGCGGGGCAGGGGGGAAATCATCTTGAGAACTTGAAGCAGTAAAGCAGAGGCTAAGAGAGGTGGTGGCATCTCTCCTTGGACATTCCCAGACCCAAATGAGGAAGCTCTGGGCAACCTGGTAGCCCTGCTCTGTACAGGCACCAGAGCACTCCCACCCGAGGTCCTTTCCCACATGAGCTGGTGTCTGATAAGACCTGGAATAGAGCCAGCACTGCAGGGTAGGGCTCATGCCCCCCAAGCGAGAGGAAGAGATGAGCAAGTTGCAAGGACTGAGACACCATGTATATTTGCATGACAGACTTGTCACCACCCAGGTGTGGTGTAAACCACAAGTGAAGAGGACATTTTGGCTACAAAAAGCACTATTTCCTTCAATTCAACCTCTGCTCTGATGCCTAACAGCATCACTGCACAGTGAAAGGCAGATACCGGGAGGAGCAATGGCCTTTCAGGCCTGGCCACAACAGAGTGAATCCCAGTGCCACACAACAGCATATCTGTGTGGCAGTCACAAGTTCTTCTGTGAGGGCAGACGGTGCTTGTCTTTGATGGCATTCCTCTTCCTTTTCTTATTCAGGAAGCTCTCCAGCTTTCCACTCCTCTTCAGCTCTGCATACTTCTCAGCTAGCTCCAATTTCCGCTTCTCAGCTGTAGAGGGGAGAAGAGCAAGGTTTTAAACTGAAGCCCAAATCATCTCTATAGACCAGCCCCTGCTCACCTCCCCCTCCCTGGCTCCAGGCCTTGCTTGTCCCTTGACAACCAGTGCTAGAACAAGCCCTTCACAGCTCTGTGGAATATTATGGACAGCTCGCATCCAGCACTTGGAGTCCTGTCAGCAGTACTCTAGGTCATCCTCCAGCATTTTCAAGCTGCGTACTTACATTTCTTTAGGAAGAAAGGTTTCTTTCCTTGCTTGGCCAATTCCCTCTGTTGTCTCTTTAAAGACAGCTCCCTCTCCCTCAATTTCTGCTGCTTTTTCTGTGCTTGTTCTTGCTGTGTCTGTAAAGAAAGGATGGCCTGTGTCTAGGCAGACCTCATGTCACACATAGCTTCACAGGAGAGGAGATTCTACACTGAACTCACCATGCGATTCAGGAGCTGCTGGAGTTTCTCCTTCTGCTCCACATTCCGGCATTTTTTCAGCTGCTTCTGAACCATCTGAAGAAGAGAGCAGAAAGCTGCATGACTGCCTGCCACCTCCACTGTGAACGGCCTTTGTGGAAACTGCCCTTGCCGAGCAAGGCTCTTCTGGCCAAGGATAGGCACACAGCATTACCTCCTTCTCCTGCTTCTTGATGCTGTCCAGGAAGCTGTAGGTCTTCATAAATATTTCAGGCTTATACTCTCCAGACAGGTCATCAAATCGAGGGTCTCTGTGGACCTGAAGGCAGGGAAGGCAGGTAAGAGCTGAAGCCCACATTACCCTCTTAATAGCCTGCTTAGTCTCTTCCCATGGGTCAGGCCCTGCCTTTTTTTTTTGTTTTATTATTTTTTTTTTTACTAGCAATACTATGCACCCACCCATTGAGAACATCTGCAGTTGACAAAGACTGAGTCCAATAATCAAGCTGGCAGTCCCTCACAAAGTCATCAGGACTACCAGGCAACAGACGTTTCCATTTGCAAGTCCACCACCCAGGAGCAGCCAGCTCAAGGAACAACAGCAGAAGTACTGCCTCCAAACATCTGCAACTCCCAGACCAAAAGCTGGCTGAACATGTGTTGTCAAGGTGGCAGATTTGGGAATTCAAACCTATGTGGTTTTTTGCAGACTACCTGGATCAGGTCATACAAAAAGAGAGAGACAAAAAGAGATCTCTAACTGTGGAAATTAACATATTAAGATGATCCAGCAATTATAAGTCAAAGTTATATTCAGCTTAAAAACTAGATGGACATTTGAACTTTCAATGGAATTACTACAGAACAAAGACCATAGCTTGCACTGTGATCATCACTGGTGACAGCCATTATATCTTCTAGCAACACTTGGGTCTCAAATGTTCAAGTTAGTCTTCAAGTTGCACATTATGCAGGGCAGCAGGTTCTACAGAGAACAGCCACACCTGCATCCCATCTTTTGTTCTCCCCAAAGACATGATACCATTACCTGCACTCACCAGACAGCAGTCCAAGCCCTATCCTCCAGAAACAGCCTGCGTCATCTTCCACAGCCTCATTACTATGTCTGTGGTAATAAGCATCACTAAGGGAAGTCAGCTCCTGAACTCGGGAGGGGGAAACACTCACCTTCTTTGTAACAGAGATAACTTGTCGCAGAAAAGGTACAGGCTTCTTGGCAGACATTTCCAATGGCCTAAAAAAAGAGAAAAATGTACTTAAGAGGAGCAGGGGACAGAATGGAGGCCCAGGCTAATGTGTCAGGAGGTTAGCCAGACCCTAAGGAAAACATTACTACATAGTGCTGAAACAGCAGACTCTCACACTCAGTCCTCATTGTGATACCTACAGAGAGCAAAAAGGTGACTCAGTCAAGAGCCAGATGAGGCTGCTACAACCAAATGATCTAGAAGTGCATGGTTAAAAGAATTCTACACAAAACTTGATACAGCCCTACTCTATCAAGTGAAAACCTACCACCTGCATCAGCAAATGCAGAACACTTAATTATTCCTCTCCATGTCTTCATGTATCATGCAACAACCCTCTTCTTTCTATTCCTGGTCCACCTACTCTTGACTAATATTTACACTGGAAGGTGAGACCAAAGTTGGGAATTTCTGCACTGACCTGGTAATTACAAAATCATGCAAATTCTACTGTGGCCAGGTTCAGCAAGAAAGCAAACCACAACACAAGAAAAGGTCAGCCCCCAGGAATAAGGGACATAGAGCTGATAGTACATATCCCAAAAGAGGCTTCACAGTGAATCAAGACCATGAGAACCATAGTGACAACCACTTAAGTGAACAAGTTCTCCTTGCAACACAGGCCTTTAGAGCTTGATGCTTTAAGTGTATGCAGGTGACAGTATAAGGTGAAAGAACGGGGTATAACTCTCCCCGTATTTCTTGGATGCTGTGTCCTACAATTTATCAGTACATCAGGCAAGTTATTAGAAACATGAGAAGACCTATGAATGACCTGCTGAGAGTCCCCACAACATGGGTATGATACCTACATCCAGCAACACAATAACACCAGGTCAGGAACATAAACAACCCCACAGGCATAAGTAAGCTTTGCAAATCACAGTTAGGGTAATGTTCAAAGTATTTTCCTGTCTGCCAATGTGGCTACACCCCTGTACAATGCTCCTGAGTCAGCTTTACACAGCACTGCTGAAGCAGCACAATTCAAGGGGATTTCCCAGAAGTTGTTTGTTTTGTTTTTTAAGCAGCTCACTTCCATAACAAAAAGCATGAGAGAAATAGCATGTTAATATACAGTGATGCATCACTTAAAGGATTAGGGGAATTAAATAAAAAGAGAATTATGCAAACTGCATGGCAGAAATAGAGACACTGCATGAAGATGTTGCACTACATAAAATCCCCCAGACTCTTGGGTAAAAGATAAAGCAGAAACATTAATCAACTGTTTACAGCAGAAGAAACACATATTCAGCAGACACTCAGAAACAGGTTAGGGAATGCCAGTGTAACACAAGAAACCTGTTCAAATCACTTTGATACCACCCTGAGGACTGAAAAACATGTAACTACTGCAAATAAAGGGTAATGGTATAACACTTGCTAGCAGTGGGGGCCTGCAGAGGACTATAAAAAGATCTGATAGTTTTTGTTGTGTTCAATACATTTTATAGTCATCACACCAACAGCAACTACAGAGTATGCAAATAGGAGATGTAAAGACCACTAAGAACAGGAAAAAGTCTGTGATGGCAAAAACAAAAAAAAGAAAATCAACACAGACGAGCCACAGATGAGACAAGGATGAATGAAATTCCAGAACAACTGGCTGTCACTGCAACTCCAGCCAGTGGGAGCCAGGCAACAGATGCTGATAAGCAGGAAGGGCTTTAGAAAACAGCAGGGTAACTATTTCAGGGCCCAGGGGACACAAGTAAACCACCACCACACAGCTTAAAAGAGCAGCATACCATGCTGTGGGTTAAAAGTGCCTTAATACAGAGCATGTAGAAGAACTGAGTGCTGATTTAACTATCAGGTAACAAGTGGCTGCTGCGGATTTGAACAGGATAGGATATTAAGAGCTCTTAAACAGCAACAAATCATTCCCAAATGAAAGACTATAGTGAAAGGCATTATTGTATAGCACATTAAAGGAGATCTACACCAGTTCTGAGGCAATGGCAACACTGTAAGGAGCTCCCAGCATAACTTCTGGAGTGTAGAGAGCACACATGCACATTTTTGTGATCACAAAATCACATTTTTGAGATCACAAGTCCTCTTTACCCCTTTTTGCTTTGTTGCTGCTTCACTGTAGCTTTGGTAGGTTTTGCAGTTTTCTTCCCATTGGTCACCTGCTTGTGCACTCTTGTTTTCATAACACTCTGCACCTGCAGTCGTTCCTCAAAAGACATATCAGATTGATCTGAAAGAGAATGCAGCACACAACTGAACTGAACAGCTTCTCAAGGCACTTTCCACCACCAAATTCCACCAAGAGGGATGTCTCGGAGCCTGAAACAGTGACATGAACACAGTAGTGGCCCATACAACTGCATGGCAGAAAGAAACCACCTCTCCCCAACATGCCTTTGCTTCTCTCTTCACTCAGTAAGACATGCAACTCCATTTCAAAGCTTTTACCTGGTACAAAGAGCGGTACAAGCTCTGCACTGGGCTATATTTTGGGGTCACCTCTCAGTCCCAGCTCTTTCACTTTAACAGACTGATCTTGTCGCATTGCCTTTAAATGGGCATCATCACATCTCTGACACCACAAGGCCAGCCAGAAGGCACAGGAAAACCCTGTGGCCTGTTGAGTCTGTCTGTAAAGACCTGGAGATGGTCTGTAAACTACTGAAATCTGGATGTTTAACCTTCACCATCTCACTACAAACAGGAATAGCTTATAGCCTGATTCACTGGGGGAAGAACAAAACCCCACAACACCAAAAGGCAGTTTCATATTCTAGCCCTACTGTGAGCTACCCACAGTGTTATTCACACCTTGTGTTTCATAAAATATTCCTTCTCTCCACTCACTGCTGGCTAGAGAATCAACACAACACAAGAAAGAGCAAAACAAATTCTACCCCAAGTGCTGATGAATGCACAAGATATTCTTCTGGAATTTTCTGTTGCTATGTTTCTTTAATATCCCTGGTGCCAGTAACCGTTAACATTTCTTATAACCACAAAGTAAAAATATTATCAACAGTTCTTTCTGAATTCACACTTTTGGGTGTTCAAGACTAGCAATTTCTTAAGGCAGCACTTAGATATGCTCATTCCATTCTCTGGATGACAGTAGGGGCAAAAAGGAACAGGATGGTTTGCACTGGCTCCCTTCTGAAGGAGAAAGTCTTGGCAAACACCACCTGGGTGGCATTTGCCAGCTCAAAACTGCGGAGCAGTGCTGGGCACATGGTTTTTCCAAGCCTTTGCACTACTATGCATTTGGCACAAAACAACCCAGCTATGGCATAGCAAAAACAATCACATCCTGCCTGAGGTGTGCTGAGGCTGGCTGGATGCTGGGTGTCCACCAAGCTACTCTGTCACTCCCCTCCTCAGCCAGGACAAGGGAAAGAAAACCTAATGAAAGATTTGTGGGTTTAGATAAGGACAGGGAAAGATTGCTCACCAATAACCATCACAGGCAAAACAAACTTGATTTGGGGAAAATTTATTTATTCCCAGAGTAGGTTAATGAGAAATAAACCCCAAATCTTAAAATACCTTGCCCCCACCCCACTGTTCCCAGGCTCAGCTTCACTCCTGATTTTCTCTACCTCCTCCCGCCCCTGGAAAGGCACAAGGGAATGGGTGCTGTGATCAGTTCATCATGCATTGCTGCGCATTCCTCCTCAGGGAGACTCCTCACACTCTTTCCCTGCTCCAGTGTGGGGTTCCTCTCATGGGAGATCGTTCTCCACAAACATCTCCAACGTGAGTCCTTCCCATGGGCTGCAGTTCTTCACTAACTGCTCCAGCATGGGTCCCTTCCATGGGGTGCAAGCCCTTCAGGAACAGACTGTTCCTGTGTGGGTCCCCCATGAGGTCACAAGTCCTGCCAGCAAACCTGCTCCAGCATGGGCTTCCCACAGGGTCACAGCCTCCTTCAGGCATCCACCTGCTCCAGCATAGGGTCCTCCCTGGCTGCAAGTGGAAATCTGCTCACTATGGACTTCCACGGCTGCAGGGGGACAGCTGGCCTCACAATGTTAGATACTACGGGCTGCAGGGGAAACTCTGCTCCAGCACCTGAAGCACCTCCTGCCCCTCTGCTGTGGTTTCACCTGAGCTAGCAATATAACCACAGTAGCCACCCACCCACACCCCCCCTCTTCACCTCTAAATAGGGGAGAGAATAGAAAGGTAAGGGAGAAACTTGGATTGACATAAACCCAGTTTAATAAAATAACAAAATACTAATATACTACTAGTAAATATTTTTATAAAATAGAAATAGAATATAAAATATACTCAATGCAATTCCTCACAAACTCCACCCACGCTGAGCAGCCAGTCCCAGGAAGCAGCACCTGGTCCTGAACAGCTGATCCCAGAGAGAGAAAAAGGAAAAAGGCAGAAAGGCCTGAAGGCCTCTGCAAACAGCAGGATGGGAAAAGGCCAAACTAGTGTGAGTCCTGAACAGAACTCCCCTGGCTCTGACAAAGAGAACAAAGAAAACGAAGAAGACAAGAGAGAGACGGAAGATCCTGACTCTCTAAATATGAAGCATGATGCTAATGAGATGGAATATTCTTATTGATCAGTCTGGATGTCAGTCAAGGTCTGCCCCATCTCTGTCCCCCTTCCTTGATGCCTCACACCTGTGAGCAGAGCGCTCAGAATGTCCTTGGCTCTCAGACCAGAACAATTAAAAACATTAGCTCTGTGCTGGGGTGTTATCTCTTGTTCTTAAACTAAGTCCAGATAATGAGTGTGCTAGCTATGGAAAAGAAAGTTTTCTAACTGCATGAAGAAAATTAACCCATTTTCAGTCAAACCATCACACTAGTAAAGCATGTGGGAGCTCTCTAGTCCACAGCGAGGGTGAGTCAGGAAGTGGCATTTCTAAGGAGAAATCAGTCCTCAGGTCTACTGACAAAATATTTTAATAGTGGTGCAGGATACCAGACCAGACTTGACCACTAAAAACCTAATGGGGAAAGTACCTTCCACACAGTATTATCAGTCCATGAAATACATCCTGCTATCTCCTTGTAGGAGACTGAATTAGCCACTCACACTGATAAAAACATAATTGATATCAGCATTAAAAAAAAAAGCCTGTTTTGGGGCAGAAGTGAATGTCACAGCTGGGCAGCAGATTTGGCAACTGTGTGTGTGAAAAAGTTGCTGGCTTACTGCTCCAAAGCAACTGGTCCTGTCCACAGCCTCTGCACAAGGAGAGTTCAGGATCCTTAAAATCTGTGCTATGGGTTCTCCATCAAAATACTTATTAAAAAGGACAAGATTTCTTTCCTTGTTTCTTGCATTTTTTTCTTGACACTTTAACTTCCCAATTTTTATTTAATTCCTTTCCCCCCTCTAGAATATAATTTACCCCTTGTGTGCTGTTTCCATAGTCCATTTCAGCTTCCTTTCTGCTGTTTTTTCCCCTTCCTCCATTATTTTTTTGGTTGTTTCCTCTCCTTTCAATCTCCTGATAAGCTACTGTTACCTGCTGGTAATGTGGACATGTCCTGCTCACCAGCACCAGCCTCCCCACACCTCCTCACCTTGTGCAGACTCTGTGACATATGGACACCTTATACCTTTCTCAGCTGAAACAACTGAGAATTATACAACCTGCTGAAGCCATCAGTGTCCAAAATGCAAAAACAGATGGCCTAAGAAATGGCTTGTACCCACCCAGTCACTCCCTACTGAGACAAGCTTTGTGCTGGTCTCTAATATAACTACTTCTGTTCCAGAAATAAGATTATATGGGGCCCAGACAGAAACGAAAAGCAAAACTGCTGTTCCCATGCATATTGGCTATGGGAAGGGAAGGAATGGGACTGTCAGTGGTCTTCTCTCTGAGCTTTATTAAAGTTCACCACTAAAAGAGGAAAACAAAATGCACACAGATAGCAGGGCACCCCACCCACCACCAGCATCCCCTTCCCAAAAGCCCGTCTCTGGATGAGATGCAGCTCCCCCAGACAAACACAACAAGAAGCCTCCTCTCATAAGATAGCCAGGAACTTCTCTCATCTGTGACACACTGCGCCATATCACGTATTTAACATCCGTGTCCACTCCCTCACAATTCTCATTTTTGCTCTCACCTTGATCAAGACAAGGAAACCACATGGTGTACACTGCTGCAGAAGAACACAACTGCCTCAATACCCCAAACCTGAGCACCACTGCTGTTCTCACAGCTACACACCACCTTGTCCTTCCAGTTTACCTGTCCCCTTGAGGACCTCTTAAGACAGCTGTTGTCTGTCCAAATCTGCACAAAGCAACTGTCTTTGAGAAGATGTGCAAGATCTTCCACACACGGGAAGAAGTGGCCCCTCTAAGTTTTTCTTCTAGAGACACCTCAAATAGCTCAGAATGGTACGCTGCTCTTGACCCCCAACTCCTCCCCTGAGCAGAGCAGGTGCACGAAGGAGCTGCAACACGGGAAGTGACCAGGCCAGTTCCTTCCCCACCCGATGGGTGTCCAGGACACTTCGATGCGTCGCGGCCTGGGTGACGCCGGGAACCTGCCTGGTTCCCGGACCTCCCGAGTGCGGCCCCCCGGCGGGGAGAGGCGGCAAGCCCCAGGCCGGAGACCGCCGCCTTCCCCGGAGGGCGCTGCCGCCCCGCAGGGCCGCTTCAGCCGGGCAGCCCTCACCTCTCCCGCTGGACCCCGCCGCCGGCTCCTCCGCGCCCTCAGCCCCCGTCAGGCTCCCGATCTCCTCACTGTCGCCGCCATCGTTGCTGTCGCCACAGCTCCCGCCCTCCGCCGCTCTCAGCTTCCCGAGGGGCTGCTCTGCGGCCGCAGCTCCTCCCTGTCCCGCCGCCCGGGGCCGCCAGTTCCGCCGGGGCCGGCCCCTCGCGGGCTCCGGCCGCATCACCGCCCCCTCCCAGCAGCGCCACGCGGGAACCCGCCCCGAGCTCGGACCCCAGCCCGCGCAGCAGCGGGGGACCGGAAGCAGGCGGACTGCGGCGGCGCACACGCGGACAGAACCGGGCGGAGGAAGGGACGTTTATTGACGGGCGTAGGGCGCACAGTGCGCGTGCGCGGCGGGAGGCCCCGCCCCCTCCAGCGCGTTGCCCGGGAGACGGCCCAGGGCGGTCTCGTGAGCGCCAGGGTGGAGCGGCTCGGGCTCGGGCCAGAGCGGGTGCCAGGTTGCGGTGGCGGGCGGCGAGAGGCTGTCGGCCAAGGCGCGGAGCTGTGCGGCCAGCAGGCTGAGGTCCCGGCCCGGCGGCGGGGCGGCGGCAGGCGCGGGCGGCGGCGCTGCCGCGGTACGGGGCGGGCGGCGGTGCTGTCGGGCGCGCAGGTAGGCCGCCTCCTCCTCCCTGCAGCGGACACAGGGATGAGGGGCGGCCCGAGGTGCGGCACCGCCCGGCCCTCCTCCCCGTTTGAACCCTCACCTGAGGCAGTGGCTGGTGCAGGTGATGGAGTGGCCCCCGCTGTCCCGCCACGCCGAGATGCGGAGCCAGGCCCAGGTGTGGTCTCTGCGCAGCACACGCAGCACTGCTGTCACTGCTGTCGCCCCGGCCCCGCGTGCTGCAAGCAAGGGTCTGCATCAGCCTGCGGCAGGCACAGTGGGCACAGGTGCCAGGGCAGAGCGGCACGCTGCCTGGGGACCCAGCAGGCTGCCCTCACGGGGCCTGTAGTCAGTCACTGCTCTGGCCCCAGCAAAACAGAAGCCACAGGTAGCAATGTCAGGTCCATCAAAGTCCCGCCCTCCCAAAATGCTGGGGCCCAAACGGGCTTGTCTGTCCTCTGCACTGTGGCAGAGCAGGGTGCCCACATTCCCAAACTTGGAAGCTACTTGTGACCTTACAGACAGCGTATGGAGCACATAACTAGTTCTCTGCTTTGTCCTTTTCAGAGAAGGGAGCCACAGTGGGCAGGACTAAATTAACTTCTCTTGTCCTGGACAGCCATGTTTCATGCATAACCAGAGCATGTAGCCAGAGAAAAACATGGATGTTCCCAGGCCTGACACTCACCCACGGCCCTGTGCTGGGCAGCTGCTAGGTCAGCATCCTCAGGGTGCAGGAGGCTGTACCACGACTGACCGATCAGTTCCTCCCTTCGGTAGCCAAGATGATAGGTGACGCTGGGGAAGACAAGGGGAGTGGTGACTGAGTGCTTTGCAGGGTCTTTAGCACATCAGCAAGGAACAGCTGTCGCGTGATGGAGGAGACAGCAAATGGGGATACAGAAATGAGTTGCAAATGAGGGAGGGAGGAGGCTTGGGAAGCATCTGGGAGAGTCTTGCTGTTCGTGGAGGGTTTGACCTGCATCTGCCATGCAGGCTTGGTGAAGGGAAATGATCTTGGCTGTCCAAGCTGCAGCTGTGGTGTAAGCAGGCACCCCTCACCTCTCTGTGACATCAGTAAATGTCATGTCTAGGATGTGCGTGCTCTGGAATAGGTCATCATGGGAACCAGCATCACCATCTGTGGGCAACCGTGCCACCAGCGTGCAGAGGGCCAGGAACACTGTGGAGGCGGAGGAGGCTGGCTGGCCGAGAGCTGCAAAGCGCCCGTGCACTGCCACGGCTCGATTCCCCCCGTGCCGCAGCCGGAAGGCTTTGGATGTGTGCATCTCGCCAACAAATGTGACTTCTGGAGAGAAACAAATCAGTCAGAGCTGCTCAGGGGTTCCTTTGGTCTGCTCCCAGCAGAACTGGCTAGCCCTGGCTAGCCACTGGCCACTAAGGGCCAGAGCAGGGCAACAGCGTCTGTGAGATGACAGCCCCGGTCTTCCTTACCCCGGCCAGGCTCCTCCTGGGCAAGAAGGAGCTGCTTGCGCACGTCCTCATGTGCTTGCCCATCCAGGATGTCGAAGACTGTGTCTCCCTGGGCAAGCAGCTCCACCTGATTAAGAGAAGGCTGCTGTGGTGGACTGAGCCAGCCCCAGTGGGCTGTTCTCTGGCACCAGGAACTCACAGCCCACTGGAGCCACAGGCCAGCATCTGCTGGGGCAGCATGTCGTGCACGCAATACAGACACCAGGCCAGATACAGGGACAGTGACCACAATTGCTCAGTGGGCATGCCTTACCACAGAGAGGCCCAGGACCTGAGCCACATTCTCTGAGACGTAGACCAGTTTGCCACTGGCAGAGAGCACCAGCAGAAAGCCTGGCAGCAGAGAGAGCAGCTCCATGCCCAGGGCCAGTCCTGCAGGAGGAGCCAAGTCTGCAGGGACAGCAGGGGGTAAAGTGCTATTTTGGGGCAGAAGCAGTGCCCCACACAGAGCCAAACTATTGTGGGGTACAGCAGCGCCATGGGTACCTGGGGGGAACAGCTGAGCCCCCCGCAGCTGGAGGCACACCAGGGCCATGGTGTGGAGGTAGGAGAGCCGCTCCTTCTCCCGTGCAGAGATGGGCAGCAGGGAGCGCAGTGCCTGCAGCTCCACGTTGATCTGGTCCCGGCGAGCCTTGGAGGCACTCTTGGTTGACCTGCAAAGCCAGCTGACTGGGGTGATGTGTCCAGGGAGGGAGAGGCACAGCATTTCCCACCCACAGCAATGAGAATTGCAAACCAGGAGACATGGGGTAGAGATGTTTCCCTAGAGAGGCTCAGCATGTGTGCCCGCTACCTCTAGGAGAGCAAACCTTTGGTGGCTGTTCTGTTGCAGTGGATGCAGGCAGAGCTGCTCATAGCTACCCAGGGGGACACACCGCTGGCGTGGCTACTGCCACTCTCTCAGGGGACCACACTGGACAATGACGGAGTGGTAGCCCGAGTGACACAACCCCCCCGCCAAACCCCACAAGGATGGAAACTACAACCAGTGCCAGAATGTGAGCCCCAGCCCATTTCACTGGCCTTTACTCTTCAACCACCTGAAATCCCTCTGCCCCTCTAAGCTCCCACACCTATCCCCACACATCAACTGGCAGCCCCCCATCCCAGGCTGGTGCCAGCCCCTTAGAAGGGCTATCAGCCACTAGGCAAGCTGGCTCAGGGCCCTCCTCTGTAGGAGACCATCACAGGAGGTGGGAGGGAGCTCACCTGAATGGCCTCGGGGTGCTGGGCACCTGCTTGTCCCTCCTGAGCAGGCAGCTCATCTCTGCCTGCAGCGGCCTGTGGCAGTGGCTGCAGAAGATGGTCATGGTGCCGGCAATAGGATGTCCGCAGCTGGCAGCAAACCACCGCCTCCTTTGCCTCTGACTGCATCCAAACCTGCTGACCCTGCTGCTCCTGGCCTCCTTTTGTACCCTCCTGGGGTGCAGGGGCCAAGCTGCGGCGCATGGAGAGAGTTACCTCTCATGACGCAACATCCAACAGCTTAGAGCTATTTTTAGAAGGCAGGCTGCTTAAAATAGCCCTTTCAGCAGGCTGCAATCTGAGAAGGGAAGCAATAAAAGGAAGCTGGGGTCTTTAAAGCAAACCTGCTGCTCAGGAGGGGGTGATGATGAAGGTAGCTGGAATCCCCCCCACGGGACAAACATCTGCCAGCTGCTGGCCCACTGTTGTTGCCAGCCCAGCAGAAGGTCCACAATGGGCTGAAGGCCTTGATAGTTCCTTGAAGGGGAGCGGGGTGCCTGCAAGCCTCTCCCTGGTGAGCGCCTTCTTTTTCTTCCCAGAGAAGCCTTCTCCACACCAAAGGTTTGCTCTCCTAGAGGCAGCTGGCATGAAGCACTGAGGCTTTCTAGACCCTGTCTCCATGTCCCAGAACTTATAATTCTCCCTAGAGAAGCCCCAGTGACAGCCACTCATGGACAGAGCCAGAAGCATCTTGGGGAGCCTCTGTGCTCAGCACCATGTTGCCCAGTGCAGTGAGCCTGGGTAGTCCACAAGTGTTTCCTGCTGCCTGGCACCCTGCAAGGAGAGTAAGCTTGGTGCTTTGGTGCTGGGGAAGAGGATGCCATGGCAAAAACCTCCAACATTTCATGGCACGGCTTGAGAGAGCCTGTGGCTGAGGCAGCTGTTTGAGCAGGGAAGCTGGAGCTGCTGGATAACTCATGGGAGATGCCTACCTAGCCCTTGCAGGTAACCTGCAGGTGCCAAGGACCACATGGGGGGAGCCCAGCTGAGGGTGCCCTTCCCCAGGCCAGATGTGCTGCCAGCACACCTTGGCTCCGGTCAGGCCCCACACCTGCCATTGATGCTCGCCACCCACCACAGCAAGGTGCTGCCAGTACCTGAAGAACAAGTTCTTGTCACAACTGTGGTGCCTTCTGTTCTCTTGCCATGGAGTTTTCACTGGTCTCATACCACTCCAGGCTGCTCCACTGCACCCATATTGGCCACCTCTTGCAGGCTGAGGAACCCAGGCACCTCTGCAACCCCATGCTGCTGGATAAGAGGCACTCAATCCTGGCTATATGCCAGCCCTTGGGACAGGGGAGATGGCCTGGGCCCCTTGCTCCCAGCACACAGGTGCCACCACTACCACCTCTTGGCTGCCCTGTGACACTGGCATCCCAGGGAACACCCTGAGCACTTCCATGGCTTTCCCTGCATTAGCCATGCTATGCTTGCCACTGGTGATCTTCACATTGGACACCTCGCCTCTATGGGAAGGGGCTCAGGCACAGCCTCCCATGCCACCCACAAAGGCTGCCCCACACCTCCATTCACCTCCCTCCCTGGGGCAGGGAGCTGTAGGGCACCTGCACTGCAGTCTTGCCCCTGCACCCACCTTCCCAAGGCAGCACAGGCCAGGAGATATGCGCTGCCTTCCTCCCTGCCATCTCACAGGGCAGCACAGCCCTGGGCAGGAGGCAGGCATGCCAGGGCAGTGTTGCTGTGGGGGGCCCAGCTCCCCTTCTCCCACCCCAGCCAGGGCTGTGGCTCACACCAGCTATAGCTCCCAGCTGCCACAAGCCTTCAGTGGCCTGCAGCTGTGCAGGAGGGCACCTAGTTCCATCTCTCCCTTCCCACACCCTCTTCTCCCCCTAGTCTGCCTGCTTGGACACACTGAGCAGCAGAAACCATGTCTGCCTCAGCATTTATAAAACTTCCCCCAGTTGCTGTTTTACAACAGGAGCTGGGTAGAGGGTCCAGCTGGGCCCAGGCCTTCACATCAGGCTCAGCTTCAGGCTGGGTCATGCCCTCGAGTGCTAGTATGGCAGTCAGCACTGGCAGGTACAGGCATGGAGGTCCCTGCCCTCTCAAGGCTGTGCAGGAACAGTTCATGGCCCAAGGCCAATCCCAGGCCATGGCTGTTGGCAAGAGTTGATTCAAGCCCCTGGAAAGTGGCCAGGGATGAGGCCAACATAGCTGCCTCTCCATAGGCAAGGAGAAGGAAGGCAGGAGATGCTGGAGCCATCACCAAGGAAGGGAGTTCACAGTTGTGCTGCTGGGGTGAGACGATTTCTTCCCTGGTGGCCTGCTATGCCTGCACACTCAAGCTGCCCAAAGCATTACAAGAGCAGAGGGAGGCTTGACTAGGGCAAGACAAACTGAGCTCACACGTTCCTTGTTTGAAAGGGCTAAAAACTCATGCAGGCAGTAGAGTAAGAGGTCAGCATGTGGAGGAACGAGGGCAGGGCAGTAGAGGGACGAGCCGGCATCAGCCCTGGGAGGAGACGATGGGGCGGCTGATGGTGCTGTTTGTTGTCATGGCCGAGAGCTCCCATCTGTAACACACCAATGGGATACAGTGAGAGCAAGCACAAACACAGTGCCCAGGGTGGGACCAGTTGTGGTCTCCAGCCCAGCCTGCCCCAAAGCTACACAGTGCCAAGGGGAGCCCCAGGCAGCCCTTGGCAAGGGCTGGAGCACCCCAAGGACGAGCAGCACCCATGGGGCACCTCCCAGCAAAACACACAGTACCTGATGTCATGGGGAAGGCAGGACTGATCCAGGTTGTACTGAATCACTGCCAGCTTACACAGCGTCTTTAGACTGGGGCCTGTGGAAAGAAGGCAGTTAGTACAGCAGTCCTTGTCTGGATGCTATCGGGGGGGGGTCCAGGCATCATGCAATCAGTGCCACAGGAAACAGGGCAGAGCACCCCAACCACTCCTCTGAGGGACAAAGCAGGGTGCACACCAGGGACAGGCTTGGCATGATTGGAGCACTGGAGCATCTTTCTTATGAGGAAAAACTCAAGAGTCTGTTCAGCCTAGAGAATAGAAGTCTGAGAGGGAATCTTATTTATGATTATAAATATCTGAAGAGTGGGTGTGTCAAGAGAATGGGACCAGACTCTTTTCAGTGGTGCCCAACAGGCACAGACTGAAACATAAAAGGTTCCATCTAAACATGAGGAGAAACATCTTTACTCTGAGGGTGCCAGAGCACTGGAACAGGCTGCCCAGAGAGGTTGCAGAATCTCCTGCTCTGGAGATATTCAAAACCTGCCTGAACACTTTCCTGTGCGAACTGCTCCAGGTGAACCTGCTTTAGCAGATGGGTTGTACTAGATGATCTTCAGAGGTCCCTTCTAACCCCACCCATTCTGTGGTTTTTTTTGTGCTCCTACAAGAATTCTGTGCGAAGGAGCACATGAAGAGCCATGAGCCTAGTCACAGCCTGCAAGCACAGCTGCATCTCTGGGGGGGTCTGGCTTAAGCCATGTACACCAGCCAGAAAGAGCCACCTGGCTCTGAAAGACAGTACCCAGAGCCACACAGGACATGGTACAGTGCTTCACAGCAGGGCCTGCTCACAGGGCACCTTGCGGTGAGAGGCACAAGCTGGGCAGGGAATGCTCACGTACTGAAGTCGAGGATGTAGAGATCTGAATGATCCATCAGGTCGAATTCATCACCCATTCCCTCCTCCGGAGATGGGCTGCAGAAACCAAGCAAAGTGCGTCAGTCAGTGCCAAAACACTTGTACACCACTAATGGTCCCTGGGGCTCCCCAAGTGCTGAGCAAGTCCAGGACTGTTCCTGGCCTGCCTGCCCCATGCAGAGGCCCTATGATCCCTTCTGTCCCTCTGTTTCACCCAGCAGCATCCAAAGCCACTCTCCCAGCTTCTGATAGATTATGCAGAGCTGCACAGAGCTAGGAGCAGAAGCACCTCCTCTGCAAGACACAGCAGGGAATGGGGGAGCTGCCTCCTCCTCACACACAACCACAATGACTCCAGCTGCCAGCCTTCCCCCTCATCTCACCTGCCTCTTACTTTGCTGCACTTCCAAGCACAGGTCCTGCTCTGCAGGGAACAATCCCTTTTCCCTTCTGGTACATTGATCAGCTTCTGGCTGGTTTCACACTCTTCTCAGGCACCTCCAACAAATGAACCCTGGGGCCTTCCCCAGAGAGTGACACCCATCCTCAGGGCAGGAGGAGAGTGCTGACAAACAACTGCCTCCAGAGCTGAAGCTTGTTTCAGGGCTCTATTTGCTCAGCAATTTCAGTGGATCTGACCCTCCAAAGAGCTCCACTTAGAGAGGCAAAGCTGAGCCCCAGGACGAGACCAAGGGTGACTCTGAGCAGGCTGGAGAGGGAATGTTACAGCAGCTCCCGAGAGCAGGCAGGCATGTTTGCACAAGCATCTGTCCTGCTTTTTGTGTGATCAACAGGCCCGATGGCTTGTTCCACAGCAGGCAGGGCCAGAGAGGCTGGCATCACCTGGAGAACCCAGCATGCTGTTGGAGACTGACCAGCTTTGCGGCAATGCTGTATCATGGAAGGCTACCCTAGTAACATGTTAGGAAATACAAAGAGATCAAACTGTCTGGGCACGCAGGGTCAGCCCACCCCTACACAGGCCCAGACTCCACATAGGGCAGAAGGACACAGCCTTTGCCTCAGGCCAGCTTCATCTCATGGCCAAGGGGAAGCATGTAACGAGAAGCACAAGGATTTGGGAGAACATCATACAGGACAGGCACCTGATCTAGGAAGAATCAGACACCACACAATGGCACAATACAAAGTCCAAAAAGCTGTGCTGGTGTCCCCAGTGAGGTAGGTGAGATAAGCTGGAGACCCAACATGACTTTTTGAAGGCTTTCTAGTTGTGCTGCAGGTCACAGGAGCCATGATCTATCTCCCGAGATGGCAGCAGACTCAGCAAGTAGCAAGTGGCCATTCAAAGAACAGGTTGCCCAGCAAAGTGGTAGATACCCCATCCCTGGAAACATTGAAGGCCAGGCTGGACAGGACTCTGAGCAACCTGATCTGGTTGAAGATGTCCCTGCTCATTGCAGGGAGGGTGGACTAGATGAGCTTTGGAAGCCCCTTCCTGTGTAGCCTCATCTAAGTGTTCCTGCTCCAGCAGGGGGATTGGACTAGATCATCTTTTGAGGTCCCTTCCAATCCCTAACGTTCTGTGATTCCCTTCCAACCCAAACTATTCTATGATTCTATGAAATTTTTTGCAACCTGGAGAAGCAATGAAAGGAGTTGTATGCTGCAGTAAACACTGCTGTGCTCTCCCTGCCCACCTCAGCTCTAGCTTCCCAGGGCTGTATGAAACATCTGCAGACTGCCACATGCTATATATGTTACTCATGCCATGGAAAGCTGTGAGGTGGATTCTCCTGTCTAAACTCTGAGGAGCACCAATGCAGCTGGGGACAGAGGCAGCATGAACTGTACCACATTGCCCCCAAGCTGCAATGGGCCAGAGTGTGATAAGACAAGCTGCTTTCTCTGACGACAATATGGAAGGTGCTTTGCAGAAGTTCAACTGTTTCTACAGAGGAGCAAAGGCAGCAGCAGAGAATAAGCACTTGAAGCAGATGCTGAGGTCTTCACCTGGCTTAGTGGCAGCTCTTTCCTTCTTTGTCACAACAACCATATGTACCTGCTGCATTAGCACAAATTCTCCAGCCAAAGCCCACAGGTTAGCAACCTGCAGCCTGGAAAACATCCTATTAGCTTGCATTCCTCTGACCAGGTCAGCAGCTGGACTGCTTTTGGGTTTTTCTGTATGAGCTGAAGCTGCGTGTTGGCACAACAGCACAAGGTCAGAAACAGATTCTGCCTAACCACACACTGTTCATCTCTCCAGTTCTCACATAGTTAAGATCTACTGCAATTATTTCAGCACGGCCATTGAAATGTTGTAAGAGAAGCAAAGAGAAAGCAGCTAGGAAACATTTGCAGGGCAGGGCAAGAACAGACATTTCTCAGTCCAACTCATGAATCACTGTGGGCTCCAGCCACAGCTCCCTGGATTGTACCAAAATGGGGATGGCATTTCAGAAGACTCAGTCTGAGCATGTGTCAGGCACTGATCAGTGCAGTCATTTTAAACTAATCAAAATTTGCTGATACTGCCCCCCCATCTGATGTTGGTCCTGGAATGCTCACAAGCAGCAATGACTTCAGGCATTTCTAAGGAAAAGACGGCCCCACCTTTGGTTTCATGCCTCTGCAGTCTCAATGGAACAGCCAAAGCACCTGAGAGACCAGTCACTGCACCCCCAAGCAGAGGGACCAGCCCATGCTGGAATAGTAGCACTTCGGCCAGGAGAAAGCACTCCCATGGCTGATAGTTTTTTGGAGAATTTGAAATAAAAGAAAGATGTTTCAAGTCCTGTGTTGGTTTGTGACAAGGCAATTTAGCATGTCCTCACCACTCACCCAGGACCTTATGCAGTGACTTCTCACCCCAGTGTCACTTGCTTCCCCACCAAGTCTCACCTCTCACAGGACATGAGACAGTACCTGTCCCCTCCAGGTCCCCATAACCCTAGCACAAGCTGCAGTGCACAGCTCACTGCTGGCAGAGAAGACCTGTTGCTGATGGATCCCATCTGCCCGGATACAGGCAAAATCCCCTTTAATTCCACCCCAGTGTGCTCACCATGCCACAATCTAATCTCACATCCACGTCACAGGAAACCCTAGACCATCCTTATCTTTCAAAGGAAAGCCAGCAAGCACCACATCTGTGGTTTTAATCACCAAACTGCAAGCAGCCTGGAGTTCAAGACCAGAAGAGACAAAACTCCCAGACAGCAGGGTACAGGGTAACGCTTTGCCAGCCAGTCCCCAGCAAAACTTCTTGTTCCAGCTGCACAGTTCAGCATGTTGGTGAATGCTCTCGTGCTCTACACCAAGCACCTAGTGAGAGCCCCTCCTCCCTTCAGAGCCAAGCATTTCTAAGCCTTGTCAGGATAAACACACTGTCAAGCCAAACCTGGATTGGCATCTGTTCAGCTAAACTCTTGTTTTATAGCATCACCTCTCCCCTTGTTCTCCCTTATGGATGGCCTCTGCACACTGAAGTGCTGGTGGGTTTGGGCAGAAACCACACCAGGGACACAGCTGTTACATAGCTAAGGGAAACACTGAGCTTAACACTACATGACTTCCCAATCACTCAAATGGGCCACAGCGAGAGGCCACAGCTGGGGTGAAAAGACCAGGCTTTGGGCAAATATACAAAAGAAATTAAGCATTTGGATGCCACAGGAGCAGGCACCCTGCAGAAGTGCCTCTTGAACTGCCTACAGGGTGCATGAATCCTGTAAGCAAGGCAGGACACAAAGGGGTTTTGCTTGCCCATCCCCCACTGCTGCTGCCCAGAAAATGGAGCCCTGCTGAATTCCACCCCCACTCCCCTCTCCTCCCATGGCAGAGGAGCACAGGTCAGCAAGCAGACCACAGGGAGTTCTCCATTACAACGACTTCCTGGAAAACTTCTTATCTCAACAGGCAGCTCCAGAACACACCTGATAACTGTTACAGGAAGCAAACACAGCCCCCAGCCCTGTCTCCCCCTTCCCCAGTCTGCAAGACCTGACCATCTAGTCCAAGCAGGCTGTGTTCCTGGCTGCCAGCTTCCTACCCCAAACTAGTGCTGATGAACTGGCCTCCCTTGGGGTTGAGCCTGGATTAAGTTGAATACTTTAGTCATTTGGTAGAGAAGGTGCTGCTGTGTTGCCTGGCATAGGCAGACCAAACTCCAAAAATCCTGTGTCAAATTTGTCATGGTTTGCTAGCATTCCCTAGGAGTGCCTAGGTTTAATGTCAGAATTCATAAAATCACAGAATCATTTCTGTTGGAAGAGACCCTCAGGATCACCAAGTCTAACCATAACCTAACTCTAGCACTAAACCATGTCCCTAAGAACCTTGTCTAAACACCTCCAGGGATGATGACTCCACCACTTCCCTGGGCAGCCTGTTCCAATGCCTGACAACCCTTTTCGGCAAGAATTTTTTCCTAATATCCGATCTAAACCTCCCCTGGTGCAACTTGAGGCCATTTCCTCTTGTCCTATGTCTTGCTACTTGGGAGAAGAGACCAACACCCTCCATGCTACAATCTCCTTTCAGGTAGGTGTAGAGAGCAACAAGGTCTCCCCTCAGCCTCCTTTTCTTCAAGCTAAACAGCCCCAGTTCCCTCAACCACTCCTCAGACTTGTGCTCCAGGCCCCTCACCAGCTTCGTCACCCTCCCCTGCACTCTCTCTAGTACCTCAATGTCTTTTTTATGATGAGGGGCCCAACACTGCACACAGTATTCAAGGTGGGGCCTCACCAGTGCTGAGTACAGTGGCACAATCACTTCTCTAGTCCTGCTGGCCACACTATTCCTGATACAAGCCAGGATGCTGTTGGCCTTTTTGGCCACCTGGGCACACTGCTGGCTCATATTCAGCCGCTGTCAGTCAACATGCCCAGATCCTCTTCCACCAGGCAGCTTTCCAGCCACTCTTCCCCGAGCCCGTAGCGCTGTCTGGGGTTGTTGTGACCCAAGTGCAGGACCTGGCACTTGGCCTTGTTTAACTTCATACAATTGGCCTCAGGCCAACAATCCAGCCAAGTCCAGATCCCTCTGTATGGCCTTCCTACCCTCCAGCAGATCAACACTGCCACCCAATTTCGTGTCATCTGCACTTACTAAGGGTGTACTCAATCCCCTCACCCAGATCATTGATAAAGAGATTAAACAGAAGTGGCCCCAATACTGAGCCTTGAGAAACATCACTCGTGACTGGCTGCCAACTGGATTTGGCTCTGTTCACCACAACTCTTTGGACCCGGCCCTCCAGCCAGCTCTTTATCCATCTCAGAGTACACCCATCCAGGCCATGAGCTGCCAGCTTCTCCAGGAGAATGCTGTGGGATATGGTGTCGAAGGCTTACTGAAGTGTAAGTACACAACATCTGCAGCCTTTACCTCATCTGCTAGGTGGGTCACCTTGTCATAGAAGGAGATCAGGTTGGTTAAACAGGACCTGCCTTTCATAAACCCATGCTGACTGGGTCTGATTGCACACTTTTTTTGTATATGTGCCATGTGATGTTACTCAGGATGATCTGCTCCATGACCTTCCCCGGCATGGAGGTCAGACTGACAGGTCTGTAGTTCCCTGAATCCTCCTTCTGGCCCTTCTTGTAGATGGCCATATACCATACAAAGCAGCACCCAGTATCTGTTGAGAAAACTGGATAAACTCAGCACCTCTGCATACCTCACCTGCACTAAGCACTCACACCCACATGGACATCCTACAACTAAGCACCCACCTCCAGCACTCCTGGGGCCTGAAGGTCCTTCACTCCATCAACACAGTGGTATGGTCAGCCCATCAGCATAACCTTCCCTGCCTTGTTCCCTGTCCCAACCTGTCTTCAGAACTATTCTCAAAGAGCCACTGTCCGGATCCCAGAGAAAGCCTCGAAGCTTTCCAAACCATGTGGAGGTCTGAAGGCATTTCAGATGTCTCTGCAAGGTAGATATTGGCAAACAGGCCTCTGCTCCAGAGCTGCAATTTGTCATTCCAGACAGCACAGAGCATGTCCTGGTGATGGGTCACTTCCTTTCTTTTAGCAGCTGTTAAGCCTCTTGGCTTCATCCAGCTGCCCTGCACCCTGACAGTATCACTTCCAGTGTTTGACAGCTAAATCCTTAACACAAGGCCACTTTGTGAATGGAAACTTTGCTAAGGAACATTGGCACAGAAGGGAATGTTGTCTTGTTGTGTGTATGGGCTACTCAGCTCCTAGCTGAGCTGACATCCCACTGCAGCTTGGTAGACACCACACTTGCCAATGAAAGAAACTCCAGTGGGAGAAGCAGGGCAGCACATAGGGTAGGATTAGTCAGTCTGAGCTCTGCTACAGTACTGCAGACTGGGATACTTGTCCTTCTGACAGCAGGATCTCCTCCCTGCGCCCCACCACATCTTTCACAGAGAGCTCAACCATGGCACAACCCCTCATGAACAGGATGTTACATACTTCTGCCTCTACTTGTACAAGAGGGCTTGTAACCAAGTGCTTTACAAGCCTACATGACATCTTCAATCTCCCTCTTGGCCTCTTTCCAGAAAAGCCCTGATCTACACAACTTCTTATACTTGCAAGGTAGATGGACAGTTGCCATGTGGGTCTAAAGTGCATCTGATTATAGTACAGGACAGAGAGTGGAAGGACACTGTGCTGAAGGGCAAACTGTCTCACAGAGCCATCCCACACAACTCACCTGGTGCCTCCAAAGAGAACGATTTTGTCCCCCACTCTGCAGCAGCACTGCCGGCGTCGAGGACATGGGCCTTTCCCCTTGGGCTCAATCTTCCTCCAAGAAAGAGAAACTAAGGGGTAGAAAAGAGTGCACCAGCTTATCGTAAGAGGCTGGCCAAGACCTGGGTATAAGCAGGTTATGGATTTAAACAAATCACAGCAAAACCTGAGGCCCACTGCCCCACAGAAACTAACTAGCCAATATCCACCCTTCCTAACAACCTCCTCTTCTGGCTAGCAGCAACACAATGCACTTCTGTAAGGTTGTTACTGAAGTGTTGCTGGGATGCCAGGTACAGCCCTGGAGCTCTGCCTGCTGAGACAGGAGTTGCAGGTCAAGGCCTTTTGCTTGTAAAGCCTGAGCACCAGGACCCACAGGTACCATGGCAGCAGGCTGGACACCATAGGGAACTGTGTGGGGCTGAGCTCTGGGAGCAGGCAGCCTTCTGTACCCAGCAGCACCCTGCTGCAGTCCGGATGTAGAGGGAGCCCCGGGAGCCAGCTCCATCTGCTGGCAGCTACTATGGATGCAGAGCACCCTTGCAGAGTGGAGACTGCTTGGACAGCTTGGTTGTGGGAGGGGAACATGGGGAACTGAACCAGGTGGAGAAGACAGAAGCCTTTGTCCTTGCTGCTCTCTGTGGCCAGGATGGTGGGGGGGCAATTAATTGCTAATGCACAGCACAGACCTTTGTGAGGTCTCACACTAGCTCATAGATCAGCTTGGGGAGCAGCAAGTTAGCCACTTTCAGGCAACTTTACTATGCAAAGCAATTAGCAAACCAAACCAGTCAAATAGACTGTGGAAAGTGCTACGGACCTCAAAACAGCTCACAGCTGACTGATATTCGCGGTACCAGCAGAACCACCATGCCTTTTGCTGAACAGTTTGATCTGGTACCCAGAGAGTGTGGTATGGTGATCCTGCAGCTCAAGTTAAGAGACCAGCTATGGTCTATCTTCCCTAACCCCATTGCTTCCCTTTATCTTATTTTCTGCCAACACTTCTGCATATTTAAGAACATGACAAAGTTTCGCCAACCACCCTTTGATTAGCTGTGTCTTTCAGGAACACGTCTTCCACTTTCTAAACTGAGATTTGGAGACAGTCTGCAGAGGAACAGGGGTCCCAAGCACAGTAGCAAGCTCCTGTCAATGCCATCAGAAAAGCCATTTCCCACCAAGCAGGCTGTGAGCCCTTGGAGAGTACTCTCATCTGAGCACTCACAGGTTTGAGGGCCTTGAATACTATCACGGCAACAAGTTAAAAGCATAAATACCTGGATTGAATTTCCAGAGGTCATGAAAGTGTCTGTTCAGGCGTGCATTATAGCCACCAAATACATATAGCTCCCCGTTGTAGCTGACTGTGGAGAGCAAGCATAGACATTAATATGCCACCTATGGCAAAGCCCAGTAGGTCCCTGTTCCAACAAACACAAAGCAAAGTGGTGCTGGTTGTCCACCTTTGCTTACATCACCTTCATGTGCAGGGCTACGCCGAAGACTTTTCACTGGGCAGCAGCTTTCTGTAGAAGCCAGGCTCTGTGCACCCCTTGCTAACCCACATCTCCACCCAGCAGACCAGACACCCCTCTTCTGAGGCAGGCAGGAATTTCCTTCACTGTCCTCTCTCAGCAGACCCACACTCACATGCTGAATGACTTCGCCGGCCTTCAGGGAGCACTGGAGTTGGAGGAGAGTCCAACCAGGAGTTTGTTTCCGTATCAAATACTTTAATGCGGTTGCAGTAGATCTCATTGTTGGAATGAAATGGCCCAAAACGATCAGCTCTGCCACCAAATACATACATCTTTGTTCCAATGATGGTAGCTGAATGGAAGTCTCTCCAGCGAGCTGGTGTACCCTGCAGGGGCAGAGTAAAACAGAACAAGAGAAAGAATGCAGATTACCCAGGGAGATGACACACCTTGATGAGAAAGTTGGGGTGACTGCCTTCTTCTGGAAAACTTCCCCTCCTTGCAGATCCCAGTCACACCAGACAGAAGCTGTGAGAAAAGTGTGGGCAGCTACCCCAGAGAACAGCAGACACAAACCAAAGTGAAAAGTAGACACTGACCTTGGCAGAGATTAAGGTCCACATCATGTTTGTGGTATCCAGTTTATGAATATCATTTGAAAAACAGTCAGCCTGGAAGACAACAGGACAGCCTGGTCACAAAGGGACTGAGAAGCCTGGTCACATCTGACCCCAGGCAGGATGCTGTTCTACAGACCTGATACATCCCTTTGAAGTGAATTGTGCTCCACATGGTTGTGCTCCACAATATCAGGGAATTAAAATAAATGTAGACCAATATATATTTATTAAAAAATTATGTTTTTATCTAAATTTTGATAACAAGTGAGATGGAAAAATATATATATAAAAATATTTATATTTTTACCTCTATATGTTTTGCAGAAGAAAAAAAACTCCACCTTTTTTTAGGACTACTTTCCCAATCATCTTCTCTACAAAACAATAACCTGGGTAATTAATGCTATAACTTTGCTGAGAAATAAAAGCAACTACAGATACAAATATGCCCCTGTATCCTGCCTCTACCAATGTCCTGGGCAAGAATGTCCTCTTTCCAAATGGACCGCCAAATAACAGTTACAGACACTACTCACCAGCTGTTCGTAGCCTCCAAAGATAAACATGCTCTTTGCCAGGACACAAGCTGAGTGCCCATCTCTTGCTCCTGGGACCATTCCAGACACCTTTGGCGTGAACCACTTGTGTGTGTCTGAAACAAAACAGCAAGTAATGCTAAGAAAATACAGTAGCTGTTGGGATGGCATAGCTCTTTATTACTGTTCTTCATTTCTAAAACAGAAATTCTTCTTTCATACACAGCACTTGCTTCTCCATAGAGGCTGCAAGCTTCTTCAGGCAAGGCCACCTGTCTGAGCCTCCACAGAGGGGCACAGTGACAGAGGTCTCAGCTCTTGGGCATGGCCAATGACTCCGCCCAATTTGACAAACAGCTCACCTTTTAAATGCAAGTAGTACAGCACTGCTTGAGCAATGTTATTTTTACTGAATCTCTTGCAAAGCCTACTTGTGAGCCACTTATCAACGCTGCATTTACAGTTTCAATTACAATGAAGCAGTGATGCTAAGTGGCTCAACTGACCTCATGGCGTGGAGATGCTGACTGGTTAAGCGAAACCAGGTCTCAAATCCAGACAGAAGTCAACCACAAGCTCACCATGTCAATAGAGCTACTGTGCACATCTCCACCTCTGAAGCATGGCTCTCCCTATTTTATCCACTTCTCTTGTTACATTGTCATCCCCTCTTCAAGGGAAACCTTCCTCCCTCTCCCTGGTTCCCTTCACACTGCTCCCCAGGAGCCTGTACCAGCCAGACTCAACCCTTTAGCCCACATGCTCCAGAGGTTATGGTTTGATTCAGGGGAGGACTTCAAATCCAGCCAGAACTGTTCTCCATGCCAGTGCAACTTGGAGCCAAGCCAGAGACTCACTGCCAAGCACAGGCACCTGTCCCAAGAGCCCGGAGAGGCACAGATAAGCCTGGACGTAGCAAGACACATTCCTTGCCCCTCCCCTCAAACTACTGTGAGCTGCCAAGAGCAGAGCTTATTTCAGAAAGTGGTAACAAGGGAGCCAAAGCAACATTCTTCATGAGGATAATGACTCCAAACTTGGCCTGCAGCCACAGCTATCAACCTAGACTCTCGCTGGAACCACACTAAGGGTCTTGCAAGGTCAACAGAATTCCTGGGCAGCCTCTAGCAAGAAAGCTGCAGCGGCTACCAAGTTGCTTTCCTTCAGGGGGCAGCTTCCAAACCCAGTCACATGGTAGCAGCAAGAGCTCACCCAAGTGCAGCATGTCAAATTAGAGATGGAAAAGACCTCAATGTGTGATCTGCTTGGCATCGCAGGGGACAAAAATGCCCTCAGCCAGGACTTTATCCAGCCTTGTGAGACTCTCACAGTGGCACTTACACCACCGACATGGGACTGCAACTGCCAGCCTCACTTTCCAGGATTGGCAGGGGACAGGCAGAGCATGTACAGACAGCTGCAGAAGGTTCAGATCAGGACTGAAGTCTGGCCTTTCAGTTAATTTTCACTTAATGCTGAAGTGCTAGAGTTGGCAGGGAGACCAGACAGCTCCCACTACAAGGGCTCTGCGTAGGCAGAGGTTTACTGGTGGCTTCCCAGCTGATATATCAGGGGAAGGGGGAAACTCCAAGCCTAGAGAGCAGCTCCAAGCTGTGAGATGTTTCCTGGTGAAGAACAGAACCCATGAGCAAGCAACAGAACAAGCAGTTTCCTTGCAAGTCAGTTACTGGTCAGTATTTAGATAGACCTGGCTCCAGAATCCAGGTGTACTCCCTTTCCTGACACTCCTGTCCACCCAGGTCCTGATGGTGTCTGTTCTCCCCAACTGAAGCCAACTGAAAAGCTCAAGGAATTTAACTTTCAGGTTTATCTAACTTGACTCATGCCTTCCCTTATTTTGCCATGTTGTCCTTGACTCATTCTGTGTTTTAATTCCTCACTCTCCTTCATGCTTTCATAAAGAAGGATCACCCTGCAGAGGAACCACAGTCCTCAAGAGCTCTAGCTGTTTCCTGCTTCAACCTTCATCCACTGTTAAAGAATAATATATCGCACAGAGAGAATGCTCCAGCTGTAGTTACTATCAGAGAGAGCACAAAAAGCTGACAGAAAAATATAAACCAGCTTGACTATTAGACAAGCTCAGTAATCTCTGTTCAAAGGCTTTTACAGAGAATGAAGTGTGTAGACTCACTGGCCACCCTGCTTCCCTTCTAAACCAGCTGAAACAGCCAGCAACACCAATTCCCCATTTGCACCATTTCTTCCAGACTGCCACTTCGTAGAGACACTGAGGGACAGGAAAACAAGTTGGGGACTAGTGTACTGGGGCAGAGAGAAGGTCTCATCAAGAGTAATTGTGACAAGGAAGAGAAGCTGGAACTTACTGACATCAAAGGCATAGAGCACGTTGCAGGCTCCCTCAGTGTCGTTGCGACCGCCCCATATGTAGACAGTGTCATCTATGAGTACTGCTGAGTGCCCATACCTCATGTAGGGCACTTCTCTTACATGGTCTCCGCTGTTTGTCCATACTGGAGGCAGCTTGATCCAGCGCAGAGAGACTGAAAGCACAAGTTTGAGCCCATGTCAAATGCTAAGCCCGCTTACATGTGCTCACAGGCCACAACCCATCCTGCATGGGAGCATTTTTCCCCCTATGACAAGGTGCAGAAGATGTCTAGCAAGAAAGACAAAGCTGTGTCTGATCCTGAGTAGTGGCTAGTAAAGGAATATGGAAGCCCAGTTTTCCACTGGCCCCTGTCATAGGCAAGACTAGAGGAAGCACTGGAGGACCAGAGGACTCTGGACAGAAATGGGCTGCATTCTGCATCAATTACACTGAAGAAGTTTCCACTCTGGCTCATTGTAGACTGAGTGAAGGTACAGCACACACATACATACAAAAAAAAAAATGGAGGGGGGAAAGAAAAAAATCAGAGGTGATAATGAATACAGACAGTACTTCAGGTTATTGACATTTTTAAAGAGACTCAAAACTGGAAGAACGGGCAACACAGGAATACTTCATTGCAGCAACATGCAAAGGAACATATGTGAAGGCACCATTTGGACTTGCAGTAGTGGAGTTTAACTAAAGCAATGCAGCAGCTTTGTGGGAACAGGTTTTGTTTGCTTTTATTTTATTTAGGCTTTAGATGAGACTGCTGTCTATCTCCTTTTCCCCCATTCATACGAGTTCACCCCGCTAACCTTGTGTTACTAATAGGAGCTCCTCGTGTTTACAGGTTGTCCTTCCTGGCAGCCTGTATGTCATGTTCAGCAGCAGCCAGAGCAATCAACAGGTATTACCAGGTTTAATGATAGTGCAAAAGTCACAGTGAGTGTTCCATGGCCATTACATAACAGCATCCAGACACCGTCCCTCTACGATACACACAGCCTACAGTTTTGTTTTCAACACAGACAGAACACAAAATACCGCAGAAAACAATCTGCAGTTCCCCTGAAATACTAACATAGGGAAAAGGTCAGGCATCTTAAAAGGTGAACATCTACCCCAGAGGCAGGAAGAGCACTGAAGAAGCACAGCCAATGCTGAAGTCAAGCTTCATGGGATGTTTCCTACCTAAAACACAAGTCTTCCTCTTTGGAAGAAGGATCATTCAAAATTTGGCATCTTGGCTTTAGCACTGCAACCTGGCAAAGCTGAGCAAAGGTGTGCTTGGAAAGCCAGTGCCACCTCCCAGATGGTGGCTGCAGCATCATGACAATTATTTGGGAGTGGTAGGAAGTGAAGACAATGCGGGAGCATTATTTGGGCATGGTAATTATGCTTCCACCGTAAGAGTGGTGCTCTACTGGCACATTTCACAAGCTGCAGCATTCAGCTGTCCTGAGTGTGAGAGCCCAGCCTCTCTGAATGAAGATTAACATCTATTCAGAAGATACTGAGCTACACTCCCCTCTACACTATAAGCAGGTCACCTTAGCAGCCCTGTGTAACCAATGCCTCCATCCACTACTGCACAAGTCAGTCTTCTCCACAGTCAGAGGAGCAAATTCACTGCATCTTACAAACTAGTTTTATCCACACGGCACATGTGTGCTAAGAGAGCATTCAGCATGCTATACAGTCTGCAAAACCGGTCATTGATTCTCTGCTCTTGTTTCTGTTCAGCTAGACTCATCCAAGCATCTATGCAGTTTTTCAACTACCTCCCTAATTATAGGGAAATACTTAATGGACCAGCTCAGTAACCTCTTCAGTTCAAAGACCACTGAATCAAGAAATATCACCTCTCCCACAACAGTCATGGCTACAGCTCAGCCTCCTGACAGATACTGGCTACCCTATACAAATGGCTCCAGCTCCTTTTCTAAGCCATGCTGTGAATCTACATGAGGGCTGCCAAATAGGAAGGCCTCCATCCTAGCCGTATGCCCCTACTGACTCCATCATGCTGGCAGCAGTTGTCAGCTGGCCCCATAGGGAAACAGCTCAGGACTGGAGATGTAACTGAGGCACTGCCTTCCACCCTACCAGCAGCTGAGCACAATCATCCTGCAAACTGGATGGGGGAACTGAGCTAGCTAAACATTGCCTCTTTGCACCTAGTTGAGTTAGTGTTCACAGAGAACAAGGACAAAACAAGCCATTGGTTATGTGGTTACTTCTAGTGAGTCCATATCCTAGCACTATGGTAAATTACAGACCCTCTGTGCCCTGCCCCTGAAGCTGAAAATCCAGGGCTGCACAAAGGCAGAGGTTCCCACCTACACTGATAACTTTTTTTGCAAATTAGAGTCAGACAGCATGTTATGGAGCATAACAGGTTAAGTAGCAGCGGGCAAGAAAACTAATAACCCAGCCCAGCAAGCCACTCCTTCATGCACCACAAAGACATATTTACCTGCATTAAAGACATGGACGTCAATCTGCCGCAGAGTCTCATAGTCTTCTCCAGAACAATATCCACCAAAGGAATAGACTTTGTGCCCAACAGCCACGGCTGCGTGATTCACTCTTCGTGGCCCACCTTCCAAGTGCACTGCCCACCGTAGCATTCCTCCCCACGAGCCAGGCAGTCTTCAGGGGTCCCAGCGCCACAGCCACATGCTTCCCAGGCCAACACAATATCACCAGGCTCTGCAACAAAGACAGAATGCTAAAATAACATGATCCATCTCGCATATCTTCCTTGAAAGCCAACTACAAAGGTGTGTGTCCTCACTCATCTGCTTCCCAACTGGAGAGAGTTTTACTCTCCCCTTGGGAAGGAGACACAAGGCAGGTACGATAACCAGAGCAAGGCTCAGGAGAGCAGGCAGGGATACCTTCACATACAAAAGAAAAAAACCCTCAGGGTAGCTATACAGGCAGCACAAGCCAAGAACCTTCAATGAAGGCAGCTGAATGCTGTACACCTGGCAGTGCCCTGGTCATCTACACGTCCTAGACAAGCCAGAACAATTTGTCCTCATTAATGAAAACACACAGCAAGAGCCAAGTGTAAAGGTGAAAAGAACGGAAGAGAGTGTGTTCTTTGTATCAGTCATGAGAAACAGCAGAGGAAAATATTTTCAAAAACCACCCAAAAAAACCCCAACAACAACAACCAACAAAGAACCATCCCTACATAAAGCAACCAACTCCCTGATACAGGGCTGGACTACAACACTAGCATTCAGACTCATTGATTTGAGCACTAAGATCCAGCTTAATTAAACACAAGAAAACAGAAACACCCTAGTCTGGGAAGAAAGCTCTTTGCTAATGATCAGAATAAAGCCTTTTTCTCCTGCAGCAAATCCAGACATATCTATGAAAATTTTGCAACATCATATCTCAGTTAAGAAGCTGATAGGCTTCATGCTTCAAACAGATGGCTTAGATCAGCTCTTAGAGAAGTCACCACAGCTGATTTTTGCAGAGATTCTCCTTTGGATCTAAGGATCTGGAGCACAGTCCTGCCCAGGTGCTTCTGCAAAAGTTTGATCCTTTACCAGTTTCCTCACAGCTGGAAAACAGCCATTAGAAAAGACATCAGTGTTGCTTGGTTTGAACTTCTTGGAAGATGCAGACAGCATGCTCCCAGTTTTAGTATTTGCAGAATGCAAAGAAAATTACAGATGCCTTAGAACAAGGACTAAAATTACTATACATTTTCTCTGTCTTTTCTTTTTGGAAAGCAGTGAGTTTTCACAAGAAGGACTTTCCTCCTGTCTAAAGCTTCTGAAGTAGCTGGGGAGCAGCAAGAAGGGGCAGTGCCATGCTGCTCTGCTCCTGTTGGCCTCCCCCAGCCCTTCAGCCATGCAGAGCCACTACGCATAACCAGGCACTGGTACAGCCCATCAGCAGCCAGGTCACCGCAGCATCCGGCCCACCTGCACCTGGGGAAAGGGTCAGAGATGCTGCCTAACAGGGAACTCCTGCTTCCAGCTCTAGCCATGCACACTACAGATAGTTCAAAAGCATCCAGAAACCAGTCGCTTCATTCCAGAACTCCTAAATCTCAGCAACATTTGAGTAATTTCTTTTTAAAGTGATTTCATTTTTTTTTCTCCAGAATGCAGACCAGCAGCCAGACCATGCTCTGTACCTCAAAGTTACAGCACCAAGACATGGGCAAAGTCCAACCAGAGAGTACACTGCAGCACTACTTGTAACATGAGCACAGACCAAGGAATGCCTTGTGCAAAGCTGCTTCTTCCTACAGCAACCATCATAACCTAAATTGCAGTCAGCAAACCAGAAAGTCACATCAAGCTTTTCTCCATCAGACCTGCTCCAGAAGGGTCCAGGAACAGCCCCTCTCTGATACAAGCTTCACTGTATGTCTGGGACCACCCCAAATTCAGATCCAGTAGGGTTTTTTATTTTTAAATTAATGGTTTTTTAGAGCCAGGCAGCAGCTCTTGTATAAGTCCTCCACAAAATTACAGAATAGATGAGTTTCCATGGAGATCACCAAAGTCACCTTTCAGGCTATTCTGAAGACTTCACATATCTAAATCTGTTTCCTGCCTCAGTCATGAGTTACCACTGAAAAAAAATCTAACCAATATGTTCCTCAAAAATAGCTTCTTGGTTAAGCGATTCTGTAAGAGACTCCTCAATGATCCTAACTGGACTTTATCACCAGTGCCAATATTTTCAACACCCTTCAGACTGAGCCTGATCCTGGAAGATTAAGAGGCTTAATCTTACTCCCAAGTTCTCCACTTGGCTCCTCCTGGGCTAGAGGAGTGCACTAGCCTGGTATGGCAGGCAGGCATTGTACCAAGCCACTTGCCTTTTTTTTTCCAGAAAGGCTGGAAAAAGTCTTTTTCACCCCTTGGAGTTTACTCAAGCCGTGTGCCAAGGGATATGCTGCTGCCAGAACAGGATACTGGTCCTTTCACTCCAACAGGAGCTGGCTACCCTGCCGAACAGTTTCATGATTAAGATTAGTCACTAGAAGACAGGAAACAAAGGCTGCACATCCTAAGAAGTTAATCTGGTCAACCAAGAAGCAGCAGCTCAAGGCCCAGTGGGTTATGCTACAGAACGATATCAATGTAGCAACAACGCGCAATGTTGTTTCCTACAATTACAACTTCTGGGAAAGGTTTGTTGTTTTTGGTTTTTGGTATTTTTTTTTTTTTTTTTCAGATATCAGCCCTTCCCAGGAGGCATGTGGGTGTGGGCAGGTCCAGGGCAGTTGTGGGGGTGATGGGGTTGAAGTTGCCTGCCCTTCTCCTTGGCTGGGGAAGGGGACACCCCTACAGAGCAAACACAGAGCTGAGCCAGCACAGCCTCTTGCTGCCAATCATCAGATTCAGGGCATGCATAAACACTCATTCACTTTATGAAAAGAAAACAATTAGAAGTGTGAAGTGATCCTTACAGGTTATTATATTAAAAGGCAAAGGAAAACACACGATTTAGCAAGCTGCCAGGACTTTTCCAAACCTGAGAGCTCTTCTCTACACTGTAATGAAAACATCCAGCCAGACTCCATCTTCCTCTTCTGCCACTGCCCACAACCCTGCCACGAAACCATCATGTCTTCCTGCCTTTGCCAAGCATTTGTTCTCCCCTTTTTGGCCACGCACAGGTCCAACCCCCTCTCTTCCATGCATAAGCCTCACCTCCTGAGGACCCTCCATGCTTTCTGTATCCATTTCTAGCCTCTCTCCTCTCCTGCCTTTTTTTTTTCAAATAATTTCATTCAAGCAGTCTTCTGTCCCAAAGTCCATTTTCCTCCTGCAATTTCCCTCTCTGCATCATCTCCAAATATGAGTTAAATACATATTTTGAGGGAAAAGTTATTTTCTGTCTTACAACTATCCACAATATTAAGTTCCATTTCAGGTTTTCATTTCCAATAATAATTTATATGATATAAATACACCACTTTCCAACATGATTCCTATAAGGACTTAGTAGTAGGAGGCATTAATACACTTGACATTAGGCAGCATGCCTTAGATTTCTTTAAAGATTATATAGGGTACAGCTGGGAGGGGAAACAGCAAAATCAACATGAAACAATTTACTAAAAATGTTGCCTAACTGTACAATATTAAGTTATACAAAATATATACTGTGTTTTCTTATTTAGGACACCAGCAACAGGGATGTAGGCTATAAAACACATAAATATTGATCAGATAGAGGCAAATTGTACCAGAGAACCGGTAGGGCACTGTCTGCAGGAGGTGGGACACGTGCCAGCTCAGGCAAACTAGGTGCTTCTTTACTCTGTACTGCAAACCAAAGGGACAGTCAGAGACACGGACATCACGGATCAGAGGAAGGGCTTTCACAGCACAGAAAAATTAAGCTTGAATTGTTTAAATCACAGAAGCTATTGCTACTGCCAAAAGCAGTAAGAATAAGAGGAGGATTACCTTCTACATGGATTCGCACAGTCACTGAGCTAAGCGTGTACCCCTTTTCTGGATCCTGCTGAGCCACCCCTCTCCTCCTCAGAGCTGCACCTCTTTTAAAGCAGTCTCCATAGCTCATTTGTGCTCACAGCAGAAGATGGTTGAAGGTCTGAGGAATCTCCTTTGACTGATTCAGCATGTCCAGCTGGAATCATGCCCCAGTGCCCCCAAGAACTATGACCTTATACTTATAGGCAGACCAAAAGGTTCCATCAAAACAAGTGCAGGTTTCTTATACAGCGAGAGATTTTCTAGGTGAAACGTGACCAAAGAAACTGCAGTCCCACATACTGTTAGCTGAGCATACACTCACTCACCTTAAAATCAGGAAGCTCTGTCTGCCCCTCTTCCCCCAGTCTCAGTGGGGAGAAGCAATGCACTGAGCATCCTGACCATGCACTCGGGGTCTCCTTCGCGGAAGTGCACGTGTTCTTCTGTTCAAGCCAACGCTTGCTTTCACCAATACAGGTATCAGCTCCCCACTTCACCTCTCCAAAAACTAATAGATCTTTTCATTTCATGTTGCACTCACACAGGCAGCAATCATGCAATCTTCACAACTCCCCATTTCCCTGGTCTGGCATAATCTATCCAGAATTACAGTCAAACACTGAGAAATTCAGGCTGAAATCCTGGTATGTCCTGTTGTTAATTGCCAGGAATAAGAATGCTTCTAAAAATCAGGTTACAGTTCACCTACTGTTAAAGTACCCAATGCTGATGATGCTGGAAATTAAGTGAGCACAGCAATGAGCTGTTCCTATGCCACTAAGCACAGGAAGGCTAAAATTAAAAAGTCCTCCAAATAACCTGCTGTGGTTCCACAGAAATACCTGCAGACCTCCACAGACTGTGCACAGCACAAGCTCAGGTACACACTTACAGAGCAAGAGGTGCAACAATGGCCATGGGGTGACCATAGACTGGCTCTGTCGCAGCAGTCAGGCATGACACCCGACCACAAGTGGAAGATTACAAGTCTGTTAGAAGAGAAACAGCCATGCACCTCCCTTGTTCTTTGTCAGCGTTGACATCCAGCAAAGGGAACGCAGCAGTTCACCACAGGCGTTTCACTACTAAGCAAGGGAACAATCCTAGGACCCACTTCTTTGTGCAAAGAGAACTCACTGGGCTGCCTCATTCATCTACACACAGAGAAAGAAACCAAGAGCCATTTGTGAAAGCTGCTCAGATCAGCCTTGCTGCAGTCAATTCCCACAGCAAGGGAGAGAACCCCAGCAGAAAGTGGCCTGGATCTTCAAGGGCTCACTCTGTCACCTTCAGAATTACAGTACCACCCCAAGCAGAGCAGCCAACCGCCTCTGCAAAGTTGCTCCAGAGAGCAAATCCATGTGGCTCACTCAGTCCCACCTCCCAAAAGATGCCAGCTAACAAGGTTTAGTAACACTTAAAATAGCCCAGCCAGCTCACAGAAGTCCATATAGACACTTCTATTTCAAGTATATGCAACTTACTGTTAGAAATAGCATGAGAACAAACAGCTTTCTTTACTCATGCTTGACATTTATTTGATGCTTTGACTATACTAAGGTAGTGCGAAATTGCAAGCTTGCACATTCAGCAGCTTAGACACTAGCAATGCAATTCCAGCACTGGTAAACTAGACTGTGCTAGAACAGCCCCTGGGCTCATTAACTGAGACCTATCTAGAAGCTCATATTAGACACAGAAATCATAGACCTCACTGCTCAGGCAGAAATTCATTGCAGTGACAGTCCCTGCAGACTGCAGCACCACCTCCTTACTTTAGCCCAAATATTTTGCCCATGATCAATTCACATTTGCTCAAAGCCCAGCTAAAATTCTGCAGCTATTAAGCTGACTTCTCCCAGTACACACCTTGCCTCCCAAACCCCATTGTTGCTTCTCTATGAAGTGCACTTAAGCTTCTGAGACATTCCTTGACCCCCTCTTCCCCACTGGGAATTTGCCTCAGCCCTTGGCAAACGTCAAGCTGTTTCTGCCATGCCGAGGGCAGCCCTTCAGAGGCAGTAGGCTCAGGAAAACCAAGAGCACCTGCGAACGTGGCGTTTCTGGCTCAAGCAAAGGCCAACTTGTTTCTTCCCCGGCATCTGCTGCCACACCGGCACCAGGAGCCGCCATGCAGAGCGTTTCACTGGCCTCAGCGGGCAGCGTCGAACACAGCCGGGCCAGGCTCACCTCTGTCAGCCTTTGCTCTGCCTTGAAGGACCAGGCGCGAAGCCCCAAGCCCATCAACGTGGCCAAGCCCGGGGGAAAGCGGAAACAGGCTAAATCACACAGCGCTGCGGGGACAGAGAAAGAGGGCCCAGCGGCGGTTACACCAGGGCGCGGAGCCGGTTGGCTGCTCCCTGCACCAGCCCCTCCGGGCCGCCCTGCGCCTCCAACCGCCGCCTCAGGGCCCTACTCTCCCCGCAGCCAAGGGCAACAGGGGGGACGGCGGCCCCGAGCCCAGCCCTCGCGGAGGAGCTCAGCGGTAGCTCCAGCTCTCCCGCTCGCCGCTGCAGCCCTAACAACTCCACCAGCTGCCCGGGAGGGCGGCGCGGGCGCCTCGCCCCAACGACCCCCCCTCAGCCCCGGTCCCTCTCAGCCCTAGTCCCATACCTAGCAGCGGGAAGGCGCCCCGGCAGTCCCCTTCTGACGGCCGCGCCCACCGCTCCCTGGGATTTGTAGTCCGGCGCCGCGCCGCCCCGCCCGCCTGCCCGCCCAGGACCGCGGGCGCCCTCCCCCGCCGGGGCGCCTCGGCCTGGCACGGCCCCATAGGGCCTTTCCGAGCGTGCTAGGCCCAGGCCCGCCTCCGGGGTGGTGCCTTCCTGTGCCCTGCCCTGCACCGCCCCGTTGCCGGCCACGTTAGGGCGGGGCAGCGGCGGCGCGCGCCCGTGCCCCCCTCGCAGCGCCCCACGACTACAACACCCACAGTGCCCCGCGGCAGCGGCGCCGCGCCCGGTGGATGGCGGTGGCGCAGAGCATGGGGCCGGGGCGGGTGTGTCCCGAGGAACCGGGGCCGCCGGAGGCCCCCGATGGCGCGGCGGGCTGGAGCGGTGACGAGGAAGAGGAAGAGGAGGAGGAAGGCGGCGGCGGCGGTGGGTACTTGTACCAGCCGCTGAGCCAGGAGCCGGAGCAGGGCCCCGGTGAGGCGGGCCTCCTCGCCGTCCCGGAGGGCTGCGCTGAGGCGGGCCCCGGCCTGCAGGAGCGGCTGCAGGTACCACCCAGCGCTTCCTATCTGTTGGGGCCGGGCTGGGGGAGAGCCGCGGCAGGGCGGCGCGGCCCCGCGGGCAGGGGAGCAGGCCCGACCCCGGCTGCCTGCCTCTCTCTGCAGATACTGAGGCTGCACCTGCCTGACCCGCCGGCGGACAGTGAGGAGGAAGAGGAGGCGGCGACGGAGGAAGGTGCCACGGCTCAGAGCAGCCGCAGCTCCATCCCCATGGATGCAGGTAACGGTGTCTCCAGCGGGGCCCTCCCGGCTGCCCGGAGGCGTGCTTGGCCGCAGTGTCATGCCCTCTCTCTTCACAGAGCACGTGGAGCTGGTGAAGAAGACAATGGCCAGTGTGAGGCTTCCTGCCCTGGGCATCCCTGCCTGGGCCAGCCAGATCTCAGAGGACCAGTGGAAGGATGTGGTGCAGCGCACACTGCAGGCTCGGCAGAGCCTCATCGGCCCTAGGCCTTAGTGGAAGTGAGGGCCGAGCTGCATTGGGGGGACTGCTGACCCTAGTCCTCTCTCTGCTGTGCAGATGAGGCAGGCACCTGCTGCCTTAGAGGTGGGTGGTGATGGGACTAGCCAGCATCAACCTTCCAGTTTCTCTCACTGACATTGCCTGACTTCCCCTCCTGCTCCTCTTTCCTGGTTCTGGCTGGCATGTAAGTTCCTGTAATGTCCATGTGTTGGCTTCCTCTGGCTCCAAGGAGCCTGACATGTATGCATGTGGAGGGAAGAGGCTTGACCAGCTTTGCCCAGATTCCCTTGGGACAAACACTGGATTTGTCCCCATGCTGTCAATGCTGGAGAAGTCCCTCTCCATGCTAGGGCCCCACTTCCCAGGACAGGAGCTGTGTGCTGGAGTATCAGAGGTGGAGTCCAATGTGTCTTTCCAAGAGATCGGTTTTATTTAGTTCTGTACATACAGGGACATCTGTACAAAATCAAACACTTTCGTACTATGTAATGCTCTACTGAAAATAAAGTACACCATATGTACATATGAATTGTAAGCAGCTTAATACTTGTGTCCAGGGGGTGAATGCAGTAGTTAGTTTTGCTTGTTCCCTTGGGAGGAGGGAGCCAGGTGAAGCAGAAGAGGCAGCTCCAGTTCTGTCCATTTGGCTGATGTGGGGAAAGGCATAAGCAGAAATGAGCAGCGCTAATGCTAGAAACGAAGTGTTGTGCAATGGCAGCTGTAGCGTGGCAGACACACGTCTGCGTATGAGCAGGATGTGTGGCAGAGAGGGTGAACACGCTCCTCCCCTTTCTCACATGGTCCCTTTCTTAGATGTCCAGGACACTGGAATGAATAGGCAGCAAACTAATGGCCAGGTGGAGGTACTAAGCATAAGCTCCCTGACCCAGAACAAGACACACAAAGCTATGAAGCCGTACAGCACGTAGTTGTGATGCGTTACAGTCCTGCCCCTGCATATGGCATGACCCTGGTAATGTTCTTCTTACCATGCTCAGGGACTGCTGGCAGAGACAGACCATCTGCAGGACAGCAACTGCCTCTGTGCACCAGAAGTATCCTTTCTGTGTGCAGAGCAGCCTGCAGCAGGGAAACGTAGCCACTGCTGAGCTGCAAGCAGGCTCGAATGAAGGCACACATGCCGTAGTGCTCTAAAAATGAGGTGGCAGTTTAAAAAGCAAGGCTAAGCGAAGGAGTTGGAAAGCCTGTACTGCAATGGGGAGAAACATCCTCCCCGGCCTGAGTCCTGCTGCAGGTGGTGCTCAGCCATCCTTGTCGCCACTGTGCCCCGAGCTGCTGGCCACTCCTGTGCGCCATCCAGCATCACCCAGTGCACGTCTATGTGCTGTGAGGTAATTGATTGGCAACTGGTCATGAGCTTGGACTAATGTTCAAAATAAGCAATAACCTCCCTGAGGTGTTTCGTAAGTGTCCCGATGAAGTGGCCCACTGCATGAAGCAGAGGGGAGGCAATGGGGTTGTGCGTGACTGTGGGTGATCTCAAATGTAACTCATGCTTGCCAGCTGCTCCTAAGAGATGGTGGCATCATGCTTAATGAGGGCTGAGCTGAGAGACAGGCAAGGGGTACAGGATACATAGGGGAAAAAACAGCTTAGTTTGGGTTGAAGGAAAGATGAGCTGTATACCAGCAGTAAGATTAGAGGGGATGAACCTCTGACCTGGGAATGGTTTACTGGTGATGAGCAGATACAGCAGGACATTCTGCAACATCCCACGGTGCTGCAAAGCAGTGTCAGACTAGCACCAACCCTGTAAGCTCCCTGCACTATTGCAAACCCACTTAAGCTTACGTGTCACGAAAGCAAATGCAGCAGGTAAAGAAGCAAGGCAGCTTTTCTATCATGAGCCAGCCTCTCTGAGGTGGCACCTTGGTCTGGGACTGAATCTGAACCACAAAAGGTAGGGGAGAAAGCTGGATCACAGCAGCACCTGAGTGCTGTGCAATCCCCTGGGCTATCAGCAAGTGCGCTCTAAATGCTAAATTAGCACGAGTTGCTGATGCACCATATGATAAGTAACAAGGGCCTCAGGCCACAGCAGGTGCCGAAGTAACGGGGCAAGGAGAACTTTGGTTAGAGCACACACAGAAGCAATTCAGCAGTAGCACCTAGCCATTGATCATAACGAGGAGACAACTGAACACTCACAAACTGCACCTGGCCCTGTAACATGTAGCTGTTGCTTCCACTATTTTGCAGAAATGACTTTAGCAGCACAAGCTCCCTAGAAACCTTGGCCACTGCAGAGCTAAGGATGGGATATGGTGACAAAGGGAGACCTGCAGGAGTATTTTAATTGAGCAGGCAGAGGAAGAAAGCAGATGTCAGTGGCTGACACCTGCTACAAAGCAGGAAGTTAATTCCGGGCCCACAGTTAACCTAAGGCACCGGGATGGAGATGAGTCAGCACGGACCAACACAAACAGCTGAAGTAATTCACTTTTCCACAAGAGAGCTTCTAAGGATGCTCTAAAGGGAGGGCTGCAATAGTATGTAGTGCTTGCACCCAGCCTTTACTGGGGGTGGCGAAGCACTGAACCCCCACTCCACTGACATGGGAACAGAACAAGGGGCTTGAAGCAAAAGAAAGGTGGAAGCAAACATCTCCTCCACTGTACGTAAGACTCTTCAGCTGCGGAGCTGCACCCCGAGGTAGGGCAGAGAGGCAGCAGAGCCACCACAAACTCTGCTAGATGCTGCTGCCTGAACCCCCACAAACTCTGCTAGAGCTCAGCCTGAGCCCTGACCAAGACAGGGCTTGCCTACACAGGCAGTGTGGGGGCAGACATGGCAGAGACTGGGCACCTGGGGCTCATAGCAGCATGCTGAGCCACATGTGTTTGTCTCCAGCCAACACAGAGCTTGTGCTGTGGGGCAGCAAAGCTCTGGCTCCCAGGCAGAGTAATAACCAGGCAGCAGCTGTAAATGAAGCAACTCCTGCCTGGGTTGATAAAACTGCAGGTCAGGGAGGCTCTTTTCACATACACACCCCCAAGGTGGAGAAGTAGGAGGAAGAGCAGGAGGACATGACAGTAGTGAGATACAAGTTATAACATAAAATCAGATCTACCCTGTAGGGATGCAGATGGAGTGGAGGACAGGCACAGCTCACCATGTTCATTCCTTATTTATACATGAGAACCGAGTGCATTTCTGTGACCCCTGGGGTAGAAAATGGGGCAGAGCTTCCTGGGCCAGCTCCTGAGCCCGTCAGAGAGCCTCCTGACTTGAGGTGAGAAACTCTTCTGCTCTCTTGTGGGCCTCCAGGGCTTTTATAGTGTAGACGTCCTGAGGAAGCTCAGATTTCCGGCGCAGCAAAACTTTCTCCTTCTTAATGTCTTTCAGCATCTACAGACAAACCAAAGAAGTCAAGGATCAGTAGGAAACCCCTGTACCCCTCCAGCCTCCCCATCCTTTGACTCCAACCGCTCAAGGATATGCTGGGTGATGCTGCAGCATGCTGCAGGACAGGCTGAGAGCCAAATACAGGCATTAAGGACACAGAAAAGTCCCATTTGCACTTTTTCTAGAAGGGGAAGGTTAGATAAACTCCACTCTTCAGACTATATATAGGTTGATCTCTAACAATCAGGGATGAGAATAGGGGCATTTACTCTCACAACATTTTGGAAAGAGCCAGTTCTGGCTGTGGGACCCTGGACTGACTATACTGATGTCCTGGCTGGTCTGAGAGTAATTGTGGAAGGACCCAAGTCACCTACACACCTGCACAGCCTCTGTCTCCACTGTTTTCTTCAGTAGTTGTATATCCTCTGCAGTTGGGGTCTCTGTTTCCATACAGCATACAGGAGGAGGCAATGGTGGAGGTGCATAATACATGGGGTACTGCAGACAACACAGAGAGCTGGAGAGTCAGCACGCCATCCACCACCAAGCCATCTGCCCCAGCATACTAACACAGCATGTCACACTTCTTCCAGCGGTCCTCTCTGGCACCCACAAAAGTAGCAGTCAGTACACAGACAGGAAAGGAATATTTTCTCCTATCCTCCATGCCTACCTGTGCACTCTGAGCCACGGCACACTACACGTGCAGCCACAGCTGAGAGAGGAATCCATGAACATGTACATGTTCTCTATAAGGCATTACTTAAAGGTCAGTCCTAGAGGGGGCCAGCCTGGTAAACTACTGCCAGCATCCCCAAGACCCTAAGCCTTGAGAAGGACAGACCATTGCTGCAGCTGTGTGCACAAGACTGCGATCAAGTGCTTAGAGCCTGCTCTCATGAACTGAGGAAGCAGGTCAAGACCCCTAGCACATTCTTGCCTCATTCATCATAGGTCCTGATGCTACCCACCTGGGGGTTCAGTCGGGCCAGCTCCTCTATTTTCTGCCACATTTCTTCTCGTTCCTTCATCCTGAACCTTCCCCTGCAGAGAGAGAGAGAGAGTGCAAGCATGAACTCCCAGGGAAAACGTAGCTTTTACCCAAAGAAAGACAAAAGCAAGAGACAGCAGAAAAGTGCAGGCAAGGGGAAGAGCTGCTCTGTCCTTCAGAGACCCCTAATTCCATCTACAGGTGGAATATGGCAAGAAGAGGGGACATGCTGCAGCTAGCAGGAGGTAGGCAGGCCTTGCCTCAGAGCACAGGGTGGCAGCACAGGCTGAACAGGTTCTTTTCCCCTGGCTTTGTGCTGCAGGAGGGGAGCACAGCAACTGGTTTCTGGAGTAAAGCAATGACAGAAGTTTGGATATCAAACAGTATTTTCCTGTTGCTTTACAGACACAGAGGGACAAACTGCCACTTCCATAGAATCACAGAATCATTTTGGTTGGAAGAGATCCGCAAGATCATGTTAGTCCGACCGTTAACCTAACTCTGGCACTATGCCATGTCCCTAAGAACTGCACCCACACATATTTTCAACACCTCCAGGGATGGTGACTCCAATACTTCCCTGGGCAGCCTGTTCCAATGCCTGACAACCCTTTTTAGGAAGAAATTTTTCCTAATATCCAATCTGAACCTCCCCTGGTGCAACTTGAGGCCATTTCCTCTCATCCCATCACTTGTTGCTTGGGAGAAGAGACCAACACCCTTCATGTTACAGCCTCCTTTCAGGTAGTTGTAGACAGTGATAAGGTCTCCCCTCAGCCTTCTTTTCTCCAGGCTAAACAGCCCCAGTTCCCTCAGCCGCTCCTCATAAGGCTTGTGCTCCAGATCCTTCACCAGCTTTGTTGCCCTTCTCTGAACTCTCTCCAGCACCTCGATGTCTTTTTCTTATAGTGAGGGGCCCAAAAGTGAACATAGGATTCAAGGTGGGGCCTCACCAGAGTCAAGTACAGGAGCACAATCACTTCCCTAGTCCTGCTGGCCACTATTCCTGATACAAGCCAGGAAGCCATTGGCCTTTTTGTCCACCTGGGCACACTGCTGCTCTATTCCTAATAGAGCTGCGGGTCAGCTGCCCTGTTTTCTCTCTCTCTGCACTAAAATCTCTGCTTTATTTTTGAATTTAACTATCTGGCTTTCATCCCAGCTACTTATCTCTCTAGCGCGCTATCTATCTATGCTAAGGAAGTTCTTATACTCTACCATCATCTCACACTCTTGAAATATACGTAAGAAAGTAGGCTAAAAATGAGACTGAAGCTGCCGAGCATCCAAGCAGCAGACTACTCCATCAGAGAACACAGGGTCAAAAAAACCAAACCAGAACAAACCCCAAATGACTAACCCACACCTCATTTTCTGACAGAGCTCTGGAGATCTCTGCAGAAGACTGTGACCAGTAGTTAGCACTGATCCTTCTGCCTCATCCCCAATCTCTCTGGCACCCTTTTAATGGCTGGTTATCAGAAACATATGTACTACTTCAATCTTGCCACTGGAAATGTAGACCAACATGTCTGTCCACAAAGGCCCTCACATCATGAAGGCCACTGCCCCTCCAAAGCAATGTCTACTTTTGCAAGTATCACATCTACTGCAAAGCCACGTAAGGCTGTAACGAAGCTAATTTTGCGTGGGCAGACTACATGATATTACTAGTCTGGTACAGAGTGAGCCAAGAGCACTCATCCATTCATTTGGGTACATGCATCTCTAGGTCTTTCCTTTTAAATCACCAGAGCAGTTTGAATAACATCAGGGAAGCCCTGCACTCCTCATTGCATTTCAAGATCCACCAGTTTACCCATCATGTGCTCAGCTGGTATTACAAAAGTCCACTTTGCAAAGAGAATACCCAGTCTGATTGAGAGCAGTGCTTCTGAAAGCTTTACACCTGTGATCACTCTTTTCAGCCAAACAAGTATCTCCAAAGAATGAAAAGAATTTTCATCTTCATTTTGACACCACGTTGACTTTACTATTATAGCTGTCCAACATCTCTCTATAAGGGAAGCTTCCTTCCAGCCTCATCAATCAGCCTGGCTTTACCTCCTACACATTTCCATTGCAGTCTACCTGAAAGTGTCACTCACTCACGTGAGTCTTTGGAAAATTCTACCTTTCCAAACAGCAATGCCTCACAGGACAGTGCCAAGTCTACAGGAGTCCCAGTCCTGCTTTCTAGCTGATGCGCACCTCATCAGCTCTCTTCATTCCTAAACCCATTACTTAGCTGTATGAAAAAGCCACCAGCAGAACATCTGGAAATGAAGAGCTATATTGGGATGTATCTTCTCCTTCCCACTGCTCTGGTGGCAAGGTAGCTGCTCCCAGGTGTCCAGGTGGCCCCAGGGCTGACACCACACCTCTCGAAAGGCCCTTGTACTTTTCCAGAAGGCAGGTTCAGGACAAGACACTCATCTATCTATCACAACCTCCCCACTGCTTTCTGAAGGGTTCTAATAATTCAAACAGTTTCCAGATATCTGGGGAGATTAGTGAGGCACAGTCAGTCCATCTGCACTGAACAGTGCAGAGCCGCCACCATATGTCCCAAAAAGAGTCTGTCCCTCCATCACCACCTTTCACTGCAGCTGCACAGCCAGGGGTGCAGTAGTGACAGGTCTGAGCTGGCATGTCACTTGTAAGCACCGTAACTACTTAAAAACATAGCTAAGCCTTTTCTGAGCAGGAGTCTCAACATCTGGTTGCAGCTTAATTGCATACCTACAAGCTCTCTCTTTTTCACTGTTTCACATTTATTGGCTTTGCACGAGCAGTCCCTTCCACACCTGCTGTATTCTAGTTCACAGCACAAGGTGTCTAGCAGCTCCTAGGGAAAACACTTCATAGGTTTCTCTTCCTTTTCCTATCTATGGTAAAGAAGCGACAGAATCTCAAAGTCATCAGTCTCACTGAACAAGGCTGAGGTCCTGTGGAGAAAGCAAGGCATCCACACAGTTAAAAGTCAATCCTGCATTACAGTGATCGAGCCAGCATTGCCACAGGCAGCCTTGGGCACACTGTGTTACTCCAGAGGCATTTGACTTCACAGCCTCACAGGTTTTTATTAGGAAAAAAAAAAAAAAGAACTACCATTTCTACTCTGTTTACATCCCCATGTTTGAAAAGAAAATGGCAATTGACTGCAAAGCCACATTACTGTACAGTGACAGGCATAGTCTGCAATCAGCACTGCCAGAGAGGCAGCAGAAACGAGCTGTGGACGCAGTGTATCTTCTCCACTGGAAGGGAGGCAATGGGACTTGCTGCTTACCAGCGCAGGTCACAGCAGGAATGTCACGCCAAACTCCAAGGCAGACTCTTCAGCTACGACACTACTTCCTTCCACCAGGAAGACACCACTAAATAACACTTTTTGCTGCTGTGAAACCTGCTTTTTCTAACCCCATTCATTCCAGTAATGACTTATTCTGTTACGCTCCAGAACACGCAGCCACAGTGTTAAGAGCACATGGATTTGCTTATATTTCTTGGATATTTTGAAGACATGGAGATGACATTTTCACAATAGACTTAAGCAAAGAATTCAGGTGTACTGCTTGTGTAAACTCAGGTTTCTAACTCATCTTTCCAAATGCATGCTCCTTTTCCCCACCATAGTCCCACATCCTGTCCAGTCCCAGCCCTTTGCCTGACAAGCCCTGATCTCCTCACTTCTCCTCTAATTTGATCCCTTTACCCACCCAGTTCCTACTGTCCATTGACATTAAAAATAACAATAACACCACCATCCCCAACCTGGCTCTTCACTGTACCTCAACCTAAAGTCTCTACCCTCCTTTCTACCTCCTTGCCCAGATAAGCTGCTCTTCACCCCAGCCTGCTGTCCTACCCCATTCCTTTCTGCCACTGACTTCCCTCTCCAGTTGTTTCCAAGCCTGTGTCTATAGACCTTTCACAACTTTCCAGGTCTAGCATCCCTTCAGAGGGTGACATTATCACACTTTTCAAGCCAGAAACGGCTGTTAATACTGTGCTAGTGACAAGAGAGTTGAGCCTTCTTGTTTTCGCCCAGAGAGGCCTCCTTAACTGGGTCCCTGTGGCAGGGAAATCTCACTTAGCTGAGGAACTGTATCATGCTCACCATAAGCAAACTCGTCTCTGATTCTGCTGCTAAAAGACATTTTTACAACCCACCCACCAAGATTTCAACTAACATTTTACCAAATTTGGTTATCTAGCATAGCAAAAGGTATATCCTGGATAAAACCCAGCACAAGGTTTTCTGAAGCTGGAGAGGTCCCAGTTGACTGGAAGCTGGCAAGCGTTGTCCCAGTCTACAAGAAAGGCAACAGGGATGACCCTGGCAACTACAGGCCTGTCAGCCTCACTTCTGTGCCTGGAAAAATCATGGAGAAGATTGTTCTGGGAGTTACTGAAAAACATCTGAAAGACAACACAGTCATTGTTCACAGCCAGCATAGGTTCATGAGGGGAAAGTCCTATATAACAAACTTAATTTCTTTCTACGACAAGGTTACACACCTAGTCAACCAAGGGAAGCCTGTCAACATGATCTTTTTGGATTTCAGTAAAGCCTTTGATACTGTCTCTCACAGTATCCTCTTGGACAAGATATCCAGCACACAGCTGGGTAAACACACAATGCAGTGGGTGAGCAAATGGCTGACGGACCGGGCTCAAAGGGTTCAGTAAATGGGGTTATGTTGGGCTGGCGACCAGTCACTAGCTGGGTTCTGCAGGGATCCATCTTAGGGCCAGCGCTCTTCAATGTCTTCATAAATGATTTGGACACAGGACTTGAGGGAATACTACTACTTTGCTGATGACACAAAATTGGGAGGAGCTGTTGACACTCTTGAGGGCAGAGAGGCCCTGCAGAGGGATCTCGACAAACTGGAGAAATGGGCAATCACCAACTGCATGAAATTCAATAAGGGCAAGTGCTGGATTTTGCACCTGGGACACGGCAGCCCTGGCTGTACATATAGATGGGGGGACGAGATGCTGGAAAGCAGCTCTGTAGAGAGGGATCTGGGGGTTCTGGTTGACACCAAGTTGAACATGAGCCAACAGTGTGCCCTGGCAGCCAGGAGGGCAACCGTGTCCTGGGTGCATCAAGCACAGCATGGCCAGCCAGGCGAGGGAGGTGATTGTCCCGCTCTGCTCTGCACTGGTGCGGCCTCACCTGGAGCACTGTGTGCAGTTCTGGGCACCACAGGATAAAAAAAAGATATTAAGCTACTAGAGAGTGTCCAGAAGAGGGCTACGAAGTTGGTAAAGGGTTTAGAGGAGAAGCCGTATGAGGAGCAGCTAAAGTCACTTGGTTTGTTCAGCCTAGAGGAGACATAAGGGCATACCCCATCATGGCTACAGCTTCCACACAAGGGGAGGAGGAGGAGGGGCATGTGCCAATCTCTTCTGTCTGGCAACCAATGACAGAACCTGAGGGAATGGCCGGAAGATGTGCTAGGGGAGGTTTAGGTTGGACATCAGGAAAAGGTTCTTCACCCAGAGGGTGGTGGAGCGCTGGAACAGGCTCCCCAGGGAGGTGTCACAGCCCCAAGCCTGACAGTGTTCAAGAAGAGACTGGACAACACCTTCACATGGTGTGAACTGTGGGGTTGTCCTATGCAGGGACAGGAGTTGGACTTGATCCTTGTGGGTCCTTTCCAACTCAGGACATTCTGTGATTAGGCAGAGAGGCACTAGAGAAGAAAATTGTCATTTAACATGAACAGAAAACAGCACAGCTCTACCCATCCAGTTCTTTCACAGGTCTAAGCTGCTTTGTTGACCTTTTCCAGAGCAATGCTCCACCATCCACACACCAATAATGGGATCAGTCACCCTCAGCAGGTCAGCATGTGTAGAAGCTAAACAGGTAGAAAAATGTCCTGGTGGAAAACACCAGGTAGATATCGTAGTAAATGCCCTGTCACCATTACTTAAAATATACATGCAGACACTTGTTGGCTTCACAAATGCCCCAGAATGGGAAAAAAAAAAAAAATCTTGTTTGCTCTCAATTTAGATGCTAACAAAACCTTAATTTCTCCTTATGCAGGTTAACCAACCTCAAGCTCTGATTCGTATCTCAACTTTGTTATTTATTACTCTTTCACAAAACAACTGGATGTATCCACAAACTCCCCACTGCCAGCAGCGTTAGTCCTGCTCTCCTCACTGCCACCTCTGTGGCAGCCCTGGCTCACCCAGGAATGAGAAGCACTATCTTATGTCACTAAGTCAGCAGAAAACAGACCCAAGAAAAAAAAAAGAAAAAGTTTCCTTCTAGCTTACTGAACTGACTCAGTTCATCCAGGCAGGTCATACAAGCACCAAAACCAGCACAAGGAAAGAAAAAAAGTGTTTTTTTTTCTTTTTACAGCATTGTCACATAGGTATTTGCTGAACTAAGATTTTATTCCCACCATTTGCTCTTTGAAATTCCAGATATTATTCCATCTTTATTACTGGAAAATTGAAAGCATCCTGTGGCATGAAAGATGCATTATGCCCACTGCAGGAAAGCTCTTCAGAAAAATCTTTCTAAAGCAGCAGAATTCCACTGGCCTTACTACAACATAAAGAAAACGGTAAATATTTCCAAGGCAGCATATAAGCAACTCTGAAAGGTGAGTATCATCTACACTGCAATTTATTTCCTAATGACCCAGCAAATTCTGTCACACTTTTCCACGTTACCTGCTTCAGTAGAACTGAAAGGATTTTTATAAGGGCACACATTTTACCTCTTCTCATCCCTACACACAGTTATTGCTGAGGAATCCTACTTTTTGACAAAATTATTTGCACCACCTTTCCCCTCTGCCTACTGACACGTATCATCTGTTACTGCACCCAAAAGGAGACTCCAGGATGAGCTCAAGTTACTTGGCAAGACCCTCTTACTCACTTCTGTTTCTCTGCCTTGTATTGCTGCGTGCAGTCATCAAAAAGCTTTTGGTTCATCTCCATGAACAGCTTCAGCGCATTGTAGATCAGCCCATGGATTGTCCTGCAAAGAAATCAGGAAAGGAGAACAAGTTGTGGTCGTATCCTCCAGGCTCTCAGCCTTGTGTTAGCTCCAGCAGCATAGACTAGAGCTAACAGCAGGAGCAACTCATAAACCACAGCAATGTGACAAAAGATGTACACACAGTCCCAGCTCTTAGCATAGAAGAATCCCCTCCACATACACAAAACTATCACACAGGGAGAAAGAGATGGAGAAGAAAGAGAAGACCACTGTGACAGGTCTGCTTTCACTGTGGTCAGACTAATGAGTGCAGAAGTAAGTATTCATGCGTTTATTTCTTGTAGACAGAAACTGGAGATGAAGGATGCTAGGGAGCTGCTCAGGGCTGTTCTCAGGGGGACTTCACCTAATCTACCTTAAGTGCATCCCACAGTTCACCTCCCATATACACAATGATATTTTTGGGCTGCCCAGTGTTCAGTCACTGAGCTGCCCAAAACACTGACATTCAGCAGCCCAGTAGAGATGGGAACTAGCACAAAGAATATTACAGCAGAAAAGACGACTTCATGTCAGCAATTTATGGATAGGTTGAACTGTGTGTGAGCTCTCTCTTAGGACAAGGACTCTCCCAGGGAATAAATACAACTATTGAAGCTGTCTCTGAAATACCTGACCTAGAGGCAAAATATGAGAGACTCAAAAGACTGAGATCTGTACCTCCCCAGCTCTACAGCTGGAATAAAGAAGAGAGCTATAGCCCCAGTGGATTTATGCAGGCTGTCTAACAAAGGGTTGGAGCAGGTGAGCTACACGAAGGAAGAGGAGAATCAGATGTACTCAACCTGTCTCAAGAAGATATGGTTAGTGCTAAAACAAAGACAAGGAGAAATAAGAGAACACCTTCAGCACTTCTGCCATACCACTGGGAAAGAGACAAGAAGGCAAACAGCAGCGTAATGAATCTTGACTGGTGCAAGAAGGAAATAGAACTGGTGAAGGGTTTCAGGCAAGAAAATAAAACTCCTTTTCTGAGCTCTAATCAGGAGAGGCAGTAACAGTGGGTGAGAGTGTGTCTGTGCACATCTGTCTGCACGCACACATCCTATGTGTGTGTGCATGCATGTATGTGCCCATCTGCACATGTGTGTGCCTGCTGGGGTGCGTGTGTATCTGGGCATTGGTATGCGTTCATATCTACCCCAGTCTTTAAAGCAACCTTCACTGGTGGCTCAAGCTCATGCTTCCTGATGCAATGAAGAGATGGGAGCAGTCAAACAGCAGACCAGTGGGGAGCTCTCTTCAAACAAGTTCTGCCTGAGAAACCTGTCTTTTGCAGTATACTCGTAAGCCCTGGACTTGCCCAGCCTCCCTAGAATTATTTTGCTCTTTTTCCACCCTCCAGAATAGGGGAAGATTACTTTTTTTTTTGTCTCTTGTGGGGTTTTTTGCTGGAAGACTTTAGGATCTCAGCTGTGGACTGAATATTTTTAGCTGATTTATTAAAAGGAAGTGAGTTTTACAACTTCAATTAAGCAGGTAAAAAAGTCAGAAGAAAGGTGGGCAGGAAGTTAATGGGAGAACCACAAAACAGACAAGTATTGAGGAATCAGACACAGGGTGCAATAATTTGACATGGGACTTCTGCTCAGTTAGTTCTACTTTCTCCGTTCTTCCTGAACTCACGGAGTCAGGCACTGCATTAGCCAGCACCTCTGATCATGGAGAGCATCTGTGTGATATATGCTAACAAGCAACCAGGTGTAGGCTGGAAAACCTCCAAGGGACCTGCAGCATTAGTGATATGCAGGTATCAAACTCCGCGTAGACTCGACAACCCCATGGCGGGTCACTGCCGGCACCTGACCCCTCGCAGAAGTGAGCCACTGTAGTCCCCTGTGGCACTTTTCCATGTTGATACTACGAACAACCACTCTGACTCGGCACCTGGTGTCACCAAGTGCTGTGCATCATTGCAGTGTAGCAGCACGCCCCAAGATTGCTACTAAGTCAAGCAATCCTGCATGCGCAGCAAGTGCTAGGGCATGCGTAAAGACCTACTTGTTCCAGTGACTCTTGGAGTTCTTGTAGAGTGCTGGAAACATGATCGGGAGAATTTTGGCTGCGTTATCGCTGATCAGGCTCATGATATATTCGTTGTTCCAATAGTACAGTGCTCGCTCTGCCACCTGCAGTGTGAGAGAAAGCCATCCTTGGAGAGGCTCCTGCCAGTAACACCTGTGGTGCATACGTAAACCGTGCAGTGCTGAGACCAGAGCTTGCCACCATCCAGCTGAGAAGCAAATGGTTCCCCACACCATGGGCAGCAGGGTTGAACTTCTCCAGCTTCCACAAGGCCGTTCATCCCCGCCACCCAGCCTTCTTTCCCTTAGCCTCTGCTAAAGACTCCTCACTTTCCTGGGGAAAACCTCATGTTCTTGACTACGCAAGCCTACCATCAATATACTGATATATAAGACTTGAGGACAGTAATGTCATCCACTCCAGGTTGCAGCTCAGACTAGCTCCAAGCCACCTTAATTTCCTCAGACTGTCCTCTGTAAAGCTCCATCCTCCCTGCTCTTACCCACAACAAACACCCTCTGGGCTTTGGAGGGTGCTTCAGTCACCAGGCCAACAATTCATCCCCCTAATTTAGTAAAGGTGAAAACATGAAAAATGTTAGGGCAGCCATCCTGCTCTGACAAGACAAACGAGTCTAACAAGTTTCCACATAGTGATAACACTCAATCACAGTTCTTCATATTTAACCAAAAATCTGGGCAATGCTAATCCACGGTCGTAGCACTAGCTAATGGCTTAAAAACCTAGGGAGAGAGACATCCAGTCTGTTTTGTATTTCAGATGAAGAACTCACTATATCCCATCAACAAGTTGTTCCACACAAGTAAACAAAGTGAAATTCGCTTCATGTTCACTTACCTAGCTTTCATTTCCAGCTATCAGATCTTATTAAGCCTTTGTCTGCTAGATTAACACACAATCCACTCAGAGAAAACTCTCCCCCTACCAAGGTGTTCAGCCTTACCAAGAAGTCCATTTCTATTTTTGCTCTCAAACTGTAGACACTAAGACTGTTCAGCCTGACTGCACTTGAGACCTTTGGAGTTAATTTTCTAAGGCTGTTTGCACCTTTACCAGATTTTTCAGTCTTGTTTTTCAAAAAGCTGGCAGCAGATGAGGGCTACTATCAAGTACAAGATGCCTTTCCTCCAGCATTTACCCTACTTTACTCAAGCTCCTTAGTTGCCTGTGGTAGTCCCTTCCATGCCCAAAGGTCACATTAATCCTTTGGTTCTCATCGCCACACCAGTAACGCATGTCCGTCTTTGTTTCCATCAGGCTCCCCCAGTCCTCTCCAGAAAAGGGTGATCTTTTACACATACACATGACCCAGACTAACTTCATTTTTGGTTTGTAAACACATGACTTTGTACCTCTCTGTAACAAAAGACAGACTGAAGCAGTCTGCCTCACTGTGCACCCACGCTCACTCTGGGGGAGCACTATGTCACTATTTAACAACCCACCCATACCTGGGCCAGCCATGTTTTTCACCAGCAAGCTGTCTTCATCCTGTGCACTTACTCTTCATGGCAACCTAAACCAGTAAGCCAAGAACACCTGCTAGAAGCTACTAGCAGGTCCTACCATCCTGGACTTTTTAAACCTTAAGACTACCAGCCATGGAGATTGTTTTAGCCTGGCACTACAGCCAGCTTCCTTTTGGTGGGAACAAGAAAGCAGCAGACTCTAGCACTTTTTCAGTGTACCTCACTCTTTACCACCTATACCAGAATAATACTAAGTTCCTTCTCTGCACAGTCTCTTTGGTTGACCCCCCTCCAATACTGCAGCCAGTTTGGTTTTACTGCAACAGTGTGACACTGGAGTGGTCTCCTCTATGTTTGCTAGACACAACAGGAGGTGGCAGAGCACCTCTGCTCCAGCCCACTGCAATACATGGTGCTGAATAGCCCAGTGCAGCAGGAGGAGGTCCACTGATCTGCTTTTGTCTTCTCTTTGGATGCACTTGCTCTGTGGTGAGGGCTCTCACAGCCTCCCACCACATGTCATCCCAATACTCACCCTGGTCATGCCCCTATGTGCCACAAAGACAAGCCCAAAAGCTGTGGTGTCACCCTCACATGCCAAATGGCTTACAAGCCAGTGCCCTATCCCCTCCCTGGGCTACAACCCACCTGGAAGTGTGGGCTGGAAACACACTTGGCCAACTGCCTGAACAAAGGCTCCATAACTTTCACAAACTCAGATGGCTCAATCACGTCCAGGATCTCCTCCAGCTCATTTAAAAACATCACCTCCTTGGGACTGTGAGTTTTCGGCCAGAACTTCAGCAAGCCCACAATCACCTGAGTGGGGAGGGTATACAGAGACAATGTTAGAGGCTGAAAGTTAACACCAGCTGTGAAATAATTTTTAAAGGTTTGGTCACAACAGCAGAGGGCAGGGAGTAACAGAAGATAGTTTATCAGAAAGTGGGGGACCGAGGAAGAAAGAGAAGCCCAAATTCTGTCAGGTCACACACAAGACACCAGCACTGTACAGGCTGCTATGATTCTGTGCTACAAGCACAAAGCTTAGACACTTTTTCCCCAAACACAGCTTAACAAGAAAGGCTCAAAACAGAGTGGGCAGGGGCTAGCAGATGGTGCCGAGCAACCATGGAAGATCAACTAATAAACCTGGAAACTATATGGAGAAGGTCACTGAGAAATCATTATTCAATACACTGCAGAGCTTGAACACCAGGGAACAATCAATAAATAATGCAATGGATGGGTTTGGGACATGCAAAAGGAAGTACCATTTCACACAAAAGTAATTGGATTATGGAGCTCATTCTTGCAAGACTTCGTGGAAACTCTAAGTCCAAACAGACTCCAGAAGGGAGTAGACAAATTTATGGAGTTTCCACCTAATGGTGATAATTAAATATAACAATGCAAATGCAACTTCTGGTTGAGTAAATTATTGCTTGCAAGGTCCTGGAAGAGTATACTAGGGGAGGGGCTATACCCCACTTGATTATATTTATTGATTTTTAATGCTGCTTCCTTTCCTACCCATCTGCTTCTAGACATGGTCAAAGGCAGGATCCAAGATCCTGCAGACCTTTACTTTGTTGGAGCCATTGGTATGGCATTTACAGGAATGCTAATTCTGTGGACACTAAATCCACACACAGTAGTAGTAGTAGTAGTTGCTCTTTAAAACTCTGTGTACTTCAGCAACCTGATCCTGAAGCCAGCACTGGAAAGGAAGTTCACAGCAGTGGAGAGACAAGTAGTGGGTAATGCAACATCAAGATCAGAAACATCTGAGCATTATGTTTCCACCAAATCAAGGCTCAAGAAGCCAACGGTTTGGTATCCTCAGTGTTTGACATTACTCGGGTCTGCCATTCAGGCAAGAGTTAGCTTCAGTGACTCAGACATAATTTCTCCTACAGCTAAGGTGGTGCAAGGTGTGTCTTTGCTATTACTAAGAACATCTGAAGCCTTGCTCACCTAGCAGTCATTCAGACCTCTGTTAATGCAAGAGTTACCATGTCAAGCCTTGCTGAGCAAGCTTCTGGAAGGCCAGCTCTGAGTGCGGACCTAGTGAGTGATCTGGCACTGGTGGCAATGTCTCCTAGTGCATTCAGAGCCTTGCTGATGCACAAGGCCTGTAATTCTTCAAGACTTCAACAACCCAAATAATCTCAGGAGTCTTATTCAAAACCTTCACAAGCAGGATGCTTCAACAGGACACAACCTGTGGCAATATGGCCATGGTATGTCTGGTTTAGACTCAATGCAACATCCACTGAAGGTAACAAAACTGGGTCATCCCACAACTTTCCACAAGCACCAAAACAGATCTGGATCTCTAATCCAGGTGCCACTAACCCACTATCCAGGAAGCAGTGATGAGCTATGGAGCTTTCCTATTTGAATAACCTGCAAAAATGAATTCTGGAAATCTTGACAGATTTCTATTTGTTTCTTCTCCCTCACCAGACAGTAAGTGCTTTGGCAGGAGGCTGCTGGGCTGGATGTCAGCCACAGGAAGTACTCAGCATGATCAGGAAGCTACTTTACGCAGTTAGTTCTGGAGCAGGCTTTTGGGAACACAGGAAATGGAGGACCCACATTTAGAGGAAAAGCTAGAAGGTCTGCTTCGGCACTGCTGGTGTCACAGCTGAGAAGTCAGAAAGCTGACAACAGCTGACCAGCTTCCATTGAGCAGTCAGGCCCACCACAGACACACACACTTCAACCAGAGAACAGAATGACCTCAGATAGCGTTACTCATTAAAATGCTCACACTTTTTGGTGTTCCCTGCTACAGTGACACAAGTACACATTCTTTGGCCATCTGCTGTTTTGAGACTGTGAAGCTCAGCTCTGTAGAAGACATTTCCTGTCCTGCAGTGGGTGGAGAAACACTTTTCTGCTGCACCCTCTGCCAAGCCGGCATATAGCCCAGTTAATACTGCAGGTCTGTGCAACCAGTAACCGGAATATGTCAGATGTCCATCTACACTGCTCACACGTTTTAGAACCTCCTGTTTTCCAGTGCTACATCCTGAAGGCAAATGCACCTACAGTGTGACTTAACACTATTGGAGGTAGTAAATTGATGCCACAGCACGAAGGAGAATACTTTCATCACAAATCAGGGGCTTTGTGTTCCAGGTTCCCAACCTCATCCCCCAAGTTTTTCAGCCAACTCTGGCAGTCTAGAGTGAACTTTTACTATTTCAGGGCCCTTGGGAGCTCACACCTGGTTCCATCATATATCAGATAGCCATGTGTTTTGCCTCTGCAGCATCTGTCACCAGCAGAAATCCCTGCCCTTTCGGACAGCTTGGTATAGTGTCCCTTCTGCTATGCCAAGAACTGAAGCATAAAGGAAGACTACAGCCTACTTTCCTGAAGCTTTCAGGAGAGAATGCTAAAGGCTTACACATGAAGACCACAGCCCTTTCTGCCCACAAGGTACCAGGCAAACCCAGTAAGCAATCCAGTTGACTCCCAGCCTCTCTAACCTTTTTTCACCCTTGCTGTACTCTAAGGAAGCCATTAAGCTTTTTGGGACTTGACTGACACACAGAGGTTAAGCAAGGTTACTCACTGGCTCTGTCAAGCTGCTGTCTTTCTCCAAGAACTGTACAACACAGTACGCCAACTGTAGGGAAAAAAAAAACACAAAAGAAAAACAACCAAACAAAAAACACACACAACAATAAAAACATGGCAAGATTAGAGCTTCCTCAAGTGTACCAGAGATTTAAGTGCCACCATCACCCTCAGCTGGAAGTCACATCATGTCCTCCACAGTAGGTGTGATGAGCAGACAGTTGCAGTTCCAAATGAATCCAGTTTTTCTGATGGCAGGTGAAGACACTAAGACCAGGCAGGCAGGGCCTGATCTCAGGATATTTGTGCAGCATAAAGGATAAAACTTGAGCTGCCTAGTGCAGTCTGCAGCTAATACATGCAAGTGCAAGCACCAGTGCACACCTGCAAAGGAACAAACCTGACTATCCTAAAGCCCTGCCCCATAAAAACAAGGTTGAGAGAACAGACATCACTGCTGAGTACCCATACCTTTTCACTTCCTAGCCTGAGTCCTGATCTTCTCTGCTCTTCTATTATGTATTCTAAATCGCAAGAAATTAATCTCTATCCCAGCCTAGCTGTTCAGCATACTGATTTCTCCACATATCTCAGTGGTGACTAACTTGACACAACACACACACAAGCTGATGACTGCAGCTGGGAATTTTACCACTCCATTTTCAGCAGGGCCCAAATATTTCACAAACTTCCAGCACAAAAAGGCAAAGCAGGCCACAGCATTAAGTCAGCAGGAAATGGCAGGACACCCTCCTGTCAGTTAGTGGCAAAAAACACACATGCACATACATGCCCAGGCACCACAAGGCTGGGACAAATCACCACAATAAGGGAGTAATGCAGAGCCCAAAACATCTCACAGCAAGAACTCTGTACAACACAGTCATGCAGCTTGGTGAACAGCTATAAGCAAGCCTGAACAATGGCTTTTGCAAGAATCACAATCTACTCCGGGAACTTGAAGCACTTCTCACCTGTGGGTGGTAGACACTAAGAGACTTCACCTTGTGCAGTGGTAACAAGACCCTGATGAGAAACATCTTGTGCTCTTCCTTCAGAGGCAAAGCAAACCCATTGATTATGCTGAAAAGAAGCAAGAGTCTCATTAACACCTTTACCCAGCAGAAACACAGTATCTCTCACCTCAAAAGAAACAGTGGCTTGCCCTAGCTCTCATTAGTCACTTGAGAAAGCACCCACCAGAAGCAGCACGGTTGCTGGGGCCCAGCCTGCATACCAGGCTCAGCAAGAGTGCTTCCTCAGCAGGCATGGCAGAGAAACGTCTCTGATGGGGCCTCTGCTCTGTCCTGTGCCAGGCTGAGCCCACACACACTTAAGCAGAAGCTCTGGGGAAGGCCAGGACAGAGGCAGCCAGTCCTTGAGGTTTGTACTTTACAGAACAGGAGGATGGTGGCACAACAGAAGGCTGCAAACAGAAGGGCAGCTGAAGCCACGGAGTAGGCTGTCCGCTGCTAAGGCTTCTCAAGGCTGTGAGGAACTCTTCTCTTTTACTGCCTACTGAGACAAGACAGCAAGCGTGACTGGACTCAAATGAACAGGAGACAAATCCGGAGAGGAGAAGGTTACCATGGCATTTATCAGCAGGCTGGAGAGTACTTTCATCATGTCCTTCAATCAGACTGAGATCCTCTAGAAGAGGTGGCTCCTGCAAGAACTGCTGAAGGAAGGCACAGCCAGCTCACGCAGCACACTAAGCTGGGAGGTCTCACTCACTATGGACCCTCTGCGACTTTCAAAATGACCTTACCTTCCCAGGATCTCCAGCAGCTCTGCGATCCCATTGTGGTGTTCTGTTTCATAGATGAACCTAAAGAGGAAAGAAGAATGACAGGTCATTGCCAAGTGCTGGATATAGTTTGATAAGCAAAAGGAAGGAAAAACACTGGAGGCGGAGAATTTCCTAGCAAATAACAGAACTCCAAGATGACAGGGCAAGATGTAAGAGATAAAGCAAATAAATTCATGACCTCCAGATCAGCTAAAGCTCACAGGTTCCAACATTTGCTATGTGTGCTGAAGACAACTCTCACACCATCACAGCTCCTAAGCAGAGATGAATGCTATCCCTATCAAAGTAGTGTGACATAACTGAGTCAATTAGCTAATCACAGTTTGGATCAGAGGGAATCACAGCCTAGTGCCCCACATTTATCTCACAGTATTGTCCCACTCACTCACTAGGCCAGTGGCAGTAAGAAACATCTCACCTATAAAATATATTGTTGATCTGCCGCCTCACATACGCTCGCAGACCCAGGAACTTCCCATAGATCCTGTGGAGAATAGTCTTTAGGAAGTCTCGTTCTCTGGGGTCTTCACTGTCAAAGAGATCCAGCAGCTGTGGGGAGAGAAATTCAGTCAGTGTCTGCATACTGCCTGTCTGGACAAAGCTACCAGCAACACTGAGCACAGCTTCTGTTAGGCAAAAGTGGCTCTTTCAGTTGAGTGATGCCTTCAGCATCCTGAGCACAGCGATTGCTTCCCTGAAACATGCAGCCTCTTAGACACAAGCTGGAACCGTCAGGCACTTATTTTGCCTGCACACTCTACAAAGCTGCATGTCCCTGGATTTCTCCTGCAAGGCCCCCAGTGCCCCTCTCCACCTGTACAGTGAATGATGGATTCCAGGGACTACCGCTCGCACACACTCTCACCCCACACAGAGAATTCTGGCTACTCATTCCAGACCAGACAAAGAAAAAAAGAAACCCCACATCACCAAGTACCTGCTGACAAAGCCAGACTGTTTGCATAACTCCTCAACCAAAAATCTGCTGCATGTCCTTCATAAAGGTGGTGCACAGTGGCAGGGGAAACAATTACTTACAGATAGCACAAACTTCTGGTCAATGTATTTCTTGGCTATGTTTGGTTGAAAGTCAGGTGATTCCAGAAACCGGAGGAAGAACTCATACACCAGCTATGGGGGGAGAAAGAGAGATCACTTAGAAATACCCCCTCCCCATCCGCTCACCAGTGTTTACTTCAGATTTTAAAAGTTTTCCTTCTCCTTAAGGATTCTGGGAAAGGCCAGGAAGCCTGAACTAGAGCAAAGAAAACAGAGCAACCTGTGTTTCCCCACCCAGTGGGATCAACTCAGCTCTGATGGGCAAGAGGATGGTGGCACATAAAGGCCCGAGTCTGCATGAGGTCTCCTCATGTCAGGTCTCACCAAAGACAACAGCCACCTACTCAGATGAAGATACTTGGCCTGGGAAGATACTCTCCCTCCTTCAGCCCACATCTCTACAGTAAAGGGAAACCTCCAGAGGAGGTGGCAAAGGCTCAGGCTTCATTGGAAGAAGCCCCTGAGACACAGCAAGGAAGAAGCAGAGAAATGAAATGGAACCCAGGAAAACAAATTGTGTCCTCTGCATCCTGCAAATTGACTCCAGATTGGCTTGGACCTTCTAAGCCACATGAGCTACACGTTGTCCCACCTGGACAACAAGGGTCCACTTGCTTTAAGAAGGCTGTCAGTGCTCAAACAGCAACTTCTGGTGCTGTTGTGCTCCTAGAAGCACAAGTCTGTTCCTAAGCTGACCCTGAGTAGTAGTTCTGAGGGACACTAGGCCAGACAAGATTGCTGCAACCCAAAGGTCTGATTCAGGAGTGGAAGGAGCTATGGGGCCACCCACCCACTGCCAAGGCCCAGCTGCCAAGGACAGCAGCACAGAAAAAAACTGAGGTGATGACCAAGAAACTCAGCACACACTCGCCGTGAATCCATGCTGGCTGCTGCGGACTTAACTCTGAGAAACAAATGCTTCCTGGCATTCATAGCATTCTGGTGCTGAGGAAACACTGCTTCTGTTGACGCTCACATCCTTATGTCAACTGCAGCAGTGAGAAGTGATTAACCACTGCTGCAGAATTGCACCTTATTTCCTCTCGGTATTTTCTGCTTCACCCTGCAGTGCCTGGCTCTTGCTCTGCCTTTTTCTGCTTGACAACATGTCCCTGTGCAAGTTCCTGGGGAGACCCCCCTAAGTTTACCTCCCAACTTCCACTGCTGAGCTCTGCTAAACCATGCTCACTGTTGCTTTCATAACCATTTTCACCTAGATTGTCTTAAAGTCTATTTCCCAGGACAAATAGCCTAATGAAAAGATCATTGGTTCCCTTCCTCCGGCTGAATTACACCCAGCATACAGACTCTTGTACCAAGTACCAAGCAATAGGATGAGAGGAAATGGCCTCAAGTCACGCCAGAGAAGGTTTAGATTGGATATTAGGAAAAAAAAATTCACAGAAAGGGTTGTCAGGCATTGGAACAGGCTGCCCAGGGAAGTGGGGGAGTCACCATCCCTGGAGGTGTTTAAAAGACATGCAGATGAGGTTCTTAGGTGTGGAGGGGTTTTGATAGATAAAGATCTGTTGCTGAATTAGTCAGGCTCAAAGGAATCTCAAGGCCCCTTCGAGAAGCTGAGAACAGAATCTGCTGTGAGAAAGAGGGGCGTTCCACAATCACTGGTGTCCTGGCGTGGCATGAATCATCGGACGTATCATCAGTGAGACTCCAGCGCACAGACAGCCCACGATACTCATTCAGCGAATCCATGCTTGGAGCATGGATGCGTGATTAGAATATAGTTACATATATAAGGAGACTTGTTTCTGTAATAAATGGCTTTAGCGTGATTCACATTGAATCGACTTGTTTTGCTGAGTCCTTTATCGCTCCAACACTTAGGGATATGGTTTAGTGGTAGACTTGGCAGTGTTGGGTTAATGGTTGGACTTAGTGATCTTAAAGGTCTTTTCCACTAAAAATGATTCTAGGATTCTATACAGGAGACACGCTAGCAGGTGCCAGCACAGGCTTTGCTTTGGCACCAAGCAGTCCCTCTTCCTCCTTGTGCCTCCCAAGGAGCTGGGCAAGGAGAGGATTGCCAAAGCAGGCAGGGGTGCTGTGTCCGAAGCTGCTGAAGCACAGAGGAAGAAGGCTCTTGAGCCTTCAAGAAGGACATTAACACTGCTGGGAATAATTTCTTACACAGGCAATATGGCACAACTTCCTCATCACCAATAAAGTGTTCACTCCTAGCCTAACTCAAGGCCACATGGGACTACAGCCATTGCAAGTGACTGCTGAACACAGGCATCAGCCTGTTTACATTGCCTACAGGCCACCTCTGACCCATGGCTGGCAGGCCTGGTCTCTCCCCATCCCCACACCAGCAATCCCTGCATGCTGGGGGAGCAGCCAGCAGCAGGGCTGGCAAGCTCCAGCATCACATGGACTCTCGACTTCCTGGAGATAAATTCACCAGATCTATATCCCCCACACCTCCTCACCTGAAGGTGCGGCCAGGCAGCCTCTAATGTAGGCTCATCTTCCTCAGGGTCAAACTCTGCGCCTGTGGGGTTGGATGATGGAGGGAGTGTCCGGAAGAGGTTCACTGAAAACTGAGGTGAGTGAAAAGGTGTGTGAATGACATACCTGCACCTCGTAATGGTCCTCCCTGTAGCAAATCCTTCACTGCAGAGCAATGCACTATGATTTGCCATAGCTGTGCCCACAAATAAATCCTTCCGCAGAGGTTGTAGGGTTACAGTATGCATATGAACTACACAAGTACAGTCTGTGCCAGAGACGAGAGCTACCAGCTCTCCCTACACCAGGCACTGTCACCCCCCACTTCCTTTTTCTCTTTCTGGGGGTAGGCAGATAAAAAGGAATGGGTAGGACTGGGGTCACACTCCTCTCTGAAAAATCCCTACCCCTTCCTCCCCACATGCTTCCAAATTGCCCCTATTTCTTTGGCACATAAATGTGTACTGGCCCCATGCCCTACCATGATAACAGCTTCAGGATAGATGGCCTCAGTAACAACATCACGATTGTGTGTGATGTATTCCACCATCTCATTGAGACCTGCTCGCTTCACCTCCTTGAACTTCAGGTCACTGAGGGGGTCAGAGATGAAGTCAAACAGCACGCAGCACTGCCGCAGCTTCTGGATGAAAAGCTCTTCTCGTTCGTGTGGAGGAGCATCTGTCAGAGAAAGTATGGACATCTGTCCTTAGAGACAGGCAGAACATCATCCTGGTTTGCCCAGGTATCAGTGTGGTTTGCTCCCTGTCCTGCATTTCCCTTTCCCCCCTCACGATGCCCCTTGAGCTGGCAGGGGAAGAGAAGAGGCAGTGTTACCCCTGCTGTGGAGATGGAACAGTGCAGGCAGAGGGATTGCAAAGCCTCTGGAGACACTACCCCATAAGGCAATTCCAAACACAGCAGCAGTTTCTGATCTGATAAGCATTGATCCCTTCTCAGTACAAGGTACACTGGAAAAGAAACTGACTTAACTAGCTCCCATCACAGACCAGTGACAACCTCCAGTCACAAAGGGAGCTGGGCAGAGAACACTGCAGGCTAACCCCCCTCCCAGAGGGGACAAGGAGGCAGAGGCCCTATATTAACAGTATTCTCTTTTTGATATGTTGCCACTGAAAACTACACACTGCTAAGGCAAATCAGGCAAACTGACCTCGTGCTTGCAGAATGGCTGCTGAGCTGCAAGGCAGTTGCCTTTTCTGAAAGGACTGTCTGTTGCTGTGAGCAATGTCAGCAATGGGTCTGGCTGAGTGACTGCTGCAAATGCTTTCTCCTTGTCCACACTTAAGTCATGTTTAATTGCACCATTATGCAGACTAACTGCTAATGCTGGGTAGTTGCCCTAATGTGGACAAGTTCAATAGCACTACTGTAATTTGCAATGGAAACAAGGAGGAGGAGGAGGCCTGGTCCTCTCCCAGGAATGGATGGCTGTAGGAACCAACAGCAGTCTGCACCAAGGTCTCTGCACTTTACCACCCTCCTGCACAACCTGCTGAAGAATCTGAGGCAATCCTAAGTACATATAAGCATGAGGGTTTAAATCAGTTCGAATGGGAAGGTAAGTACTGAAGTTCACATTGAGTGTCCGTCCTCCTTTTCTTTTAGGCTACCCATCAATTCTCAACCTGCTGCCGAGCCAAGCACCTTTCCCAGAGCCATCCCTGCTGCACTGCCAGCAGGAGGGTAGCAGGACACTGACAGGGTCACTTTGGGAAGAACCCTTATACCACCCCACTCTGCCTGGAGAAGGTGCAGCTTGTCATGCAAGTCACCCCACCCCACAGCTTCTTTACCTTTAAGGGCTGGGAGCTTTTGTAGCTCACGGTTTTTACTCAGGTTGAAGCGAGAAGAGCTGTGCCGACGCTCCTTCTTCACAATCTGGGGTCCCCCTGAATACTTGATCTTATTCAGCTGGGTTGGTGGGGGAGCACTGTTACTGGGCCGCTTATTTGAAGTTGTCTGCTGCTGTTGCTGCTGCTGAAGCTGCTGAGCCTGATGAGGGAGAATAAAACAACTCATAAGTATTTACATACAAGCCTCGCAAGCAATCTGATGTCATCATTATCTTCTTGGACTGAGGAAACCAGGCACGTTTTTCACTGTTGCACTTGCAATTCAGTGCATCTTGCCTGCTCCTGCAGGGCTCTGGATCCACTGGTTGCATTTGCAGCATATGTGCAAAGCAAACATCATTTTTACTCATATCTGTGAAGTACCACAAAGACACTGGAGCCTCTCAGCACACTGGGTGCTAGGGAAAGCAATGCCATGTCTTGCAAGAAGTTACAGGAAATTGTTGACACAAAAAAGCAGAAATAAGAACTTTCCATGGTCCAAAGAGAAATTTCAGCATGCTACTGCGTGCAATGACAGCACTCTGTACAACACAGAGCAAAGAACTTTTGAAAACTAGCAAGTTGCTTCCTTATCCTTGTGTAGGGAAGCAACTGGGAAAAAGCAAAGCAGCATGTAGTACAGAGGAGACATGACAGCCCTGGAAAGGCTAAAATCATTGCTCCATCCACAGACAGGGAGCTGCTAGTCTAAAAAACACACAGGCCATGCCCAACCCTGAGGTCCAAGGCTGGTGGCTTTCCCAACCCATCCTGGCTGCTCCCTCCATTTCTGCCTTGTCTCAGCCTCACTGCTGTCTGAACTTCTCCTGTCAACTAGCATCCAAGTCATCCATCTAGCTTTTAGCCAAACAACCTCTTTGCCTGCACTTTCCTCCAGCAGACATCCTCTCCACTTCATGCTTGTTAAACAGCACTTACAGGGGCACTTTCCTATTTTTAGCAGGTGACCAGAAACTCAAGACAGTGTTTGTTCAGCTCAGCTCTGTTCTGACCCGGCTGAAGCTCCACTGGTTCGAGTCCCACTTGGGCCATAACAGCTCAATAACTGACCCTTTAACTGACCCAACTCATGGAAAACTTAACATGGCAGAAGGCAACACCCACTGCACCCACAGCATGTGGGGAAGCAGCAAGGTAGGAATAGAGAAAGCTGCCTACAGGGAGACAAGTGCAAAGATTCCCTGTGAAAAATAGTGCTCGACACAAAACACCGATTATTTTGTCAAGCCATTACTCTGAACCAGAAATCAGAAATATTTTGGTTCTGGTCTGGCTCTGCTTGAAGGAAATCTGTTCTGTTTCAAGCTCAGCTTCAAGCCAAGATAGGGGGAGACAAGAAGATTGGAACACTCTTGAATTCAGGTTTGATCTGTTTCCTTTCATGAAGTAGCCCTGTCCCACAATGAGAGGAAGGGGTAAGATGAGCTTATGATGAAAACAGCTGTGTCAGTCAGACAAAGCAGGCCCAGACTACAAATCAGAGGCAACTTGTCCTGAACTGTGGTCTCTTCTCAGTTAAGTCAGGCTGAATCCTTGCTGGTAACCTTCCGAGAGTGAGAAATTCATTCCTCACCCTGAGTATTTGGGTATCACTGCAGCAGAAGCTACTCAGTTGTTGCCCAGATGCTTTTGGGAAGGCTAGTCCTTTACTCTCCATCACTCTCCTTCCACAGCGAAGGAGGGTGAAATCTGAATGCTGAACCATCATGGAAAAAAGACGGTAGAGGGAGAAACAAAAGGTGCACCGTCAGCCTCATAGGTAACACTGAGGGAAGCAGGACACATGTCCTCTCTCCTAGCTGACAGGACATGCCTGTGCATTCCCCATCAACCCAGAAATGACACAGGCACATCATAGAAACATAGAACAGTTTGGGTTGGAAAGGACATGCCTGTGCACTCCCTATCGACCCAGAAATGACACAAGCAAATCATAGAAACATAGAACAGTTTGGGTTGGAAAGGACCTTCAAAAGTCATCCAGTCCAATGCCCCTGCAATGAACAGGGACATCTTCAACTAGATCAGGTTGCTCAGACCCCCATCAAGCCTGGCATTGAATGTTTGCAGGAATGGGGCATCTAGCACCTCTCTGGGCAACCTGGGCCAGTATTTTACCACCCCGATTGTAAAAAATTTCTTCCTCAAACATTCTAAGCATGGAGTGTGTACTGCCTGTGAATGGGTTGTGGCCACACTGACTTCACCAGGGGTCTGGAAAAGTTCTTGCCACCAGCTTCTGCAGTCTTCAACAGCTGGCATAAAGAGAGACAAAACACAGTTTCAGGTTTAGCTGCTAGTTATTTAGGAAGCAGACATACACATGGAAGAAAAAAAAAATCACACAACTGGGTTTGTTAAAGAAAAATCCAGTGATGGGGGAGATCATATCTACTCTTACGCTGCAGTGCTCAGAGGGTTTTAGGACAGATTGCTTCTATATGGACTTTCTGGCATCAAGCTGAATACTTTCTTTCAGGGTGTGCTTCCTGTGGCAGGCCTGCTGTTCTTCTGCCTTGAACACCTCCTACCTTGGCACAAGAATCAGAAAAGGCTTCTTTTAAGCTTCCTAACACTTGCTTCTCCAAAGTTTCCAACTCTGAAAACACAGCAGATTGTTAAAACTGAAAGCTTTTATCTTAATGCACAAGTATCAACCTCACAAACTGCTTCCCCAACATGAACACCAGCTGCCCACTCCATGGCTGCTGGCAGACATCTCCCTGACAAGGCTCAGCCCCCTCCTGGCAGGCAGGGCTCACACCACCACAACAAAGGTCAGCGTAAGCTGCTGAAGTGACTGGAGAACAGCACAAAGGTGTTCGCTCAATTGCGGTGCAGCAGCCCCACCTTTGCCACTGTGGTGGAGCAGCTATTCATGACAACAAATGGGCCAGCCCCAATTGCAACCACATTCTAACTCCCCCAAGCACAGGCTCCCTAGTCACAGCACTTCCTCCTCACTGGTTCCCACCGCCTCCTTGTGAGGAACATGTCTTCACACATCAATGACCTCCAGGCCCTGGGCTTGCTCTGTGCCATTTCTCTTCACCCCAGGCTGCTAGGAGCAGAGACTCTCTTCCCCCAGCCACCCTGAGCTCTGCCAGCTTCTCCTCCACTCATGCGTGACCTCACCTCTGCAGGCACTCCTACCATGGCTGAGTGCATCGCCACTTGGAAAGCCCTTCTGCCTCACTGGTCCCTTGAGCATCCCCTGCTTGTTAAGCTTCTGTCAGCCCAGATCTGCTCTCAGCTCCTCCTGCTCTTCAGATGACTCTTCCGTTCCCATCCCTCAAGTCAATACCTGCTCTCTTTGTCTGCTGTTACACAGCTTTCCTATTAAAATCAAGCTCTCTGCCTCAGAAGTAATATTAACACACTGTAACGCCTATCTCTGAATAATAAACTCCAGGTACTGCAGTAACAAACCCCATGGAGATATCTGCAAAATACAGCAGCTCAGTAAAAAGAAGCACTCTCTCCCAGAGCTGCAAATCTCATCAGTGAGGTTCCAAGCTGCCCTTGAGGCTGCAGAGCAACTCCTCTCTCCTCTTTACTGCTGCTGCTAATCCCTGCTCCCACTTCCAGGTCATTAACTCTCTTCCCCACCCAGCTGTCTCTTCCAGTCTTTCTGGCCAGGAGGAGTAACTCTTTCTCATCCCCTCATTCAATGCTGCCTTAGTCTCTGACATAATTTATTTCTTCTCCTTAAATAGCCACACAGAAATTCTCTCCATTCATATTTTCATCATGTTCCAGAGGGAACGAACTAAATAAACCTTTAACTTCCCACTCCCTGCTCTCATGTTTTCCTCCAATCCTCCTGTCTCTTCCTGAGCAAACTGCCTCCCCAAAGCCAGGGGCTGGCCAAGCTCTGCTGGCTTTTCACCTCAGACAGCTTCACCCTAAGATGGGCATCTAAAAGAGCACTGCACTACCCCTATACTTATGGGAGAATTCAAACACTTCCTTCCCTTGTGGGGATGTGCCTACTTTTAAACATATCTGCCCTTCCAGATCAGCTCCACTAAAAGCTCATTCACTGCAGAGAACAAAGCACTATGCTTGAGGGTTTCTAACTGACTCCCACCCCCTTCATCTCCCTCCACAGAGATCGCCATAGGAGGTCCTCATCCACTGCACTTTCTCAGATTTGTCAAAGCAGAGTTGCTCTTCAACCAGCTTTACTCATTCCACCAGCCAGACAACTTGCAAGCAAAACCAGTCACAACTTTCTGGTACTGGGATAAATTAGGGCTGAGTCCTCCCCAGCTCCTTGGAGCATGGTGTGAGAGAGGAAAGTGTGTACTGGAAGAGGGCTGCTCAGATGCTGCTCTCCTCCAGCAAGCCCATCAAGCATCTATTGAGACACGAAGAAAAAAAATAATTCTCTTTGGTTCACACAACTTTCACTCTAGAAAAGGCAATCAAGTAACTGTAACTCTATGGAGGAATTTACAGGACACAAAACTCTCGCAATGGCAGCAGAGGCATCCAGGCTAGACTCGGCCCATCAACCCCACCAGGCGACACCACTCCTAGTGTTTCAAGGGTCAAAGCACCTCCTCCTTCTCACACAAGGAAGGAGTCCCTCTCCCAGCACACGTTACCTAATTCCTCATGGCCCCCCAAATATGAAAGTCAAAATACCTTTCTGTTCTTCCTGAAGACCAGGAAGATCGCATTCAAACCGGTATACATTTCTTCTCACCAACCAAAGAGCTCTCTTCCATTCTGCAGCAGAGCAGTACAGAGACAGGAAAGCACCAAGAGAGAACAAACTCCACTGCAAACTCAACAGGGAAACGGAGAAGATACCTGTGACAATGCACACTGCACAGGTGTCTCCTTTCTGCTCTGCTCTCTGTTCCTATGATCAAAGGAGACCCAGCCTTCCACCTTAAAGAAGGGCTGGATTTTGTCTGCAGTATGAGGAAGCAGCTGGGTATGTTTTGTGGGAGGGAAAATTAGATGCACCAATCCTAAGTTTCTTCTGCACCAAGAACAACCAGATACTACGTGCCATTTCAGGTCACAGAAGGAAGCTTGCAGGCTGTACTATTCTTCCTTTCTTGCTGCACCACTTGTAACCAAGAAAACAGCACCACAGCCCACTGCTCATTTGGATAGGGACATATTGGAGTGCTCTGCTTTGATGGCTATCCGTCACACTCGCATTACAAGACCCACGCTTTCCTTCCTCTTCTCAGAGCTGTGAACTCAGCAGACAAAAAATAAAAGGTAAGCTTGACTCCATGATGTCAAGGCAGGAGTTCTCTCACTTCCTCAGAGTCTGCAGACAGTTCTGCCAACCTGCTGTTTTCAGTCGTATACACAAAAAAATCGGCAGAAGCCAAGACCAGGGTGGGATATAAAATCTACAAAACTGCTACCTGCTCTGAGGCAAACAAACTCAGCTTCTGATTCCTTGATGGCCACATGGCAGGGCAACCATGAGCACGACCTGGACCATGAAACAGAGTGGCTAGTAGAAGGGGTATTTTCTGAGCCTCTGCAACACAGATCTATGCTTTGAAGGAGACTCTATAATAACCTTATTTTGACTACAACCATGCCACTGAACTACAAATTTCTTCTTAGTCTTCATTAGCCTTACATCTCCTACCTCAAATCCTCCAAATTACAAGTGCAACGTATTCCAGAGAAGACTTGAGCACACAGGCTCCTATGGACATAGAAGTGACACAGCTCATTTGCCAAATTGCAGTATTAAAAAAAAAATAAACCACACACATATGCATGCTTCCTTGGACATGCGTACAATGCTCTTCCAAGCCAAGTCTCAAAATCACAACCTCGCTGTTTGAGTGCCGGACAAACTCAAGTCTACCAGAAAAGTTCCAGTTCACCCAAATTTTTGTTAGTTCTAAGCACAGCTTATCATGTTCTGCTGAGGCCATTCTAACACATATAGCTTGGCAACATCACAATTAAGAGCAAAGGAGACTCTGCACAGCTGGGAATACAGACTGTGCTGCCTTGTGAATAATGTTGTGTTCAGCAACAAAACTGTTTAATATCAAAGGAGAACCATTTAATCTTTAGCAGTTTATTCTTGTAGGTGTCCTATCCATTGCTTCCTGATCTCACTCCCCTAGAAAAAGCCTCAGAAGAGGCACTTCGTTCCTTTTTTATTGCTTCTCACTATTCTCTCACTCTGACACAAGGTGACAACGGAGTTTATTGCACTTTGCTCTGATAGGAGCAAGGAAGCTGCTCCCATCTGTCAGGCTTCCTCCTTCTTGATAACCATGGCTCTTCTCTCTCTGCAGCCAAATTCACCATGCTCTGCAAGAAGTGCTCGCCATCAGCTTCTTGCCAAGTCTCTTTTTGCAGGGCTGTAGTGTACGAGACTCATCCTGGCCTCTTCCATAGTCATCGCTCCCTTCGAACCAACTTTTAAGACGAACTAACTTCATCTTAACTTTACTCTTTGCTGCTGTCTTCTCTGATTCCTTAAGATCTTGAAGACATAAGTTATCTGGCAGAGCAGCCTGAAGCAGCTAGAATGAAAGATGTCGTTCTTCCTCAAAGATGAGTTGCACACACGCTCTGCTGCATCCAAGGTGAAAGCCTTACCTCTTCCGAATTCTCTGTCCCACCATCCTTCCCGCTACTGCCACTGCCAGGCTTTGTGGTGCTTTTAGTAGACTTCGGAGACTCCTGAAAAGATGAAAATATATTCAGAGAAAATTTCACCTCATCCAGAATTCTGGCATCTCTGCAGAGTCCAGCTGTGCATGAACACTGACCCACCCCACCTCCACCCTTGCAGCACTCTAAGCCCTCTTCCCTGAGGAAGGCATCCAGAACGACGCCCACGACATGGGACACCCACGGTGGGGACTCAGGCCCAAGTGGGAGCGGTGCTGGCACATCCCGTTCTGGTCACCGCGGGCAGACCCCAGCCGGACACCTTCGGGTGACGGGGTCCCACGCCGACCCAGCCTGGCCCAGCCCTTCCCCCGGGCACGGCCCCGCCGCTGCCCACGGGTGCTCCAAGGCGCAGGGCACCCACAGCCCCGACAGCCACGGCCCCGCCCGCCCGCCCCGGGCGGCGGCAGAGGCGGATCCGGGCCCCGACCCCGCCCGTAGGCAGCGCCGCAGACAGAACGGGCAGCGGGGTACCGGCAGCCGCCGCCGCCGGCCGCCCCGCAACGGGGCCGAGACACGGGTGGGATCGTACCTCCCCGACCGGGGACATGGCGGGGGAGGGGCAGCCGTGCCCCACAGCCCCTGCGACTTCCCGCTGTCTCCCGAGCGCGCGGGGCGGGCCGCCGCCCCCCCACCGGGCTCACGCGGGGTAACCGGCACAGACAGCCGCCCCCCGCCCGGCGCGCGCCCCCGCCGCCCTCCTGCACCACCCGCCCCGCCCGCCCCGGGCGCGCGCCCCCGCCCCCTGCCGGCCGCAGCCCCGCGCGCGCCCCCACCCAAGGGCCGCGCCGAGTGAAGGCCGCGGTGGGGAGGGCGGCGGGAGCGAGGCGGCCGGTGCCCGGAGCGCGCCAGGCCACCCCCGCACCGCCGCCGCACCTTCTCCTTCTTCAGCTTGTAGGGCATGGTGAGCGCCAGGCCCCAGCTGCTCCGCGCCCGCCACCGCCTGCGCCCGGGCCCAGCCGCAGCGCCCTGCTCCCATTGGGCCAGCCGCGCCGGCCGGCCTAGCAACAGTCTCCGCCACCGCCGCGCGACGCTGACGTGGGGCAGAAGATTTTTCTCATTGGCGAAACTGTGCAGCGGCACGCCCTCTGGGGGCGGGGCGGCGCGCGACCGACTCTTCTGGGGGAGCATCGCCGCTTGCGCCGGTTCGTGGCGGGCCTCGGCTCGGTGCGGGCGGGTTAGAGGCGGCGGTGCCTGAGCGACCTCCACGGGGAAGCAGCTCTAGGGGTGTGGGACCAGGGGACGGTCTCCACGGGAGCCCCGGCGCAGGCAGGCGACCGGCTACGGTGGGGAGGTGCGGAGCTGCTGCTTGGGCCTCCTGGTTCTCTACCGCTTGCAAATGCCTCCCGGAGGGCGGGAGTAAAAGTAGCGGGAGTGCTGCTTCTTCTGCCGCGTACTACGCAGCTCTCTCTTGCTTTGCTTGGGGAAGAAGAGCCCCAACAGCCTGAGAGGGCCCCAGGGGCTGCACCTCAGCGCCGTGGGACAGGTGCTTGTTGGTGCTCTGAGGCACGGCTGGGGAAAGGCTGTTGATGGAAATTATGGGGTCAGGGCAAGGTGGTGACAGATGGACCCAAGGGTGGATGGAAATGTATCTGTATAAGCACTGCAAGGCCCAGTACAGCCAGAGCAGTGCCCCTGCTAATAACAGAGAAGGTTGTTCCTGGGTCATGTGTCCCTGGACGCTTCCTTGCTTATGTGGGGTAACTGACAACTCATCGGCAGATGGCTCTGCATCCTTGCAGTAGAAAGACAGCCTCAAACGGCCTGCAGATGTTCCCTTCAAGCTGATGGGAAAAGCAACCACTGGACAGCCAGCTGTCCTCAAGTTCACAGACTTGAACTGAGCAGAACCTGCTGGGAAGGTCATTAGGGCTTGTTATGCCTAGAGGGTCTAAGGCCAGTCCAGAAGCTTAAGTTGGTCCAGCATGCTTAAAATGATGGCTGCTGTCCTGTTGCAAGAGGTGCAAGAGCTTCTATTCACTTCAGCCAAGTCAGCAGCAAGGATCACTCTGACTTGAAGCATGTGAAGCTTTTGCCTACAGCCTGTGTTGTGCTGTGGGCTTGTTACTGGAAAACCTGTACTGGGTCCTCAGCCGTACACAGCCACTCTGTAAAGGGCACACTCTCAGATGTGATGTGGTGCATCAGTGGGGAGAAAAGAGGGTCACTGGGCTGTGTCAGAGGTGCTTCAGCAGGAGCACAATCTTTTATAAAGTCACCAGGTGAACAAACCTGGCATGGCAGAAGGGGAAAAATTTTCCTTGAGACTATTAGAAAACATCAGGCCAACAGCTTATTGTCATTGTGCTTATCATCACTGGCTTGAAAGCCATTGGCACTCAGGAGGTGCCCCAGAAGCAGAGCAAGGCCCTGGTTACACTTGTCCCTTTCCCATGTTGTGCACAAGTGACCCTGACCAGAGGATTGGCACAACCATTTGGGTACTTGTGAGCAGGGCAGTACACTGCTGTGAGCAGGTAAAGGCTAATTGCTTGAACAGTTTGTGGGTATCACTGTTCCCTCATAAGTTGTCACGTTGAGTTCTGGTTTGGCTTTCCTTGCAGTTCCTCTGGCAACTGATGCTGGAGGAGCCCAGCATCAGCAAGCTGCTGTTTGGTCCCTGAATTCTTCCCAGTGCCAATCAGCTGGTGTCTGGGCCTACTTTTCCCCAACCTGCCAGCAGAGAAGTTGCATCTCACTGCCTCAGCTGCTCAGCAGCTGCCTCTTTCAGCAGGAGCCCTGCATGCCCAGTGTGAGGACATGAGAGTGAGACCTGACCTCTACCAGTCTCAGTGTACAGCCTAGTCTTGGTGGTGAGGGATGTGCTTGCCCAGAGCAAGGAGTGTTGAAAGAGCAAAACTAGTTTTCCAAGCTTGCCCAAGAGCTCTGGAAGATGTTTTACCAGAAAGTCCTTTGCTGCCACCTGCGTGGCCCCTCAGCCCTGGATACCTCAGGGTCCAGCCCCTGCAGCAAACTCCAACAAGCAAGCTCTGCATCCCTGACTGGGGCTGCTGGTAGTGCTGCCCCCACACCCAGAGGGGACCCCCTTCTCCATGGCAGCAGGTGCATGACAAGGGGAAAGACTGTGATGGCTTCAGGGCATGGGGTCCTCAGCTCAAGGTCCTCACCTCAAGCTCCTCGTGTGTCACCCCTCCTCAATGAGAGTGCTCAACTGTTGCTCCCTCTCACAAGCTAGGGACCTCAGCTCTTCTGCCGCTGCTGCTCCAAGGGCTTTTCTAGGCCAGCTCAAGTCTTTGACCTTCCAGCTGGGTCTTGGCTGTAGCCATCGGTGTTTCTGGGAGTCTTGGAGGAGCTTTCTCAGAAATGACTGCCCAGCTACTGCTGCAAAGCTGCAGGAAAGAAGGAACCTTATCTGTTCCTGCCCACCACTTCCCACAGCCATCCTGGCTGCCCTCCCTGTCACCCACACCTTGGTGGGTCATTGGCAGGTGGGTGGCTGCTGCTGGCACTCACCAGGCCTTGGGATGAGCTGTGCCAGGGGTCAAACTATGATCAGGAGTGGAGAACAGCCAAAGGAGGTGTGGTGGAATGCAACCCCCCTCTTTCCCGTTCCCCCCTTTCTGTTTGGAAGGAGTGGGCGCATCTCCCTCTTTCTCTGGTACTTGAGGCTAACAGCTTCTTTTGTTTGGCCCCAGAGCACCCTGGCCAGGGCCATTAGGAGAAGGGAGTGCCGAGGCGCCACTGAGCCGCTGGGTGCCTGCGGCCAGTGTGGGGGTTGTTTTGGAGGCTTCAGGGGCACCCCACAAACAGTGGGTGCAGAGAAGCTTCTAGAATGCCTACAGGTCAGATCTGATCAGCCTATAAAAAACGGGACTCTCGTCGGTGACTTCGCCCATTGTGCGGGTCCCTCGGAGCACGAGCTTGGCCACTGCCGCCGGGAGCCACGGGCCCCCCCCGCTCCCCGGGATGGAGACTCCACTTGCCCTGCCGCCACGTGTGTAAGTAAAACTCGCGGAATTGCGAGTATATATATACTTTTCGTGCACATTTGCACATATATTTCCTGTGCACATTTGCACGGGTACTTTAAATTAATCCTCGCACAGTCGCGAGTGGCCGCTGAGAGCCCCTCGCACAACCGCGAGTGTATTTTCCTCCCGTGCTTCCACATAAGCACGTGTAGGATTCCGTGCACACTGGCACGTGTAAGTAAATTATTTCCTCGCGCAATTGCGAGTGTATTATAAATTTACCCTCGCGGAATCGCGAGTGTACACTTCCCGTACTCACTACGAGTGCGCGTATCTCTCTTTTAAAAAAAATAATCCTGCACCGTGTTTGGCAAGTGTGTGCTCCTCCGGGACCCAGGGCCGGCTCCGGCATTGTTTTGGTGCAGCCACGTGCATGCACACTGTGGACCGCCTGTTGTATTAGTTGCTGCCCCTTCAAATTATTTCCTCAACTGATATCCGAACCTGTATTTAAGTCACTTGTGGAGTGCAAGAACCCTGTTTCTCACTGGTTTAATAAAAGTTGTTGTGGACTCTCTTGTCCCTTAAATTAACCTCGGGGTGCCTCTGTGTAATATTTCGTGACAGGAGGGCAGGGGATGCTGGGGGCCAGGAGGAGTACAAAGGTCTGGGGGTACTTGGTTCCAGCTGCTTAACTACCCCCAAGCTGTGCTGTCTGCAGGCATAGTGGAGGCACCTACTGACCCCCAGACTCCTCTGATGCTGGGGAAGATGGGCTTCCAGCTGGAGCCGCTGCTGGCTCATGGTGCCTGCTAGGAGGAGTATGAGGCTGCAGTCTCCTTGCTGTGGCACACGGTGGCCATCAAGTCCCCTCTGAAAGGAAGGTGCTGGAGGAAGACCTTAGGAAGCTCCTGCCCCATCCAATGCAGGTAGGGTGAGCAGGAGACATTGGCAAGGGCCAGTGGTGGGGCCCCCTGAACATCATAAAATGCTGCAGGGCAGGTCGGAGCATTGGAGGGTCCCTGGAGCATCAGGGGCTAAGGGGAGCAGAGGTACACCCTTTGGGAAGCTTCATGGCCAGTGGTGATACTGGGACGCTTAATGCAGCAGGGGCATTAGGGAGTTCAAAGGACCAGGGAGCAGCTGGGGGAGTCCATGGGGTACGGGGGCACTGGGGGCACCAGGGGGCAATGGGCAGGGATTCAGAGGGGCTTGGAGCTATTGGCAGTGGGAGCTCCAGGAGGATGGCAGCCATGGTGGGCACTTTGTGCGGAGCTGCCAGGAGTTAGGGGAGCATGAGTGGGCAAAAACGGGCAGGGGTGCAAGGCAAAGGGAGGCCAGAGTGGGGCAGGCCATGTCAAGCCCCTGCTGCCCACAGGTCTTGCCAGAAGCACCTCATCACACTGTACCAAAGCATGGACACGAAGACAGGCTTCTACCTCCTCATAGAATCATAGAATAGTTTGTTTGGAAAGCTCATCTAGTCCAACCTCCTTGCAATGAGCAGGAACATCTTCAACCAGATCAGGTTGCTCAGAGCCCCGTCCAGCCTGGCCTTGACTATTTCCAAGGATTGAGAACCTACCACCTCTCTAGGCAACCTGTGCCAGAGTTTCACCACCCTCATTGTATTAGCTTGGTGCAAAAGTAATTGCAGTTTTGGACTGTGAATTTTAAATCATTATAACTAGGCTCAAACACATCTTTATTAATCAAAATAGGAGCCATTACAATCAACGCATTTTTGCCAATGAGAAATGTTTGTTTATTCCTGTAGCGTAAAAATACATGCTTCGAGATTCGACAAACTCTTGGAAAGCATTTTCTGCATCCTGCTGGGTGTGGAAGCATTCTCCCTGCAAGACGTTGTCAAGATGCTTGAAGAAGTGGTAGCCAGTTGGCAAGAGGTCAGGTGAATATGGTAGATGAGGCAAAACTTTGTATCCAATTCATTCAACTCTTGAAGTGCTGGTTGTGCAACATGCGGTTAGGCCTTGTCGTGGAGAAGAATTGGGCCCTTTCTGTTGACCAGTGCCGGTTGCAGGCGTTGCAGTTTTTGGTGCATCTCACTGATTTGCTGAGCATGCTTCTCAGATGTAGTGGTTTCGCCAGGATTCAGAAAGCTCTAGTGGATCAGACTGGCAGCAGAGCACCAAACAGTGACCACGACCTTTTTTGGTGCAAGAGTGGCTTTGGGAAGCGCTTGGGAGGTTTTATTGGTCCAGGCACTGAGCTGGTCATCGCTGGTTGTCGTATGAAGTCCGCTTATCGTCACCTGTCACAATCTGATTGATAAATACTTCATTGCTGTTGTGTAGAATAAGAGACGACACTTAAAAATGACAATTTTTTTTATTTTCGGTCAGCTCATGAGGCACCCACTTATTGAGCTTTTTCATCTTTCTGATTTGCTCCAAATGCTGAATGACTGTAGAATGATTGATGTTGAGTTCTTCAGCAGCTTCTCATGTAGTCGTAAGAGGATCGGCTTTGATGATCGCTCTCATTTGGTCATTGTCAACTTCCGATGGCCGGCCACTACACTCCTCATCTTCAAGGCTCTCGTCTCCTTTGTGAAACTTCTTGAACCTCCACTGCACTGTATGTTCATTAGCAGTTCCTGGGCCAAATGCGTTGTGAGCTGGCCCCCTCAGGGAGCATCCTGGCAGAGGTGCAGAGCCAGGAGCTCTGCTCCCAGAGCCAGGCAGAGCTCTGGTTCTCCCAGCTGCTCCTCACTCTGGCCTTACTGCACAGCAGCATCATCGTTCACCGGTGGGTGAGCATGGAGGCATGGGGTCTCCAGTCTGGCAGCTGGGGACAGAGCTCCTCAAGGCAGCAAGGGCTCTGCAGGCTCTAGCCATGCTCCCTGGAAGATCATTCCCCCCAGCACAGCACAGGCAATGAAGGGCCTCCTGGAAGCCTCTCTTTGCCTCCACACCTCTGCCTGCTGCATTGCACCCTTACTTACCTACCCTCCCTCCACACAGCCACCTGCCCCACAGCTCCCAGTCCAAGCCCTCCTCCTCCCAGAGGAGCCTGTAGACCCTCATCTACCCACAGCTCCCTCCTTGGCCCCTGACATCTCCCTCTCCACAGCTGCCATCTGCCCCTGCCTGCCCCAGCACGCATTGCCCCTCCCCTGCAAGAGCCTTAAAGTTGGAAAACCTTCCCCTGGACACTGAGGGCAACATGAAGGTCTCAATCTCCAGCTTCTCCAGGAGGATGACCCTGCAGGATGCCACTGGGGAGTCCCTTGGAGCCTCCTCACATGAGGGGCTTTCAGCCACGTTGGCACTGAGCCAGACCTTCTGCAGGTCCTACACTTATGCCTCTCCCAAGATGCAGGCACAGTCCTATAAGCCCTTCTTGGCAGACACCTGGAGCACTGGAATCACCCTCTATGTCCTGCCCCTGGGCTGCATCCTTTTGATGGGACGTTGCCAGGAGCAATGGAAACAACACTCAGTCAGCAATGAGTGAGGAGCACAGCAATGACTTCAGAGCATCCGTGGGAGATTTAAACATGGTGAACCAACATACACAGCAGTGGTTACAGTAAGACCTGAGGCTGGGCATGGACTGGGGAGGTGAGGGGGAGATCCTGGAGCTGCGGTCCTGCTGAGAGAATTGCCGTGAAAGCGGCTGGTCTTGAGAGAGGGGCTGACCCACCCGCATAGGCATTACCAAGAGCTACCGGAGGAAGTTTAAATGCCTTTCTAGGGAGCGCAGGTGACCAGGTCCAGCAAACTGGGCCGGCGAGCAGGTAGGGAAGCAGTTAGTGCAGCAGTTTGCGCAGGCAGTTTAAGCAGGCAGGGCAAGCTCAAGTGATTTCCCTCACTTGGTTGTTGTCACCCTTGCAGAAGGGGCTGACTATGGTTTCCACTCAGTGCAAAGGTAAGTACTCCGTGCTCAACAGGAAGGAGGCGGCAACTCAGACAGAGCTGCCATGGGAACATGCAGCCACCCAGACCTCAGGCTGTAGAGAATGCCAGAGCCTTTCACTGGTATGGAGTGGTAACACAGAAAACGGTTGTGTGAGGTGTGAGCAGGTGGATGACCTACTCAGCCTGGTAGTAGAGCTGAAAGAGGAGGTGGAAAGGCTGAGAAGTATCAGGGAGCTGGAAAAGGAAGTCGACTGGTGGAATCAAGCTCTGGCCAGCCGGGGGCAGGTAAGACCACCAGAAAGAAAGGAAGATCAAGGGATTCCTGTGTCTTCCCCTTGCCTGACTGAAGAAGGCAGGTCAAGGGAAAGGGATGAATGGAAGCAAGTCCATACCTGAGGTGGCAGGAGAAACACCCCCCTACCCATCCCACCTTCCCAGGTGCCTCTGTCCAACAGGCATGCGGCTCAGGATGTGGAATGCAGCAACTTCTGGAACAAGGGGAAATGGCAGCAAGTTCCTGCCTGGTGCAGAAGGAGGAGGGTCCCTGCTGTGACCACCCCACCCTCCAGAAGATGTCACCCTGCAGCCTCCATCAAAACAGCTTCCACCAAGAAAAAAAGGTGGGTTGTGGTTGTAGAAGACTCCCTTCTAAAGGGAACAGAAGGCCCTCCCTGAAGACAGAAGCAACACTTGCTTTCTGCCAGTCCCTGGGAACCTCTCCCCATCACCACCACTGTAATTACACAGGTGATGGAGAGCGGTCTCGGAAAGATGTCAGTCGGCTCCTTTAGCACTGTGGGGTTATCCCATCTGCTCCCAGGGACTTGAGTCTGTCTTGTTTGTCTAAATGTTCCTCAGACCAGTTCTCTCTTTCCAAGGAGAACTCTTCCTCACATCTGGTACCCTCTCTGGCCTCAGAGGCCCATGATTCCTGAAGGCAGCAAAGGCCAAAAAGTTTCGAGGCCACGGCTGGCCAGTTGCCATACCTCCAGCATGTACTGGTGCCTGGGGTTTAACCCCTTCCACGTGCGGGACTTTGCCCATGCCTTTGCTAAACTTCATGAGGCTCATTTCTCCAGCTTGGCCACTCAGCTCTGAACAACCCCCTGGTGCATCAGCTGCTCCTCCCAACTTTATCATCTGCAAACTCGTTCAGGGTGCACTCTGACCCATCATCCAGGTCATTAATGAAGAGGAGAAAGTAGTGGCCCCTAGAGCAGGTTGTCCAGAGAAGCTGTGGATGCCTGTTCTACTTACTGCAGAACAATGTTTAGATTTCTCAAAGAAGAGTGTGACTTGAAAGTGTTTGATGACAGGTTCACTGTACTATTTACTGCATGGAGGAAATACGCCAAGCCAAACACTGCTTGCCTTCTCTCCAGCAGCCTGATATCCATTCATGAAGCAAACCTTCATGTGTCTTCCCTCCCTGATAACCATTTGCTCCAGAGTCTGTATTTTAGAGCTATGGAGGCAAACTTTCAGGTGAGGCCTGATAACTGTTTGCAGAGCAAACTTTCAGGAAACAAAATTCTCAGAAATAATAATAAAAAAAAAAAATGGAGTAGAATAGCAGGAGGGATGGCTCAAGCTGGGTTCCTGCACAGAGGTCCAACCTGAACATAGAAAACCATAGACTTTTATATCCTTAAAGACCACTGATACCATGATTCAGTCCAATAGCAATATTTCAGTTTGGGGTCTTCTTACTTCTCATTGGATGTTTTTCACTGATCTCATATGTGTCTTTGTTTTGCTTAGCTGTAGACATTGTTTATGGTCCACAGCCTTGCAGGTGCTGTTTTATCTGAATAAATCCTTCTCAGTGAAGTGCAAAACAGGCCCATTTCACAGATGTCTGTAATGTCTCCGCATTAGCCTTGAAATCATTATTTTTTCCCCAGTCATTTCCGTTCTTCCCAGCAAAGTGCAAACTAGACCTTATTTTGCAAGTGTTCAGTGTAGTTTGTAGTTGCTTTTGGTAAATATGAGCAGAACATTACAGCTCGAGATTTCTGCAAATCCAGCTTACTAAGTAACATGAAGTAGAGAGTATATTAAAAATCATACAACCTTATACTTCTAAATGATTCATTATATTTAGTGTGCATTTACTTAAGATAAATGACTAATATTAAACTGGGCTCACCCACTGACCTGTGAGTAATAAAACCATTGCCATACAGCCCACTTATTTAGCAGAGAGAGTTCAAAGTGGGCTCACCCAGGCTGTCATATTTATAGAATAAAGTGGTTGACTCGTAGTCTAATTGCATACAGTAGGAAAAGTATGCACAAGACTCCCTGCACCCACAACTTACCAGTGTTCAGTGTGTTGTTCTGCTTCCTTGTGGGTTTCCTAAAAGGAGTTCTTGGCCTTGCTATGGCTCGGGCCTTTACCTCCTCTGGAGCCTGGACCAAACTGCTGCTGGTTTGGTGGGGGGAGTCAATCAAGTGCATCCGCCACAATGCCCCATCATTGGAAGTGTTTGAAGTCAGTTTGGACAAGGCTTAGAGCAACCAGATTGAGTGAAACATGTCCCTGCCCATGGCAGAGAGGTTGGACTTTGGTTGTTGCCAACCTAAACCACTGTATAGACTCTGCAGTGCCTGGAAATGAAGTTACCAGATCTGCAGGATCTAGAAGAGGTTCACAGAAAACTGAGGTGAACAAAAAGGGGTTTGAATGACATTCCTGGACCTCATGACCATCTTACTGACCATTGCCACTGGCATGCAAGATAATCAGCATGGAGAAAACTGTGGAGAGATGTATTTTGGACACCTTCAGACACACTGGTGAAGAAGTGCCCAGGCAGGCAGTTGAGTAGAAATGCTTCCCAGTTGCTTTACTACTTAAATGAGAACTCTGTAATCTAAAAAGCACTACTCGTTTCAATACAGGGCTTTCAGAAACTGGTTTAGCTATAGCCAAGGATGGATCAGGAGACTGGTGGAAACACTCTAGCTTTGCTGGAGAGGCTTGGCTCAGCCACTGCATAGCAGACTGGAACACCACCACAGACTGAAACTCTGTCCAGCTCTGCTGGCTTCAGTCAGCTCTGTGTCTACTGTTGACTAGGAAAACTAGCAGGTTGCAGGCAGGGGGTTGTACTGACTTGGGATCATCAGGAAGCAAGACTTCTCTGACTTGTTAGGAGCACTGGACGATGAACCTTTCCAAAGTTGGCTCTGCCCTTAGTAACCCGGATTTTCCTGCCTTCATTAAGTCAGCATGTAAGGATGGCTCCACAGTCCTCTCCATCTGAACTCTTGAAAATTTCCTCTACATGGTCCAATTTAGGGACAGCTGGGTAGGCAGAATCATAGAACAGTTTGGATTGGAATGGACCTTCAAAGCTCATCTAGTCCAACCCCCTGCAATGAGCAGGGACATCTTCAACCAGATCAGGTTGCTCAGAGCCCCGTCCAGCCTGGCTTTGAATGCATCCAGGGATGGGGCATCGGCCACCTCTCTGGGCAACCTGTGCCTGTGTTTCACCACCCTCAGTGTAAAATATTTCTTCCTCATGTCTAGCTTGAATCTCCCCTCTTTTAGTTTAAAATCATTACCCCTTGTCCTATCACAACAACGAAGAACGAAGAATACCGTGGTGCTATGCTGAAAAGGCAGCAGCTGGAGGAGCACTCAACTCACTGGAAGGCCCTATGCTGCCCATCAAGTACAAACATGTGCCACTAACTTGAGCTATAGAATTTGTGGCATGAATGGTGGCTAGGGAAAGCTTGTAGCATTAGGTTTCTCTCTTTGTCTTGTCAGAGAAGAGTAATTTGCGGAACAGAAAGCTTGGGTAGCTGTCATCCTCGCAGGCCTCTCTACATTTCCAGAGGTACTGCTGCCTTCCTCAGCAGGGTGTAGTCTCCATCTGCTCTGCCCTGAGTCACCTTTCCTTGGCTTTTGCGCCCCTTTCAAGCACCTCCTCAAAGGAGGTAGCTCTGCTCTTTTCTGATTTCTCTGCTGCTTTGAATATCCTTGTGGTCTCCAGAGATTACTCTCCTAGTGGTTTCCTAACCATTACTTTCTTCTAGCCTTTGGGGGTTCTGTCAGTTTCTACTGCTCTGGATTTTGTCCTTTGGGGAGACTTGGTTGAGCTCATCCACAGCCAAACACAGCTCTTATCCTTTTTCTTTATAATGTTACTTAGGGTGTGTGCCCACTTGCTGTCTTTCAATTTCCACCACTCTTCCTCATCTCCAGGCCAGGCAGGTGAGTTCAGGTGAAGCTGCCTCTGGAGGATCCAGAGCAGGGAGGAGATTGCCATCGGTGCACTTCAGCAGGCTGTGTCCTTGCCCCATGGCCTGTCTCCAGACCTCTGCCAGATCATTCCAGACATACAGAAACCCTATGGAACATGTCCTTGCCCACAGGGACAGTTTCTACTATTGCTCTACCATAATCTTTGCTCATGCCTTGAGCTAAGAAATCTCAGATTCTTTCCCTGACTAGATTTTCCTGTTCTTCCTGTACATGCTCTCTTTGTAGAACCACATGGAGTTACTGGGTGCTAAGAAATCATGTGTGTGGCAGCACATTCCCTAAGCTGTTTTGCATTGTTCAGAGGAAGTGTTTGGTGTGTGCAGATGGTAGAATTTCACTTTGGTTTGCCTGTAACAGCAGCAGAAATACAGTTTGTAGTGGACCCTTGTCTCTGTAACAAACTTCCATCAATTCCACTAGAATTCAACCATGGCATTTGGGGTTAATTTGGAATTCAGAGTGGATGCCGCGCATTTATTTCTATGAGTGGGCGTATTTCTGAAGCAGCACTCATCTTTTTCAATAGGTAAGAAGGGCAAATGGGATCTTCATATTCTTCATATTCTATAAATTATGTACTACCAGCCTACAGGATGTTACACCAAAAAAAAAAATCATGTGGTGATTTATGAATCTTAAAAAAGTCATGTGATGAGAGTGACCAAACAAGCACCTGTTTATATTTGTGCATGGTTAAGGAAGAAAAGCCTTTAGAAATGCTGAGAATAGCTTAAGGTTGCCACAAGAAAATACTTGCTTGTCTTCTTCCTAGCACAGAAAAAAAGCCAACCAGTATTAAGGCCCACGCCACAAAGACAGACTTTCAAGTAATTTTCCTTAATCGTCCCTCTCAGTAATAAACTTCACCTGGAAGCATCTCAGAGGACTTACGACACCTGAGTCCCATGTGTCAAAGTGTGGTAGCAGCTGGCAATTGCCTCTTCACAGGACTGTACTGTCACTCCCAAGGAGCCCCATGCAGCCTTTGCAGAGCCTGCTTTTGGAGGGACCACCACTGATGACATGTTGTCACCGGGCAAAGCTCCTAACACGTGGGTAACAACACCCAATTGCAGCATTGAGTTGTACCAATGAGATGTAGGAAATGAAACAAAATCAGAGGAACAGGAACACTCTCTTGCTCAAAACAGGCAAGAGAACAAACAGTTTTTCCAAAAGCCTGGCTGAAAATTTTAGCAATTATGATCTGCTTGAGAGAAAAATCGCTAAATCGTCACAAATGCTAGGAGAAGCTTCCGGAGACATGACAAAGCACATATCAGCACATTACACAGTACTTTCTGCTAGCTATCTGTAACTGCTGAGAGTTGAGGCTTGCATTTTAACAATTGCTTCCCCCTTTTTGGTCCACTGCCTTTGTCTTTGCTGCTGGGATTAATTAATTAATGTATTTCTCTTTAATCTCCATGTTCCGTCAGGTACAGGATTAGTCAGGAGTAAATCAGAAGAAATGGATGCAAGACAGCTGAGATTACTTGTCCGAAGAGCCATTTTCCTGTAATTGCTTCACTTTTTCACTTTACAGGAACACAGAAGGTGCCCAAATACATCAACCCAGCAGCAGCAGTGGGAGGCAGAACACCTGAGCGTGGCTGCTTTCTGCAGTGCATTGCTGTCCTGCTCCCCAATGGTATGGACAGCACAGCCACCAGCTATTGCTAGGGAAGCTCTGTAGCAAGGTAGCCTTGCCTCTGTGCATCTGTAGAGATCAGCAGATGAGGACATGGTTTCCAGAGTGGTATTCTAACCTCTCCATAGGGCTACAGAGCAAATGGAAGGGGGGACAATGAATTCCATAACTTTGCTTCAGAAAAAGTTCTGGAAGACAAAATAGAGGCAATGATCTCTGACTGTTCAGGGACCAAGGCTATGATTATCTGTGTCATCTCAGTGGTTCATTCCTGCCTGTCCTTGCTACTGAATCTAACAGTCAGGGCTGCTCCTAGTTTTGCCTCTCTCTGCATCCATATTGTTAGCAAACAGGACACATCACCACGGACGTAGTTATATGCGGTGCTTTTATTTCAGCGCTGGGAAACCAGGGGTTCGCACCCAAAGCTGGCTTCGACCACTGATTCGAACTCCACTACATTTATACAATTTGGTTACATACATATTCATTAGGGTTACAATGTATGTATTGCATATTCATCAGATTACATCATTATTTCACAATATCAGTTGCAACCCCTTGGAACTACTCTAAGCATGCGCAGTGTCCTCTGGTGGTCGTTCAGGGGGTCTTCAGGATGAAGTAAGAAGTCTTCACTCGTGAACTTTTCACCTTTTGTCACTGCACATGCGCACTATTCCTATACTCATTATAAAATCATGTAAAATGCTCAGGTTTCTTAGATGCGCATCCTCAGCACATTCTATCCGTTCAAGATAAGATAAGGACTTACTGAGAACTAACAGAACTAATTTTCAGTTCTCTACTCTCAAACTAAGAGATAAAAACTTGTATACCACCTGTGAAATTTCAAGATAAGGTGAGAATCTTGGATACAGTTTACAAAAGCAAAATACAGCTAACTATATCAGCCATTTCTCCATGCTCAAATGCTATTGCCTCTAGCACCGGGCAGGGTCTCACAGTGCACAGGCAGACCAGGTGGTTTCTTTAATTCACAGCTGCCATGTTTCCCCATGTTCCACCAGCTCTTCAGCAGCAGCAGTTTCATGACGCCAGGCTCATCTCCCCTTGTGAGCAACAGCTCCACAAGCCACGTGTCCATCCCAAGTACCGGGGTGCCAGCAGCTCCAGCCACCCGCAGGTTTCCAGGATGACAGCGGCGGTGTCTCCCGGGTCCCTGCCCTGTGACACGCACTAACAGGGCATCTCAAGGCCTCACCTCCAGCTGCCAACAAAATGGCAGCCGGCGCTTTTACCCACAGTAAAAATGGCGCCGCGGTCCCTCTGAAGTACTGGCAAGCAGTATCTTCCTCGCGAGACCGCTCCGGAGGCGGGGATTGGCGGGGGCGCAGGTGAGGCGGGGCAGGGCGTGGTGCGGCGCGAGCGCGGCGTAGGGCGAGCGGTGGCAGCGAGCAGCGCTGCTCCTGCCGTCTCCGCCGCCCCGGCCGCCGCCGCTTCGGCATGAGGAAGCGCAACGAGTCGGTCACGGTGGAGCATGAGCGCGCCGCTGCCGCGCCCGTGCCCCTCGACAAGGGCTGCAGCCTAAGGCACAGCCTGCGCCTGCCCGCTGCCGACACGGGCATGAAGCGACCGCTGGGCAGGTGAGCGCGGCCGCGGTGGCGTCCCCGCGCCGGGCTTTGTTGTCTCCCGCGCCCCCGGTTCCTGCTGAGCCCGCCGCACCGCGCTGGAGGGACCCTCGTCCTCGGCAACCCCGCTGTCCGGCGGGCCTGCGGCCGCAGCGCCTCTTGGTCCTCCCCACCGGGGACCACCGGTGGCCTGGCGGGGAGCGGAGCCTCGGGCATCTCCTCAGCCTGGTGGCGGGGATGGCGGGGCAGGTCGGGAGGATGATGGAAGAGGCGGTCGTGGCGGGGCTGTGTTATGCAAGGAGAGGGAAAAGGGTATTTCCGCCTCTCCACAGCACCACGGCAGCCCGCGACCGAAGAGCCCTGGGGGCAGAAAAGTACGTGGGAATTCGGGATGTTTCGCACGTTGGTTACACTGCTCGGGCCCTTGTGTGCCGGGTGAGCAGATGCTGTCCCCTCGTCGGAGTTCTCGGTACAACTAACTAATTAGAGAGGATGGGCTGGTAGCGGGTCCTGCAGACGCAGATTTGCGTAACAAAGGCTAGAAGTATTGTGTTTTCATACCTGAGGGTTGCTTCGTCCAGCCCCCTTCATGTAGGCAGGCATTCACTCCCCAAAAAGTGGCTAGCACAAAATCTTATCCATCAGAGAGTGTGGAGGAGCAGGGGCCTGCAGGTAGGCCAATAAATGATTTGGATTTAGGTGTTGATGGGAGAAACTTATATGTGTGGCTCTGTTGAAAAGAGTTTAGCTGTGACTTTTTACTAACTGTGTTAACGTGTTAAACATTTTGTGTATATTTATGCTGTGTTCCTCTATAAAAAGATATAAGCATCTTCCATTGTTGCAGATTTTAAGCTGAAACCTTCACGCAAGATTTCAGGGGATGGAGTACGCAGTGAAGACTGACTCACAGTTGCAGAGGTTTGGGAAGGAAAAGGCGCAACCTTTTAGCTTAATCTACACCAGCATAGTGCTTTTCTTTGAGTGTGTTTTGTAAGTGTGAAGAATATTTAATGATCAAAAGAGCTGTGTGGTTTGGGTAGTTGAAGCCAAATTGCTGTGCTTTGGGAATACAGCAGGTTGTTAAAAAAAAGAGAGTGCTTATTGGTGGATTTCTAAAAAATGAGCCAATGTGGCTGTTTCCCTGGTAAAATTTCTCTGTTCTCATAGACAAAATTAACGTTTAAAAATAACTTTTTCCTGTTCATGGCATGGGTTTTTGTAATGTTCAAAGACAGAGGCTTTAAAATATTATTTCTTTTTTTGGGTAGTAGCTATTCAACTTTATGCCCTGGAGGTAAACCTTTGGATGTTTTCAGTGATCTCTGTTATGACAAACTTTTGGTTATTGAAGATGGCGCAGGGTTGATCCCTCCAGTGACTGTGCAATAGATCAGAGTCTTGTCAGTGCTTTGCTTTTGTAATATTTAAAAATTCAGCATATTTATTCCATTTGTCCAAGAGGATAACTTCTAAGGTAATCAGATGATGGCTTATTAACTTCTTCAACATTGTGAATGACATTCAAGTGCTTTTTACTGAAGGAGAAATACTTCAGTGATGAGCACTGAGCAAGTCTAAAGGCCACATATTGCAGGATATTGTGGAAACCAGACATAGCACAGCTATTAGATACACTGTGTTGTAAAAGCCAAGCTAAAAGCAGGGAAAACATCCAGTCTGTGGAAAGTTTTCTTGTATTTATTTCTCCATTTGTGCATTTAAAAATGGTCAGCAGGGAAATTTTTATCACTTTTCTCCGCGTTGACCCTTCAAAGCCTGTTTCAGAAATCCCTGAAGTGTCCTATATGTATTTTGGGGCCTTTCTTTCTTTCTTTCTTAGGTACTGTATTCCATAAAACAGTGTTTCTGAAACTCTTGACATTGTAGGAAAGCTTTGTTTGGAATTCGCTTTCCTTTTTCCACATTTCAAGAAACTATTTTTATTAAAAAAAAGGTCCTGTAGATCCTCTTGTGCAGTCTGTATTTTTAACTGAGTAAAAGTGCAAACTGCAACAATCGCTCACTTCTGTACTTGTGTTGATTTTTCTTTTCTGCTGTTGTGGGTTGAGTTGTCTGTCTTTCATACTGATGTTCAGTGGACCTCCTTTGACTTCCTTACTTTGTGAGCCTTCAGGCAAGATGTCTGGGTCTGCAAGTACCATCCAGTTATGTTGTTCTACAGGGTAACAAATATACTGCTGAAGTGTGAACCTGAGCATGCAGGAATGGGAGGTCTGGGCAGAAGAAAGTATGATGCCCAGAGATAAGGTTGCCATCCAGAACAAACACCCTGAGTCAGGTCATACAGCTCCCTAGACCAGTACCTCACCTACAGCAGTGGACAACAGTGGGTGTTTAAAGATGAACATGAAAAGGGTACATACACAGTGGACCTCCCTTGGGATTACCCTGACTGTGGCCAGTTATTTGGCTAACAAGTTGCTGAGTGATGATCTATATCCTCATCTCTTAATATGCGAAGTCATGCTGTTATTGCAGCATTCCTTATACCACTGGCTATAAAATTAGCATTTGATTGTGATGGTGTTTTCAGTGTTGTACATCAGTTTTACTCCTCAGCTTGGAGAAGCTGTAAGGAGATGAAAACTGCTGCAAGGAAGGTTGCTGGGATGCTGGAGGTGGTGTAATACCTGGAACTGGGGACTTGTACCACAGCAGACTGTTCTTAGCAGCATGCTCATTGTTGAAATAGTTAAAATCAGCACTTCTGGTGGCTGTGAATTCTGCATTCAGGGGAAGTGGGGTTGTCTGTATTTCCTACTGCCATTATTTAGTCTCCCTGCAGACTTGGGAAAACAGCACGTATGTTTGGCTTCAGTATGTATGTCTCCATCTCTTCTTTGTAAATGATACAAACTGCTGGTTAGAAAAGCAAATCCACCCCACAGTTGTCTGAAGTGGCTGCAACTTATTCTTGCAACAGTATTTTTTAATTTTTTAATTTTCACTAGCACTGTATTTGTCCCTCTGGTTTGATTCAGTCATATCATCACACTGTGCTCGTTCATCCAGGAGCTGAAATTCATACTGAAGTTTCAGCTGTGCATTTGAACTACTCTGTTACAGAAAGAGTGTGTGCATGTATGTATAACAGAGATGAATATCTGATAAATAAGATTTAAGTGGCTTTGTCTAGTGCATGCTGTATTCAATATGGCTTTTCTTAAGTGGTTTACAAATAGAAAGGAACAAATACAGGTATTTCCATTTTTGTTCCATCGGTAGTGGTAAAATACAGTATGGTGGTTATCTAAGAACTTTACCAGTAGATACTTTAAAAGTCTGTGAATACCTTGTTTTTTAAAGGAATGGAGATGCTTTGTCAGAAGCCATTACATGCAGTGATGCAGCACTAAAGAGGCAGTATGCAGTGCTGGGTTTTCCCAGTATGTGTGTTTTGCATGAATGGCCATTCCTCTAATATTTGTGTTATGATGCATTTTCCAGGTGACAGCATTTAAGTGCTGGGTGGTTTTTAAGGGAGCATTGTGTTTTGGGTAGTTGCTCTGACTATTTTTTTGTGGTCAGTGGCTCTGGTGTTCTGAGGAAATGCATTTGAGCAGCCTTAGATTTAGAAAACCTTTATGTGGGAGCACAGAGAATAAAGAAAATCAAGTGGTATTAATACTGGCATTGATATAAAAGCGAATTTTCCTGTCTCATTTCTGCTGAACCCTGATCCTGGTGGCAGTCACATGTATATTGCCCTTCCTGTCTGTGACCTAGTCCTTAATCTGTGCATCATTAATCCCAATCAATAGTCAGACTGTATACCTGAAGTGTTAATTTTGCCATTCCTTATTCTCCTACAAACATCAGTTTGCTGCAAGTGTTAAAACCTTTTTCTTTCTCTCTCCATGCTGTGAAGCAGTAAAGAGCTCCAGGTCCCATGTGTGTAAGCTAGGTACCTCAACGCTTTAGTCCTCCTGTGTCCACCAAGGAGAAGCCTGCTGTTCCTTCAGGCTGTCTCTTCAGTTCTCTCAGCTATCTTTGCTCCTAGTGACCCCCTCTTCATGGTATAGGTCCCTATGAGGTGCATTTTTGGCACACTTCTGGTTGTCCAGCTTGTGTATCCCACAAGCTACGTCTTTTTTGTCTCAATACATTATGGTTTGATGTAATTTCATTTACGCTGTAATTGCCCATGTTTGCATTCCTGTTAGCTCTGTGCAGCTTTCTCACTTGTAAACTTCTCTGGAAAGGCAGAAGGTTGCTTTCATAGTACCCTTTCCTGGTAGTTCTGTGAAAATACAGTGAGCATTGAGGATGAGGGGCTGCAGCAGTCTGCTGCTGTCTTTCCATCTGATGCAGCTGAATTTTACTGCAATGGTGAGTGTGCCAGGTGTGTTGAACGTGATGTGTGGTGACCCTTGGTGCCATCCTGCCCCAGCTGCTGAAGTGCTCCATGCTTTCCTGTGTCTCTTTGGATACAAGCAGCAGTATCTTTCCTCTGACGGAAAACTTGGCCATGTCTTCCCTGCCCCCTCCCTTGCCTTGTATCTCAAGGCCTAGCTTTTTTTTTTCTGATGCTACTTTGGAAGCATTTGCACAGTCTTTTATGATTATTTCATTCTGGTAATTGTGGCAGAGATGACAAATTTTTGGATTGTTCTGCAAGTTTTCATCAATATTGTAAGATTTTTTTTTTCTTTTCCCAAGTGAGTTTTGTGCAATTGTCTCTCTTAATTGCTGTCTTCAGGTTAAATCATTTGTTAGTACTCTTCAAGGAGGAAATGTGCTGTTTGTATAGACATTTCATCAGTCACCCATCTTTTTCACCAATTCCACCTTCCTACTGGGTAGCTGCCGCTATTTCAGTTGTTCTTGATAGTTGTTCTTGAACAAAGTTCGCAAAGGAACTGTGGAATGGTTTCCAGTCACTTGTATGTGCTTTCTTCCATAGTGAGTGAAGGTTGAATCACAGTTCCTCTTTCGTGTAAAATGTGTAAAAGCACCTTGCTCAGTGTGTGGATTTTTTTGTTGTGTGGGTTGCTGGGGGTTTTTTTGGTCATGTTTTTGGGGTTTTTGTTACAATTCTCTTGAAGAGGATGCACAGTATTATTTTTCTCAGATCTGTCAAAAATGGGATTGTGTAATTACTCCAGGCCTGTCTTACTCTCCCTCTCTCTCTCTCTTTTTTTTTTTTTTTTTTTTTTGCTAATGAAAAGAAACTCTGTGGCTGTGTCTAAATTCTGTTTTGTCTCAGGCATTGTTATCCGTTTTGGCAGTTTTTGGCTGAGTGCCCTGACTGGCTACCAAGTCACCCAGTTGGGGGCATTAGGTGTTCAGTCTCTGTATCATCTTCCCAATCTGTTCAGCCTTTGCAGCCATTATAATTCTCCTTCCTTGTGCTCATCTTGTCCTTCTTCTTTCTTGAAGATGTGTAATTCATTCAGCAAAAATAACAGGACTCCCTGCAATGTGGGAAGTTATTACTTTTATTAGTGTTGTTTTTTTTTTTTAATATGGGACTTTTTTTCAAGGACTTAATGATTTGTGAGGCCATCATGTTGATGTTTAGCTGACAGTTCTGTGCCTCAGTGCATTACTGTTAAAGCCTTTTTTCTTTCACCATGTTCATCACTGACTTTGTTTTTTATGTTAAACAGGCGTGGTTTACTCTCTCGAGCATCTCTTGAGACTCCTAGCATCCTCTTGCATGCTTGTATGACCTAAAATTTATTTCCTTGGATCTACTTTTCCCCTGAGCTTCTCTTAATTATCTGTGATGCACAGCATTTTTCTGCTGCATCGGCTCTGTGTTATGTCATCCTACAGTCTTGCAGTTTCCTCAAGTGCCCATATTTCTCAGACCTCTGCTTGAGCGGGCTTGCTTCAGACTGAAGACAGTTTGCCCTGTAGTTATGACTGCGTTTTCTGTTGGTCTGCTTGAACTTCTAATGTCATTGCAGTGCCATACTTGTGACATCATGCCTGCCCCTGGGTTCAGTTGCTCTGCTTTGATGGCTTATGCCTGAATTAATAATTACTGTGGTGTTATTAATTGCTCCTTCTTTGTAATTTCTAGAAAGTCCTTTTCTACTTAGGAGCTCTCTGCATTGCAGACCTCTGCTTGTTTCAGTATACCTAAACTTCCCAATGTATGGGTGGTTGTGGGTAACTCTTGGGACGAAGAGGACTTTCTAGTCACCGCTGGAGTGAAGATGTCTGTGGAGATCAAGGTCTTCTTGATGTTGTCACGATATTTTCTGTCCGTCCTTCTCAACTGGCCACTACCAGTTCCTTTGGGCATACCGGTGAGTATAATCATAGGCTGGGTTGTCAGCCAGTGTGATGCTGTGCTATAGGATGACCAGCTAAACTGAGCTTCTAACATTAGCACAAGTCCTAGGTTCCTGTGTGTGCTTTTCCCTCTTAGATATCTCATTTTCCTCTGGTATCCCCATGTCTATTTCCAGCTTGTTTTCCCTTACACAGTGGATCAGTGGTTTACTTCTGACAAACTAGTTTTTGAGGATGCCTTGTTTTCATGCATATAGTTGCAAATGCAGTCACAGGTCATCCAAGTGAGTCTGTAGGTTTTCTCCAGATGCAATACATATGTGTTTCTTTTTGGTGAAAACAACATTGTGATGTTTTCATTAAAACTAATGATGGTGGCATTGTTTCTTCTCCAGAATCCACTGCTGCAGTATGTGCAAGAGGCCTGATATACCCAAGCAGGACTTCTTCAGATGAAGAGTCCTGCCTGCTGAGTCCAGTTTCCTTTGAAAGGCACCATGATGTCCTCTTAGGAGGCTACAGCTAAGTTACTTTATCCTTCCAGGCCTGAAGGGTAGGTCAGATTATTCTGGTAATTGTGCCTGGATGTGAAATTAGTAAATAGGCGTCTACAGCAACTCCCCTACAGAACCCTGGGTTTTGGAAACTCAGTGGGTGGCTGCACTATAAGTGTTAGGTTGTTGGTGCTGCAGTTGTGGACAACTGACATCAAGTCCAAGTGATTGTAAGCAAGGGAGATTCACTAAGGCGGTAATGTGAGAGCACTATGTTAATGTAGCTGTGACTGAATCAGTACCACAAGATTAAAAGAAAGTACTTCTGGTGTATTAAAAGGGTAATGGGACAGCTAGGAGACTTTAAAGCCATTAGCCTGAGGTTGTCTGTGCGATTTTAATGGTAAGAGTTGATTTTCAATTCAATGGAAGAAGATTTAGCAGCTGAATATCTATATATATACACATGTGAAGATAGATCTGCCCTGTGGAAGGGAGGTCTCAGCGTAAAAATGTGACAGGTTTGTCAAGATTGCAGCCTGGTTGATGAAAGCATCAGTGGTAAAATTGTTTCTCCAAAGCACTTCGTACTGTAGTTTATTTTATTTATAGGACTTGGATTGCTAATGGAGACCATGTTTTCTGTGTTGAAAACTCACTCAGTGAAGAGAGACACAACTGGGGAGTTATTTTGTAATTGATGCTTGGGGTCAAGAATGTGTAACTTTGTGTATCAGCGATCCCAACTATGACACAATTACTGTTGGTAAAACAGGGAGGAGGAGTGGGTTGATGAGGACTGTTGAACAGAGCAGTTGTCAGTTTGGGGCCACTGGTGAAGCACTGAAAAGGTCACCAAAACACAGATTAGATGTAGCTGGCCATAAGGCAGGGAAGAGTATGCAACTATGGGATGGGAACTGTGAAAAGGAGTGAAGTTGTTCTGGTTCATGGCCTCTGCAAGCTGTCAGGTGTCCTTTCATGGAGGCCTGGCACGTGTGTTGTCTGTCTGGGTGTCAGGCTGATATCCAGGCTTTGCACTTGGGCCTTACTCAGGCACCTATCTCTCTTTCTCAGAGCAGTAACTGTTGGGAAAACAGTGCAACACTGAGCTTCAGGAATCTGCCTCTTCCTTATTGAAGGCAATTCAACCTTGCAAGCAGAATCTCCGTCCTGGTTTTGTTAAAAACAAGACCAGTCCTCTTTTAGTGATTTTTCTTTCAGCAAAGTTCTTCTAGGTGGCTCTACTTTTCTGAGGTTTAGCCTGCGTATTTTTCCTAGGATGCTGTACTTGGTGCTGATAAGAGACCAATGGAATGCTGAAGAAGCTCATGTTTAGATTTATTACTATGGTAGCTAAGAAAGACTGATAGGTTTTCCCATGTTCCATTGTGAGAGGGGTGTGTTTGAGGAGGGGTGGATGGAACAGGTGACTAGAACTGACTAACTGAAGCGTTCCATCCCGAGGGTGATCATGAGGGTCACGCTCTCTTCGACCATGGCCGGCATCTAGAGAGGCCTCTGTCTGTCTGCCTGTGACCTACAGGCCTCAGGCCCTGCATCCTGCAACCAGGTTCCGGTTTGCTGTGAAGTCCAGACCATGACTTCCGGGGGCCTGAGCTGCACCTGCTGGAGCCGCCAGCTCCGCACACCCAGCTCCTGCTGCTGGAGTGATGCCAACTCCACATCCAGCATTTGAGATTGGTTTTGTATATTTTGTATATATATTCTCTATTTATTAGTAGCATTAGTAAAACCCTTTAAAACTCTCCAAGTTGAAGTCTAAGTCTCTCTTCCTTCCCCCTGATCTTTCTTATCATCTTTCCAATCTAAAGGAAAGGGAAGTGGTGGGAAGTGAGGGGATAACAGGGAGCATCTGCCACGGTTTATTGCCGCCTTGCCTTAAACCTTGACAATCTCCTAACTTTAGACTCTATTAAGTGCCTTGATTATTTAAAGTATGACTATTGAACTGAGCCTAACAGGAAGCATCTCTCTGTTTACTTTCCAAATCAAAGTGTTTGTTATTTCAACATCATAGTTCTTACTGAGTAGTAGAGCAATAAAAAAGCTTGTTGGACTAGAAAATTAACTTTTGAAACACAAACACTTGAAAATATTTGAGATAAGCCCCACAGCTGTCCTCTGGTTGTTCCAACCAATCTATCAAACTACAGGAATAGAATTTTGGGAATCAAAATAAGAGCATGAAAACCCCAGGCATTGAAGTTGTCTTATGAATCTAGGAAATAGCTGAAACAAACCTTCCAGTGGAGAGCAAATGGGTTTGAGCAGTGCAAGTAGTTCAATCTTTGTGGAGTTTATTTTAAAAATAAAAAGAAAAACCTGCCCCCCAATAGTCTGACCAGTTTCACTTTTTTAATTTTGTAACTGCCGTGTCTGAATGGATGCTGAATGTCTTTAAGCGCAGATAATAGAATACAGAATTCCCCTTTTAACATCTCTTAAGCCCAGAGTTTATCTCTTCCCAAGCATGATATGCAAAATGATGGTTTTCTTTGGTTACCATCCTCTTGTGTTTTAGTCAGGGCAATGTGTGAATAGCAAGAACTGATGTTCCTTCTTGGCCTCCAAAAGGAACTGATGGGTCAGCCAAAATGTGTCCCCTACCTTTCACTTATAGTACGGTTCTTGTACAGCAGGCACAGGACAGTGAAGGGTAGCTGAGATTTCACATGTTCTTACCTGTGCTGCTGTTCTCAGTGTTAATGGTTATATCAAAATCTGATCTATACCCACTTAAAATGCCAGTTAATTCTTCTTGCAAAAGAGATTGGTATTGAACAGTAAGATAAATGATGTCATGTAGTCATCATTACTAAAGGTGTGCAGAATAAAGGACTTCATGTGGCACAGATTAGAAAAACCCTCTTGGAAAAGTACTTCTCAGTGGAATATATGCAAGCTCAGAGCAGAGAGCAGTAAATGCATTTACCCTGCCTATGGGCTGGTTTGCCTTCTGCTGGCAGTAAAGCTTCCCATGGTATCACTTTTCTGAGACAGAGAAGCCTACACAAATGAGGGTGATGTGACTGGGTGTTTGGAGTCAGAGCTTCCAGGTTGAGGAGGAAAGTGTGTGCAAGGTGTTTAAATAATTGAATAGACTTTTAGACTTCCTTGGCATCCCCAGGAAGGGAAGCCTGGCTCTGTTTTCTCCCCTAAAGCAGTCCTGTCTCACTTTTTGTAAAGTCTTGGTTTCAGAGCAGCTTTAGGAAGTATTATGGAGTAAAGCTGACAATGTCAGTTTTATACTGCTGGATATGAAAACTGTGAATTGGACACAATCACTGGAAATATCCCATTCACTTATCCTTGCAAATCCAGCAGAAATGCAGTGAATAACCTTTTCTTTCTGTTTCTGATAGCTTTGTGCTGTCTCTAGTAAAGCATTCTTTTCCCCTTTTGACTACCAGAGTAGGGACCACATTTCATGTTAAACTTTGTGCCAGTGCTGCAAAATGTTCTGTTTTCATGCAGTTAAGTGGAAACTCCCAGCCCAACACCTGCTTTTCACCTTCTTTCAGTATGCGTTTTCCAGTTTGGCTCTTCAGAGTTTTGTAGTATTAGCAAAGGCTCTGGTTTTAATTATCATTACTTTTTTAAGCATGTCCTTTTGGAGTTTTTTCCTCAACAAGATGATAGCTGAAGCCGGAATCCATGAATAATGCACAGATGAAAGCAGGAATGAATTCATTTTCTTGACTGTATGCAAAATAACGCCCTGTTCAAGGTATGTCAGGAGCTGACAGCACTTGTGTATTTTTTCGTACATCTGTTCTTTAACCATGGCTGTTGCTTTATGGCCATGCACTGTTTGTTAAGCTTTCCTTTTTAAACAGGTCACAGTTACAGAGGACACTGTGACTGCCAGCTAAATGTAACTGATTTGGCATTGTTTAATGTTCTTGTTTGCTTGTATGCCTCTAAGAGGGAACTGTTGGTTCATTGTAATCAAAATGTGTTCATAATGGTGTGTTGTGCATTTAAAAAGTGGCAGTATCACCTAAATCACTGCTAACGCAAAAGCTTTTTTTTTTCCTTCAGACTTTCAAGGAAGAATGTCTTTGGACCTCTGCCAGAAAAAGCAGAGCTGTCTCAGCTGGACTAATATAAGATGACCATCTTTATGTATTTGAAAGGAAAAAGATCTACAATACACAAATGAGACTTTTGCTCAGATGGTTTAAACGAGAGCAAGAGCCACAGAGCATGCCAATAGTGGTAATTCTCAAGCTGTGTGGCTGGTGGCCATCTCACAAAACGGTTGCATGAAAAGAAGATTTCATGTTCACAAAGTTGTGCAGCTTGGAAATATAGACCTGTTCATGCACATGTGTCCATAGGAGCAGAGTCTGACTCTGGATTCTTGTTATTTCTGCGAGGTTAACACACACTTGCAAGTTTGGTGGATTTACAGCATGTTAACAAGTTTGAAGTGGTGATAGGGGAACTGGCTTGGCCTGTACCATATGTACTGTATGCTTTTGCAATTACGGTATGTATTCAACAGGCAAGTGGCTCTGTTAAACAGCAGTTAGGAACTGTCTTAATTGGTTCTACTTTTGAACCTTTGCTTGTGCACCCTGATATTCCTCCTTGTGAAGGAGACTGTGGTAGAGAGAAATAAGCTGTACTGCTTTGATAAAAATCTGACTTAGCTGGTCTCAGATTCCTCATTTCCACTTCAGTGCTGTTTCAGTCTTTTCATGTTTATGTTCTGCTTTTTCCTCTTTCCTTTGCAGACAGCTTTGGGTTCCCCAGCTTGTGGACTAGTAAGAGGGCTGTGCCTTTAATATAAACCAGCTGTCAGCTGTGAAATGAGTGAAAAACTTAAGAATTCAGTAAACACTGTGGAGGGAGTGTCCTTCTTCTACAGTGGTATCTCAGTGACAAGCTCAACTAAAATCTAGTGTGGGTGACTTCAGATTTGATTAGCGTCAGCAGCATTGCTGGCGAGCTCTGAAGAAAGCTTATTAGAATTTAAACAAATTGTTCTTACTGGAACGGGTCTGGCACAAACCAAACGGCTGTTGCAGAAGATGCATTAAAAGCAAGTCAACAGCCTTAAAACTCTAATCCCCAAGCCTGCTTTTCTGTCCCAAAAGTCAGTTGTTCAGTTGCCTAGGGTATAATTGTTCATTATTTGCTCCATACTTTAAATAACAGAAGCATCTGCTCCTTTCTTCTTTAGACACAGCTTTCAGATTCCTCTTGTCACACACAATTCACATGAATGCTAGTACCATTTTACCCAAGCACTGAGAAGTAGCATAGCTGTTGCCTAGGCCGTGCCACCAGTATACATTTAAAATAAATCAGTGCTGTATTGCGGAATGTCCATCTTGTTCTTGTTTCTTGCTCTGTGACGCATAGGTAGATTCCATGCAATTAGAATGTAAGTTATCAAGATCCAGTTCCAGGCTCTTGTCCTTCAAAAGAAGTGCCAGCACTTACAGTGGATTAATTAGGCAGGTAGTGTTGTCAGGGGTAATTGTTTAGGTGGTGGTTGTGAAGAGGTGAGCCAAGGGCAGTGCACTGGAAAGGGACAGGGTACTTTAGGGGGAAAAGTTAGATGTAGCTCCTGTGTCCCCGTCCTGTGGGGTGTGTAAATGCTTGTGTGGGCCTTTCCATACCTTGCTTCATTTTGCTTTGCTTCTTGCAAGTACATTTTATTGCTAAAGGCCCATACATTACCTGGACGCTGCTCCATAATTTCTGCTCATTAACATTGTACACTAACTTGCCTTTCTCACACTTTGTTGTTTTTTTTTCCTGCTGCCCTCTTGAGTCTCTGCATGACCCTCCCTGGCATTTCATTGCTATTGACCGACTGATCAACAGTACCTTCCTCTTCCCCTGAGTGCTCATGCCTCATTTCCCCTTCTCATTGCACTGGGGTCTTGATTCTTGCAGGCCCTACCTGCAAGAACCTTGCCCTATTCTGTAAGCTGAAATGTGGCTATTAAGGTTTCAATAGCTGGAGATGGCTGGTCTCTTCTGAAAAACCCAGTTCACTGAGATGCTTTCCTTTAGTTTGCAGTCACACCTCTTTTTAGAGACAGCCCCAGGTTCTTGTAAATGACTGGCTAAGATGGCTTCCTGTGCTGGGTCAGCTGAGATAGGGTTAATTTCTACACTGCCAGGACATCTGAACCCAGAACTGGCCGGAGGGAATATTTGCTATCACATAACACCTCAGGCTCAGTTACCGAGGGGATGGGCCAGGGTGGGGGCAGTCTCTCTCTTGCTCTCAGCTAGTGTGTCCATTGCTTTGTAGATTCTTTCTGTAGGAAGCAATTATTTTGCAAATATAATAGGCTCAGGCGGGAGATCTCAGCAAAGCATATTTTAACAAGGATTTTGAAAGACCGGGTGTTTTGCCTTTGTTTTCTGATTCTCCTTCTCATCCCATTGGGGTGGGGGTGTGAGCGAGCAAGAGAGCGACAGGTTGTCTTAGCTGCTGGTTGGGGAGTGGGCTGCGGCTAAACTACAACACTTCTTTCTTGCTGTTTACTGTCTTAAGTTAATGTTTAATCACCTGATATTAATCAGAAAGAGGCACAGAAGCAGTCTAAGTGAGAGTGGCCAAGAAGGCCAATGGCATCCTGGGGTGTATTAGAAGAGGGGTGGTTAGTAGGTTGAGAGAGGTTTTCCTTCCCCTCTACTCTGCCCTGGTGAGACCACACCTGGAATATTGTGTCCAGTTCTGGGCCCCGCAGTTCGAGAAGGACAGGGAACTGCTGGAGAGAGTCCAGCGCAGAGCCATGAAGATTATTAAGGGAGTGGAGCATCTCCCTTATGAGGAAAGGCTGAGGGAGCTGGGTCTCTTTAGTCTGGAGAAGAGGAGACTGAGGGCTGACCTTATTAGTGTTTACAAATATATAAAGGATGAGTGTCACAAGGATGGAGCCAGGCTCTTCTCAGTGACAACCAGTGATAGGACAAGGGGCAACGGGTACAAACTGGAACACAGGAGGTTCCACTTAAATATGGGAAGAAACTTTTCAGTGAGGGTAACAGAGCCTGGACCAGGCTGCCCAGGGGGGTTGTGGAGTCTCCTTCTCTGGAGACATTCAGAACCCACCTGGACACATTCCTGTCATCTGGGTGTTCCTGCCCTGGCAGGGGGTTTGTACTAGATGATCTTTTGAGGTCCCTTCAACATTCTGTGATAAGAGGGGAGCTAGGTAATGAAGTGGTTTACTGGGGAAATTTGGGACCTTAAAGTTTCAAGCTTCATCTGCATTCAGATAGTTGCAACAACACTGCCTGAAGCTCTTACCTCAGCCAAAAGGAGATGCCCTGTAGGCAACAGCTTGTTTTGGAGCTGAAATGGATTAGGAAGCCTCAGGCAGGAGCTTGGGAATAGACAGTTTGCAGTGAAGGGAGGGAAGGGACATTGCTGAAAAGCATTATGTCCGAGGCAGCAGTGGTACAGTCTCTAATCTCATGCCAGTGCCAAAAGAAAAAGTCCTGGAGGCTCCTTCTTTGAACAGGCTTTTCTACCACAACTGCCAAACCATCTCTACAAACTGATGAATCTGAAAAGCTCATTTTATATCTATTTGTACATATCTGCTATGATGCAGATTCAGGTTCAGGTCCTTCCTATGATGAATTTTCTTTTCTTGCCGCACTAACGTTTGCCAACGTCAGGCTGCATAGGTATGAAAGTGAATGGAAAGTAGGACTAACTACATAGTTTGCCCACGTAGAGCTTGTCAGTTGAACTTAGGTAACTTCTCTGACTGAAAGGCGATGTAGGGTGATTTTTAAAAGAGGAGAGAAATCCAGTAGGCCTAACTGAAGACAATGTCAGTAGGCATTTGATGTTATGTAGGACATTATCAATGGAAAATAAGGGGTGGGATGCTGAAAGTGCTGGTTAGCATATAGGCAAAATATTCTAGTTTTGTTTGCCAACATGCAGCATTTATCTGGAGCTGTGTATGCAGCTTTCACTGTCTGTGATACTGCTATGAACAGGGAAATAAGAGAACGCTTATGATAGCTTTCTGCTGTGCTTTAGAAATACAACATACTATTCAGAAAAAAAAAAAAGGCTTTTTTTGCTATAATAATAGCAAATGAAAGAATAATTTCAGTAGTTGGCAGTGGTTTTCTATGGTTAGAATGGTTTGAATTTCCTGCCAAATGCTAACTCAAAAGGTTTTATGGGTGTACTGACGTCTTCTTGTCATTGCTAGTTTTTGAGCTTTTGTCTCTGTTGGGACACTTTCACTTTCCATGACTGTTGGTGGTGTGCATGTTTAAAAAATAAGCTGTCATATATTCTGAGGAACCTGAAGGTAGAGCCTGCATGTTTGAAAACATTCTCAAAAAAACTCAGCTTGCCTTTCTTTCCTGTCTTTTTTATTAAAATTCATATGCTTCAAATTAGTTGCCTTTCCACTGCCTTATTAAGCCCATTATTCCTGTTAATTTGTCTTTTAATTAAAAGAGCAATAGTAAAACATCTCAACTGCTTGCTTCTGGGTACAGTCAAACTAAGTAGGCTGGTGGGAACTATGGAGTGGAGTAGGTTTTCCTGGACTGGGTCTGTGCTGGTGAAGGCTTGAGTGCTTTGCTCTATCCTAGCTTTTTAAGGCCAATATTTAAGAAGGTGTGCTTAGTGTTTTATTCACCTCTCTCCCTCTTTTGCATTGGTGTAAATAAGACCATCTAGTAGCTTAGCTGCATCTTGAGGTTTGGATAGCCTGTCTCTGCCTCCTGGGTAAATCTTTATTCAGCTTTTGAAGTACTCTAGTACCCTTCTCTTTTTCTGGGAAAAGTCACTGTTCAGTGAGAAGTCAGCTAGTCTGATTTGTTGTGTGAACCTGATGAACTTCAGTCCATCAAGCTCAGCTGTGTGTTGGAAGAGGTATGTTCATGAAGCATGGACTATTGCACTTTGCCAGGAGGTGGTGGGAGGAATGAAGCATACAACTGTTTTAGGTAGCGTGTCCTTTTTAGGATGGGAGAATGCACTGGGTGACTTGTCAGGTCTCTTGTAGCCTCTTTGTTGTTCATGTAACAGGTCGATGATATGCTCTGTCTGATGGTAGAGCTGAGAGGAGAAGTAGAAGCATCAGGGAGTCTGAGGAGGAAATAGACTGGTGGGATCATGCTCTGGCCTTCCTGAGACAGGAAGGGTGACCAGTTAAAAAACAAGATTCAGGGAGACTGAAAACAGTAGCTCAAGAGAAAAGAGTGAATGGAGGCAAGTCCACACTTGGGGTAGCAGGTGAACCACCCCCGCCCCCCCCCCCCCCGCCTCTTGCTCACCTCTCCCTCCCAGGTGCCTCTGTACAACAGGTATGAGGCTCTGGACGTGGAAGGCCAGACAATAGTTGAAGAAAATGAAGGTTCATCTACACCACAGGTGTTGACAGGATGAGGAAGGTATTATAACCACTTCTATGAGAAAGGAAAGTAGAGTTATAGTTGTAGGTGACTCCCTTCTGAGGGGTACAGAGGGTACAATATGCTGGACAGACCCTCCTTTTTAGGGAGGTCTGCTGCCTTCCTGGGGCAATGAAGTTGCGATCCATAGTGCAAGGGTGATGAAAAGAGACTTCAGGACCTTGGGACCATGAAGTTCAACAAGGCCAAGGGCAGGGTCCAGCACCTGGGTCAGAGCGCATGTCTCAGTATCAATACAGGCTGGGGAATGAAGGGATTGAGAGCAGCCCTGTGAAGAAGGACTTGGGGGTACTGGTGGATGAAAGGTTGGACATGAGCCAGCAATGTGCACTTTCAGCCCAGAAGGCAAGTGGTATCTTGGGTTGCATCAAAAGGTTTGTGGCCAGCAAGCCAAGGGAGGTGATTCTGCCCCTCTGCTCTGGTGAGACCCCACCTGGAGTCCTGTGTCCAGCTCTGGAGCCCTCAGTACAGGAAAGACATGGACCTGTTGGAGAGGGGCAGAGGAGGCCACAACATTGATCAAAGGGCTGGAACAGCTCTGCTGTGAGGACAGGCTGAGAGAGTTGGGGTTGTTCAGCCTGGAGAAGGCTCCAGCAAGACCTTATTGCAGTCGTTCAGTACTTAAAAGAGGCATATAAGGAAGATGGGGACAGACTTTTTAGCAGGACCTGTTGCAATAGGACAAGGGGTGATGGTCTTAAATTAAAAGATGGGAGATTCAGGCTAGACATGAGGAAGAATTTTTTTTTTTTTTATATATAATGTGGGTGGTGAAACACTGGCACAGGTTGTTTAGAGAGGTGGTAGATGCCCCATCCCTGGAAACATTCAAGGCCAGGCTGGAGGGGGCTCTGAGCAGCCTGATCTGGTTGAAGATGTCCCTGCTCATGGCGGGGAGGGGGTTGGACTAGATGAGCTTTGAAGTTCCCTTCCAACACAAACTATTCTATGATTCTGTGACATGACTAAAATAATTCCTGATTTCAGATTCCTTTCTCAAGTCGAGTTGATGAACGTTTTGTATACTACAGTGATGAAAACCATAGGATCAGGTGTGAATTTGCCTTTTGTATCCTCTCTACCTTTGATGGCACAGAATGGAAATTTACCCTGTATTAATGGATACTTCCTGGTAACAGCTCTAACAACTCTTACTGTTAATGCTTGGCTTTCTGTGCAGAAGGATTTATGCTTGAATTATAAGAGGCTGTCAAAGAACAAATAGATACCCAAACTTTTCTGTCACATCCCAATAGCTGTAAGATCAGGTTGTCTTTTAAAACATCAAAAAGTAAATCATGTCCTTCAGAGATGTAGAATGTGTCACTAACAATATGTTTGCTGCTCGACACTTGAAAAATCATTAAGTCCTTTACCCTTGTAAAAATGTGCTCTGCAGAGCTCTTTGCAATGTAGTATTTTCATTCTTTTGAAGAAGTGCTGAAGGGATGATACTCTAGTGCAGCTTAGTTTTCAAGAGAGAGACTAGAATATTTCTTCAGCATGAGCAAATATTCAAAATTTTAAGATATTTTTGTTGGAGATGGCAAAGGAATCTGGTCATGCTTCTTTTGTTTTTCAGATCTTTGTAAGACCAAAGGCTTTTAGGAATTTGTTGAAACTAAAAGTCTCTGAGGATGCAGATATAAATGTTTATGAAACAAGCCAGGGGAGGAAAAAAAAACCAAAACAAACAAACAAAAAAACAACCAAAAAAAAGGGAAGAGTAATTAATGCTTTTAACCAAAAGCCCTGGGCTGGACTCTGCAGCAAACCAGAACTGGATTCAGGAATGCAGGGTCTGGAACCAGGTCTTGGATCACAGGCATGACAGGCAGGGTCCTCTTCAGGTGCCAGCCATGGTCAGAGAGACCGAGACACTCATGATCTCCCACTTTTATAGGCTGTATGATATGGATGGGTTGAAATACTTGGTCAATTTTGGTCACCTGTTCTGTTTGCCCCTCCTTGCAAATACGCCCCTCTCACTTACGGGAACTGCAAAATTTATCAGCAACCTTGGCTGCCATAGCAATAAATCTAAACCTGGGCCTCTTCTGCATACCATTGCAAACGTTATCAGCTCCTGTCTGCGAAAACATGCAGCCAAATTCAGAAAAGTGTGGTTACTTAGAAGAACTTAGCTGAAAGGAAAATTCACTAAAAGAGAAGCTGGTCTTGTTTTTAACAAAGCCAGGACACTGGGCTAGAAATCCCCTCATGCTTCAAGCAAGACTAGCAAGAAAGTCTGGAGGGCTTGCTGGTGACTTGGTGTGGGCTGTCATGTGCCTGGCTGCTGTGTTGTTTCTGCACACCACTGTGTGCCCTGGGGCTAAGTTGCAGGTTCCAGGTTGTAGAATAGGACATTTTGTGTACAACTTTGTTTACTCAATCTCATCCCAGTCCTTTAAATTCTTGTTGACCCTCAGTTTGTTTTAATCATTTGCCCTAGTCTTCATCTGCCTCCTGATTGTTATGGCCTTGATCCATGTCTATGGTGAGGAATGTATGAATTTAAAAAAAAAAATAAAAGTTTTCTGTTAGAAAAGTGTGAGACTCTGTTCTCTGTGTTCTCATAATGCCATTATTCACATTATTTATTTCTGCTTCTACCACTTATAAAGTCACTTTTGTCACCTAGTAATCAGGAGGTACCTTGTGTAACAAAGAATGAAAATGGTCTTGGCTCTCCACATCCCGTGCTCTAAATTCCTGCTGGAAAAGGATTGCCAGTTTGCAGATGAAACAGATGATGATTTGGGGGTCACCAGAACAAGCCAGAGAAATGGTATTCACTGAGCAAACGTAGCCTCATACTCGGGTGTCTGTGAGCATTTTATTTTATTGTTGCCTCTCCTAGATGACAAAATCCATGTGGGCTCTACATGCATTTGTCTGTAGGTCCTTTGGGACTGCAAGCCCAGCATGTGTGTGTTTCTGATAAATGGTTTTGTTCCTCGACTGCAGCTCTGATGGTACCAGTCTCTTGTTTCACACTTGGCTTGCCCTTTTACCCCTGTAGCACAGCTGATAAGGAGATCCTAGTGGAAACTCTTCTGGCATACTTCTGACACATAAGTGATTCTGCTGCTCTTCAGTGGAAATTATTTTAATCTGAATCTGTATGGAGAATGTGCCACAGTAGTGTGGTCATTGGGCACTTACTTGCTGTTCACAAAGCCTCTGGAGCTTGCTGTGAATTGAAAGAAAGTTTGCTTGCCTGAGCTGCTTGTTGCAGACACACTCTGATTGTGGAACACTGGTTGAAATCCCTGTTGTGTGATAGCGCAGTATGTAAATCTTAGTTTGGCAGGTGTTCTCCATGGTGAGATGAAGGATGTTTCTGTTTCCCTTAGTACTGGTAAAGATAGCACACTCAGGAGAAGCTTTCATGAGAGGACCCCCAGCTCCTCCTCGCTGATCAGTTACTCTTATTGTCTACCCAGATGCAAAATATGCTTGTTCTTAGTTAATATGACTTTAGTTCAGGTGTAAATTACCAGGGAAATTTTCTGTTTCTGATGTCACACTTGAAGGAAGGACTTTCTACTTTCAGATTCAAGTATGTCTGGAGAGAGAACATATTTTTCACATCCACTTCAGAAACCTTTGTGAAGCAAAAACTACTTTAGATTTTGCCTGTGTTTAGACAGAACCCAGAAGTTGGATGAAAGCCTTTGGTGAATGAAGGGAGAAAATTGGGGATTTTTTTTTTATTTTGGAGTGACTTGGGATTGAGTGTTTTGGGTTGGTGTGGGATGTTTTTGCTGTTGTTTTTTTGTTTGTTTTACACATTACGTTTATTGTTCCCATAAATCTGTTTATGATATTCTTCAGTGTCTTCGGTTTGCAGCTGTTTATTCTCTAGCTCACTTGTATTTTCCAACTGAGACCTACTTAGTTTCCTGGTGAAAAGGGGATGAAAAGTATATTGCTGCTGCTTTTGCCTGAGCACACCAAAAACTCCCTGTGCAGGCCATTTATTTCCTGAAATAGCTTTTCTGCAGAGCAAGAGCAGTTTAGTTGAGCTAAATTGCTCACTAAAGACTTAACTGATAATTTTACAATGTCTGTTCTTCAGCACGTAGTCTTGGATTTATTAAAAGAGAAAGTGTTTGTTGGTGGAGAGAGGCTTTGCCCTGGTTGCATTTTAAGTAGACATCTCCCTGGAGATGAGGTTTAGATGTCATGTTACCAATTAGCATTTGGCATGGGGTACCACAGCAAAGGAAGAGATGTCTCTGTTCAGTCTCTGAAAAGATAAACTCTGACAGGGTTACTTGGGCAACGTTGCCTACAGTGTTTTCTGCTTGTCGTTCCAGCTTGTGGCTGGGTCGTACTAAGTGCTTTTGCAACCCAGGCATCTGAAGAACCTGTGTTTTGGTGTGCTCTGGTCATGTCTGGAGGAGTTCAGACCAGACTCTAGTGCATTTCTAAACAAGTGGGTTTTTTTTCTGTAGGACTGAAATCCTGGTGTATGCAAAAGTCCCCTAGGAGAGCTCTGTATGGCTGCAGCAGATCTGGACCCCAGGCAGGACAGCTTGCTGGAAAGCCCCGTCCTGCAGTATCTCGGTATCCTCTGGTTGTTTACCTGTGTTACCCTTCTCAGTGCGAAAGTGGTGATGGCAGAGTCACCTCTTAAGGGTGTGGTGAGAGGAAACTACAGAGTTGCGTTAACTTTGAGCAACGAGCCAAAAGAGACAAAAAGTTGTAATGAAAAGACACACTTTTCTATTGAAGAGAGCTAAATTATACTCCAGTCGCTCAGCAACCCTTTGGTAATCTCTTCTCCCCTTCTCTTCCAGAAACCCTTTTCCAGCAATGGAAATAGGCAGTAGGTGCTAATGTGGAAGTAGTTTTGGAAAGCTGGTTTTAATTTGAGTGTAGAGAGCTGTGACCGGTTGTAATTAGCCCAAGCAAAATGTGTGTTGTTTTCCAAAGCTGTGGGGTTTACATGTATATTTAGCTGACCTTATGGAATTTCACAGTGGATTGCTCTGCAGACCCTGGCTCTAGAATCTGTCTGCTGGGCCCTGCTCAAAGCTCACAGCTGTAGGCAGACTTTCTGTGTTGCTTGATACTGCTTGTGCACTTGGGATCTGTTGCTGTCTCCTCCTCTATTGGCTGCTCTTCGTGGGGCAGAGATGGGTCAGTCTAAGGCTTTAGTACTCACTGATGTTCTTCTAAAGTCTGTTTTGTACTATTTTCTCTGCCAGTCCTTTGCTGTTTCTGCTTTCTTTAATACTTTAGGAAACTGGGCCTGAGGTGCAGAAATTTCAGTGGAAGCCTTGCTGGCTTTCTTCACCTCTTCATTGTCAGGTTTGCTATGAGAAGTACTAAATTCTGTTGAACCTTTCGACATGGGCTTGTTGCAGCCCGAGCTGGTTTGCAATGTCTTAGTATTTGTTTTTCCCCTGTTGGAAAATAGAAGTTCCTTTAGCTTGTCAAGAAAAGTGTGCTTCTTTTGATGGTAGATGTTTTTGAAGTCCAGAATATGGTTCCTGGGTGAGAGGGCACAGACAAGTACTTGTAGGCAGGCAGTGGTGTGATGGACGCAGGTTTTGGATGGATAGGGAACAACCAGTTCCCTGGAGTACCCTGGCAACCATGCCAAAAACTTACCCAGGCAGGGGGTTGGGGTGTCTCCTTTTTCACTTGTACTGCAAAACTGTTCCTGAGAGCCTTGGTTTTAGCCTAGGGCTACAAAAAGATGTTTAGATCTTGAAGATTTTGGTGCATGATTAAACTGTTTTCATCCTAGTTCCGTCTGTACGTGTATTTCTTGTAGAAATGATTAAAAAATAGGTTTTCAGGCTCTCTATTTGATAGTTTCAACTAGCTGGCAGTGTTCAAACTCATTTAGTGCTAGTATGGAGCAAGTTCAGTGTCTCAGGTCCTGAAATTGCCAAGGAAGATTAATAATTTCATGCTTCTTGAAAAAAACGATCTCTGCTTTCAGCTGCTGGCAGTTCCTGATACCAAGAACTTGTGGCTCACTGGCATGAAATGTCATTCTTGCTATAAACTAAACGCTGGAAAGCAAAGGAGGTTGTGTTGCCTGAAGGGGTTACATGCATTTTAGTTCTTGATTGCAATTATAGTTGATGACCTCGGTGTTTCTGCTCATAAAATGTTAATCAACTAGATCATTAGCAGTACACCTCTGTGTATATGTACCTGCATATGTGTATATATACATACGAGTGGGCATGTGATGATCTGAGGCAATAAAGTATATTTTGAGAAAAATTGCTTAACTAGCTGCTGTGTGATCCTTTGATTTTTTTTTTTTTTTTTTGGTGTCTTTATTGGTCTGTTTGTTGTTGTTTTTTGTGTGTGTGTTTTGTTTTTTGTTTGTTTTTGGGTTGGTTGGTTTGTTTGTTTGTTTTAGCATACTCTTCCCTATCAGAATACTTAGGAGAAAACAGAAGTAGTGTTGGGTCAGTTGTTCAAAACTCAGCCTGGACTCATAGAGAATGGTGCTGCAGATAAGAAATTTCATAATGTTCTATAACTAAGTTTTGCATTCCAGGGCATTGAGACATACGACCACTTTCAGCTGGACAAAGCAGAATGTCTGCTCCTGTCTGTGCATGAGATCATGTGTAATTTTACCAGTCTCATTACACATAGTTCCTCAAAATACGTGAAAATGTAACTGAGCAAAATCTTGCTAATAGTGTTTTAAATGGAAAGTACAGTCAGGCTGCTTTTTAGAGACAAACATGTGATGTGTGTTTCTATAGATCCCGATATCCGTTAAATCAGCAGAAAAAAAGCTCTTGTTACTGAGTGGTTTAAGATGTAATCAGTGGGAAGTTTCTGTTCTGTTTTTCTAAGCTGCATCTCTTCAGCTGTTTGTTTACTTCTCTCCAACAACTGAGGCTATGGAAACTGTTTAAAGACTAAATGACCAGGCTGTTTTTGTTTGTTTGTTTTGTTTTGTTTGTCTTTTTTACAGGCGATACGGATTGTGGTTTCGATTGCGCAAGTTAATAATCTGGTTGCTGGGAGTGTACATAGCCATTCCATTTCTAGTAAAACTTTGCCCTGCTATTCAGGCAAAGCTGGTCTTCCTAAACTTCGGTAAGTGACACTCAGTCTGTTGGGATGGGTGAGGGGCGGAGGGGAGGAGTGTCTATTATCTTTCGTTTGCCTGACTTCACTTTCACCCTACATGTGTACAGCTTGTGAAGGCTATGAACTTTCACAGGTTGTAAGTTCTCCAAACTATGTTTTGGAAAGCATTCTCTGTGGCCCTGGAGGTCTTTGTAGTATGTCTTTATATAAATACAGTGACCAAACTGAAGCCAACTTTCAGCGAAAGGGTCTCCTCCAGGAGAACTATGCAGTATGTCAAGTGCATTTTTCTGAAGGGCTCAACAAAGTTGCATGAAGAGGCAGCATCAAGTGAAATTAAATCCAGTGAATTGTCTTCCAGGCAGTGACTCTTCACCTGAAAGCATTTCAGGAGAATTTTCTGATTGGGACAGAAGAGGCCTGTTCATGCAGTCAGATTGAATGTTTTCCTTGTATCTGTTTAGCTGTTGCATTTGGACAAACTGGCCGTATGGTGGGTCTGGTGAGCTGGCTTAGTTACCAGGTTGCCCAGGGAGGCCTGAGCATCTGCAGGATGGAGCATCACTGTATGAGAGATACTACTTTGTGATCTAAATTTGTCTTTAAACCTCACTTGTGTTTTGTAATGAAGTTTTGAGAAGTATCTTCCTTTGATTGTAGAAGCTAGAAGGATGAACTATGAAATGTTGCTTTTATATAAATTCAGTCATTTTGATTGCATGGTCTTTTTTATTCTGGCACCTTGGATCATGGTCACTGTGAAGTGTGCACATGTGCAGGCCAGCTTTTTTGCCTTGATTGTCAGAACTGACAGCTGGGTAACGTGAATAATGCAGGTTATTTCTATTTTCATCACATCGCTTTTTCGGCAATAATTTTAATTTGCCCTTACAGAGCTTTGTTAGGTCCCTGAAGTTCCTACCTCTATTCATTCCCAAGGGACTGAAATAATTGTCCTGTAACACTTTCTTTCACTAGTACTTGTGCTAATATCACTACAGCATTGTTCCTACTGCTTTATATAATGGCAGTCGGATTTTACTTGTGACAGTACTCCCATGAAAAACTGTCTACCTTAACACAAAGTGCATTCTGACACACTTGTTAGAAGTACATTAGCATGTTTGAGTAATTCTTCTCCATTGGAGAGTGACATTTCTTCTTCAGAGCAGTGGTGTAGGGTTTGACTTCTTGTTTTTTTTAACCTCCTGAGTATAGATCTCTACTCTTCAGCCATCTTTTTCTCCTCCTTTTGTGTAGTTGGGTATTTGCTTCCAAAACAGTAACACAAAGCTTCAGGAGAAAGGGCTCCCATTTGTTTCTCGAGATACCTGAAGATGAACTGATAGCAGTGTTCCCACTGTTAGCAACTAAACCGATGTCTGGATATGTTCTTGTGGACAGAGTTTTATTCCAGGTTATCAGTTACATGGGTAGAAATCTCAAACTGTCTCCACTGGAAGTTTTTGGAAAACTGGGATTTCTAGAAACATAAATACAGACTAGATCAGATTTAGTGTATCAGAATGATTAACAAATCATGTGATTTTTGTCATGTGATGTGTTATGATGCCAAACAGCTCTGAAACGTGTCTTTAAAAAAAACCCTTGATGTGCTAAATCTCCATGTGATGTATATCTAGATGATGATAATGATGATCTGTTTTCTGTGCATGTAGACCATCCCATTGATAAATGCCATACATACAAATTGCTTGTACTTCTGTATTTTTCTCTTGTTTTGAGGTAGATGCTTACCTGGTTCTCATCGCTAATGTTATTATGTTCCTGTTCATATCTTTGTAAAACAAAATCTGGCAAGACAGTCATAACAGATTTGGCAAATGTGAAAATCAAGGCACAGAGAAGTTGAATAATTTTCCCAGAATGCTTCTAGAAGTGACTTGTGCACCTGTCCAGACCTTGACCACAGAACTTACTGACTTCTCGGAGGATCTACCACCCTTGTGAGAACATCACAAAGTTCTGCAGTGACCTAGCAGGTCTCTGGTGGCATTCTCTGTGTCTGAGACTCTTCTAGATGCTTTTTCATAATAGTGAGCGGACTTGCACAGGTAGTCGAAGGGGCCAGATTTGTCAGGTTAACATCAGTTGTTGTCTGCCTTGGCTTTCATGTCTGTGGAATGTTTAGTGATTTCTGGGGGGATAAGTGAAGTGAGAATTGACTGTCACCATTATTCCTCTTCTTTGTGTGTCAACAGTGCAAAAACTGTGGTATGTTAATTGTTATGCCTCTAAATTTCAAGGACTTCTTGGTTCTGTTGGAGTGGCACCCAAGTTTATGGGAAAAGCCTGAAGCACTTGGAAAAGAGAGTCCTTAAAACTGTTCAGTGATGTCAGTAGATCTCTGTAGCATCTCTCCTGGCATTGGGTGTGTCAGAGGCTGCCTCGAGAGGCCATACAGCATTGGTGATGGAAAAGGAAGTGTTCAGATTAAGCACATGCCCTCATTTAGCACATTGCTCTGTAAGATGTCGCTTGTGAAGCAAGCAATAGAAAACAAAATGTCGAAAATATTTGATGTTTGACTCTGCTGCTCATGTTTGAATCATTGAATATGACAAGCAATGAACAACTGTGTGTTATGTATTAAAGCTGGAGAACATAAAACATTTGGAAGAGTGAATTGAGGTGTAATGATTTTGTTTTCAGGCATCTCTTCCTGAAGAGGTGAAATTTCTGGCCTAGCATGATCTCTTTTAAATGCTGCAGTGTCTGGAAGATACAGCAATTATTTTATAATCTTTGGAGAGTGGGCTAACAAACTGCATATCTTCTTCAAAGGCTCTGGACAGTGTTTAACACAATTTATCTTACTCTCTCACAGGACAAGAGCAATGTGATGTCTGCTACTGTAATGCAGTACATCTTTTAGATTGATTGTCCTACAGAGGCTGAAACCACATGTTGTCATGAAACGTTACAGTTCTGGGATGCACCCTTTATCCCAGGGAGTTTGTCCCATCAGTAACTTCCATTACAGCTACAATGCATACAGTAAAAGATTTGCCAAATGAACTAACTTTATTGACACACCAGGAATTACTGTCTTGTGTCTGGGAGATTTACAAAGTAGTGTGGCAGGAGATGGTTGAATGTGTGTCACAGGAAGCTTTGTCAGTCTTCCCCGGCTCTTAATTTTAGCCTGCTCCCTGTTTTTTTGGTGGTTGCTTGGATCTTCTTACCTTGGTCTCTTTGTTGTTTGTATTTTAGTCACAGCTGTAGCCAGTTCATTCTTTCACACAAAAAGCGTAACGTCTTCCCAACACAGTGGTTCAGTTTGTACAACGCTACAGTGCCTTGGTAAAGCAGTGTTGTAAGAAAATAAAGGTAAAAATTAAAAGTTGTTTGTTTGTTTTGTTTTGTTTTTGTATTTTCAGTGAGGGTCCCATATTTCATTGACTTGAAAAGACCACAGGATCAAGGTTTAAACCACACCTGTAATTATTACCTGCAGCCAGAGGAGGATGTAACCATTGGAGTTTGGTAAGGAAGATGGTTCTGTGCCATTCATCTTTTTCCTTCTTTCTGTTCTCAGTGTTGACTATCCGGTATTTTTGCTGTGCATATGATAGCCATTGCCAGCTCTGATTAGTGAATGTTTGTATTTTCCTCTGCCAAGTGACTGAGTTCATGTTGAAAAGCATGCAAACCTCTGGAGCTCATCTGAACTCAGATCGGTAGTGCATGAAACACAAGTGGACAACCTGTGCATTCAGAGAAACTTCATAACTTGGAATCGTAAAGTTTACAGGTCTGCATTGCTACAAAGATCATGCCTCCATATCATATGAGACCCAAGGAGTTAGAATTTTTGTCATTCACCTGCTGTTCATATTTAGTTTTGCAAAACAGATGTGGGGGAAGATAGGAAAATGGGATCAAAGTGTTCAGAGTAGGAGGAAGAGTATTCTGTGTATAACACATATGTAAGGTTTGGAGAGTGGGTGAGAACAGAACATGTAGTTTACTCTCTTTACAAAACAAGTGACATTGTCAGAGTTCGCCTGTCATTTCTTCCTCGTGAAGCAGATTTTTCTGGTCCCAGACAAGGGCAATTCATTTTAGCTCCTTGTTACCCAGGGTCAGCTCTCTGAAAATATCTGCTTTCAGTGCTTCCCATACTATCACACCAGCTCAAACCAACTTCTGCATGTTTCTCATGTTTACTTTCTGTTATGTCTCAACACAAGAAGTTTCAAAACCACGGAGAAGTTCCTGCTACCTTTGAAGAAAAAGAACTTAATGCAGTTTGAATATCTATGCAAAAGCAGCAAACACTTGAAAAAAAGGCTAGACACCATGTCAGGTGTGGAGGCTGTTCCCTTAATACAGGCAGTGTTTCTAGATATGTAAGCTGTAGGATTTGGACCTTTCTGTTATGTGTGTGTAGTTTGCATGTGTCCACTAATGCAGTAGAGATTTTCTTTTCACTTGAAGGTGTATGACCTTTGAATGGGACAGTGATATTCTACTACATAAAGATGGTTCCATTCCTGTAAGTGAATTTTGGTGGAAGACATGTTTAGAGGCCGGAAGTTTAGTCTTTCCAGGGTAGGCTGATAAACAATGGTTTGTATCTTCACTTGGACAATTAAAATTCTACCTGCTAAGCTGTTGAGTAAGTTTAGAATGCAGTCATGAGACTTTTGTTTCCCTTATAAATGTACTCTGTATCTTTACTAAAACAGAACTTCCAGCTTGTGGTGGCAGAGTCCATACCATTTGTCTTGATACTTATGAGACAAGTTTCCAAGAAAGTTTGGAGCCTTGCTGTAATGCCAGTATAAGGTCTTGTGTTTGGTATACTTCTGAAACAAAGTCCTCAGCATGCTTCACTCATAAGCTTGCAAAAGTCTTGAGGCAGAACAGTTGGAGAAGTTGAGTGCTACCTTCCAGTAGCTGAAAGCTACTGGAGCTTTTTTCCTCCTCAAGATCTCAGTGTCTGCTGTCTGCATGCATGCAAGGAGGCTTTTTACATGGTTTCACGCTCTCTGAACTTCACATCTGGGAGGAAAGTGTGGTAGATGGAGTTAGCCTTCCAAGGAAAAAGGCACGTGAGTACTTAAGTTACTTCTGACAGCTGTAAGCTACCCCCCTTCTCAACAATTTGAGAAGGTTGTAGGCATGTACTTGGTTTCAGTGTTTGTCTTGTAATTATCCAGTTTAAATGCCTACCTTCTCTTTGGTCTGTCATTCCTTTCTTTCTATTCCACCAGTGCTGAATTCTTTCCAACAGGCTGCCCAGCTATATTATCTACAGAAGAACAGCTGTGAGTTAAAAATTCCTGGCTCTTCTAGATTGTAGGTTTTGCAGCTAAAATGTTATACCTTCGAGAACCTGCTGTCTGAAAACAAAATACATGATCTTCTCATCAGACCCTGAGCTCCTGCTTTTTCTCACATTGAATATGGAGTCAGATATGTGTCTTGCTGATTGAACGTTCCTTCCAAAACCAGCTGACTTTAATTATTCTGAATATCTGCTGACCTAGCTATGAAATCTTGTTTATGGTGTATAAGTATGTTAATTGAGGTAATTAAATGCCATAAAAGCTGAGGAGTTCAGATTCTTTCTCCAGAACAGTGCGAAGTTCAGTAGTTACACTTTGAGGTTACCTGCAAAGTTTGAAGCCTTGCACAGCCCTGAGTTTTGAAGGCAACATTGATGGAGATGAAAATGTAGATATAATCCTAGATACTGTCTTTTAAATTTGACCATTTCTTGGCTGGTCATGACAACTTTAAGAATAAGAGTGTGTGTGAGGTGTGTAATCCTGAGTTAATGATCAGAAATCTCAAACTTAGAGCAGGAGTGTCATGGTTGAGAGGGACAAACGACATAGACCAAGTTCTTCCAGGATGAAAGTAGTAGGTGCCATTTATTGCCACAAGTGCATTTTTATACAGTTTTACCAATTCATGTGTCTCTTTACTATTGGTTACAAGTTACAACAGTAACATCTCATTGGCTATTTTTGCTATAATCAGTGTTACTCTTTTACTCCCTTCTCTCTCACGGGTACATCCTTCACATGTCTGGATACTCCTTTACTCCCATCTTTCTCACGAGTAGGCCTTGATATCTTCAAGGCTAATTTCTGTTCCCATGCCCTCCGTCAGGGAATCCGCGGACCTACCATAGTCCCACACAGGGCACACTGAACAGCAACAGAACAATGTACATTTGTCCTTCTGTATACAGGCACACGATCCCTGCAGCCTTATGGAAGAACGCCCGAGGGAAGGACCAGTTGTGGTTTGAAGATGCTTTGGGTTCCAGCCATCCCATAATCCTTTACTTGCATGGCAATGCGGGAACAAGGTGAGGTACAAAACAGTGATGGCTTTGTTTCATGCTGTGTTTTCCTGGCTTGCCACAGCTTCAACACCATTGATATGAAAGATGTGGACAAACTTTTTAGTAAAGCCTATAATGATAGGACAAGGGGTAGTGGATTTAAACTAAAGGAGAGGAGATTCAGGCTAGATAAAAGGAAGAAACTTTTTCCAATGAGGGTGGTGAAACACTGGCACAGGTTGCCCAGAGGGGTGGTAGATGCCCCATCCCTGGAAACATCCCAGGCCAGGCTGGACGGGGCTCTGAGCAACCTGATCTGTTAGCTGAAGATGTCCCTGCTCATTGCAGGGGGTTTGGACTGGGTGACGTTTGAAGGTCCCTTCCAACCCAAACTATTCTATGATTTAAAGTAAAATAAAATCTAAAAGCAGTTTGGTCCTTCTCATTTCTTTTAAAAGGAAAGCATGTTTTAAGAAATGATGCATCTGAAATTATTGAGTGTGGGAATAGATTTATTGCGGTTATCAGAGACATCCGATGATGTAGTTTACCTTTTATCCTCAGGGAGAAGCCAGGAGGTTGTGACACTTAGTAGGTCAGGTAGGGAGATTTACTTCTTTCAGTGTAGTGGTTTCTCAGTCCAGACACAGGATAGTATTTGTGCTTCTTTATATGTGATTTATATGCATTAAGTAAACTTTCCAGTTCCTTTTGTGAGCTTATTTTAGTAGTTAACGCATTATGAGGAAGGAAAATCAGAAGGAAAGAGGAAGGTAATGTGCTGGTCTTATTTCATTATTGCATATGTACAGGACATTTGTCTTGAACAGGAGCGTTTCCAAAATCTGTAATTTTATCATTGACTGTGTATCAGCTAAAGAAGTAGGTTGGTTCTCTAAACTTTGTTGCTGGATGCTAAAAACCATGAGTGCAGTGTGAAACTTCCTTCATATTTCTCATAATCAGGTTCTTATTACCACATCTCTGCATGATGCATCTTACAAAGAGTATCAGCCTCTTTCTGAGTTTTGAGTGCCAGCGCATGTTCTTTTGAAGCTCATGTCTGCTCGTAGATACTCTGCAACAGCAGAAACATTGCAGAAATACAAGTTCCATAATATAAAGCAAAGAAACTCTGTTTTAACTGTGCTGTTGCCCTTATTCACCTAAATTCATGTCTTAGCAGTGTTCTTTTTTAGTGCAAGGCCATGGTGTGGAAGATACATGCTGTGAGCCGATGAGTTTCCAGAAACTGGCCTTTTAGTCTTGTGTGGATGTGTTACAAAGTTTATCAGATTGTTGAATTATTTTTCAAGTACTTCTTTACTTATTTTCTTGCCCTTTATTTGGTGTAGCAAATGGAAGCTATTCTGCAGCTTAGTGGTGGTAATTTTGGATCAATATCCTTATTACCTGTGTATTGATTAGGCTGAGATAAAGTAGTGAGCTATGGATTGATTACATATTTCGCATTTCATTTTACTCTGTGTATTGGAGAAGCTGGAGGTGTGTATTGCCTTTGTCGTTTCAGCTTTAATACATATTGCTGTATGTTTCTACACTGCATATTCAGTCTCTTATCAAGGGGCTGCTTTATTGGTGCAGGCTGCATTAACCATAAGTAAAAGGCGCACTGCCTTGTCTTTCTGGTTTGCCTGAGTTGTCTGGAGCTGAGCAAAAAATACCTCTGTTGCACTTTGAAGAGTGCGTGAAAAGGCACTAATATGTGCATGTCAAAGGTGACTTTTCAATCAAGTGTATCTTCTTCTTCAGACTTGTATGATTCAAAATGACTCACAAGCAGCCCCTTGTATTTTGCCCTGAGTGGTTTTGGCTGCATTAGATATTTTGTAGTACAGTTGGAGCTGACAGCTGGCAAGCACATGTGTTCTTAGAGGGAGGTCCGGAAAGTGGCATTTTGGTTTGGAGGCTGTACTGACCAAACCCGTCATGGAGTTTTCATATGAGTGCAGGAGTAAACCTACTCTTACATCAATACTAATGTTTGAGTGTGGATTAGCCATTTCATGTTGTAAATGTATTTTAAAGCATGTAATGGCACATTCACTCTCCTTTCCATTTTATTATCTAGATTTCACTTTATGAAAAAAACATTAGAGCAAATTCTTCCCCTGGACTTACTTACAATGTTCAACTCTGGTTTTCTCTGCTCAGTCTTTTGCATATGTCCTTTTCTGTCCATGTGCTTGAAGTCAGCTGAGAATGGTCATCTGCTTGGGTTAACGTGGTGAGTTCTGCTGAGAGCATCACATCTTGGAGAGCAGGTGTAGCACTGACTGGGGCAGCACTGGTGGCAGGAGTGCAGAGTCTGCAAAGCCAACAGGGACAGACTCTTTTGGACACATTACAGACTTTGGAAAAGGCAGGTAGGAGGATAGGTTGAAAAGTTTGTCTTTACCTGCTGTGAGAAGTAATTTATAAGGAGAAGTTGACTTCAAAACTGTGTCCTGTATAGCTCAACAAAGCCTTGCTGTCTCCTTGAAGGCTGTGACAAAGCAGTTAGGTGTTTCTTATGTTTGGCATGTTTGTGTTAAACTGGAAGCCCAAGGCAATTGGGAAAGTCTGATTTTGGAAGTGTAAATGTTAATGTGTTTTTGTTTGTTTGGTGTTTTCTCCTCTTCATGAATCACTTTGGCCAGAGGAGGGGATCACCGTGTGGAGCTTTACAAGGTAAGTGACTGCATGTGTTGTCCAAGCAGTTGTATTAACAGACTTGAGAAGACCACTCATTTCAGCCCCCTGCCAACAGGCAGATAGCTCAGGACTCTTAGTCTCCTCTAGATATGATGTGTGTATGAGAACAGGGGTCTGTAAGCTATGAGCACACTTCCCTCTGTTAAAAGGTATTTGAAATGTCTTCACCTTGCTTTTGTTAAGTGTCAGCTCTGACTGAGCTAACCAAATTCTTTGCCAGGAACATTTACAACACAGTTTATAGGAAAAAGTGAAGTTTTGTTCATAGCTCTAATTTGATTGATTTTACTAGTATAGTAATTTAAGGTACCATTTAAGAGTATTCTTTCTTGTGTTATCAGTCTCTGTATACTCACCATCATAGAATATTTTCAGTTGGAAGTAACCTAGAATGATGATATAATCCAACTGCTTGACCACTTCAAGGCTGACCAAAAGTTAAAGCATATAAAGGCATTGTCCAGGTTTGAGGTTTGAGGCATTGACCATCTCACTAGGAAGCCTGTTTCAGTGTTTGACCACCCTCTTGGTAGAGAAGTGCTTCCTAATGTCCAGTTTAAATCTCCCCTGGCGGAGCTTTGAACTATTCCCACGTGTCCTCTCACTGGATGCCAAGGAGAAGAGTTCAGCACCTCACTCTCCACATCCCTTCCTCAGGAAGTTGTACAGAGCAATAAGGTTGCCCCTCAGCCTCCTCTACTCCAAGCTAGACAAACCCAAAGTCTTTAACTGCTCCTCATAGGACGTTCATTCCAGCCCTGTCACTGGCTTTGTTGCCCTCCTCTGGTTGTATTCAAGGACTTTCACATCCTTCTTAAATTGTGGGGCCCAGAACTGCACACAGTGCTCAAGGTGGGGCCACACCAGGGCTGAGTACAGTGGGACAATCACCTCTTTTTACCAGCTGTTCATGCTGTGTTTGATGCACCCCCAGGTGTGATTTGCCCTCCTGGGTGCCAGGGTACACACTACTGACTCGTACTGAGCTGTTGCTGACCGGCATGCCCAGATCCCTTTCTGCTGTGCTGCTCTCCAGCCATTCCTCCCCCAGTCTGTACTTGTGCCTGACATAATTCCATTGCAAGTGTAGAATCCAGCATTTGTTCTTGTTAAATTTCATGCCATTGAGATTGCTCAGTGCTCCAATCTATCCAGATCCCTTTGCAAGGTATCTTGTCCCTTGAGAGAAACAAGAGCACCACCCAGTTCAGTATCATCAGCAAACTTAGTAATGGTGCATTCAAATCCTGCATCCAGATCATCGATAAATATATTGAACAGAATTGGCCCTAGAACTGACACCTGAGGACCAGTTCTCAAACAGATGTAGCCCCATTCACCACAACCCTTTGAGCTCTGCTCTTCAGCCAGTTCTTCATGCAGCACACCACGTACCTGCTTGTCTCACAAATGGACAGCTTGTCCAGAAGGATGTTGTAAGGGACAATATCAAAAGCCTTACTAAAATCCAGAAAAACTACATCTGCTGCCTTCCATTCATCCACTAAGCAGGTGACCTTATTATAGAAGGATATCAAATCAGTTTGATGGGACTTTCCTTTTGTGAACCCATGTTGACTGTACCTGATGTTCTTTAAATGCCTTTCACCTATTAGCTGTATGATCATCACTAGGTTTGTGTTTATTCCAGCAGGATGAAACAGGCTGGATTGCTGTCCTACTTGCTGGTGCTGCTAGTAGGCTGGACACAGTAGGAGAAACCCTCTAAACAGCCTCAGAAGGGAAATAACATCTCTAAGATGTCTCTGTCCTTTCTTTCTGAGTGCTTGATTCATGGGAGCAGCTTTTCTCAGCAGCAGCACTGAAAATTGCGGATGTCACTGCTGCACAGTCTGTGAGTAGCAAGTGTTCGAAATTGTTCTTGCCCAAGTCGATGTGTAACTAGAAGCAGGAGCCACGGGGAAGAAGCCAGCAGAAGGAGCAGCAGTGGAACAGTACCAGATACAAATGTGCTTTGAGGAGCATCCTTTCCTCTAGTCTGGACAAGCATCCAGTTATTCCTTGTTCAAGCCTGGTTTCCAAATATCACACTTACCAATGTATTCAGGGTCACCGTGTTATTCTCATTAATTAATTTAATCATGCTTGAGTAATGCAACTCAAAACCTTTTAAAACTGACAAGAATCCTGTTGTCTTGGCTACCTTGACCATCAGTGATAGACTACCACAAGCTCCTTCTGCAACTCATGCTTTTGATGAGGCTTTTTTACAGAGACCTGGAAGTAGCCTCAGGATCACATGCCCTGGTTCTCATGGGAGACTTCAGTCACCCTGACATCTGCTGGGTGGGCAACACAGCTAAGCACACAAAGTCAGGAGTCTCCCACAGATCATTGGTGACAACTTTTTGACACAGATGGTGGAGGAGCCAACAAAGGCATGCTGCTGGACCTTATCCTAGCACACCAAGAAGAACTGACTGGAGACTTCATGGTTGGGAGCAGCCTCGACTGCAACGACCACAAGATGGTGGAGTTCGGGAAGGAGGAAGCAAGACAATAAGTAGGACTAAACCATGGACTTCAGCAGGGTAGACTTTGGCCTTGTCAAGATCCTGCTTGGAAGAATCCCATGGGATAGGGCTCTAGAAGGTGGGGGGGGCGGGGTCCAAGAGGGCTGGGTAATACTCAAACATCACTTCCTCCAAGCCCAAGACTGATGCATCACTCTGAGGAAGAAGGCAAAGTAATGGGAGTAAGAGGACAGCATGGATGAGTGAGGAAGTCCAGTCAAAACTCAGGAGGAAGAAGGATCTTTATGTAATGTGGAAAAAGGGACAGACCACCTGGGAGGAATGCAAGGAGGCTGTTAGAGTATGCAGGGTTGCAGTGAGGAAAACCAAGCTCCACTTGGAAGTAAATCTGGCCAGGGATGTCAAAGACAACAAGAAGGGTTTCTTCAAGTATATCAGCAGCAACAGGAAGGTTAGGGAAAATGTAGGTCTGCTGCTGCCTTCATGACAGATGGTATGGCTAAGACAGAGTGCCTTCTTCTTTAGTGACTTCTGTCTTTAGTGCTAAAACTTGCCCTCAGGAATCCCAGACCCCAGAGACAGGAGAGAAAGTCTGGCAAAGGAAGACTTCTCCATGGTTGAGGAGGATCAGGTTAAAGATCGTTTAGGTAAACTGGACATCCACAGATCCATGGGCCCTGATGGGATGCACCTATGAGTGCTGAGAGAGAGCTGGCAGATGTTAACATGCTAAGCTGCTCTCCACCATCTTTGAAAGGTCTTGGAGAAAAGGAGAGGTACCTGAGGATTGGAGGAAAGCAAGCGTCACTGCACTCTTCAAAGAGGGCAAGAAGCACGACCCAGGAAACTACACACCAGTCAGCCTCACCTCCATCCCTGGAAAGGTGATGAAACAGCTCATTCTGGATGTCTCTCCAAACATGTGGAGGAAAAGAAGGTTATCAGGAGTAGTGAGCATGGGTTCACCAAAGGGAAATCATATTTAACCAAGGTGATGATGGCATGACTGGCTGGGTATCACAGTATCACAGTATATTTGGCATTGGAAGGGACCTCAAAAGATCATCTAGTACAATCCCCCTGCTGGAGCAGGAACGCCTAGTTGAGGTCGCACAGGAACATGTCCAGGCGGGTTTTGAATGTCTCCAGAGAAGGAGACTCCACAACCTCCCTGGGCAGCCTGTTCCAGTGTTCTGTCACCCTTACTGAGAAGAAGTTTTTTCTCAAATTTAAGTGGAACCTCTTGTGTTCCAGCTTGATCCCATTACCCCTTGTCCTATCATTGTTTGCCACCGAGAAGAGCCTGGCTCCATCCTCGTGGCACTCACCCTATATATATTTATAAACATTAATAAGGTCACCCCTCAGTCTCCTCCAAACTAAAGAGACCCAGCTCCCTCAGCCTTTCCTCATAAGGGAGATGCTCCACTCCCTTAATCATCTTTGTTGCCCTACGCTGGACCCTCTCCAGCAGTTCCCTGTCCTTCTTGAACTGAGGGGCCCAGAACTGGACACAATATTCCAGATGTGGTCTCACCAGGGCAGAGTAGAGGGGAAGGAGAACCTCTCTGGATCTACTAACCACCCCCCTTGTAATACACCCCAGGATGCCATTGGCCTTCCTGGCCACAAGGGCACAGTGCTGGCTCATGGTCATCCTGCTGTCCACCAGGACCCCCAGGTCCCTTTCCCCTACACTGCTCTCTAATATGTAATGGTAGATGATGGAAGAGCAGTGGATGTTGTCTACCTTGACTTCAGCAAGGCTTTTGACACCGTCTCTCACAACCTCCTCATAGGCAAGCTTGGGAAGTGCAGGCTGGATGAATGCATGGTGAGATGGATCATGAACTGGCTGGATGGCAGAGCTTAGAGGGTTGTGATCAACGGTGCTGAGTCTGGGTGGAGACCTCTAGTTACTGGGCCCTCCAGGGGTCAGTATTAGGTTGAGTCCTGTTCAACCTCTTCAATGACCTGGGTGAAGGGACTGAATGTAGTGCAGTGCTCAGCTGCAGAGATGTAAACCTGGGAGCTGGGCAAAAATCTGTGTGGAGGGAACAAAGAGAACGTGTCCAATGTATGTTGAACACACTCCCACAAAGTAATTTGGATGTAACATGGAATCACAGACTGCTGACTAGAAAGAATCATCCAATGCATGTCCAAAATGTATGAAAATTAGCCCAAATGGATCCTAGAGGGAAGTGAGAGAAACAGTCACCATAATAGGAGCTGAATTGCCAGCTTACCTGAACACCCCTCTTTTCTATGTTGTTCTCTTCCCCCCCCCCCCCCGCCCCTTTTTTTTTTTTTCCTGTACTAATGAGATCCGGACTAGTAATAGGCTGTTAAGATTTCAGTTACACTAGAAATAAAGTGTTTGTTTTACATATGAGATTATTAACTTTTGTCTTTTAGAAGGTTTAGAGTATAGTGTAATAAGAAGATTGCTTTTTAAAAGAACACGTATCATGCATAGACCACAAAAGCAACAACATTTCCATCTTTTTGTGACTTTTTGTTGATTTTTATCTACCATGGAACTGTTAGGGTCATACCGAGCAATGGTAGCTTGGAATGCTAGCATAGTTTTACGAAGGCACTTTTCTTGAGCAATTTAATGTAACATCGGGTATTTTTACCTTTTTTAACAGATTTTGTTAGGGTTACCGTTGGCTGTAACATAAACCTTTGTGATAAGGCAGTTGCACATTTTGGATGTATACATTTAAGCCTTAAACCTGAAATGGGCTCCTATATGTTACGCTAACATTAATGACAATTTGAATAATATGAATGAAGCAGTTGTACTGTTTCACTGGAAAACCTGAAAGTATTTGTAGGCAAAACAGCCATAGGATATTCACGGATCTTGAAGGCAAAACTGTTAAAGGGAGTATGAACATCTAAAATAGCCTGATATAAAGCCCAGGAAACAAATGGAGTAAAGCCAGTGAGCTGAGATGGTCAGTGTTTGAAAAGCCCTGTGCCTGCTACACCAAAAAGCTGTCATTAATGACTTTACTGTGTCAGGCTGATAATGTTATACACTAGATCCCTACACCTTGGCCTGAGGCAAGAACATGCCTGCTGTGTAAATCTCTGTGATGGGTTTCTGCATATTTCTCTCCCCTCCAGGTTCTCAGCTCCCTTGGGTACCATGTAGTCACGTTTGATTATCGAGGTAGGTGGGCTTCTTTTACTATGAAACACTTTGTGATGTCTCTTTCTGTAGAAGCAACAAAGAAGTTGCTCGTTTTTTTTGGATGTCAGGGGAGCTGTTATTTTATAAATGCTTGCTACCAGCTAATTAGATTTTGTTATTGCTGCTTTTTTTCCTTGTGGGTATACAAAGAACTTCCAGAAGTTTCTTTCCAGTGCCTTCCTTTGTAGCACTGCTTCCGTGATGTCCAGCTCGGTGAACTCTAGCCCCTGTCTGTCCTTATGCACAGGGCTCGTTGATTTGGAGACATATTGGAGATATGCTGTCACTGCATCCAGTTTATGGCATCCTCCAGGTGCATATATGGAAACTAGTAACCTTGTCTAGATATAGTCTTTTGTATATGATCTAATTGACTTTCCTGAGGTCACACACGGAACTGAACTTGCACTTCTTTTTAAAAGCTGATTGAAAAGTGAGATAAGATATAGAACAAATGATTTGCAAACAACTGGTAACATCCTTGGCAGAAGCCATGACCGTTTGGCAACTCTGTGCCATGAGTAGTCAAGCATTTGCTGCTCTTTTTTCCCCTTCTTAATATTCAAGCCATGGCTGCAGTGTAATGCCACTGGAGATACAGGAAAGAAATTAATCTCTTGCATCTTTATCAAGAAGACATCTGGGAGAGGTTTATTTGTAGGAGCTTGCCCTGTTTTTCAGACTTGCTGGCAGCTGCTTCTCTAGCTGCTTATTAGGTATCAGAAGGGATGTGGGATGCTGCTTAACGTAAGATGTGTAGACTTGCTGCAATAGTGGTAGAGCCAAAACAATCAGGAGGGTGGAAAAATGCTTGAGGGCATTGATCGAACAGCATGGACGAACTGATATTGCAATGGCTTTGTGAAACGTGCTTGTTTTTTGACTCTAAGCATTCAGATCTTATGCTGTTAGAGGATCTGCTTACAAATTGGTTACACACATGCAAAAGCAGGTAAGATTTGGGAGCTGTAATGTTGCAGATGGGTAGGTGCAGGAATACAGTGTGACAGACAGTGTTGGAGAACCTGCTTTTGTTTTTGTTGACTAAATCCACAAAAACCCCTTGGTAGGCAGCAGTTGCCTTCTTTAAATGACTGTGGATCAATTGGGGCTTTCAGCCCCAAGTTGTAGAGATGCACAGTGAAATAAACAGAAACTGTCTGTTGTGTCCCAGGTCCCTTTGCAGTTGCAGATGGGCTGTGTAGGGAGAGCTGACTGGCCTTGCTGACCAGTTTGTGTGATTCTCAGAAGGACTCTCTGTGTTCCAGGCTGGGGCGATTCGATAGGCAGCCCGTCAGAGAGAGGAATGACCTACGACGCCCTTCATGTATTTGACTGGATAAAAGCAAGAAGTGGAGACAACCCTGTCTATATCTGGGGACATTCCTTGGGCACAGGGTAAGCATCTAATCTAAATGGGATTTAGCAGCTTCTGAAGAACATTTAACACTCACCTCAGATGAAGGTGCTGTTTGCTGTTATCCCCGGACTGGCTTGGCTTGGAGTCTGTGGTGTAATTGCTACAGAATAGCTTTCCCTTTGCACTCTACAGAGTGAGAAGGGCAACAGTGAATGACTATAAAGGAACTGATGTTCAACCTTCATTACCCAGAGGGTTACACTAATATAATGCAGATTGACCAAGGGGAGAGAAAGTGGGACTGCACTTTTCCTGTGGCGAGCCTGTGTCTGTATGTCCCTCAGAGCAGATCAGGCTTCTCTGATACTCTGAAAAGAGTATCTCAGACCAGCTGCACGTGCACGTGTCTTGCCCTTACAAAACATTTTCCTCCTGTCCTGGCAAACATGCTGTGTGTAGTCAGTACTCATGCAGATGCCCACATGACTGCACTGCTGGCCATCAATGAAATTTACATGATCATGCCTGACACAGGGAGGTTCGAAGTTCAAGTGCCTTTGCCTGCATGTTTTTAGCTTTCATTTCTCACTTCCTCCCTTTCCATTGCTGTCTTGAGGTGGGTCATGTCCAGCTGGCAGCATTTGCTCTTATCCCCTCGATTTGCAGAGGAACAGAGGGCAGATGCAAGAATTACTTTTGAGTTGAGCTGTGTGCAGATTAAACTGTTTGAGACTACAACAGGTTATCTTTCTGTCTAATAAATGTGTTGCTGGGACAGGGACATATTTCAGGGTAGCATGTCTTCATTACTGTGATACTAAACATCCTGCTTCATTTGAGAGAAGGCAAAGGCTTTTCCTGTGGCTCTTCCTCTAAATTTTTGCCCTGTTCAGGATCTCTTTCTGGGTCAGAGCGTACTCATGACATTTCCCAGTGCACTGCAGTCCAAGTAGCGGAGCGCTGTGGTTCCCAGCTGAGTTCCCTGGTGACCATAGCCAGCCTGGAGCTTGAGGTTTTGAAATATGCTGTGCTTGGGGGATTCAGCAACTTTGGAAATGTTATGTTGGTGCAAAAGCAGTTGCGGTTTTTGCATAGTTGAAATTTGCCATTTGATATTGCAGTATATTCTTAAATAAATGTGGTTATGTTATACATCATTTTATTGTGCTTTTCTGGGTTTGTTTTATTGTTACTGACTTATTACTTGCTGTTTATTTTATATTTATTTTGGACTATGGAAATCATGTTAGACAAAAAGCAAATGCGAGCTGTTTTCTTATTTGAGTTCAAAATGGTTTGTAAAACAGCAGAGACAACCCGCAACATCAACGCATTTGGCCCAGGAACTGCTAACAGATGTACAGTGCAGTGGTGGTTCAAGAAGTTTTGCAAAGGAGACAAGAGCCTTGAAGATGAAGAGCATAGTGGCTGGCCATTGGAAGTTGACCAGCTGAGAGTAATCATTGAAGCTGATCCTCTTGCAACTACATGAGAAGTTGCTGAAGAACTCTGTGTCGACCATTCTACAGTCATTTGGCATTTGATGCAAATTAGAAAGGTGGAAAAGCTCAATAAGTGGGTGCCTCATGAGCTGACTGAAAATAAAAAACAATAGTCATTTTGAACGGTTTGACTTCTCTTATTCTATGCAACAACAACAAACCATTTCTTGATCAGATTGTGACGTGCAATGAAAAGTGGATTCATATGACAACCAGTGATGACCAGCTCAGTGGTTGGACCAAGAAGAACCTCCCAAGCACTTCCCAAAGCCAGACTTGCACCAGAAGAAGGTCATGGTCACTGTTTGGTGCTCAGCTGCCAGTCTGATCCACTAGAGCTTTCTGAATCCTGGTGAAACCACTACATCTGAGAAGTATGCTCAGCAAATCAGTGAGATGCACTGAAAACTGCAACACCTGCAACCGGCATTGGTCAACAGAAAGGGCCCAATTCTTCTCTACAACAAGACCTGACTGCACATCGCACAACCAACACTTCAGAAGTTGAACAAATTGGGCTGCAAAGTTTTGCCTCATCCACCATATTCACCTGACCTCTTGCCAACTAACTACCACTTCTTCAAGCATCTCAACATTTTGCAGGGAAAACACTTCCACAACCAGCAGGATGCAGAAAATGCTTTCCAAGAGTTTGTCAAATCTAGAAGCATGGATTATTATGCTATAGGAATAAACAAACATTTCTCATTGGCAAAAATGTGTTGATACTAATGGTTCCTATTTTGATTAATAAAGATGTGTTTGAGCCTAGTTATAATGACATAAAATTCACAGTCCAAAACTGCAGTTATTTTTGCACCAACCAAACAATCCCTGTCCCATTAGGGAAATGGGGGAGACCTTGCTGCTTTCTGACCCAGCTATGGAAACTCCTTGCAGTGTCACTCTGGGACCCTGTTCTCCAGCTGGCTGGAACACAGCACCCCTCTGCTCATTCCATTCTTTCTTGCTCAGTCCTTGTGTTCTGGGGATAAGAGGCTGTGTCACACTGCTGCAGATATCCTTGGAGCCTGAGACCCACCTTACAGGAGGTCCTTCCAAGTGGCTACATGGTGTGCTACTTCCTTGGACTTTTTCCCTTACCTAAATGCAGACATCTGGTACCATTTGAGACAGTTTGGTATGGGAGACCTGTGGGAACACATGTCATTGTGGTCTGGCTACCCAGATCTCAAGATAGTGTGAGGGGTTGAGTTGTACCTCTGTTGCCTGCTGCCACTAGAACCTGGTGCTTTACAGAGTGCCTGCGCCAGATTAAATGCTCATTGTTCTTCTTTCTAGGGTTGCAACAAATTTAGTGAGGCGCCTTTGTGAGAGAGGTAAGTCTGGTGGCTGGATGCTCTTCCCACCCAGCCCCCCACTGGCATCCCAGACTTCTGCATGTATTTGCAATTGTGACAAGGCTGTTGTTGGTGCACCACGGTGGCAGCTGCTCTCATGGCAGACCCTGACCTCGCTGGCTGTGTTGCACCCCTGCATTTCAGCACATTGTCTCTGGCTTTTCAGAAACACCCCCGGATGCCCTGATACTGGAATCTCCATTCACCAACATACGGGAGGAGGCGCGAAGTCACCCCTTTTCTGTGGCAAGTATACAGTGACTCACGCTAGTGACCTGTAATTAACCTTCAGAAGTGCTGTATCTGAGCTGACTTCATGACCTGTGGGGAAGCATTGATGTTTCTAAGTGTCAGGTAGAGAGGTGGACTTAAGGCAGCTACTGAGGAGACTGGGTAGTACCAGAGTCATGGGGCGAGCCTGCTTAAAGAAAGCAGAAACTGGGATCAGAAAGGGCAGTAAATGTAGTGACAGGAAGACAGACTGCTCTCAGCAGTGGACGGCCTGTTCTTGTGCTGTAGCTCCTCTGATGCAGGAGGCTATTTTGAGGGCTGTGGGCAAAGTGATGGCAAAGTTGGGCTTCTCTTGGGCACTGCCTTGTCCATGTGGCCCCTTTGCACTTGCATGGTTTTCCTGATGAGTACACTCTGGTGTGGCCAGCTCTTACATCTGGCATGGCTGTGAGTTGACTCTGTAATGAGCAGACACCCAGACCAGGTGTTAGATGTGGTGGGCTGGTGAGATGCCCTGGGATTAAGCTCTCTTCCAGGAAGATTGTTGCCAGCAGCAGCATGATACCTAAAGACCTTGACCACGCAAGCATCCAGAGAGCCTGCTCTGGAGCAGGCTGGTAAGGTGGGCCTGAAACAGGAGAGGAAAAATAATGCTGGTGGAAACATGGACGATCTCACTGCAGAGAGCCCTGCAAGCAGCCAAGGGATGTTACTGGAATAGCAGTGGCCTGCCCTATTACTGCTGTTTGTATAAGTACCACTAATGAAAATTTTTCCTCTCAGATATACAGATACTTCCCTGGGTTTGACTGGTTCTTCCTTGACCCCATCACGACAAGTGGAATTAAATTTGCAAATGATGAGAAGTGAGTTCCCTTTTTACTGGGGTTTCAGCTGTGGCCACAGTGAGCCATGGCAAGTATCAAGTAGGATAGACATCAGACTCTCTGCTTTTTTTTTCTTTTGTTGGAGCATTATACTTGCTGAAGGGATTTTAGTTAGTCTTGCAGCCCTGAGTGCAACATGGCTTTGCACCATGGAGCTTGCTCTTTTTTAACTGTTCTTAATAAGGACAGATACAACAGAGAGCACAGAGACTACTCGGGGATGTGCTAATTTGGTCCATGAGATTTATGCTTTTCAAGTGTGTTACATGTTAAACAGCAGCATTGGCACATTGAAGGTTTGGGAAGATTTCTCTGCCATGCATTTGCATAAGCCACCCTGCCTGTAATTTTTTTCTTTTCACTGAGCCTTTCATTATAGAGAGCCTGAGGATTTGTGAGTTTGGTTTCCAGTACTAAAACCAAATCAGACCTTGGGAGATGATGTTTTGCAGTAGGGCGAGCCACTTTTCTCTGGTCTAAGCAGCAGATAGCTTTTACAAGGGTGCCTATTTCACTAGTAAATTTTCTATACATTGAAAGAATGGTGCCCAGATAATAGTGTTTTCGAGATCTGAACTGCAGTTAATGACCCAGAGGACATGTTCGTCATTGCAGTTTCCATGAAAATCCGAGTGTGTTGGTGTTAGAGACTGATAGGATTTCTCTGAGCCTTTGTGACATTGTTGTATCTTTTACAGTGTGAAATACATTTCCTGCTCCCTGCTCATCCTTCATGCTGAGGATGACCCAGTGGTACCATTTCATCTAGGAAAGAAGGTACACGTGTGGTTCTGCAAACTGATGTGGTGGGCGGAACTGGTACGGATAGAACAACATCTCAGCCAGGCAAAAAGTCAGCAATGGGAAGGTATATGTAGAAATGCATAGTCTGAAGGGACTGTAAGTTCTTTGGTGCTGGAGATACCAAATCAAGAGTGAAACAGAGCTAGAGCTAGCAAAGCTGGTCAAGCCAGGGCCCATAACCCACCCCTGAGGGAGGTGCTGGTTTGGCAGGGGTAGCTGGTTTGGAGTGACACGTGTTCCTCACCTGCCTCTCAGCTTTACAACATTGCTGCGACATCACGAAGTTTCCGAGACTACAAGGTGCAGTTTGTTCCGTTCCACACAGACCTCGGCTACCGGCACAAGTACATCTACAGGAGCCCAGAGCTACCTCGAATACTGCGGTAACAGCACAGCTAACCGTGGTCTCCTGGTTTGGGTGCTGCTGGGGCTTGGGGCTTTGGGGCACAGTATGACATGCTCCCAGGAGCAAGAGAGATTGGTGACAGGCACCTGTGTTGGGCAGCTCTTCTGAAAACCCCTTTGGTCTCCAGAGTGGGTGAGATACCGGGGCTGGCTTAGCACAAATTCAGATCTCTCTACCTCTCTGCAAAGTGGGTTTTGGGATGGGGAGCCACAGAAAGCTGTGAGCATTTCTCCTCTGTGATTTGTCTCTGCTGTGAGCTGGTTGCTCTGGAGCAGCTGTTTGCAGAGCAGCTGCTCCTGCTTGCCTCTTCTAGTGGGAGCCACTGATGGGTGAGAACAAAGCTCGGTGCTGTTCCCTATAGCTGCAGGTGCATGAGCCCCAGCATTTGCCAGGGGAATGGGAAGATCTGCAGGCTCCAGTGTGCACCAGAGTGTAGGAGAGAGCTGAGTATCACTGTGGTGTCATTTCCTCTCCTAGGGAATTCCTGGGAAAATCTGAACATGAGCATCATCACTGAAGACTGGCTGCTTGGCAGCACAGAAATTTTCCTTTCCTTCGTCTCTCTCCTTTTCCTCCCCCCTCTCCATGAGTCAGTTTGCTGTTCTTCCAACCCTGGCACTAGAGGAGGTCAGGGATTCCCACTCCGGTCCTGATGCGTACCCTTGGCAACTCCAGCTCCCAGGATCAGCATCTGTGATAGTAGAAGAAAGAAGTTGTTCGCTTCTTTTTTGACATGGATGGAGGGGTGATAACAGCCCAGGAGCTGGTACTAAACCATGAAAATTTGAAGCACAACAAAGCCTGGCCAGTCTGGCCACTGAGGACAGACATTCCTAGGACACGCATGTCATGACCAAGGGTGTTTCTTCCACTTCTAAACACTGCTGCTAGTTTTGGATCAAGTAGAGACTCATTTGTAGGTGAATGGTTTTTGTTGTGTCTCCATACCACAATTGTCTTGCTTGAGTTTGAGGTGTTTTCTTTCTAGGAAATACATGTTTTGTTTTGCCTTTTTGCTAAGTGGCTGTAATTACAAATACACAGAAGATTGAGGCGGTGAGAGAGATTTCTATTCAGCTCTTCAGTCACAGTGTGTTGCAAATGTTGGGCTAATTGCACACATTTGGAAATAAAACGAAATACTTTTTTTGTTTGTTTTTTCCTTTTCAAACATCTGTTTAACGGAAAAGGTTAGTGCCCTTTTTTCTGTACCCTTTTCCTTCTAAGCATCATTTCTGCTCCCATCCCTGCTATCCTCTGTGGAGCTCCTCTCCTTCTTCACATGCACTTCCTAATAGGACTGAACTGACTTATGCAGATAAATTGCAAAATTGAGAGTTAGGATGGAAAGCGTGAGATTACCTTTTTGCTACATCTCCCCCTTCCATGAACAATGTAGGCCCAGGATGTGGGAACGGATGTCTTCCATTGTCCCAGTACACACCCAAACAGACATGCTTGCTTTGGGTGGGAAGGGCAGAGTTTTTTCCTCAACGACCTTATATCTCTTTAGGTCAGGTTTTCCTCTTCCTGGTGGCTACACTCTTCCTCTGTAGTTAAAAGCAGGCAGTGGTGTGCAATTCTTGATGCAAAAATTACAGTCTGGGCTGTCCCTCCACCTCCCTTTTGTGCTCTGGGCACCCCAGGTGCTTCCAGTAGCACTTCTCAGCCTGTCCCACAGCCATGGTTAGAGCACGTTGTCCAGGAGGCAGAAAAGGAAATGAGCCTCTCCCAGGGCGAGAGGTTCTGGGGATGTGCTTGCACTGCTTGAGGCTAGAACAGGGGCTCTTTTATGCCACTAACAAGCTCTGCACTGAGATGAGAAGAAGGTCATATGCTGACTCTGTGGTGGCTGGCTGGGGACCTGGCTGTGCCCCCTGTCACTCTATATAGATGAGACCAGGTGCTGTAGGTTTAGTCACTAGTGCTCAAGAGTGAACTGTGCTGCCTGAAGGGTCTGTTGAGGGCGGTACAGCATAGTATAAACTGCTCAGCATGCATCCAAGTTATATATAGGCAGGCTCATATTAGTTGCAAAGCAAGATAGTAGCTTGTTCTTTTACTAAGATAGTGCTATAGTGTGATTGTCCCCGAGTTTTCTGACCCATGATACTCCTAAGCTAACTGTGCCACTTAAATTATGTTTTACACACTTGTATTTATTGCACTGACAGAAGAGAAACACTTACTTGGCTCCAGAGGGTGACGGGCATGTTCCAGCTGACGCTGCTGCCAGCAGCTGGCTTGGGTCAAAGCGCAGCCAGAGGTGGGCTGGCTGGCTGCCTTCCTACCGCAGGACAGAGCTGAAGGTCCAGCATGTGAACCGCTGGTTTTGGTGATTCCAACACCACCATTTCCATTAGTAGGCCAGTGAGATGCTTGGAAATTTAAACTGAAATGTTTATCTAAAGTGGTGTAGTTTTAATAAAGGCATTGACTGCTGATCACTTCAGCTTCACCTGTTTTACCTGGCAGTTTTTGGGACTTTTTCCCTGAGTTGTGCAGGGAACCTGAGTGTGTGGCAGGGTTGTGCATGGGAGATAAGCTCACAGTTGGGACTGGACAAGCCTTTGTGGATGCTGCCAGTTCTGAGTGAGCAGAGCCCAGTGGGTCCGTGCCTGTGGTCCAGCTGTAGCTGAGGCTTTGCTTCCCCACTGGTGCTGGGGTAAATGGGAGCTGCCTGTGGGATTTCTAGCACAGGGGCCCTGTGTGCCATTTGCAGGGCAAACCCAGCATTGTAACCCCCACCCCCATGCAGTTAGTGTGCCAGGGGTGCAGGTAAATGGCTTTGGCCTTTGCTAGCCCAGCACAGCCTCTGGTACCAGCTCCCTCCTGTATGCCCTGTGCACTGGCAAGACTGACCTTTTTGCCATGGGCATGTTGCCCCTGTGACAGTGCCAGCACCCCAGCACAATGCCAGCTGCTGAGGACCACATCCCATGAAGCCACAGCTGGGGAAGGCCAGCATGGCTTCAGGTGTTACGGCCTGAACTTATTGCACCCTGAACCCACAGGCATAGAGTAGTCACAAGTCACTGCAAAGTCAAACCTGCAAGTGTTGTGGTTGTTTTAATGAGTTGGTGTCACACAGGGGAGTACTGGTGCACTACAGGTGTTAAATTTTGACCCCAGCACTGGGAGGGATACATGGGACAGCATGACTCAGCTGTGGAAGGATGCAAGAGCTGTGATACATGTTCACCCCCTGGGTAGCACCCAGCATACAGCTGTGCCTGGAGAGCCAAGAGCCTGTAGGCCTACCAGGGTCAGCCACACAGCTGGCAGGGGCAGGTACAACCCTTTCCATGCAGGTGTGTAGGCTAAAAATGCCTGGAGTGGCTTCGTTACTGGGCTTTTAGTTAACAAAAAGGCATGGGAGGAAGCTACAGCAAGCTGTGTGGCAGGGAAGCTGCCGATCCCAGGCACTCTCTCCTTCTTGCGGCACATATTAATAGCATTTGATATTGGCACCTGCACTGGAGCCAGCCCCACCTTCTCTAGGTGCTACTGGGGAAGGGGGTGACCAGAGTGGCAGACAGTGGCCTCTCCCTCCTCTGGCTTTGGGGCTGGCAGACTCACTGGAGGAGGATGCAAGACACACTCTTCTGTTGGCTAAACCTGCCTGTGGGGCAGGGTCAAGGAGGCCAGGCCAGCCTGCATGCAGGGAATGAGGGAGGATTTAGTTGGAAAGCCCTTGTTAAGCATGGAGTACAGCTTTGGAGGACTTATCTGTGGTCATCTCACTAAAAGCACTATGCAGCACATGCAGGCTGGATACAAGGGTACAAACACAGGGTCCTTTCTCCTCTCTGCCAGCTCCTCTTCCTCAGTCAGGGCTCCTAAGCATTTTTCCAGCCCCCTGAGGGAAAGGCCTTGTTTCTGCAGAGCAGAACCCATCTGGCTGGTGGTGAAATGCAGGTGAGGGCTCCTGGGCTGAGAAGCCATCCCTTCTTCCCTCTGTGCTCGCATCAATCCCGGGGGAGGTTGGGTGGGGGGATTTTTGTGGCAGATGGTTCCACACCCCAGATGTCTCGGGCATACTCCTTGATGGTCCTGTCACTGGAGAACTTGCCTGAGCATGCAATGTTTCTGATGACTTTCTTAGTCCACTCCCGGGGGTCCTGGAAAGAGGAGAGACCATGTCAGCAGTCAGTCCCTCACCCAGCTCCGTCCTGCCTCGCAGCCTTGCAAAGGCACTGGCTGTGCACACTTGGCTGGTTTAAATGCTGTGGTGTGGGGCTGCCAAAGCAGCAAAACCTGCCTCCCATGCTCACACCATACAGTGGCTGAAGAATGGCTCTTAGGGGGCATGCTGTCCCAGCTCCCTGCAGCATCCCTGCTATGTTGCCATGGCCATGGACACCTGTGTCCCCCCCTCCTTGGTAGGAGCAGTTCTTACCATGAACAGCTGGTCCACTTGGCCTTGGCATTTAATGTAGGCCTCATAGTCGGCAAACACCTTAAACCTGAAATCCAAAGCAGAGTAAAGCCATAGAATCATAGAATGTTCTGAGTTGGAAGGGACCCACAAACACCATCAAGTCCCAACTCCTGTCCCTCCATAGGACAACCCCAAAATTCACACCATGTGTCTGAGGGCATTGTCCAATTGCTTCTTGAGCACTGTCAGGCTTGGGGCTGTGACACCTCCCTGGGGAGCCTGTTCCAGTGCTCCACCACCCTCTGGGAGAAGAACCTTTTCCTAATGTCAAACCTAAACCTCCCCTGGCACATCTTCCTGCAATTCCCTTGCGTTCTGTCATTGGTCACCAGAGAGAAGAGCTCAGCGCCTGCCCCTCCTCCGTTCCTTGTGAGGAAACTGTAGACCATGATGAGGCCTCCAGGTTGAACAAGCCAAGTGACTTCAGCCGCTCCTCATATGGCTGCCCCTCTAAACCCTTCACCAATTTGTGGCCCTCCTATGGACCCTCTCCAGTAACTTTATATCCTTTTCATACTGTGGTGCCCAAAACTGCCAGGGCTAGGGTTTGCCTGCTACAGGGTCCCAGGCTGGTAGGAGCAGGCAGCACAGACCTTCATGTAGGCAGACAGGGCTGAGCCCTTGTGCAGGGGCACTCAGGCCAGCAGGGAAGGAGACCTGGGTAAGCTGAGAGCAGCCCACCAATGGGGGATGATGCTTGCCAGGACTCACCTGTCATGGTACATGAGCATATTCACTACATCCCTGAAGCAACCGGGGTCTTGAGGGGAGAAAAAACCACTGCTGATCTGGTCAATAGCCTGGTGCAGCTCTGGCAGGCGCTCATAGTATGCCCGTGCATTGTACCTGTATCCAGCAGAGATAGGCTGTAGGGACTGATCCTTGCCCTGGGGGCCCAGCACCCAGAGAGCAGGACCTGTGATATCTGGGGCAGGGAAGGCAGGCAAGGAGGGTGACATAGCCTTGTTCCTGGGGTTGTGTTCGTCACAACACCTTGCTAGTGGCTTTGAGACCAGTCACAGTGCCTGAAACACTTTGTACCCAGGCTCATGTCCTGTTCTCAGCCACTCTGCTTGGGCTGCATCCTTGACAGACCATCCACCAACCAACCCACAGTGGAGTCAGCCTCCAGCCCCCTGCTTTGAGCTGCCCAGGGAGGAGAGCGTCCTTCCCAGAGATCATGGCTCTCCCTGCCAGAGCTGGGACTTTTATCTCTGTTTGACAAGCCCTGGCACACACTGGGCTCTCCCCAGGACTAACCCTTGGCGATCCAGGGCCTCCACATCCTCCACTTGCATGCCAAAGATGAAGAGGTTTTCTTCGCCTGCCTCCTCAGCCATCTCCACGTTGGCCCCATCCATGGTACCAATGGTAAGGGCTCCATTCACCATGAACTTCATGTTGCCTGTACCTGAGGCCTCCGTTCCAGCTGTGGAGATTTGCTGGGAGAGATCCGCTGCTGGGATCACTGCCAGATGCAAGAGAAGTAAGAGTTAATCCTTGGCATTCTGCAGCTCCCCACAACCTGGCCCCAGGCATGCAAAACAACCCTGGGCATCTGCTAGTGGCGCCGCTGACCTCAACCTCAGCCCAAAGAATGCAGCTCTTGGGCCAGAGCCAGGCTCAACCCTGCCACAACCTCATGCAGATGCATGAGGTGGCTTCCTGTCCTGTGTGGGGCCCTCAGGCCCTTCCTAAGACACAGCCAGGGGACCTGCCATGACAGTCTCTCAGGCCAGTGAGTTTGTGGGCTCAGCTGGGACATTCCCCGCTCCTGATATATGCTCACACAAGACCAGACATACCCTTCTCAGCCAAGGATACCCGATAGTTCTCCAGGAAGATGACCTTGAGCCTGTCGCCCACATAGGGATCGTTGTTGATGACCTCACCGATGGACGTGATGAGTTTGATGATCATCTTGGCCATGTGGTAGCCAGGGGCTGCCTGAAGAAGAGCAACCCAGAAACAGTAAAGGCTTTTAAGAAAGGGAGAGGTGCCAGAGTAGGTCCTCACGTCTGCTTTTCACAGGGACAAAAACACCCTACTGGGAGAAGTCTTGAGCCACAGGGAAAGAGTGATGGGACCTTGTTCAGTCTCATTAGTTCACGAAACTGGTCCCTGAAGAACCCACCAGTAGATACACATGCTGTCTAACCTACAGCAGGCCTGGCAAAGCCACAGAAAGAGGACACCACCTTCCCCACATCCACATTGAGCCATGCACACACCGAGTCTGGAACGCTTGTTACCTTTCCTCCAATCATAATAGTCCTGGGCACAAACGATTCGGATGGATTGCTTCTGATGCCTTAAAGAGCAGCACATAAGACAGTTGAAGTGAAAATAAAGCAGAGTTTTATTGCATGCCTCAGAGGTGGGCTGGGATTCTAGCCCATGTCACATGGACTCAACAAACCCGTAAGACCCTAATACCCGACCAGACATCTGCCAGAGCTGTGCTAGGCAAAACGGGCTGCAAAGTCACAGGATCACAGAATGGTTGGGATTAGAAGGGACCTCTGGAGATCATCTAGTCCAAACTCCTGCCAAAGCAGGTTCACCCAGAGCAGATCACACAGGAATGTGTCCAGGTGGGTTTTGAATGTCTCCAGAAAAGCAGACTCCACAACCTCTCTGGGCAGCCTGTTCCAATGCTCTGTCACCCTCAAAGTAAATAAGTTTCTTCTCTTTTTCAGACGGAACCTCCTGTGTTTCAGTCTGTGCCCACTGCCCCTCATCGTGTCATTGGGCACCACTGGGAATCTGTTCCCATCCTCCTGACACCCACCCTTGAGATATTTATAAGCATTGATAAGATCCCCTCTCAGCCTTCTCTTTTCCACACTGAACAGACCCAGCTCTCTCAGTTCTTTCCTCATAAGAAAAATGTTCCAGGCCCGTAATCATCTTTGTAGCTCTCTGCTGGACTCTCTTGAGGAATTCCTTGGCCTTTCTAAGCTGAAGAGCCCCAAACTGCATATAGTACTCCAGACACAGCCTCACCAGGGCAGAGGAGGATAACCTCCCTCAACCTGCTGGTAACGCTTTTCCTAATGCACCCCAGGTACCACTGGCCTTCTTGACCGCACGGACATATTGCTGGTTTATGGTCCTCAGAGCTCAAGCCAGCTCAGTGCGGGGCTCCAATGACTTGCCTCCCTTTGGGAATGGGTAGAGAACCAAAGCATACAACAGAAAGTGGGATTTTAACTTGTTAGTTAGATATTTATAAGCATAAATAAGGTCCCCTCTTAGCTTTCTCCAGTTAGTCCTAACACCTGCAGTATAGGTGTGGGAGTTGCCTGGGCCCTGGGACCCAGCTGGACTAGAGACGTGAGCTGTGACCTTTTCCTCAGAGCTCTGTACAACCCTTCACACTCCCTGTCTTCCCTCCTGGAGAGAAGCCCTTCATGATAGGACAGAGCTAGGTGCAGGAGTCCTTGGCCACCAGCTGGCACGCTTTTACGTGGGAACCCTGGCAGTGAGAGGCTGGTGGGACACCCTTTGACTAACAGGCCAGGCAGGACTTACGGTTGTAGAGGGTGATAGCATGCAGGCAATTCAGCAGTTGCCGCTTGTATTCATGGATTCGCTTGACTTGAACATCAAACATGGACGAAGGATTGATCTTGACCTTGTACTTCTCCTCCAAGTAGGCTGCAAACTTCAGCTTGTTCTCCTGGCAAGAAAATCTGATGAGGAACATGCGTGGGTCCCCAGGCCTTGCAGCAGAAGTATTTGCTGCTGGGATGTCCCTGGGAGTATGGTGCCTTTAGCTTCTTTCCCCTACCCCACCTCCTGTGCATGCTACCTGTTTGACTTTCGCCACATCCCTGATAAAAGTCTCATTGTTGATGAAATCCAGTAACTTCTTCAGCTGGCTCAGATCTGTGATAAAGTCTTCTCCGATCTTCTAAAAGAACAAACCAAGAGAGGGATGTCCCATCCATGAGACACCTCACCCAGTCCACAACTGTGCTTCCCCAACAAGATTCCCCAGTCCCACTGGGAAATGGAAGAAGTACTCTGGCCAGGAAAGGGGACACAGTTTCTTCTGTGTCCCCTTCTTCAGGGAGCCCAAAGGTACAGGGGAAATAGGACACTTGCAAATACCCAAACAAGTCCCTCTCTCTCAAGGAGCTCTAGAGAGAGATGTATGCACATGTACCAGGGCCTCCTGGCAGCTGTAAAACTGATGGGTGGGACACTGAGGTATGTTTAATTGCAGAACGTTTTTCAGCCATGGTCTGGAGCAAAAACCTATGCTAAAGGGACTGATAAACAAAGGAGACAGAACTGGGGCTTCAGCTCCAAGTGAGCTCCTTTGTGCCTGTGAAACTGAATGCTTTTGCAGAGACTCACGGAATCACAGAATGGTTGGGGCTGAAAGGGACCTCGGGAGATCATCTAGTCCAACTCACCTGTTAAAGCAGGTTCACCAGAGCAGATTGCACAGGAATGTGTCCAGGCGGGTTTTGAATGTCTCCAGAGAAGGAGACTTCACAACCTCTCTGGGCAGCCTGTTCCAGTGCTCTGTCACCCTCAAAGTAAAGAAGTTTCTCCTCATTTTCAGATGGAACCTCCTGTGTTTCCATCTGTGCCTGTTGCCCCTCACTCTGTTGTTGCGCACCACCGAAAGGAGTCTGGTCCCATCCTCTTGACACCCACCCTTAAGATATTTGTAAGCATAAATAAGGTCCCCTCTCAGCCTTTTCTTCTCCAGGCTGAACAGACCTGCCTTTCCTCATAAGAAAGATGCTCTGGACCCCATATCATCTTTGTAGCCCTCCACTGGACTTTCTCCAGTAATTCCTTGTCCTTCTTAAACTGGGGAGCCAAGAACTGGACACAGAGGTGCAGACGGGCCTCACCAGGGCAGAGTAGAGGGGGAGGATAACTTGCTGGTGACACTTTTCCTAATGCACCTCAGTATTCTGTTGGCCTTCTTGGCCACAAGGGCACATTGCTGCCTCATGGTCAACCTGTTGTCCACCACGACTCCCAGGTCCCTCTCCACAATGCTGCTTTCCAGCAGGGAAACAGATCCAAATTTCTGCAACGTTTTTGGCCAACTCTTCATCACTGACTTTAAAACCCAACCAATCTCACACTGTCACGTGCCACAGACATGCTCCTCCCAGGCTGTCTTCACTCGCACCCGCCAGGCTTTTGCCTCAGGTCTGATCAGACCACATGAAGAAGTGATCAGAGGCAAACAGATCACACTGAGCCTCTCACTTCAGATGCTTGCAACTCACCTCAGCAATAACGTCCACCAGTCCCGGGTTGCACAGCAAGAGCCAGCGCCTTGGTGTGATCCCATTTGTCTTGTTCTGAAACTTCTCTGGCTCCAGGTCATAGAAATCCTTGAACCTGGAACACCGGGGAGCTATGAACCACCCACCACCACTCAGAGCTTCAACTGGGCCCCCCTGTTTCTGCTCCTGACTCAGGGCCATCACTGCAGATCTCCCTGTAACATATATGAACTCTCTGTGCTGCCTCTCACCCCCTTCCTCAGTCATAATTTCCAAGGGTTCTACCAGCCCCAAAGGGAGATGAGGTAGACCTTGCATGCAAATGAGACCATCTCCCAAGCCTGCTGAGCCCAGCAAAACAACCAAAGCAGATATTGACACCTGATGGCTTCAGCTAGCCCCCTAGGCTTGCAGGCAAAGCCCAGTGAGTGGAGATGGTGCCTTGGGTGTCGCCCAACTCACACGGAGTTCTTCACAATGTCAGAGTGGATGCGGGCCACGCCATTGACCACGTGGGAGCCAATCACACAGAGATGTGCCATGTTAATACGTTTGCAGTCTCCTTCCTCGATTACTGACATCCTCCGGAGACGGTCAATGTCCCCTGGGTAGAGAGCTGCCACGCGCTGGAGGCAGAAAGAGGGACATTAGCAACCCAGCCATAGGACATAGCAACATTTCCATCCTAAAGGCAGCCAGATCAAGATGCCCCAGAGTTCCCACAGCCTGTGACCAGCCCAGTCCCTTACATCCAGATGCATCTGGTTGAGGGCGTAAATGATCTCTAGGTGACGTGGCAGCAGCTTTTCAAACATGGAGACTGGCCAGCGCTCCAGGGCTTCAGGCAGGACAGTGTGGTTGGTGTATGCGCAGGTCCGCTTGGTGATCTCCCAGGCCTGCAGTACAGACAAGTTAACACACATGTGCCCAGGTCCCGAGGGGAAGGGAAATCCCATGTGAGGTCAGGACAGCAGCTCTTGTCCCTGCAAGGTCCAGCACAGACCTCCCAGCTATGCTTACCTTGTCCCAATCCACTTTCTCCACATCCACCAGGATCCGCATGAGCTCTGGGATGGACAAGGCAGGGTGGGTATCATTTAGCTGAATAGCCACCTGTAACAGAGACTTGCTGGGTTCAGATCTGGCAATGACTGACAGGACTGTGACAGTGTCCCGCAAGCGCAGGGCTGGGGCGATGGTCAGCCCCAGACCTCTTCTCATGGCTCACACCCCTTACACAGAGCTTGCAGGAACAGAGCTATTCAACCTTTGCAAGTATTCTTCCAAATTGCAAGTTTTTTTCAGGGAAAATAGGCCTGGAGATCACCTGTTTTCCAAACCAAACTGCCAGGGTCTTGGTATACATGCCTCCACTTCGTCTTGAGCATCCTGCTCTCCCTCATGATAGGCAGGTCTGGCTGAAACACCCCCAGACCCTCTCTGCCCACAAACTCACCTTGTCTGGGAAGGTTTCAAAGCATGTTCTCACAGGGTCTCGACAGCCAAACTTGGAGGACTTAAAGCGGCGGATGATGTCTTGGAGGGTAGCAGCCACCACAAAGTATTCCTGTTTCAGCCGCAGCTCCTTGCCTTCAAAGAACTGCAAGTGGGAGACCACAGCCATCAGTGCTGCAGCCGCCATCCCCAGCTGCCATCAGTCAGCAGAGCCCCTCTGGAACCGGTAAAGCTGTGTCTGTTCATTGAGACTTATGGGGCCAATCTCTTGTATTAAAAATCAACAAACCAGAACAATAAACATCACGTGGCCATCACGTTCCAGTGCTTGCAAACAAGGCAATACAACTACAGGGAGGAAGATCCCATGCAGCTGGGAAGAGAGGCAAGAGAGTCACTTACGTTGTCATTTGGGTACAGGACTCTGGATATGTTTTCTGCCAGGTTTCTGTCCAACACTGCCTCGATGTAGTCACCCACGTTGACTGGAGCAAGACAGAAATACACATGGCACTGCAGCAGATGTCAAGAGTCAGGCAGGTCCCTGACATTGTGCTTTTCCTCATAAAGAGATTTGTAATAGGAACATTCAGGCTGGTATTAGTGGAATATCAGTGGGAATGTACATATGTGAAAGGCACCAGAGAGACAGAAGATGGGCTAAAAGAAAGGCAGCTGTCCATGCAGTTTCTCAAGACACACATGTCAGGAAGGACAGACAGAAACTGAAGACAGACAGCAGCTAGAGAAGTTGAAAAGAAGGAAGCCATTTCATTTAAGGACTAAGGAGAAATGGGGGAGTGCAACAAAGTACAAAGACCACAATCACATTCAACTCCTAAAGTGTACAAAAGGCTCATCTGAAACTCAGCTTGCAGCTGCCAGTCAATAATTGAGCAGACATTATGAGGACTCGAGAGCCATCATCCCTCATCCCACAAACGTTCTGCTGGCATTGCTGCTTGGACACACATCTATGTGCTGAAGAGTAAATCAAATCAGGCAAGTCTAAAACCTTCCCCTTCGTAACAGCCAAGCACTGACATTTGATATGTTAGTTGTCCTGTACCTGCTCTGCAGCACTACAATTAGAGTCTGAAAAATGCACTAGAGAGGTCACACGTAGACTCAAAGGAAAACAACAGTTAAGGTGGGCTGTGCTGCTCTTGTCCTTCAGCACTAAGGGATGATGCTGCACAGAAATGACCCTCCGTGGCAGGTGTGGGTTTGCAGCTCATTTGGTGATGTGGGGAGCGCAGTGGCAGGTGGTCCATCACTTGGGGAAGCCACAGGGCAGATTTTGAGAGCATGATAAGCACAATGGGGATCGAAGGAGGATGGATGGGTGTCCTGGTGCACGAGGGCTCTGGAAGTGGGTGGAGGTAGCGTGATCCATGGATGCACACACAGCGCTGTGTTTTGGAGGTGGCCAGGAGGCATGGATAAAGCAGGTCAGACAGTGTGGTGCCAGGTGCTGTGCACACCAGGACAACCATGTCCCAGTCTGGCCAGAAGAGAGGCCAGGGAGGGATGGCACTTACACTCTTGGAGGTTGAAGTCATTGGGTGCTTTTGCAGACCACAGCCTCATGGTGTTTACAGTGTTGTTCTTGTATCCAGGCACTGGCGTGTCATAAGGCATTGCAAGGACAACCTGCAAAAGAACAGTATTCCCCTCTGATTAGCAGCATGGTGGCCTCAAAGAAGGTGGGAAATTGGCTGAAGCCTCTGCAGGAAGAATCCAGAGGACACAGACAAATCCTGGCAGTGGTAAGAATCTCACCTCACTAAAATACACCCGCTAAGCTTCACAGACTTCCCTGCTATCATGGGCACTTCCAGCACCCACTGGCAAAGCATTTATAGGAGAAGCAGAGTTGTTTGGAGCTTTACTGGCAAACTGGAGTTACAAGCCCACCAATGAAATGTAAAAGAGATTTGCAAGCAACCTGCTGACCTTCCTATACCAACTGGCATACTTATTAGTTATTCACCAGAGCACTGCCAGCATCCTCAGCTGGCCACAACAACATTATCTATGCTGGGGTAGGACCAGAGCAGCTGAGACCTTTGTGTTTCCATCTGAGATAAGCTCCACAGCCTGAAACCTGTCTGTAAGCCTTCTGCAGCCTGCCAGGACCAAACCCTACCACTGCAGCACCATTCCCAGGGCAATCCATCCAATGTTCAAGGTTTGTTGAACCTGCCTGGGTAAATCCACTGAGATCGCCGGCACCCAAACTGAACTTGAGTGCACAACTATTAATGCAGTCTACATATCATAGAATCATGGAATCATTTTGGTTGGAAGAGACCCTCAAGATCACTGAGTCCAACCATTAACCTAACACTGGCACTAAACTGTGTCCCTAAGAACCTCATCTATGAGCCTTTTAAACACCCCCAGGTGACTCCACCACTTCCCTGGGCAGCCTGTTCCAATGCCTGACAACCCTTTCCAGCAAGAACTTTTCCCCAATATCCAATCCAAACGTCCCCTGGTGCAACTTGAGGTCATTTCCTCTTGTCCTGTCACTTGCTACTTGGGAGAAGAGACCAACACCCTCCATGCTACAACCTCCTTTTAGGTAGTTGTAGACAGTGATGTCTCCCCTCAGCCTCCTTTTCTCCAGTCTAAACAGCCCCAGTTCCCTCAGTTGCTCCTCATCAGACTTGTGCTCCAGACGTATCACCAGCTTTGTTGCCCTTCTCTGAATTCTCTCCAGCACCTCATTGTCTTTCCTACAGCGAGGGGCCCAAAACTGCACATAGTATTTGAGGTGGGGCCTCACCAGTGCCGAGTACAGCGGCACAATCACTTCTCTAGTCCTGCTGGCCACACTGTTCCTGATACAAGCCAGGATGCTGTTGGCCTTTTTGGCCACCGGCACACACTGCTGGCTCATATTCAGCTGCGGTCAATCAACACCCCCAGATCCTTTTCTTCCAGGCAGCTTTCCAGCCACTCTTTCCTGAGCCTGTAGCATTGCATGGGGTCGGCAATGATGCTACAGATGACTCTTAAGCATCAGGGTGCTGCACACATGGCTACAGGGCATAATACTGGGTCTCCCAGCTCAGATTAAACTAGCCAGGCAACGCATGGGTGTGCTTCCAAGTTTGTGTGCTCCAGCTCACTGCTGTGTCAACATCTGCATGTCCTCAGACCTGCTGAGCAGTGAGGTGCGGCACCCTGATATCAGCCTGGAGCAAAGAAGCTGAGGGCTTATGCCAGCAGAGCTGAATGGTGCTTGCAGCACAAGGCCCAGATGCTGCAGCATGGGGCTGCCTCTCTTACACTGGCAAAAGGAGCCAGTATCCTCCTGAACAAGTCAGCGTGCACTGGCACAGCAGCCAGAAGCTGTCCCCAAGCAAAGATCACAGAATCATAGAAGGTCCTGAGCTGGAAGGGACCCACAAGGATCATCATGTCCAACTCCTGTCCCTGCACAGGACCATCCCAAAATTCACACCATGTGTCTGAGCTTGTTGTCCAAATGCTTCTTGAAGAAGTGAGAGGCAGCAGAGAACTGAAGGAGCCGTGCTCACAAGGCACGGAAAAGCCAGGCAGATCAGCATGTTAGCCCTGAACAGCCTCTTCATGCTGGTGTCGGCAACACGTCCCCACTGGGGAGAATCAGCAAAAGCTCAGGCAGTCAAAGCTGCTATTAGAAGCTCTGAACATGGAAGCAGGCAGAAAACCTGCCCTGCCTGAGCCACAGGACTGGCTGCACATTACATGAACTGAGCAACGCTGTATTTGGAGACTACATCTTTGGCTTTTTTGAGCCTTTCTAACTTGTTCCCTTAATGCCACTATCTGAAAATTCACTTCCTTTTGGGAAGGAGTGTTTCCACTGCACTGCTTGGGATCCCTGAAACCCTGCACTACCGCCAGGGTCAGAAAAGGAGCACATTGAAAGACAATGGCACTTGATCCATGGGTCTGCTTCCCCAGAGAGCTCTGGCACGGTGCCTTCATGCTGCTTATGGAGCTGTGGTGTTGAACCTCTGCACTGCATGTCCTAGAAATGGCCTTGGTCACTGCACAGCCTTCCACAACTAGGGTCCCTGGAAAAGGACATTTTATTTCTCCTCTGAGTGGGTGACACTGCAACTGAGCTTCAGCTCTTGGCACTGAAGAGAATGTCTTGGCTTTATGACAGTGCGCCCTCAGATGGACAGAGTTCACTTATCAGGCTGAGAGACCTTGAACATCATGGGAACAAGGCTCGGTCATGATCCTGAATCCCAGAGAAATTCGTAGTCTTTCCTTCCTCCAACCTGGGCAGTGCTTAGACAGGAGAAGCAGAAACATCTTCAGTTCCCTTAATAAATCTGTGCCTCTTTAAAGCTTGCCTTCCTCAGCCACAAAACAAGCCCTCCAGGCAGACTGGAGACTTGAAACCATGGCACCAGCCTCCCCTGACAGCACTTTCCACATCAGGCTGCTCTGGAAAAGAACTTATTCTGATCACAGGCATTAAACACCCACGGCCACCCCACAAGATTAATCTCTACCCACAGCAGCAGAACCAGAAACACCTGCAAAAACACTGGATTTGAGTGAGTGGTAACCAGGAACAGTGCTGAAGGAGACTGACACAGCTGCCAGGGATATCACCCTCTGCCAACATAAATCCATGCAAGACTGTAGGGCTGCGCCCTGGAAATGAGTAGAGAAGGAGGCCCCAACTGATCTGAAGTTACAGCAGTGACCAAATATCACGACAAGAGGAAGAGATTTTTTACAATGAAGGTGGTAAAATATTGGAACAGGTTGACCAAAGAGGCGGTAGATGCCCCATCCCTGGAAACATTCAAAGCCCAGCTGGATGCCGGCTCTGGGCAACCTGATCTAGTAGAAGATTTCACTGTTCGTTGCAGGGGGCTTGGACTAGATGAGCTTTGAAGGTCTCTTCCAACCCAAACTATTCTATGATTCTATGATCATCCCTCTTTTTCCTCAAATCCTGCTGCAGCCATAGCCAACCAAGTCACCTTTGTATGGGTAGCAGAGTGAGTGTTGCCAGATGGAGAGAGAAGCAAATTCTGACCACCTCAGGTAACCCAGGGACAGACTCTCCCTCTCCAAGCTACCTTGGCCCATCCTCCCCCAGCCCAGCACCCAGAGAGATGTTAGTACCTGTGTGTCGACCCACTTCACACCCTCAGAGGTGTGATCTACGCGACCATAGAAATGCACGGGGAGCATGTACTCGGGGCGAGCTTTCTCCCAGGGGTTGCCATAGCGTAGCCAGTCATCAGCCTCCTCCACCTGCAAGAGGCAAACGGGGTTCAAGTGATGGCTTGTTTCTCCAAGTGACAGATGAACTAGGCTCTCCAAAGGGAGGTCAGTTTAAAAGCAAAGCTTTAGTAAGCTGGCTTTAAAAATGGATATGCAGAGGCCTCTAGAGGACAGCTGGGCTTTTCAAAACATGGATGACTACATCCCAGCTGGTATAAATAAAACAGCCTCTATTGGCTTTGCAGACCTGTACAGGTTTAAACCACCCAGCACAGATGGCTGCATTCAGTCTGTCTCAAGGCCTTTACATCCAATTTCACCATGATAGTGGGATATGTGGGATGTGGTTCCCTAGAAGCTCATTGATGCTGTTCCTGGCCACAAACCACCCCCTGTAACCCAGATCTTACTAACTGCTCTGCCCTCTTCCAGAGAGGATTTCTCTTCTCCTCAATGCGAGTGAAGTGAATTCAGCAGAGCCACGGAGGTAGGTGTGCACCAGAAACCAGAGGGTCCGAGGCACTGGGAGAGATGCTCTGTGCCTGCAGGTGCTGCTCTGCCAGGTGGGGAAAGTCAGAGCCATGACCCAGCATTGCCATCACCCATTCTTTTTAAAGTCACATTAAGGCAATTACAGCGGATGCTTTTTTTTCCCTCTTTTCACCATTTATAGGGCCTAGCACTGCAGCTTCTTTATGGGGAAAGAGGAAAAAACAATCCTCTCACCCTCCCTGACTTAAGGAGAGCTACTTTAGAGGGAAAAAAAGGTCTTTTATGCTTAGAAGCATTTCCAGACATACACTAAGGAAGACTGCCCCAGCTGGAGCAGTTTTTTAGCCAATTTTAACTTAACGGGAGAGTCCCTGTTTAAGCCTCTGCTGCCAGTCTCCCAGGAAACCTGCAGGAGCAGCAGCAACCCTGGCACTTGCATGTGTTCTGTCAAGTTCAAACTCCACCAGGCACTTTCATGAGGTGTTTGGCCACATCTCCATCGTCAGCCTGACTCCTTGCCCACTCACTGCCACGCTGGACGGGACTTGGGCATTGTTGCAGCGGTGCTGTGGAGCCCTTGGCAGTGAGACCTCTGGTCCCAGCCAAGCCCTGAGGGCTCAGCTTCAGCACCATCTTGCTGGGTTGGTGACTGGCATGGATGAGCTTGCACATGGCCATGGGTGAGCTCCAGCCACACATGCACCCCCCAGCATCTTCATTACTTCTCTTTGCTCAGATGGTCAGAGCCCTGGGGTCAGCACAAGTGGTAGGAGGTGACAGCCCATTTGGCACCAGGTGATGGGCTCAAATGCCCAGTTTATGGACAGCTCAAAGTACTTCAGTGCTGTTTGTGTGGCCAGGGCTTGTCCACAGGCAGAGGTGGCCACCACAACATAAAACAGACAGAGAAAGCATGACTTGAGTTTGTCAATGTACCTGCCAGCCATCAACAATCTTCTGATTGAAGATACCAAACTCATAGCGGATGCCGTAGCCATATGCTGCCAGCCCCAGCGTGGCCATGGAGTCCAGGAAGCAAGCTGGAAGAACAGAGCATAGTCACTCTGCAAGGAACCTCACCCACATGTGCTACGGTGTGCTGTGCACAGGGGTGAGGAGATGCCACAACCAGTGCCCCTGGAAATATTTGTCAGGGGAAATCCACATGCAGAAGGGATGGAAGGGGACAGCCTGCAGCAGGACCCCATGCACATCCTGCTGCGCCACCACAAGCACCCAAAGACATTGGAGACAAGGACAGGTCATTAAAAAAAAAATTCAGCCTTGTTGTAGTGAGAGCTCTTCTAAACTTGTCTGAGGTGCCCACACCTTGCTCTGAGACTGCCTGCCCAATGAAGCAGGGCTTCTGACCCCAACTTGCTGCTCCACCAGCTACTTTGCTATTATTGCTTTCAAAGCAAACCCTTTCAGCCCTCAGTCCAGGGCAACTCTGGTAAAGATCAGCCCCTGCATTTCCTCTGTGTTGGGAAGCTCTCATCTCCAGCAGTCCTGCAGGACAAAAGAGAGGTGGTAGATGCCTCATCTCTGGAAACATTCAAGGCCAGGCTGGATGGGGTTCTGAGCAACCTGATCTAGGTAAATATGTCCCTGCTCATGGCAGGGGGGTTGGCCTAGATGACCTTTGAAGGTCCCTTCCAACCCAAACTATTCTATGATCCTACGACAGTCAGAATAAAATAGTATCCAACAATCTGCCTATGTGAGAGCTGTTTGGGTAGCTCTGATAAGTGGCAGATTTCATGAGGAGTGAGCAGAAAGGCTCCAGATAGCCTTTTCCAGCCACAGCCCTGCCTGCTGTGCTGCAGACTACACATCTATATCTCTCTGGTGCCCTCCCCAGGCAGGGAACTCATTTCTGGCCAGCCAGGAGCAGGAGGAAGGTAACAGCTGCTGAAGGGCTGAGGTTGGAATGCTGTCTCACTGAGGTGCCAGCAGCAAGGCCATGACAGCCTCCAGCCAGGCCACCCTCAGTCCCCATGCACTCTGTGTAAGGAGTGGGCTTCACTCTCCCACCGTTACCTGCAAGGCGGCCCAGGCCTCCATTTCCCAGCCCAGCATCTTCTTCGATTTCTTCTAGCTCCTCCAAGTCCAAACCCAGCTATTGGGGAAAGAGACACAGCAGAACATGTCAACAGCTGGGGATGTTCATCTAGGAGAGCAAACACAGTTCCGAAAATCCACAGCACAGGCAATTAAACCCATGGGCATTTATGCATCCTCCCACCCTGCCCTCCTCACAAAGCATCTCACCAGCTTCTGGTCCCAAGCAGTCCAATTAATTAGAAAACAGTTTAGCCCATCATCAAACATTGCTTTCCCATGAAGTAGGTTTCCTTAGAGACCCCAAATAAAACACTTGTTTCATCGCAGCCCCTCATGCCAGGAGGCATTTCCACCAAACTCACCATTGGAGACAGGACAGCAAAGGGCCAGATCAGTGCAGAAGGGACCACTGAGTCCTGCCCCAGTTCATGCGCTGCCCTTCTGCTCATGCCCACCCAGTCTTTGAGGAAGGGCATGGTCACTCTGGCAGCTAGTTAACAGAGTGTTCACCGTTACGCTCCTGTCTGGCCTGCGCTGAGCCCCTTGGCTGGAGTCCATGGCTGGAGGACATCTCATCACAGTCTACAGCTACCTCACAAGGGGAGGAGGAGGGGCAGGTGCTGATCTCTCTGGCAGCCAATGACAGAACCCAAGGGAATGGCCGGAAGATGTGCTGAGGAAGGTTTAGGTTGGACATTAGGAAAAGGTTCTTCACCCAGAGGGTGGTGAAGCACTGGAACAGGCTCCCCAGGGAGGTGTCAAAGCCCCAAGCATGACAGTGTTCAAGAAGAGACTGGACAATGCCCTCAGACACATGGTGTGAACTGTGGGGCTGTCCTATGCAGGGACAGGAGCTGGACTCAATGATCCTTTTGGGTCTCTTCCAACTTAGGACATCCTGTGGTTCTATGATCTCACCTCAGTGCCAGAGGGGACAGTGAGGAGTCAGACCGAAACCATAGCTGCTCCCCAAACCACTTCCAGCACTTCAGCAGTTTGCCACAACAAACTGGGAAAGCCTCATGCACAGTGTGACGGGGGTAATAAAAACTGAGGCAAATTCTGTCATGGACAGAGCCATGCTAGATACGAGATCTCCCATCCCAACTAAGCCAATGGTCATGATGATCTCCACATGTCAGAGGCTAGAGCAAGGGAAGCCTCCACTTGCATATGTCAGGCCAAATCCACACATGGAAAATACCTTGCAAGGGGACTTGGGGATCCTCCCTGAAAAAAGGCAGCTTGCTCTACAAGGCACGACACCTCAGACAGGAAAAGTGTCAGGTCCCTCCCTGGAAATGCCTTCCCATCTCTTCGCAGGGAAAGTGCTCATCATGGCGTTTCATCAACAATTGTAGCACCTGATTTTGAGAGATGGTGACAAAGCCCAGCTTCTGCTAGAAAGTGTAACACGGAGCAATCCGATAGGGCTGGGGGGAAGAGGAGCAGGGGAGATAGAGCTTTTGGGTGAGAAAGCCAAAAAACTCATACTCTGTCAAAAAGGTCACTGTCCTGCCGCAGAGATGGCTGCATGGCCTTGCATTTTTGATTGCCTTGGTGGTACTCAGCTATGTTTTTTCCTGTTTGAACTCATCCAATAAAGTTTTAATTCAAGCAGCGATTCACTTTTATCTGGCAGCACTGCTGTGGTGCCTTGTGTACCTGCATGTATGAACTGCAATTTGGTGGTTTGGTGCTGTAGTTTCCCCTTCAGGCCCCCATCATTAGACTACATCTCCCATAATAAACCATCATCTCTCCTATGTGCAGCCTCATCTTTTGGGATACTGGTGGTGCTTTCTGGGTACTCTTCTAGATTTTCCCAGCCACTGCAGGAAAACAGTGGTTTGAGAAAGCCATACTCCAACTCTCAAGGAAACCCAGGTCCTCCCATGGTATTCTCTAGGGGATGAAAAACACTAACAGAGATCCAGGCCTTGCTTTGTTTACTCAAAATAACACATCCTTAGGAGGAATCCCTGAGAAATAAAGACATCTGACCCTCTGCATGGAAAGGTTTGGCCAGTTCCTCAGGAGGACTCCAGTACCCCCACAAGACTTTACCTGGTAAATGGCTTCATCACAAGCACTCTGCAGGCCCAGGTTCACCATAGTGTTCTGCAGAGTGCGGCCCATGTAGAACTCCAGGGACAGGTAGTAAATGCGCTGGGGAGCCAAAGCAAGACGCTTACAGACAGCACAGAACTATGCTTTCAACAAAGTCACTTAAAATTAAGAGCAGACCCAAATGCTTCCCTGAGTAGGGACGTCTTCCCAAACTGGCTCTTTGTGCCTGCTGCTGAACACCATGCACTGCAGTTTGTTTTTCAGAAGGCTCTCACACGGGATGCCAGCCAACCCTCTGCCACACATCTCCCTGCCAACAGCCTTCTATAGAAAAATCTCAGTGCCTGCTAAGTGTTTCCCTAATTAACTTAGGGCAAGAATTATCTAGGATGCTGAATGGTATATTTATACACCATCAAGCTCAGCAGAGGTGATGCTTATGCTGAGCTTTTAAAGTTTTCCCATGCTGAGCTGAAGCTGATCCAGAGCCTGCTGAAAGCTGGAGCAAGCCCTCAGCCCCATGGACAGCAGTCAGGCTCAGGGCCAGGCACCTTCCTGTGAGGTTCTTTTTGGGTTTTTTTTGGTTTTTTTTTTTTTTCAGTGCATGGGTAGGTCCTCCTCCCCTCGTTGAGTTTCACACACAGGTTTCACCCTGTGGAACAAATAAACTGTCCCACAGGTGGCAGGGTTCCCAACACAACTGTGCCAAGACAGGCTGCTCTGCAGTGACCTTCCAAGTTTCAGAGGAGCCGTGCCTGTGCCATGGATGCTAATGAAAGCCTGTTTGTTGGATGAAAAGCAGGCTGTACAAACTTTTGCCCTTGCTCACATTTATCACTATAGATATTTTTATAAACAAACAGGAATTTTGAACAGAGCATTAGTCTGCCTTAAAATCATGCTTCCCCTTGAATCTCTTTCCTTCATCGGTGGGAACTTTTCCTGCTAAGCAGCAGGATTACCCACTCTGACACCTCTGCTGGGAGTCTGAAAGGATCCATCTGTTCCTTGGGGCTAATCAGAAAGACTGAAAACATCCCACAGTTGCACAAATACTCTGTGCTTTTCAGTCTCCTGACATGTTTCTAGTGAATATCTAAGTGCAGTGAAGAATAAGCAAACCCACTCCAAACTCCTCTTAGACTTTATGGGATCTGCACAATCCCTTCTGCTGATGCAGCAATATGGATCAGTGTGCATTTGTGCGAGTAAGGACAAAAGGGAGAGCTCCACGCACCAGCCTAACTCCCAGTGCACAGGCAGCCACACTGGTGTGAAAGTGCAGTTTGTTTCTTGAGTCAAGGCAATATTCATAACTTCAAGAAAAAAGCTGACTCAAGGAGGCAGCTGCCTGCATGCTGGGCGTGTATACACCTTTTCTAGTATACACCTGCCCTCTGGGGCTCTCCAGTTAAGTGCTGAATAATGTCCTGCAGCCCCCAACGTTTCCAGCATCACCATCCTGACTTGGCAAGTGAGGAGGAGAGGAGGGAGCAGGCCAAGTCCCCTGGGAACTACCAGCTCCCCAGGGTTTGGTGACCTGGGAGAGCTTGTCTGCTTTTCACAAGGCAAGAAACACCTCTCCAGCCTCAAAGCCAAGCTGCCTGTGGGCTCTGCAGGAGCAAAGCCAAGACATGGCTGTGCTGAGGCATGTGCTGAGATGTGGAGGTGATGATGCCCACAGGGGACACTACCACGGTAGTGTGAGTGCAGAACATGGCCATGGTGAAGCGTGCAGAGGAGTTGGCAGCAGCAAGGCTCATGTGAGGACGTGCTCACAGGGGGTTCACAGGGGACATGGCTGTGACAAGGCGCAGGGAGTCACAGTCATGGGGACGCCTGAGGGAGAACATGGCTATAGCAAGGCTCATCCGGAAAGGACTGCAAAGAATCACATGGGGTGAACCCATGGGGTGAACCCCATGGGGTGAACCGTGTGAGGGACCTGGCCACAGTGATGCCCATCAGGACACGGCCATGGGAGGACGTGTGCAAGGAACATGGCTGGGTCAAGGCCCATGGGGATACTGCCATGGTGAGGTGCATGAAAAGGACATGGCCAGGCAATGCCCATAGACATGCAGCCATGGTGAGGTGCATGAGCGCCACAGCAAGGTGCACACAAGGTACCTGGTCATGGTGATGCCTGTGGGGACAAAGCCACAGTAGGGTGCATGCAGGTGATACAGCTGTGGCAATGCCCATGGGGAAGAAGCCATGGTGAGGTGCACAAGGGACACAGCCATGGTAAGAGGCCAAGGCTGTGGTTATGCCCAAGAGGACACGGCAACAGCAAGGTTCCCGCAAAGGACACGGCCGTGGGCCACATCTGCAGTGAACCCCGCGGGGAAATGGGGAAGGTGCAGCTGCCGCGGCGGGGCCGGTGGGGGCTCACCTTGGGGTCTCGCTCGTAGTAGTGCTGCTGGGTGCGGATCCAGCGCCCCACCAGGTGGTCACGCACCGTGTGGGCTAGTGCGAAGTAGTAGTCCCGGGGGGTGGCGACGTTGCGGTCCTTGACGAGGGTGAAGTGGAGATGGCGGTTGAAGCTCTTGCGAACCTCCGCCACATCCCCCAGCCCCGCGATCCCCCGCACGCTGATCTGCTTCCGCCGCTCCCCGTCGCTCAGCGGCGCCGCCATCCCCCCTCGCCGCCGGCTCCGCCGCCGGCTCCGCCGCTGCCGCAACCGCAGCCGACGCCACCGCGCCTGCGCCTCCACTGCCCAAGATGAGGCGGAGCCCCGCACGGCCGGCGCCCGGCCTGACCCCCTATGAGGGGAGCGGCCTCCCGGCCCTGTCTGACCCCGACACTGGGGGGTGGCTGTCACTACCCTGCCCCATCCTGGTGCCCGGGACTGGGGTGGCGGCGGGGCGAGGTTGGTGGGGACGGGGATGGTGTGTAGGGACCCGGGATGGCGTGAGGAGATGGGGATGGTGTGTGAGGACAGGGATGGCCTCTAGGGAATGGCTTGAGGAGTCAGGGGTGGCATGTGCGGACAGCGATGGTGTGGGGGGCTCAGATGGCATGTGGAGACGGGTGGCATCAGGGCACTCATGAGTCTTATTGATAGAGGGAACTAACTAACTAAAACTTCAAGGGTGCCTAGTGTAGAGCTTTATGTAACCAATTATGTTAAGAAAAAAAAGAACCTCGTCGAATGCCAAGATAAGAAGTTTTACAGCACCTAGATGTAAACCTAAGGCACCTAGCTGTAAACTTGAGAAGATGAGATAATGAAGATTCACAGCAAAAGGGGGGAACCAGTCTGGCAGCTTGGTTTCCAGTCTATTCAACATAATGAGCCAAAGGTAAAAAGTTCACTGTGACAAAGCTGAAGGAGCCTTCATCCAAAGACCCCTCCTCAAGACCACCAGATGGCATTGCTCAGGCGTAACAGGGAGGGGTCAAGGAGGAGACTATGGAAATGATTACCTGGGACTCATTTTAATAAGAAGCGGGGAAAGGTTATGAGTATATATAGGTGTTCCTGGGGTCATTATGAATATGTCACACCTTACTGTATTTAAACACACCTCACATTGTTAGAAGTTGCGCATGAATGGTGGAATGGTCCCCCTTGCGCCCGACGTCGAAATAAACATATCTGCTTTATAACCCTGTGAGTTATAAAGTTTTATGACTTTATAGCTTGTAAAGTTGTTTCCGCGTGTCATTATTAGGAGCGGTTGATGGAATTGGGGCTGTTCAGCCTGGAGAAAAGGAGGCTGAGGGGAGACCTTATTGCTGCCTACAACTACCTGAAAGGAGATTGTAGCATGGAGGGTGTTGGTCTCTTCTCCCAAGCAGCCAAGTGATAGGACAAGAGGAAATGGCCTCAAGTTGCAGCAGGGGAGATTTAGATAGGATATTAGAAAAAAATTCTTCCTGGAAAGGATTGTCAGGCATTGGAACAGGCTGCCCGGGGAAATGGTGGAGTCACCATCCCTGGAGGTGTTTAAAAGGTGTTTAGATTAGGTTCTTAGGGACATGGTTTACAGCTAGAGTTAGGTTACTTAATGGTTGGACTAGATCCCGAGGGTCTCTCCCAACCGAAATGATTCTATGAATCACTTTTTTCTCAGCACATCACACCCACCCTGTGGGCTCTGGCACTAAAAGCCACACAACCACCATATTTTCATTTTAAATTGGGATTTTATTATCAGTACAGTGGGGTTCAAGTGTCCTCTGTACACTCAGCTGCAGATCCAGCAGCCCTGCAGCACAGCACACCCCATACCACATCTCACTGCCCCAGGGAAAGGACAAGGCTGTGGCCATAAGCCCATGAGTTGGGACAGGCAGTGCTGGCTCTCCAGGGGCCTGGGATCTTTTGTAGCCCCAAAAGCGCACTCGAATCTGCTCTAAACATCCATGCACATACAACACAGTTCCACAGTTAGATTACAGATACCACAAGTCCTCTCCAGCTCCCGCTGCCTCCAAGATCACTTCCAGCCCTACTGGTGGAGTGGTGCATCACAGCCACCCTGCCACAGCTCAGTGCAACCACAATACACTTCGCTTTGATAAATAAAGGTATCTGCAGGAAGTGGCACTCAAAACACCACATAAATGCACTCAACCCAGGTCTTGCATCAACTTTGCCAAGGCACAAATGTCTGTGAGGTCCAATAAGCCACACTCAGGGTTTATTTTTGTGGCTGTGTCTTGTCCATCAGTCTTGCCCCGAGTGATTCTAGAACTGTCAAATCCATCTTCAGCCCCATACCCAACTCCCAGGCCTTGTAAATCTGGTATCATCTTCCACCACACAGCTCCAACAGCCAGGGAACCATCATTAGGCTGTAGCCTTTAACGCTACAGGGCACATGGGCTCTAATTCATGCCTCTAAGTTCATATCAAGTTTCTAGATTGCTCTGGAGCTTTTCTAATTCAGCAAGTAAAATGCAGAGCTGAGACTTACATTGCACACAACCTCACCTTTAAACACAGAAGTAGTAAAATAAAAATAATCACTGGAAACTGCTTACAAGCAGGAAAAAGCACCCTGTAATCAGGATGGCAAAGAGTTTCTTCTGGAGTGACCCTTTCCTACAGCAACTTCAGCACAGTACAACCACATAGTACAGGCATAATCCAAAACAGCATTTTTTTTCTCATAGAGATCATAGATGTCCTGCAGAGTCTTGGTTTTCCTTCAACAATGATCAAGTTTTACATCAAGCTGTCTGCAGATGCTGTCAAATCAAGGCTTATTCCTTAGATACTATATTCTGCACTGTAAAAAAGAGCTAGTGATGGAGAGGACTTGCCAGGGAGTGGAAGGAAAGGGGCCTAGTTTATGACGACCTCCCAGAATCCAAAAGCAGGCCCTTCAATAGATTCTCCCATGTTGCGCTTCCAAAAATTAAGAATCCCAAAAGTTGCCTTCGAGGAGCTTTAGTACTGCAGCCTATTGAGCGAGTCGATGTAATGAAAAGTGGCTCCCAATGCCCAGCTCGTTTCAACATTGTCAATTTTCCGGGCAAGCTGGAAAAAAAAAAAACCAAAACCAACCAACCAACCAAAAAAAGTTAAAACACAAGTTTTTGGGAGAAGGAGAAGCATGTAAGGTAAATACAGTGCTGAACGTTATCACAAATGGTCATCACCACCATGGGGACAGTGTTCCTCCACCCCCTATCACAGAGCATGTGTTGGAGCAAGAAGGCAAATTCAGGACTGAGCTCCAGGCATGACAACTGCTGCCTCAGCACCCTCCTGCCCACCCTCCCCAGCAATCCCTTTTGTGCATCACCTTAAAGACTTGGCTCTTCGGGAAGCCGAGTTCTTGCAGGAGGAAGGTGATGTATGTCAGGTCCATGCAGAGAAAAGGGCTGCTCCTGGGGCTGATTTCCATGGTCTTACATACTAAGGAGAAAGAAAGCAGTGTATGAACATGCACTGTGGGCCCAGCTTTGAAAAACCTCACATGAATCCATAAAACACCTCGTCAGTTGAGTTGGACAGTGACAGAACCTGTTACAATGGGGCTGAAATGACATGCACATGTTAGCAGAAGCACAGAAGCTTTGGCACACTGGAAGGATGATCACGGCATCTTGTCTTGCCCCTAAGACAGCTGGGTTTCTTGTACTTCTCCAGAAAAGGATGAAAAGGGCCTCCAACTCCCCTTCTATCTACTTTGAGCCTTTAAAAATATGAGCAATTTTGTTTGTTAAGCATAAACACTCAATAGATTTTGACAAAACCAAAGGAAAAAAAAAAAAAAGACAAAACCAAAATAAAACCCACTTCCCTTCTCAGGAAGAATTACGCAAATCATAGTCCAGAAATCAGAAATGCAATAATTGTTCAGTCATTCATAAAGTTTACCAAAGGTCAAAGCCTGAGTTTGTGGTATTAAGTAAAGAATGTTACATTTGTCAGTCTGCATAGGCAGTTCTCGCTGCAGCTGATGAAGCAAAAAGCTATGAATATTTTTTCCCCCCTCTTCTGATTAACAGTTAAGCATATGAACAAATCTTAAGACAAAAAGAAAAAACAGGTTATGCTAACAGGATGAGAACACCACATCTATTTTTAAAGCACAATCTCAGGACAACTGTTAACTGACAAGTTTATTACTAGTTCTTGAGGGAGTTTTGAAATGTATTATGTGTCTTATGTAGGCTGCAAAAGCAAGAATTAACATAAAAATGGTTGAGATTTTCAGAAATAAGCAGAAATGTTGGTAAGATGCTACAGAGAGAGGTGCTGAATATCTACTTTAAATCACAAAATCGGGCTTCTTAGCATGTCACACATTTGCCACCCAGGTATGAATTTACACACAATTACTAGTGTGTATTCACTCACCATATTTAGCTGCAATTTCAAAGTCACCAACAGTTACGCTTCCTCCTTTTTCTTTATCTAAAAGAAAAAAAAAGTGCTTTATTTAATGTTTTTTGTATAAGGGAATTGTAGATTCAAGTCATAAAAGTTGTTTGGAAATCAAACCTTGAGCCACTGAAATCAATGATAAAACTCACACTCTCTTTAAAGATAAAAGCACCTTTAAGGATTCTTTATACAGATTGAAAAGCCTAATTTTATGAAGAACTTCCAGCCTTGTTTCCTAAAGAAACATAGTTTACAGACTCTCTCACCTTGTCCCCATGTCTCTGATGCCCTGCCCTGTGATGCCTGAACACAGTTACCAAACACCTTTAACAAGATCTGTCAAGGCAGTGGTGCTCTGCAACATAATAAATTTGAAATCATTTGTAAAGCAAAGTGGCTGAGCAGGGGAGTATGTTTGTCCAAACTGTCTTGAGATCTCATCACCTGTTTTCAACCACTGAACACGATAGCCTTGGGTACACCAGTGTACCACTGGAAAAGAGATGGGATGTATTCTGTATACATGTGGAATCACCTGAAAATCTTCATTCCACCTAAAAAGGTCAGTAAAGCAAAACACAAAGTTCAAGATCACTTTACTGCTTTAACACCCAATAAATTTGTTTATCATTATGAGGGCTTCTTTTCTATTTTGGATTGTAAAGTTAATCAGACAACAACGATCTCCGAAATGCAGACAGTTTGTTTAAAAACCATGACCAGAAATTGCAGGTCCTATTTCACAGCTCCAGTCCCTTCTTTATAGAAATCAAATAGCATTCAGTATACAGTCAAGACCAACACTGCACAGCAGTGTAACAAAAGACTAAGTTCCATGACAGCTCAGCAAAGCATTGTGATGTGCGTAAGTGCTACCATTTCTTCCACAACTTGTCATTTAAAATGAAATTAATAAAGAAGCAAACATACCTATGAGACCAACCTCTGCTGCACGGTCATAGTAGTAGGAGAAAGTATAAAAATCCAAGTCCTTCACCTCCTCAGCTTTATGCACTTTTTTGTAGAGCACCTTTGCAACTTTGGTGGAACAAGACTCATACAGAGACTCACCTAAAAGAAGGCAAAGAAACCCAGCATATTATAGGCAGAGAGTTAAATATACATATCATTCATTAGGGATCTGCCAGGAAACAGGCTCCCTTTTGCACAACAGCATTTCAAATGCTTCTCACAGAGAACTGAAATCTGCATCTTCTTCCAGTGGCAACACTTAACCATCCTCAGGTTGGGACTAAGTATGCAGAGATGGACAACATCATTTGAGGCAGAAGTTTTTTAAAGACCTGTGCAGGGATTGCTCAGCTCCACCTACTTTACCACTAGCAGTTTTAGTGACTGGACAGACACACCATGGTACAAGAATCTGCAGAATCTCTTTTAACAGCCCATTGAGAGGAGACAGACAGAACAGTAAACACAGCATCTAGTGTTTTTGCAAGAGGCTGAGAATATATCATTTACTCTGCTAATAGCATCCTGTCCTAGATAGGAAGAGTGATTAATCACTATACCTGCCTTCTGTCCTTTAATTTTGTACGTTATCTCAGCATGTTGCCACTCTGATTCGAAGCCAGGGGGTAAACAAGGGCTGATCAATTCCTCCCATTCTCCTACTGCAGAAATGAAACAAAGCCACATCAGGGAAAAACATAAGAAGTTAATTTCAGATCCATCACCCCCAGCCCTGCTCCATAGGGTACTACAACCTCAGCAAGGCACCTCCAAGCCCTGTCATGGCTCAGATGTCCCATCATCCCCCCAGTGATGAAAATAATTCAGGTCTCCTGGGATCTAGCAGTGTCACCACCTGCATTTGTCTCAAATGCACCCAGCCATGATGACAGGAGTCCACATACCACTGAGAACTTCAAGCCAAGTGAGAAGGGGACAGACAACTCCTCCCTCCACAACAGGACTTACGTACCCTCTGCTCAGACACAACCCTTGAGTGCCCCGAACTTACAGGTTTTTCCCTCAACTCCTCCTAAAATGGCGAGCCTTGCTGACATCAGCCCAAGTCCCAGGTAACTGCAAAGGGATAAAAGCCTCTGTGAACAACGAACATCCTTCCTCTTTTACTCTACTGACAACTCGGCTGGGACATGCCAGCAAAATGACTCGAGTCAGCAGCTAACTCTGGTAAAGTGAACAGTGTGACAACCTGCTCTCTTATTACCCTTATCCAGAAGGATAATCTCTCTTTGAAAAAGCACAGGCAATAGCTGTCAAGGGTCAAGGCAATAGCTGGCTCCTGAAGAACTGGGAACTGTTCCTCTAATGTTTCTCCTACCCTCCTCAAAGGCAGCACAAACTCTCACACACAGAATTGACTCTTTTTGAGCCCAAACACACCCCACAGCAAGCACAGGTGTGGGACGAAGCTAATTCCCTCTGCCCAAAACATTGGGAGCAGGGAAAGACAGTGAGAAGGAAGGAATGCCAGAGACAAAGTGGTATGAACTGACTATAATCCCCATCCTCCCTCCTCCTGCAACACTTGGTGGTGAGGAGGTAGAAGAGTTGGCAGTAAAGTTGAGACTGGGAAGAAGGGAGAAGTGGGAGGAAGATGTTTTTGATTTTGTTCTTATTTCTCATTATCCTACTGTTTAATTTGCAATAAAATAAATTAACTTCTCTAAGTCAAGTCTGGTTTGCTCATGACAGTCATTGGTAAATTACTTCCCTGTCCTGATCTTGACTCAAAAGCTTTTTGTTCTGTTTTCTTTTTCCTGTCCTGTTGATGAAAGGGGAGTGATAGAGCTACTTGGTGAGCAGCTGACAGGCAGCCAAAGTTTATCCACAACAGCAAATGCTTCTTCCCAGTACTCATTTACAAGGACCCCACTTTAGCAAAACAGCTAGATATCACTGAATTCATAGAAAGCTTCCATCTGTACAGTGTGCTCTCCTTCCCACAACTAACCTGTAGGAATACAGCTTGTAGGTGTTGTTAAACATGTGAAATGAAGTTGTATGGCCAGCTGGTGATGTCTGGAGAGTTGCCTGGAGGGAGAAAAAGATGTTACTGCAAGGTTTCTGCCAGCAAGAGCAAACATCAACAGCACAATCTCCCAAAACATTACCAAAAAGTTAAACAATCCTAGTGTGGTTCAGAGAGAAATTATGAACTTGCAAGTATTTTGATTTGACTGCTGATACACAAGACAACCATAAAACCTTGAGCTAAAATACTATCTTCACATGACAGAGTCTAAATTGGTTACATTTCTATTTGTATCCACACCAAACTGGTGTATGAAAGAATTATTTTAATTAAAAAGGAGTCCTTATTCCAGCTCTTAACTGCTTTTATCTAGAGGATACAGTAACTGCCTCTTCACATGATCCCTACCAGAGAAAACTGCACACAAAATAACATGAAAGCCAGGCAAGCACTGACTTCCTACTCAAGTGAATTCAGCTGTGAACTTCCACAAGCCATCTCTATGCTTACCAAGGAACAGAGTGAGGATCAGCCTGTGCTCTGAAGAAATGAAAAGGTAATTGTCTAAAGCACTTTGCATCCCCAAGTGCACCAGTATGGCTAGTGTGTCTGTGGGGAGAAAAGCTCAGGCCACAAGGCTGATCATGCTGCTTGCATCTTACACCATCTCTAAACCCAGAATGTCCACATCCTGGACTCTTCACATCCCCTGTCATTCTGCTGTAAGAGCACAATGTCTTGATTAGCCCAGTCTGGGACACCAGATACAGCATCCCAACCCTTTGCTTTTGCACAGCTTTACTATGAACAGTATCTTTGCTCAGGCTAGAGCCTGACAATTCCACATCCTCAGGGCTTCTAGCCCACAGAACAGCTGTAAAAACACCACAACAGCAAGCTGAAATGATAAACTTCAGCATGTATTTTTTACTGCGTAATAACAGTTGCTCCTTAGAAAACATTCATTTGCAACTGAGTGACCTCAGCAAAACCAGAATCAAGGATTGATAAGGCATCTTACTTTGTTCTTACAAGCCAATATAGGCCAAATGTTGGAGCTGAATTCATTAACAGCACTGCCTTTGAGTTCCTTTCTATAAGCAGCACAAACAGAGAGTCAAGGATTAAGACCCTCAGGTGAACACTGCATTTTCCCTAAGATAAAGCAGACCTGGTAGATTCACCACATGCACCACTGACCCATGAGGTGGAGTAAGAGGACTGACAAAGGGTTGTAAATGCCTCCATGATGGATGATAACAAGGCAGATGTGACAAAGTGACCAGGGTTTTTCTGTCAGAAGTGTGGCTTCATGTCACAACAACAAACTCTTGGTCTGTCTCCAAGAGAAGCAGATCTTAGCAGTTAGTGATTTCTGCAGGAGCACTTCCCAACAGTGTGCATGTTCACATTACCTCAGTGCGTGGAAGGAAGGTGATCTGTGTTGATCCACCACCCAAATCCAGCATCCCTACGCTTCTCTTCTGAGGATCAGCTAGGCTACCTGAAATGTGTGACAAAACAGAGATAGCCATGGTGGGCACTGTGAGAAACTGGCTAGGAACAAAACCAGAAGTATACTGGTAAAGAAAGAGGACAATCTAACTTCACCTGTCAGCTTCCAGCCAGAACTAAATTATATCCTTATCTACTGGGCACTTATTTTGGCTTTACCAGGGTTCCCTGAAAATCTTCAAGTGACAGAGTTTCTATTATTTCTCTGGTGGCTATTCATGACCTAATTACACCAGCTCTGGTGATTGGATTCCTAAACATTTCTCAGTAGATGCAAAGACCCCTTTGCAAATTCTACTCTGGTAACCACTTTGTAACAAAGAGGAATGTGGTTTTGTTGGCCTCCTTTCCCTGATCCCTTAGGGATATTTTGCAGATTCCTTTCCTGTGGCCAAGGGGACGACAGAATGAAAAGAGCTGGCCTAAGAGACTCAGGTCTCTTGAAATTCTTCCTGCTGACAGCCTAGACCCCTCTTCTTATTAAATCCAGTTCTTCTCAGTTAGCTCCTTCGAATACACCTTCCTGATAAGATTAGTTTGTGCCAAGTACCTCAGTACCCCTCATAACAGCTGATGTTAGAAGATCTCTGACCTTTCTGATATTTCCTGTGAGCATAAAAAGTTTTAGAGCACTTATCATACTGCTTCACACGCTGTGTGCACTGAATAAAGCACTCAGGAAAGGAGACTGCTCCACTTATTGTCAGAGAGGGGTTCAACTCACTTTTTTCTTTACTCTTCAGCTACCCTTTTGTAACTCAGTGGTGTAAATACTTCTGGTATTTCTGTCATAAATCTGTAAGGAAGTAGCACAGCACTTTCTTTCATTCTGAGCAGCTGCCAAGCAGATCTAGAATATCCACATTAAAGATTTAGCCAGAATTAGTGGCAGACTTTAAAAAGGAATAAAATGCTCTAGTACCTTACAGGAAAATGAAAGAAAGGCTATGTTAATCCTCTAGGAAAGGGGATTAAACTCCTCATTCTGGCAAGTAAATGGCCGAAATCCTAATGACTTTAAAAGGCTAGGCCAAAAACAACTGCTGACTTACTCCCAGAGACTTCTTTCTGCCACTCCACCCCAATGAATGAGCAAATGCGATGCAAGGGCAGAAAAGAGCATGAATTTCACAGCATCACTCACATCTTTATGCACATGCTCATGTACACATACCTGTTAAAAAATTTATTGTGATCCAGGCTGAAATACCTAATAAGGGAAATATACAGAAAATGCACCGTTAGATCATAGCATTTCATTTTATCACACAACAAATAAGGTGAGATGAATTGAAAGGTCTTCCTGCTCTAGCTGGAGGCATTTTTAAGTTTTCTCATACAATTTAACTGTACCATTGAAACAAAATCATCAGCAAACCAGAGCTTGTCATCCAACAGACAGAGACACCACATATCACCTGCCACAAGCTCCCTTGTCCCCCTTTCATAAATGGAAGACTTCTAATACAAAGTCTCCAAAGCATATTTAGCTGAGAGCTAAGCAAGAAGGACCTTCAAGAAAGATGAACAGGACTGGCTCTGCTGAGCTCCCCTGACCCACCCTGCCCCAAAGCCAGTGCTGCCACAACTTTCAGTGGCTTAGATTAGATACCTTGAACAAAAAGAATGACATTCTATACCAGAGTTTATGTGATATTTGGAAAAGAAGCCCCACATATGAAGTGCCCGGAGAACTCTGTATTTCACAGGTCAAAAACTTAATTGAGAAGTCACAAAGGCTTTAGTGCTTAGCTAAAAGATAAGGAAATGACTGACACTCGCATTGTTCATTTTCTAGGAAAACATACACTGGCAGGCTTTTATTTGACGTCAGGCACTTGGCTTTGCTTTTGAATATTAAGAATTCTAATCTTTTTAGTGTTCCAATTTTTCCTATTTTCCTCTAAGGATTTTTGTGAGCTGTACTGTTCCTGTCCTCTTGTTTTATAAACCTTTGCTCCATAAATTAGATAAACTAGTGGGCCTTATGTTAATAAATGTAAATATTTATCCATGTGGTTAAAACTCAAGGCATTCTAGGGAACACAGTCTAGTTCAGCCTTTGGCTGAACCAAGGCTGTCACTGCTATTAACAATTGTAAAAGAAAACAAAAAGAAGAATTACAATGTCTTTCATTAAGCAGTAAAAAAGAAACTCATAAACAGCTCCTAGTAGCTCCAACTATTTTAAAGTTTTGTTTCTAAGCAGTTTTAAAACACATTTCAGCACTCAGTTACTTATAATAGAATGCAGACATGTTTCTTCAAATTATTTTAAATCAAGACTGATTCTGGGTTCTGCCTCAGTATTTTTTATGAGAATCAACTTATTTCAGCACGTATTTTCTTGTCTATGTAACATTTTTTCAAATTGAATTCACAATCACACTCATTAGATCAGTTATAATTAACATCATGATCAAATACTTCCAGAAAGCTCTGACGAGCACTGCCAAGAGCAGGGTGTGCAAACCCAGTTGTTGTAGACCATCTCAACAAGTAAATACTCAGAAACCTTTCCAGAAGTGCTGACTGCACAGTGGCTTCCTGGTGATCCCATGGGAACTGCCTGGCACTCAGAGCTTTGAAAATCAGGACAGACTTCAGGACCTCAAATTGGAAAATGTAGCACAAGATCTCTTCGGCAGGCACTGCCTGAGGCAGTGTAAAAACTGCCCAACCCGCTGCTTGGGGGTTCCTGCTACAGTGAGTGGGGATTCTCACAATGCAGCAGGAATCTCCAGGATTGCAGAAAGGGTCTCCACAAGTTAGCCTACCTTCATCAGTTCCTTTCATTATCGACACGCAGTTGTCCCTCACGAAGAAGGGGGAAGCCTGAAAAATCTCCTTCACCTGTAGTTCAAATACAAGCTACACTCAGAGAAATCTTTTTTTCAGCTGGAAAGCAGGGTTTTTTTAAACTCCAGTTTTACACAACTGCTTTTCTTCTCTGGACCAGATCCTGACTGCTGCTCACCCTGTGCTCTGCTATGAAAGGTTAGTGACTTACACACTGGCTCTGCAGCTTGGTGCAGAGACAGGGATGGATGTGTGGGTTTTCAAGCATGAAGGTTGATCAGAAATGCCATTAACAAGGGATGGACATGGGTAAAGAAGGGAGCCCAGTTCACTTTGCTGCAACTGGTCACCCACAGGTTATTATAAATGCAGAGCGTAGGCAGGAGATGGACACCCTGGCTGTCAGGAATGCCCCAGGGAATGGTATTTTTAACAGGAGCATGTTGGCTGTTAGAGGTCCTCTACATTACATCCTACATGTGGTGGCAAAGCCCTATGTTTCCGGAGCCCTCTAAAGTAACAACTGCAGCATTCCAGCTGAAATTCAGATGAATGGGCCAGCTTGCAGGCAGTACAGAACAAAACACACCACATTTCTTCCTTCCAGTTATTGCTTAGGAAAGAGTACATTTAGCGCACACTCAAACTTTCACTGCAGCTGTAAGGTCTGGAACATATTGCTTATTTTTATATTTTTTAAAAAAATTAAACGTATTTTACATGCCTATAAATACAATTTACATTATTTCCAACCAATATAAAGGAGTCACCTTGCAGCAGCAGGCTGGTAACGTGACCAATCAAACAGTAGAGTGCTTTTCTCAAAATAGCAGCATCCTAGTCAAAACCACCAGCAAATACACCCAGTAAGAACAAACCTATGATGACTGTCAGGAGTATCTCATTACACTTGTTATATTATATGTCATCTCCAGGCTTATTTGGAGCTGTCATAATTCCTCTGTGCTTGTACTCATGCAATTTCTTCCCCAAACCCCATTTGAGATCAGGTAGCTCTGTACTGCTTTCAGGGTTAAATTATAGGAATGGCTCACATACATGAAGATAAGAGAGTATGTACATTATACAGAAAGCACCAGATTTTGCTATAAAATTTCTGGAAAGCAAACGGAAAGACAAGAGACAGTACCTTATCCAGCAACTTCTGAGCCTTCTCTCCTGGCAGCAACCGTAGGCCAGCTGTGGCTTTCAGGACCAGAGGAGTAAACTTCCACAGCTCCATTGGAACGTCCTTCTTTGCCACCTCCAGGAGCTCTTTTATTCCCTGGACACTCTGTGAGCAGAGAAAGAACAATTTTTTGCATCTTAGAAACTCTTTAGATTTGCCTTTCTTAGAAGGGCAAAAAGGTGATAAGAGGTATGATTCACTGTAAATGTGGAACCGAGACAAGTGAATATCACAGGTGGTCAGGAGAAGGTAGAGGACTCACCATCTCTGATAGCATGACACATGGTAGATATAATGGGGTTATCCAGCAACAGGTCAAAAATGAACAGGAAGAGTCACTTTTTCAGTGACACAGAGCTCTCTGCCACTGAGTGTTTTGGCTACAAAAGGTTGGAAAAGCAGTATGATGACAAATCCTTGTGGGGGAACAAAAAAAAATTAAAGGTCTTTACTCACTCCTCTGCATGCTCATCAACTTTTACTGAGGGCTTGTATCATTTGGAAACACTTCCCTGAACTGAGACAGTTCAGCATCCTGTACCACAGCAACACGTGATTTGCAGGGCACATCAAGAACAGGAGGTTTTGGCACATGTACTTTCATAGCAACAGAAACAAAATTACCTTTTCAACATCATCAGCATATGCGGATAGACCTGGCTTCAGTGCTTTAAACGTCTCATGGGTTAATTTGGGAATCTCTGTTCAAAAGCAGTATTCCAAAATAAGTAATGGCACATACAATTTTGCATACACAAAAAGAAAATTACATCATTACGTGCTAATGGAAGTCAACTGAAGCCTCTGTTTAATAAACTATCAACAGCCACTTGAACTTTAAATACAGCCCTTACTATGGAATTAGCTCCCAAGGAAACTATTTTTAAAAGTCGTGACTGCTTTTCAGGTGCTTGTGTCCACTACGCACATATTTTTCATGCACATCAGACAATCACCAGATGGGTGCAAGTTCTCTTTGAGCCCTTACACCTGCCATGTGCAGCTTCCCAATCTGCACTAGTAACAAGGTTTCAGTGTGCTCTGTTCTGGCTAAATTTGACTCCAGCAAAAGCCAGTGGAAGCTTTACCACCATCTTCAATGGCAGCAGAGGGAACCAGACCTAAGTATTTTCGACAGTCACGATACAGACAATTATATAAACCTGCAGGCAAGACAACAAGAACTTGACATCCTCCTGTAACAAACTGTACTCAATAGTGTTACCTGCACTATATTCTGAGATTTTGTTTAAAGAGAAGCAGAGAAGAAGAGGCAAAGATTTAGGAATACACTGAAAGAAGAACGAAGGAAATTCATGGATTTTTGTTTAGTGCCTTTGGTGGCTAAGCCTCACACTAGCTCATTCTGCAAACCTAAGGTGCTCCCCCATAGGCAAATCACACCAAAAACCATACACTGCTAATCCTCAAAGCATCTACATGGGTTCTTTCATTTTTAAGAGTTTCAGAAATAGTAGCTGACAACACCTAAACAAATGAAGCTTACAACTGCAGAGGAAAACTGAAGCTTTTACATCCACTTCTGTCTTGCTTCTCAGCAATACTTTTTGTTCAGATGCAATACACAATTTAAATCAAACAGTGGAGTTCTGCAGTTTAAATCAAATACTGAAGCCAAAGATGCATTAAAACAGACAACAGAGAGAAGCAGCTCACTGCCAGATCTGGAGACAGCCAACAACCTCATGGTGAAAATCTGAGGAGAATAAGGCAGTCTGAACTTGTACCAAGCAGTGTGATGAAAAACTGCTTTTCTTCAAGGCATCATTCTAAAGGTAGAGCTGCTATTTAGTTCACATTCTGACATTACAGTATTTTCTCCGTGTTGAATGTTTTCCTAATTTCATCCAAACCCACATGCTTGAATCATAATATACTTCTTGATGTCTCTCTAGAGAGCTGAGGCATGTTTGTTCAAGTAATCCCTAGAAAAGAATCATCAATAATCTGCTCCATGTGTTAAGGAAGAAATAATCTATCGTGCAATGAGAAAGCCATACCTTTTGGCTGCTGTGTAAATTTAAAAATATGGATGCGAGTTCCTGTGCTTCCTGCATCAAACATAATTCCGTAAAAGATTGAGAGATCTGCGGTAAGTGCCTGATGGCTCGGTTTGTCTCCCCTGCTTTCAGCAGCTCCTTCTGTTGCTCCCATGACTGGTTTGGAATCCAAATGACATTTTATGTATGCAACATAAAGAGCTATGCATGCCAAAATCCCAAAAGCAAAGAACCGCTTTGATATCTTCATGGCTTCCATTTATTTGATGCTTTGTTTCTTCCCTTTATCAAACGTTTTCTTTCTTGTCTTTCACACAGAACAGGTGGTTCCCATATTACTCCTATATCCAACAGAAAAGGTACAGTTTATTTTCTAAACTTGCTGAAAGCATCTAAGTATGATGGTTATTTGACAAGGGACTTACAGGAGTAAACTTGACTTGAACATTAGTTAAATACTTAACTGTTAGTTGGTTTAGATCTGTGATAAGTTTGGCACAACAGTCAAGGTAAGCAGTAAGTCACTACAGGAACCAGTCTGGTAAAAAAAAAAAACAACTTAGACACAAGGAGCCACACACCACTGCTGGCAAGGAAAAGAATTAATGCCTGAAGCTCCTTCAGCACCTGGAGTAAGACTGATATATCAGCTACTGTCATAAGTGTCCATACAAGCCTCCAACCAGACTCCGCCCCACTGACCATGACTCTCTGGCTTCTCTCCTTCAGCCAGTTCACAGTCCACCTCACTACCCGATTGTCCAGACCACACTTCCTCAGTTTATCAGCAAGGATGCTGTGGGAGACTGTGTCAAATGCTTTACTTCAGTCAGGGTAGACCACATCCACCACTCTGCCATCATCTCTCCACTTGGTTATGGCCTCATAAAAGGCTATGAGCTTGGTCAAGCACGACTTCCCCTTGGTGAAGTCATGCTGGCCCCTAATCACCCTCTTATCCTTGATATGCCTTGAAATGACACCAAGGATAAGTTGTTCCATCACTTTCCCAGGGATGGAGGTGAGGCTGACCTGTCTATAGTTACCCAGGTCCTCCTTCTTGCCATTTTGAAGACTGGAGTGACATTTGCTTTCCTCCAGTCCTCAGGCATCTCTCCCATTTCCCAAGATTTGGCAAAGATGATGGAGCGTGGTCCAGCATTTACCTCAGCCAGCTCCCTCAGCACCTGCAGGTGCATCCCATCTGGACCCATGGATTTATGGATGTCCAGATTGCTTAACTGCTCCCTAACCCAGTCCTCATCAACCAAGGCAGACTCCTCCATTGTCCTGACTTCCTCTGGGGCCTCAGGGGTACAGGGCTCCTCAGGACAGCCTCTGGCAGAGTAGACAGAAACAAAGAAGGCATTCAGTATCTCTGCCTTCTCTGTATCTTCTGTCACCAGGGCACCCACCTCGTTCATCAGTGGGACTACACTGCCTCTGATGTTAGTTTTATCTGCCATGTATTTGAAAAAGCTCTTTCCATTGCCCTTGACGCCACTAGCCAGGTTTAATTCTAAGGAGGCCTTAGCTTTCCTACTTGCCTCCCTACACCCTCTGACAACAGCCTTATATTCTTCCCAAAGCGCCAGCCCCTCCTTCCATGATCTATAAGCTCTCCTCTTCCACTTGAGCTTACCCAGCAGTTCCCTGTTTAAGCACGCAGGTCTCCTGGCTCCCTTCCTTGACTTCCTACATGTCAGGATGCTCCGATCTTGAGCTTAGTAGAAGCAGTCCCTAAATGCTAACCAACTATCTTGGGCCCCTTTACCTTCAAGCAGCCTTGCTCATGGGATTTCCCCTAGCAATTGCTTGAAAAGGCCAAAGTTGGCCCTACTGAAGTCCAGGGTTGTGATTCTGCTTGCTATTCTGTTCCTGACACACGAGATCCTGAACTCCACCATTTCATGGTCACTGCAACCAAGACAGCCCTCAACCTTTACTGCTTCAACCAGACCCTCCTTGTTAGCGGGGATGAGGTCCAGCAGTGCACCTCTCCTAGGCGGCTCCTCCACCATTTACATTAGAAGGGCACTGGAGGAACCTCCTAGACTGTGGGTGGGTGGCTGGCTGAGTAGTCCTTCCAGCAAACATCAGGGAAGTTAAAATCCCCCATGGCAACCAGGGCCTTGCAGTTAACTTTGTCAGCTCCTGAATGGTGAAGCAGGTTCCAGAAGACTGGACAAGGACAATTTAAAACCAGTGTTTAAAAGGTAAGAAGGAAGATCCAGGGAACTAGAGTGCCCCCCTTCCTCCCCCGCCCCCAGCTCCAATAGCAGGAAAGAAACCACAGCAAAGCACAACACAAGAAAGCCACTCGTGCCCACGTGACATCATCCAGATGATTAAAATGCAGTCAGTGGTGATTTATAGGGAGCAAATTGCATTGTACCTTTCTTTCTTTGATAATGTAATAAAGAAGAGAAAGCAAACCAACTGACGAAATTGACTTAAACAAGGTTTTGACACATATATAATCTGCTGATGATACAAGTTCATGAGGGCCACAGAGGGCATGAGGGGGAGGAATTTAAATCCAAGGCAATTACAGTGTATTGTCCAAAACAGGTAGGAAAAAATTTTATAAAAATGGAGGAAAGCAAAACCACAGGCACAAATCCACATGAAGAATAGCTCAGCATAGGGATAAAGGAATCACAGATCATCACGAAACAGAAATCAGGGAGATGGCATTGAAACACAAACAAGCAAAGAAACAAACAAAACCCAAACCAAACCAAACAACATTCTGGCTTCTATCAGCACACACAGAAGTGTAGGTGGCAATTACTGCACATATCTGAGGTGATTACTGCGCTCTTGCATGTGCCAAAAAGGCCTCAGCTGCAGGTACATGAGAGCTAAAACATGTCACGATAGCAAAGCAGCAGGAACCGGGTGATCCTGTGAGGGGACATAAGTCTCCACCTCAACAAAGGGGAGGCTGGAAGGGTAAGGCGAACAGAGGAGCAGCAGCCTGACAGCACCACCCTCCTACTCCCATTTTCCTGCGGAGAACCGAGATTAATGCCTCCTGCCTATGTTAGGGGGCGCTGAGATTTGCTGCAAGAGGAAAGATGCAAGGGCGGGCAGGGCAGGGAACCCTTGGGGTGTCGGGACGGAGGCCGCCGGGCCACAGGCCGGTTGGCAGCCCGGGCCTGCGCAGCCCCAGCACGGCCTCTCAGCGCGGGTGGTCCGGTCCAGCCCGGCCCGCCCTAGCCTAGCCTGTCCTAGCCCAGCCCACGGGGCGCCCGCCCGCCGCCGCGCCCCTTCGCACACGTATCTCCGTGCCCAGGCCTCCGCACCCACTGGGACCCAACTCGGCTCCCAGCCCACCCCGCCGCCCTCACTCCCTCACTCACTCTGCCGCCTGCCCCGCCATGGCGACGCCACCGCTCCTTCCGCTGCGCAGGCGCGATGAGACCGGGGTGCGGGGGCTGCCCCCCAGCCCTGCCACTCTCTACGGAGGGCTGTATTGGCCGTGGGGCGTCTTGTAAGGTACGTTTAGCGAAGGAATGTTGTTTTTACAAAACTGAGGACCTGGCGCCTGACCCCAGCGTGGGGGAAGGACTGAGAGATATCAAACTATGAATCCTTAATGTAAAACAAAGTCTCTTCAAACTAATCCCGGAATGCAAACTGATTGCTGTATTTAAAAAGCTAAGCTAGGGAGAAGAGTAACCAATGAGCCAGGAATCCATATTTTAAATAAATCAATAAGGGGAGGGGCCTGTTAGAATTAGATGAATGAGATGGGTAAACTGAGGCAAGTGTTGGGTAGTCTGTAAACCCTGCAGTACCCGACCAGTGAGGAACGGGAGGGAATTTGTGGCCAGGATTTGGGGGGGATATAGCCAGCGTTTTTTTGCCACGTTACGGGTGCCTGCCTTTAGGTAGAACACCTGGTCTTGCAAAATTGTTAATAAAATATGCTTTGCTGAGAGATCATGCCTGGGCCTATTATATCGGCAAGGTAATTGTTTCCTACCCTCTTTCATGAGGAGAAGCCGGTGTTGCCCTGTGCTGGACATGGCCAGTTCTGCAAAAGCCCTCCTATGAAGCCCAGCGGAGCTCCTCATTGGTGGCATCGCAGGGAAAATGTGCTTTTAAAAGGGCAAAATGCCACAAAAACAGAGTGGTGTGAGGAAGAGGTGTGAGAGAAACAGTCCCCGAGGTGAGAGAAGGAAGGAGGCTGAGGTACGAGGCAGGGGACAGCTGTGAAACAGACCGGTGTCTGGGCAAGTGGCAGGAGAGGTCCTTTTAATCCTTGGATGGGGTCACCCAAGAGATGGCAGCAGGACAGCTGCAAACTCTCTACGGCCCCTGTGAAATCCAGCCCTGACAAGAACTCCTCAGCTTCACATTTGGTCCAGCTCTGGGGCAGAAAGCATTGGTAGATGTGAGCAAAGGACACCCTTGGATAGCTGCTCTGTTTTTGATCCATGCCTCGTGTTCCTCTAGCAGTTTTTTTCTGCCTGAGTAACTTTTATAATGGCTTTTCTTCCCTCAAGATAATTTTGTCTTTCACCAGCTAAAATTCCTCCCGGAACAGCTTGCTGCTCCACATGATGGGGAAGAATGAGGAGAGGCAGTTTGGGAGTGATTGTACCACTGTGCTCAGCACTGGTGAGGCCCCACCTCCAATCCTGTGTTCAGTTTTGGGCCCCTCATCATAAGGAAGACATTGAGATGCTGGAGAGAGTGCATAGGAGGTGACAAAGCTGGTGAGGGGTCTGAAGTACAAGTCTGATGAGAAGCAGCTGAGGGAACTGGGGCTGTTTAACCTGGAGAAAAGGAGGCTGAGGGGAGACCTTGTTGCTGTCTACAATTACCTGAAAGCAGGTTGTAGCGTGGAGGGTGTTGGTCTCTTCTCCCAAGTAGCAAGACATAGGACAAGAGGAAATGGCCTCAAGTTGCACCAGGGGAGGTTTAGATTGGATCTTAGGGAACATTTCTTCCTAGAAGGGGTTGTCAGGCATTGGAACAGGCTGCCCAGGGAAGTGGTGGGGTCACCATCCCTGAAGGTGTTTAAAAGATGTTTAGATGAGGTTCTTAGGGACATGGTTTAGTGCTAGAGTTAGATTACGTTATGGTTGGACTCAATGATCCTGAGGGTCTCTTCCGACTGAAATGATTCTATGATAAAAGAGATGGAAGCTGATGTTTGGAAATCAGATGGAGAGCACAGGTCTAAGTCACAATGCTGTTAACTGTATCCGAGACACTCATGCCCTCTCAACTGTCCCACCTACAGCTCCACACAGGTATGGGTGTCTGTGCTGTCAGACCTTGCTGTAGGAATTAGTGCAGACTCTCCCAGCGTGTTATTAATTCCAGTAAATGACTCTCTCATAGAGGTGTTTGCAAAGTAAATTAGTTTGGTACTTCTTTTCCCAGTCCTGTGGGTAGCAGGCACTGAGGAATTTCAAATGATGGTTACTGTTCAAATCAAACTCCCTTACCCAGGTAAATGTAATTGATATTTCCAACTATTTTCCTGACTCATTTTAATCTTGTTTAATTATATTTAAAAGGAATCGTGCTATTAGTGAGAGAATCCTGCAAAGGAATATTAAGGCACAAAGACTTAAAATCTTTAAGATTTGTGGCTCCCCCATGATGTGGTTGCAACAGAATCTGTACTTATTTTCTAGATCTCCTAGTTTACAGGTGAAACCCTGACACCTAATGTGGTTTCTCCACAGAAACCTGTCTGAGTGTGCAGGCAGTTTGAAAACAAACAGCTGATAGCTCTCTGTTAATTCCTGTTGGTGCTAATCCCAAAATTGCTGCTGTAGCAGTCCTGTCGGTCAGAGCATCTCAGGAGCTGTAAAGCTGTCACGAAGATGATAGACAGGAGCACCTCAGCAAAGATGCAGCCTGACTGCTGGGTAAATACCCTGGGACTGCAGGGAAGATTACACTTGCAGCTGGGTCTAGGTGGTCTTTGTGAATCTGCAGCATTGCATCACCTTATTCTGACCTGAAATATGAGATGCTGACAGATTAAAAATGTCAGCTTTTATGGATATTGCTATACCAGCACAGTGATACCTAGTGGCAGTGTGAAGGTAAATTCAATGCAAATAAGGGGGTTTTCAGTTAGCTTTGGTCTGAGTGATCCCCTTTTGATATAGCAACAAAAAATAGCAATAGGGAGTAAAGATGCTAAAAGTTTTGGGTCAGGGAGATACCCAGGCCTAGAGGGGCCTTTTAAAGTAAAGGACCGAGGAGCCCCATCTCGAATCCTACGGTTGTCACTGGGATTTTGCACTGCTGTGAAAATTTCCACCTAGAAGCAAGTTCCCTGAAACCCAGAACAAGACTTCAGTCCTTTAGGTTTGCAAATACCTCTTGTCTGAACTCATTAAAATGGGGAGCTTGCTACATGAACAGCCTATTCTTTCAAGTTGCAAGAAAACAGGAATACTTCTGGAGAGTTACTCTGGCTCTAGAACTACTTACATTTTTTTCTTCAAGACAAAAGATTTATGTGATATCAATATTGTTTTTCTTAGCAATATAATGGTTTTCAATCCTAAATGAAGATTGCTAAAAGATGCAGTTAAAGAGCCAGCAAAACAAGGTGTTATTTCCCTTTTTGACTGGGGAATACAGAAAAGAAGACTGCGGAAAGTGAGGTCCTTGTGAAAAAGCAGGCCAGGCCAGCAGAGAGCAGTATTTTATTAGGAACACCATTTCCCCAGGGACAGGGCAAAATAGCACAGTATTTATTTCTCATAGTTGAAATGTCTTGCATATATGTTCATAAACACTGCTGCTGTTAGGAGTAGAGATCCCAAAGAATGGGAATGTAATGCTGTGGGGTCTTTTTCCTCCTGTGAAAAGCATCATTTATGTGCAATGGGAACATTTCTCAATCTGTTCTTGGAAAACCCCTTGCTTCATCTGGGGCCCTGGGAGTGAGTGTAGATGGTTTTAAAGGCTTTGCATTTGTTCCTGAGACTTTCTTACACACAGTACTGTGATCATTCCTAGGATTAACTTAGGCCACATAGTCTGGGGTTTGTAACAAATTTTCAAGTATAGTGTCTATGTATTAAATATATTACTTATATGTCCATGTTAAATTCATAGTTTGGTGTATTATATATAGCTCTCATATCTGAGTTAGAATGCAGGTTATCTCTGTCACTCCAGTGTTATAAGAACAATTGTGTTGGATGTCTGCATGATAATTGATAAACAGTGATCAAAGACAAATTATACAAATATGATAAACTATATAATTAAAAGGCTGTTTTACTAGTTCAGTCATGACTATTGCAAACAGTAGCAAGATTATATTATAGACATAAATAGAAGGTCGAATTTTTTGGCACAGTGTACTCATAAACTGCACGTGATTGGTATGTTGTTTTGTGTAAGCCAGGTAGTAACATACGCCAAGTTACACAAACCGCTCCATCTCCTTACATCCTTAGAGAGGCACACGGGAGTTCAGCCAACTGAGACATGGCCAGTGATAGTGTTTGGGCTCCTTTATGTTGACCTGGATGCATGGGGGTTTTGAACATCTGCCCGGTTAATTAAGGCTCCCTGTGCAGAACATATTTCTGCCACCACTGCCCTGCCCAGGGACTGGTCTCCCAGGCAGCAGCACAGGTTTAGGAAGTTCAAAGTGAAGAGTCTGTTCCCAGCTTGTGGCTGGTGCTGGTGCCACTAAAGCTGGTGTAGCAGCCCACAGGTGCTCGGGCATCAGCCTTCCAACTGTTGTTGCTCGGCATCTGAGTTCTCAGCTGTGTCCTGGCTCCCAGATGCTCCCCAAATGCTTATCTAATAATACTATTGATACTATTGTGCATTTAAGGTACAAAAGAGTACCTCAGGTAACTTTCTGAAATATTTCTTTTGAAGATTTCAGAGTTCCTCTGCTAACAGCAGTCCAGGAAGCCAGAAGTTCTGCCCTACAACAGGCCAAGTTGAGATTGCCTGAAGAAGAAAAATATTCTGAAAATAGTAAGGGAAGATAACAGCTACTAAACCTAAGGCTCAAATTCTCATCCAAGATCTGTTTTCTACCTTCATCTCAAAGAATGACTCATACTAGTGCTGACCTTCAATAGAAAAATTGAACAGTGAACATTAAGCTTGTTTCCCTATGGATCAGATTCCCACAACCCCTTCATCTCCCTGCTGCAAACCACACACCTGTAGCATTTGCTGTGATATTGTGTTCCCACATCCTCTCCATATCACTGAGCAGGATGGGCAGCTCTGCAGTCCCATCACTTACCTGAAACTTCACATGGCAACTGCTGCCTTCTGATGCCCTCCACTGTGGTTCCCTGTCATCTGTTCACAACATTTCTAGCAAGACAGGACTTGGCACATACTGTGGCTTCTCCAGAGGGCCATGGTCAAACATACTAGATAAGTGCTGAGTTGCCATTTCCTTTCCTACAGAGAAAGCATAAATAAGATATTTCTCCATCTGCCTCTGGATACCCATCAATTTTTGACAAACTCATAGAAATTAAACATCTTTGGGACATTTACATTTCTGGCAGTTGTGGCTGAAACGAGTAACTGGTTGAAAAATATTGGAGGGGCAGCAGGTGGGCAAAACAATGACATAAGCCTCCTATTCTGAGGAAATAATGATCGAAACATGCCTTTGCCAAATTCACATGTAAGCCCTCCACTGACTGGTTTGCTTGTCTAGCTCTGTCTTTGCTTTTTTCGTGATGCATGAATGATTTCTGTGGTCTGAAGTAATATGTCTTTTTGTCTTACGGGTTTGTTTTTCTTGAGCTAAATGTATGTGTGGCAATAAGTTAAAACTCTAAAGCAGTCTAGATTTGGGCCAAGTAAGTATATTTTGCACTTGCTTTAGAGTAGAGTGTAATAGGTGGTCTTAGTGGCTTTGCATTGGATTTGTCTAGAATAAATGCTGGATGGACTCCACCACATTCTTTGATTATATCACAGAGAGTGTCTCCCAGGGTCTGTCACTGATGTTTTCATTAGTGGTTGTGGCTGAAGTACCACAAAACAGAAAAACTAACAGGTTTCTGCTGTTACTCTCTGCTCTTCTGAAGCCATGTGTAGCAATGAGCTGTAACTTGGAAAATGCTGCCTCAACGTGGCCTTTTTGGTGCCCTACAGGCTGAAATTCTTCACAAATTTATCATGACCTACATAACTGACCTATATTATGTGTCTGTTTGTTAAATAGGTTGCACTAATTGCAAACATGAATGGGAATGGCTTAGTAGCTATTTATTTATATGAAGGTGTGTGCCCATTGTCTGCAGTGATGTATGGGAGGATCATTTCCAGATTTTCCCCCTCAGTCCCCTCCATATTTGACCTGTGCCTTGAATGATTGCAGTAAAATGTGAATTGATTCTGCTTTCAGAGAAAAAAAAAAGGTCTTTTAGGCAAGGGGATATATCTGTCCATGTCTGTATGTTTAAGCATGAGAGCGAAAATACAGCAACATTTTTGAGACTGTGACTTGTAGGCCAGTGAGTAGGACCTGAATGTGCTTTCCACTTTAATCACTCTATTGAGACACATTTCTAGACTGGGAAACAGCATTACTACACCCTGCTGATATTAGAACATTTTATAATGAATGGGTTTCTTTCTCCTTTCACTTGTGTCTCACTTGCAAACTATAGGAACTGTTCAAAATCTAGGATGATGTTGAAATGTGGTGAGCAGTAATACCTCCAAGTTTAATGGAATTGCACCTTCTCCCAGCAAGTTTGATTTTTGCTTGTAATGTTTTAGAGCATGGGTGTCAAACTCATTTTCACCAGGGGCCACATGAGCCTCGCAGTTGCCTTCAAAGGGTCAAATGTAATTTTAGGGCTGTATAAATGTAGGGGTAGTTTAGACAGAGATCCAAAGCCTGACTGATTGGCCTCTAGGGGCAGAATTGGATCACAGCTTTAAAACAGATGTCCACTGCTACGAACTCTAGCAGTTGTATTAACAATGCTGTCAGATGGTTTACACTGCTGTGTCCTCATTCATACGGACAGGGTGTGCAGAGTGTAATCTAATTAAGGAGAAGTCAACATTTTTTTTCATGTCTGCTATCACGGCATTTTTAACTTCTCCAAAGTAATTAGAAATGCATCCATCTGTGGGCTGTCACATAGCACTGTGTTGAATATTATCTGTAATTCCTTCAAGAAGCTTGTTTTCAAGAAAAAAATGTATGGGGAGGATGAGTAAAGCAAAAAGACGTTCCAACCATTTTTAACTGTTCATGATTTCAGGAATTGCTCGCTCTGTCTCATGTTAGGAATGGGTTTCCAGGCAGTCAAAAACTGTATATTATTCATTAGCTCAACTGTTTCTCAAGTGGCACGGGTTTGTCTAGCTGAATAGGCAGCCTGCACCTTGACCAGGCTTTTGTTAATAAAGGCTTTTATGATCTTGTAATAATCTTGGAGTCAATTGTAAATAATCTAAGTGAGAAGAAAGTCCTTTTCACCTTATCCTTCTGCCTCCCCTGCAGAAAATTGATCCAAATCTCTTCTATAGAGCTTTCAAGAGCGACTGTTCTATGGCATTAAGGTTCAAAAAAACAGCTGCTGTAGTTTAAAAAAACAGCACTCTGGTTTAAAAAAAAAAAAAAAATGGGCATGATATTTGAAATCTAAAATAATTTAACTTCAAATTGACTTCTTGAGGTTCCCATAAACAAACAAGAGCCAAACTTGAAGTTTGATCAGGTTGCTCAAAGCCTTATCCAGTTGAGCTTTCAGTATCTTTGAGGATGGAGACTCTCTGGGCCCTGTCCTGAGACTTAACCATAGATAAGATGAAATTTGTTTCCTGATATCTAACAGGAACTTGTCATGTTCCAGCTTGCACCTGTCAGTTCTTGTGCTGTCACTGAAGATCTTTAGAAAGAGCCCAGCTCTGTCTTCTTTAAGTAGCTGCAGATAGTAATAAGCTCTTTCCCATTGCCTTCCCTTCTCTAGGTTGAACAAACAAGTGCTGAATGGAGGGGTAGGATCCCCCTCCTCCCCTTTGCTAGCACAACCCAGGGCACAGTTGTCCCTCTTGGCTGCAAGGGCATCCTGCTGATCCTGGTCACCTTGACCCCTAGGGGCTTGTCACCCCATTCTGTCCCCTTGCATGGGGATTTCTGTCTGTCCTGGAGGAGGACTTGGCGTGTGACTTTGCTCGAGCACAAGAGGCCCCGAGATAGTATCAATCTCTGAAAAATGTCCTTAGTAATCAGCTGCCAGTTAGACTGCTGACCACAGACAGTAGTTGTGGGGTTTGTGCAATGATTTGCGTTTTCATGTGATTACTTGTTTTCACACTGTTTCGTTTCATGACAAATTTTCTGTGTGTGCCTTACAATATTTTAATGACTATTGCATAAAGCATGTTAGAAGCAATTTAAAATTAGGAAGAACAGAAAACTAAAAGTGTCTGTCCTTAATATTGATGATAATCTATTACTCAATATGTATAGAAATGGAAATATGGAAATGAAGCTGCCTGCCAACTACCCTCTATATTTGTAACCCAAGGTATCCCATCTTAAATCTGACCTGAAGAGTTACTAGCACATTTCTTCATTGTACAAAAATGTGACTGGGTCATATTAAAAAGCAAAAGCTACTTCTAGAGGCCCACGTGACAACCTCTAGTTCCTATCAAATGAATGTATCTTCTAGTGCCCCAGTGATAAATTCACTGTTGGTTATAAAGCACTTTTATGCCAGAGTGAATGCAGAAGTGCCTGGATGAATAGTTGTGATCAGCCCAGAGAAGCAAACAGGAAATCTCTGCTTTTCAACCTGAGGCACTTTAAGAAGACTTTTTTTTTTCCAAAACCAGCCTCCCTGCTCTTTGAGGACTGGGCCTTTTGGACCACCCACCTTGGGCATCCAGAAATTCAGACACCAAAATTTATTAATTGCTTTTGAATACAGAGTGTCTTCTCTTGTGCCACGTTTTTTTTTCTCAGTAAATGGGGTCACCTACCTGTCTTCTAACATAATTTATAAAAATAAGTCTTCCCTTGCAAAATGTAATCTTAGTCTCTCTGATGAGCTCAGTTACTTTGACATCATGATGCAGAAAAATTACACTGTAAGTGAGAGTTTCAAAGTGACTTCTGACTTTAGGTACCTGTGTGTGGGTTTGAGCCGCCCTCATGCTCAACATGAAACTGAAACTGTGCATTTGTTGGAGAATATGCAACTGAAACAATTGTTATGTTTTTGTAGAAAGTATAACTGTGACTGGCTGGGAAGGTGATGTATTAACAAGTTAAAATATTTTAGTAGCATAGTTCTGTGACTATATTATAGAAAACCAATATTTTGGTTCAGCTAATGAACTGAAGAGGTCATCAGTTGCAGAATAGTACTTGGAATACCCTAAAGGGACCTATTTCTAAAATTTTCTGAGTATAGTCCTTGGTACATAGTTTGTCTGTGGTCTTCAGGCAATTGTTACCTTGTGTTTTGGTGCAGTAAGTGCTTGTGAGGAAGACCATGCAGGTGTCCTGTGTGCCACCATGGAACCTGGGCTGAACAGGGCTGCTCAGCCTCAGGGGGATGCTGAGCGCTTGGCTTACAGCAAAGTCTGCAGGAAACAGAGAAGGCTCAGCATATTCACACTGTCTTTTAAATTAAGGGCAGTCATTGGAGAGAGTGGGGTGGAAAACAAAGTAACAGCCTTCATCCTTGCCAGCATGGGCTGGAGGGCTGGGAATGGTGGGACGATGTGCCAGGGGAGGTTTAGGTTGAACATTAGTAAAAGGTTCTTCAGCTAGAGAGTGTGGTGGAGCAGTGGAACAGGCTCCCCAGGGAGGTGTCATGGCCCCAAGCCTGAGAATATTCAAGAAGCATTTAGACAATGCCCTCAGACACATGGTGGGGATTTGGGGGTTGTCATATGCAGGAGCAGGAGTTGGACTCGATGATCCTTGTGGGTCCCTTCCAACTCAGGACATTCTATGACTCTGGATCAAAGAGCAGACAAGACCCCCAAGCTTCACCTTCCTCACACCTCAGTTGTGTTCCTCTAACCAGCTTGGGAAACTGAGACAGTTGGGAATCAGAACCACTGCTGGTGATTGAATGGGAAGGGGAAGGAGTATGTGGCCAGCGGAGAATGCAGGACCTGGGATGATGAAGGGAGAAGCTGTGTGCTGCTGACCTGACTTCACCAGCGTTCTCCTGCCCCTCCAGCCCTTCTGTCCAGACCATCAGAGCTACCAGGGAAGCAAAGCACAGCAAAGCCAAGGACTTTCCAAGGGGTAACAGAGGTTGCCTGTGTTAGGGACCACAGAGCTGGAGCAGCAGATCTGCAGAGGCCTGCTCAATAAAGGCTAGACATGAGGAATAATTTTTTTACTATGACAGTGCTGAAACACTTGCACAGATTGCCCAGAGATGTGCTAGATGCCCCATCCCTGGAAACATTGAAGGCCAGGCTGGACGGGACTCTGAGCAACCAGATCTGGCTGAAGGTGTCCCTGCTTATTGCAGGGGGTTTGGACTAGATGAGCTTTGAAGGTCCCTTCCAACCCAAACTACCCTATGATTCTATGGAAGGTATCTTCTGGCCTTCTACAGTCAATGGGGGAAGCCCTTCTCACCAGCAGTTCAACTCTTTGAAGATCACAGAATCACAGGGGGATCAGGGAATCAGGTGTTAAACCTTCCCTTGTGTTACCAGCCCAAAGGGAAAGAAAAACATGTTCGTATCAAACTAGCACCAGCCCATCTGCCCATCTCCCGGGCAAACCACTTTACCTCTAGCTTGTCCTCATGAATACCAGGGGTTTGAATTTACCAAGTGAAGTGATTTGCCCCTCCAGCCTGCTATTCATTACTCCAATTAACAATCAGTTCCCTGAAAAATGGGCCAATCTGTTTCATGGGGAGCCACATAGAAAATCCACAAGGCAAGCCAATTAGCATACCAACCCTCACCATCTAGGGAATTTAATTTAGTTATTTGGTTGATCTAAGTACTGAAATATTGTTGTTTTGTTATGGAGCATATAATGTTTGTTAAATTGCTGAAATCCCTCGAGGCCCATATGCTGCTGATATTGTCTGCGTCCCTCCAAGCTAGCAGAAGCAATAAGGCAAAACTGTTTTAGTCCCATATGTGGCCCCTCTGTATTTTCCTGGCAGGACATGGCAGCTGGACACAGGCAGAGAAAACCCTCACCACCCAGGGTGGGCGGGATAGCTTCCTTCCAAAATAGTTGCACACTTGAGCAAGCCCATTGTCTGCCCAGAAAAGCATTTCAACTGCCTCTTACCAGGCAGCCGCCGCGTACAAATAGTACGCAGAGCCAGTGTTGGGACAACCTGTCTGCACAGCATATTGTCTGTGGGCAATTAGTTTGCAAATTACCCATTTGCACATCCACGCCTGAATTAGTTACAGTGCTCCCATAGGACTTATTATTCTTATCATTCTATTAAGGAAGGCACATGAATAGATAAGGTAATTTGGACAGACACGCAGTTCTCGCCTCTTCTAGAAGAGGAATGGCAATGGACGGGATCGTTGGGAGGAAAAGAGTGGTTTCCAGAACTGTTGCCTCTGTGTGTTTCTAAGCATCTGGGTTGATGCTGGTGCAATGATGGCATGTGTTGTGCAAAGTTTTTTGCTCGTTTAATAGCTTTTTTTCTTCTGGTGAGAGAAAATATATGACAGCTGTCAGCTTGTACTGTCATCACTGGCGCACGTGCTCTGTGCTTGGAGATATGACCCCAATCCTGTAACTGCTCCTTCATTTCTGGAGAAATCCCATGTTGGGATTTCAACAACCGGAGAAGTACCAGAGCCACCAATATAATTTAGCCTGATTTAATGACATCAGTTTTATTCTGGTCTGAATTTGCTGGGGCTGGTGGAGAGTCTAACTGAACGGGTGGTCCTGCTCAGCATTTGCACCACATTCAGTCATCCAGTTCAAAAACCTAGACTGCAGAGTACAAAAACCTAGACTGCAGAGTACTGCTCAGAGCACCTAATCAGCAGAAGAAAAATACACAAGGTGTATCTCTGTCTGTCATACTTGGGCATTTTGGTCAGATATTTCAATTAATCTGCACGTGCCAAAGAAAGAATTTGTGCTTTTACCACCCTTGATAATCTCCGCAGGTATTTGAAGGTTCAGTTATCCAGCTTTGAAACTGGGGATGTTTCTCCAGCAGCTCAGGGGCTCCCTGAGCTGCTTACTTTGCATGCCTTGCAGCCTCTGATATAACTATTCAGCTGTTGCTATATCATCACCTTCCAGAGCACTAGATTTCAGCCAGAAGTCCAGAGTCTTGGCAGTCCAGGGGCTCCTGCAAGGGCTGTGAAAAGTTATAGAAAAGCAAGTTCTGATCAGGAGGCATGAATGTGCTACATGGACATCTGCATTTCTTCTGGGGAATCTCAGAGGCTGCTCTTGGAGATGCTCTGTCGGACTATCTGTAACTTCAAGTAGTTCATCAGCGTAAAGAAAGAAAATTTACTGCTCTGCACATATCTCTGACAGCTGTAACAACTTTGAAGAATACGGTTATGACAAGAATTTGCTCTTGAGTGATTTTGTACAGTGGCTGACTTTAATGAAGATCTGTGTATTTGCACTAAGTCAGCCACTTTGTTCCTGTCCAGCCTGGCTCTGGTGGCTTGTTCTCTGACATGTAACTCTGCTCTGACACATCTTCTTTCACTGCATTAGTCATTGCTTGTTTATTACAAGAAAAACACATAAAAAGTCCACAGGCATTTCTGTACAGATAAACGGTGTCTAATTTCCTGTGGTGCTGTGAGTTTGCAGTGTTCACAGCTTTCAATGGGAACTGGGCAGAGTGGGGCACCTGTTAAAATCAGACCCACATCACGGATCTGTATAAAGAGGCCTGTAGTCAGCAGCGAAGCATCCCAGGTTACTCAGTGTTTTCCCAAACAGCTGGTATCCTGCTGAGTGAGGTCAGCAAGCGATGACCAAGGCACTGTGATTCCCATGCTGCTTTTACAATTTTGAAGGACTGATTTTTTTCCACTAGACTATTTTGAAGGCAAAATGCAAGGACTCTTCCTTTCCAATTACAGAATTTGTGAAGGCAAAAGACCTTCTCCTCCTATGGCAAATTGCCCTCTACAGCTCTGTCACTCTGTCCCCAAGGGCCACAAAAGAACAAGAAAACAAAATAAAAAGAGAAAAATATCTCTCTGCCTCCTATCTTTATGCCCTGGTTTCTGGTAATGTCTTTTTGGGGGTGAATAATTTTACTGTACCCCATGTACAAATGACACAATGCATAAACAGCCAAGTTCATGGTTGGCACAGTTAAAAACAGCCCATTTTTTTGGTTGTTGTAAATAACTTCATGAAATACATGGCAAAAAATATGCCGCTTCTTTCTTATCCAAATTCATCTCGCTTCAGAGAGAGAATGTGTTCCAACCATGGCATTTTGTTCAACCTTTTATTCGACTATTTTAGTCACTGTCTTTTTCTGTGGAGATGTAGACTTGCATTTGGCTGTAGCTTTTTTTGAAAACAATAATGTATTTCTGCAGGTGATTACATTTTTACATTTGTCTGCATATCTGACCTGACCCTGTGCTATTTAGTGCTCATTTTTGAATCCTCTGCAAATGTGGCAAGAATCCAGGGGAAAAAAAAAAAAAAGGAAAAAAACCCCAACAATAATTAAAAAACCTTCAGAACATAAAGCTTTAAAAGTAAAATCTAATGTTTCTTTGCAGTTTGGTAGTTAATGAAACTCTACCGGGCTAAGAAAAGGCTGGTGTTGATTTGAGGATTTAGCAGTTGAATAGATTGAAAGCAGGTTGGTATGGGCACAGCCAATATTGTATAACAGTCCTTTATTTTTAAATCAGAATGAAATCAAATTCCTTTGAGAGGCTGTAGTATTATTTTATCAACATGCTTACATTATTTGAGCCAACTTCTAATCATACTTCCCCTTGGAAAATTATGGAGCTGGTAAGTTTCCTGTAGCTATCACCAAAAGATGTGACCACTGTTTCTTCCCTTGTTTAAAACTGCAAAAGATTATTGACTAAAAGAAAATCATTCTGAACCATGAATGGCAACTTAGCAAACAGCGTATTGTAGCAAAGCTAGCTAATGAGCAGGAAATATATTTGCTCTTCGTAAATGTAGAGACTTCCTTCTTACTTTCTTTGACTCTAGTAGTCAGGGTCTTTTTCAATGCTTTAAATTATTTTTATATTCCTATATCAGTTCTCTCCGTTTCGTGCCTGCTAGCTGGTAACCATTGGTGCAAGGATTTCACTGGAACTACTGCAGTGTAAAGTAATTAATGATGTGATCCTGTGTCTTATCTCACTGACAACCCTAAGATTCGAGGAGCTCAGGCTGTGTGGGGTAACAATGGACCAGGACCTAGCATTCCACTATTCTTTGGTAATAACTGTGGTCCAAAGGCTTTGAGGAATGGGTAACTGCTGCATTTTATTAAGGACATGCAACTGAAATAATAATCGGATAAAAGGATCATTTATTGTCAAACGATTATGGAGCTGCATTATGTGATTTCATATCTTTTCCTTAAAAACCTCTGCATTTCAAACCAGCTTGTGGTTTTACTCTGTGCCATTAACACTTCAGTATTACACAGGAGTGTATTTCACATGGCAAATTCTGTGGAATGTGGATTATGTTATCAGGAAAAAAATAAAAAACTCTCAAGTTGGCCTGGCTTTGCTTGTGGTAATCATGAACTTAAGCTAAAGCAGAGGATTGGATTCTTAAAACTTGAATAGGGAAAAATGCTTTTAGGGTGATTTCTTTACAACAAAAACATGATAGTCTTAAAGCTAACTGATAATCTTTGTGAGTCTGTTCCACATGAGGCAGGGGAGCAACCAGATTCCCATCTGCTATAAATCAACATAGTCCCATTAGCTGTCAAAGCTGGGTCAGTCCACAGCAGCTGAGGATCCAGTCCCGTAACTTTGAAAGAACCATTGTCTTGCTGGCAAAACCAGGGAAAAGACTGAAACAGGATTTTGTGAGGGCAAATAATATTAGAGAGTGAATAAGATGGGCTGGGGACCAAAGGGGACAGCTGTTTCATTTGTCATTTATTGAGGGTTTTTTTTAATTGGAATGTGCACCAACATGGGCAAGTTGTCTCGTAGAGCTGCTCGGGGCTGTTAACTTTTGTAGTACTGTTTAGTGTCTATCGCTGTAGTGGAGTTAGACTCACGAACAGTACACCTTTAATAACGCAACTCCTGAGTTAATCTTCTTTAGAGGTCTGCATGACATTACTAGCTATAATCTAACCCTTCCAGGTTATTGTAGATGCACTTATGGGCATAAGATCTTCTTTGGGAGAACTAGGTATTTTCTCATTATGCACACTAACAGCCTTTCACTGAACGTCATCAAATTTCCATGAAAATCTGTTTAATTTTCACTGTCAAGTTGCAGAGTTTACCCCATCTGTAAAAGGATCTTAAGAATTGTTTCTAATGAGTTGTCCTCTAACTACCTCTGAATTATGCAGATGAGATTCTCTCTGATGAACCGATGGAAAATGAAAGCAGTTCACCTTTGGAACAGGCAGGTGCAGGATGTGTGCAGGGAAGGAAATGCTGAAGCAGATAAGTCCCTGCTGTATGTGGAGCCATTCCAGGACAACGCCTTGGTGGTTGAAGCGTCCACCCATACCCATTCCTAGCTGTGCCTCATTGCCGTATGTCCTGGGAAAAGGTACAGCTGCTTGGGCTGCCCATTGACCAGCTGCTGAGAAGGTGTGTAAGGTTTGCTGAGTTGCATGTAATCCCTCAAAGCCTGAGCCCCAGGCAGGTAAAGCCTGTATTGAATCTGGTCTTTAACTTCTGTGTCTCAGCTTCTTTGCGGAAAATAATGTTCCATTTCTCTGCCCTTGTGTGTCCGGGTTTAGCAAACTCTTTGGGAAAGGGACCTTTTCTTGTTGTGCTAATATTAAATAACGTCAGTAAGGCGAGTGGAGTGACTGTGGCAAGAGGAGCTGCAATTGCATCGCTAGCAGCAGTAGGCATCTTCTGCCAAGGAGGTGACACCTCACCTGGAATGTTCAGAAATGCAGGGCAAGCAGGGCTGTCTGGGTTGTGGGTGCCCAGGGGTTTGTCTCCCACCTTGGGAGGCAGGTGCTGATCACTGCCACCTCCCTCCTGCTCGTCGCGAGGTGGATCAAGGGAAATCAGGTTACAGCAGAGATGGGCTGCAGCTTTGCCATCTGCAGAAGAGTTTGAGAGAGTCTGGCATGCTGGGTCAGTGGCAGGAGTCCAAGCCACTGGGAGTATCAGAGACTCTTATCCCTTTTGGGTTATGAAGGACAAGGAGGACTCTGCTGGCAGATGGTGTCTCCAGTCCAGTCTGCAGGGTCTCGCTTGCACCCAGCTACAGCTGCAAAACAGTGTTGATCTTTGTGCTCCCCAGATGCTGTATTCCTGGAATATTTGTATTTATAGAAACTTTTGCTGAGACCACAACTGAGATGTGATTATGTGCCAAACTCTGAAATAACAGTAAATGGAACAACCCTTGGCTTGCACATGGCCATGGAGGAGAAAGAAGGTGGAAGATGAAGCAGTTTTTAGTACTATGAGCTTTTTGATGGCTGTGTTATGAGTCTCTGCTCCAAGGTGCAGGTATACAGGACAGACAGATGTATTCCCTCCATGTCCTAGAGAGCTGAGTTGTCCAAGGGCTCACTGAGAGCTTGTGGCTGAGTGGGAAATGGAATTGAAGCTTCTCAAGTGCTTGAGACAAGTTGCCTCCACCTTCCCTCTCTAACTAGCTCATCTCAGGTCCTGTGTGCCTTTCAGCCTGGGTGGCTACCCAACACTAGAGAAATCCCAGGCTGCTCTGTGGTACTCTTGCATCTAGTTTTGCTCTGGTTTTAATTAATTGCTTTTGCTTTTCAGAGAGTCATTTAATGGGGCTTGGCTTGAAAAGGGGCTGAAATGCCATGACTCACTCTGCACCACGTGTGGGGAAGCCACCTACCTCTTAAACGCATAGCCCACCTTTGAATACTCAGGGAAAGCCATCAAAAGGGTTAAACACTTTATTTAGATGGCTTTGTTTGTTACGTGTGTGCTTTGCTTGTTCTGAGAATTAACGCAAGATAGGCTAAAAGTTCATTCATAAGAGTATTAAAGGATAATTATGATGGAGTAAATGCAGCAGGTCAAAAGGCATTATGATGAACAGAATCATAATATAAGGCTTGGGAAAATAAGCTGAAATGTACAATGCCCAACATCACTCACTGGATGCCATAAAAAGTGTACTTCAGGTTCCTCCCTGGTTTTTCATTCCCAGTCTAAATTAAAGTTGCATCCACCAGCGTTCTGCGGTTCGTGCATGAACACATAATGATAATCAATTACAGTAACTTAAATTAAACTTCTGGGCAGGCATAAATATGTGACCTTTTAATATCAACAAAATGATAAAAAAGATTTGGTAGGAAATCTGCTTCAATCAGATTAGAGAAGAAGTGGGTAAAGCTGATTACAAGCCCGCTAAACACAGTATTTGGGCAGTATTTGTTCAGAAACAATAGCGTTAATTCTACTTTAACAAGTATTATCTGGAAAATCAATAATTAATGGGAACCCATTATCAACTTGTAATTTAGCACAGAGATTAGGCTGGAGGAGAAGTGAAAGCGAGTGGGCAACCTGCTTTTACTTGACCTGTCAGGCTGATGGACTAGTGAGTGACAGCACGTTTCATATATTTTTGAAGGATAGGTGGCAGAAAGACATCAATTTGGACCTTTTGCTGTTTGACAGCACCTTGCCCTCCTGCTTCCTCAAGCTTTGCAGAGGATCTGCCTTGCGCAGCCAGGTTGCTGCAGCCCAGTGGCCAGTGTCTTCGGTGGAACTTGGTCCTGGGTTGAGGGGGGACATCACCCCCATTGGGGACATGGAGAGGGGTGGTTGGAGGGACCAGAAGTGGGCAGAAGGGTGCTGTTTGCAGATGGCATGAATGGGTGCAGTCCCACTATCTTGGCTTGGATTCCCAATACCCCTCCTTAACGTCTTTGTGCACCTCCTAGCTTGTTGAAGTGTCACCTTCCATGTTGTCTCCTTGACTGACAGGACTTGTAACAACTTGTGTGAATGCATGTGAACAGGCAGATTTTCCCCAGACACCCCCTCCCTTCCCCCCAACTACATCAGCACTATTTGGGGAAACAACCTGATTTGTCCTCTGTGTGAAGTTGGGACTCGGATGTCTCATGTGCGCACATGGGTCAAAAGTGATGTGTGCACAACTTGTCGCCTGAGTGGGTCATTGCAACAGATGCCAAACAGATAATAGTTTTGCAAAGACAACATGCTTCCAGAGGATACAGATGTTCTGATGAAGGATCTGTGTGTGTGCGTGCATGCGTCTCTCTGAGTATCTTTCTGTTTGCTGGGGCTAGAGCAGGATTCTATAAGAGGAGCATCGCTGTTTGCTAAATTTCAGTGAACCACCATTTCCACTTCACTGTTGGCCTGCCCATCTTCTCCTCCTGGGCAGAGGCTCTTTTTTTCTTTTTTCCCAGAGTTGAGTTACCTACCCAGTTCTGGGCAAAACAGGATGTGTTTTGTGGGCTCTAGTCATTTAGCAGAAGAAAGAAGTGAAAGGGGTTGGGTGGGGGACCTTGGAAGGCAAGTGAATCAGTCCTAGAGGGCTTGTGGAGCCCTCCAGTGCAGCTTGACATGGCTGTGTAGACACCTCTGATTGGGATTTTTTTCCCCTGCTCAAACGCAATGGTTCAAAATGTGGTCAAGGCAGACCCTGCTGACCCAAGCAGTGGCCTATGGATAGAATAGAATCATAGAATCACAGAATCATGGAATAGTTTGGGTTGGAAGGGACCTTCAAAGCTCATCTAGTCCAAGCCCCTGCAATAAGCGTGGACATCTTCAACTAGATCAGGTTGCTCAGGGCCCCAACCAGCATGACCTTGAATGTTTTCAGGGATGGGGTATCTACCACCTCTCTGGGCAACCTGTGCCAGTGTTTCACCACACTCACTGTAAAAAATTTCCTCCTCGTGTCTGGCCTGAATCTGCCCTCCTTTAGTTTAAAATCATTACCGCTTGTCCTATTACAACAGGTCCTGCTAAAAAGTCTGTCCCCATCTTTGTTATAGGACCCTTTGAAGTACTGAAAGGCCACAATAAGGTCTCCCTGGAGCCTTCTCTTCTCCAGGATGAACAACCCAAACTCTCTCAGCCTGTCCTTATAGGACATATCACCTCTTTTAGCAGAGCAGTGGATAGAGCAGGAAATAGTGACATTTTGAGCTAGCTTCATGTTTCCCACCAAATCTGCCCTTACTAGTGGTGTGGGTGAAGGACACCAGGAGAGGATGAAAAGCTCAGGAGCTTTACTTGTCTCTCTGCTTCCACTGGCTGCATCCTCCATCTTTGAGTTGTTATGATGATGGGCTTCATCTTTAGAGGGTAGCTGAAAGGCTGATATCCCAACACTGGCAGGATGTAGGCTGGGCTTGGGCAGCCTGGGTTGTGATGGGGGCTTCCTAACAGTCAGCAAGGCAGGATGCTCTTGACTAAGGGAACAGACTGAAGCCAGATTGTGTGGGTGAAGCAGCACTGTGCTACACAACTAGGGAGTGGCTTCAGGAATGGCATTTAATCATTCAACATTAACACAAGACATCTGTCACCGTCCATGGCTGTGACGGGGCTACACAGCAAAACAATATGTTCTGGTGCTCCTAATCACTGGAAAAATACTACTTTTTGCAGAGAGTTCTTTTAGTGCCCAGCACAAATCCTTCTATTTTATTATAGCAATCCCAGCCAAATCCTCCAATAAATGGAGTTTTTATTAATGTGCAGCTGTTAAAAGAGAAAAAAAAATTAGAAATAAAAATGAATCCCTGAATAATCGGGCTGATCCCAGGCAGTAAGAACAAACAGGCCGACCAAATACTTACAGCTTTTTGGTATTATTTAAAAATATGATCGGGGCTTTTCTTTCCCCCTCAGTTTTTTTACACAGGACTGATTAGATTTTGCTCAGGAAAATCTGAGCCACTTCTGCGGGCTGGAAAGTCAGCAAGGAGGAGTGAGAGACGCTGGGATGAGAGGCACATCTGATGCCTGTGCCTGGTATTTGCTTGCTGGCATGGTGGGGAATTTGCTCTGGCCAGGCAGTGTGGTGGGGTGCCACCATGCTCAGGGCAGCTGGGGTCTGCTTTGCAGTGGGGTCCACTTGCTCCTGTGCAAAAGTGAACAGAAGAGAGTATCAAAAAAAAGAGAGGGTGGTAAGAGGCAAGTGACAAAAGCCCTTTGACCATTGCAGCTCACATCAGATGGATAGGGTGCTTTGCCTTAATCAGTCAGTTTGAGGTTCTTTGCCTTGAATTGGAGCTTTCTAGGTGAAATGTCACTACCTGAAGTGCCATTTTGCTGTTAAAAAGGAAAGAAAAACAATCCCATGTGATGTGGTGGGTGAGGTAGGTGCTGAGTCAGGGACAAGCGTGATGCCTTCCCTGGGTTTAGCCGCAGGTCCTTTCCTCATGCACAGCTCCTGGCTTGCCAAGGCATCTACAAACACTGTCTCATGGATGAAGAGGCCTGTCACAAAGGGAATAAATCTTCCTTTATGCTCACTATTGCTGCTGGGAGACCTGGTCCCACCCTGCTACGCCCATGGCACAGCCATGCGACTGCAGGAAGCTGGAATAAACCAGGTCCCAGGCTACAGTCCAGCTGGGCAATTAAACAACCATCAGGATCCATTTCCTGATGGCTCTAGCCCAAAGGAGTGTGCTGAACAAGCAGAGACGTGCTTGCTAGCCCAGGGTAGCTATGCTATCAAGCTTTGCTTGAGTGTTCTCTACCCTGCTTTTCAACTCAACAGAACTTTCTGAGGACGCGGGATGGGATTGTGTATGAGGCTTGCCTGCATTGCACTTACCTTTAAGGAGGAGCTCATGTCACCTGCTGGGAAGTCTGTCCCTGGGTAAGACCTGGACTGTGGTTTCAGCAAGGGCTGGAGGCACATACTTGGAGTCCCGTATGCCACATAAATCCAGCTTTGTGCAGGGAAGCTGGGAAACTTCTACCTCTAACATCTTGCACGGGGAAGCTCTCCTGTCCCTCCTCCTCTGCACCAGGGGCAAAGGCACAGCCTGGTGTTGTTTGTCACAGATTAATGCATTTACCCATGTGGAAAAATGTCATTACCACCAGGGCTTGGCTTTTCTTTCCCCTTGAACCACTCCTGCTGTGCTGATGAGGGGCTGACTAATCGCCTCTTTTCTCAGTTTGTTCCTGGAGATGGCTGCCCCATGGCTCGATGTGCATCATACATCAGCCGGTTCATGCCGGTTCACTCTCAGGGCTTTCCACCAACCCGAGCATCTCCTTCACCAAACAAATGAACAGTCAGCTGTTGCACGCGGCCACGAGGCTCTTCGTCACATCTCCTCTCATGAGCTAAAGAAACAAATCATAGGATCATAGAATGTTCTGAGTTGGAAGGGACCCACAAAGATCATTGAGTCCAACTCCTGCATAGGACAAGCCCAAAGTTCACACCATGTGTCTGGGGGTGTTATCCAATTTCTTCTTGAACACTGTCAGGATTGGGGCCATGACCACCTCCCTGGGGAGCCTGTTCCAGTGCTCTACCACCCTCTGGGTAAAGAACAAAGTGGAGGGTTACTTAAAAAAAAGGAAAGATGGGCCATGGACTCCCAGCTAGGAGGGGAGACACATGTAACCTGCTCAGGTGTGCTCCAGATCATTATGGTGATGGGATGGCCAACAGAAATATGGGGAAGTGGGGCAGCACACCCACAGCAATGGGTCCCCTCCCAGATGGGCTGCATCCACCCTCAAAGATTCTCTGCTGGCCTGGGGCAGTGAGCAACCCTAAATGGACCTGGAGCAGAAGTTTTTCTGCCCTGGGCTGGGCATGGCGACAAGAGCAGAGGGAAGAGTGTTCTCTAGGTTTTCTGCTACCACCACCATGCATTCAGCTCCCAGGAGGCTGAAGGGTGCTTTGGCTGGCTGAGCACTGCAGGAGATGCAAAGAATGGTGAGCAGGGGAATGCTGAAGGAAACTGCTAACTGGGCATCCCTACACCAGTGAAACTAGAACCTTTTTAGGTATCAAGCAAAAGGAAACAAAAGCCTTTCCTACCATTGCCAAATAGGAAGAAAATAAGTTTATTCCACCTTCAAAATCCAGCCAAACCTCGAGCTGAAAGGGAAGACTGCAGACAATGATCCCTCAAGGGAGAGGTTTATTTCTTTCTCTTAATCCTTTTCCTCCTTTTTTCCCTGAGTGTGACAATACCAATAATATTAGTCCTTATTTGAGGTGACTAAGTAACTGTTCATTGTTGGCAACATTCAATCTGCTCATTTTGGACAATATGTTCCTTTTTGACACCAGGGGCCACCTTGACCATGTTGGAGGAATCATGTCAAAGCAAAGGTCAGGAGCTGGTAGGAAAGCTGGAAAGTCCTTTGTGCTAAAATCTGTCCTTTGTTACAGGAAAAATTAATCCCACAACAACATTTTACACATTTTACAACTAGGTGCTGCCAATGAAAGAGATGAAGAAAAAGGAAGGAGAGGAGAAGATGGCTCAGGAGTGACATTGGTGAGAGCAGTGCTGAGCTATGGAAGGAGACACAGGCAGCAAGGAGTCCGTGCAGATTGAAAACTGCTCTTTCTGCATCCAAAAAGAAAATTGCAGAATGTAGTGTAAGAGTGCAGAAAATGCATCCCTGAGAGCATAGTGGGAAGCTGGGCATGAAGTGCTCTCCTGCAGGATCAAGTAAAATGGGTGAAATGAGCTATGGGAACCCTGCCTCTTATATCTGTATTTCTAACATCAAATAGTGTGATTGCCTGCAAAGGTGAGGGAGCCAAGCACATATGCCTCTGCTCATATGAGAAAGAGAATGCATGGATGGGAATATATTTGATTTTATTTTTATGTTATTTCTGTAGGTCCTTTAGATGGTATGTTTGGGAGAGGATTGCTTTGTTAAAGGGTCATTTGCTTGTGTAATACCAGATGGGCTGTGTGAGACAGCCACGTATCAGTCTCTTTAGCTAAAAGACCTTAGTTTATGTCTCTTGGGAGTCCAGTGCTTAACTGTGAGGGGAAGGGGCTGTGAAATTCATTAATGAACTATCTGTACTGTCTGAAAAGAAATTGAGACATTGCTTTGTGTTGGGAAGACATGCTCCAAAATCTTCTAGCTCTTCTGCCAACACCATCTCCCTGTTCACCTGTAGAGAGGAGAGAGCTGGGCAACACTAGGGTATCGCTTGTCCCAGCAGATCCTGAGCCACGTTGCAAGCTGAGGCCACTGCTGAGAATGGGACCTGGACCTCTTTGCACAGACAAAACCTTTAAATTCACCTTCAAGCAGAGGCACCGCATTTCATCACCTGTTTGCATTCAGGAGAGCTGATACAGAAAATGGTATTAAAGGGAAGAGTGAGAGTAGTTGCCTGTGTGCATGGTGTCCTCTGCTTTAATTAGGTTAGCTTCTTTCATGGCAAGTGCTGTCATACCAAGCTAAAAATCAATATCATATGGCACAGCACTCAGATAGCAAACTTGGAGATAAATTAAAGGAGAAGTAATTCTGTCAGGTCTCATAGCATCATGCCTACAGTTAGGCATGGTTGAACTGATTTGGAAATGCAAATGCTTAGGCAACACCTTCACCTAGAGCTGAGCTGGTCTCTGCATCACTTTGAAGTCAGAATAAAGTGAAATCCCCCTTTCTCTACACCCAACAGAGATATACTAGAAATACTGTAATCAATATTTTGTGTGTTTTCCTGGATTTCCCTGTGCCTCCAGGGCCAGCCACTTGCTTCCAGCTTGCTGCAGGTCAGGGCAGGGAAGTGGGAAGGGATGTATTTGTCGTGGGAGGCTTGTTTCTGGCGAGGTACTGGTTATGATCATGGAGAAAGTGCTGCCTGGGGACTCACCATTCCCCTCGATGGGGCACTAGGAAGGCCATGGGAGGCAGCAGAAAGAAGAAAATGCAGAGAGGTTCAGATGTTGTGACAATGAGCACTAGACAGGCACTTAGAGAAAAATAGAGTGGTTTGCGGGGTGGGTGGGTAGAGGGGTCTGGGAGGGAAAGAGGCTGTGAAGTGGAGAAGAGGAAAGTCAGGGCAAAAAATCAACCTTCAAGTCACCAAAGGAGCAGCCAGGTCTCTCAAGGACCATTGCATCCCTACGAGGAAGAAATCATGTAAAGGGAGTAAGAGGCTGTCATGGATAAGGAGCTCCAGTCAAAACTCAGGTGGGAGAAGGATCTTTATGTAATGTGGAAACGGGACAGACCACCTGGGAGGAATATAAGGGGGCTGTTAGAGTATGCAGAGATGTGGTGAGGAAGGCCAAGCTCCACTTGGAAGTAAATCTGGCCAGGGACATCAAAGACAACAAGAAGGGCTCCTTCAAGTACATCAACAGCAACAGGAAGTTTAGGGGAAATGTAGGACCACTGCTGAATGAGGAGGGTGCCCTGGTGACAGATGCTAAGACTGGCCCTCAGAAATCCCAGACCCTAGACGTAGGAGACAAAGTGTGGCAAAAGGAAGAGTTTCCCTTGCTTGAGGAGGATCAGGTTAGAGATCGTTTAGACAAACTGGACATCCACAAATCCATGGGCCCTGTTGGAATGCACCCATGAGTGCTGAGAGAGTTGGCAGATGTTATAGCTAAGGGACTCTCCATCATCTTTTAAAGGTCTTGGAGAAAAGGAGAGGTACCTGAGGATTGGAGGAAAGCCAGCGTCACTGCACTCTTCAAAGAGGGCAAGAAGCACGACCCAGGAAACTACACACCAGTCGGCCTCACCTCCATCCCTGGAAAGGTGATGAAACTGCTCATTCTGGATGTCATCTCCAAGCATGTGGAGGAAAAGAAGGTTATCAGGAGTAGTCAGCATGGGTTAACCAAAGGGAAATCATATTTGACCAAGCCGATAGCCTTTGATGATGGTATGACTGGCTGGGTAGATGAGGGAAGAGCAGTGGATGTTGTCTACCTTGACTTCAGCAAGGCTTTTGACACCATCTCTCACAACCTTCTCATAGGCAAGCTCGGGAAGTGTGGGCTGGATGAATGCACGGTGAGATGGATCATCCTGGGGTGTATTAGAAGGGGGGTGGCTAGTACGTCAAGAGAGGTTCTCCTTCCTGTCTATTCTGCCCTGGCGAGACCATACCTGGAATATTGTGTCCAGTTCTGGGCCCCTCAGTTCAAGAAGGACAGGGAACTGCTGGAGAGAGTCCAGCACAGAGCAACAAAGATGATTAAGGGAGTGGAGCATCTCCCTTATGAGGAAAGGCTGAGGGAGCTGGGTCTCTTTAGCTTGGAGGAGACTGGGGGTGACCTCATTAATGTATATAAATATGTAAAGGGTGAGTGTCATGAGGATGGAGACAGGCTCTTCTCAGTGACAACCAATGGCAGGACAAGGAAATGGGTTCAAACTGGAACACAAGAGGTTCCACTTAAATTTGAGAAGAAACTTCTTCTCAGTGAGGGTAACAGAACACTGGAATAGGCTGCCCAGGGAGGTTGTGGAGTCTCCTTCTCTGGAGACATTCAAAACACGCCTGGACACCTCTGGCAGGGGGATTGTACCAGATGATATTTTGAGGTCCTTTCCAATCCCAAACATTCTGTGATTCTGTGATGAACTGGCTGGATGGTAGAGCTCACAGGGTTGTGATCAACGGTGCAGACTCTGGTTGGAGGCCTGTAGTTAATGGTGTTTCCCAAGGGTCAGTATTATGTTGAGTCCTGTTCAACCTGTTCATCAATGACCTGAATGAAGAGACTGAGTACACCCTCAGCAAATTTGCTGATGGTACCAAACTGGGAGGAAGGACTGACACACCAGAAGGCTGTGCTGCCATTCAGCGAGACTTGGACAGGCTGGAAGACTGGGCAGGGAAGAACCTGATGAAATTAAACAAGGGCAAGTGTAGGGTCCTGCAGCTGGGGAGGAATAACCCCAGGCACCAGTACAGGTTAGGGGTGGACCTGCTGGAAAGCAGCTCTGCAGAGAAGGACTTAGGAGTTCTGGTCAACAACAGGTTGACAGTCAGTCAACAATGTGCCCTTGTGGCCAAGAAGGCCAACTATATCCTGGGATGCATTAGGAAGAGTGTTAACTATTCTGCGATTCTGTGATTTGCAGCCCAGGCATCTCTCCATTGTTCCTTTACCTCTGGGGACTAGTGGCTTCTAAATCAACCTGGTTGTCCCTGAGTTTTTCTAACACTTCTTGCTGATGGTGAGGTGAGGCATGCTCTATTCCCCAGCATGTTGCTTGGTATCTGAAGGCCAGCCACATCAGGAGACTGGAGTTCTGGAGGCAAGCCAAGATGTCCCATGGAAGCAACCAATGAGTCTGCCACAGGTTGGGATATTTTATGATGTTACACCCAGAGGGAATGTAGAGCTGCAGTAGTGCCCACGGCACCTGGATAAGATGCCTGTACTAGGATCCAGCAAGATTTGGCTCCCAGATTTGCTTGTCATGCTGCCTGGCCATGGGCAGGTCCCTTCCCCCTGCTCGTTCCACATAGCTCACACAGCATCTGCCCATCACTGCCAACAGCTTGAGAAGTGGGCCCATGCAAACCTCATGAGTTTCAAGAAGGCCAAGTGCAAGGTCCTGCGACTGAGCTGGGGCAACCCCTGGTGTCAATGCAGGCTGGGAGATGAAGGGATTGAGAGCAGCCCTGCAGAGGACTTGGTGATACTGGTGGATGAAAGATTGTACATGAGCCGGCAACGTGCACTTCCAGCCCAGAAGGCAAATCATATCTTGGGCTGCATCAAAAGGAACGTGGCCAGCAAGTCAAGGGAGGTGATTCTACCCCTCTGCTCTGCTCTGGTGAGACCCCACCTGGAGTCCTGTGTCCAGCTCTGGAGCCCTCAGTACAGGAAAGACATGGACTTGTTGGAGAGGGGCCAGAGGAGGGACACAAAAATGATCAGAGGGCTGGAACAGCTCTGCTGTGAGGACAGGCTGAGAGAGCTGGGGATGCTCAGCCCAGAGAAGAGAAGGCTCCAGGGAGACCTTATTGTGGCCTTTCAGTACTTCAAAGGGTCCTATAACAAAGATGGGGACAGACTTTTTAGCAGGACCTGTTGCAATAGGACAAGGGGTGATGGTTTTAAACTAAAGGAGGGTAGATTCAGGCTAGACATGAGGAAGAATTTTTTTACAGTGAGTGTGGTGAAACAGTGGCACAGGTTGCCCAGAGAGGTGGTAGATGCCCCATCCCTGGAAACATTCAAGGCCAGGCTGGAGGGGGCTCTGAGCAACCTGATCTGTTTGAAGATGTCCCTGCTCATGACAGAGCCTTGGACTAGATGAGCTTTGAAGGTCCCTTCCAACCCAAACTATTCTATGATTCCATGATTCTGTTCTATGATTCTATGATCCTCCAGGCTAAAGCATGGTGAGTTCCCCCAAGCCTCCATATCTAGGTGGCAAATGCTAAAACTGTGTATGTCAGTGGAGATATTCTGAAAGACCTTGCTAGCCTTCAATTTATTTTAACTTATTTTCATTTCATCTCATTATCTGATTGAAGGCCAAACATCTGAATGAAGAAACTGGCTGACAGTCTTCCAGATTGGAAGTTAAGAATCTAAGTTCAGTTCAAAACTCACTAAGGTCATTAAAAATCTTCCAGGGGGTTTTCATTGTCCTTGGGTCGGGACCTTCTTGGGAACAAAAAATTCTCTGCTATCTCAAATGTGAAAGAAACCTGAAGTGGTGGTAAAATGCTGTTTTTCCATTAAAAAAAAATATATAAAAAAATATATATATAAATATACACACATACATATATATATATATATATATATACATACATCTGACTCAACTGCTTTGGAATGACTCCATCACTTGGGAAGTTTCATTTCCAGGGCATGTACCAAAGCAGGACAATGTCTACCCCTCTCTTGGGAGATGCTGCTTTAATGAATGTGGCAGCTATTGTGCGTGCTTGGGAGCCTCACAGCTGCTTTTCTTCTGCTGATATTCTATTTTCTTTTCTGCTTTAATGATTGTTTCTCTAATTGACTCGATGATTTCTGTTTAATTAGCACATTTTGGAGGAATGATCAAAATATAATAAGATAATCAGACAGGCATAGTGCGGAGGAATAATAGCTCCTTTGTGGGGCTAATTGGGGTGTACAGTCCATCAACTAGTGTGGGGCTCCCCACAGTTGGATATTCCCAGCCTAGCTGTGCCATGCACCCAGGACTTCCAAGCACCCACATAGACCCAGCTCCGGTAGTAATTTCATTTAGCTTTAATAAGCTGTGAATGAACACCAAGGGGAACTGAATCTGGACCTGCTCTGCTTTGCTGTTGCCTAGATTTTGCAGAAGGCTGCAGAAGCAAGTGGAGTTTGCCCAGGACCTATGGCAGGCATGAGGCCCTGGGTACCACCAGGCAAAGCATCCCCAGGGAGGGCTGTGTCCCACCTCACACACCCTCTATAGGACAAGAGGGGGTTATCGAGAGGCGGTGTGAGATGGGCAGGTAAATGGAACTAGAAAACAACAACGAAGTGGAGTGGAAGCAAAAAGCACCAGACAAAGGAGCAGCCAGAATTCAGAGCTACAGCTCTTGTGCCTGCTCCACCTGGGTTTCTTCCTGAACATCGTGTCCCTCGTGTTCCCATATATCACCTCAGGGTTTACACCTCTGGGAGAAGCCCCAGTCTCCTCCCTATGAGCAAGCACAGGGCTTTCCATAGGCTACATCACCTATAGCTCCTGGAGATACACGGGGTGAGCTCTGCTTGCTAACCAATTGCCCGTCATGCCTCTAGTCACAGTTGTAGGTGTAGCACCTTGATGATCATTTGTTTGCCCTGTGCTTGGCTAGAAATTAATTAGGAGATGGGTCCCAAGCCTTTGTGACAGCTGTCTGTGTGCAGCACTTCCCAGCAGTTTGATTAAATCTGTGACACTCCAGATGTGAGAGCCCTGTGCATCAGCACATGGTTTGCTCCACTTAACTGCACTTAAACTGTGACTGCTCTTCTGGTTTTAATCAAAGGCAAATGCTTTAAGACAGAAATCTGTGCAGAGGAATTAGTAGGGATGTCTCTGGGGCATGTGGAGCAGAGTGGGACTTGGAAAGGGACCCCCCCCTCCGGTGCCAAATTAGGGCTGCCAATGCGCTTGTAGTAAGCTCATCTGCCAATGCTACAGCATGGAGCAGGTGGCATGCATGGCCAGCCGTGGCTGCACTAACCCTGCAAACACTTTACTTCACCCACATAAACTTGGGCTAGAATCAAATAACTTTTTGCAGCCTGACAGTGCTGGGAGCACAGATTTTGCCATTTGTTTAATCCAGCCATGCCATCTGTCCCTGCAAATCACAGAATCACAAGATGGTTAGGGTTGGAAGGGACCTCTGGAGATCATCTAGTCCAACCCACCTGCTAAAGCACGTTCACCCAGAGCAGATTGCATAGAATCATGTCCAGGTGGGTTTTGAATGTCTCCAGAGAAGGAGACTCCACGACCTCTCTGGGCAGTCTGTTCCAGTGCTCTGTTGCCCTCAAGGTAAATAAGTTTCTCCTCATATTCAGATGGACCCTCGTGTGCTTCAGTCTGTGCCCATTGCCCCTCATCCTATCGCTGGGCACCACTAAAAGGAGTCTGGTCCCATCCTCTTGACATCCACGCTTGAGATATTTATAAATGTTGATGAGATCCCCTCTCAGCCTTCTCTTCTCCAGGTTGAACAGACCCAGCTCTCTCACTCTCTTTTCATAAGAAAGATGCTTCAGGCCCCTCATCATATTTGTAGCCCACCACTGGACTCCCTCCAGTAATTCCTTGTCCTTCTTAAACTGGGGAGCCCAGAGCTGGATGCAGTACTCCAGATGGGCCTCACCAGGGCAGAGTAGAGGGGGAGGATAACCGCCCTTGACCTTTTGGTCACACTCTTCCTAATGCATCCCAGCATACAGTTGGCCTTCTTGGCCACAGGGGCACATTGTTAACTGATTGTCAACCTGTTGTCGACTAGAACTCCCAAAAGTCCTTCTTTGCAGGGCTGCTTTCCAGCAGGTCCACCCCTAACCTGTACTGGTGCCTGGGGTTATTCCTCCCCAGCTGCAGGACCCTACACTTGCCCTTGTTTAATTTCATCAGGTTCTTCCCTGCCCAGTCTTCCAGCCTGTCCAGGCCACACTGAACAGCAGCACAGCCTTCTGGCGTGTCAGCCCTTCCTCCCAGTTTGGTATCATCAGCAAGCTTGCTGAGGGTGTACTCAGTCTCTTCATTCAGGTCATTGATGAACAGGTTGAACAGGACTCAACATAATACTGACCCTTGGGGAACACCATTAACTACAGGCCTCCAACCAGACTCTGCACTGTTGGTCACAACCCTCTAAGCTCTTCCATCCAGCCAGTTCATGATCCATCTCACCATGCATTCATCCAGCCCACACTTCCTGACCTTGCCTATGAGGAGGTTGTGAGGGACGGTGTCAAAAGCCTTGCTGAAGTCAAGGTAGACAACGTCCATCACGCCCAAATGGAGGATATTTGGCCATTACATATATCTACTCCTAACTGGCCAGAACCACACACATAACCCACCACTCAGCCCTGGCTCCAGGCTGATGAAAGTCTCATGAACCACATCACAAGGAGGAAGCCCACCTGTGACTCAGAGGTGGGTATTTAGTTTGTTGAAATACAGATGTGCCTCACTGCAACACCCCCGTCTTTGCTGCTGTCTCCCCACCAATGTGCTGTTTCTTGATCCATTTTACCTGTGTGTCAGAGGCAATATTTTCACAACAGCCACCACTTCCTTGTGCTCCCAGCAGGACACAGAGGTGGCAGAAGAAAATCCCTTTTTCTTCTCTCCACACTTATTGAGGCAGGAACCTTCACCTTGGTCTTCTACCCTTGCCAAGTTGCCTGCGTTGCTTTTGGCTGGTTGCTCTCCCCAATGCACTCCACTCCTGAGCCACCTCATACCCATGCAAGGTCCACCATGGCCACTAGACAACCACCTGAGCTTGCCCTGCAGAGCAGGCACCCAAGGGCTGTGGTTTTGACATCATCCCTGGGGATCAGGCTCCAGTCTTGCTCCTGCACCAGGTTGTCAGGAGAGGATGCGGGTGTGTGGCAGGGATTTGGCAGGGAGTGCCACTCTGTGACTGCTGGTGTGAGTCCAACGAGTGGGTGTGCTGCAGGAGCTGGGCTTTCAGAAAGAGGTTCTCCATCCATCCTGGAGCACCACAGTCTCTTCCACCCTGAGATGCCTGAAACTGTCAGATGGTCCTTTATTATTGACCTGATTCATATCTAAACCAGGGAGGTGAAAGCTGTCTTATCCCATTACTAATCCCCTAAACCAGGCCCTTCAACACCTTCTCCTTGCCTCCCCTTCCTCATCACTACAGCAGGTCATTGCAAGATAAGTGAACATACTTCTGACATTTCCCTAAGTCTCACATCCCTGCAAAGACAAGGCCCCAAAAACCCTCCAGCTGCTGGTTTGGGACCATCATTGGCTGAGGAGGGTCTGCCAAAATGTTGCATGTATCTGTAATTTCTCAAGGACTTGCAAGGCTTGTCCCTGGTGTCTGAAGGAGACAGCCCCAGGCACCTGGCCCATCCTGTGTGACCTCACGATGCCATCCCACAGAGTGCTACAGGGCATGGTGGGTACATGACATAGTGCTAGAGCAGCCACAGGGAGGAAGGGATATCTTTGGGACTGTCCCATCTCCCTGTGCCACCCAGTCCTGTAAAGTGTAGCAGGGAGCAGGGGACAGGGGTGTGCCAGTATTGGCTGTGGGCTGCACCCACACGTGGGACACAGGTCTGCACTGGGGCTGGTGTACTGTGGCCTCTGTCTGCCCTGACCAGAGCCCTCCTGGAAGGGCTGGGTGCTGGGGCACCCTGGGGCTGCTGGGCCGGCTGATGCAGGTGTCCTGCCCATGAGGGGTGGGGGCGGCTGGCAAACCCTGGGGAAATTAGAGCAAGGGGCGATGTTTGATGTTCTGCTTTTTAAGCGATTAATAATCTTTCAGCGTCGGAGAATCAGCTGAAAATCTTCCCTGGAAAATAATGAGCAGAGAAACATTTACTGATTAGTCTAATCCCAGCTAATCCTATCTGATGAGCATATATCAACATATCCCTTAACTGATTTATTGTCCAAAGGACTGGAGGATATGCCCCTCTCCAGCACAACTGGGGGAGCTGGTGGTGGCAGCCCATGTATCCCCCAGCCCTGTCCTGCAGCCCCATCCCAGGAGTGACCACATTCCCCGTCCCCCATGGCACTGCCACAGCCACCCTCTGCCCTGGGCAGCAGCGCTGTATCCAGGCCACCTCGCCAGTGTGGGGAGATTTAATCGCTATTTCCATTTCTGCATCTATCGGCTTTCTCTTGGGTTTGAGCTTTTATGTTTCATAAACTGATTAGGAACAATTATATGCGCTTTATCCCCAAAGTTTCCAAATGCCTAGGCCATATGCATATTTAAGGCTTCATCATCTCTTCCAACAGCTCAGCCTGAATGTAAACTGCTGAAATCAAGCTGATTCTGGGGCAACGTCAAAAATTAGGGTTTTATCCACTAATATCTGCTCGAACAGGAAATTTGTTGTGGGTGGTGACCGGATTATGGCGTCTAATTACTGTGGCAGATCCTCCCTGCCTAGCAGTGAAAGTCTCCAATTCCAGCAAAAATGCAGCAAAACCACTCTGGAGAAGTTGGAGAAGGTGCACAAGGGGACCCTGGGAAGCCCTGGCCCTGGACGGGATGCAGCCCTGGGTGGAGATGTGCTAAGCATCCCTGCATTCCATGCATATGGAGACCTGAATTGCTTGGTGGCTTTGGGAGTGCAACCATGCCCCCGCCTTCTGCTCCCCTTGCATGTGTTTGCCTTTCGTGTTGCAAAACATGATGGTAAAGAGGGTCCCCCACTGCAAGCCTCCAGTGCCAGCCATGGCAATTATCCTAAATGAAAGTTATTGTTCTGCTAATCCTGGGAACAGCTTGCGAGGGGAGATTTGGGTCTTTCTTTAATAATGCAAAGTTAATGCGGAGTCCCCTTGTAATTATCTTTATCAGAAGGACCCTTGGTTAATCTGAACGTCCAGCGAGGGCCCAGATCAGGCTGCCTGTGTAAGCTGGTTGTAAATCGTTTCCATCAACAGATGAAGGGAAGGGGGAAAAAGATTGCAGCCCAGGTGCAAGAATCTGGGAGCAAAAGAGAACACAGAAGCCAGACACCTCAAGGTGGCCTCAGCCCTGGCAGCAGGACACCTGGGGTCAGGGAAGGTCCTGCTCCACAGCCCCTGGCCATCCCCATCCCCAAGGTGCTGAGCAGAGGGACAGAGCAGCCCAATGGGATGCCCTGTCTGGGACATGGGGCTGACAGGCCATGGGGTAGGATGGGGATACTGGGGAGGGGAGCTGGAGTGGGCACTGCAGGGCCCTGGAAGAGGAGACACGAGGAAGTGACATGAGGACATAGCAGTGGGGTCCTGGGAGAAGACCCGGGGTGGGAATCCACGGATATGTGAGGGGGGTTTATGGGGGAGCCAGATGGCCGCGAACAGGGGCAGGGAGGGCTGAGAGGGTCCTGGGTAGGGACTGAGAAAGACCGAAGGGGAGCCGAGGAAGGGGCCCGTGGGGATCGCAGAGGACCCGGCCAGCTGATGGGGAGGATCGAGGGGCGGGGGCCGAGGGGAGGGGAGGGAGGGACAGCGGGAGAGGGCGCCGGGGGGAGACAGGGGAGGGGCGCGGGTCCGGTGCGGCGGGGGGGCCAGTGGCCGTTAATCCGGGGATTGGGAGCGCCCCCCGGGCGACCTGGGGTGTGATTGGAGCCGGGGCCGGCGGCGGGGCGATAAAAAGGGCGGTGGACCGCGGTGCCCGCTCCGGGCCGGGCGAGGCGGCGGCGGCGATGCCGGGCCGGGCGGAGCCGTCGGGGGGACGCACGGCGGCGGGGCCGGTGGCGGTGCCAGTACCGGTGGCACCCGGGGCGACGGTGCGGCCCGGCGGCGCGGGGCTGCGGGCCAAAGGCTTCGCCATCACCGACCTGCTGGGGCTGGAGGCCGAGCTGCAGCCGCCCCCTGGCCCCCCCGCCGCTGCCGCCGCCGGCTACGAGGGCGGCGGGGCGCTGGGACTGGGGCTGCTGTGCGGCCTGGGGGGGCCGGGCGCCTCGTGCCTGCTGCCCTCCCCGCTGCCGCTGTTGCCCGCCCGCGGCCCCCGCCCGCCCCCCGGGCCACCGCCCGCTGCCCGTCGCCACAAGGAAAACATCTCCGGTGAGCGGGGCCGGGGCAGGGGTGGCCGCTCACCTGTGCACGGGGACCCCCGGCCGGAGCCGCTGCAGGGGCTGCCTCATACCTGCGGCCCCAGGCACACGGCGGCGGCGGCGAGCATCCTCCCGCCGGCCCGGGATCGGTCCCGCGCTCCCTGTCCCTCCGGGCTGCCATCCCTCCGACATCTTGGCAAGGGTGGGCTCCGACCCCCTGCCCCGGGATGGCGTTACTGGTGCGGTGCTCCGGGCTCAGCCGCGGTCCTGATGCCGCCGGTTGCTGCGGGAGGGGACCCCTTCCCCGGCCCGCTCCCCGCGGGCAGCTGGAGCCGTGGTTTTGGGAGTTGGGTTTGGTCCCCCGGCTCCCACCGGGAGCGTGACTTTTCCCCTCCTGCATGCTGTTGCCAGATAAGGACAGCCTGTCTGGGGACGCCAGCGACCTGAAGATGTCCACCTCCCAGACCAAGAGGAAGAAACGCCGGCACAGGTAAAGCCCGAGACTGGAGCTGTCCCCATTGTCACATCCTCGCTGCTGCCACCAGACTCCTGCTGTCCCTCTAGTCCCTAGGCTGTGGCGGTGGATGTCCTCAAGGGAGTAAAGAAAGAGAAGGGCTGCAGCTGGGGGTGGGGGGAGGATTTTCAGGAGGAAAACTTCAGCGGGGAGGGGGCTGCCAGCCCCACTGCTTGCCATAAAGGTCTGGACTGTGTCACAGGATGCTTTCTCCTCTCGGCAGGACGGTGTTCACAGCTCACCAGCTGGAGGAGCTGGAGAAGGCTTTCAACGAAGCTCACTACCCTGACGTCTATGCCCGGGAGATGCTGGCCATGAAGACAGAGCTGCCAGAGGACAGAATACAGGTAGGTGGCTGCAACGGTCCTCTCTTCTGTGGCATCTGCTGGCTGCCAGCACCCGGCTGTCCCTTGCCCTATGCCCAGTGAGTGCTGGTGGTGGAAACGTGGTGGTACTGAGATGCTGCAGGGCACTTGCAGGGAGTGGCTCAGCTTCCATGCCCCTGGCACTGAAGAGGCTCCAAATGGAAATGCAGAAACAGGGGACTGATCTGGCTCTGGCAGCTGCTTGCTGCATATAGCTTGGCTCTGGCTCCCAGAGACCCAACTCAGGCAGGAGCTGAGGGCAATTCAGGAGCTGCTGGGCCAAGCTGTGTCCCACTAGCTTATTCGCTAGCTTGTTTCTTTGAGGGACGCATGGTACTTCAGGGCCTGATCCTGGCCCACTGTGGAGCAGCTCATTGGCTTAAGAATGAGGCAGCAGCCAGGTTGTGCCTACACCCCTTAGAATGCAGGAAGGGGGTGGGGAGATGGACCTGAGCACCCTCTGTCATCATCGGTAACTGCATTATGGACCCTTTTTTCTGGACAAGTTGGTGCTCTGTACAAAGGCAGCAGAGAGGCTCTGTGGGCAGGCAGAGCTCAGGGTGACTTCTGGCTCCAGTATCACGATCAGCCTCATGTAACGTGTGGTCCCTCTCACTCCCTTCCTCCCCTCTTTCACTTGACACCCATGTGTGTACCCTCCTTCAACCCACTTCCCCACATACTGCCCTGGTCACCCTCCCAATATCACCTGCATGTCCACACCTTGCGCTCACACACTCAAACCCCTCCATGCACCCCTGCGGCTGCCCCTTTGCCCTGGACACACACTTCCCTGTGCCCAACGGGCCCTGGATGCCTCGCCACGGGGGCCGTCTCCTCGACAATCCCACCCCTCTGTGCTCTCCTGGCTGTTACCCCTGAAGGTTTGGTTTCAGAACCGAAGAGCCAAGTGGCGGAAGCGGGAGAAATGCTGGGGCCGGAGCAGTGTGATGGCTGAATATGGACTCTATGGGGCCATGGTGAGGCATTCCATCCCTCTGCCTGAGTCCATCATCAACTCTGCCAAGAGCGGGCTAGTGGGATCCTGTGCCCCATGGCTGCTGGGTAAGTGGGAGCTTGGGGATGGAGGGGTCAGGGAACAGCTGCAGAGCAAGTGGCCCTTCCTCTTTTGTATGGCTTTTCTCAGAAAAGAATGGAGTCTCAGCCTTGAGCTGTATGCAGGCTGCCAAGAGCCCTGGCTTTTCCACTCCCGCCTTGTAAACAGCAGCTGGGAAGGGGAAAACCCTTTTACTGCGGTGTAATACAGGTGCCTGCATGTGGTTAGGTATCACTCTATAGTTGCTAGCAGCCACTGTGGGAGCTGCAGGGTGTCTAGGAAGTCATCACTCTCCCCCCAACTGAAGATGCTACCTCATACATGGTCCTACACTGAAGTGGCACTCAGAATCCAGGCTGGGATGTGCCATGGCAGCACTCCTCTCCCTGTAAGTCTTCCCTGGTGCAGGGAAGGTACAGACCAATCCTCTCAGGCAGCAGAGAGCAGGTGGCAGGGCTCTGGCTCAGGAAAGGCTCGTAGCTAGCTGTTCCTTAGGATGCAAGTGAGAGCTGAGTGAAGCAGCAGGAAGGCAGCAGGTGGTCCTGGGCAGAAACAAGCAACTAGTGCCCTTAGCTTTGCTCTCTCCCCTCTGCAAGGCATGCACAAAAAGTCCATGGAGGTGAGCAGGAAGGCAGAGAGCCAAGAGAAGCTGGCAGATGGCTGGCAAGTGGAGCAGGAGGAGGAGAAGGAGGAGCTCACTGGGAAGCAGGCCAGTTCCCAGAGGGGCTCCGACACGCTTGGCCCTGCAAAAGATTCAGAGGACACAGCCATTGACCTCTCCAGGACAGCCAAACACGAGAAGAGGGGCATACTGAGGCAGTGTGTCAACGGAGACCCACCCATGGAGCAGAAGGACAGGGACCACTGAGTTTGAGCTGCCTCAGAGAAGGACAGACATCACAGCTTCCTGGCAAGCTAATAATATTTATTGATACATATATATTTTTTCTTAAATAATAGATCTTTTATCTTAAATCGGGGCATTGTAAAACGGAGCACACACATCTCTTTGTCCCCTCACTTTCAAGCTGTTCATTTCTCAGCAGAGCCAGGGTGGAGGGTGGGAGAGGTGTCTCAGCAGGGTCAAGAGCAGCAAGAACATGAACCAGCATTGTGGTAATCACATACAGCTGCTGGGGAAGAACCACCCTTCCCCTCAGGGCTGCAAATGCTTTCCTGAGTAGGCAGGAGCACAAAGCACAGCAATGCAAGAGGAGTCGCTCCCTTCTCAAACATGTGGGTGCAAAGACAGTGCAGGAGTTTACAGATGCCTTCTCCAAGCACTTCCACCGCTGCACAGCGCCCATGGGACAAGGCCCTCTGCTTTGAACACACAGTTCTTCCACCCCAAGGAGCAGCAGAGTTTTTAAAGATGGTGGGGTTCATCCTCAAGCTGGTGTAACCTGACAGATGCACCAGTTTATACCTCCTGAGGATCTGGTCCTGCCAATGCAGCCTTATTTACACTGTGTGGCTTCCTTAACTCGTATTGGGCAGAATGGGGTAAAGACATTTTTTTTTCATGCAAAGATTTTATACACTCTTGAATGTTATCTGCCACGCTATGCATAACAGAACAGACCTTTTGGAAAACAAAGCCATAGTACCCTGGAGCAATGAAACAATTTTGTGAACTGAGATAAGAAAATGTTTTGTAATTGTCTATAAAAAGTGTTAATGTCAGAGCTATTTCTTGGTCACCCTATATTTATGTCTAAAAGCACTTTAGTGATCTGGATTTTTGAATGTGGCTCTTCCTGTTTTGTCCACCATTTATTTATTACACATCCATAAATAAAATTGTGGTGTATCTTTGGTTTTCATGCTCTGCATTGCAATTTGTACCTTATGTTGGCACATCTTGTGGTAGCTGCTAGCTTTGAGCAGATCCTTTGCAGACTCATGCCTAAACTGGGCTGGAGAGCTCTGCTGAGGCAGTGTGCTTGTTCCAAGGGGGCAAAGTGAAGCCCTTGTGTCTCTCCCCAGAAATGAAGAAATGAATCCAGTGGCCTACACCTGCCAGCAGGTGATTGATTCATGCCAGCCAAAGAGCCAGACCATGGCTGATGGGTTAGAAGGTGGTCCAAACCAGAGCACTCAGCCAGTTCCTGAGTGAAGTCATAGGGAGAAAGTGGCTCCGTTCTCCCATGGGTGGCTGAAAATCCTCTTCAGTACTGCTCACTGAAATGTCTTCTGCCCTGACAGCAGGAAACGTGCTCTGCCTCTCAAGTGTCTATGCAGTGCTCTCCTCCTCCTGCTGATCCTGCTGCTTTGGAAGGTACAGAGTTGGGCCCTGTGCCCCCATGTCTCTTGTGGTTAAATACAAGGAGCAGCTGCTCACTTGGGTCAGTTGAACACAAAGTGGGAGGTACATTTGCGGGTACCTTTTGCCTCCTAGGGGGGCACACACAGCAGCTGTGGGGTTCTAACTGCACAAGCACCCGCAGTGAGGCACAAGGATATTGTGGCCATCCAACTTCAAAACTCCTGGCTGCGATGGGTCCTCATCTCATGGCTGCGCTAAACTAGCCCCCACACACACTGCGACAGCTCTCATTGGACACCTCCAGTTTAATCTACCAGCCAAAGCATAAAGGAAAATTATCAAAAAATTCCTAATACAGCTCAGGGGGTGTGTGGCCATGTAAGGATGCTGTCACCTGTCCCTGTCTCTGCTGCTGGGCCTGGCTCCTTGCAAACAGGGAGCCACAGCCCATGCTGGGCAGCAGGAGAGAGGTGGGATGCTGGCTGGGAAAAGCAGAGCAATAGAAGTGTCATCTGCAGATTTTCTGCCTTTCCCCTCCTCCACTCAGCCAGGCCCTACTGGGCTGGTGGGAACATATGCATAGCAAATACAAGCTTTGCAGCAAAAAAAAATGGTTGACGGGGGGGCATGGGGAATGTGGTTCAGGAAAGGACCAGCCAGGACTTATTGCAGCAGCAATTAGGCTCACTGAGAGCCGAGATTTAGCACATTGGAGGCCTAATCCTGCCTGAGCAGCATCTGCAAACCTTTTATTTGGTCTGTGCCATGCTGGCATTGGATGCCTGCAATTTTTTTTTTTTGTCACCCTGCCTGTGTGCAGATGGCCTGGCTCTTTGCCTTGCGCTGGGTGCAGCACTGCAAAAGCAAGTGTGCCTCTGCCACAACTGATATAAGGGGAAACACCACAGCCCCAGACCCATGCGAGGTGCAGATAACTGCAGCGACTGAGAATGACTCACATGGAGACACAGACAGAGATGCACACACATAGAGTTCTTGTTAGCAGTGAGAGCAGAGCCAGGCAGAGATGAGCCTACCTGAGCTCTCTTTAATTAACAGTTCTCAGTTTATAGGTTTACAGATACAGGCCTGGACCAAGAGGTTAGACAGGATGTTTTTTCAAAAACTGTTATTCCAGACACACAGGCCCAGGCCCAACATTCACATGTCATACATAGGGGGGTGGTTTTCCAACCCGAGATATCATTCTCACTGGCCTGGGCTATCACTCCTTACGTTCATAAAAAGCATACTTCTGTATACCCTGTCCAAGGCCCTTTATGTTTTGACTAATTGCCATGATTTAATCATGTTAGTATTATTAGTCCAGATGGTCATGTTACTATTAATCTTCCTTTATCATCCAGGTGGCTAGAACCACACGTCCTGCCGTTCCCACAGACAACTCTCCTGTTAGTGCCTGATGGGCTCCCAGCTCTCACCTCACACTGTGACGGAGGAGTTCCAGGGAGGGCTGCTGGCCTGAGGCACTTTTTGTGTACCAGGAAGTAACTGGCATGCAGTAAGGCAAGCTGGGGTTCATATGTACCCCTATTGCTCTGTTCACAGAGTGGGAGCCCAGGGAGGTTCAAGCAAAGGGAGGTGCTGATGGATGACAGCCACTGCCCAAGGCTCAGCTCCTGGTTGCCGCCAGGAGTTGGTGGCATGATCTGGTGGGGCAATCCTGGGAGCAGGGACAGTCACTTGCCTCTTGGCTGCCTGCCCTAAGCCTAGTAGGGAAGTATTTGTTGTCTTCCATATGTCACTGTTGTAGCAGCAGTAAGAGTAGGGCAGCACATTCTTCTTCTTGTTCCTTCAGATTTGATCCATCATGAGATTTGTGGTAGCCAAACACAGCCATGGGTCCTGACAGTGCTGGTTCAGGCCAAGGCTGGTTTCAACAGAAGAAACCCTGACTTGAGGCAATGGCTGCCACTTGCTCACATCTCCACTGCTGCAGTGGGGCTGCCCATGTCAGACGCAGCAGCCATCTCAGTGATTACACCAGTGCCTGGCTGGCATGATCTTCCCTCTGTGAGGGGCCCTGTGGGTCCCTCAGCCACAAAGGCTGGGTTTGCTCAGGCAGAAGATCCCTTTGATGAGGCTTGGCCAAGAGCAGTTGGTACCATCAAAGCCACTCTTCAGCAGCCAGAGCTGCCACACGCTCACTTCAGTTCATCTCGGCTGCCAGTTGCTCTGGCACACCAGATGTTTACACAGTGCCATATATAAAGTGCTAGCCAGGGACTTAAGCAATCTGCTAAACCAATCATAGAAGAGAAAAGGAAAGAATAAAATTAGATTATTTTGGCATGTCTCTCAACTTTTACAGGATTGAAGGCTGACTGTCAGGCATGCCTGTCTGAGGGTTGCAAGGAGGTGGTGGTGCTGTCTCAGCGATGGGTCCAAAGCAGGCCAGAATGGAGAAGGCCGCAAAGCTGCACTTGCAGAAGCAACTTCACGGTGCCATTTCTGTACAGCTTAGTAATACTCATTTCGAATGGGCATTTTGTCTCAGCTGCTCCTCCCAAGCCGCTGGTTTGATTTTCAGACTGGGAGGTTAGGAAGGGACACAAACGTTTTCTAAGTGCTCCCTCGTGTGGAGCCGGCTGATGGGACACAGAGTGCAGCCCAGGAACAGAAAAAGCTGGCTGGAGTGCTAGAGGCAACCATAGAATCATTTTGGTTGGAAGACACCCTCAGGATCATTGAGTCCAACCATAACATCATCTAACTCTAGCATTAAACCATATCCCTAAGAACCTCATCTAAATGCCTTTTAAACACCTCCAGGGATGGTGACTCCACCACTTCCCTGGGCAGCCTGTTCCAACACCTGACAATCCTTTCCAGGAAGAAATTTTTCTTCATATCCAATCGAAACCTCCCCTGGTGCAACTTGAGGCCATTTCCTCTTGTCCTATCACTTGCTACTTGGGAGAAAAGACCAAGACCCTCCATGCTACAGCCTCCTTTCAGGTAGCTGCAGACAGCAACAAGGTCTCCCCTCAGCCTCCTTTTCTCCAGACTAAATTCCTTCCCCTCAGGCCAACACACCCCAGTCCACCTGTGGGGCAACAGGCAGGCATGTTTGGATGCAGAATTAAAGAATCCTTTGGGAGTTTGTTTTTCATTACTCACTTCCTGGAGCATGAAGAGGCACTTGGTATACAACAAGCAGTCCCTTCCCCAGAGCAAGGTAGGTTCTGGCAGTGGGCACACGTGCTGTCAGAGACTTCCCCTAGACTGCTCCTCTCCAAGGTTAGGTCAGCACTAACACCAATACAAGCACATCCTTATGAACCAAGTGCACATATTCAGCCCACAAAATCTCAGCAGACTGGCACTGCTGCGGGCAACCTGTTCTGCTCTGAGTGCATGCCCTTTCCCTCTTATTCTCCACTCTGCTGGTGTGAGGCTCCAGAAGGGCAGGCCAGCAAAGACCTCGGAAGAGAAGCTGCTAAACTAAAGTATACTTAATGTATACTTAATCACATTAAGTGATAAAAGACGTAGCCATCATTAGCCAATTGACATGAGATCAATGCTTTCTGACCACCTGCAAAACGAGGGGATATTTTTCAAATTTTAGATCCTTCTGCATGACAAGAGGGAGACAGAAGATTAAGTGATATATTGTCTAGAAACAGAGTGCTTAGTTTATATTTAACGAATAATTAATAGATGTATTGTAAGTAAGAAACGAAACAATTATAACTAACATAATCAATTATGTATTAGTATAGATGTATGTCAAAATTTACAAAAATTGTAATGCATATTTAATAATTATGTGAATATAAGCAACGCAAGAGCATCCAGTCGCTGGAGCACTTACGTAGGATGATCCCCCAAGCTCCCCAGCACTGATAAAATAAAGAATGCTGCTTAACAGTATAACTGACTCTGCTGTTAAGTTTATTTCTCTGTTTCATCTCACCCACCATTTTGGCCCCAATCACACTCTTTCCCGCCTTCCGCGGTCTCTGGTTGCGGTCCCGCTGAAGCCCGAGGAGGACGGGGCCGATGCCACCGCTCTGCTCTGCGCCCAGGTCGCGGCAGCTGGGCCAGGGAGCGAGGCCTGACGGAGGCCCGGCCCTGAGGCTGGGTGCCACTGCAGCGGGGACCGGGGCTGCTGGAGATGAGGCCGCCGCCAGCGCCGCTCGCGCCGCACGCAGCGAGACCGAGCCGGGGCGCTGCTGAAGGAAAGCAGCCGCTCGGCTCCCACTCTATGGTCCCTAGCCCCACGGGACCGCTCTGCGCTGCCACTCTATGGCCTTGGCTGAGCGTGAGGAGGCACGGCGGGCTGCCCTGCGCCTGCGCACCGCGTCCTCTAGAGCCGCTCGACTGCCGTCGCCGGGAGGCCGTATGGCGGTGGCAGTGCTACGGCCGCTTGACGCCCTGCCGGCGGACCTGGCGCCGGCCACCGCGCTGCTGCTGGCGCCGCCACCGCTATGTGCGGCGCTGCGCGGGCGGGGCGGCGGGCTGGTGCTAGCGGTGCGGCCGGCGGGGCGCGGCGGGGCGCAGGCCGTGCTGCTGAGCGCCGTGGCACTGGAGGCGGGCGGCCGGCGGGGCGCGGAGCTGTGGCTGCGCGGGCCTTTGCTGCGGCGGCTGGGGCTGGCGGCCGGTCGGCGGGTGGCTGTGTGGCCGGTGCGCCGCCCGCCGGCGCTGGCCTGGGTGCTGCTGGGGGCGGCGGGCCGGCCGGGGCAGCCGGCGGCCGGTGCGGTGCTGGTACGGCGGGGGGAGGCGCTGCCGGGGCCGAGGCCGGGACCGGTGGTGCTGGAAGCGCGGCCGGCGCTCCAAGGGTTGCTGGGCAATGGCACGCACATCGCCTTCGCCCCCCCCCCGCCGCCGCGCGAGCCCGCGGCCGGCGGCGCCCCCTGCCGGCGCCTCTCCGCGCCGCCCGTCGTTTCTCGCTTTGCCGTGGACAGGCCCGGCGGGGAGGTCGCGGCGGTGCCGCTGCTCCGGGTGGCCCTCGCCGGCGGGGCGGGCGGCGGCGGGGCGGAGGTGTGGGTGAGCCGACGCGGGCTACTGGCGCTGGGGCTCTTCCAGGGGGAGTGGGTGAGGGTGGGCGCCGAGGGGGCGGCTCGCGAGCACCTGGCGGCGCTGTTGGCACGGCCGCCGCCTTGGGAGTACCCGCGGGCCGCTCGCCACGGCGGGGCAGACGGCGCCGTTCTGCTGGCCCCCGCCCTGGCCTTCAACCTGGGCTGCGACCCCGCCGCCGCCGCACACCTGCGCCTGCGGGTGAGCCGGGGGCCGGGCACCGCTGGGGGACGCGGAGGCCTCTGGACCAGGGGAGTGAAAGCCCTGGGGTCTCACGGTGCGCCTTTTCCCCTCCACAGAGGTACGAACGGTCCGGCGCCGCGGAGGGGAAAAGCAGCCGGTCGGTGCTGTCCGTACCCCCCTTCGCCAAAGAGCTGAGCCTGGAGATTGTCTGCTCGCCGGCCTACAGCGCCCGGGGAGGTTATGACCGTGTGCTCTACAAGCATTTTGAAACGCCCCGGTGAGCTCTGTGGGGCGGACAGCGCCTTTCTTTTCATGGGATGTATTCGTCAGATGCTCCCTCACTGTCTGTTGCACCCAGATCAGATACACACTGATGATGCGCATAATCAACACCTTAGTGCAGACACCAAGCAGTTGTAAAGTATCCACTTGTACTGTCTTCTCCTTACAAGCGAAGCACACTTGCACACGTCACCTCTTATCCTGTCCTTTGGCAATAATCTTCAAGTCCTCTTCCTTGTTCACTTACCATCCAATGCTGAGGGCTCCCAAGTGCTGCCTGCAAACTTCCATTTTGGGGTGTGTTGATACCCAAGTTTTCAGCTTTGAGTGAAATTGAGCAATTGGTCAGGAAACCAGATATGTTGCCACCTTATGACCACCTGCCCCCAAGCCTTTTCAATTTCCCTATGAATGCTTTCTGTTCTCAGCTGTTCCAGGGATAGGAGGCTATTTTGTCTGGAAGAAATGCTCTTTAATGGCATTTATCTTCTATACCATTCCCAGAAGGTTCCCCTTAGTAGTCTGGATGCACCTTCTCACATCTAGTCCATGCCAAATCTATTTGTAGTTTTATTTACAGGAAAGGAGTGAGTCAGTGTGAACAGCTACATTCTTTTCCATAAAAATACATGTGTTATGGAGTTGGGGGGACACATGACCAGAATGATATACTCTCTTTCAGTGTTAAAACTCCCTGTTGCTTGTTTTTTTGTTGTCATTTTTTGTTTTGTTTTGGTGGTTTTTTGTTTGTTTGTTTGTTTGTTTGTTTGTTTGTTGTTGATTTTTTTTTGTAGGCTTGTCCAGGAAGGAGACATCCTCTGTGTTCCCACATTTGGATATGCTGAGTTTTTAGATGTAAATGCAGACAAATTTGTAAGGTAAGTGGCAACAAATTATGGCTCTATTGCATGGATACTGCAGGAGAAAATATACTTTTCCACCATTGACTCTCTTGAAACAAAACAGCTGATTCCATTCTGATCTGTCCCTGGAGTTGAGAGTTTATCTGGCTCTTATTTTAAGGGGAAGAGGGAAATATTTTTTTTTTTATTATGGAGGGCTGCAGCTAAGAGGAAGGACTCCCTTAGCTCCCTAAAATAGTCATGGAGGGAAGAAAGGAAAAAGAGAGAAACTAATTGGGGAAAGAATGAAGAGGAGGAAAGGGTGGCATGAGGACAGCGAGTGCCACATAAGGAAAAGCAAAGTGGCAGCTGGGCTTGTCAATGTGTGACAAAGTGTGAATTTAAGCCCTTACATTTCATGTTAGAATAAGTTTCTCCTTGGCCACCAATTCTGCCTTCCTTGTTTTTGATCATATTGTTTTGAAACAGTTCTGTGCTAAATGAAAGTCACCTTTGTGTGAGAGCAGAGGTGTTTGGAGTGGGATTTGGCTGGTTTTAATATAAATGCTTCAGCTCTGTCACTGAGGGAACTGCCACAGGTAACCAAGGTGTGCAGTGCGAAGAATTGCCTTGAGTCATTCATGCAGGATGTACCAGCGACATGTTGTAACACTGCTCAGCTCTGCTATGTATTTTAAAATTTAACAGTTACACTGTTACACTGCTACAATGAGTATTTTCTAGGCTGTTTCTTGGAGAGAGGCAGAAGGCACAAGTCTTTCATTTGTAGACTTATATTTTAGCCATGTGGCAAGCCAGAGAGACAGCAGAATTCATGGGACCTAAAGAGCTTGGAACTGTGCCAGTAGGAACAAGTGTTTTTCCTGTGGGGTGTCCAGAGCAGGATGCTTGTAAGGCTCTCATGGTATTTGGGTGAGTCCTAGTCTGCAGCCTAGGGGATTGTAAGGTTTTATACACTGTAGGTGAATCTCTGCAGAGTTGTAGAGAAGGAAATGATGCCAGAAGAGAGAATGTCTTGAGCTTGATTCGTACAGCCATACTTGTGGACTGAAGCCACCAGTAGAAGCTGTAACTGTTGACAGTCCTTTTGGTCTATCTGGCCAGACAGCACAGCGAGGTCCATAAAGGATCTATGTGGGTCCTGGGAGAGGGCAAGAGTATCTTTGCTTACCTGTGCCTTCCAGCTGTCTTCTTGTTGACAACTGTATTGTTCCTGACTTCAACATCTTGATCCAGGAATTTAGACTGCTTATTTTTTCCCTTAGGTGGCCAGAGCTTTACTTCAAAGTCAGGAAGATTTTAGGCATGGTGGAAGGCAAGCAGTCTGAGGGTTACCTGGTGGACACCCAGAACACTTCTCTCTATCTGGTAAGATGTCAGTGGAGAGCAGGGAGGGTGCACAGGAGATCTGAGACTGAGGTTCCACTATGGATGACAAAGGTGCCTGTAGAGGCTTGTGTCTCCTGCTATTGAAAAATGGCATTTCAGGACAGACTTTGTCACTTGGTACCTGTCTTTTCTGCAGTGGTGTTCTACAGAGGGCTATTTTCCCTTCCTTACAGGTGGGTTCAACCAACAGTGCTGTCCCATTTGCCCCAGCCTATAACTGTCATGAGTTCTGGAGCAGTTTGTCTCCTGCTGGACTTTCTGATACTGTCAAGCAGCTCTGTGATGCTCTTCGGCCTCACCTCAACAGTCAGTGAGTTAAAATTCCTTCTAACAAGCCCTGGGAGAGCTGGGACCCTGCTCCCTGGTCACTGGTAGAACTACGTCTGTGTTACAGGGCAAGTGCACTGAGTGGGCCTGGCAGCGTTCTCCTCTCAGGGCCAAGCGGCAGTGGGAAACTGATGGCTGTCAGAGCTGTGTGTAGCTGCCTCAGCCTCCACCTCTTCAAGGTAATTCCTCCATGGTCACCTGATTGGTGGATTTATAATATACAGAGGATTACAGAAATGTTCTTTAAGTTAGCCCTACCAAGGCCCCTGCTGCAACCCAGAAGCTGTCCCCACCTGCACATGCAGACAAAAGGAGTTTGTGTACGCTGAACTTAGTAGCTCACTCTGGCACAGATTATGACTGCTGGTGGGCAGAACCTCAGAGTAACCATTTGGATCAGCCTAAAGGTCTGTGTCCGAGACTGGCCAGTAACAGGCGCTCAGGAAGACAGCATAAGCGTGAAGAGATGTTTCCTCTGGCATGTACCCTCCAGTGTTCTGGAATCAGTAATTTAGAGGTCTCTTGGCCTGGGAGGGGGTGCATTTATACCTTTATTTACCCATGTTTGCCATTACTGCTGTCAGTATGATGTAGCAATACTTTACAGATACTGCAATACACAGTTGTATTTCAGCAGACTACTTCCTGTCATTTGGTAGGGCACTGAGTTGATGCTATACCCCAGAGGGTGACAGTAACTAAAATATACTGAGAAAAACTGGAGAGGTGATGAGGGCAGGAATTGCAGTGGCATTGGGTGTTTTCAATTGTCCCCGCATATGCTGGGAAGAAGGCATGTTGGAAAGGGAGACAGAGATGGTGATGAGTCTTCTCTAGCTGGGTAGGAAGCTGAGGAAAAAAAATGCAGCCCTTGGTTTGATACCAGCATGTGTGCCAGATCTGGTTCTAAATCTTGTAGCCTGTAGAAGAGCTGCCGTGTAACTGTGTTCACATTAACCACTCACCCCCTGCCAAGAGTAAAAAAAGCCCTCAAATCTTCCATAGCAGTGTTTGGCTTTTGAAAGGGGAACAATGTCAAAATTGGGTAGGAAGATAAGAAGTGTTACTTTTGTGTGGAAGTGGATGAGGGGTCACTGTGCCACAATATGAGGCTACTGCATAGATCATATTCAGATGGACTTGAGAAAAATAAGTGGAAGACAAAACAGATGAACAGCAGGGAAAAGGGCAGTCACTGAAAATGAGGCATCATTCAAGTGGCACAAACCTGTAGCAGGTTAGAGTGAAGGACAGAGTTAGCACAGGCTGGGATGACTTCACTACTTGTCAAGTAACCCCTGTTTCTGTCTAGCACCAGAGGTTCTAGGCACCAAGGCAGTCTTCACTGACTTGTTAAAAATACTGTTTTCCTTCTGCACACCTCTTTTGTTCATTTTGACAGTCTGGGTATATCCGCAAATACTTTAACCTCCTTGATTCTCTAGAGTTACGTTTGCAAAAGCGAGGGGATTTGAAGTCACATTGTGACTTTTCAAGGAGAGTTTCTGAAACTCTGAAAGAATTTGGAAAAAGAAAGTTAGAAAGAAGAGAGATGGATGGTTCCTTTTTTGTGGAAGGGAAACATAGTCTTGCTCCTTTTTTTGTGAGTATTTTTAGCGTAAACTCAGAAAAAAAGCTAAGCGTTTTGGATATTTGGGCTTTCTTCTTCTGCTTAGAAGTTGGGTCTTGTTCAGTTGACATTAGTCTCTTTAACTGTTCTTATCTACCCAAGTAAAGGCATAACAGTGGGTCAGTGGGGGAGGTGGATACGACCTTGGCCAGCTGCTGTATAGCTCATCTTCTGGACATGACCTTAGTGGTGCTGAGCTCTTGTGCAGATGTGCCATAGCTCTTGGGATCCAGTACAAGACTGCAGAGACTTCCCAGTACCTTCAGATCCGTAGGATGTTTGGGAGCACTGTGGCACTGCCATGGCCTGGCAGGTGGTTTTTAGCGTGATGTGCAAAACTATAGCTCTGTTTTTGGCCTTGTGTACTGCTTTTAAAGACTAACACTCTTATTGTTGGAGCCAGAGGTATTTCCTATCGTATTCTTCTATCCCAGCTTTTACAGTCTCCCCTCCTTTTCTCACTGCAGTGTTTATATTACCATTTTAACTTCTCTTCCTCTGACTGTTCTGCCTGCTCTCCTACCAGGATGCAGTAATTCTTCCACACTGTTATTTTCACCACTGGATGATCTACAGTTTTTTGTCCTTTCTCTCTGCCCTTCTACCCTTGCATACAGATACTGCTGCCATCTGGCTGTGCCTGCCATGGCCCTAACTTCTGTTTTTGTCTATAGCACATGGAGCACAGGAATTCTTTTGCTCCGTATCCTCATCCTTACCCCTTACATCAGCTCTTGCGGCTGTGGCGTTCTCCCTGATCCAAGCTTTCTGAGGATGAGACCCAGGAAACTCCAGAAATGGTTTGGCTCTCCCTGAGCAACCTCACAGCACCAGGAAGCAGCACTGCCTCTTTCCAGCAGTGTTCAAGCTGCTGTTCAAAGGTTCACCAGTCACCTCTCTCTCTTTGGATGACTTCATCAAGTGTTTGCTTTATAAACAGTGTCTGGGCTTCTTGCCACCTCTAACTTCTTTCTTCTTTTTTTTTTTTTTTTCCTTTCCTTCTGGCTTCCTCTCACACTTGGAGTTTGTTTGGCACTGGGTTGACCAGTCTCCTGAGCCTCCCTCTGTACTGTTCCTCCAAGGCACTTTGTTCTCCTCATCTTGGCCTCTTCCACAGCCTTCCCATCCCTTCCAGCTTAGGCTGTTGAGCCGTGACATCCACTGTATTGACTGGTCCTGTGGCCTCACCTCTTTCAGACAAGAATCTCCTGCCCCCCTCACCTCCTGCGGAAAAGCAACAAGCAGCCACTTTTCCATGCCAGAGAGTCCTGAATATGTCTATTTGTAATATGTCCTGAATGTGTCTATGTTATGTCTCTGGGAAACATTCACTTAGATCTCATTTCAACTATGAATTGCCTGTGGAAAGCTTTGTGCAAAGTGAACATTGTCCTGGGTTCCCCAGGATGCTGCAGCTGCTGCAACCTTTGTGTCATGTGGTCTGTTTTGCAGGTTGATTGTGTTAGCTTGTGCAGTGACACCGGTGGAGCCACAGAGGAGAAAGTACAGATGGCCTTCATCCAGGCTCAGCAGTATCATCCCTGTGTGCTCGTGCTGAAAGACATCGAGGTGCTTGGCAGAGACTGGGACAGGCTGGGAGAGGACGCCAGAGTCATTGCTACTCTGAGACAGCTGCTCCTGGACAGAGACCCAGTGCTGAGGTATGGACCCTGCACCTTTGCTGTGGGCATCTGAGGTGATTGTTTGCTTCTGCCATTCCTAGGGCAGCAGTCACTGTTATATCAAGGTGACTGATTGCTAACATGCCCTGTTTTATTTTTAATCTGGTGGAATCTCTCCTTGACTTGCTTCGTTTACTTCAGAAGGCCCTTGTTCTTCCAGCTTAGTGTCAGAGGGAATTGGGAAGGTGGTTTCTGAGTTATTCAGATGAGCAAACCTGGCGTGTTGGCTGTGAGGCATGCAAAGGGTCACAAGGACCCCAGAAGGGAGCTGGACCCCAGGAGAATCCCGAAGCTGGTGACAAGTAGCGGGGCACAGGGAGGGAGATATCAAGTGAAGAAATAAGATGTCATTTGAAGGGCCTTGTCTTGTAGACAGAGCTCACAAAGCAGTTCAAGGGCAAGCTAGAGAAGAGTGGCTGCGGGACACCTTGGCCAATATATGTGCATTTCTCAGAGGAAAGGCCATAGAGCTGAGGCCATGCGCTGCCCCTTTTTATCAACAGCCACCCTGCTCTGGTGATCGGCACAACCTGCAAGCCCCAGGATGTTCCCACAGATGTGCAAACTGCTTTCCTTCACGAGGTGAACATCAAAGCCCCTTCAGAAGAGCAGAGGAGGTCAATGCTGAGTATGCTGACTGTCGGTCTGCCACTGGGCAAAGAAGTGAGCCTATCTAAGCTGGCCCGCAAGACTGCGGTGAGTGAAAACACAGCTGCAGGTAGAGATTGAGCAGTCTGGGAGTGCCAAGCCAACCTCTCCTACCTGACCATGGAGAAAGGAAGTAATTCCCACAGCTCAATCAACTTCTTCAGTGGTTAACATCAGCTTTAACTGCAGATCACTCACCTTTCTAGTGCTTAAGTACTGCACAGCTTTTGCAGAGCTGTTGGCTGATGCTCAGCTCCGCTAGAGGACAAAGTTGATAGAAAAAACAAAAAAAGCTAAAGGCTTTAACCAGGGCACAGAAGCTCGAAGAACAGGTCTTTGAGGAATTGTTCCCCATACTCCTTTTATGGCCTAGCAGGAGCTATGGTCAGGGACTAAATTTACGGTGTTTTTTCCATATTCACAGGGGTTTGTGCTGGGAGATTTCTGTGCCTTGTTGTCCCACAGCAGCCGGGCTGCTTGTACCCGCATTCAGACCATGAGGTAGTGCTGGTGGGGGAGGGCAAGGGCTGCAGCCAGCCTGATAATGCCAGGAGCAGGGCAGAGCCTGAGTCCTTCCCTTCTCTTTCCTTGGCAGTTTTCCAGGTGGACTGAGCGAGGAAGCGGAGAGAGATTTTTGCACTGCTGGGTTCCCAGTGCTTGAGGAGGATTTTAGTTTTGCGTTGGACCAGCTGCACAACACCCATTCACAGGCAGTGGGAGCCCCGAAGGTAGGACACTGGGGAAGAGGAGAGGGAATTGGTTCTCTAAAGTTGTATGGCTCAAGACAGCTGTCGCAGATCTCATTTGGTGCTGTGCTCTTGAATGTCACTTCCTCCTGTGTCCTTCCACGTATTCCCCCAGCCTTGGGTGGGAAGCAGTCCCACTGTGAGATTTCCCCCATGAGTGCTTTTCACCCTCTTGGCTTTGAATTCAGTCAGGGAAGCCCTTGCTGCTCTAATTGGAGATGACTCAGTGGATGAGTGCCAGAGGAGTGCCAGCTGCGTAGCTCAGACTTTCAAGAGACAAAGGCAACTACAGGCTGGCTGCATGTCTGAGATCTCTCCAGCCACCTGGTGTATGGGAACAGAGGGGCACAAGCTGGTGAGAAATTTTCCCCACATGTGTGGGAAGCCTTATACTTGATCCATGGCCTTGGATGCTGCTCGAGCTGGCACAGGCTTTTCTGACAGCCAGGCAGTTTGAAGAGGTGTGTTTTTTTCAGGGAAAGGGACATGGGGTGTCAGAAAAAACAGCAGAGCCAGCATCTCAGGAGGGGCTTGATCTGCCCGTGGCAGCTCAGCACCCAGGGAAGCAGAATCTGGAGTGACTGTTTTTGCTGGGTAATGCGTTAGGACCAAATGAAGTGATCAGAGCCTCTTCTTCACTCCCTTGAGTGCGAATGACTGAGCTTAGCACAGGATGAGAAACATTGACCTTGGAGCAATTATTCTGGTGCCTTCCCCAGCCACCCACTTGCAGTCCTGCTCTAGCAGGGTTATACCCTGCTGGTGTCATCATCCAGGAGCTACTCTGGCACCTCATTCATAAATTTACTAGAGACTGAAATGAGCTCTGATTTGAAGTGTGTATGCCACATTTGCTATAAGACAACAACTATAGAGCATGCTTGGCAGCAAGCTGTGTGTATGAGAGCTAATTTTGTTTGTATTTTACAGTCCTTTATCAATTTCTTAGTAGTTGGCTGGCAGTTCAGAAAGCCTATTAGCAGACCTGGGTACTCTCAACTTACAAAACTTTCAATTCCCTCCCCGTTTGCATTCTCTGGTTAGCCACACGTTTTTTTGCAGTTACAGCTTGAGCCTCCTAGAGAGAACTGATTTTAAACCTCCAGTTTCTAAGCAGTGTCTGCAACACATCCTAGACTTAACAATGAAAACAACTCTGAAAACAACCTTGCTGCACTTTTCCAGCTCCCGTGCTGTTGTCTGTAGAGTTTTTTCTAGGGAGGCAATATAAGCAAGAGTGCAGGGGAGATGGTAACTCTTCCATTCATGGACACTGAAGGAGGAGAGTCTTTTGCTTTAAAAGATTTTTTTTTTTTTTAATGGTAATCTGTGTCTTGTCTGACCTGAATTTCCTGGTGGACTTGCTGGACAGCTGGAAAAATATCATGAGATAACATCATCTCAAGTAGCAAAGCCAAATTGCCCGAGGGGGAAAGAATTTTGCTCTGTCCTATTTTTAAACTCCCCGTTTTGTTGGCACCTGTTTTCCATGCAGCCAGTAATGGCAGGGAAGTGTTTTGGAGCTTTGCTGTCTGGTCATTCCCGGGAGGGCAGCTCTTACTCCCAGGAGGATCTGTCATGCAGACACTGGCATTGCTGCTATTTCTAAAGCTGTGAGCAGAGCAGCAACATCCTCCAAGATTGTTTTGCTCAGCAGAAAATAACAAAAGTGGCATGGTTCACCCCTCTCAAGTTTGCTGTCTTCTCTTCATAATGACCCCTTGCATATTTGCAGTTGAGCCCATCCCTGTCTATTTCTTGAAAGCATCCATGGACTTTGTTCTTATATCTCCTCTTTCAAAAGCAGATGGTTTTCTGTGAAGTGTCCTCCAGGATGTCTCTCTCTCACATTCTGCTTCATCCGACAGAGTTTCCCAGTAACCCAGGTTTTGTCAGTCTGATGTGAAGCTCTTGCATGGTCTCACTGGCCCTGGGAGACAAGGTGCCCTGAACACAAGTAGCTCTTTTTTTCATTTTTCTCCCCTTCTCCCACCACCCCCTGCCTTTTTTTCCTTTTTTTTTTTTTATTTTTTCCCTTTTAAAAAAAATTTTTTACCTTACCTCATGGTTCCCAAGGGCTTTTTGCAGCAGGGCTCTCTCCCCACAAAGCTGCAGGCAACCCTGGCAGATCCTTTCCTCAGGGTATTTTTGCTGACAGGTGATATAATGTGCAATGGTGGAATGGAGATGAGGTGGCATGCTGCGAGTGCAGCTTGCCTGGGGACATGTGCAGTTGGTTTTCCCAACTGCAAAGCTCAAGAAAGGAGAAATGTGGATGCTGGGGGATCCCTAAGCAGGGATGGCTGGGCTGATTTCCTCCAGACACAGCTGATGGCACAAGGGGCTGGTCATCACTGAAGCAAGAGCTGGCCAGGCCTGCTTGGGGCTCAGGAACAAGTGCTGACAGCACTCTCCCTCTCTTGGTAGATCCCCTCTGTGTCCTGGCAGGATGTTGGTGGGCTCCAAGAGGCGAAGAAGGATATCGTGGACACTATCCAGTTGCCCCTGGAGCACCCAGAGCTGCTCTCACTGGGTCTGTGCCGCTCTGGTCTGCTGCTGTACGGGCCTCCGGGGACAGGGAAGACCTTGCTGGCAAAAGCTGTGGCAACCACATGCGCCATGACATTCCTTAGGTGAGGAATACGGGGTCATGCAGTGGGACTGACCTTCTCCTGGTAGTGGATAGCCATGCTCTAACTGGCTTCTTCTTCCCCCTGCCCCACAGTGTCAAAGGGCCAGAGCTCATCAACATGTATGTTGGGCAAAGCGAGGAGAATGTGCGTAATGGTGAGCAGATGCATCCTGCTGCTGTGTGGGGAAAGATGGGGCTTTTCTGTGGTGCTGGAGGGAAGGAGGGAGTGCTTAAACCCTTCTTCCCAACTCTGATCCACAGCTGCCAGCAGGGACATGAACCCAACTCTCCTATGCCCAGTCTATTCCCTGCCTTGCTGCAGCTTCCCCTTGTGCTCTCTCTGGTCCTGTCACCCTTCTCTCTGGTGTTCCTGATGGGACAGCAGCCCTTCAGAGACACAGATGAGCCTCGGGGCCCATTGTGCTGGATGCTGCCTGTCCCTGTTCCCACTGAGGCTCTCAAGCACGAGCAGTTAATGGTAGTGAGGCAGTCGGCAGCTGGTTTCCATCCTGAGCTCTTCCATGCTGGTGATATAGCAGGTCCTGTTGCTGTTGACTGCTCCTCTGGGTCTTTCTCATCTGTTGTGTTGTCTCCTCCCAGTCTTTGCCAAAGCCAGAGCAGCTGTTCCCTGCATTATCTTCTTTGATGAACTGGATTCCCTGGCCCCCAGTCGTGGGCGGAGCGGAGATTCAGGGGGCATCATGGACAGGTAAGTGAGCACCACGTGTCCTTGGGAGAGCAGCATACGTGCTTCAGCTGGGGGGATGCACACATTGCCCTGCGAGGCAGAGTCCACATCCCAACTCTTTACTTTTTCTCTCCCTGCTCTCTTCAATGTTTTTCCATGGGCTGTCTCCTCTCTCTGGACATCAGTACTGCTGTTTGCATTGCCACAGATAGCCGATTGCTCAAGCTTGTTGTGCAAACATTTGGTTAAGACATGACAACTGCTCCCTTTGGCCTCTCCATGATCATCTGTCACACCCCTGCCATGCTCTCTTCCTGTTAGCTGCTGTTTCTTTGCCTTGGGAAACCTGTCAGCTGCCTCTGGTAGAAGTATCTACAGATTGGAGATACCCAAAACCAGGATTATTTAGAATCATAGAATCATGGAGTAGTTTGGGTTGGAATGGACTTCCAAAGCTCATCTAGTCCAAGGCTCTGTCATGAGCAGGGACATCTTCAAACAGATCAGGTTGCTCAGAGCTCCCTCCAGCCTGGCCTTCAATGTTTCTAGGGATGGGGCATCTACCACCTCTCTGGGCAACCTGTGCCACTGTTTCACCACCCACACTGTAAAAGGTTTCTTCCTTACGTCTAGCCTGAATCTCCCCTCCTTTAGTTTAAAACCATTACCCCTTGTTGTATCGCAACAGGCCCTACTAAAAAGCCTCTCCCCATCTTTCTTACAGGCTCTTTTCAAGTACTGAAAGGCCACAATAACGTTTCCCCAGAGCCTTCTCTTCTCCAGGCTGAACAACCCCAACTCTCTCAGCCTGTCCTCACAGCAGAGCTGTTCCCGCCCTCTGATCAGTTTTGTGGCCTCCTCTGGCCCCTCTCCAACAGGTCCCTGTCTTTCCTGTACTGAAGGCTCCAGAGCTGGACACAGGACTCCACGTGGGGTTTCACCAGAGCAGAGCAGAGGGGGCAGAATCACCTCCCTTGACTTGCTGGCCACGTTCCTTTTGATGCAGCCCAAGATACTATTTGCCTTCTGGGCTGTAAGTTCCAAGTGCACATTTCCCCCAGACGTTTTCTGCTAAACTGATAGTGACAATCCAGTCTTCCTCTCCATCTGTGAAGGGTTCTGTAGAGTCTTCCAGTGGCACCATATGCCCCCAGCATACATTTTCACACACACAAACCAGCAGCTCTGGAAGGGGCTGGGTTTGGAACTTGTTGGCCACTTCAGGTGATTCCAGAACCCAGTCAGGGCTCTTCAGGGAAGAGAAATATGAGCTGAAGTCCAAGACACGGATCTCCTTGTGGCTTTGCTTATTCCTCTTTTCGTGTGGTGGCTGAGGGTGACAGTGGGTGACTTGCCAAGGCCTAGTTGTGAGCATCCTGTCTTGCTTCTTGCAGAGTTGTCTCACAGCTTCTGGCTGAGCTTGATGGCCTTCATTCCACCAGGGACGTATTTGTCATTGGAGCTACAAACAGGCCTGACCTCCTGGACCCAGCTCTGCTTCGGCCGGGCAGGTATGTTGTGTCCTACCCTGCCTTGCTCCAGGGTAGTTCCCTGGAGTTCCTTAGTCACTGATGACCTGGACTGTGTCCCCACCTTGTTCCCTCCACAGAGACTTTTCCTGAAGCCCTCTGGCTTGCGGGGGAGATAGGAAGCCAAGAGGAGGCCAGTGCTTATGGCTGTAGCAGCAGCACAAGATACCACTGCTTGTTATCCCCCATTGCTTTGGTTGTTGCCCCAGCAGCAGAGCAGGGCAATAAGGGACCTGCCTTGGCACCAAACTGGTGGGAGGAGTTGGACCCCCAGGGCCTGTTCTGCAGAGCTGGACCCCAGCCTATCCTCTCACCTGGGCCTTGCTTATCCTGGGGCAGGACTTTGTATCTGCTGCTGTTGGACCTCACATGGTTCCTGTAAGCCCGTTTCTCCAGCCTACCCTAGTCCCTCTGAGGAGCAGCCCGGTCTCCAGCACATTGACTGTTTGAAGCTTTGTATCACCCACAAACTTGGCAGCAAAAGGAGCTGCCCCAGGGCCGCCCTTCAGTCTATGGTACACAGAGCTGAGCACCACTGCCAAGTTTGTCTTGGCCTGTTCTCAACTGAGATTGTGGAGTCTCCTTCTCTGGAGACACTCAAGACTCACCTGGACACATTCCTATGCAATCTGCTCTGGGTGAACCTGCTTCAGCAGGTGGATTGGACTAGATGATCTCCAGAGGTCACTTCCCACCCATACCATTCTGTGATTCTCTCTGCTGACAGGTTTGACAAGCTGGTCTATGTGGGTATAAACGAAGACCGAGAGTCGCAGCTGCAGGTGCTGGGTGCCATCACCAGGAGGTGAGTGACCCTGTGCTCTTGCAGCAGCCTTCCACCACCCTCCAGTGGGTTGCAGCCTTCCTGGGCTTGATGCATAGTGTGCTCCAGCTTGGCTTCATGTCTCAGCCCTGGGGAGCACCTGAGTCACTGACCCACAGTCAGCAAGGTCGGGGAAGAGGATGGGGCAACTTCCAGAAGCAGAACTGGGGCTCGTTTTCTGACAAGATAGGAGCGGCTCACCTGTCTGTCCAGGTGGAGGGATTGGCCGAGTTTTCCAGTCACTGTGCCCACATGCTCTCCTTGAGAAGCTCAGCCAGATCTTAACAGTGTGGTGAAACTGCAGTGCACCAATATGGCAGGAGGCTCCCACTTCCTTCCTGCAGGAGCTCCCCTAGTGTATCTCCTGCTGTTTGCAGGTCCATTTGCCTCACTGCCTCTCCTGCGATGCCACAGGGTTGTTTAGCCTGTGTTCTATGTGTTTTTCTGATCACTGGTTGTGTGGGATCACCAAGCAGCAGGGTTTGGCTGTTTCCTCAGCTGCTCTGAGCTCCTGAGGGAGGGAGAAAAGCGAGCCCTGCAATTCACATGCAGAGGTACCACCCACCACAGCTGGGTGAGCAGCTGTGAATCTGCCTATGCAGGGACTTTCTGTCATGGATAGCGGTGATTGCTGCTGCCTTTGATAAGGTAGCAGGCTGGCTGTGAGTATCTTTTCATTCCATGTGCCTTGGCAGTCATGTTCTCCAGCACCATGCTGCTGTTTGTGCTGAATCATACAATAGTTTGGGTTAGAAAGGACCATCAAAGGTCATCTAGTCCAACCCCCCTAGATCAGGTTCGAAGCCCCATCCAGCTTGAGGGAGGCTCACTGTCTGCAGCATGGCTCTGATGAGATGGTTTGGTGTTACAGTGGTTTGTATTGTCTGTAATTAAACATGTTATTAACCAGCCCGGGCTGTAGGCTGTTCCCAGGCATGTGGAACACATAATTTCTCCGAGAACTTGAAGTTGCCTTTGATCCTTCTTAGCAGAAGAACACCTTGCTGTGGGGATGTTTTGAAGAGAAGTGACTGCGTTGAAATAAATTCAAATGAACCAACCCCTTTGATTTTTTTTTCTCTCTTGGCAGGTTTAAACTGGATCCTTCCGTGAATCTCACCACCATCCTAGAAAAATGCCCAGCTCAGCTAACAGGAGCAGACATCTACGCCCTGTGCTCAGATGCCATGATGTGCGCTGTCAAACGCAAAGTAGAATGGATTGAGGAAGGTAGGAGCCCAGCCCCTACTTGTCCTGTGTGTTAGGGAAGCCCAGCACAGGGGCAGGAAGGAGAATTACCACTGTGGGTAACTGAACTTTGTGAAAGAAGCCTCAGTGGCTTTGGGACCATGTCAGCCTGGATAAGAGAAGGCTCCGGGGAAACGTTATTGTGGCCTTTCAGTACTTCAAAAGGGCCTACAAGAAAGATAGGGACAGGCTCTTTAGCAGGGCCTGTTGTGATAGGACAAGGGGTAATGGTTTTAAACTAAAGGAGGGGAGGTTCAGGCTAGACACGAGGAAGAATTTTTTTCCAGTGAGGGTGGTGAAACAGTGGCACAGGTTGCCCAGAGAGGTGGTAGATGCCCCATCCCTGGAAACATTGAAGGCCAGGCTGGACGGGGCTCTGAGCAACCTGATCTAGTTGAAGATGTCTCTGCTCATTGCAGGGGAATGGACTAGATGACTTTTGAAGGTCCTTTCTGACCCAAACTATTCTATTAATACGATTCCGTGTCTGACTGCTGGGTTACTGGCAGGCTGGCAGGTTCTGCAGATGTGATCATCTTCACCTCCAATGCGTGGCCTCAGGGGGAAGGAGACAGGTTTTTCTTCCAGTCGCAGGTTTCTGGAGAGGGGGCTGTTGGATCTTGCCAGCCACTCCTGCACTTCCCTCTCAGCATTTTCCTGCGTTCTCTCCTGCAGGGCTGGATACCGAGAGCTCTGTGCTGATCCTGACCATGGAAGATTTCCTGCAGGCTGCTGCCAGGTTGCAGCCGTCAGTCTCTGAGCTGGAGCTGGCCAAGTACAGACTCATCCAGCAGAAGTTTGCTGCCTGCTAATGGTCAGCAGAGCTGGGAGTGGAGGAGTGATGGGGAGGATGTGTTAGGGGTGCAAGAGACCAAGCACAAATGGCACTCACCTGCTCTTCTCTGATGTCTTCTGGGCCCCATTCTTTTGAGCTTGGATGAAGAAGTGGCTGTGCAGTTTATTGAGCCAAAGCCTGGTGGAAGCTTAGCCAAGTTGATGGTGGCTTCTGTAACAGTCCACATCTTGGAGAGCCCTTTCTGGCTACTGGGAGCATCCTGGGATGACTTCCCCACAGGGAGGAAGCCGAGTCTCATGATTGCGGGCAATGTAGAAGTGTCTCCATACGTGATAGAACATTGGTGGAGGAGCAAGACCCAAACTGCACCCAGTTTGGAAAAAAAGAGGTGGGCTGGAGGCAGTTGCTTGTTGAGGTGGTCAGGCCCCAGTAAGGGGTATTGGCCAGAGGGCAGCAGGATACAGCTGCTGCACCTGGCCTTAGCTTGACATGGTCTTTCTGAATAAATACAGGTTTTTGGCACTAGGTATTCACTTCCTGGCCTCCAGTCTTTGCTTGCTGATGGTGTCTGTGTGTTTGGGAAGGTCCCCGTAAGCCCCTGCACATGCTGAGTGTTGCAAAGAATCCAGTGTCCTGCAGATAGATGGGGGAGCACACCTGTGAAGACCACTAGGGCCACCCTTGTCCAGCAAAAGTTGCCAGAATGGCTGGAGCCCATGGCAGATGAGGAAAGGCCAAGCGAGTGGGGTTTGTTCAGCTGGGAGCTGAGCTGCCTCTGTAGAGGGAGCCCAGTTCTTCCTGGAGGCACTGGGTGACAGGACAAGAGGCAATGCAGACAAGGGGCAGCAAAGGCCATTCCCATCAGATACTGGGAAAGACCTGTCACAGGGAGAGGGAGTGCTTCAGGCTCAGAAATACTCAACTCTTGGCTGAAGCAGCCCAGAGCTGCCATCTGGGCCAACTACGCATTGGCCCAGACCCCCTGAAGTCCTGTCTCACCTCCCTTTGCAGCCTCACAGCAGCTGCCAGCACAGTCACATCTGACCCGATTCCCAGCCTTTGCAAAGGATGACAAATCTACTACTGAGCCATGTGTGGCAGCCAGCTGGCCAGCAGCTGCCTCTGCCCAGTCCCTGCAGCTGCTGGTGTGGCTTATGGGCAGTCTGTGTGTGCCCTAGCCTGTCAGGTCAGTGCTTTGCCCTGCTGCTGCCTGCACCACAGCTACTGGCAGCTGCATCCCTGAGTCAACTGTGGCTGTCGTGGACAGCTTCAGCAGCTGCAGGCATTGGAAGCATGAAGCCCTAGCTGATGCGTGTTTCCAGCCCTGCTCTTCCAGCTGCAGCTGGCCCCCCACCTCTTCCCCAGAGCAGGCAAGGAGGAAGCTGCAACAAAGTACTGAGGAGGGATGTGTGGAGTCTCCCCACCCTGGGAGCCCCACCAGGGGTGCTGAGGGGTGTCAAGGTGTCAGCACCTGTTGGGTGGGTGGTGTGCAAGGGAGAACACTGTTTGCAGTACACTCCTGTGAGTGGTGCTGCAGGGCGCTCAGCAGGGATGTGCAATCACCCAGCAGCCAGCCCCCCTTTGCCTCTGCTTCAAGTAGAGTCCCAAGCCCCACACCACAGGAATGACTGGCACCTGCAGCTAGGGGCTTGGAGGTGAAACTGTGCCTGCACGCATCCCATGCTCCCCCCAGGCTGGGCACTGCCTTCCCTGGGAGTCCTGAGGTGGCTGCAGCCATCCCCCTGACCCTATTCCCTACCCAGACATGGACACACGGACCACAGGCTCCAGTAACTCTCAAGAGTGCTCTTCATTAAGGGGAGAGGGCTTCCAGGCACCTCCCAGCAATGTCCCCAGCTCCACGCTTGTCCCCAGAGCTGCTTGTAGCAGTCCCATAGTCCCATCTCCACAGTCCCCTCAGGCTGTCTTCTTCACAACGTGGATGAAGTAGCAGGGAACATGGGCTTGCCCTGGGATGTAGGGCTGGAAGTCACCCAGGACGCTGTGCTGGCACTTCCCCTGGAAGGCACATTTTAGCAGGGCTGTGAAGGCCTCCAGCCGGTGCGGGTAGTATGAGAGCCGAAATGTGCTGCAAGAAGGCAACAATGGTGAGGCAGGGGAACAGCAGGGTACAGTGCCAGGCACCCCACCCCATGCTGTGAGCCACCCCTGTGGCCCCTCTCACCTCAGCTCTGGGGCTGCCCCTACTTCAGTAGGGGGGACCTGCACCGTGTAGTCCAGGGTCACCATGTGTGCCTTGTTGTTTACCAGCAGCACTGAGGTGGTGATGTCCTTGGTTAAGTCGCTCTGGAGACCACAAGAGGATGTCTGTGTCCTGAGGAGATGGGGTGGGCCCAAGCCTGGGCACAGCCCTGCTCCATCTGGCCTCGCTTGTGGCCAGGGGTTGGGGCAAAGGGGTGTGAGATGTTGCTGGTTCTGACAGCCACCCACCTTATAGTAGATGTTCTTGCCAGGCGGTGCACAGCCTGTGGCCAGAATGTGATCATAGTTGCGGTGGTCAATGACCAGGACACCCCCGGGCCGCACCATGCTGGCAATATTCCTCAGGGCCAGCTTGTGGTCACTCTGGTCCCCTGGGCAGGAAACCATGGTGTCTCCGGGCACTGGCTGTACCACATGGCACAGCCAATGAGGCCCCATCTCACCCATACACACAGCTGCCCCCACCACCTTCAACCCCAGTCTCAGCTTGGTGAACCCACAGCCCCACCCATGATATGAGCTCAGGCATGTTCTCAGCCTTACTGAGGCATAGTATGCCGCATGAGGAACCCACCAACCCACTTGAAGCGCAAGTCTGGGTGTGTCTCCAACTTTGCCAGAGATATGACATAGATGCACACAGCTCCATCACCCCATAACCTAATGGCCCCACTCATGTCACGAACTAGGGCATGTTCTCAGACTCCCTGGAGACATGCCATGACACAGCAACTCCACTGGGAGTAATCCTCTGCCCTACTTATGTCATGAGTTAGGGCACATTCTCAGCCTGCTGGAAGACTGTGTACACAGGTATCCACATCCCCTTCACACCCTCCCCCCCCCCAACTCACCTTTGAAGTCAGGCAGGTGTGCAAAGGAGTTGCCCAGACAGATGACTGCGTCAAACCCGTCCCCTGGCTTCTCCAGGTCCTTTTCCAAGGTGAGCCAGTTGGCCTCTTCGATGACTGGCAGCACAGGGGACTGGATCAGGGCAGGGACAACCTAACAGCCTCCCTGCATGTAGGACCCCACCCCAGCATCACCCAGCCCTAACTTGGCCTCTGCAGGTGGTGGATCCAGCCTGGGGCCAGCAGACAAGTGAGGGCCATGGCTTAGGCTTGCCGAGCAGCTGCTACCAGCAACTCCCTCCCTGTCCCTGCAGCACGGCCGCCTGGCCAGTGACACCCATGCCAGGGGCCTGAGCACAGCACGGTGTCAGGGACAGGACACCCGGGGCAGGGGGGGGCCGCGGGAGGGGTTCAGGGCAGAGGTCCCCAGTGCCGAGGGCTGGCGTCTACGTCCCTCCCAGACCCACAACCCCCGCACCCCATCGGTCGAAGGGCTCCTCCTTGCGCCGCTCCCAGCGCTCCTTCAGCGCATACTTTAGCATCTTGTCGCTGGCGTCGACGCTGGTCACCTGGAAGCCTTCCTCGAGCAGCATGATGGAGTCCACCCTGGGGAAACAGCTGTCAGCGGAGCCGAGGGCAGGCGAGGGGCCCGTAGTGCTTGTGGCGGAGAAGGGGGTGCCGGGGACGGGCTCAGGTTAGCCCCGGCGTGGGGAGAACCTGGGAGGCGGGCGGGCGCGGGGCGCGGTGCCTCACCCGGTGCCGCAGGCCACGTCGAGGACAGAGCGGCAGCGGTGCTGGCGGAGCAGCGCCAGGAGCCAGCTGCGGTACTCGGCCGTGCGGCCGCGCGTGTCCCCAATGTACAGCTGCCACACGCGGGCCGCCCGCCCATCCGCGTACTGGTCCGGTAACCCCTCCGCCGCTACCCCCAGCGACCGCGTCCGATAGACGCTGTCCACCATCCCGCCGACGCGACCCCGGCCCCGCTCCGGCCTCACTGCGCCGCGCCGCGCCCCCGACCCCCGACTCCAAGCCCCACCCCTGCCAGCCACTCCACCAATCCGCGCCTCCTCCGCCCCCTAAAGACCCACCAATCTCCGCTTCCACAGCCCCCTCCTTCCACGCCCCTACGTGGCGGCGAGGGCGGGGCCGCAAAAGGGGCGGGGCCTGCCCGCCCGCAGCGCCCCAGGCCGATGGAAGCGCATCTGCTTCCCCGGTGGGCCGGGGCCGGAGCCGCGCCTGCCTCCGCACCGCCGGTGAAGCAGGGCCGGCAGCGGCAACGGTTCTGGGGAAAACGTCTTTATTTACAGTCCTGTCAGGGTGTGGGCAGCACGGGCAGGACGAAGAGCTGGCAGCGGGGCAGCACCCGTGGCCTCCTGGAGCTGTTGGGTTGGCAGTTCCGTGCCACCCCCTGCTCGCAAGATCGCTGGCAAATCTGAGCTGGCTGCTCTGGCCTCCCCAGGGTCGCTCATGCCGTGACACAAGTCCCTTTTCCTTTGGTACCTGCAAGACATGGCAGGGTGAGAACCCCCAAGTGGGTGGCCCCAGAGGCTGCGGCTGCATGCCTACAGCTCATCGACCGGGCTGTGGGTGAGCGGAGCCTCCTCCTGGATCCCACTCTCCTCCAGGGCCTCCTCTACAGCTGGGAGGGCAGCAGCTCCCTTGCTCTCATCCTTCTGGCCCTTCTTCTTCTTCCTGTTCTTTTTCTTGCTCTGCTTCTCCCTCACGCTTGCCAAGTCACCCTTCTTGCCAGTCCACTTCTCTGCCAGGCAGCCTAGAGAGAAAGGTAGAGGGGGCCCTAAGGGAGAAGCAGTGCTCTCGGTGCCCTGGCAGGGCTCCCCCACCCACCTCAGCTTCCCTATGCTGCCCCTGGCTGTAGCAGGACTTACTTGTGTCCTTCCCTTTTAGCACGTGGTTAGCACAGAGAAACTGGGAGAGATCTTCTGTCTGGTGGTGCCTGTACCAGTCTTCGATCACATCTTCATACTCTTCCACCAGCACATCACACTAGCATAGAGAGGATAGCCCAGCTCCAGCTGCATGCTGCCAGGGCATGACCAAGAACAGGGCAGCAGGATCTGCTGACATGCCTGTTCCTGGCAGTGCACCTCCAGACCCTCTCTCCCCCTGTGTTCCAGCCCACAACGCCACAGCCACTGCCAAGTGCCAGTCCCACCAGGCCAAGTACCTGCTTTTTGAGGTCAGCCACCTCAGCAGAGGTCTCGTTCCACAGCTCATAGGGGATGTCCATCACCACCTTGACTCCCTTGTGCACCAGGTTGTGCAGGGTCTCGAATGTCTCTGACATGCCCTGGGGAAGCAGTGCTGTCTGCTGAAACGGTGCTCTTCCTGCTGGGCTCCTGCTCTCCCCTCCCAACACTGGCCCCACAACCCTGCCCATGGATGCAGGTACATGCAAGCCAGCCAAAATCAGGGTTCCTGGGGCATCAATGTTACTAGGAAGGAGTTCAAGTGGCAGAGAGTGCCTCTCTGCAAACCTGCTCTCAAAAACAACAGGAAGATGTGTGCCAGGCATCCATCTGTGCAGGCAAGGGCAGGGGCCTGCCCACCCCCAAGGATGGTGCCACACACCTGACTTGGGACAGCACGCCTTGCAGGCTGGGCACTAGCAGGGGATGGGAAGAATGAACCCCAGTTCAGTGCCCTGGCAGTGCAGGGGTGAGTGAGGGATGCCTAGAAGCAGGGGATTGGAGGACAGCCTTCACCTTTGCAAATCTGTTACTGCCACTCCGCTCCTTGTGCAGGTTGTAATCCAAAAGCCGCTTGCAGATATTCTCCGTCACCTCGATTAATCGTATGTCCCTACACGGAGAGGAGGGAGGGCTCAGGTTCAGCACTGCCACCCAAGAACAGCCAGGGCACAGAGTGAGGCCTCAGCCCAGCTGCCACCATGGGGGAGTGCTCTGCAGTTCCCAGGCTCCCCTAAACAGAAGGAGCACACCCCGGCTGCCCTGGTCACCCCACAAGCCCTCTCACTTACGACTGCGTGTACTTGACGGCAGAGCCCTTCCCGTCCAGGAAGCCGTACTTGGTGTCAATCACCTCCTTGGTCTTGCTGGTCTCCTCAAAAGCAGATTTCAGCTCCACTGCCACATACTTGCACACTGCAGGAAAGAAAGCAGAGGCAGGTGAGAGGGTTTTTCTGCTCTGATGGGAAGCATGATACAGCACCGGGGGACTGGAAGGCAGCACAAACAAACACAGGGATTTGGGCATGCTGGAGCTGCTGTGAGCAGAAAACAGAAACCTTGGCCATTGAAGTAACCAGGAATGGCTCAACTGTTTCCACTAGAGATGCCTTGATGCAGGAACACCTAAATCAATGCTTAGGTGTCTGTACGTGCACGCAGCCAGCTGCTATGGCACAGCTAGGACGGCAGATGGCGCCAGTTCTGCCTGCACGTTTCCCCACAGCACCGCTTCACAGCCACTGAAACCTCTGCCTCCGCACCACCAGCTACTCGGTTCCTCCTGGAAGAGGATGGGGTCTTTTTGTAACACAGGTCACAGCTCCTCCTCATGACACCAGCATATCCCACCCGGTAACAATTCTTCCAGTGCTCTGGATATCTGGAGGCTGTGTTGGAGATGGAGCAGCTGGGTGGTGGGAAAAGATGCTGGCTACAGACTGTGCCACCGCATGAAGGGCTCTCAGCTCCAGGAACACTGTGTGGGGCACTGCCTGCAGCAGAGATGACAGTACCAACAGCTTTATAACAGAACACGTTTTCTTTTATAGAACTAAAAAAAAACCATACGGAAACAAAAGTAAATAAAAGCTTTATTTCTTCTGTAACAGTCTTACAGAGCTATAAAAACATAGAGCAGAAGAGAAATATCTCAGGGACTAAATATGTGGAAATACGGAAGGATGGAAGCCAGGCATGATGTGGTCCTTCCTCCCAAAAAGCCACGGTCCTGAGAGGCTGATGGACTTTGTCCTGTGCTGCAGGCTCCTGTTTGCCACCTCTTCTTCAAGCCCTGCTTCGGGAGAAGGTCCAAGCCCCAGCAGGAATGGTTGGACAGTGATGAGCCACCACATCTTCTCCCAGGCAATGACATGAGCAGAGATGTACCACAGGCAGGAGAAGAGCGAGGTGGCTTCTCTAGGGCTGGCGTGCACATGCCAAGAGGCCTGTGCACACATCCTGCACTTTCCTTCCTCTGCTGGCACCAGGGGCTTGAGGTGACTGCAGCTACTTCTCAGGTGGGACAAGTGCTTCTTCCTGCAGCCCCTCTGGATTCGGGCCTTGAGGACTTCCCTCTCCACACAACACCTGCTGCAGCATCCCCCGCACATGCCAGGTGCACTCACTGCCAGGTCCAGTTATCCAGATGCTGTCCATGGCTATCACTGCATGCTGACACAGGTTCCAAGCCTGGGCATGAGGAGCAGCATGTGGTCAGTGCTCACTACGATGCTTCTCTGAGGTTATACAGGTGCCACAGCACAGCTTGGACATCAGTGTCTCCAGAGCTGCTTCCCTGTCAGGAAAAGCTTCGCAGAGAGGTCTGGAGTTTCAGTTCATCCTTTTCTCTTTGCTGTCAAGCTCCACATGTCCCTGCACAGCAAAGACAGAGGAAACTACAGCAGACAGCAAAGGTGTATCATGACCAGCCCTGGACTGCCTGTGAAGCCTATGATTGCTTGTTAATCAAGGGGCTGCTCAGGGAGGAAGCATCACTGAGGCTGAACTGTGAGCGGCAGAGATGACCAACCCCAGCAACGAACCACCAGGCGATTAGTGCCTACTGGAGACAGCAGTGACTGCCAGAGCACCCCTAAACCTTTCACCTACAGAAGGATAGAAGGCGGCCGCAAACAGGGACACACCGGGGAGGGTCCACTCCACTGCAGGCACACAGCAAAGCGCCCCTGTGGGGCTGTGAGGTCAGGCAGCAGCAGGCAGAGGGGCAGCCCGCAGGGGCACAGTCATGCTCCACCAGAGGGTGTTTGAGCACTGGAACAGGCTCCTCAGGGAGGCATCACGGCTCCAAGCTTGACAGTGTTCAAAAAGAGACTGGACGACACTCTCAGACACGTGGTGTGAACTGTGTGGTTGTCCTATGCAGGAACAAGAGCTGGACTCGATTATCCTTGTGGGTCCCTTCCAACTCAGGACATTCTGTGTTTCTATGTCTCGGGCTGCGGCCGCAGACTCCGCACCAGTAACCCCCTGGCCCGAGCAGCCAGCAGGCGGCAGTGGCCATCACCGCAGCTTCGCCCGGGGACTCGGGCCCACCCACTCCCGGCCTCACTCACCCTCGCACTTGCTGGGCAGCCGCACCCAGTCCGAGTCGTCGTCTCCCGCCATCGCCGCCGCCGCCGCCAGCAGCAGCAGCGCTACCGACGCCATGGCTCCGCTTCCGCCCCGCACTTCCAGGAGCGCCCGCCCCCCCCGCCGGGTAACCATAGCAACCGCGCGGCGCCGGCTAATCCCCGCGGCGCGCGTGGCTCGCCCAGCCAATCTCCGCCTGCCCGCCGCTAGCCAACCCGAGCGGTCCTGCCCGGCTGCCGTACAATCACCTCCGGGTCGTCTCAATGAGCCCCCACGTGACAGCGGCGGTCGCGCACGTGGCCCCGGTGCTGAGAGGCGGGGGCGTGCTGTGCGTGTCCCCGCCCCCCGACGTCCCTTCCGCGACCACCGACCGCCCACGGAGCGTTCCAGGACCCCTCCCTGCTCTGGAGATCTGGGGCCCTGCCCTTACCCCCCAGATAATTCGGGGTCTCATCCCTACTCCTGGATAACTTGGGGTCTTTTCCCACCCTCAGATAATTCCTGGTCCCTTCCACTCACAAAAACATGGCAGCCCCTCTTTCTTCCCCACCCACACGGGGTTCCCCCCTGCATTCCCAAACAACACTGAGTCTCTCCCTCCATCCTGTGTTTGGGGGTCTCCCCCACCTTCAGAGTATTTCAGGTGCCCTCTGCACTCCCAGGGCAAACCAGGAGGACTTACCCCTTGGGACTGTGCCTGCGCCTCAGCTCTGGGCAAGGAGGATGGCGGTGAGCAGAGCATCAGAAAGTGCAGCCTTCAGCAGCACCACCCGCATGGCCACGAGCAGAGCTGCTGAGGCACGGGCTGGTGGCACTGCAACAGAGGGGACAGGGTGATGCCTGCCACAGGCACCCTGCTGCCCCCACGTCCCTTCCAGGCGGGCCATGTTGAGGGGACTGTCCCCAAGACTTCAGGCCCAACAGGTTCCCTGGGTCCCATTGTGGGTGTCTGTCAACCTCACACATCCCCAGACACCTCATGTCACCCTCAATACCATCCCTGAGAGCAGGCTGGCTCTGACCCACCTTCCCCATCCTCCCTGCAGAGACAGATCTTCATCCCCTCGACACTGTGAAGACACATGCCAACCACAGTACAGCCCCAGCAGGGGCCCTACCAGGAGCCCAGCACAGTTTGCTCCCTGGCAAATAATATTCCCAGCACAGCAGGGCCCAGAGACTCACCAGCCATACTGCTGGGACACAGCTCTGCTGCCTCCTCATTGCCTGTGGGATGAAAGAGCAGCTGGGGAGGCAGCAGCAGCCCGGTGCCAGGTGTATGGCAGGGCCAGCCACAAACCCCTTCCTGTGCCTGCTGGTTGAGGCAGCAACGTTGACTCACAGGGCTTCACACCTGCTCCCCGCTGGCTCCAGAGCCCCCACCAGGCTGGGCAGCAGCAGGCAAGGCAGTGGGTGGCAGTGGGGCCATACCCATGATGTGGATGGGGCTGGAGCTGTGGGCTGGGGAGGTCCCGTTGGGCCCCACATGGCAGGCGAGGTTCCCTTCAGCCAGGGGCTCATCGGGGAGGAGAGAGATGGTGCAGACGGTGCCACCATCTTCCTGGGATGTCCCATAGACAAAGGACTGCAGGGCGCTGCCATTCCCATCGGAGATCCAGACAGCATGGCTGGAGCTGGGGGCCAGGTCGCTCACCACACAGACCACCAGCTGCCGGAGCTGCCCAGCCACCACCATGCTCAGTGGTGGGGCCAGGGTGGGCAGTGGTCCGGCAGGCCTGCTAGCTGGGGGGGGGGGGGTACAGGGGTTAGAGGCACTATGTCCCCTGGATGTTGCACCCACCACAGCTGCCAGCTCAGCCTTTGCACCCAGGCTGGATGGCACCCAGCCCTCCCGCCCCTCGGGGCTGTCCCTGTCCCTCCCGGGGGTACTCACAGGGCAGGAGCAGGAGCGCAGCAGCAGCCAGCAGCAGCCAGGGAACCTCTGTGTCAGCCATAGCTCCTGGAGCTGCTGAGGGCTCAGCCCCCAACTGCCGCCGCCAGCTGCGTCGCCCAGCACGTAGTGTCACGGCGGGGCGGCCCCGGGGGCTGAGAGGATGGGCCTGGCACCGGCGGTGTCTCTGATGTCCCCCGCCTCCCCCCTCCCGCAGCTGCGGGACCGTCTGTCTCCCCTCCAATGGTACGGCCCGTCCCGCTCCGCCTTCCTGGTGCTCCCGCCCCGGCCGCGCCATGGAGCCGGCACCGGCCCCGCCGCCACCCGCTCCCTCCTTCGCCGAAGTGCTGCGGCTGGTGCGGAGCGAGCGAGAACCGCCGGGCGTGCGGCACCCCTTCGCGTCGCCCACGGGGGCCAGCCCCACCGCCTCCCGCCAAGCCCTGGGAGAGCTGCCCCGGCCAGCCCTTGCCAGAGTCCCCCCGCGCCCAGCACGGCTCTGGAGACAGGTAATGTAGAAACGTACAAAAGAACTCTTAACAAGAAGCATAAAGCTGCTGCTTGGCCGGGCCGCCGCGGGTGCCCGCGGGAGGGGACGAGCATCCACCGCGGGGGGTTCCGCTGCAGGGAACCAGATATATGCAGAGTGACACGGCAAGCTCCGCACCACGACGTCCGCACTTTACGGCGCTGGAGGAAGCTGAGCGCAGGGCGGGATCAGTGCCGGAACGCGCGCTGGTTGCTGCTGCTTGAGGCAAACGCACCAAAAAAACCCACCGCTGTGGGATGAACACCAGGCGCTCCCAGGACAGGCGTGGCTCAGTCCCCTTAGTCTCTTGCAATTAGAACTTTGCGCCTCCTTCTTCATAAGTTTCAAGGAATATGTATTGAAATAAAACAAAGGTGTCCAATCACTTTAACATGTACCCATCATTAAGGCATATGTTTTGCAAGGATTTTTCTTGCAAAAATAATTTTTTTTGGTCATTTCCAGCATTCACTTCATGCTGTTTTATGACCTCTTCATCTTTGTAGCCACAGCCAGCACTTGGAGAATGAAGAACCCCCACTGCTCTCAACCCTGCAGCCCCATGGGAGCAGTGATATTGCTTGATTTCCGTACACCACATCTCAATAGCTAGTGATCCTTTAGGAAGTGCAAACAAACTTCAACACTGCCGCATTTCCTCACCGTACAGCTTGGCGACCGTCCTGTCTCAATACAAACATCAAATTAATCTTGCAAACTTTTGAAGAAGCTGAGAACTGACTTAACAGTTGAAACTTGCTGGGGGCAAAGGCAGAACTGACATGTGCTTCCTCCCTCCCAGCAGCAGCATCGCCATGCCCGAGGACAGAGCTACTCCACATTCAGCTTTGTTTTTATGTTCATGGCTGCCAGCTCTGCCACAAAGTAACGGAAGACATGTGGCACAGGGACAACCTCGATCTTGTCCACCTCACTGCAGACAGAGCAGGAGTATCTCCTGTTGCTTGCCACAGCGTAGGAGTGCAGTGGTTTCTCCAGCACAGGAGATGTCATGCTGCCACAGCTCATGCAGACATAAGCTACGGAGCCATCGGAACAATTGAACAGGCGGTCTTGCAGCAAGAAAGACGTGCCATGAGCCAGCAAAGCGTCACGCTCCATCTCACCGAAGCGAATCCCACCTTCCACATTCCTCCCCTTGACAGGCTGGTTGGTGACAGAGTCTCGAGGCCCTGTTGTCCTCACCTGGAACTTGTCTGAGACCATGTGGCGCAAGCGCTGATAATACACCACTCCCACAAAGATCTCTGCCTCCAGCTCCAGGCCGCTGATGCCACTGTACATCTTTTCTGTCCCAAAGAAGTTATAACCCGCGCTCACCAAAGTCTCACCGAAGTATTTCAAAGCGGAGTTCTTCTCCGTGAAGGTGAAGGGAGTGGCGTCATAGGAGACACCATGCAGCGCTGCTGACTTCCCCGCCATGCTCTCAATTAACATCCCGATGGTCATACGGGAGGGAAAGCCGTGGGGGTTGAAGAGTATGTCTGGAACCATCCCATCCTCTGTGAATGGCATATCCTCAACTGGCCAGAGCTGGCTTAGGATGCCTTTCTGTCCATGACGGCTGGCAAATTTGTCCCCAACAGTTGGATTTCGGGGAACCCTCACAGTGATGCAAGCCTTCTTGAATTTCCCAGTGCCACGATCATTGCTGCATACCCTGATGTTGTCAACAATACCAACTTCCTTATTCCTGTGTAAGTGGAAAAACAATCACAGCAAAGGCATTAGGTGTGCTAATGATTTTTAGCTAGGTAAGGGAAACAAAGGAAAAAAACAAACCATAAGTCTCATAAAATGCCTTGGGACAGCTGGGGAACAACACTGTTCTTGGAACAATATCATTCAGTAGTGAGGGAAATCAGACTGCTTATGAATTAGGGCAAGGAAGCATTAAAATGGCATCACACAAGTGCCATTCATTTACTTTTTCTAATACTAGAAGCACAGCTACAACTTTCAGGTGATTAAGTAATGTGCCACCTGTGGTTTAAAATAAAGATAATTTAAACCTGGTTCATCTATATCACACTTTATCTGACAAACTGTATCCCAGTGCCATTTGTTTTAAGGTAGCAGTCTTTCTTGCTACCCCCAAAAATTCACACCATCTTGGTGGGACACCAAAATAAAGAATGAGGTTTAGTGCAAAGCAGAGAGGAAAGCTCAGAGCAGAAAGGGAGGGCACAGTGTGTGCCAAGAGAGAGAAAACTGTGCTTCATAAGCCTCTTCCAAGCTTGTTCAAACTTTGAAGTCAAAGCTTCCGTCCTCCTGGCTCTTCTAAGCCATGCATAAGCTCTAACAGTGCATGCAGGATTTAGGACAGTAGGCAGAATTCCCTCAGAAGGGTCCTGGGTCTCTGGGGCAAACAGGGCAGGAGCCAACACTGAGAGCTGGGAACCTCATTGCTCTGTAGGAAACTAAACAATTACCCGATTTGGACCAAGAATGAACAAAAGCTGAATGGGAGAGAGGTAAAATGTCTACTTGGATAAGGAACCTAAACGAAGGCCAGGCTGGCATGAGAGAGCTGGGGAGCAGGAGCGCTGGGTGAGAGGGTCAGAGAGGGCTCCACGACTGCAAGGACAAGGGTGATCTGACAGATCCTCACTACCACATGCCACATCTCTTACCCTGCTCCACAAACAGGATGACTAATTCTATGAGTCCACAGCAGTCTCCCAGTGCACCTAAGGCACCATCTGTTATAGAGTAATAAAAAATAGCTTCCCCAGTAATGCTGGTTACTGTTACCCAAGTGCTTCACAAACCACAATGTGAATAACTACACAGGACTATACTCACTATGTCAATGATGTAGAGAGACACAGGTAAGGCCTGAAGTTGTACGGACAGCTGGAAGTGCAGGATGCATATAAATGTTATCAGGTTTTGTCAATGTTTTTGCTTCCCTTTCATGAAATAATTAAGAGGATTTTAATGGAAGCCTCAGCAAGCCTTTTCTTTTTCAACTGAAGTTCAAAAAATCTTACACAACTTATCCTCGAAATATGCCAGGGGGACAGAGGGGTGTAGTTGACACATTTTTATATTCTAGCAGTTTGGAAGCTACAATGCTAACAAAAATGCACTTTGAATCCCTAATCCTGTAACAACTTTGCTTGCAAGGTTTTCTGGCAAGTGTCTGGGACCACACACTTTGTTATGGTTTCTTCAGGATTTTTAGACAGAACACGTTATGCAAGTCAATTAACAAAAAACTACAGAAAACGTGGGCAGCGGATGGGCAGAGGAACAGTTAGTTCTTGGGAGACAGCAAAACATTTCTGCAAGCTCGCTCTTTTTACTGGCCTGAGATTCTCCTCCTGGGGTAAGTCAGGCTTTGCAGCATACACTGGCTTTGAGAAAAAATGTGATATGTGCATGGGAGTCACCTACAATGTGAACTTCATGCTCTCTCTGTCAAGACATGGACACTATCACAGGAGGAGAAAAGAGAACACCTTGAGGAAAAGATACTGCAGCTCCTCAAGGCTAACTGATCTCAGAGTGCTCACCACTGGGCGTGTGGAGACAGGAGGGACAAGCCAAACTTACGTATAGTAGACAGTGAAGGTTTCCCCTGTGTTGAGGTTCATAAAGCTGTAGAAGGGGTCCCCAGGCTGTAGCATAGAGCCAACAAAAGGCAGTCCATCAGCATCCAACTTCGCTGTAATATTCAGATCACCAGGCCTGATGCCAAATACCAAATTGTCGCCTGCCCTGCTGGCTTTAAGGGAAAGGTCAATGCTCTCCATCTTGATAACACTTCCATAGGCAAACCCTCTCTGCCAGGAAGATTTGTTGACAATCTATAAAGAAGAAATGAAGGCCTGTTAAAGACTTGCCAATAACTTCAACAAAGAAAGCACTTCCATTCCAATCTGATTCTTAACTTCTAACATTACCTTCCTAAATGAAGCTTCCCACCATTCTAAAAAGTCCAAACCTCCTGCAACCCCCATGTTTTTCAATGCTGAAAGCCCGCTGCTTTGTGCAAGGGAGCTCAGCTTTATGCTCAGTACCTCCAGAGTTATGCTCAGTTTCTCCAGCATTACCTGTGGTAACAACATGTAACTGCTGTACCCCTATATCTGCCCTAGCAGAGTCTGTGGACTAGCAGAAGCAGAAAATGGGCTCTTCTCAGCTAGGTACCACCCTTCTTCTCAGTCCCCCACACCAAATTCTCTTACAGGACAGCAGGATTCCTCCTTTTGGTGGCTTACCATTGCATCTTCCATGTCATAGCCGCTGTAGGAGATGACAGCCACAATTGAATTGGTGCCAACTGGATAGCTGTCCATACCATAACAGTCATACATGCTGGGCCGCACCAGAGGGCTCTGGGGAGTATGAAGGTGGTACAGCTTGTTATCTGAGCGATCCTTGTAGTTATAAACTGGGAATCCCATGGTTTGCTTTCCTATAAAGAAAAAAAGTTGGATTTATTCAGGATCAATTCAAAGTTAATCTGTGTTTCATCCTCATTTATCTTGTTAAGAAGAAAGCTGGAAATACTTACAATTTAGTGAGATTATCAATCTTAAAACACTTGGAATTTAATAATTCTACAAAAGTTTCTGTGAACCACAACACTCAATTCCTTTCATAGTGCTTCATAAGGACTGTTTGTAATTTTGCGTCTTTTCTGCAATTTCAAGCTATCCAATAAGGCTGGTATAGTGTGTTTTGGGTTTTTTTTATTCTGTTTTGGTTTCTTTCTTTGTTTTTTCCCTCCCCAGAATTTCCCAGAGTGAGGCCAAAAAGCGCTTGCTTCTGCAATCTAAATATATTGGCAAGACGAACAAGTTTTGAACACAGTCACATTTGTACTTTCAGAAAAGTAGGAAAAAGTGGTAGCATTTTAAGGTCATCTTTCTGATGAAAAATGATTGTCACAAATACAGGATGTTTCAAAAAGATGGACTGAATTTCAAAGAAATTGAAATTAGGTCCATCTTTTTGAAACACCCCATATAATATACTAATGATGGTATTGAGGTAAAGAGACTTGCTCTCTTCAAGTTCTTACTCACACACTTTCTCTTAGCCTGTTTTTATTCAATATAAAGTTCTTGCATATCACTTACACCTCAGCTGATTGAAACCTCATGTACATACTCCATTCCAACTTCTTTCAGATAACTAACTAAATAAATAAATTTAAATCTTTGTTAAATAGTTGTCATTAAAAAAAGCCAAAACTGCTGTCACAGTGCTGTATTACTATCTTGCAACAGGTGCTTAGCAAGTGTCCTCTCAACAGCTGCAGTGTTAAGACAGCAGTCACTCACTGAAAACAGGTGGCAAAGAAACCTCACACTAACTACTGCAGAGCATCTCCCATAGCTACCAGTCAGAAGCAGGTTAACCTTTGTCTGTTGTGGGGATGAGGGCACTGTTGGAAGCACAGCTGTCAGAGACTAACATCACAAACAGCTGGTGCAGCACACTTTGGCAGGTTCCTGCTGAGTGGTCATTTCAGGCACCACCTCTTACTCCAGTGAGGCCACATTCATGAACACCTGCAAGCAATATATTGGACAATTCTCATTTGCTCCCCTCTTTTAAAGGGAAGGAAGCAAAACAAGCCACCTCTGGTGTCTTCTTATCCATTTCAGTTTTAGCTGTGGTGGTTGTCTGTACCTTAGTGTATTAGCAGACAAGAAAAATAACAGACAGCTGTTAAACTACTTATCACAATCACAGACCAACTGCAAGGAAAGCAAGTCTGGAAATACAAAACTGCACTAACACATCCTCCTTCCTGTCTCCCATTTTATTTTTTCTAAATAATCAAAAGCAAGTGCTTTTTGGCCTCACTATGGGAAATTCTGGGGAGGGAAAAAACAAAGAATGGCTGTTAATCAACTTCAATGTTGAAACAATGTCTGGCAAGAGCTCTTACTTGGGATTGTGGGAATACACACTGGAATACACATGTGAGAGATTTTTTTCCCCTCTCCCTTGCAGTATTAGGTACTATAGCACTTACCCATCTGGCACTGGTACATGTTTCGTGGACTTTGGTTGTGGTCAGAGAAAGGGATGAGGTTTGCCACCACACTGAGAATGCTGTGAGGGAAGAGCTCCTGGTGAGTGGTCATTTCAGGCACCACCTCTGACTCCAGTGAGGCCACATTCATGAACACCTGCAAGCATCAAATTGGACAATTCTCATTTGCTCCCTTCTTTGAAAGGGAAGGAAGCAAAACAAGCCACCTCTGGTGTCTTCTTATCCATTTCAGTTTTAGCTGTGGTGATTGTACCTTAGTGTATTAGCAGACAAGAAAAATAACAGACAGCTGTTAAACTACCTATCACAATCACAGACCACGTGCAAGGAAAGCAAGTCTGGAAATACAAAACTGCACTAACACATCCTCCTTCCTGTCTCCCATTTTAATTTTTCTAAATTATCAAGTTCCCTGGGAATCCACTTCTTTGCTGCCCATAAGCAATCTGGAGAACTCAATGGAACATGAGACAGTACACACAGGACTCGCCTCAAAAGCTTCACTAAGTTAATACTGAGAGCAGATTTCAATATCTCAAAAAGATCCCTACAATCCATTTACCACAAAAACAAGTAGAAAGTCCTTTTGCCACTTATTCTAGCCCTTCAACACAAGCCACCCCTATGTCCTATCCTCAGATCCTTTCACAAATATTTTCCAAAGCACTGTTTTTGATGCTGGGTACCTCTGTAATAGTCAGCACTTTATAAAGGAAAGATGCAAACCCCACCTGTTCCAGTGTACCAATCCACTCTTTCCTTCCATAGAACAGGTTTCTGACAGGCCGCACCATCCGGCAAGGGGTAGTAAAAATGAACAACCCAGGATACAGGCTGGGTTTTCCTGTCATTGGGATAAGGACAACTTCTGCCCGTGCAGGAAACCTCTTCTCTTGTGTTATCTGTTTGTGCAAAGAAATATCAATTTAGAAACACAAACCAACACTGGTTTACTTAAGATGCATCCAACAGTGTAGACAACAAAAATGCCAACCACATGTGTACTTACTAATACAAAATGGTGGAGAATATATTTTTAAAATACTTCTAGAAAAATCTCAACCAGGAAAAGGACAGAATATGGCTATCTTACCTTTTTCAAGAAAAAAAAGTTATTTGAACAATGATGACTTCATAAACCAACAGACCCAATATATGGATATAAACAAGAAAAACCAGAAAAGCGTACTCTAATACTAATGTACAGCCACAGACAATTTACTGGGTCAGATTAAAAAAAATAAATGGAAGTTTAAGAAAGATCCAAACATGCATGTTTTTGACCACTGCATATTGAGGATGTTTAGCTAAGAAGCATTTTAAACAAGGCAACCTTGAAACGGCGGAGGGTTTCTGCAATCTCAGGAGCCAGGTCCCACTCTACCCAGCCCACCACGGAGCCATCCAACAGAACTCTGTAACACTCGGCGTAAGGCTTGCTTGGAGTCACATTAATGGGGGTGACACCTGTGAGAAGAGGGAGTTGGTTGAAGGAACAGTCAAAAAAGCATACAAAACACATCAGTTATTTCTGCAGAAAGCCTCAATCCACAACAAAAAGCTTTCTAAGACATCAAAATTCAGGCCTACAGGGCAAAAGTGTAGATTACTTAATGGAAAATATAAAACCTGCACAACTAAGAATGCCATTCCCCTCCCCATTTTTCACATTGAAATAAGGATTCCCACTTTTATCATCAGGAGGATGGAGCCAGGCTCTTCTCAGTGACAACCAATGATAAGACAAGCGGCAATAGGTGCAAACTGGAACACAGGAGGTTCCACTTAAATATGAGAAGAAACTCCTTCACGGTGAGGGTGCCAGAGCACTGCAACAGGCTGTGGAGTCATTCAAGACCCGCCTGGACACATTCCTGTGTAACCTGATCAGGTGTTTCTGCTCTGGCAGGGGGACTGGACTAGATGATCTCCAGAGATCCCTTCCAATCCCTAACATTCTGTGATTATTGTTGTAACCGCAAGTGAGCTACAGTTTAATTGAAGTCACCAGCAGCATTAGAAGGTCACTGCTTGGTCCAGTTTCTTAGAGCGTGTACTGTGCAATTTCTTTTGCTTAACTGAACATCTTCACTCTAGAGCACACAGCTAAAATACATTTACATGGAACTTCACACTCTCCAAAATGTTGACAAGTCTGTATAAGCAATGTGCTGCTTAACACTATGCAGAAGCACAGTAAGTACAAGTTTAACTCGATTTTACCTTCTCAACAGTGTACAGTGATGTTATCTGGAGAACCTTTCCCAGATATAGGTTTGCAGGGCAGAAAGGTAAAAGGAATTGCTTCATTAAGTTAAATAGCCAGTAAAACATACCTAAGGAACATAATAAAGGTGGAATGTCTGTCATGGGCACCATCTCTGTCACTATTTCACACACAGCTGTCATGTGGTTCATCAGACCGCAGGGTTCTCCATCTGGGGTGTCCACAGGGCACAGGAATCCCCAGGATTCAGGTAGCAGTTTGCGGACAGTTGTTGTTCTCATCTGGGAAAATGCTGCTCCTCTATGTATGCAGCGAAAGTGGGAAAGGTAGCGAATGAAATTCAGCTTGTCTCCCACCACACACAGACCACTGTCCTGTAACATGCCCAGGCCTTGGGAACAAAATGGAGATTTATGTCAGGATGTTGTCCAGCTTTAACAAATAAAGGATGATGTTACAAGGCAGCTTCTTATTTTTTCCACTGACAGGCCCTAAAGATGCTCACATAGGATCCCAATAACAGAAGGCAAATGTGCTGTTGCGTGTGCACAGGCAACTTAGTGATCTGTAAGATGCATAGACACTTTAAATTCCAAAATCTTGCTTAAAATCAAACTCCTTTTAGAACACATGAAAGTCATTCTCAGTGAAGTGACTTGGGGATTTGCAGCTGGTACTTTTTACTGAAATTCTGTGACTTTTTCCTCAACTATCCTTTTCCTCAAACCACTTTCATTAATTCAATTACAGTGTACAATGCCTGCATACAAGCAGTTGTTTTCAGCTAAGAGCTAAGTTTTATGTTACTTCTTATTCTGTTTAGCAGGAAAAAAAAAAAAAGGCTTCTTGAGCCTGAAGATTTACCGGTTTTAGATCGCAGGTTACCAGTTGCAAGAAGATATTCAAATGGCTTGGTAAGGTCTGTTGCCAGGCTGAATGCCTTCACCAAGCCGTCTGCATTTATGCTGATATCTGCCTTTTCTGCTCTTTTCTCCAAAACGAACTTAACAGATTGCAACCAGCTTTCAAGCCTCTCCTACGGTTTAAAAGCAAGATTTAAATTTAAAACAGGAAAATAGGGCCTCAAATTAGAAATTCGCATTAGTTGCATGTACTACAGAAATCCTCTGAAATCAGCAGGATAAACAGCTTTTAATTAACTGACAGTTTTCCAGCCATATTTCCCACACTGACTTAATTTTATCAAAATGCTGACAGTATCACATCAACACAGACCTGTGAGGAAAATACCGATTCAACAGCTTAGTAATCACTATCACCCAGACTGGTGAGGAGTCTGGCAAATGAAGTACAACAGAACTTCATAAAGAACAAACAAAACCCAAAACTGAAATTGTACCTATAATCTGACCACAAGAATAACTCCACTGATTAGCCTGCTAAAAACAGTGGCAAAGTAAAGCCACATTATGAAGTTAAGTTTAGATAGCAAAACTTGAAGGCCATGGACACACGTTATTTAAATGTTGCTGAGACAATCTGAGATAGTGGACTGGATTTTCATTATAACTGTAATTTTATCACTGCCCTGATCTTAAGATACTACACACACACAAAAAAAAAAAGGACATAAGATACCCAACAACACTTTGAACTCTTAGTAAAAATCCACTGTGTGCAGCCACACTGTGTCTACTGTATACTCTAGTCTATTTGGGATCTTTGCATTCAAAAAAAAGGCACTATTAACTCACTTCCCTGGTGATCTGACAGGGACAGGCAGGAAATCAACCTCTTATGGTGCCTGGTGGCAGTTCCACATAGCACTAAAATGCTTCACAGAACTCACTTTTTATTTTACTTTATTTATAAATGTACTGAAACCACTCAAGAAGTAGAGAGGTTTTAGCAGTCTTTCAACAAAACAATGCTATAGAAAATTTTGTCTAAAATGGAAAAGAAAGGTTAAAAATAATTATCCAGTAACTCAGGGCAGTATCTTTACTTGGGGATAGGAACTACTATTCCACAATGATTTTAATGGGATAGTCAAGATTCTGAACAGGAATAATTTCCTCCCAGAATCCTAAAATGAGGAATCCCTATAAATAAATCAAATTCATATTGAATTTGAATAGATTAGGGAACTGCATTATTTTCCTCACCAGTAATAAATTAACTGCTTAAGTCAGAAGCATGCTATAAACTTCCTGATCCATAAAGGAATTTAAAGATGAGAGAGTGATGACAACATCATGAATCTTCACTTTTGGAAGATGGAGAGGGCAGTTGTTTTCTTGTACACTTGTCATGTGAAACAGCAGCAACATCACAAGGCAGATGTTTACCACTCCTGTATCAATTGATCCAACAGAAGAATGCTGCTTCAAATCCCTCTTCAAACACCAGAAGGATCAGTATTCCTACTTCATCAGATTCCCACTCTCATTGGGGCACTTGCATTTTCTCTGGACACCTATGAAATGCTCTATTCCAGGTTTTGTACAGGCTTTTCTGCAACATATTTAGTACACTATACTGAGATAGCCAAGCCTTCCTCAACTACACTGGCTGGTTACACTACATCCAGCACTCTCTCAGCCTTCATAGCATATCCAGGCTCACCACTCTTCAGCCTGGCTCCTGCTCTTCTTTCATCCCCATGGGCACTGTGGGGTCTTGACTGGATGACCACTACACTCACGAGCTTAAACTCCTTAAGACTTTACCTTTAAGAACATAAGGAAAAGCTGTCCTGGGGTAAGCACTTCTTGATTCATCAGGCTGTCTGGATTATCCTCCATGCACTCCCCTTTGGCAAAAGCATACAGCTTGCGGGTCATCATACAGAGCAGGTAGAACTTCTCAGTTCTGTTTGTCAGGTGGATGCAGATACACTTGCTGAAGGAAGAGAAAGAAGGTGGACAAATAACACCATCTTTTCATGCTAGCTGTTCTTAAAGTTTCTCCCAAATAATCGCAAACCAATTTTTTTGGTTAAAAAGCCTGACAAGGCACAAGCTTTTCCAGCTGTCGTTAGTATTACATGATAATTCTAACAAATAATAATAAAAAAAACCCCAGAGACCGAACTGAAAAAACAATCAACTCGTCATCTTAAGGGGCTAGTTTTGTAAAGGACTGTGGTGGTTTAACCCCAGCCAGCAACTCAGCACCACAGAGCTGCTCACTCAGCCCCCCTGGTGGGATCGGGGAGAGAACTGAAAGGGTAAAAGTGAGAAAACTTGTGGGCTGAGATAAAGACATGGTAAAGCAAAAGCTGTGGACACAAGCAAAGCAAAACAAGGAATTCATTCACGGTTTCCCATGGACAGGCAGGTGTTCAGCCATCTCCAGGAAAGCAGGGTTCTAACACACATAACTGTTACTTGGGAAGACAAACACCATCAATCCAGACATCCCCTCCTTCCTCCTTCTTCCACAAGCTTTATAAGCTCAGCATGATGTCATATGGTCTCAAATACCCCTTTGGTCAGTTGGGGTCAGCTGTCCTGGCTGTGTCTCCTCCCAGCTCCTTGTACACCCACAGCCCATTCGCTAAAAGTCCTTGACTCTGTGTGAGCCCTGCTCAGCAATAACAAAAACATCCCTGTATTATCAACACTGTTTTCAGCACAAATTCAAAAAGCCCCATACCAGCTACTATGAAGAAAATCAACCCTACCCCAGCCAAAACCAGTACAAGGATACACCTGGCTGATTAGATTAAGGTGAAAACTTTGAAAGATTGATTTTACACACTCCCATGTTAGATGTCTCTATAAGTATACAGTTTAGGTAAACAGATATTTGAGTCAGGACCAGTCAACAAACGAGCTTTGCATGTTATTTTACAGTAGCTATGACTCCAATCATATACACACACATATACACATACATGCACCTCACCTAAAATCTGAGCTGGAAGCTAGCAGCAAACCATGAAACACTTGTGTTAACACTCTCAGTGTCCTGCCACTTTCTGTGTCCTGCCACAGAAAATCTAAATCTCCACTGCTACCAACACATATGTGGAAAACTGTGGGCTGAACAACAGTCTAGCACAATAAAAAGGAAAGCTACACCTAATTTCCACTAAAGCTGATCAACTGCTTTCCAAGAGACTTGAGATCACTTAGTTTCCAAGACAGAAGCACAAACATCTCCATCAGCACTCAAGGGTATTTCCAGCTTTCAACTGGAAATTGAACTCTACTGAACTCTACTGAAGCTTCACAACTTCACTGCAAAGCAAGACAAAACTCTGAAGGCAAGTTCTGTCCAGAAAAATTGCAGTTCCAGCACTCTTACATACAGAGTATGTCCCAATTAATGTTTTCAGTGTTCCTCCTCTTCTGCCTCCTCAGTTGAGGAAAATAAGGTGTACAGAACATAACAGAGGAAACCGACCAAACTGCCCACCAGAATATTTATAAATAAGCAAATCAGAGTAATTCCAACTTGAAATTATCCATTCATACTTCTCAGTACAAAGCTCTGTGAGTGGACTTTCAAGTGCCCCTCTGAGGCACCCGCCTTTATTTTTCCAGCCAGACCACCCCCTATTTATAAGTACTCAAGGACTTGGGCATCCCAAAGGATCCTTTTCATGTTCTAAGAAAACTTCTCAAATAGCAAACACATATTTTACCAGCAAAATAAATTATTCAGATAGATGCTGTCACACTGACAGTCTCAAAGCCAGCTCTTCCATTCCTTTCTAACTTATTCCATGGAATAAAAAAAATATTTAAAAACATCCAGTTTCTACCATTTTAAAAGATAAATGTAATTCCCATCATAGTTGCCAACAACTGTGTGGAACTGATGAAATTCCACAAACGGCAGTATTTCTGCTCAACAGATAAAACCTTGAGCAGTCACAGACCTAGCTTTAACCTTCTCTTCCTTTAGCAAATATGTCAGAAAATCACATCTAAATAACAACTAATACCCTCTCCTGAAACCATTTTGGGGATACTTCTGTCAATCCATTAAAATACATATTCCTCAACACCACAAATACTGATTATCATAATATCCTAGGGTCCCATCAAAAACTAGACACTGGCTATCTTTTCATAAGTGCATGTGAAAACCATAACAAAGTGTGATGTAATATGGTGAGTACTCTTAATTCTGCCTATAATTCCAACACAATTACACTGAATCACAAACTCCTACACGTATGCATACATACTTCAAAATGAAATCTGCAGCCTGTTCATCACTGTACCACTCAGGAAGGTTAAGTTTTATTCTGAAGCTCTTTCCCAGGTATTCGAGGACATTTTCCTGTGTCAAACAGCCTGCATCCACTACCGCTCTCATCATCTCAGTAATGCAGTTCACGTAAAAGGTATCACCTTCCTTTCCTTTGACCAACTCTTCAACAATCTGGTAGTCTGGGAAATTCACTAATGCCTGAAATACAGAAGTGTATGAGATCAGAAAAACAAAGTCATAGTAATATCTGTCCATAATATACATCAAAATATCTAGGGAACTCCAGTGATTTAGGTTTTCGGTGCTCTGGAAATAACCTTCCACCATGCAAACTGAAAAATACTGTGGGGTTGAGGTGTTCAGAGAGTAACACAGGGGATGTTTATACCCTGATGATGATCACAAGTACTACCAATCCAATGAAACTCTTGGAAAAAAACAAACTTGCACCCTCTAAACTAATAGGCTTCTCTTGTTTAGGTATTTACTAATTTAGGATTTACTAATATATTTACAGAATGAGCTCACTTAGAAACATGAATTTAATTCACCATTGTCTCAAGCTGCTCATGCAAACCCAAAGGCAATTTAGCCTTTTGATGAAAGCTATTAGAACAAATTCACTTTAGTTTCAGCACTTCATATACTAAAGCTCACACTTGAATCCAATATTCTTAACTCTTGGTGTTATAATGGTTTTCTATCTGTTTAAGTCGGGGTTAAGCAAATATGTTGTCCACCAATTACTTCTGTATTTACTGACAAATGTGCCTCATCTTTAAGTGAATTATTTGTTAACCACATTTAAGTAGGCTCCAAAAAGTTCAGGAAAGATTGAAGGCTGCATGAAAAAGATGCTAAGGAAGATTTATTTATGGGAGGCAATGTAGTGCTTGGTAATCATGATATATACAATTTGGAAGTAGCCAGCACATGCCCTGCCCCTTGTCCAACAGAGGAGAGCACTGGGATGATTACACAGCAAGAAGAAACCAGAATTACAGCCAGAACAGAAGCCTGATTGATGCAAGAGGGGATGTAAAACCACAGAGTGACTACTTATGGAAGAATCTGAACTTCATGCAACACGGCCTGCTTATCCTGAGATCTAATGAGCTACCAGAAAGTCATATTAAACAAACAGGTAATCAGCTGCTTTTGCTAACTGCTTTTGTTGAAACTGTTGAAGAAAAAGTGAAATGCATTGTGCAACAGCAATGTGAATACAGCAGGCTGAAAGAAGAAGATACAAATTTACTGAGGCTGATATATATCATGTTTCCACCATGTAGTGTCATGGGCCTCCAACCTGCTCCAACACTTAGCTGCTGCAGGTAAAATACACGGCTGAAGTACCCAGGCTCTGCTACTGGAGAAAACATGATTTTAGAGGAGAATTTTAAGTCTTGGCTCAGGTAAAACCTTAGCCTGCTATCCAAAGTTTACGACCATCAAATGTGCTCACATAGATCCTTCCAGATCTTCATTGCTTCCTGTTCCAATCAGAAACAACATTTTATTTTTCTCCTTAAAAAAAAAAAAGCCAGTTCACTGGTTTACTTTCAGATAGGACAACCTGACATTAACAACTAATGTTGTTTACTCACTTAACACTGACGTATCATTCTATTTTAAAAAGATTCACGACGTCTTTCACATTAGGTGACAAACTCTAACAGCCTCTGAGAGCTATATATCCAGAGCATTCAATAGCAAAACCAATGAAACCATTGAGTAACTCTCCCCACCCCTCTTGACCCTGCACACACGTCCTCTGCTGCAGTGAAGTGCTACATTACAGGCAAAGGCCTGGTTTGGACTACAGTTCTTCAGCCAGTATAAGAATGACTGAAAATATGGAATAAGCTTCCTTTCATGACTTAAAAATGCTTAGCAAAACTTCTGTAATTATTTCGTTCAGAAAGCATGAGCATAAGTTGTTTACCTTCAGAGCAAATCCCAAGGGAAGGAAGAATAACTCTTTCTGAAAAATGAAGTTCAGCATGACACAACCATTTTCCAAGTAGTGAAGGTTCATGTTTATTGCAGTGTGCTCATCCTTAACGCAGTGCATCACTACTCCTGCAAAAATTAAGACAAGCAAAGACCAACATGAGCTCTACAAAACCAATTGGGTGCATTGCTGTAATGTGTCCAAGCAGGTCTGAGAGAATTCACGGGAGAAACTTCAGTATTTCCTGTCTCAACACGAAGCAGATCACTAGTTTCTGCATCAATCTCCCACTTGAAATAAATACACCAGCTTAATGCATTTCCTAGTGGACAATTGTCTCAGCACACTTGCTGAGAGGCTTGGAAGATGCATACAGATTTTAAGAAAAGGAAAGCCCCAAACTTTAACTATCCTGTCTGTAACCTTAGGTCGTAAGATACAGCAACACAGAAGTACTCTTCCTAATAGCACTCTAGGTCAAGTTTTCACATATCTGTGTTTGGGTGGTAACTGCTGAAGCAGTGTTTTCCGGTCCTGTCCTGTGCTATCCACTGCAGGTCAACAAAAAATAAAACAAATGAGACTGTTTAAACTGGCACTGCTTCTAAATTAATGTGGAATGACAGTGTGTGCTCAAGCACCACAGTCCAGTCAAATCAGCAGTTGGTAACATTGAAGTTTAAAACTGCAACTTTTCTGCTCAGTTTTAAACTCATTTTACTCAGTATACATGACAAGGACAGCCAGGAATCTAGTTAATCTGCTTCATGTAAATTCAATCTGCTAATATGAAGTATGGATAAACAAATCCAATTAAACAAGTTCAGCAGTTTACACTGACTTGTACTGAAAGTAGGGTTTTTCGTTACACCTTCCACATAACATAAGGTGACATACTGCAAGGCCTGGAATACAATCTCCTCACTCACCCTGGGCAGCTCAGGCAGCTCCCACAATGCCAGCATCAGCCTGACGCTTGTACTGTTCTGGTGGTGCTGACCCTTCATTTTTATATGTAGTAAAAAATATAAACATTATATAAGATCTACATCAAAACAAACTACCAAAAGTCACCTATAGATGTTCACTCCTGTTTGTCCTCAAGTAGTTACTAGCAGGATGCCACAGGAAACTGTTCAGCTTACCATACTCTGTGAAACCAGGGCCTCTGTTTTTCCATTTGTGTCTCTCCATTGCAAGAGGGATATTTCGCCTGGGCATAATCAGCATCCTAACAACTTTTTCTAAGCCATTGATTATAAAGTAGCCTCCCATTTCCTGGCAGAACAAGGGAAAAAAAATAACATGCTTAGAAATTAGTAAGCCAGCATTTTAAGTAAAATACAAAAATGCCTGTATTTTATGTTAACAAGTATTTAATGTTTTAACTATGAAACCCATAGCAAGACATATGTTTCAGCACTGCATTTGGGAAGGCTGCAGTCCTTGCCAGTGATTATTAAGTCTAAATGTAACATACAGTGCAAGGGAAGGGATGCATGTTCCACAATCTAAAGAAAAAAAAAACCAAACAAACAACCCTTTGTGATTGACTGAATGGCTCTGAAGAGCTCTCAATAACTATTTTTTTAATAAATACTTTGCAGTTCTCATTTTGAGTTTATAAACCAGAGGGTTCTTCAGTGCAGAAAACCTCTTTCTAGTGACATACAAGCTTAACACAAATAAATTTATAGCTCCCTAAACTGTACGCCATTAGACAAAAAAGTGTTTCAACAGCAAGTAATACTATGAATGAAGGTACAAGTGGGACACTAGGGGGACAGCAATAGTATGCCATTGTATATTCTTCTTTCATAGTTTGCTCACTCTGTGAGTGCAAAATACAGCACTAAATAAATCTGTATTCAAATCCCCACAGCTGACGGTACTGGGGAAAAGAGGAAAAAGCTTCAGGAGACAACCAAGAATGAAAACACCTCTTTCAGTGCCTGTTCTCCAAACTTTTCTCTCCACAGAGGCATACTCATAGCTGCATAGCCTCAGCTGCTGGTTAGCAGTTGAGAAGTCGTATACTGGAACTGTCGGTACCGGCACCAAACAGATCCCTGTATCCAAAGATAGCTGTGACTGCAAACTTTTCAAGGTGCTGTATGAAGCCACCATAAATAGGGTACATACAGAGAAAATAACAAGTTAAACTTGAAACAAAACATAAATGCTCCAGTTCTGTAAAGACAAGCTGGCCTGAGATACTGCTCATGTAAAATGTAGATTTTCCTGACCCACAAAATCCCTGTTACCTCTTCCTCCTCATGATGCTGTATGAGCTCTTGTGGAGAAAGATTATAGAGGTTGCACAACTTGGACTTCACCATGATTGGAATATACCCCAGAGGCTGTTTAATAGTCCCTTGGGGCACGTCATTCACCAGCCAGCTGACATCAGCCTAAATGACACAATGCAAACAGTGAGCACATTAAATTGCCCTTTTAATCTTTCCTGCTATATTAACCGTACATTTAATATAACGACAATCTGTTCAACAAAATGCTATCACTGCAAAATGGTAATAATGATAATAAAAAGCAGAACTAGTAGATACATGCATAAAGATTACTCCACGGAAAACAGTCAACGTGGGTTTACAGAATAAAATCATACAAGTCTAGAACTAGGTAAAGAAGCTGCTAGTAGAGTCTACTTTGCCTTCCAGACCCTTCAACAGAGCAGCCTAAGTAAAAAAGGCAGCCATAGGATATGAAAGGAAACCTCAGACGTTAACAAACAGCTAAATGAAAAAGTTGAAGAAAACAGAAGCTGCTCAATGCAAGGACATTCACACTACAAGCCTGCAGAGACCTTTCGAAAGACTTGTTCACTTGCCACGTTCAGAACTGATCCGAAAAGTGAGAAGGAAAAGTGGGTGTGAAAGAAAATAATTTATTTACGAAACAAGATCTGGTTGTGGGTCTACAGAAGGACCCCTTGACTGTAAGAAACAAGGTGATAAAATGTGGGAGCAAACAACTGCAATTTATACGGAAAATTACTGGCTTTAAAAGAGCTGCTGCCATGCAGTAAAGAAACACGGGCATTGCAATACAAAGACATCAGTTCAACACCCGGCAACAGCTAAATGAGTAAATTGAGTCTTAGAAACTACTAGAAGAGGTATATGTTACTGTGACCTTCTAGATCCATGGTACAGCCTTACACCGAGACCTCTGCATGGTCAAGGACAAAAGAAAGAACTTTTTCAAACACATGGCAGATAAAACTAACACTAGAGGCAATGTACGCCCACTGATGAATGAGGTGAGTGCCCTGGTGACAGAAGATACAGAAAAGGCAGAGATACTGAATGCCTTCTTTGTCTCTGTCTATACTGCCGGGGGCTGTCCTGAGGAGCCCTGTACCCCTGAGGCCCCAGAGGAAGTCAGGACAATGGAGGAGTCTGCCTTGGTTGATGAGGACTGGGTTAGGGAGCAGTCAAGCAATCTGGACATCCATAAATCCATGGGTCTGGATGGGATGCACCTGCGGGTGCTGAGGGAGCTGGCTGAAGTCATTGCTAGACCACTCTCCATCATCTTTGCCATGTCTTGGGAAACGGGAGAGGTGCCTGAGGACTGGAGGAAAGCAAATCTCAATCCAGTCTTCAAAAAGGGCAAGAAGGAGGACCCGGGTAACTATAGACCGGTCAGCCTCACCTCCATCCCTGGGAAGGTGATGGAACAACTTATCCTTGGTGCCAACTCAAGACATATCAAGGATAAGAGGGTGATTAGGGGCAGTCAACATGGCTTCACCAAGGGGAAGTCATGCTTGACCAACCTCATAGCCTTTTATGAGGACATAACAAGGTGGATAGATGATGGTAAAGCAGTGGATGTGGTCTATCTTGCCTTCAGTACAGCCACTGACACAGTCTCCCACAGCATCCTCACAGCTAAACTGAGGAAGTGTGGTCTGGACGATCGGGCAGTGAGGTGAACTGTGAACTGGCTGAAAGAAAGAAGCCAGAGAGTCGTGGTCAATGGGGCAGAGTCTAGTTGGAGGCCTGTATCTAGTGGAGTGCCTCAAGGGTCAGTACTGCAACTGGTACTATTCAGTATATCAACGACTTGGCTGAGGGAACAGAGTGCACTGTCAGCAAGTTTGCTGATGACACCAAGCTGGTAGGAGTGGCTTTAATGCCAGAAGGCTGTGCTGCCATCCAGCGAGACCTGGACAGGCTGGAGAGTTGGGAGGGGAAAAATTTAATGAAATATAACAAGGGCAAATGTAGAGTCTTGCATCTGGGCAAGAACAACCCCAGTTTCCAGTATAAGTTGGGGAACAACCTGTTAGAGAGCAGTGTAGGGGAAAGGGACCTGGGAGTCCTGGTGGACAGCAGGAAGACCATGAGCCAGCACTGTGCCCTTGTGGCCAAGAAGGCCAATGGCATCCTGGGGTGTATTACAAGGGGGGTGGTTAGTAGATCCAGAGAGGTTCTCCTTCCCCTCTACTCTGCCCTGGTGAGACCACACCTGGAATATTGTGTCCAGTTCTGGGTCCCTCAGTTCAAGAAGGACAGGGAACTGCTGGAGAGAGTCCAGCACAGAGCCATGAAGATTATTAAGGGAGTGGAGCATCTCCCTTATGAGGAAAGGCTGAGGGAGCTGGGTCTCTTTAGTTTGGAGAAGAGGAGACTGAGGGGTGACCTCATTAATGTTTATAAATATGTAAAGGGTGAGTGTCACAAGGATGGAGCCAGGCTCTTCTCAGTGACAACCAATGGTAAGACAAGGGGCAATGGGTATAAACTGGAACACAAGAGGTTCCACTTAAATATGAGAAAGAACTTCTTCACGGTGAGGGTGACAGAACACTGGAACAGGCTGCCCAGGGAGGTTGTGGCGTCTTCTGCTCTGGAGACATTCAAAACCCACCTGGACACATTCCTGTGTAACCTCATGTAGGTGTTCCTGCTCTGGCAGGGGGATTGGACTAGGTGATCTTTTGAGGTCCCTTCAAATCCCTGACATTCTGTGATTCTTGGTCTCCAGCTTCAGCAATGACTAAAGGTACAAAGTGGCTTCTGTAGGAGCAGCTGCTCAGCAGACAAGGGCTCATTTCTCACCCTGATTAAGCAAGACCTGCAGCAAGAATCTGAGGGAGGGGTACATGGGTAAAGGCAGAACAGTGGAAACAGAATTATTACATGCTGCTGTGCAAGGGCAGGGAGTGGGAGAAACCAACCAACCTGTCCCAAGCACAAAGCAACACCTTCTCACACAAGGCAGAGAAAAATGTTTTGTTCCCGACATTTACACAGGTTCAAAAAATCCTTAAGCAAACAAATGCTCGAAAAAAGATGGGAAATAATTCAAGTATGAAAAATAAAAGCATCTCTAGCTCACGATAAACCAAGAGCCACTGGGAAAACAGCTGTGAAGAATCTGCAACTTCCCTACTTTCACGTTCAGGTAAGATACAGCACTTACAGTTGCTTTTATCACTGTCAGTTGTAATGCTTTGGACAAAGAAAAAAAAACTTGAAACTGCAAGCAAGCATTCCCTCACACCTGGTGCCTCATACAAATGTACAGTTCAGACACAATTACACCATTTGAACAGAAAACAGCAATGGCTGCGCAATCCTGTCACAGTGCAAAGGAAAATATTTGCTGGGGATGCTGCTTCTTCTCTAGGCAAATTTAAGAGCAATTCAGAAAAATTATGAACATATGATGTGAACAAGAGGGATTTATAATTCTGGAATTCTGTACTGGAGCAACACTGCTTTTGAAACCTGGATTCCTGCAGAAACAAGATTTCATAGAGTCACAGAATGTCCTGCGTTGGAAGAAACCCACAAGGACCACCAAGTCATGGTCTCTGGGATGACACAGGTCTGTGTCCAAGGTCTTCAGAGCTGTCTGGCTGACTGCAAGGCAAGTCTGACAGCAGAGCAAATAACACAGCTGTGGTCCCGAGGAAAAGGAGGGCAGCAGAGGTGGGAGCTGTAGGGAACTCGGTTTGAAAGGAAGTTTCCACAGTGAGCTCATCGTTCACCGACACCACACATTCCACGAGGGACAGACCTCTCAGAAACCACCCCACGGCAGATGAAGCCGGGACGGGGTTTTTAACCAAAGCGCACAGAAAAATGCGGGAGGGGCTCAGCTGGCTCTGCTGCCCACAGGTGCAGCGACGTGGGGGCCACTTACAGCGATCCGGCCGCGGTAGGTGCTGCGGAGGCCGCGGCACTCGGCTGGGAACACCCTCCTCTCCTGGCACACCGTCCCCGCCGGCACGGCGGGGGGAGCGATGGACACCCCCGCCACTGCCAAAGTCACCCGGCTGTCCTTCAGCACGAACTCCACCGGGGAGAGATCCTGCAACGGCACGCAAGAAACACCACGGGGAGATGGCGGAAACTGGCCTCGCCACTCCTACCCCCCCCGTTCCGCCCCCCAAACCTGCACGGCGCGGTAGACACCCTCGCTGACGGCGTAGTTGAAGGACTCGATGTGGGCGGCGGTCAGATCCCGCCGGGCCCCGCCGCGCCCCGGCGGCCGCAGCCGGTGCGGATCCCCGCCGCGTCCCGCCATGCCAGCCCCACGCCGCACCGCGCACCGCCTCACGGGAAGCGGCGGGGGCGGGGGCACGCGGCGCCGGACCGCGTGCAGGGCTTGCCGCGCCGCCGGAGGGAGGCGCTGCAGCGCTCGCTGCCATGTGCGGAGAGCACGTGTGTGCCGGGCCGCCCCGGCACCGGCCCGCGCGCCCCTGGCACGCGCCTCAGTGCCACTCCTGGGACTGTGACCCACGGCCTCCCCCAGCCTTGTGCTCGCCTTGTGCCTCCCAGCCACGCTCCCCAGAGCTGTGCTCCCCCTAGCAGGGACTCCCAGCACCGTGTCCCCAGCCATCTGTACCCGTGTTTGCCAGGGCCCAACCCTTCCAAAGAGACGTGCACCCCAGCAGGGATAGGGAAGATTTGACAACCCCCCCCCCCCATATCACTCCCTGCCACCTCCACACCCCTAGGCTCCAAAACAGTCTCCCCACTCCCCCAGCTCACACCAGTGCTGGGACACCACTGGAATGTGAAGCCGGTGCCCCTTGTGCCATGCCATTTTGCATTTGTCACCTGAAGGTGAGGAAACCTTCTCTGTTGGGCTGGGCAGCTCCCGCAGTCCCACGTGGCAAAGGGACACTCACGACAGGTACCCACAGGTAGGTTTTCTGGGGGACCTGCCACCCTGAGGGCCCGCTGCCCCAAGGAAACACTGCAGGCTATGAGGTTTGCATGTTTTAATGGTGGTTTAGGAGAGATGTGGATAGGGTCACCAGAGATCCACTAGCTCAGGCATCTGATGGCCTGCATGTACATGCTGACGTGAAGGCAGATGAGGACACAATCCAGAGTCGGGGACATGATACAGAGCCTGTCAGGCTCCCAGCTTGGCAGCACCATACATAACCACTGTCGTCTCAACACCAAGGTTTTCTGAGGGCTGCCATAATGGACTCCAAGACATGATTATGAACCTACGTATGGCACACTGTTGCTCTTCTCGGGGGAGAGCTGCTTGTGGAGAACAAGAAATCCTGGGAGCAGTGACATGCAAGCAGTCCTGAAGGGTGCTGGTCACAGCAGGGCTGAGAAGCCAGGCCACCTGCATGAAGCAGCTTTTGACCCTTTCTTAGACTTCTCCAGCATTTTCCGTGGGCTGTGGCCAGCCACTGGATTTTGGCAGGAGCACAACAGCTGTTGCACGATAATCACGACTAACCTGGTATATGACAAGCCACATGGGAATTACCTGAAACCTACAGCCCAGCAGGACCACACCCTGCTGGAAAATGCAGCCAGAGCACCTGGGCCTGAAATTTTTCATGGCTGACATGAAGGGATACAACTAAGACTAGAGACATTCTGCAATATGCTAGGTGTCACCTGGAAACACAGCACCATCCTTCGTGAAAGCTCAGGAAAGAGAGTAAGACCTTTTCTATTGTCCTTTTAGCTGAAGTAAGCTAGAAAACATTTATTGTTGTGTATGCCTAAAAAAAAGTCTCATAAGACCTTGTGAGCATCACTTGCAAGGTACACTCACAGCTGCAATGCTTAGGCCTCAGGCATACACACCTCCTCATCTCCACCTCATAGCTAATATTTTGAGCAAGACCTTAGGCACTGTGCTGTCTGTCCTTCACCATCTACCTCCTGTGCTTTACCTTGGGAAGCACTTTGAGAGCACATGCTAAATACACACGATACCTGCTGTTTTCCTCCAGAGGATGTTGCTTATTTCTGAATAATTCAGCAAACAAACCAATGATTAAAACATCCCTGAATCACTATCTCCCCTAAGCCCAGCTGAAAAGGCAGGGTATGAATAACTGCATTGTCTATGGTCATGGCTCTGCCATCAAGTTGAAGCCCCACTTTCAGCTGAGCAGCAAAAACGGCCAGCTGCTGATTTTTCACCCCAGATTGTGTAGTGGCAAAAGGGGATGAAAAGGCCTCGGAGTCAGGCAGAGGTTCCCGAGTCACTGCTCCTTCCAGTGGTACCAGGTCCTCCAATCGGGCACATGGCTTTTGCCTGCATCCAGACAGCTTTCTTGCCCTTATCCCACTACATCAGCAGGAATCTCACATTACTGTGCAGTAAGTGGGTGATTCAGTTTAATTTCCCTTTTGAGGGGAAAAGAAGGATGGGTCTGGCACCCCAGAACATGAGAACTTCTCATTTCATTATGATGGGGAAAATTTTCTCTTTTCACTTTGCGCTCTGTTCTCATCTGCCCTAGAGCTTGTGAGAGCCCAACGTCTCCTCTGTCACCTCAGGGCAGTTGCTATTAGATCTTCCCTTTGCTGGGCAAAAAGGTGTAAAAATAAGCTGACATGACCTAACATGTGAAAATGCCAAAGGAGACGTGGTGCAAGTTGAATAACAACCATTACAAAGTACGTTTTGCCTTGGAGTGTTACCATTATGCTTTACCTGGCCTGCAGTGAAATGTTGATACCTGTGTGCTATCTTAAGGTTAAAATACCCAAACAGTCCTTCCTCCACACCTGTCTTCCAGCTTATCGGTCAGTGCTTCCCATCTCACAAACTGACGCATTCATGGTCTCTCTTCTGAACACCCACAAGGCCCAGATCCCAAGACCAGACCTGGTATTCACAGTCTCACTGGAAGTGAAGCCACCCGCCAGCACTTGCAGCACAATGGAACAAAGCCAGAGTCCTGTTTTCTCACAGTTCCTGTCATTTCTCACTGCTCCCTGTCATTTCTCAGCATGCGCCAGTGCACCCTGCACCCACCACATCCCCCGCAGACAGATTCATGCTGCCTTTTGGGGCATTGAAAACTTCAGAGGTGCTTGTGTGGTTCTTTGGGATGTGCCCTCTCTGCAATGCTCCCATGTGGTTTTGCTAAGCACTCGGATCAGTCCTGGATTTTAGTGGCCCACTGTGAAATGGTGCCACTTGTGGATTCACAGCATGTAACAATGAATGATCATCCCATGACTGCACAATCAAAATTAATCACTCCAAGGATGCCTGGGCACTTCAGTCCCGCCTACAGAAAGGTGTGAGGATTATCTGCTGGCATGAAGGCCTTTGAAATCTCCATCACAAGCAGAGATTAATACACCAAAGCACTAGGATCTTCTAAGGGATGCAGAAATCCCACTGCTTGATTCACTTTCTATTACACACAGGCAGCCAGAAACTTGTAACCTCCACAATCTCTTCTTGTTTGCTTGTTTTGGGAACAGGAACCAGTTTATTTAGGTGACAAACATATCTCCCTACCAGAGGCAGCAGGGCCTCCCCCACCCGCCCAAAACTCACTGCTGTTACAAGTGCCACTGTGCCCTCCAAAGAGCTCTAGCTTAGGAGGGATTTTCTGGGCTCATACTGAAAATGCAGATACACTTCACAGGCTGGGCGATATGCCAGGGATTTAGGTTATACTCAGAGTAGATGTTAGCTCTGAAATTCAGGGACCTCAAAGAATTTAACCTCCCCTTCCTCAAAAAACACCTGCCTTCCCAGCTGTGTGGCACACCTTGTTTCTAAAACCTCACCCACCTCCCTCACAGCTGGGACCGAGCTGTGGACTGTGTTCAGGGCAGAAAATTTCAGTGTTTGTCAAATGAGGAGGATAATATTGGCTGGATCAAATGGGATAAAAATTTGGGTTGAAAGGTTTCAGGTTCAAGCCTCAAATGCATGAAGGTAAAAGCTGAGAGAAGAGCGTAAATTTGCTGCAGTGTCTCAGAAGAAACTGAGGAGATTAAAGTTCTGCTATTTGAAACACAGCACAGAAGTGATGCTAGAAATCCTGTAGCCTGCCAGTGAGCCCCAAGGGGGTGTCTCTATCTCCTTTAAACAGAAACCAACTGCATCAGACTGGGATGGACACTGACCCAAATCTCATTAGGAAAAGGGATAGCTATATATAAACAAAATTGTCTTCCTTGTTTGAGTTAATTCATCACCTGCAGTTCAGCACCCTTTTGCCAGCCATTGTCTGGGTGTTCAGCCAACCAACTTGGAAAATGACCTAAGGAAACTGGATTCTCAGTGTTCCTGGTTTCAGGCATCCTGCGATGCAAGAGAGCTTGCTCCTTTCTATTATATGTAACAAAGCAAGAACAAAGGAAAGGAGTCACCTATTAAGAGCTGAGCTAAGGCACTAATGATGGAGTAGGTGAGGAAAGAAGAAACACAGCAGGAGGATAACTTCCCAGTCATGATGCCCCAGAAGATCATTGTACTTTTTGCTCCATTTCCTTAAAAAGCCCAATGTTATCTCTATAGAAAAGGAGGAGCTAATACAGTATTATAGTATCCCTGTTGGGGCTTCATTTTAGGGTTATTTTGTTGTTCTCCCAGAGAGATTTGTTTCAGATACCAAAGTCACACGAGCTGTTTCTGAAGTGAATTTTAGTGAATGCAGGCAGAGTTGTCTGAGCAGCTCTGGATCATTGCAGCTCTGTGTTGATACCTGTTTTGTTGATTCTTCCCCATGATTTTCCAGAAAATAAGACGCCTGTCCCACTTTTTGGCATGGTACTGAGAGAAGCCACTGAACTGTGCTGACCCTAGGGGTGCAGTCTCTCCCTGTGCACAGCAGAGGCATTCTTGTTGTCATCACAGCTTGATGAAGATCGATGATGGCTGGTTTGTCTTCTGCCCAGTGTCATTGAGGGGGAAAACGCTAGAGATGGCTACATCCACAATTCCTTGGCAGAGCTCTGCATACAGCTTCCTAAGAGAAGAGAGAGAGAGAATCAGATGCCCAGGCAGGACAAACCAGCTGGCCCCCAAACGATTTTTACATAGACATGCATTTTCCCAGAAGGATCTACAAGATCCTGCTCCCATTACAGGTAGCTCCAGAGTGGCAAACAGGAGGAAGGTGGCTTCTCTTCCATCTCCTCTCCACCTACCCCAGCAAACATCTTTTTAAATGGTACTCCCATTCCCAATATTGCTCTCCGCAGGACAGGACCACAAAACCCATTACCTAAGTTTACTGTCAGAACAGGTTCCTGAGGAAAGTCTCCACACTCTCAGGCCCCAGAACTGAGTCATGGCAAGATGCACGGGGGCAGACAACAGTTGAGCACCCCCTGTACCGGCCTTCCAACTCAGGGAGTCGTGATTATCACACTGAACCCTCTTCACATGGGGATGTGCCCCAGAGGGACTGCTCTGATGTGTTCACAATTTGATGAAATGCTGCGCTGAGGTGCAGCTGTGCACATGAGCTTGTGACCAGGCACAGATACTTCACAGGACCCTCCAGAAGTGGGGTATGTGTTTCTCCATGGCACACTCAAATAAAGCAGGATTAGGGAGAAGAGAGACAAGGTGTTTGAGAAATGAGTTAACAATAGCTTGACTTTCTGCTGAAGGAAATACACCTGTCACCTCCCTGATCATGCTGGCATCTGGGACATTTTTAGTATCAACATAGTCCATACTAGGATTGTCTTTCACCTTTTGTAGTTGGGTCTACATGACAAGTAAGGCACTTTTTCAGCTCCTGAGAATGTTACTTCTTTCAGCAGCCAATTTTTATCTCTAAAATGAGAACTGTGTGGTATGGATGCTATAAATTAGAATAACCTTGAGGAGGAGAAGCCACAAATAACCAAAATCTACCTCAGCTGCTTTTGATGGCTTCCAAGTGCCCACAGAGCACAAAGCAAACAGGGCATTGCTGCAACCCAAATCCATCCAGCAACAGTTAAATTCTAACCATATGGCAAAACAAAGACATGCAAAGCAGTATCACAGCACGTTGCATGTAGTGAACAGGGCATCCTGGACACAGAAAGCTCCTGAAGCCCTGAAAAGGCTGCTGAACAGGCTGTCTGGTAGGTTTGACCTGTATTTTTTTGTCAACTGTTAGTGATGACCTAATTTAATTTAATTTAATTTACATCCAATCTAATCTAATTCTAATGTAGTGATGTACAGCCTGTTCTGTTTTGCTGGGCTTGTATATAACACAGATTCCCATTTAGCAAAGATTTCTAGTCTCCTGCAGTTGTTTCAATCACATAATACAGCACCTCCCACTGTGCCTATGCAGAGATGTTCATGGCCACGGCTGTTTGTTTGTCCCAGCCTCCCTGGGGTTGGCGGGGGCTTTGATCCAGCATCTTCAGCATCCACAGTGTTCTCTGAGGTCCTGCTGCCTGCAAAATCAGTCACTCACTTCCAGCTGCTGTCCATGACACTACTCATTTATCATGTGTTCAGTTAAAAAACAGCCACAAATGGCTCCATAAGAGAGATTAAGAAACCACCTGACCCCCAAAGCCTTAATTCTGCAACATAACTTCAACTCAATAATGTCAATAAAAATGATCCAAGTTATGTTCAAACCCATTTGTCCAAAAACTGAGGTTAGTGCCCTATCTCACATGGGAAAGAAACCGGGGTATACCAAACATGGGGACAGGAGCAATGAACTTAAATCAACTGGCATTTAGAGCAGTGTCAGGTATGGGCTAGCCAACTCCCCTGCTGTTCACTTCCTTCTACCTTTTTCACTTGGAGCTGGGACACAGCCATATGGGAGAGGCAAGTGAATAGTGGCTTCCTGGCCAAAAGGATGATGGAACAGGAATTAGCAGGACTCATCTGAAGAGTTTCAAACGAGATTCAAAAGGGGATGGGGTTGTAGCTGGGCTTGCACCAGTGAGGCAGCACTGTAGAACTGATGAAGACCGGGAGGCCTCCCATCCCCCTAGGGTGAAATCAGTGTGCTCAGCTCACTCCCTGAAATGCCTGTACACCAATGCATGCAGCAGGGGGAATAAGCAGGAGGAGTTAGAAACATGTGTTCGGGCAGGGGATTACAATTACAGAGACATGATGGGACAGCTCACATGACTGGAATGTGGTCATGGATGGCTATGTCCTTTTCAGCAAAGACAGGGCAGCAAGGCAAGGTGGTGGAGTTGCTCTTTACGTGAGAGAGCAACTACAATGTATTGAGTACTGTCCAGGAGCAGATGAGGAGCGAGTTGAGAGTCTGTGGGTGAGAATTAAGGGGCAGGCTGGCAGGGGTAATACTGTTGTGGGTGTCTATTACAGGCCACCAGATCAGGGTGAGGAAGTTGATGAGGCCTTCTACAGGCAGCTGAGAGCAGCCTCGCAGTCACAGGCCCTGCTTGTCGTGGGGGATTTTAACTTCCCTGATGTTTGCTGGAAGGACTACTCAGCTAGCCAGCCACAGTCTAGGAGGTTCCTCCAGTGCCTTGATGATAACTTCCTGATGAAAATGGTGGATGAGCCAAATAGGAGGGGAGCACTGCTGGATCTCATCCTCGCTAACAAGGAGGGTATGGTTGAAGTGGTAAAGGTTGAGGGCTGCCTTGGCTACAACCACCATGAGATGGTGGAGTTCAGGATCTTGTGTGGCAGGGCCTGAGGCCTGTAGATCACAGGCAGACAGACAGGGGCCTCTCTAGATGCCGGCCATGGTCGAAGAGAGCGTGACCCTCATGATCACCCTCTTATATAGGGGGAATGACGATTATGGGATGGAATACTTCCGTTGGTTAGTTCTAGTCACCTGTTCCATCCACCCCTCCTCAAACATGCCCCTCTCACAACGGAACGTGGGAAAACTTATCAGTCTTTCTTAGCTACCAAATTAATAAATCTAAATATGAGCTTCTTCAGCATTCCATTGGTCTCTTATCAGCACCAAGTACAGCATCCTAGGAGAAATATGCAGGCTAAAGTTCAGAAAAGTACAGCCACCTATAAGAACTTAGCTGTAAGAAAAATCACTAAAAGAGAACTGGTCTTGTTTTTAACAAAACCAGGACAGTGGTCTATCTTGTCTTCAGTACAGCCACTGACACAGTCTCCCACAGCATCCTCACAGCTAAACTGAGGAAGTGTGGTCTGGACGATCGGGCAGTGAGGTGAACTGTGAACTGGCTGAAAGAAAGAAGCCAGAGAGTCGTGGTCAATGGGGCAGAGTCTAGTTGGAGGCCTGTATCTAGTGGAGTGCCTCAAGGGTCAGTACTGCAACTGGTACTATTCAGTATATCAACGACTTGGCTGAGGGAACAGAGTGCACTGTCAGCAAGTTTGCTGATGACACCAAGCTGGTAGGAGTGGCTTTAATGCCAGAAGGCTGTGCTGCCATCCAGCGAGACCTGGACAGGCTGGAGAGTTGGGAGGGGAAAAATTTAATGAAATATAACAAGGGCAAATGTAGAGTCTTGCATCTGGGCAAGAACAACCCCAGTTTCCAGTATAAGTTGGGGAACAACCTGTTAGAGAGCAGTGTAGGGGAAAGGGACCTGGGAGTCCTGGTGGACAGCAGGATGACCATGAGCCAGCACTGTGCCCTTGTGGCCAAGAAGGCCAATGGCATCCTGGGGTGTATTACAAGGGGGGTGGTTAGTAGATCCAGAGAGGTTCTCCTTCCCCTCTACTCTGCCCTGGTGAGACCACACCTGGAATATTGTGTCCAGTTCTGGGTCCCTCAGTTCAAGAAGGACAGGGAACTGCTGGAGAGAGTCCAGCGCAGAGCCATGAAGATTATTAAGGGAGTGGAGCATCTCCCTTATGAGGAAAGGCTGAGGGAGCTGGGTCTCTTTAGTTTGGAGAAGAGGAGACTGAGGGGTGACCTTATTAGTGTTTACAAATATATAAAGGGTGAGTGTCACAAGGATGGAGCCAGGCTCTTCTCAGTGACAACCAATGGTAAGACAAGAGGTAATGGGTTCAAACTGGAACACAAGAGGTTCCACTTAAATTTGAGAAGAAACTTCTTCTCAATGAGGGTGATAGACACTGGAACACATGCCGAGGAAGGTTGTGGAGTCTCCTTCTCTGGAGACATTCAAAACCCACCTGGACGCATTCCTGTGTAACCTCATCTAGGTGTTCCTGCTCTGGTAGGGGGATTGTACTAGATGATCTTTCGAGGTCCCTTCCAATCCTTAACATTCTGTGAATCTGTGATCGTAAGGGTATGACAGAAACTGGTTACTCACTGGGCACAGGCTGGGGCCCCATTGACTTCTATCAGCCAGACCTTCAGCTCCTCATCCACCATGAAGTCAAAGCCAAAGAGCTGGAAGCTCTGGTAGTGAAGATGCTTTGTGCTGATTGCAGGCTCTATACACATAAGGCAGCTTCTGTGAACGGCAAAAAAATCAGAAACCCAAGATTAAAAGCCCTGTGGATATATTTGTTGCACTGTGGACATATCTGTTGTACTGCAGCTTCTGAAGGCACGTGCATAGTGCAGTTAAGTGGAGGGGTCTCCTGTTGCCCTGGGACTGCCACAAATTACAAGCTATATCCAATACACATCATGGTAAACAAATACCTCCAAATGAGATTGTGCAGCCATCAAAATACACCTGGGGACACCCCTGAGTTAACTCCCAAAGAGCTGGAGAGCAGCATCCACCCCCGCTACTGGATTAGGCAAGTCGAAAAAGATGATGTGCCTGGAGCAGAAGACAGAGCCACAAAGGGCTGCAGCAGGTCCCCAAGGAATGGCCATTGAGAGCTCATCTGCCTTTGAGGCCATCAAAGATCGTGTCACGTCTTTTTGGTGTAACAACAACAAGGTACTTGCAAAGTGAATTCCACCATAAAGGATCACTTTGTCAAGACCTGGATTCTCTGCAGCACTGTGATCTCTGAGATCTCTCACCAGGCACTTTGTGTTCTGAGTAAGACGACCTACACCAATGACATGTGCTGCTGCTTGCTGATGGTGGGGGAGGCAGTGAGATCCTGCAGACCTGAGTCCTGTTTCACTTCCCCTCTTACACTTTATAACTTTTTTTAACCTCAACCTCCCCCAGCCCTGTCTTTTGACCTTCCCTTACTGAGTGATCTCACTCCACCCTTCTCCAGCCACAGCAGGCAAAATGCAGACACATTGACCCTTGAAAGAACAGCATACACTGGGGTCCATTTTCAGTGAGCAATGACATTGGAGTGTTTATGGCTTTATCTTAAATTTATCTCTGAGTTGCAACCCCTGATCCATGCAACTGATACCCTTCCCTTGTTGGTCTGCCTGCTTTCCCAGATGTGTCCATAAACATTCCCTGTAACTGAAGGGTTAAATTTCCCTACACATTAGGCAGTGGCTACCTTATTATGTGTTTGATTTGCAGTAAGATGCTGTTCTCAAGCGTTGTGTTCAGAGCATCCATCAGATACTGGTTGAACTCCTCAAAGAACATTTCATTCCCTTCCTCATAACGCCCGTAGTTTTTGGAATATTCCTTCTGAATGCAGTGATTGGTTAAGTGGCAGGTTTTGTCCTGGAAATTAGCGCTGTTATACGGTTCGGAAGAGGTCCGCAGGACACCCTCTCTGTAGAGGTAGATATTATATTGATGATCCACGAGAACCCAGCTCCTGAGAGGCAAGAAAACAAACTCTAGTCTCAGTGGCTTAAAAAGAAACAGCACGAAAATGAAAACTGATATTACTACAGAAGCAGAAAAGGTTACCTGATGTCAAACTTGCGATGCCCTGGCTCTAAAAGCAGAGGCTTCTCCAGGTATTTCTGAATCACATGCACTTGCCCCTGCTCATCGATGAAGTCCAGAAGCTCTGCAGCCTCTGAAGAAATCAAGATCCCTTCCCCTGAGCACAGAAAGATGAAGACAAGTTAGGCAGAGGATCCTCCTACCTTTGCTGGAGTTCTTTCAGGGCCCAAGTAGACCATAGCTCACTCGCCCAAAAAGCCAGGCGACATGCCCAAGTGGTGTCATGTTTGCTCAGGGTCAGGTGGTGAATCTGCAGAGGGTTCTCCCTGTTATCGCACCATGGGGCCTCTGGCTCCCCAGTAACTGGAGCCAACGCAAACGGGAACCAAGGGTACCTGAGATTTTTCTTATTTTAAAAACTTTTTATTTGGGGAGAGAGGATTTTGGTTTTTTTTTTATCCCAGACTCAGACTTTCTCCCCTTGCCTAGCTCCTTTGGTTGCCAAAGGCATTCACACATGCACACTTGTGCATGTTGCCCTGCTTAGTGAGCTCCTTTAAGTTACTGTTAAAATAATTGCTGAATTAGGAAAAGAACTGTTTCAAAACATTAATCCATGTGGTCTGTGTTTTCCCCTGCTGTGGAAGCTCTTCATTAAAGATAGCTGTGCCTTTTAAATACTGCCACATTTTGGCTGAAGCAAGAGTCCAGATATGAAACCACTGTTGCAGAGCAATGAAAAGAGAAACTATCCTTCTGGGATTTGATTAAGGGGTGGCACAGTGCCACATGAGGGATAAACCAACTCAGGTAAAATTATCTAACACTTCTCTGGCACTATGTTCAGTCTTCAGGCCTTTAGTTACCTTTTTGTACAAAAGCTGATGACTCAGTCTTAATTTTGTACTAACTTTTTTTGAGGAAACACCGAGTGGAAAGAAACAAGGGAGCAGCAGGGGAAGAACACAGGTTTGGAGCACATGGAGGGTTTGATAGAGTCATCCCATGGAAAACAGTCCTGGCCGTGACTTCTGAAGGTTGCTGTTGGCACAGCCCTGCAGGTACTTTTTTCAATGCTCCATGCTTTGCACACCTGTGAGGCACAGCTTCCCAGGACCACTGGCCCCCTATCCTTTCTAGCGTCCTCCACTGAAAGGAAATACTTTCATCAGAAGTATCTTCCTCATCCATGTTTTATGCAGGGGACAAGATTTTTAGTCCTCTGATCAGAGCAGAGCCAGGCAGAAACTTGCATTAGAACAATCAAAGGGCTGTGCACTGGGAGGAGAAGAGAAACAATATCTCTGTAAGCCAGTAAAGCCCCTGCAGTGGGAAGATCAGCAGGCATTCATTCTGCACTGGACAGATGGTGAATCAAGGGGAAGGTTAGCTGAACTGTGCACCTAGTCAGCAACCTGGGGAGGTAGCAAAGCAGTTTATGTGGGGCAGCTGTACCCTCTCTCAAAGAAAACATCAAAACCCCTAGCCACAGTTGAGCAACCTCTCAACTTTTAAGTCAGGACATCCTAAAGCTTTCATCTTCCTTTTACTGATGGACACCCAAGCCTCCAGTAGACCTATCCCAAGTCAGGGGCTGTGCCTCAGCTGGATCTGCCTCAGCAATTAACTTTGACAAGCTTGCTTCTTCATCAGAAGTAATCCCCAGACATTATAACTTCCCTCTAGAAGATTAACATGAGGCTCTGCTTTCCACTTTAATTCTTAGCTTGAGTTCTGCAGCACACTGATGAACCTGAAAGGTTAGTGCACTCTAATGCAGAAAAGATGGCATCACAATCGAATAAAGTATGTGGAGAGTTTAAACCTTCCCATCCTGCAGCAAAACACAGTAATGCCCTTTCAATTGCTCAGATTGATTCTTTGCCAGACAGTTATACTACACAGAAACACATTCCCTCACTAGCATAACAAAACACTCATCTCCCCTTCCTCCCTGATGAAAATTAAGCGCACTGATCTGATGCTTCTTGCTAACACAGCCAAGAGAGCTGAGCAGTGAAGGAAGCCAGTTTTATTATGCAGCCTGCCTGCAACCACCTCTGGCTTTCACATTCCCTGCTGATTTTTGTAAGACTGCATCAAAAGTGACTCTGCAAATGTGAGTAATACATGCAGGCTTGTTCTCTTCGAAAAGATCAGGACCTTCCCCAAGCTGGGCTCTGCAGCCTGGGGTCTGCACACATGGCAAGGCAAGATTTCATAAAGCGATTTCTGATAATGTGCCCATGATACTGTCATAACTGAAAGACAGCAAATATTACGTTGGTGCAAAAGTAATTGCAGTTTTGGGCCATGAATTTTAAAACATTATAACTAGGCTCAAAAATATCTTTATCAACCAAAATAAGAACCATTATAATCAACACATTTTTGCCAATGAGAAATAAGTTTGTTTATTCCTATAGCATCAAAATGTGCTTTGGGATTCCACAAACTCTTGGAAAGCATTTTCCACATCCTGATAGTTGTGGAAGCATTTTCCATGCAAAAAGTTGTTGAGATGCATGAAGAAGGGGTAGTCAGTTGGCAAGAGATCAGGCAAAAATGGTGGATGAGTGGTCAGGCCTTGTGGAGAAAAATCACGCCCTTTCTGTTGACCAATGCCGGCTGCAGGCTTTGCAGTTTTTGGTGCTTCTCACTGATTTGCTGAGCATGCTTCTCAGGTGTAATGGCTTTGCCAGGATTCAGAAAGCTGTAGTGGATCAGACCAGCAGCAGAGCACCAGACAGTTATCATGACCTTTTTTATGGGCAAGTTTGGCTTTGGAAGTGTTTGGGAGGTTCTTCTTGATTCAGCAACTGAGCTCATTATTGCCGGTTGTCATGTACTTATCATCACACGTCACAATCTGATTGAGAAATGGTTCATTGCTGTTGTGTAGAATAAGAGAAGATAACACTTCAAAACAATTTTTTGGATTTTCAGTCATGAGGCACCTACTTATTGAGCTTCTTCACCTTTCCAATTTACGTCAAATGCCAAATGACTGTAGAATGGTTAATGTTGAGGTTTTCAGCAACTTCTAATGTAATTGTAAGAGGATCAGCTTTGATGGTTGCTGTCAATTGGTTGTTTTCAACTTCCAATGGCTGGCTTCTAGGCTCTCCATCTTCAAGGCTCTCATCTTCTTTGTGAAACGTTGCCAAAGGTGGTGTTGATGTTGTGAGTTGTCTCTGCCGCTTTACGACCCATTTTGAACTTGAATAAGAAAATCACTTGAATTTGCTTTTTGTCTAACATTGCATAGTCTAAATATAAAATGAACATCAAGTAACAAGTCAGTATCAAAAAAACATAAAGTGAGAAAAGCAAATTAAAATGATGTATAACATTTCCACATTTATTTAAGAATGTATTGCAATACCAAATGGCAAATTTCAACAATGCAAAAACCACAATTACTTTTGCACCAAAGCATTACATCTATAGCTGTGTCCAGCTACCTCATCTATTAGCTCATTATTTATGTAGAGTGAGCAATGCAATGACCCTGGAACAAGGAAGGACATATTATCACTTAGGTATCTATTGCCTCATTCAAATGAAAGGGACATACAGACACTGCATTGCTGTTCTTTGCTCTGGTACCTTCCCCTGAGGCTTGGGTGTAATTTCGATGCACTGAGCTCACGGCTGCTCAGCCAGTCTCTCAGCGCAACCATAGTTAGGCAGGCACCTGGGTTTGGTTCAAAGATAAACAGCGATATTTCTGCCCAGGTGAAAGCAAGCTTAACTGCACCATGGAGAGCTGGGCTCCTAGCCCTTGCTGCTGTCCTCCTCCCCATATCCTCCTGTTCTGCTCCCTGTTATCTCCTGCTCTCCACATTCCCCTCGCCTGCTGCTCCCTGCTGCCTTCTCCCTGCAACAAATTTTCCCATTATTTTGAAGAGCATAAGTAGGAAAGTAGGAGTCATTTCACTGCCAACCATGTTCTAGGTAACATGTGCATGTTACAGTGCTTGTTAGAAGCCTCATGCCACCAAGCAGACAAAGGAGAGCCCTGTGCTGGCTTGACTGGAATGATGTTGGTAGGTGAAGCCCTTCATAGATACACTATATATAAGCTGGCCTCAGCTAAACCCCAGGACTCTACCGATCAAGAGTAAGGAATAACGAGAAGGTGGCTCATTTTGCTGGAGAATGAACCTTTGGCACCAGCTGAGGACTTGGCGATCCACACATTGCCCTCTTTGCCGTCCCGCCGCCTGTTGTAAGCTGCCAAGAAGACTTCCCGCTCATCTGTCCTTGTGTTGTTTATGAGATGGCAAATTCCATTCTGTGCCGGAGCCACGGTGGTCCTCAAGTTTGTTGGGTAAATCACATACGACTCGGGGAACCACGTGCAGGACTCTGATAGTTCAGGGCTTGTCTTGATTAGCCTGGGTAAAAGAGAGATAGGCTGTTAATCTTGAGTGTGTCCCCACCTGCATGGACGTAATTTAATAAGTAAATATCATCAATAACTGGGCTCTTTTGCTTCGTAAAGAATACCAACTTGCAGATAGTCCGTGCTAAATTATTATATTTTCCGTAGACCCTTGAAATCAGGGTTTTCCTAAAGATATCACAGCAAGCCCAACCTGCAGCCAAACCAGACCGGCATGCTTTTGTTAAATATTTTGTGGATACTATGGGTATCATGAAATAAACAGTAGAGAAGTTTCCATGACAGAGCATCTCGTCTACCAGTAATGTCTACTGATGCCAGTGATCTCCTTTTAGCAGAGCCCAGGCCTGTTTTTCAGAGTCAAGGTTGCTGCCTGCCTCTCTGAATGCTCATTCGTGTAAGGCCAAGAGCAGAGCTCATGAATTGCTGACTCTCTCTGTGCATTTGTGCCTCTGTTGAAATGTCAGTCAGACAGTGACACCCTGGGAGCCTTGAGGAATGTAATTTGCAGTCCCTTGTGTTCATAAGCAGCTCAATGTATGGTTGACCCTACAGTTAGAAAGGTCAGCTAAGCGTCAGCAAAGAAAAACAGGTGTGCAAGCACTTTCAGCACTGCCTCTAGACCATGAGCCACAGAGAAACACAGCTGGGGAGTGCCATGAGTGCCTTTTTAAAAAATACTCTGCTAGTTCCTGACAAACAACATCACCACTGTAAAGAAAACACTTGGGACCAGATTCTTTGCAGGGGAATGCAAGACCCCAGAAGAGAACACAGACTCTGGAGGACTGCATCAGTACGAGAGGGGTGGCAGATGGGCTTGCACCAGTGAGGCAGCACTGTAGAACTGATGAAGACCGGGAGGCCTCCCATCCCCCTAGGGTGAAATCAGTGTGCTCAGCTCACTCCCTGAAATGCCTGTACACCAATGCATGCAGCAGGGGGAATAAGCAGGAGGAGTTAGAAACATGTGTTCGGGCAGGGGATTACAATTACAGAGACATGATGGGACAGCTCACATGACTGGAATGTGGTCATGGATGGCTATGTCCTTTTCAGCAAAGACAGGGCAGCAAGGCAAGGTGGTGGAGTTGCTCTTTACGTGAGAGAGCAACTACAATGTATTGAGTACTGTCCAGGAGCAGATGAGGAGCGAGTTGAGAGTCTGTGGGTGAGAATTAAGGGGCAGGCTGGCAGGGGTAATACTGTTGTGGGTGTCTATTACAGGCCACCAGATCAGGGTGAGGAAGTTGATGAGGCCTTCTACAGGCAGCTGAGAGCAGCCTCGCAGTCACAGGCCCTGCTTGTCGTGGGGGATTTTAACTTCCCTGATGTTTGCTGGAAGGACTACTCAGCTAGCCAGCCACAGTCTAGGAGGTTCCTCCAGTGCCTTGATGATAACTTCCTGATGAAAATGGTGGATGAGCCAAATAGGAGGGGAGCACTGCTGGATCTCATCCTCGCTAACAAGGAGGGTCTGGCTGAAGTGGTAAAGGTTGAGGGCTGCCTTGGCTACAACAACCATGAGATGGTGGAGTTCAGGATCTCGTGTGGCAGGAACAGAATACTTAGCAGAATCACAACCCTGGACTTCAGTAGGGCCAACTTTGGCCTTTTCAAGCAATTGCTAGGGGAAATCTTGTGGGCAAGGGTACTTGAAGGTGAAGAGGTCCAAGATAGTTGGTTAGCATTCAGGGACTGCTTCTTCCAAGCTCAAGATCGGAGCATCCCGACATGTAGGAAGTCAAGGAAGGGAGCCAGGAGACCTGCATGATTAAACAGGGAACTGCTGGGTAAGCTCAAGTGGAAGAGGAAAGTTTACAGATCGTGGAAGGAAGGGCTGGCCAGTTGGGAAGAATATAAGGCTGTTGTCAGAGGATGTACGGAGGCAACTAGGAAAGCTAAGGCCTCCTTAGAATTAAACCTGGCTAGAAGGGTCCAGGACAACAGAAAGAGCTTTTTCAAATATGTGGCAGATAAAACTAACACTAGAGGCAATGTATGCCCACTGATGAATGAGGTGGGTGCCCTGGTGACAGAAGATACAGAGAAGGCAGAGTTACTGAATGCCTTCTTTGTCTCTGTCTATACTGCCGGGGGCTGTCCTGAGGAGCCCTGTACCCCTGAGGCCCCAGAGGAAGTCAGGACAATGGAGGAGTCTGCCTTGGTTGATGAGGACTGGGTTAGGGAGCAGTCAAGCAATCTGGACATCCATAAATCCATGGGTCTGGATGGGATGCACCTGCGGGTGCTGAGGGAGCTGGCTGAAGTCATTGCTAGACCACGCTCCATCATCTTTGCCACGTCTTGGGAAACGGGAGAGGTGCCTGAGGACTGGAGGAAAGCAAATCTCAATCCAGTCTTCAAAAAGGGCAAGAAGGAGGACCCGGGTAACTATAGACCGGTCAGCCTCACCTCCATTCCTGGGAAGGTGATGGAACAACTTATCCTTGGTGCCAACTCAAGACATATCAAGGATAAGAGGGTGATTAGGGGCAGTCAACATGGCTTCACCAAGGGGAAGTCATGCTTGACCAACCTCATAGCCTTTTATGAGGACATAACCAGGTGGATAGATGATGGTAAAGCAGTGGATGTGTTTGTTACAGTTTAAGGCAAGACGTCAATAAATTGTGGCAGACGCTCCCTGTTATCCCCTCTACCTCTCGCCACCCCTTTCCTTTAGAACGGAAAGATGGTAAGTAAGATCAGGGAAAAGGAAGAGAGACTTAGACTTCAAGTTGGAGACTTTTAAAGGGTTTTACTAATGCTACTAATAAATAGAGAATATATATACAAAATATACAAAACCAATCTCAAATGCTCGATGTGGTGTTGGCATCACTCCAGCAGCAGGAGCTGGGTGTGCGGAGCTGGCGGCTCCAGCAGGTGCAGCTCAGGCCCCCGGAAGTCACGGGCGGGACTTCACAGCAAACCGGAACCTGGTTGCAGGATGCAGGGCCTGAGGCCTGTAGATCACAGGCAGACAGACAGGGGCCTCTCTAGATGCCGGCCATGGTCGAAGAGAGCGTGACCCTCATGATCACCCTCTTATATAGGGGGAATGACGATTATGGGATGGAATACTTCCGTTGGTTAGTTCTAGTCACCTGTTCCATCCACCCCTCCTCAAACATGCCCCTCTCACAACGGAAAGTGGGAAAACTTATCAGTCTTTCTTAGCTACCAAATTAATAAATCTAAATATGAGCTTCTTCAGCATTCCATTGGTCTCTTATCAGCACCAAGTACAGCATCCTGGGAAAAATATGCAGGCTAAAGCTCAGAAAAGTACAGCCACCTATAAGAACTTAGCTGTAAGAAAAATCACTAAAAGAGAACTGGTCTTGTTTTTAACAAAACCAGGACAGTGGTCTATCTTGATTTCAGTAAAGCCATTGACACAGTCTCCCACAGCATCCTCACAGCTAAACTGAGGAAGTGTGGTCTGGATGATCGGGCAGTGAGGTGAACTGTGAACTGGCTGAAGGAAAGAAGCCAGAGAGTCGTGGTCAATGGGGCAGAGTCTAGTTGGAGGCCTGTATCTAGTGGAGTGCCTCAAGGGTCAGTACTGAGGCCAGTATTATTCAATATATTCTTAAATGATTTGGATGAGGGAATAGAGTGTTCTATCAGCAAGTTTGCTGATGACATCAAACTGGGAGGACTGGCTGATACATCAGAAGGCTGTGCTGTCATCCAGCGAGACCTGGACAGGCTGGAGAGTTGGGAGGGGAAAAATTTAATAAAATATAACAAGAGCAAATGTAGAGTCTTATATCTGGGCAGGAACAACCCTAGTTTCCAGTATAAGTTGGGGAATGACCTATTAGAGAGCAGTGTAGGGGAAAGGGACCTGGGAGACCTGGTGGACAGCAGGATGACCATGAGCCAGCACTGTGCCCTTGTGGCCAAGAAGGCCAATGGCATCCTGGGGTGTATTACAAGGGGGATGGTTAGTAGATCCAGAGAGGTTCTCCTTCCCCTCTACTCTGCCCTGGTGAGACCACACCTGGAATATTGTGTCCAGTTCTGGGTCCCTCAGTTCAAGAAGGACAGGGAACTGCTGGAGAGAGTCTAGCACAGAGCCACAAAGATTATTAAGGGAGTGGAGCATCTCCCTTATGAGGAAAGGCTGAGGGAGCTGGGTCTCTTTAGTTTGGAGAAGAGGAGACTGAGGGGTGACCTTATTAGTGTTTACAAATATATAAAAGGGTGAGTGTCACAAGGATGGAGCCAGGCTCTTCTCGGTGACAACCAATGGTAAAACAAGGGGTAATGGGTTCAAACTGGAACACAAGAGGTTCCACTTAAATTTAAGAAGAAATTTCTTCTCAATGAGGGTGACAGAACACTGGAACACATGCCGAGGAAGGTTGTAGAGTCTCCTTCTCTGGAGACATTCAAAACCCACCTGGACGCATTCCTGTGTAACCTCATCTAGGTGTTCCTGCTCTGGTAGGGGGATTGTACTAGATGATCTTTTGAGGTCCCTTTCAATCCTTAACATTCTGTGATTCTGTGAGACACTAATGTGGAATCAAATGCTTCAAGGAGATCAAGATCTCTGACATGAAGATCCCCTTAATGACCACAGAGTTTACACAGAGACAAGGCTTATCTGCAATGAAAGCTCATCGATCTTTTCCCAGGAGACCCTGCCACAGCTGGTCAAGCAGAAATAACTCCCAGAGGTGTTCCTGGAGATGTCTTCAAGCATTTGTTTGACCAACAAATCTGATTAGCTAAAGGCATACTAGTGTCCCATCTCAGTACAAAACAGAAAATAAAAGGCTTTAATTAAATGTCTGCAAGGAAAAAGATAGGATTTTTTTCTTTTGGTTTGGCTCTAATCTGATTCGATACACTCCATGTTTTCAAGCAGATGTAATTCAGTTGAAATGGCATTTCCCCTGAAGTTTTAAAGAGGCCTTTGTGCACACAGATAGCTGCAGAGACCAGCAGAGGAGTCTGAAGACAGCACATGCTCGGACTCCCCCAGAGCAGCTGTTCTGTGAAATACCCTCAGAACAGGTTCAACACTGAGTAACCGTTAGAAGAAAAATTTCTGTCAATCCCATGTAACATTTCAATGAATCTCTTACTTCACCAGAGATGCTTTGCGGCACAGCTTGTCTGCTCCCCTGTAGTAATTCACCAGCTGCACAAGTCCAGGCTCATGGCCTAAAAAGGGGAAACAAAGAGGTCAAACAAACTTCTCAATGAATCTGCTTGGTGCAAGGGTCCTGTGTAGCTGAGAAAAGAAAGCAGGCCATTTCCTTGCCCAGCATCACAGAAACAGGCTCTAAGCTTGTGCTGTCTCCCATGTTTCCTTTCTTTAAGTTACGAAAAACCATGCATTTGCCGAAGTCTGTTTTGAATCTTACACTTCAGTTTTCCAAAGGAAAATAATAATTTCCTAATTCATACTGGGAACTGGCAGTGCCACCCAGAAATGTTTTCCATTTGCTGGTAGCAGTTTTTAAAAACAAAGATTTCAGTTATTCTTACATGCAGTAGCATGATGCAGGGAAGCACACCATGATACAAACATTACTGGAGCGAGTTCAGAGAAGAGTAATGAAGCTGGTGAGGGGCCTGGAGCACAAGTTTTATCAAGAGCGGCTGAGGGAACGGGGGCTGTTTAACCTGGAGAAAAGGAGGCTGAGGGGAGACCTTATTGCTGTCTAGACCTACCTGAAAGGAGGTTATAGCATGAAGGGTGCTCTTCTCCCAGGTGTGAAGTGATAGGATGAGAAGAAATGGCCTCAAGTTGTACCAGGGGAGGTTCAGATTGGATATTAGGAAAAATTTCTTCCGGGAAAGGGTTGTCAGGCATTGGAATGGGCAGACCAGGGACGTGGTGGAGTCACCATCCCTGGAGGTGTTTAAATGAAATGTACATGAGGTTCTTAGGGACAAGGTGTAATGGTGGACTTGGCAGTGTTGGGTTAACGGTTGGACTCAATGATTTTAGAGGTCTTTCCCAACCAAAATGATTCTATGATTCTATGATTACAGCTTAGGAAAGAGCGTTGCTTTTTTTTTTTTCATGTACAGCAATATTCCCTGTCAGGCCTGATATCATATCACAAAACACTGGCAAACATTAAAAGATGTGGAGTCTTGCTTCCTTCTGGCAGTCTGCTGCAAGCTCTTTTATATAGTTGGGGTGGGAAGGGACCTTTCGGGTTCTCTGCACCAACCTCTTGTTCAAAGTCTGAGTAGCTCTAAGGATGAAGATCCTACTGCTTCTACAGGTCCGAGTCCCAGTGCTTGACTGCCATCATGTGTCCTCCTAAATATCCTGATGGCACCTGCTGAAGTCACACCAGGGTGTCTAGTCTATGCCTTTCTTGTACTAGAATAATCCCAAACTGGTCCGAGTATCCAACTGTAGCCTCACAAGTACCAGAGTGCCAAATAGATGGGTATCTCCTTACTAATACTGGACTTCACACCACAGCCTGCCTTCCTTCACCCTCTCACAGTACATGAACACTTGTGCTCAGTTGGAACTGCTCTGGAGGGCACAGCACATCAGCAGTTGTCCAAAGGGTAACTCAGATCTGGACAACATCGTACAGCCTCTCCCAAACAACCAGTGCAGCTGATGGTGGATGAGCAAGAGGCAAGTGATGCCTGGGGTGATACCTGTGTCACCGGTAGCAAGAGCTGACAAGAGCATTGACAGGAAAAACCTGATGGAAAACTGCTCTGGTTTTAAATTATCTAGGACTAGAGGGACCCCCCAAGCACAGCAGTTACTTTCACCTTGTCTTTTTTTTTTTAAAAAAAAAAAAACAAAACTTGTGGGAGTGATTTAGACCCTGAAAAAGAATTCAAGAGTTTTAGTTATTCTCTCTGGTGTTTGCCTAGGAAAAAAGGCCTGGAGCAAACATTACCTTGAAGACCAGGCAGCTGCAAGATCACAGAAAGTGAACAACTATTTCAATCCTCAAGTCAAAGCCCTGACCTGGATCACTATTTTATTCACAAATCTTTAAATATAAGATAGCTGAAAACCATCTTCCAGAAATGATCTGTAAGCTCAGGCACTTCAGTGTATAGCCAGCACTGCCAGGCACTTATTTACTGAAAGAAATTATGAAAAAATGTCAAATTTCCTTCTGTCTCCAGTTTACTGATTTTGCTTGGCCCCTGGAGGAACTGAGGTACAGAAGGAGATCCCACCACTCTGGGCAGGCTCTGCCCTGCAGTGGTCATTCCACCCTGTCACCAGTGACAGAGAAATGGGGCTGGTGAAAGGAAGAGGACGGGAAAGCTGAAACCTGCTTTGAAACCACTGCTGTTGGATATCCAGTTGGTGCAAAAGGAACTGCAGTTTTTGCATTTTTGAAATTTGCTGTCTGATATTGCAATACATTGTTAAATAAATGTGAATATGTTATACACAATTTTAATTCGCTTTTCTCACTTTATGTTTTTTTTTTGCTACTGTGACTTGCTGTTAATTTTATATTTATTTCCATAAAAAGCAAATTCAAGTGATTTTCTTATTTTGGTTCAAAATAGGTCATAAAGCAGCAGAGACAACTTGCAACATCAACAATGCATTTAGCCCAGGAATTGCTAATGAACTTACAGTGCAGTGGTGGTTCAAGAATTTTCACAAAGGAGACGAGAGCCTTGAAGATGAGTAGTGTAGTAGCCAGCCACTGGAAGTTGACAACAACCAATTGACAGCAACCATCAAAGCTGATCCTCTTACAGCTACATGAGAAGTTGCTGAAAATCTCAACGTCAACCATTCTATGGTCATTTGGCATTTGACACAAATTGGAAAGGTGAAAAAGCTCAATAAGTGGGTGCCTCATGAGCTGACTGAAAATCCAAAAAATCTTTGTTTTGAAGTGTTGTCTTCTCTAATTCTGCACGACAGCAATGAATCATTTCTTGGTCAGATTGTGACATGTGATGATAAGTGGATTGCATACGACAACTGGCAACGATGAGCTCAGTGGCTGAATCAAGAAGAACCTCCCAAGCACTTCCAAAAGCCAAATGCCCCAAAAAGGTCATTCTCATTGGCAAAAATGTGTTGATTGCAATGGTTTCTATTTTGATTGCTAAAGATGTGTTTGAGCCTAGTTATAATGATTCATGGTTATAATATTCATGGACTGAAACTGCAATTACTTTCGCACCAACCTAATAAATCTGATCCACAGGGAGGCACATCTCTGCTGCTTTCCTGAACATCTACACGGAGCAGTGGGCTGCAATGTGGAGTCTGGTGGTCAGCAAGGAGGGACCACAAGGCAAGAAGGGGAACAGGTTCTCGGGCATGTTGTGAGGTCTGCACCATGCATTTTGCAGGGTTAAAAAGCTGCCAAGGCACTGAACAAACTGGTGATCCTCCCATGGCTGGCAGAGCATAGTCCAGTGTCTTCTGCACCATGAAGCCCCTGCAGCCTGTTCCTCCTTCCCTTAGCACAAACTGCTTTTCCATTAGATAAGATGCAGACACTCACTGCTTAAGGGCATGATTCCCCCAAGAATCAGAGTATTGATGAGAGCAACAGAAGTTCCTGCAGCTGGAAAGAGTCCCCATTTCTATCCCTCTCCCACATTAAATGATCCAGCTTAGCCCCTGAGTAATGCAAATCCCTTCAGTTCCCTGAATTAATGTCTACTTCCACTGAGTAGAGCCTTTAGGAAAACCGCACCAAGCCAGCTGTGATGCAACAGTTGCTCAGGAGGACAGCTTTAGGAAGATGTAACAGAGAAGAGAAAGCTTTTTGGAAGATGTACCAAAATAACCATGTTATTTTTGGTCTGAATCTGCTGAATTCAGGCAACCAGCTCCTACTATATACAAGGATGGGTTAAAGAAGTTCGTGCCAAAGCGTAGTACCTCTCCACTGGTCATAGACATGTCATGGCTGTGAGAAAAGGTTTGAATTTTTGGGTATTGCATGGCAACACATGCTGAAGAGCTCACTAAAGCCTTTCCATCACCCTGGGCTCTTTTCAAGAATGGTAGGGGTTGGCCACAAGATGATAAGAGATGGCCACAAGCCACCATGGCTGGACGTGCTGTGGAGGCCCACTCCATCAAAGAACTTTGCTTGTTCTTGTTCTGCAGTGAAGACCGATGCTCACAGATCCTGCCTGCTGGCCACATTAAAGCACAGGTCTGCTTGCAGTGCCTGGCTATAGTGTATGCAAGCATCCTTGCTGCTTAAGCCTCTCCTGGTGTTTCTCTGCTTGCTGTAGACACCCCAGCGCTGGGAGGTGACCAGATGGCATTGCCATGTGATGGGGACTTTCCACTCACGAACACACGTGGAGACAAGGGTGGAAGTGGTGGAGATGGTGATTTGCAGTCAGTGGTGATCCAGCAATGCTGGGTCTCCACTGCAAGAGAGGAGCTGCAAAAGCCATCCTGCTGCTAGAGCAAGGGGCTCCTCCTGCTTCAACGTTTCTGCATCCAGCAGCAGTGCTGCAAAATCACCCCAGGATGGAAGAAACCAGGGCGAAGGGCAGGGAGGAAGGCCAGGAGGGTCCTCTCTGTCCTGCAGGATCACAGGAGAGAAACACACTGCTGACAGGCCTGGTGACAGGAGCCAGCCCAGCAGCTGATACCATGCATGGGGAGCCCTGCCAGCCTTGCGGCTCCTGTCAGCTTGTCCCCAGCCATTGGCAGTGATGGTACATCTCTGCTCCATGCCACGCCCTGCAGCACTGCCAGCGCCTGGCTTGGCTCTCCCTGCTCACAGGTAGCGTGTGGCACTCTGCTTCCCTGCTCTTAGGCTCATTCCCACCTGGTGGGGCTGGGGTGGCTGTGTTTACAGCCCTGCTTGCTATGGGACAGGCAGGAGACAAATCTGCACAGGGAAGATCTCAAGGCCCTTTGTGTTGACAGCGAAACAGAGGGCATCAGGCAAAGACAAAAAAGCTGTGAGGGGGTGTGGGGCATTGTCCTAGCCCTACATACATACACAGAGCCTCTGGAATGTCACCCTGCTCCAAGCAGGGGCTAGGAATGTTGTTACCCCCACCAAACCCCTGCAGAGGTACATCCCTACCAGACTTAGCTCTGGTGTCAGGGTTTGAGTGTGCTTGGTTTAGACCTGTCCCCTCACCTGTCCCAAACTATAGAAACTAACATGCATGCTCAGCACTGCAACATCCCTGCCCTGTGGCAGGCAGGGGATGCCACTGGTGCCACTGTGTTCCCCACAAATCCACGCTGGGTGACTGGAGTCTCCTGCAACAGTGGAAACAGCCCCAAGTGCGTTGCTGCAGGACAAGGCAGGCTGGGAGGTGGAGACTGCACCCGGGGGCGCTAGGATCCTGAGAATCTGCGACAGGTGAGGGGGGTCATCGGGTGCCTTCTGCCCTCCCCGCCCCCGCTGCTGTGCCACGGCACAGCGCCTGAGCTGGACGACGTACTTTGGGAGGCATCGGTGAAACCATCCTCCGTAAGCTCGGGAGGAGGATCCTTCGAGCCCTGGCTGGTGGCAGCAGTCCCCGGAAGCAACAACCGGTCCCCGGGCCACGTCACTTTCTGCAGAGCGCCCTGACGGAAGCCGGGAAGCGGCTTCCAAGGAGCCCCCCGGTTCCCACCTTTTGTTCTGGGCGATGTAGGTTAGGGAGGCCGCCGTGTCCCTGCGACAGGGAGCCTAGCACACGATCAGCTGCCAGCCGGAGGCCCGGTGACAGAGGCGGGGGGGCACGCCGTCCCAAACTGCGGGGGACTCCGCCGGGGCACGCCCCACCCACGGCCCCCATGTCCGGCGAGCCGCGGGTGAAACCCACCCTGCGGCAGGAGGACCCGAGGCCGGAAGGGTACAGCCGCAGCCCTGGACTGCAGGTGGGTGTGGGGGGTGTCGGGGCCGGCCGTGAGGGATCCTTACCCAGTCTGCCGAAGGGAAGCCGGTTCCTCTCGCCCAGCATCAGGTTGAAGCGGGGGTTGTCCCTCCGTAGGCGCCGCCACTGCCCGCTGGCAAGGAGCAGCCGGCTCACCTCGGCGTACACGCTGCTGCCCTCGTCCCGCACCACGAAGGTGTACATGGCGACGGGGAAAGGGGGAACACCCCATCCTACCCCCGGCAGCGCGAAGGACGCCCCAGGCCCATGGTGTCCCGCCACAGCCCAGGCACGGCCCTGCGCGGCCGCCGCAGTCCGGCCCGGCTCCGCATGGCCAGGGCCACCGCCCCCAGCACCGACGGCCCGAACCTGCCCTGAAGGAGGTGAGGGGGCGTTTCCGGAAGCAGAACCACCCCCCGACAGGTAGTGACGTCACGGAGGCCGGCCGGGGGCGGGGCAGCTGTGCCCTCCTCGTCTCCAAGCGTACTCCGGGGTTTGTGCCGCGTCGCTACTCGCCTGTGTGCACCCCCACAGTGTGCCGGGGCCGTCTCTGGCACACCGTTGCGGCCGTGCTTGCACAGCGGGCCGCGGCGTCCGCACGGGCTCTGTATGAGCACTGCTGCTGGCCCCTCGGTGCTTCCCTGGCGCTCAGCCCCTTGCAGGGTGCAGAGCTACACAGAATGTGGGCCTACAGCTGCCGCCTCTACCCAGCAGCCATCCCTGGGCGCCAGTTGAGTAAGGTTAAACAAGGCCAAGTGCTGGTCCTGCACTTGGGTCACAACATCCCCAGGCAGCGCTACAGGCTCAGGGAAGAGTGGCTGGAAAGCTGCCTGGAAGAAAAGGACCTGGAGGTGTTGATTGACAGCCGTCTGAATATGAGCCAGCAGTATGCCCAGGTGGCCAAAAAGGCCAACAGCATCCCGGCTTGTATCAGGAACAATGTGGCCAGCAGGACTAGGGAAGTGATTGTGCTACTGTACTCAGCACTGGTGAGGCCACACCTTGAATACTGTGTTTGGTTTTGGGCCCCTCACTACAGGAAAGACATTGAGGTGCTGGAGAGAGTTCAGAGAAGGGCCACAAAGCTGGTGAAGGATCTGGAGCACAAGCCTTATGAGGAGCAACTGAGGGAACTAGGGCTGTTTAGCCTGGAGAAAAGGAGGCTGAGGGGAGACCTTATCACTGTCTGCAACTACCTGAAAGGAGGTTGTAGCGTGGAGGGTATTGGTCTCTTCTCCCAAGTAGCAAGACAGCACAAGAGGAAATGTCCTCAGGTTGCACCAGGGGAGGTTCATATTAGGAAACATTTCTTCCGGAAAAGGGTTGTCAGGCATTGGAACAGGCTGCCCGGGGAAGTGGCAGAGCTCACCACCCGTGGAGGTGTTTAGATGAAATGTAGATGAGGTTCTTAGGTACAAGGTTTTGTGTCAGTGTTGGGTTAGGGGTTGGATTCAATGATCTTGAGGGTCCCTTCCAACCAAAATGATTCCATGATTCTGTGCACAAATGCCCTGGGGCCGCAGTCTGCTCGAAGTGCTGCTGCTACCTGGAGGCACAGGCAGGTGTTGGTTGCTCTGTGGTCAGCATGGGCTTGCAGGCCTGGTGGGAGTCTGGCAGCCACAGTCTTGGTCTTGCCAGTGGACAACACCAGGAAGCTTCCTAGCCTGGTACAGCCCTTGGACTACTACCCATTACTGGTCTTCCATGTGGGTGGCAATGAAATTGTGACCGATAGTCCAAGGGCAAACTTCAGGGCCTTGGGATGGTTGATTAGGGAATTGGCAGCACAGGATATTTTCTCCTCTCCTCTTCCAGTTGTGGGCAGTGACATTAGAAGAAACAGACGGGTGTGCTCTATTAATATGTGGCTCCATGCTTGGTGTCACTGCCACGATTTTGGCATTTTTGATGATGGCATGGCATACATGGCATCAGGTTTGCTTGCATTGAATGTGGCTCACCTTTCATACAGGGGAAAGAGGGTCCTTGCACACAAGATAGCAGGGCTCATTGACAGGGCTTTAAACTAGATATGATGGGAGGAGGGATGATATTAGGCTCACCTATGACATGCTGTGAGATGAGACACCTAGCATAGAGGGGCGAGGTGAAGGAGGCTCTAAACTGATGAGCTTGGGGCTAGGGTCCAAAGTGGTCATGCTCACGCCATCACATCCAACTGGGGAACATGCCAGACCAATCAGAGCAGTGACAAATATTCCTTAGATGCCTCTCAAGATGAAAACCAGAAATGCAACCACCTTAAGGGTACACACAGCTGCAGCAGATCTTTCTGCACCCCTCATGAGAAACCTGCATGCTTGTTGAATAGTTCTCTAAAGTGTCTGTACACCAATGCAGGTAGCGTGGGGAATAAAAAGAAATAATTAGACATCTATGTGTGTTTATGGAGATGTTGTGGGACAACTCACAGGACTGCAATGTTGTCACGGAAGGCTACATACAACCTAACAAAGGGGACACTTGTTGGTGTTTACTACAGGCCACCTGATCAGGAAGAGGAAGTTGATGAGGCTTTCTACAGACAGCTGGAAGTAGCGTCACAATCACATGCTCTGGTTCTCACTGGAAACTTCAGTCACCCTGACATCTGCTAAGTACGCACAGTCCGTGAGGTTCCTACAGATCATTGGTGACAACTTTTTGACACAGATGGTGGAGGAGCCGACAAAGAGAGGTGTGCTGCTGGACCTTGTCCTAACAAACCAAAAAGAACTGTTTGGAGATGTCATGGTTGGGTGCAGTCTTGACTGGAGCGACCATGAGATGGTGGAGTTCAAGATCCTGCATGGAGGAAGCAGGACAAGAAGTAGGACTAAAACCATGGACTTCAGCGGGGTGAACTTAGGCCTCTTCATGGCCCTGGTGCCGGGCAGGGTAACCCCAGCGTGGGTTCTCGATCCGAGGCGACGGAGGAAGAAATGCAGCCAATTCAGTGTGAATGATAAGCATACTTCAATTTATTGATACAGAGCACAGACTTTTATAGCGGTTCTATTACTTATGCCTACCTATCAGATACTGATTTGATAGCATACATAATGAGCCCATCCCCTGCTGTTAATTATGCCCACTAGTCAAGTGATAATTGGTTAGTATACATAATAAATCCACTCCCCTGACCATCCCCTTGGGACTTTCCACGGAAAATTCGGTACTTTCCATTGTGGGACGCTCAGACACTTACTCATACTCTGTTGCAACTTTCTGAAACTTGTTTACTGAAACTTGCCCTTGCCCGGGAGTGACCAAGGCCACTCTCAGCCAGTGCTATCCACTGGCACTGCTCAACTCATGCTAACTGAGGCCTACTTATGCTAACTAGAAGAGACTCTCTTTATAGAGAGGATCTCTATACTCATGCCCTTTTTCTCTCAGCCATTCTCCAACACCCTGGTTGGAAGAATCCTATGGGATGACGCTCTAGAAGGTAAGGGGGTCCAAGAGAGCTGGCTAATATTCAAACATCACTTCCTCCAAGTTCAAGACCAATGCATCCCTATGAGGAAGAGATAGAGTAATGAGAGTAAAGGCTAACATGGATAAGTGAGGAGCTCCAGTCAAAACTCAGGTGGAAGAAGGGTGTTTATATAATGTGGAAAAAGGGACAGACCACCTGGGAGGAATACAAGGACACTGTTAGAGTATTCAGGGATGCAGTGAGGAAGGCCAAGCTCCACTTCGAAGTAAATCTGGCCAGGGATGTCAAGCACAACAAGAAGGGTTTCTTCAAGTACATCAGCAGCAACAGGAAGGTTAGGGAAAATGTGGGTCCACTGCTGAATGAAGAGGGTGCCCTGGTGACAGATGGTACAAAGAAGACAGTGTTACCAAATGTCTTCTTTGCTTCTGTCTTTACTGCTAAGGCCGACCCTCAGGAATTCCAGGCCCTAGAGACAGGAGAGAAAGTCTGGCAAAAGGAAGACTTTCCCTTGCTTGAGGAGGATCAGGTTAGAGATCGTTTAGACAAACTGGATGGGCCATGCTGAGAGAGAGTTGGCAGATGTTAGTGCTGCTCTTCATCATTTTTGAAAGATTTTGGAGAACAGGATAGGTGCCTGGGGACTGAAGGAAAGCCAACATCACTCCACTCTTCAAAAAGGGCAAGAAGGATGACCCAGGAAACTACAGGCCAGTCAGCTTCACCTCCATCCCTGGAAAGGCGATGGAACAACTTATTCTGGATGTCATCTCCAAGTATGTGGAGGAAAAGAAGGTTATCAGGAGTGGTCAGCATGGGTTTACCAAAGGGAAATCGTGTTTGACCAACACGATAGCCCTCTATGATGGTATGACTGGCTGGGTAGATGAGGGAGGAGTAGTGGACATTGTCTACTTTGACTTCAGCAAGGCTTTTGACACCATCTCTCACAACCTCAGGCAAGCTCGGGAAGTGTGGGCTGTATCAATGCACGGTGAGATGCATGAACTGGCTGGATGGCAGAGCTCAGATGTTTGTGATCAACGGTGCAGGGTCTGGTTGGAGGCCTGTAGTTAGTGGGGTTCCCCAGGGGTCAGTATTAGGTCGAGACCTGCTCAACCTGTTCATCATGACCTGGATGAAGAGAGTGAGTGCACCCCCCGCAAATTTGCTGATGGTACCAAACTGGGAGTGTGAAAAATGCAGTTGTGATTCGTGCTAAGATGTTTAATGTTTACAGGTATAACCAAATGAGGCACGGACTCTGAACTTGGAAAAGGGAAAGGTGGTTGAGTTCTATGTAAAAAGTTATGAAACTTGTTTAGGAAGTTATATTGATAGAGGGAACTAACATTTTAAGGGTTAAGCAACTATATAATAAGGGCCTACTAACAAGCTAACATTTTAAACCACATTATTAATATCTAGTTTAGAGCTGTATGTAACTAATTGTGCTAAAAAAAAAAAAAGAGGCAGGACTTCATTAAATGCCGAGATAAGAAGTTTTACAGCACCAGCTGCAACCTTGAGGAGACAAGATAGCCAAGATTTACAGCAAAAAGGAGGCACCAGTCTGGTTCCAGTTGGTTTGGTAGCTTGGATTCCAGCCAGTTCCTTCTAATGAGCCAAAGGTAAAAAGTCCACTGTGACGAAGCTGAAGGAGCCTTCATCCAAAGACCCCTAAAGACCCTTCCTCAAATTCACCAAGTGACATTGCGCAGGCGCAGCAGGGGGGGGGGGGGTCAAGGAGGGGAATATGTAAATGGTTATCTGAGACTCATTTTAATAAAAAGCGGGGAAGGTCATGAATATGTATAGGCGTTTCTGGGGTCATTATGAATATGTAATATTATACTGTATTTAAGCACACTTCTTATTGTTAAAAGGGTGCGTGTTGGGCGGAGTGAATCCCCCGCGCACCCAGTGCTGTTTTGCTTATGCTCTAATGAACACGTGTTTAAGGAATACAAGGAATTGGATTAAACGTTGTTTATCCATAGGAAAAGTGTAAGTTATTTATTTCAGGAGGAAGGGCTGGCACACCAGAAGGCTGTGTTGCCATTCAGAGAGACCTGGGCAGGCTAGAGGACTGGGCAGGAAAGAACCTGATGAAATTCAACAGTGGCAAATGTAGGGTCCTGCACCTGGGGAGGAATAACTCCAGGCACCATGTGGCAGTTGCACTCTCCCCCCAGTCCCCTGAGAACTGATGTGGCACTTGCATGCACATCCCCCTCTCCCTCAATATGGCAGTTGCATGCACATCCCCCTCTCCTTCAACACATCCCCCTCTCCTTCAATGGGGCAGTTAATGGCTTCTTTTGTGAGACCCCCGAGTCCATTAGACAGGGTCGTTAGGAGAGGCGGGGGGGGGGGGGGGGGGGGGGGGGCGCAGCAGAGAAGCCGGTGTGAAAAATGCAGTTGTGATTCGTGCTAAGATGTTTAATGTTTACAGGTATAACCAAATGAGGCACGGACTCTGAACTTGGAAAAGGAAAAAGGTGGTTAAATTCTATGTAAAAAGTTATGAAACTTGCTTATGAAGTTATATTGTCAGAGGGAACTAACATTTTAAGGGTTAACTAAACATATAATGGGTGCCTACTAACGAACTAACACTTTAAGGCTTAGCCACACAATAAATGCTTAGTTTAGAGCTTTATGTTAAGAAGAACAGAACCCCATTGAATGCTAAAATAAGAAGTTTTACTGCACCTAGCTGTAAACTTGAGGAGACAAGAAAACGAAGATTTACAGCAAAAGGGAGCGCCAGTCTGTTTTCAATCGACTTGGCAGCTTGGGTCCCAGTCAATTCAACATAATGAGCCAAAGGTAAAAAGTTCACTGTGATGCAGCTGAAGGAGCCTTCATCCAAAGACCCCTCCTCAAATTCACCAAGTGGCACTGCGCAGGCGCAACAGGGGAGGGTCTATGGAAATAGTTATCTGAGATTCATTTTAATCAGAAGCGGGGAAAGGTTATGAATATGTATAGGCGTTTCTGGGGTCATTATGAATATGTAATACCATACTGTATTTAAGCACAGTTCTTATTGTTAAAAGAGTGTGTGTTGGGCGGAGCGAATCCCCCGCGCACCCAGTGCTGTTTTGCTTATGCTCTAATGAACACGTGTTTAAGGAATACAAGGAATTGGATTAAACGTTGTTTATCCATAGAAAAAGCGTAAGTTATTTATTTCACCGGGAAGCTTCTGGGGTGCCCATAGCCAGAGTAGGGTGGTGCAGAGCAGCCAAGAAGCTTCTGGAATGCCCACAGCCAGATCTGATCAGACTACCAAACGGGCTGTCCGCCGAGGATTCCCTTTACGTGGTCTTCTGGGAGCCACGGGTCGGCTGCCAGGAGCCGTCCCCTTAGCCTGGGACGCCATCTAAGGTAAATTCCTAGGACTGGGAGCGCCTCACCTCCTCGTGTGGGTGAGTGATAACTTACTAGATATATCCTTGAATAATTCCTTGCTGCATTCAGGCAAGTATAAGTCCCTGCTGCTTAAGCAAGTGTAGGTCCTTGCCTAATTCAGGTGAGTGTAATATCCTGGAGTCAGACAGCTCTGGCTTTGTTTCTTGTGAGTGTGTGCATGCACACTGTGGATGTCCATTATTCTTATTTGCTGTACCCCAATAATTTCCTCAACTGATATGTGAACCTCTATTTTATGTTACTGGAGTGCTAACTAATTGTATAAATCCCATTTCTAATTGGTTGATTTGCTGTACTTTTTCAACCAAAATAAAGTCTGGTTTGGACCTTGTTGTCCGCCTAAAACTAATTTTGGTGTGCCTCTGTGACACACCAGTACAGGTTAACGGTGGACCTACTGGAAAGCAGCATTGTGGAGAATGACCTGGGAGTTCTAGTTGACAACAGGTTGACTAAGAGTCAACAATGTGCCCTTGTGGCCAAGAAGGCCAATTGTACCTGGGGTGCATTAGGAAGAGTGTGACCAGCAGGCTGAGGGAGATTATCCTGCCCCTCTACTCTGCCATGGTGAGGCTGCATCTGGAGTCACCTCACCTGCTGTCAGATGCATCCTCAGTTTGTGTTCTCCTCACAGGGCTTTGCATGGCTTAGTTAAAACAACCTCACAGCCCAGGGAGTCATATGCCTGAGACTCAGATGCTGAGGCCATTCCCTCTTCCCAGTTTAGGAAAGTGCTGTTTGTCAGTGGTTCCAAATTTATAAATAATTTGGTGGCTCATCACTGTTGTTTGCAGAAGTGCAAGAGGCAAAGGCATCCCCTAACTTTAAGATCAATGTGTTAGACCATTAAGCAGAATGAAGTCCAGTAATAAATTATTCAATATTCCATGCAAGAGTTCCTGTAGCAAGATTTTTTGTTTAGTTGTTTGTTTGGGTTTTTGTTGTTGTTGTTATATATTTTTTTATCTTAAAGGATACTTCTTGCATACACAATTGATTTAAATAATCCACAAAAGCTTTTTTCTTCTTTATTTACATGGGACAAATGCTTGCAGTTGTCCCATTCTCAGTGAGAATCCTGCATGTACTTTTTGCTGGCTTTGAGCCTCACTGTGGAAAACCTTCAGACCATTTCCAAAATCAATAAATATTTGTAGCTATAGTATATGTTTTATCCACCATCCAGTTAGATTTATTTGAAATTATTTGGTTTTGTGTGATTCACACTTGGTATTTTTTATTGCTGCATTGCATTTCTTGTGGCATGTAAACCAATGGATTATAGTTTCTGGAAAGCTGTGTAGTGATCTGAAAGGTGCTGCTAGTCCAACAAGGTCAAAGACTGCAAGAGCTTAGCCCAGGGTGCCTTTATTTCCATACCCTGTTAGACCTGTGCATTCTTGTTCCTGGCCATGCTACAACATGGGGTTAGCTCCTTCCAGCTGGTTTTGTAATTTGCTTCCTTCCTCCAGTGTCCTCAGCCCTACTTCCCTGCAGAGAGATACTGGGAAAACACTAAAGGTTCATTTATTGGCAGGTCAGAGCACAGCTTAGTTTTGCAGTCCTACACAGTGGCTGTCCCACGGAGTCCCCTCACTTCAGCAGAGACTGTAGTGGCATGCCCTCAGGACCGCTGATTTGTGGAAGCCCTTTCTCTCTGGAAGAAAAGAATCATAGAATCATAGAATCATTTTGGTTGGAAGAGGCCCTCAAGATCATCAAGTCCAACTGTTAACCTAACTCTAGCACTAAACCACGTCTCTAAGAATCTCATCTATGCGTCTTTTAAACAGCTCCAGGAATGGTGACTCTACCACTTCCCTGGGCAGCCTGTTCCAATGCCTGACAACCCTTTTCCGGAAGAAATGTTCCCTGATATCCAATCTGAACCTCCCCTAGTGCAACTTCAGGACATTTCTTCTCATCCTATCACTTGCTACTTGGGAGAAGAGACCAACACCCTTCATGCTACAACTTCCTTTCAGGTAATTGTAGACAGCGATAAGGTCTCCCCCCAGCCTCCTTTTCTCCAGGCTGAACAGCCCCAGTTCCCTCAACTGTTTCTCATCAGTCTTGTGCTCCAGACTCTTCACAAACTTCATCATCCTCCTCTGAACTCTCTCTAGTACTTCAATGTCTTTCTTGTAGCAAGTGGCCCAAAACTGAACACGGTATTCGAGGTGCAGCATCACCCGTGCCGAGCACAGGGGGACGATTGCTTTCCTAATCCTGCTGGCCACACTGTTATTGATACAAGCCAGGATGCTGTTGGCCTTTTTGGCCACCTGGGCACACTGCTGGCTCATGTTCAGCTACTGTTGACCAACAGCCATAGTTCCTTTTCTTCCAGGCAGCTTTGTAGCCACTCTTCCCCAAGCCAAGATGTGCAAAGAAGGCACATTTGGGCTGCTGGACAGAAGAACAGGAAGCCTGACAGCGCAGATACCCACTGGGCTCTCCCTCTTCCACTGCCACCCACAGGCAGGGAATTACAGGCAGCAGAGAAGGATGATCCCCTGCCTCTTTTGACGGACTATATGTGCAGGGCAGGATGGAGCTGACTTACTGTGTTTTCTCGATGTCCTCGATGCCCTCGGGCAGGCACTTGTTGAGTGTCTCCGGGAGCAGGAAGGCCACTGACCCACAGCACACTGCTACACCACAGTACGTCACCTCGGGCAGAGATCTCCATACCTCGTCCAACAGAAACACGAGGGGGGCCAAAGCCCCACCAATGCGTGCCATGAAGCAGGTGTACCCCATCCCATTCTGCCTGGAAAAGGTAGGACACCATGGTGATGCAGACCACCGTGAGAGATAGGTACTTCTTTCATATCAGACCTTGGGAAAAAGTGCAAACCCTCTGACCTTTCCCCTTATTTTTCTCTGAGTGGTGAGGTCTTTTTCCTCTCAGGTTTTTCCCCTACCAGGCTTTTCCTAAGTTGTCATTTTGGTTTTGTTTTTGTTTATTTGTTTGTTTACTTCATGTATTTCTCCAATTTTATATTTCCCAGGCAGCAACCACAGCTGCTGTGACAAATAGGTTTGTGTCTGTTATGAGAAAGAATCTACAGTTACACACTAAAAATACCTGCTCTAAACTTGTTTCTGCTTTTAATGTCTAAAACCCTGAGTGCATTTTCTACCCATCACCTAATAAGTCCTCCGATCTGCTGAGAGCAAACCTCAATCTCTCCTTTTCCCATGTACTTCTAGGCAGGTGGCATGCAGTAGAGATATTTTTGATCCTGCTGTAGCTGCAAGCCTGTGAGAGCACAATGAGGCCAATAATAAGATCTGGGACCTATTTCACTTACTCATTTTCAGGGAGTGGTAGTATTTCACACTGACAAGAGGGATTTGAGGACCTACTTGTGCATATGCAAAGTACTGCAGAAGGAACCTACATTTTTGTGTTTACTTGTCAATGTCTTTGAGCATGCAAAGAAAGAAACATATCTGAGAAGAAAAGAGCAGATTAGTGTGCCCACTCCAGTTTAAATATGCATCATTACCCACGTACAACAGACCAGTGGAAGTTAAAGGACTATATGGCAAAGAAGGGTACTCTGGGCAGGGAGGAAAAGAGGTGGAGTAAGCCACAAACCCTGCTGTTATCCATGAGGTTTTTTTCAGACTTTCACAAAAAGAAAAAAAACAAACAACAACCCAAAAACCCCGTAAAGAACAGTGGGACAATTGCATTCATGAGTGTTAGCTGTATGCCGAATTATGCTGATGGTAAATCTGGTTTTATGTCACAATTACCCAGATATTTCAAATAAGCCCTCTTTTTCTGAAAGGCGAGTTAATTCCTGCTTTAATATAATTTGATGTTCAGAAGACTTTCAAACACGTAGAAGTATGTCTCCTGTATAAAACTTGATATTTCAAATTATTAGTTCTGGGGTCTTTTAACAGTTATTGGCAGATTATCACAGGGAGCTAAGACTTCACTAAGCACAGATGCCTTACAGAATTCAAAAATCTTTGCATGTGGAATATTCCTCTCTTTTCAGTACATCTTTCTACCAATGTAACTTAACCACACAAAACTCAGGTAAAAAAGGTGTAGCTTTCTTGTGAGTATGTGTAATCCCTACAACCTGCTGCTTCTAGAGTCAAGGAAGGCATCAGTCCTGCAGTCTACTCAGCAGCACACCCTGCTGTGTGGATGTGGAAGGCCTGAGGATGACATCCCACTGAGGTTCTGGTTGTGTACCCAGGCAAGTGGCATCTCTTACCTCAGGACGGTGGGGTAGAGCTCAGAGGTGTACAAGAAGACAACAGTGAATGCAGCTTCTGATAAACCTTTGCCCATAATGGCTATTACAGAGCGCAAGGAGGTGAAGGCTAGGAGGAAAGAAAAGACATTTATGACAATGGTCAAAAGCAGCCTCTAGGAAGAAGCTTCTTGTGGCCTCAGCTACAAGAAAGAAGGTTCAGTGCTCTTACAGACAAAACAAGGAGCTTCATAGTCCTGGAGCTGTTGTCTCCAAAGTCTGGTTCAGTAAGTTTGGCAACCATTAGCGCAACTGGGAGCTAAACTGATGAAAGAAAAACTCACAACATTTCCTATTGGACAATGTCTATAATAAAAATAACTGCCTCACCTTGCCATCACTGGACCTTTACTAGACACAGTGGCTGAAGACTATTTGTTTCTACCGGATATTAGGGCTAGCCCACATTAGCAACCTTGTCTCACAGTTGCTCTTCTAGGAGGAGAACACCTCCATACAGAGTTACCTATGGATAAGATCTACTGTTCTCCTTCTCTAGCACCGCACAAAATGGAAACTCCCCTTTAGCATCTACTGCATATAGCAGAAGAGCGGCTTACACTTGGGAATGATGATGTTGGCTCCTATGCATAGTCCGGTCAGGATGAGTGTCCACGCCTGACTCTGCCGTCGTCCAACTCTATTCACCAGCACATACATCATCATCTTAGCTGGAATCTCAATGATGCCAAAGACAAACTGGGAGAGATACATGTTGAGCCCAAAGCCAGTTAGGTTCATGCTCATGCCGTAATAAGAGAAGGCAACACCAAACCTGCAAGGAGTGTGTGGAGATGGGGATTAGGGAAATCCAGATGGGGAACTGCAGGACAACTTCCCTGTGCAAAGTGACACTGCTTACCAGACAGACCCAGAACACAGAGAGATCTTCCGCAGAACTGGTGTCCTGAACAAGCTGATGTAGGAGTAACTCTCTCCTGGCTTTTTGTCTGTTGCCATCTTTCTGAGGGCCTGGGAGAGGTGGAAAGAAGGAAATAGCTCAGCTGCTGTACATTTAGGAAACAGACATGAAACCTTAGATAGGCTGAGGCCTGTGCCCTTGCCATTTCCAGCTCCACCTTGCATTTTCGATATGTTCTTATTACAGAACCATTCTCTGGGCATACATTATCAGAGGCATGTCTTCCTACAACTTTATAAATTGCCTACTGTTTTAGACCTCTTTTTCTTCCCATGGCCCCTTCTCCTGCCTTACCGACATAACCCATGTGGCAGGGAGGGTTGCAGAAAAACGGCAGATCATGATGTTAGCAAAGTCAGCATTGACCAGTTCCAGCCTCTTCCCCTGGTGGTTGTCTGCTGTTGTTTCAGGTCACAGGCAGGAGCTAACAGTGAGCTGCATGCTTTATTCTGAGTGCATTTATATGAAGTGTAATTACTTATACATCTGTTTATATAAATACAGAATATGTGAAACAGTCACACAATGAGAAGTGTGCCCTGCCCATAAGGAAGAAGAGAGTGCTTATTCACGAAGTCTTTCAGCAACTGAATTAGGGGTAAGTACCAGGAGAATTGGTAAGTTCTACTCACTAGCTGAGATGCAAGAGATTCACACAACTGTAGGTCTACAATGCAGTCAGCTATACCTAAGCTAGGTGGGAAAATTTGGGAAGAACGGGCTCTAATTAATAGCAAAGGGAAATAATTGCTTCAGGAAGAACGAGTTGGACAAGTGTTACGTAACCTGATGTCACCAATAGAAGTGGCTGTAGAACACATTAATGGACATCACGGGGGAAACTCCTTTTGTGGCAGGGCAAATCACTTAGCAAATGAAATGACCTGAGAAGCAGCCTTAAAACCTGAAGTAATAACTATAAATTATCTCACGCCTGAGGTCCTGGCGTCACAAGAAATTCCAGTTTTCAATGAAAAAGAAAAAGAAGTCCTCCAAGAATTAGGAGCCAGGGAACAGAATGGGAAATGGGTACTCCCAGATGGTAGAGAAATGTTAAATAAGCACACCATGAGGGAGGTATTAGCAATTTTACATCAGAAGAGTCATTGGGGAACACAAGCAATGTGTGACATAGTGTTATGAAAATATGGGTGTACTGAAATTTATACTATAGCCAAGCAAATTTGTGAAAGATCTGTGGTTTGTAAAAAAATAAATAAAGAGGGACTTAGAAAGCAGCCTGCAGGAGGGCAGAGTCCAAGTTTACAACTCTTTCAAAATATTCAAGTTTATTTCATGGAATTACCTGCAGCTGGGTGAACTAAATATTTGCTAGTGTTGGTAGATCACCTTACCGGGTGGTTAAGAGCTTTCCCTCTGAGCATTGCCATGGCGGCAGTGGTAGCAAAAGTGATCTTTTAGAACAAATTATTCTTAGATACGGAATAGTGGAAAATACAGACGCAGACCAAGGGGGACATTTTACCTCAAGGGTACTGCAAAGACTAATGGACAGTTTGGAGACATCTTGGGATTTTCACACCCCCTGGTATCCCCTTTCACCTGGAAAAGTATAAAGGATGAACCAGGCCTTAAAGAAGCAATTGGCAAAATTAATGTTAGAAACTAGATTATCTTGGACTAGATGTCTACCTATAGCCTTGTTGAGAATCAGAACTGCTTCTTACAAGGATATAGGAATTTCACCTTAAGAAATGCTCTTTGGGCTACCATACCTAGGCAGAAATAATGGATGGACCCAGAGAGTTTGAAACCAAGGATATGTTTCTCAAAAACTGTATACTTGGATTGTCTTCTTTTCTATCTTCTCTCAGGCACCAAGGGCTTCCAGCACAAACTCTGCCATTAGAGTTGGCAGCTTACAAGTTTCAGCCTGGGTCCTGGTCAAATCCTGGAAGGAAACTATGGGTTTAAAAGCCCGAACCTCTTTTGTCTCAGGGTCCCTTCCCTGGAGAGGCACCCAGTCCAGACTGTTTCTTTGCTGTAACTTGCTTTTTACATTTTTTTATTAAATTACAGTTTTTAAGCACAGACATCTGAGAAGACTATCCTACAGGAAACCTAGGGTCAAGAACATTTCTTTAACACTCGTCATGGCAATAATGAATGGAAAGACACTCCACTTAATGAAGGGAATTTCTGGCCTTTGGGTGCTGAGCTGCTGTTTTCTCTCTAGGAGTGGATGTAGCTGCTTTCTAGAGTAAAATGGAGCACGGCACCCTGTGGACCATAGTGCCACACAGTTCACACTGCAAGGTGACCATTGTTTCAGATATCAAATAGAAGTGAAGGGAAAGAAAATGGGAGAGGAAGAGCATGTCTGTATCTTCAGTTCCTCACCTCGGGTGAGACAGTGAAGTCTTTCCTTCCATTCATTCTTGCACATCTAAGCAGATGCCTATGAGCTTGTTTCACTTTGCTGTTGGCAATCAGCCACCGGGCAGACTCAGGGACCCACCTGGTATGAGGAGAGAAAACAGTGTTCCTGTTGGTGCTCCTTGTTTTCCCCCCTACATGCATGGCCCTGGCCAAAGAGTCTCCTCTATGAGACTTCAACCCCAGCTAAAAATAGCAAATGAGGTGCATGAAAATAAGAGTAATGGGAGACCCTTGTTACAAATACATGCTCTTCTACCCTTAAAGGAGTACAGTGTGCTAACTGAAGTATGTCTAGCCAAAATTTTTATCATGAGACCTTTGATCAAATCTTAAATTTTCTGAGCAGGTTGAAGTTGCAAACACTCCTCAATTAAAATTGGCCCCAGAGTGTTTCGTGCTTTTTGGGACTCTTTAAACTTTGTCCAGTACCTAAAGGGTGCCTATAGGAAAGCTGGAGAGGGACTTTTTACAAGGATGTGTAATTACAGCACAAGGGATAATTGCTTTAAACTAAAAGATGGTAGATTTAGGTTAGATATAATAAATAAATTATTTGCCATGAAGGTGGTGAGGCACTGGAACAGGCTGCCCAGAGAAGCTGTGGATGCCCCATCCCTGGAAGTGTTCAAGGCCAGGTTGGATGGGGCTTTGAGCAACCTGGTCTGGTGAAAGGTGTCCCTGCCCATGGCAGGGGGCTTGGAACTAGATGATCTTTATGGTGCCTTCCATCCCAAGCCATTCCATGGTTCTGTGATATAAAAAATTACTATGTAGAAAGGATTTAATGGGCTCTATACTTACTTTGTTAATTGCTAAAATGGTTTGTTTTTCACAATAATCAAAGCCTTCTGCACAAGACAGTCAGCTGGGGCCTAAATCATTGTGGCTGTGACCCCCAGAGAAGTATCTATGTTACTCATTGAGCTGCTCTAGAGCTAAGTAGCAGCTCTAGAGAGGTCTGCTTAGCAGACTTGCGTAGGGTAGGAGTTCTGTGACTTTTATTTTTCTGTCTATTCCAGCAAAAGACCCAGCACTTGTCATAAGCTAGCATCTGCCACTCCCTCTCCTTGGACTTCTTTCTCATCTCGCATCTGGTTGCAATTCATTGCTACATGACCCTGTTTGGCCCAGAGTTTCCCAGGCCAGAAGCTGTCAGGATGAGAGCCTAGAAGACATTGGAAATTTCCCACAGTGGTTACCTTCTGCTACCCAAGTCTGTCCCCTGAGAGGAGACTTTCAGTCAGTGGAAAGATTACAACCTTGAATATGGGTATGATGTCTACTGAGGTCACACAGTTATCAAAATCTCTCACTGGAGTCTCCCACTGGAGCAGTCCAAGACCAGATCCCTGTAAGCTGTTGGTGATTAATGTGCCCTAAATCAGATTACAATAAAACTAAAGAACAACTGCTGTCACTATTCAAGCAGTAGCTCAAAAGGAGGTGTAGATAAAAAACATTTGCAGAACTGTTTTTCTGGAAAGTTTTTTGAGGCCTTCCCATAAGGCACCCAGTGAACCTTGGGAAATATAAAGAATGAAATATGACATTTTGCACTTATTACCACCACACCCAGAGTATAATATTATGTCATTTGGTTGTCTAAATTCTCAACTCAGTTCTGACATTTTGTCAACAGTATCTACAAAGTGTGCTGAATTAGTTTTTGATTCCACACCTTAGGGACTTCTATTATCCACCTCTTGGGTGCTTGAAGTTTGATCAAACTACAGTATGACTTGTTGGAAAACTAATCTCCATTAAAGGCATTAACATAAGAGAAAAAAAATCCCAACAGCTATTGTGGGAAAGGTGGATCCAAACGTATCTGTGAATTTCAGCACTTCACGGGACTCCATTTTTTATGGCTTGTAGTCCTAGAAAAAGAGCAAAACAACTCAAACTAAAAAAGTCAGCAGAACACATATTTTTGTTGTATTGCACTTGTACGGTGAAATATCAGCTGTTACTTTTGCCAGAAAATCCTCATCACCAGTGAAACCACATATCTTTTTTGAGCCATTGATTAACAACATCAGTTTATATCCCATTCTTCATAAGTATTATTTAAGATTTTTGTGCTAGATCTGTGCAGCTATTTAACCTGCTGCTTCATGCTGATGGACAGACTTAGGAAGCAGGAAAACCATAGTCTCTGGAAGCTTATTTGATGGCAGCTGAAAGGCACTTTTAGCATTCAGATATCACTCTTTATGCTCAGCAATTATGCATATGATTTTTGGGCGTGTGTGTCTAACAATCAGAGCTTATTCTGCATGGTTTCCAGCAAGAGCTACCCATTGACCTGAGAGTCACGTCTGTGATTTTTGCAGTGTGGTGCAGCACCACACCATTGTCCAAGAGGCACTAAACCACCACCATAAGGTAGGGGACACCTCAGATCTCCATTTCTGAATGTTTTCAAAGAGGCAATTGTGGGAATACCTGCATGCTTATTGCAACACAGGACTTTTGTCCATCCAGGAAATGGAGCTTCTTATACAAAGGACTGCTTTGGATCATCAGATAAGTTGATCCAGTACACTTCACATTACAGTCACAGGATCAGTGAATCCATCCTATATTCTATTCTGTGTTACAACATGTTAAAAAAACAAAAAGGAAAATCAGTTTCTTTGATTAAATGAACCCTCTCCCATTGTCATGCTTAGGAGATGTCAGGTGTTTCTTAAATACAGCTACAGGAGGGAAATAGCCCACAGAAAGAGAATGTATTTGGTCCATCAGGATGGATACACAGCTGAGAATGGCAATGGAAAGCACAGAGGTAAATGCTCCTGACCTGCTTTGCAAATGTCATTGGCTCATATGGAAAAACTGGTGACAAAGGTAACCTCCCCAATAAGGTACGGACAGAAATGCAACCTGTCCCCCAAATGCCTGGCCCAGTCCTGCCTTCTCCTTGTCCCCAAAGCTGTGGTGAGACCTTGGCTCCTGGCCTTGTTGGAGGTGAGGAGATGAAACCCAAGCCACTCTATTTTTCAAGAGCTACCATGCCTGGGCAATCCAAGGGTGGGACACAGAGGAGGCCTGCTCTTCTTGGGGTTGCTGGATCTGATTCTAGGATGAGGACCTGTTGGAAAGCAGCATTGCAGAGAAGGGCTCGAGAGTCCTGGTAGAAAATGGGTTGACAATAAACCAGCAGTGTGCCCTTATGGTCATGAAGGCTAATGGTGTCCTGGGGTATATTAGGAAGAGTGTGACCAGTAGGTCAAGAGAGGTTCTTCTCCCCCTCTACTCTGCCCTGGTGAGGCCACATCTGGGGAGTAGTGTCCAGTTCTGGGGTCCACAGTTTAAGAAGGACAAGGAATTACTGAGGGGAATCCAGCAGAGACCTACAAATATAATTAGTGGTCTGGAACATCTTTCTTATGAAAAAAGACTGAAAGAGGTGGGTCTCTTCATCCTGGAGAAGAGAAGGCTGAGATGGGACCTTATTCATGCTCATAAATATCTCAAGGGTTGGTGTCAAGAAGATGGGACCAAACTCTTTTGGGGCCAGATGATAAGATGAGGGGCAACAGGCACGGACTGAAACATAGGATGTTCCATCTAAACACAAGGAGAAACTTCTTCACTTTGAGGATGATGAAGCACTGGAGTGGGCTGCCCGGAGAGGTTGTGGCATCGCCTTCTCTGGAGACATTCAAAAGCAGCCTAGACTCATTCCTGTGTGATCTGCTGTAGGTGAACATTCTTTAGCAGGTGGGTTGGACTAGGTGATCTCCAGAGGTACCTTCCAACCTCAACCATTCTGTGATGCTGTGATTAGTTATGCAACATTTGCTATGCTCTCAGAGCAGAGGAGGCAAATCCCAGCCTGCTCCCATCCCCACCAGCCATCTGGTTGCAGGTCACTGCACTCACCATAGGCAGACAAAGCTCAGAAGACAGGGTCCCGTTACGGCTACTAATAACCAGTGCCATTCTCGCACCAAGTATGCCACCATGGCCAGCAGCATGTTCCCAATGCTCCAGAAGGTGCTAGTCAGGATCCCAGAGAAGGTGCGGTGCTGTGTGTCCACCCACTCCATCCCTGCAAGAGGGAGGCAGTGTTGAGCTGGGATACAGAGGACTTCTCCAGAAAAGTGTCTGCAGGGCTTTTTAACAAAAGCAACATGAGGTAACATCTCTGGTCATCTCTGTGAGAATTCCACTGTTTGACCAACATCTGACACTTTAAAAATGTTCATCTGCAATACCTAGCCTCTTGCAAAGCTGTAAGCAACAAAAATAAAGCCATAAATAAGAAATACTGGACATATAGTAAGAAACAATGTTAAAAACACCTCAGGTGATACTTTTTTAAAAATCCTATTCAGTAGCATTCAAATAGTCTTCTTCATCAAACAGATTTTTTTTCTCTAAAAATCTTGCCTGCACAGTTTCCCATTCCTCTGCTCATTCATTATTCCAGATTGAAGAAATCTCTTCAGATGAATTGTCATCCATGTGGAATCTACCTGGAGTAGATACATGTAAAGCCAGAATAGATGGTCGTCTCCTTGTTTTTGTGTGTGAACTGGAAGCCAGTTTTCCTCCATAGCTCTGGTCATCTTCCTACAACCTCTAACAATCAGAAATGTCCCTCCCAAGCTCTACTTGGTCTTGCAGGCATCAACCTTTATAACAACAAAAAAACATAGCAGGCCTTGGGATTTGTCAGGTCTTGTGTGGACTTTTCCAGTACTGAAGCCATTTTAGCTTGATTTTGGCTGTATCTGCAAAAATCCTGGAAAATTTTGCTGCACCCGTAACTTGCTCTTGGGTACAATGAGCCTTGCCTAGTATGTCCCAACTGTATCTACAAAACTAATCCAGAGCTCTCTGTGGTACACTGAAGTTTGGAGCTTGTTTTGATTATATAATTTCCTAAATTTTTCAGCATCAGTTTTGCCTAGCTCTGTTTTTGTTTGTTTGGGTTTTGTTTTGTTTTGTTTGTTTGTTTGTTTTTGTGCATGTATGTGTGGTTCTTTCCCTTCATCTCTTCTAAAAATAAAGATTGGGCACATATGGAAACAATTGTAAGCAAACTCAAGACTGGGGAGGTAGAAACACCCTGCAAATGACACACCATCCTCCTCCTGCTGAGGACATGGCAATGCTGATGAATTTTCTCAGTGGAGTGTGTTTGAAGGGTGAGATCTCAGTATCAGAGGAAAGGGGCAGATACCTTGGTCTGTGGCTTTTATTGTGCTACTGATGATACTTAACAGGAATTGCGTAGCGTGGGCTGCAAGTGTTAATGTTGCAACAGAAGCAAAAATAAGTAGTTGTTATATTTAGGGTAGACCATTAATTAATTAGCATTAATTAGCATTAATTAGCATTAATTAGCATTAATTAGACTAACAGAAAACTGCAGTTCATGGATCTTCACAAGGGGGATGTTCTTCTGGTTGTCTGTAGTGAAATTGCATGCATAACGATTTCCAAATGCCTGTTCCTACTTGCTCTGTCCTGTCTGGTAGACATGTGTCTGTCTGTTAGACACTGCCTGTCAGAAGTCCCCCCTACAACTGGGCTCCCACACACACCCCACATACTTACCCAAAGGCAATACAATAAGAGAGACACCGCTCAGAGCCACCCCGGTGAGGGTCCTTGTGATGGCCAGCATGCTGTAGGAGATGGAGGCAGCACTCAGCGTCCCAAATACGGCAGAACACAGAAGCGAGAGCAGCAGCATGGATTTCCGTCCAAACCTGCCGTAAGTACAGGCTGGGTTACAGTGGCTGGTAATCTGTCCCAGCAGCAGGGTTTAAAGTGGGGCAAACCAGGGGCTCAAGAAAGGAAAATGAGAATATTTTCCAGTCTACAAAGAGTGCAAGATACAAAACCCCAGAGAGGAGAAAATGGCTCTGAATATAGCTGGTCATCTAGTCCAAATCCCCCTGCAATGAGCAAGGACATCTTCAACTAGATCATGTTGCTCAGAGCCCCGTTCAGCCTTGTCTTGAATGTCTCCAGGAATGGGGCATCTGTCACCTCTCTGTGCAACTTGTTTCAGTATTTTACCATCCTTATTGTAAAAAATTGTCTTCCTCATGTCTAGCCTGGAAGTCCCCTCTGGTTTAAAACTTTTATCCCTTGTCCTGTCACAATGGGCGCTGCTAAAAAGTCTGTCTCCATTTTTCTTATAGACACCTTTTAATTACTGAAAGACCTGTTCTCATAGGAGAGGTGTTCCAGTCCTCCGATCATTTTTGTGGGCTCCTCTGGAACCCTTCTGTCTGGAACCCCATGCCTGTGTCAGAACGTCCTCCTCCCATAGATCACTCAGGACCAGCCACTGCCACCAGTCTCAAGGAGGACAAAGAACCATGGCACTTTCACCCGGATCCTTGGAGGGAAAACAAAGATCCCAAAGGAAAAGATCAGGATTTACCATTGTCAGCCCACACATGCAAATAGCCCTGGTGTCCTAAGGGGTCTATGAGGAATCTGCTAGGGGGGTCATTCCCCAGGGGTTTTGGAAGTTATAGGATCATCTTACCCCTGGTGTAGAGTCCTAGGTGGAGAGTGTGGAGAAATGCAGAAAATATACTACACGCAAATGCACATGTACGCTCACGTACGGAGAGAAATATGTGTGTATGTATTTCTACACAACCTATGAGAATCTAAATATCAAAATTGAGCACAACGTATCAGTCTTCTGATATCAGCCCTGCATGTGAGTAAAGCTTAGGTTTAAACTGGAGTAGTAAAATAACCCTGTAAACAGGTAGTATTCAGTCTATAGGGACTGAGATCCTGGTCTGATTCTGGCATTAGGGCTCTCTTAGTGGCCACCTGAGAAGGATGGTGGCAAGAATGATTGCTCCAGCGGAAAAAAGTGTTGTGCTGAAATATAATGCCACAATTACATTCCTGAAAATAGTAATAAATGACTTAATGCAGCAGCTAGTTAATGAATCTTCTGGAGAAAAAACAATCTGTGGCTTAGGCCCAGGCAGTTTGCTGGATTTGCTTTGAAATCTAAGCAGAGCCAGTTTGCAAAAGTCATTATAATGCCTCTGGGTCAGAACAGCAAACACTCAGAAATGCAAAAGAGCTGGATCTGGTTTCCTATAGGGTAACTGCCTAAGAAAGAAAAACCATTTTTTTAAATGAAAATATTTATTGAAAATACAGTAAGAAAAAAAACATAAGATTCCCTGCAGGGTGCAAGGCAGGTATTTATGGACCCATTGCTAGACTCTCTCAGCAAATTCATACCACCTGCTAGGGAAACAAGAGGTGAGCTGGCAGGATTGAACTGCAGGCTACAGGGATGGTGCTAGAAATAATGCTGTTAAAATCATCTTCAAAGGGAAAGGTTGGAAAGCACAACATCAGAAAGATTAAATGTATAAAATAAAATAAAATAAAATAAAATAAAATAAAATAAAATAAAATAAAATAAAATAAAATAAAATAAAATAAAATAAAATAAAATAAAAGGAGCAAACTGCCCAAGTGTAAAAATTAATAAAAAGCCATTTTCCATAAATATTCCAGTCTGGAAGTCTGCCAAACCATCATATAGCCAATTCAGTACAAGGGCAAGGTATAAAACAAGTGTTTGGAAAAAAGCAGACAATAAAGAAACAATACATATTTGCATATACAGGGTGTTTCAAATAGATGGACCCAAAGTCGACGCTCTTCTCCTTCAAATTTGATCTATATGTTCAGAGTGAAGGTTGTTGGAGGGTTTACTAGAGTAAAATTTGTCAAATTCGTTTTCAAAGCCAAATGTCTGTAGAGACTTAAAACAAAATGAACCCGAACTGTAGCAAAATGCCAGGACCGTATAGTTTTCACCCTGGAGCACTAGAGGTAAAATCTCTGCATTACTGTTAGCACAAAAAAGTGGGACCTCTTCTCTGTTAGCTTTTAAGAGGTCTTAGGAAAGATAGGGAGGCATGACACCTTTTAATCTATTATCTAGTTATGCAGAGACCTTCCTTCCTATCCTAAGGCAGCTCAGTTTCTTTAGGAGCCTTTGGTAAGGAAACTTCTTCAAATCAATGTGCGTGGTATATTTTCTGTTCACATGCCTGTTAGCACAAAGAAATCCAATATGTTTGTAAGGCATGAATCTCTTCCAAAATCTTGCTGATTCTTCACTAGTATGCCATATCTACCCATGTGGCCACTGATTCAATCTGTCAGAGTAGCTTCTTACTATTTCACCCCAGAGGTCCTGTAGAGCTCTAGGATGACCTTTCTCTGCTCCTGGCAGTTTACTAGCATTCCCCAGGTCTATATCTCCATGCCTTCATCTTATTTCAAAGCTTCAGCTCCAACGCCTGCCCCTACATATTCTTTCACTGCACAGAAAAACTCACTTATGTCTACAGACTTTTTATTTCCAGATGCTCCTTTTACACATTGATCTGGCTCTTCCCCCTCACAATCCTTTTGAAAAACAAGTTTCATATTGCTCTAGCAAAGATCTTCTCTTCTGCCTTATTTTGTCCTGCTCCATTTCATGTCTCTGAATTTCTTTGCCTCCAACTGTGCTATAAAGCAATTTTAGATACAAAGCCAAGACACACAGTTTGAAGATCAACCAGGTCCTTGTAAAAGTATACTGTTATATGCAAAGATAAAATTTCCCATCTTCAGTGCTTCATACTGTGAAGCTTGTTCCCCTCTGCTGTGCAGTGATTTTGTAGTCTGTTGTACAGTAATGCTTGTTTTGCTCCAAGAGAAAGGAATTCAGGAAGCAGTTTGCTGCACCAGAAACTCAGACATTAAATACTTAATAGTGTACAGTGAAGAGCACGTCCTCAGTCTATGCCTGCACTGTGTATTCTCTGGTGGCCTTCCTGGTTCTGCTGTTTGCAAAAATATTCTTAATTGATGCCCTTTCTAGGTTATTACTCAGACTTTTTTCAGGTTTAAATTATCACATTCTGACATGTAACCGAAGAGAGCAGTTTTTTCTTGTTTTCCTCATTGCCTCAGCTCCTCCTTGAGGAATCCCTCCCTGCTTCTTATAACCTCCTTTACCTTGCTTCTCTAGTAATGACAGAGTCAGTTTTTGCTTTCTGGAGGCTTTTTTTTTTTTTTTCAGATCTGGCATGCATTTGCTCTGAGCCCCTCACTTGGATGTCCTTAACCATTTTCCATATAAGTTACAAGGAGTTAACTCTTTTAGCCTCTTGTTTTGGCTTTGTTTTAACCAGCTTTCTCTTTTTTTAGGCAGTTGTCTTTTCTGAAATTGGTCTCACAGGCTGGATTTTTCCAGTTTTCCTTGTTGTGAACACTGTTACAATGCATCTTACTCCTAACCAATGTTGCTCCTCTGGTGGGCTGCTAACTGGTTGAAACATTTAGCCAGTGCATTGCTTCCCAGTATAACTTCAATCCAATTATCATGTGGGAGGCTGGATTCTCCCTCTTTGATTGCGTTTTCTTTTTTCTTTGCCCCTCTGCCTTTTTCAGGTCACAGGGTTGTGTAGGTCTCATCATGAAAATGAAGCCCTGGAGGAACAGCCTGAAAGGGATCAAACCTGTCTGAGAGGTATCCGAATATCACAGCCCCTATCGTGACGCCAATGAAGAAGAAAGTTGCCGTCGCCTGGTTAAGTCCACGCCGCTCACACACAAGGTCCCACTGAAACACAAGGCCAAAATCACACTTAGTTCCCAGATCAGTCTCTGCTACCTTTTCACAATGCCTCTCTCTGGTGGTTGGCCACTGTGTCTTACCATTTATAGAGGCTAAATCTGGTTGAGGGGTAGAATCCTGCACTAAACTGACCATAGGACAGTGCCAGAGTCCTGAAAAATGTGAAGTTGCATCTTGCAAAACTCAGAGGCCTCCCAGTAATCTATCCACTTTCTGTGAACACTTCTTGGGCATCAGAAATATTTCCTGGGTACCGCTCATGATGGACAGATCCTCTTTTTCCTGTCCTGCTCTCAACCTGCCTGGGTGCTCATCTCCCCTGTGTCACTCTGCCATGCTCCTCGGACTGCCCTGGTCAGATGGGAGTTTGGAGGGTGCAGCAGTGCCAGGAGCTGTAACATGTGCCTCAACCTTTTTTAGAGAATGCGATGTTGACATTCAGTTACCGTTTCCCTGACCAGTTTCCTTTGAAGTTGTCCATGCAGAGGAAGGAGGGCAGAGGAGAAGTCAGACCAAATGCTTGTTCCTTATGGCATTGTTTTACTTTATTGGAAGTGCAAATGTCGCTAATCATTACAGAATGCTGTGGCCAAGCTGCAGAGTAAGTTTTCTGTATGTGCAAACCTGGCAAAACTTGATTTAATCTTCAACCCAGCCTTGCAGCCTCTCTGGTGAGGCCAGCCAGACTTTGAGCAACCTTTGTTGCTGCAAGAGCAGAAGACTCCAGAGAAAATCCTGGTACCTTGAACAGTTTTGCCCCCTTCACTACAAGAAAGACGTTGAGGTGCTGGAGAGAGTTCAGAGAAGCGCAACGAAGCTGGTGAAGGATCTGGAGCACAAGCCTTATGAGGAGCAGCAGAGGGAACTGGGGCTGTTTAGCCTGGAGAAAAGGAGGCTGAGGGGAGACCTTATAGCTGCCTACAACTACCTGAAAGGAGGTTGTAGCATGGAGTGTGTTGGTCTCTTCTCCCAGGCAGCAATAGGATGAGAGGAAGTGGCCTCAATTTGCGCCAGGGGAGATTTAGATTGGATATTAGGAAACAGTCACAGAAAATGTTGTCAGGCATTGGAACAGGCTGTCCACTGAAGTAGTTGAGTCACCACCCTTGGAGGTGTTTAAAAGACACATAGATAAGATTTTAAGGGATGTGGTTTATTGACAGTATTGGGTTAAGGGTTGGATTCAATGATTTTTGAGGGTCTTTTCCAACCAAAATGATTCTATGATTCTCTGATACTATGTCCTGAGACCACAGTGCCATGCGTGCATGAGATTCCATGCTCAGCATTCATGCTCAGCATTCGTGCACCTCTGCTCTCTTTTCCCCCAGGGTGCTTTACACCTTTCTCCCTGAAACAGTGCAGAAATCAGGTACATACAGGCAGCAGCTCTAAGTTAAGACTTGGCCCTGCTCTCACTGAGACAGCCACCACTATCATTTGCAACCCAACCATGCCCCTTTTGTCTGACCAAATTTTCCCCTTCCCTATAACCTCCTGTGATTTGGACTGCTCACGGAAAGTAAAGCATTAACAACCAGAGATATCACTGTCAGCTCTAGCAAAGCATTTCAGAAGGAGGGTGGTTAATATTTGATGGGCATGGACGTTGGGCACTCTCAAGGTTATGGCTGGCCACCATGCTGCATCTCAGCAGGAGGCCATGGGAGAGCATATTTGCCTTGACAGCAAGAGACACTGGTGGTAAGAGAAGAGAGGCACTACGATCTTGGGGAGAAGAGGGGGAAGCTGGAGATCAGTGAGGAGAGGTGGCCAAAGAAATAGAAGTTTCAAAGTGTTTGGAAAAGTCAAGAAAGAAAATAACAGGCTCTTAGGAAATCCTAACAGAGTTTAATCCTGTGCAAATGCCATGTGGCCCCAGCAGAGAAAATCCTGTATGTGTCTTCCCCCTGGCTCCTGCCAGTCTCTCAATCACCTGGAAAAATTAAGATGCTTATAATGAGAAATGCTAGCTTTTAACAATCAAAGCGAGGTAATAATAAATATAAATAATAATGAAATGCTGGTTGCTGAGTCTGAGCTTCAGAGAACTTCCCCATAATGGAAAATATCTTTAAGTCATTTCCACTAATTAAAATGCAGAGATTCCCCTCTGATCCTGTGCAACCAGCAAACACCTCTTCATCTGCTCCTCAAAACACTGAGATATAGTAGCTATTACCTGTGTGGAGATGGTGGAGGTGAACTGCGAGTGGTCATAGACCCATCCATGCTTGCAGTGCTGGATAATAGAGTTGTTTTCTGGTTGCAGAGAAGAATTGAGCAGCAAGTGGAACTGAGGCTGTAAGAACATCTCACAGGACCTGAAAGTGCCATCAGGCTCCTGGGGGATGCTGATGAGCAGAACTTCCTCCATGGTGAGGTTCACAAATTCTTCTTGATGTGGAATTGCACAGTGATGAGAGGGGGTAGCTGCAAGAAAATTGTGAAGCAAGAAATGCATGGGAAGGTTGATTCTTGGGAGGCAGAGGATAGACAAAATTAAAATTTGGAATCTGCCAAATCCACCCGTTTCCAACAAGAGATCTTCAAATTTCATCTTTTCTGTAGAGTTCGAACATTCAGAGCAGCTATGCACAAAGGATCAGCAACATGAGCTTGAAAAGTGGTCTTTGTCCTTGAAGCTCAACTTCCCATGACTTTTCATACAACCACTTTGTTGGACTTTGAGACTTTGCTGAAAGATTGACAAAAGTCACAGTGAAACTCTCAATTTGGGGTAAAGCCAAAGAAATTTTCTGGTGCACACACTACATATCCATTTCAAGTGGACCCAGTACAAGGTAACTTCCCTTTTGAGAGTCCTTTCCTCCTGTTTTAGTTTTTGATAGAGATTCATATGAGGAAATGAGGCTGTGCGAAGAGTGCTGTGTGAAAGCACTGTTTTTTCTAGCTTTGTAGTCCCATAGAGGAGAGGAGAGAGAGGAGAGGAGAGGAGAGGAGAGGAGAGGAGAGGAGAGGAGAGGAGAGGAGAGGAGAGGAGAGGAGAGGAGAGGAGAGGAGAGGAGAGGAGAGGAGAGGAGAGGAGAGGAGAGGAGAGGAGAGGAGGAGAGGAGAGGAGAGGAGAGGAGAGGAGAGGAGAGGAGAGGAGAGGAGAGGAGAGGAGAGGAGAGGAGAGGAGAGGAGAGGAGAGGAGAGGAGAGGAGAGGAGAGGAGAGGAGAGGAGGAATGAGTCTCTGTATGGATATAAATAGAGAGGTCAGCACTCTGGGCAGAAAGGGTAGGCTGTGGGCACGAGCCACCTGCTTTACCAGTGTTCAACAGAGGCCAGAAAATGTGACGTTTCCCCCCAAAGTCCCTGTCTCCACCTGAGAAAGTGCTTTCCCAGAACACATGCAAGAGAGGCTGCACCTGCCATATGAGTGGCCATGTCATACTCCTGTAAGGTCACAGTCCTGTGCTGGTGTGCTCTGGGAGCTGATGTGACAGCCAAAGGACTGAGTGTGCAGTCCCTGACAAGGCCTCCAAGTATTGCTGCCACCACTGAACAGGCCTTGCAACATGGTTATGTTGGAAAGATGTACACACTCAAAAACTCATGTGTGGATGTCTATGTACTGACATCATTGCACATGCACACTGCTGGTTACACATCATGGCGCCCGCTCCTGTACATACTATACTTATTCCTGTATACCTATAAAGTTTCATACACATTCATTCCACACATGAAATCTGGTGGTCTCTCTCAGTTTCTGGTAGGCTCTGTTAGGCCCCATCGTGCTCTGTTATGCCCTATTGGGTCCCTTCAGGCCCTGTCATGCTCTTTCGGGCTCTGGCGGGCTCTGTTGCACTTTATCTGGCTCTGTTGGGCAATTGTGGAACATTGTCTGGCATTGCCGAGCTTAGTTGGCTCTGTCAGTTCCTGTCAGGTTCTGTTGGGCTCTCTCAAGCTCTGTCTGGCCCTGCCAGGCTCTGTAATGCTTTGTTACGCTCTTTTAGGCTCTGTCGCACTTTGTCAGCCTCTGTCAGGTCTTGCCGGGCTCTATCGTTCACTATCAGGTGCTGTCAGTATTTGTTGAAACCTGTCGAGCTCTGTTGGGCTCTGGCAGGCCCTGTCGTGCTCAGTCAGGCCCTGGTGGGCTCTGTCAAACTTTGTCGAGGTCTATTAGGCTCTGTCGGGTTTTGTCGGGCTCTGTCAGACTCTTGTGGGCCCTGTCAGTCCCTGGCAGGCTGTGTCGGGTTCTGTCAGGATCTGTCAGGCCCTGTTGGGCCCTGTTGTGCTCTGTCAGGTTCTGTCATGATCTGTTGAGATCTGTTGGGGTTTCTCAGGTTTGTCAGGCTCTGTCATGTTCTGTGGGAATATATCAGGCTTTGTCAGGCTTTTTTCGGGCATGCAGGGCACTATCAATCTTTGTCATGCCCTGCTGGGTTCTGTCGGGCCTTGTCAATCTCTGTCCAGGTCTTTTAGGCTGTGACGGGCTCTGTCTATCTATGTTAGGCTCTCTAGGGCATTTTCAGTCTGTGATGGGCTCTATTGAGGTTTGTCTGCATCTGTCTGACTCTGAGGGGTCTGCTTAGTCACTGTCGGGTTTCGTTGGGCTCTGGCAGGCCCTGTCAAGCATTGTTGGGCAGTGTTGGGCTTTTTTGATGCCTGTCGGGCTTTGTCGGTCTCTGTTGGGCTTTGATGGCTTCTGTCAGGACCTGTGGGGCCCTGTTGGGCTCTATAAGCCCCTTTTGGGCTCCTTCGGTCACTGTCGCAATCTGTCAGGCTCTGTTGGTCTTTGTCAGGCTCTGTTGGACTCTGTAGGCATCTGTCCATCCCTGTCAGGCCTTGACAGGCTCTTTCAGGACTTGTCGATCTCTGTCAGGCTTTGTTGAGATCAGTCGGTCTCTCTCAGGCTCTTTTGGGCTTTGTTGGGCATTGTCAGGCTCTGTCCATTTGTGTCAGGCTCTGTCAAGATCTGTTGGGCTTTGTCGGACCCTGTCAGGCTCTGACTATCTGTGTCATGCTCTGTTGCTCTTTGGCAGCCTTTCTTGAGTTCTGCTGTGCTTTGTCAGCTCATTCAAGCCTTTTCAGGCTCTGTCAAGCTCTTTCAGAATTTGTAGGTCTCTTTCAGGATTTGTCGGACTCTGTCATGCTTTCTCCAGGTTTCTTGGGCTGTTTGAGGCCATTTGTAGGGCTCTGTCGGGTTTTGTTGGGGTCTGTTGGTTATTGTCGAGCTCTGTCGGGCTCCTTTGGGTGCTGCTGGGCTCTTTCAAGCTTTGTTGCACCCTGTTGGGCTCTGTAAGGTTCTGTCAGGATCCATAAGGCTCTGTCAAGCTGTGTCAGGCCATGTCATGCTCTGTAATGCTTTGTTGAGCTCTTTCAGGCTCTGTCATGTTTTGTCGGTCTCTGTCAGGCCCTGCCGGACTCTGCCATTCACTGTCAGGTGCTGTCAGGATTTGTCAAGCCCTGTTAAGTTCTGTTGGGCTTTGTACAGCCTTGTTTGGCTCAGTTGGGCTTTGTCGAGCCCTGTGAGACTGTGTCGGGCTCTATCAGGCTTTCTCAGGTTCTGCTGGGCTCTGTCAAGATTTGTCGAGGCCTGTCGGGCTCTGTTGGGCTTTGTTGGGCACTGTCATGCCCTGGCAGGCTCTCTCAGTTTCTGGTAGGCTATGTTAGGCTCTGTCATGCTCTTTTGGGCTCTGTCATGCTTTATCTGGCTCTGTGGGCCATGTCAAGCTTTGTCAGGCTTATTTAGACTCTGTCAGGTTTTATCGAGGTCTATCAGGCTCTTGCAGGCTCTGTCAGTCTTTGGCCAGCTCTGTCAGGATCTGTAAGGTCCTGTTGGGCTCTTTTGGGCTTTGTCAGGCTCTGTCATGCTCTGTCAGGCTCTATCAGGTTCTGTCAGGATCTGTTGAGCTTTTTCAGGCTTTGACGGGCTCTGTCATGATCTGTCACGCCATAGCAGACTTTGTCAGGCTTTTTTGGGGCATGTAGGGCACTGTCAATCTGTGTCGGGCCTTGTCAAGCTCTGTCCAGGTCTTTTAGGCCTTGATGGGCTCTGTCTATCTATGTCGGGCTCTCTAGGCATTTTCGGGCTGTGATGGGCTCTATCTGGCTTTTTCAGCTTCTGTCTGACTCTGTGGGGCCTGCTCAGGCTCTGTCAGGTTTTGTTGGGCTCTGTTAGGCCCTGTCAAGCATTGTTGGGCAGTGTTGGGATTTTTGATCCCTGTCGAGGTTTGTCGGTCTCTGTTGAGCTTTGATGGCTTCTGTCAGGACCTGTGGGGCCCTGTTGGGCTCTATAAGCCTCTTTTGGTCTCTGTTGTGATATTGTCCCATATTGCCAAACAGAGCCTGACAGAGCACAACAGGTCCTGTCAGAGTCTGGCAGAAACAGACAAAGCCTGACCAATGCAGATGGGGCCTGACAAAGCCTGACAGAGCCCAGCAAACCTGACAGGGATCGACAAAGGCTGACAATTTTTGAAAATTACATAGCCTGACACAGATAGACAGATCCAAAAATGGCTCATAAAAGGCCGACGGTACTTGATTGGACTCAAGGACTGACTGACAGCCAGAGCCTGAAAAGCCCGACAGGGCTCAACAAAGCTCGACAGAGGCTGACAGAGCCCAGAAAAGCTCGACAGTACTCAACATGGCCCGACAGAGCCCGACAAATGCTGACAGAGACCAAAAAACCACGAAAGAGCTTGACAGAGCCTGAAAGGGCCTGAATGAGCTGGCAAAGAGCAACAGAGCTCATAAAAGCCAGACAAAGACTGAAAGAGCCCAGCACAGATAGACAGAGCCTGACAAGGCCCAACAAAGCCCAACAGAGCTTGACAGAGCATGACAGAGCCCAACAGAGCCTGACAGGGCTTTATAGAGCCTAAAAAACCCTGATAGGGCAGAAAGACCCCAAAGGAGCTTGACAGAACCTGTCAGAATCTGACAAATTCTGATAGAGCATGGCAGATGTCCACAAAGTCATACAGAGCAAGAAAAATCATGATGGAGCGTGACAGGGCCAGATAAACTACAACAGAGCCTGACAAAGCTTGACAGAGCCCAACAGGGCATGACAGAGCCTGACAGAACTCGACAGGGCCCGAAGAATCCCAACGGTGCCTGACAGTGAACGATAGAGTCCAGCTGGGCCTGACAGAGGATGACAAAGCACGGCAGAGCTCTAACAAAGCATTACAGAGCACGACAGGGAATGACACAGATTGACAGAGCCTTACAGATCCCCGACAGAACCTGACAGAGCCCAACAGGGCTTAACAAAGCTTGAAAGAGCCCAACAGCACCAGATGGAGCCAGACAGAGCTCCATAATACCCAACAGAGCCCAACAAAACTCGACAGAGCCCTACAAATCCTGACATTGCCTGGCAGAGCCCGATAGACCACGAGAAAGCCTGTGTTGGCTCTTGACACTTGGTGTGCATTGTCTGTGCACTTGCACCACTGTACGCAATCACAAATTTAGATGGAAGTGTTTAAACTCACTGAAGCACCAAAGTGTTTGCCTTCACAAACAAGGTTGTGAACAGATGTGCTGCTGATTTTTCTCTGTGCGGTGTGTTTTGTTGTGTTTCTCTTTCCGATCGCAGGCTTAGTGGTTTTCTTTGTCCTACTAGGTCTACTGAAAGACAGAGAGAGCATAGGAAAATTTACCGGCTGCCTTCTTCAGTGTTGGAACCTGGTTGCTATCCCTTCTCTTTTTCTACGTGCACACATAGGATTCCTCACTGAAAAACATGCAGAAAGCTTTCCACAAGCATCTAGGTATATGCACCCACCACATCGTGCACGCATACGCAGCTGGAGAAAAGCACCTACCTTTTCACACACTGACATAAGAAGCAAACGCATGGCAATATGCATGGACACTTCTGCAAGCACGCCCTCTCACTTCTATTTACAGGAGGACGTATGACAAAAGCACTTTCATGCTGGAGGGTAAACACAACTGTTTAAGATTGAGACACTGCACACACGTACACATGGCTTCACATTTGGGGGGTAAGCGCAGATATGCTCCTGTTTTGGGATGAAACTGTGTGTGAAAGGAGTTGTGCTTATAAATGCTTGCCTGTCCACGTGCGTGTGCCTTGTTGTGGGTTCCATTCAAGTTTAAGCTTGAAGGAGTGTACAGCTGTGGTGTTTGTTGGAACGCATCTGCATGTATCCAGTTGCACAGTCCTGCATTTCTCATGTGGACAGACGAAAGGGAGCTCGGCTAGGAAAGAATCAGCGAGAGACATAGGCAGAACAGAATGCTGAGCCATGGTAATTCTCATCCATGGCAAAATCTCTGAAACTCCAGTTGAGATTCTTAAAATCAATGTGGACATGTTTAGAGTTCCCTTTAACATATTGGAAATGCCGGTGAAACTTTTTACATTCTCGCAAAGTTCTCCAAATCCCCGACAAGATTTTTACACTTTCACGTCAAAATCTCGAAAACCCCAGCTGAGATTCTTAAAAACAATGTTGACATGTTTAGAGTTCCCTTGAACATTTTGGAAATTCCCGTGAAACTTTTTACATTATCGCGAAGATTTCCAAATCCCCGACAAGATTTTTACACTTTCACGTCAAAATCTCTAAAACTCCAGTTGACATTCTTAAAATCAATGTTGACATGTTTAGAGTTCCCTTCAAACATTTTGGAAATCCCGGTGAAACTTTTTACATTATCGCGAAGATTTCCAAATCCCCGACAAGATTTTTACACTTTCACGTCAAAATCTCTAAAACTCCAGTTGAGATTCCTAAAACCAATGTTGACATGTTTAGAGTTCCATTGAACATTTTGGAAATGCCGGTGAAACTTTTTACATTCTCGCGAAGTTTTCCAAATCCCCGACAAGAATTTTACACTTTCACGTCAAAATCTCTAAAACTCCAGTTGAGATTCTTAAAACCAAGGTTGACATGTTTAGAGTTCCCTTGAACATTTTGGAAATGCCGGTGAAACTTTTTACATTCTCGTGAAGTTTTCCAAATCTATGACAAAATTTTTACACTTTCACGTCAAAATCTCTAAAACCCCAGCTGAGATTCTTAAAATCAAAGTTGACATGTTTAGAGTTCCCTTGAATATTTTGGAAATGCCGGTGAAACTTTTTTTATTCTTGCGAGGTTTTCCAAATCGCCGACAAGATATTTACACTTTCACGTCAAAATCTCTAAAACTTCAGTTGAGATTCTTAAAACCAAGGCTGACATGTTTAGAGTTTCCTTGAACATTTTAGAAATGACGGGGAAACTTTTCACATTCTGCGAGGGCGAAGAATCGCGGACTCCACACAATCCAATATGAATTCAAGCGAAGCCATTTATTACTTGTTATAACTCTCCTTAAATATCTTCTTGGCCTGTCCACGCGCTGTCCATGCATCAGAAGGCTACTTGTAATTGGTCAATAGCTGCTGTTCACGCGCCGCAAACTAATAGGTGATTGGACTATACAATTCTTACATAAACTCTAATATTAAACAAAATGTATCTATATTATAGCTGACTTGCTGATTCTTTTCTTCACTAGACAGTCTTTCTTTTGTTTTACCCAAGGTTGTATACAGTCACGCACGACACGTAGGCTGCTCGACTCTTGCTCTCTTGCTCTCTTGCTCTCTTGCTGAATACATAGGCCTCAGAGGCCTGTTCAGTTCAGTTCCATACAATGTCCATTAACTTCAAGAAAATCACTCAAATCACCCACAATTCCCCCTTTTTGTTTCTGAGCCAACCATATACCTTTCATGGATTTTTCTACAGTTCGTTGTACACATTGTAAGATACAAGGAATAAACATTAACATTACTAAAACAACTATCAATATGATCAGACCGTTTTTCAGTAGATCCTTAATCCATCCTGTAATACCCCAACCATTTAACCACTTGTCTAAATCCCAATCCTCGTAGGTCAACTTCTTGGTCATGTCATCTAACCTCCTAATTGCTTTGTGAATTGATTCAGAATGATCAGACAAATTCATGCAACACATCCCATCAAAGTCTTCACAACCATGTCCTTGCGCTAACAACAAAAAATCTATGGCAGCACGATTTTGAAGCGTAGCGTGCCTGATTGAATCTGTATCTGCTAAAAGTCCAGATAATGCTAAAGAAGTAGCGTTAGTCTGTTTTGCTAACCAGCATCCTAATTTGTTAAGTGTAGTCAAAGCCTGCGCTGCTGCAACTCCAGGTGCAAAAATAGAAGATGCTATAGTTTCACCTTTTCCCCAAAATTGTATATTATCTTTACAATCTTTATTATAGGCATGAATGCTTCTTTTTCCTCTCTTATGCATTAGAATGCTTGATGTATTTGGAGTCAATAGAGTCAATCTCCCTAAAGAACATGGTCCTCCTTTTATGTAGGAAGGAATTCCTTGCCAAGCCCTATCTCCACAAATTAGAAAAATTCCTGGAGGTAATTTCAAAGGAATATTGGTAGCCCTGGATACATTTGGACTGGTGTAATTACACCAAAAAGTCTGATTGTGATATACAGATGATGAAGCATTTACTACTTGCACCAGAGAGATGTTTTTCCCTGAATAATTGAAATACAGACAAAAATCCATTTTTACTGATCCTAGTAACTCAATTTCTTGAGGTTCCAAACCTCCTTGTGGTAGGTCTACAACCCAGATGTCCCAATTATTTATCACATTTTTACCATCAACCAATTGTTTCTTATTTCCAGGAATAGGCCAAGTATCTAGTGGAACTCCAACTAAACATGTTGAAAAAGGATTGCTTGGAGATGCAGTAGCTAAACAGATTGAATCTTGACCTGTCATGTTGGCCAAAGTTATCCAAATGTTAGTCTTTGGCTGAGAAGGAAGCCAAAAAGCATCACTTATGTTTAGCACTATTAGAGTAATGCCTACTATACATTGCAAAATCCATAACATCATTGAACTCTGTATGAATAAATGAAGCAATTATTTTATCCCAACAGGTTAAAACTAGCCAGTCTTAATTTTCCCCTCTATGTTATTAATTGTATGCTAGATATCTAATCAGTTTCACCACTAGATGACTTCTGTTTCTGCTTCTTGCGTCTTGTTGCTGTTTCTAACTTCTGTGCTCTGAGCAGTGTTTTCTAGCCAGGGTCTGATCCACTTTGCCGGAACCCAGCGCGATCCTGATCCTGTAACGACACAGGCATATCCCCGTCCCCATGTTATCAAGTTCCATGGACCTTCCCATTGTCCTGTAACTCCATTTTTTACCCAAACTTTTGCTTGTCCCTTTTTGACTTGCTCTAAACCTCCTGTTAAACCTGCACCATGAGTTACCATAGGAGGAACCTTTTCTCCCTTGGGTAACCTAAGGTAGTTCATAACATATATAGCTTTTTGTAAGCGCTCTTGAGGTGCTAGACCAACCTCCCCCTTTTTTTGTTTTTGCAACAGCTGTTTTAAGGTGTGATGTGTACATTCCACAATAGCTTGCCCCGTTGGCTGATGCGGTGTCCCTGTCGTATGGGTAACTCCCCATAAGGATAAAAATTGAGCGGTAGCCCGAGCAATATAGCCAGGACCATTATCTGTTTTAATTTCTTTTGGAATACCAAGAGCCGCAAAAGCTGCCCTTAAATGTTTTTGAACATATTTGCTAGATTCTCCTGCCTGAGCAGTAGCCCATACAACATGAGAAAAAGCATCAACCGAAACATGAACATACTTGAGACGTCCAAATTCTGCAAAGTGTGTGACATCCATTTGCCAAACCTCTAAAGGTCCAAGGCCTCGTGGATTAACACCTCCTGAAATCCCACCAGAGCAATTTTGACAATCAGCACAGGACAAAACAATGTTTCGTGCATCAATCTCAGGAATATGAAACTGTTTCTGTAAAACGCTAGCTGACTGATGGAAAAAATCATGTGAGCGACGAGCTTGAGCAAATCTGTCAACAGAAGGACCCGTCCAAGCAGGTGCAACTAATTTATCTGCGCGCTGATTACCTTCAGCTAAGCTACTAGCAATGCTTGTATGACTTCTGATATGAGTGATAAAGTAACGATGTGTCCGCTGATTCAGTAAATCCCATAAAATTTTAAATAATCTGTACTGTAGTAAAGTGTCAATATTCTTCAAAACTGCTCTTTCTAATCGCAGTACAACCCCTACAACATAAAGTGAATCACATACTACATTCACAGGTTGTTTATCCCACATCTTAAAGACTTGAATTACTGCTTGTAGTTCTAAGAGTTGAACTGAACCCTCTAAATCAGTTAAAACAAAATCCTTCCATTCTCCCTCTTCCTGCCATGTAATTGCAGCTTTTTGTGAACGACCTCCTGCATCTGTAAAAACAGTAACACCTTTTACTGGATTCAGAGACAGAAGAGGCATTCGTTCTATTTGAAATGTTGGTAACCACCCCATTAGTTTATGTGGAGGATAATGCACTCTAATTGGTCCTGAGTAATCTAACACTGCAGACTGTAAAGCTATAGAATTCTGTAATGCCCATTGTAAATACTCAGCCGACAAAGGTATGACTACATAATCTGGTTCTTTCCCACTTATTTCTACTATACGAGATCGACCTTTTATTATCAATTGTGCAAATGCTTCTATTCTGGTAACTACTGATCGTTTGGGTTGAATTGAAAGAAACAACCACTCCAAAATTCTGAGTGGATCAGAGTCTTTTGCCCACTGCATAAGCAAAGCAAAAGGATGTGCAGAATTATTAATAATCATTAATCCTAATTCTTGTTCTGGATCCCATCTGTATGTATACTGATTGGAAATTTTTTGCATAATGTTAACTAATGCTTGTTGTACTTCAGCATTTGCTGAACGTGGAGCATCAACCCCACCTCCTCCCTGTAGTAATTTAGCAAGTGGCAGTAAATCATCATTTGTAATACCACAACAGGTACGAATCCAATTCAAATCACCCATAAGTTTTTGAACATCATTTAAAGTCTGAATGTTAGTCCTGATAGTCAATTTTTGCGGATGAACTGTAGCTTTAGTAATTTCCCAGCCTAAATATTTCCAAGGCTGTGTTTGTTGAATTTTTTCTGGTGCAATTTTTAAACCTCTGGTTCCTAACTCTTTTTCTAGTTCTGTAACTATCAATTCAATTTGAAGTGATTTTCCAGTGATCAAAATATCATCCATGTAATGATATATGATCAGTTCTCTGTGTTTGTCACGTAATGGTGCCAATGCCCAAGCAACATATAACTGACACATAGTAGGTGAATTTTTCATGCCCTGAGGTAAAACAACCCAATGATATCTTTTCATAGGCTCTTGCTTATTAACTGATGGAACTGAGAAAGCAAATTTTTCATAATCATCCTCATGTAACGGAATGGTAAAAAAACAGTCTTTCAGATCTATCACTAACACATCCCATTCTTGTGGAATCATGTTAGGAGATGGTAAGCCAGGCTGTAGTGTTCCCATATTCTCCATTACTTCATTAACCTTTCTGAGGTCATGCAAAAGACGCTATTTTCCACTCTTTTTTGGAATTGTAAAAATCGGAGTGTTCCACGGACTCGTGGAAGGTTGAATATGTCCTAACTGTAACTGTTCTGAAACTAAGTCATTAATTCGGGCGATCTTTTCACTTGATAGCGGCCACTGATCAACCCACACTGGAGTCTCTGTTTTCCATTTTAATTTTAGGATTGGTCGCCCTTCAGTGACCGCTGTCAAAAATTTTTTATTCCAGTTGTAATTATTGCTCCTAACTGGCTAAGAACATCCCTTCCTAATAGACAAATAGGAAGTGGCATGACGTAGGGTCGTATAGTGCAATGGCTGCCATCTTCTAACATCACCTGAATAGGCTTAGCACTCACTTTTGTAGCTTGCACACCACCCACACCCATGATTGGTAAACTTGGAGTGTCTAATTCCCAATTAGAAGGCCATTGTTCTAGGCTGACAACAGTAACATCTGCACCAGTGTCAATAAGCATTGACAGACAAAGTTTTCCTCCATCAGGATGTGACAATGTCACCTGTTGCGTAGGTTTTTTCTTCTGAATTTCCAATGCCAAATAGAATTCAGGAGGTCCAGTAGAACCAAAACCTCCCTCACCACGTTCCTTGTGTTGAACTTTTGGAACTGCCGAATAAAAAGGAATTAACTGTCCAATTTTTGACCCTTTTGGAATATGAACTGGAGGAAAAAGTGTCCATACCATAATAGAAATCACTCCGGTAAAATCAGCATCTATTATTCCTGGTAAAACAAAAACTCCTTTTCTGGATGTAGAAGATCTCCCCAGCAGTAGTGCACTTAACCCTCGACCCAAAGGTCCATGCATTTCAGTAGGAATGCAGCAAACCTGTGAATCTATCAGAGTTGTCTCTACTGCTGTTGAGATATCCACTCCTGCACTCCCTGCGGTGGCGGCGGCGATGCTGTCCAAACAGCCTGTCTGTGAGGGTTGCTGTTTTGTGTCATCGCGCTGCCCCTCCCCGCGCTCAGTGACCCGTTTAAAGGTCTACCATCCTTAGTAAATCTTGATCTGCAATCCACAGCCCTGTGTCCAAACTTTTGACGAGTACAGACACTAGTGTTAGCACTACTTGATTCCTTTGTCAGTTGTCTCGGCTTTGCTTTACACTGCACTTTTATGTGACCTGATTTTCCACAATTATAACACAAAAGTCCTGATTCCTGTTTACCCTTTTGAATTAATGGCTTTATGGCTGCTGCAAAAGCACTAGCCATATAACCAACGTGCTCTTCTGGTGTACCCACCCTTGAACATGCCTCTAGCATATCAACTAAAGTCGAATTCTTTGGCATCGCCTGTAAAATACTCTTACAAGCAGGATTAGCATTGTCTACTGCTAAAGTCATAAGCAATGATTCACAAACCGAATCAGTTAACTGCGATCTTTCCAATACTTCACGTAAACGCTCTAAAAATGCCATGTAGGACTCATTTTGACCCTGTTTGACAGTAGTATATGAAGGTATAACTTTTCCATCTTCAGGCAGTGTTTTTAATGCTTCTCTAGCTAAGTTCATTGACTGATGTAATATTGGTGCAAGCAATCTAGCTTGTCTTTGTACATCAGCAAATTCTCCCTGACCTAAAAGCATATCTATTGTCGCTGCTCGTAATGGATCTCCATCCCCCCTTTCTAGATTTTGTACTACTGCTTGCTGTACCAAATCACTCCAACGCGTTCGCCACAGTAACTGCTGAATTGGTGTTAGTATCATTTGCATCAACGTACGTGAATCTGAAGGAGTCATAAGATTAGTAGTAAAAATATTGTCAATAAATGCTTGAGTATAAGGTGACTGTAACCCATGTTCTTTTACTGATTTCCTAGCTTCCTTAATTATTTCCCAAGGAAAAGCCGCCCAATAGTTAGGTTTCTGTTTTCCATCATTCCCTATACCCCCCAATATCACTGGATACGCGGACGGTAAAACTTCCCCTTCAAGCAATGCATTTTTTATAACACCCTGCCACCTCATGGTAGGATTACCACCCACAGCACTCTCCACAACTCCCGTACCTCCCGTACCTCCCACCGCCCCCCCAAAATGCTTATCAGAAATTTTCTGTTCTAGTCTATGGATTATCACGTCTTCTCTGTTCAGTTGATCGTCTAAATGGGCTTGTTGAATCTGTTGTTGTTTCTCCAAACCCTCCAGTTTCCAAATAAGCTCTTGGGCCCATTTAGGCTTATCAGGAAACCCAGGATGAATTGGAGGTTCAGGAGTAGGCGGTGTAGACGGCGGCAAAGGAGGATAAAACAGTTTCTTCTTCGTCGAGTCGGTCGGTGCATTTTTATCAATTTCCATGTCCTCAATATGTTGATTCTGTTTTTTCGATGATTCTTCTTCCAGGGGAGGTGCAGACGATTCCTCTGCCAGCACTTCCTCTGGGAGTGAATACTGTGTTGGATCACGAGCAAAAACTTGCAACTTAGTCGGTATTTGAGCTGGAAATGCCTGTTTTGAGTCACTAAGGCTCATAACAGTCTTTTCTTCTTTTATAGGGCTTAATGCAGCAAATGCGCCTTGTGTAACAGTCTTTTCAGCTTTTAACTGTTTCAGTGTAGTAACTATCAGTTGCCAGGCAGCTACAAGGCCAAGAATATCTTTTTCTCCACGACTAACTGCCTCCCACAAAACAGTTCCTGCTTTTTCCCAAGTCTCTATCTGAAAAGCTCCTGTCGGATCAGCAGGAAATCCATTGTCCCTACACCAAATTAACAGTCTTTTGAGGTTACTCTCCTCATACTTCACCCCTCTCCTAGAGAGGATATGCGAGAGGAGACGCAATATTGCTTCTTCTTCTTTTGATATATTTTGCCCCATCTCCTCTCGCCCCCGGCTGCTCACCTCTTTGGGTGTCCGTTGCGCAACGATATCGGATCCTCTATTCCTCCTCCGTCGCTTCTGCAGCGATCATTCAGGAGGTACGCAGCCCGCAGACTGCGTCCCGGTCACGGTCCAGCCGCGCCGACTCCAGCCAGGGCTCGTTCCTCACAGCAGTCGTCCCCTCGCCGTAAATTCTCCTTTCAGATCACGTCGCGGGTCACCACTTGCGAGGGCGAAGAATCACGGACTCCACACAATCCAATATGAATTCAAGCGAAGCCATTTATTACTTGTTATAACTCTCCTTAAATATCTTTTTGACCTGTCCACGCGCTGTCCATGCATCAGAAGGCTACTTGTAATTGGTCAATAGCTGCTGTTCACGCGCCGCAAACTAATAGGTGATTGGACTATACAATTCTTACATAAACTCTAATATTAAACAAAATGTATCTATATTATAGCTGACTTGCTGATTCTTTTCTTCACTAGACAGTCTTTCTTTTGTTTTACCCAAGGTTGTATACAGTCACGCACGACACGTAGGCTGCTCAACTCTTGCTCTCTTGCTCTCTTGCTCTCTTGCTGAATACATAGGCCTCAGAGGCCTGTTCAGTTCAGTTCCATACAATGTCCATTAACTTCAAGAAAATCACTCAAATCACCCACAACATTCTTGCGAAGATTTCCAAATCCCCGACAAGATTTTTACACTTTCACGTCAAAATCTCTAAAACCCCAGCTGAGATTCTTAAAACCAATGTTGACATGTTTAGAGTTCCCTTGAACATTTCAGAAATGCCAGTGAAACTTTTTACATTCTCACGAAGATTTCCAAATCCCCGACGAGATTTTTACACTTTCACGTCAAAATCTCTAAAACTTCCATTGAGATTCTTAAAACCAAGTTTGACATGTTTAGAGTTCCCTTGAACATTTTGGAAATGCGGGTGAAACTTTTTACATTCTCGCAAAGATTTCCAAAAACCTGAGAAGATTTTTACACATTCACGTCAAAATCTCTAAAACTCGAGTTGAGATTCTTAAAACCAATGTTGACATGTTTAGAGTTCCCTTGAACATTTTGGAAATGCCGGTGAAACTTTTTACATTCTCGCGAAGATTTCCAAATACCTAAGAAGATTTTTACACTTTCATGTCAAAATCTCTAAAACTCGAGTTGAGATTCTTAAAACCACTGTTGACATGTTAGAGTTCCCTTGAACATTTTAGAAATGTTGGTGAAAATTTTACATTCTCGCAAAGTTTTCCAAATCCCCGACGAGATTTTTACACTTTCACGTCAAAATCTCTAAAACTCCAGTTGAGATTCCTAAAACCAATGTTGACATGTTTAGAGTTCCCTTGAACATTTTAGAAATGCCAGTGAAACATTTTACCTTCTCGTGAAGTTTTCCAAATCTATGACAAAATTTTTACACTTTCACGTCAAAATCTCTAAAATCCCAGCTGAGGTTCTTAAAAGCAATGTTGACATGTTTAGGGTTCCCTTGAATATTTTGGAAACGCCGGTGAAACTTTTTTCATTCTCGCGAAGTTTTCCAAATCCCCGACGAGATTTTTACACTTTCACGTCAAAATCTCTAAAACTCCTGTTGAGATTCCTGAAACCAATTTTGACATGTTTAGAGTTCCCTTGAACATTTTGGAAATGCGGGTGAAACTTCTTACATTCTCGTGAAGTTTTCCAAATCCCCGACGAGATTTTTACACTTTCACGACAAAATCTCTAAAACCTCAGCTGAGATTCTTAAAATCAATGTTGACATGTTTAGAGTTCCCTTGAACATTTTGGAAATGCCGGTGAAACTTTTTACTTTCTCCCGAAGATTTCCAAATCCCCGACAAGATTTTTACACTTTCATGTCAAAATCTCTAAAACTCCAGTTGAGATTCCTAAAATCAATGTTGACATGTTTAGAGTTCCCTTGAACATTTTGGAAATGCCCGTGAAACTTTTTACATTCTCGCAAAGATTTCCAAATACCCGACAAGATTTTTACACATTCACGTGAAAATCTCTAAAACCCCAGCTGAGACTCTTAAAATCAATGTTGACATGTTTAGAGTTCCCTTGAATATTTTGGAAATACCGGTGAAACTTTTTTCATTCTCGCGAAGATTTCCAAATACCTGACAAGATTTTTACACTTTCATGTCAAAATCTCTAAAACTCCAGTTGAGATTCCTAAACCCAATGTTGACATGTTTAGAGTTCCCTTGAACATTTTGGAAATGACGGTGAAACTTTATACATTCTCGAGAAGTTTTCCAAATCTATGAGAAAATTTTTACACTTACACATCAAAATCTCTAAAACTCCAGTTGAGATTCTTAAAATCAATGTTAACATGCTTAGAGTTCCCTTGAATATTTTGGGACTGCCGGTGAAACTTCTTACATTCTCGCGAAGTTTTCCAAATCTATGACAAAATTTTTACACTTTCATGTCAAAATCTCTAAAACTCCAGTTGAGATTCCTAAAAGCAATGCTGACATGTTTAGAGTTCCCTTGAGCATTTTGGAAATGCGGGTGAAACTTTTTACATTCTCGCGAAGAATTCCAAAAACCTGAGAAGATTTTTACACATTCACGTCAAAATCTCTAAAACTCGAGTTGAGATTCTTAAAACTAAGGTTGACATGTTTAGAGTTCCCTTGAACATTTTAGAAATGCCAGTGAAACATTTTACATTCTCGCGAAGTTTTCCAAATCTATGACAAAATTTTTACATTTTCACGTCAAAATCTCTAAAACCCCAGCTGAGATTCTTAAAAACAATGTTGACATGTTTAGGGTTCCCTTGAATATTTTGGAAACCCCGGTGAAACTTTTTACATTCTCGCGAAGTTTTCCAAATCCCCGATAAGATTTTTACACTTTCACGTCAAAATCTCTAAAACTCAAGTTGAGATTCCTAAAACCAATGCTGACATGTTTAGAGTTCCCTTGAACATTTTAGAAATGCCAGTGAAACATTTTACATTCTCGCGAATTTTCCAAATCTACGACGAAATTTTTACACTTTCACGTCAAAATCTCTAAAACCACAGCTGAGATTCTTAAAATCAATGTTGACATGTTTAGAGTTCTCTTGTATATTTTGGAAATGCGGGTGAAACTTTTTACATTCTCGCGAAGTTTTCCAAATCCCCAATTAGATTTTTACACTTTCACGTCAAAATCTCTAAAACTCCAGTTGAGATTCTTAAAATCAATGTTGACATGTTTAGAGGTCCCTTGAACATTTTGGAAATGCCGGTGAAACTTCTTTCATTCTCACGAAGTTTTCCAAATCCCCGACAAGATTTTTACACTTTCACGTCAAAATCTCTAAAACTCCAGTTGAGATTCCTAAAACCAATGTTGACATGTTTAGAGTTCCCATGAACATTTTGGAAATGTTGGTGAAACTTTTTACATTCTCACGAAGTTTTCCAAATCTATGACAAAATTTTTACACTTACACGTCAAATTCTCTAAACCCCCAGCTAAGATTCTTAAAATCAATGTTGACATGTTTAGAGTTCCCTTGAACATTTTGGAAATGCCGGTGAAACTTCTTTCATTCTCACGAAGTTTTCCAAATCCCCGACAAGATTTTTACACTTTCACTTGAAAATCTCTAAAACCCCAGCTGAGATTCTTAAAATCAATGTTGACATGTTCAGAGTTCCCTTTAATATTTTGGAAATGCCCGTGAAACTTTTTGCATTCTCGCGAAGCTTTCCAAATCCCCAATTAGATTTTTACACTTTCATGTCAAAATCTCTAAAACTCCAGTTGAGATTCTTAAAATCAATGTTGACATGTTTAAAGGTCCCTTGAACATTTTGGAAATGCCGGTGAAACTTTTTTCATTCTCGCGAAGTTTTCCAAATCCCCAATGAGATTTTTACACTTTCACGTCAAAATCTCTAAAACTCCAGTTGAGATTCCTAAACCCAATGTTGACATATTTAGAGTTCCCTTGAACATTTTAGAAATGCTGGTGAAACTTCTTCCATTCTCGCGAAGTTTTACAAATCTATGACAAAATTTTTACACTTTCACAGAAAATATCTAAAACCCCAGTTGAGATTCTTAAAATCAATGTTGACATGTTTAGAGTTCCCTTTAATATTTTGGAAATGTTGGTGAAAATTTTACATTCTCGTGAAGTTTTCTAAATCAATGACAAAATTTTTAAACTTTCGTGTCAAAATCTCTAAAACCCCAGCTGAGATTCTTAAAATCAATGTTGACATGTTTAGAGTTCCCTTGAATATTTTGGAAATGCGGGTGAAACTTTTTTCATTCTCGCGAAGATTTCCAAATCCTCAATTAGATTTTTACACTTTCACGTCAAAATCTCTAAAACTCCTGTCGAGATTCCTAAAACCAATTTTGACATGTTTAGAGTTCCCTTGAACATTTTGGAAATGCCGGTGAAACATTTTACATTCTCGTGAAGATTTCCAAATACCTGATAAGATTTTTACACTTTCATGTCAAAATCTCTAAAACTCGAGTAAGATTCTTAAAACCAATGTTGACGTGTTAGATTTCCCTTGAACATTTTGGAAATGTTGGTGAAAATTTTACATTCTCGCGAAGCTTTCCAAATCCCCGACGAGATTTTTACACTTTCACGTCAAAATCTCTAAAACTCCAGTTGAGATTCCTAAAACCAATGTTGAAATGTTTAGAGTTCCCTTGAACATTTTAGAAATGCCAGTGAAACATTTTACCTTCTCGTGAAGTTTTCCAAATCTATGAAAAAATTTTTACATTTTCACGTCAAAATCTCTAAAACCCCAGCTGAGATTCTTAAAATCAATGTTGACATGTTTAGGGTTCCCTTGAATATTTTGGAAACGCTGGTGAAACTTTTTTCATTCTCGTGAAGTTTTCCAAATCCCCGAAAAGATTTTTACACTTTCACGTCAAAATCTCTAAAACTCTAGTTGAGATTCCTAAAATCAATGTTGACATATTTAGAGCTCCCTTGAACATTTTGGAAATGCCGGTGAAACTTTTTATGTTCTCGCGAAGATTTCCAAATACCCGACAAGATTTTTACACATTCGCGTCAAGATCTCTGAAACCCCAGCCGAGATTCTTAAAATCAATGTTGACATGTTCAGAGTTCCCTTGAATATTTTGGAAATGCCCGTGAAACTTTTTACTTTCTCCCGAAGATTTCCAAATCCCCGACAAGATTTTTACACTTTCATGTCAAAATCTCTAAAACTCCAGTTGAGATTCCTAAACCCAATGTTGACATGTTTAGAGTTCCCTTGAACAGTTTGGAAATGCCGGTGAAACTTCTTACATTCTTGCGAAGTTTTCCAAATCCCCGACAAGATTTTTACACTTACACGTCAAAATCTCTAAAACTCCAGTTGAGATTTTTAAAATCAATGTTGACATGTTTAGAGTTGCCTTGAATATTTTGGAACTGCCGGTGAAACTTTTTTCATTCTCACAAAGATTTCCAAATACCTGACAAGATTTTTACACTTTCATGTCAAAATCTCTAAAACTCCAGTTGAGATTCCTAAAACCAATGTTGACATGTTCAGAGTTCTCTTGCACATTTTGGAAATGCGGGTGAAACTTTTTACATTCTCGCGAAGTTTTCCAAATATATGAGAAAATTTTTACACTTTCACGTCAAAATCTCTAAAACCACAGCTGAGATTCTTAAAATCAATGTTGACATGTTCAGAGTTCTCTTGCACATTTTGGAAATGCTGGTGAAACTTTTTACATTCTCGCGAAGTTTTCCAAATCCCGAATTAGATTTTTACACTTTCACGTCAAAATCTCTAAGACTCCAGTTGAGATTCCTAAAACCAATGTTGAAATGTTTAGAGGTCCCTTGAACATTTTGGAAATGCCGGTGAAACTTTTTTCATTCTCGCAAAGATTTCCAAATAACTGAGAAGATTTTTACACATTCACGTCAAAATCTCTAAAACTCAAGTTGAGATTCTTAAAACCAATGTTGACATGTTAGAGTTCCCTTGAACATTTTGGAAATGTTGGTGAAAATTTTACATTCTCGCGAAGTTTTCCAAATCCCCGACGAGAGTTTTACACTTCCACGTCAAAATCTCTAAAACTCCAGTTGAGATTCCTAAAACCAATGCTGACATATTTAGAGTTCCCTTGAACATTTTAGAAATGCCGGTGAAACATCTTACATTCTCGCGAAGTTTTACAAATCTATGACAAAATTTTTACACTTTCACGTCAAAATCTCTAAACCACAGCTGAGATTCCTAAAACCAATTTTGACATGTTTAGAGTTCCCTTGAGCATTTTGGAAATGCCGGTGAAATTTTTTCATTCTCGCAAAGTTTTCCAAATCCCCGACAATATTTTTACACTTTCATGTAAAAATCTCTAAAACTCCAGTTGAGATTCCTAAAACCAATGCTGACATATTTAGAGTTCCCTTGAACATTTTGGAAATGACGATGAAACTTTATACATTCTCGCGAAGTTTTCCAAATCTATGACAAGATTTTTACACTTTCACGTCAAAATCTCTGAAACTCCAGTTGAGATTCTTAAAACCAATGCAACAGGTTTAGAGGTCCCTTGAATATTTTGGAAATGCCGGTGAAATTTTTTCAGTCTCGCGAGGTTTTCCAAATACCCGAATTAGATTTTTACACTTTCACGTCAAAATCTCTAAAACTCCAGTTGAGATTCTTATAACCAAGGTTGACATGTTTAGAGTTCCTTTGAACGTTTTGGAAATGCGGGTGAAACTTTTTACATTCTCGCAAAGATTTCCAAATCCCCGACACGATTTTTACACTTTCATATCAATATCGCTAAAACGCCAGTTGAGATTCTTAAAATCAATGTTGACATGTTTAGAGTTCCCTTGAACATTTTGGAAATGCGGGTGAAACTTTTTACATTCTCGCAAAGATTTCCAAATCCCCGACACGATTTTTACACTTTCACGTCAAGATCTCTAAAACTCCAGTTGAGATTCTTAAAATCAATGTTGACATGTTCAGAGTCCCTTGAACATTTTGGAAATGCGGGTGAAACTTTTTACATTCTCGCAAAGTTTTCTAAATCCCGGCACGATTTTTACACTTTCACGTCAAAATCTCTAAAACTCCAGTTGAGATTCTTAAAATCAATGTTGACATGTTTAGAGTTCCCTTGAACATTTTGGAAATGCCGGTGAAACTTTTTACATTCTCGCAAAGATTTCCAAATCCCCGACACGATTTTTACACTTTCACGTCAAAATCTCTAAAACTCCAGTTGAGATGCTTAAAACCAAGGTTGACATGTTTAGAGTTCCCTTGAACATTTTGGAAATGCCGGTGAAACTTTTTACATTCTCGCAAAGAATTCCAAATCCCCGACACGATTTTTACACTTTCACGTCAAAATCTCTAAAACTCCAGTTGAGATTCTTATAACCAAGGTTGACATGTTTAGAGTTCCCTTGAACATTTTGGAAATGCGGGTGAAACTTTTTACATTCTCGCAAAGTTTTCCAAATCCCCGACACGATTTTTACACGTTCACGTCAAAATCTCTAAAACTCCAGTTGAGATTCTTAAAACCAAGGTTGACATGTTTAGAGTTTGTGGGTTGTCTGAATTTAGAGTTGATAAGCTAAGTTTTTGTATTTGGAGTTAATAAGTTAGTTTGCTATATGTTTGCTGTGTGTTTAAGGTTAAGTGTTGTAATAGTTGCGAGGTGTGGTGTGCTCGGGCAGGACTTGGAGGAGGGGAGCTTTTGGACAATAGCAGTGCCTGCACCCTGAGGTGGGAAGCAGCTTGTAAATACTGGTTAGACGCATTAACCACGAAATGGCCGATTTGTTGCCATGCGAACACTGACTGACCAACGTTCACACCTTAGCCAGCCTTCTGTCTGTCAAAGTGATTAGCCAATCAGCAATAAGACACGTGTGCCTTCTGATGTATAAAAAGGTGCTCACCGAGCAAATAAATTGGACACTTTGCTTGCATCCAGTTGCGTCCCCGTCTCTCAATCGCGGCAAATTGGTGAACCCCGACGTGATCTTCAGTGAAGAAATCGCCAGAGGCAGAAAAACCACCTATCTGGTGGCATGTCGCGAGTCCCGCAGAACTTGGAGTGCTGCTGAAAGAAGCAGGTTAAGCCGGCCCGGCGAATCAATCACCCCCGTCTGGAACGAGAGGTGAGCTGCGGGAAACTAAAAAATGGGGAATCAGGAGAGTTCCCCTGAGAGAGACGTTTATGAGCACTCGAAAGCTCTGCCTGAAAAGCAGGGAAGAGGAGCTCTTGAGAGAGACGTTTATGAGCACTCGAAAGCTCTGCCTGAAAAGCAGGGAAGAGGAGCTCTTGAGAGAGATGTTTATGAGCACTCGAAAGCTCTGCCTGAAAAGCAGGGAAGAGGAGCTCTTGAGAGAGATGTTTATGAGCACATGAAAGCTCTACTTAAAAAGCAGGGAAGAAAAATTCTTTCGGGACAAGATCTTAAGTTAATCCTTAAATGGGTGCAAGTTATGGTCCCTATGGTGACTACCTCCTCAATTTTTTCGCGTGAACTTTGGGACAATGTGGGGGTAAAGTTATGGGATGCAGCTACCTCAGGAGATGAGGAAGCGCAGCGTATGCTCCCCAGTTGGAGAAAAATTTTTGAAACCGTAGAGGCACGGGAGCAAGATCGGCGGGACTCCGGGGAGGGAGCTCAGTCGCCCCCCCCACTCCGCCCGGCGGCCACTTTGTCTCAGTCACCTCACCCCCTCCCCTCTGCTGCGCCACGTGCCGCGCCGCCATCTTATGCGGCTACCGCCGCCGCGGCTGCCGCCGCTTCCGCCGCTTCTGCGCCGCCTCCATATTTTCTCTCGCACGCACCATCTGCGCCGCCATTAGCTTGTGCTGCCAGATATCCCCCGGAAGATGATCCCTTTGACCCGGGTCCGATTGACCCTGAAAAGAAACCTGATCTTTTTCCCCCTGACCCTCATGAAGTTTGGGGAGAGATAAAGCGCCAGGCGCTGAAGGAGGGGGAACTGGAAATAGCCAGAACTATAGTAGCCCCTGTTATATACCAAGGACGGGGGGGGGCTCAGGCTCAGTGGGAAGCGCTTTCTTTTGCGGTTATTAAGGAACTACGTCGTACAGTTACTGAACATGGATTGTCTTCCCCTTATTTTGCAAGCCTTTTATCTTCTGTATTTGATATGTATGTTATGACCCCACATGATTTAAAATCCCTTGCGCGGTTGTTATTAACCCCAACACAATATACAATGTGGGAGTCTCAGTGGAGAACGGGATTGCAAACAATTTTGCAGGGTTATGCAGGACATGCTAATGCCGCCTTAGCTGCATTAACTATAGAGCACCTCACAGGAACAGGGCAGTTTTCGGATCCGGCGGCCCAAGCTAGGAACATTCCTCGGGAAGCTCTAGAAGCAGGCCGAGAAGAAGCAAAGAAGGCCCTGCTGAGAGTCCCTGACTCTGGTAAGCCCCAAAAAGCATTTACTAGTATCACTCAGGAACCCCGTGAGCCCTATATGCAGTTTATAGATAGATTAAAACAAACCTTAGAGCGGCAAGTTGATAACGTACAAGCTCAGGAGATTTTGCTTCTTAAATTGGCTGTGGAAAATGCTAACACTGATTGTAAAAAGCTTTTGAAATCTCTTCCCAATCAGAACCCTACTTTAATTGAAATGGTGGAAGCCTGTAACAGAATTGGCACTATGGATCATAAATATGAGGCCATGGCTGCTGCTTTTGCGGCCATGCGCAGCCCGATGGGCGCCAACCCACAGCGAGACTGCTATGGGTGTGGAAAACCGGGACATCTTAAAAAAGACTGCTTTAGTGCCAAACGACCCCAAACACCTGGGGTTTGTTCCAAGTGCCAAAGAGGGCGCCACTATGCCAACCAATGTCGATCTAGATATGGCTCCCAAGGACGCCCCATACAGGGAAACCGATTGCAGAGCGCGGGACTGCGGCGCGCACAGACACAAGTTCCGCAGCCAGCCTCTGTCCAGCAACAGCAGGGAGCGCAGGAAACAGGAGTGTTTCCAGCCTCAGTCCAGCAACAGCAGGGAGCGCAGGCCTGGACCTGGCAACTGCCCACACAGTAACACTACTTGATTCCTCTATTCACTTACTGCCTACCAAAGTCGCAGGTCCTTTACCTCCCCGAACACAAGCATTATTATTAGGAAGGTCATCCACCACTCTGTCAGGACTTTTTGTATTGCCTGGAATAATCGATCCTGACAGTAATTCAGAAATCAAAATTATGGCCTGGACCCCGTTTCCTCCTTGTACAGTGCCAGAGGGAAGTCGTATCGCACAATTAATACTGATCCCTAAGGAGGACTATATCCCAATTCCTGACCAATCACTCCCGCAAAGACAGGGAAATTTTGGATCTACGGGAGAACCACAAATTTTATGGGTTCAAGCCATTTCACAAAAACGTCCTATATGCCAATGCACCCTCATTCGCGGAGGTCAGCAAGTCGTGTTAAGTGGAATCATTGATACAGGTGCAGACGTTACCGTTATTTCTCAAGCAAAATGGCCTTCTAGGTGGCCTTTAGCTGATGTCTCTCAGACATTAGCAGGAATCGGGGGGTGTGGAGCTAGCCACCAAAGCACAGAAATAATACAAGTTCAAAATTCAGAAGGACAAGTTGCCTCAGTCAAACCGTTTATCTTACCAGTACCTATGGTCTTGTGGGGGCGTGATGTCTTGTCCCAGTGGGGGATGTCTATCCAGACAAATTTTTAGGTGGGGCCATTGAGGGGCGTGAAACCCTAAAGTTAACCTGGAAAACTGATACCCCTATTTGGGTTGATCAATGGCCCCTGCCACTAGAAAAACTTCACGCCCTCCAAGAAATAGTTAATGAACAACTATCTATGGGACATATTGTACCCTCTGCAAGCCCCTGGAACTCGCCTGTTTTTGTAATCAAAAAACCGAACGGCAAGTGGAGTTTGCTCCATGACCTCCGGAAAATTAATGGCGCTATGGAAGACATGGGAGCCCTGCAACCCGGGCTTCTGTCACCTACCATGATCCCTCGAGATTGGCATTTAACTATCATAGACCTCAAAGATTGTTTTTTCAACATTCCATTGCATCCGGATGATGCTCCTAAATTTGCCTTTTCGGTCCCTAGCGTCAACATGCAAGCTCCTTTGCAAAGATATCATTGGGTTGTGCTACCACAGGGAATGAAAAATAGCCCTACAATATGTCAATGGTATGTGGCGAAAATACTTAGTCCTGTCAGAATTGTGGTACCTGCTGCATTGTTATATCATTATATGGATGACATTCTAGTGGCAGCACAACACTATGAGATCATGGAGAAAGCCGTAGCCCTTGTCATGGCTGCTGTAAAATCAGCAGACCTCTGTATTGCGCCAGAAAAAATTCAAAAAGTACCACCTTGGAAATACTTAGGATGGCGTATAAGAGCTCAAACTATTGCTCCGCAACCTTTACAAATACAGGTGAATATAAAAAATTTACATGATGTACAGAAACTGCTAGGAACGATCAATTGGGTCAGACCATTGTTAGGAATCACTAATGCAGATCTCAGTCCCTTATTCGAAATGCTTAAAGGAAGCTCAGATTTAAACGCTCCACGAAGTCTCAGTCCTGAAGCCATAGCTTCCTTGCATAAAGCTGCAGCAGCGATTACCTCCAGACAAGCGCATTGATGGGAACCAGAATTGCCTTTTCAATTAATCATCCTTAATCCTGCTCAACAGCCTCATGCACTTATTTTCCAATGGGACTGCCAGAAAACAGACCCTTTACTGATCATTGAATGGATCTTTTTGCCTAACCAAGCCACAAAGACTATTTCAACACAACATGAGATGTTTGCATCTTTAATTATCAGGGCTCGACAGCGATTACTTACCCTGGCAGGCACGGACTTTAGCCTTATATGTATGCCAGTAACAAGTGTTTGCCTGCAATGGTTGCAACAACAATCAGATGCACTAGGCATAGCTCTAACTGGCTATGCAGGCCAACTCACTTCTCATCCGCCTTCTCACAAACTGTTAAATGTTGATTTTCACCTTTTACCTATTCCAAAGCTGAGTAACCAACCTTTACAGGCTCTTACTGTTTTTACAGATGGCTCTGGGAGATCTCATAAGTCCGTTATCCTTTGGTGGGATGATCAACATCAGCGGTGGGAGTCTGATGTCAAAACTGTTCAAGGTTCTCCTCAAATAGTAGAATTGTCTGCAGTTGTTAGAGTTTTTCGTAAATGGTCTGTTCCTCTTAACATAATTACTGATTCTGCTTATGTTGCAGGAATTGTTAGCCGAGCCGAGGCTTCTGTATTACGAGATGTTTCTCACGCGGCACTGTTTAACTTGTTGCAGGAACTTATCTTCTTATTGGACTCTCGTCTTCACCCTTATTTCATTATGCATGTTAGATCTCACACTTCTCTACCAGGTTTTATCGCGGAAGGAAACCGGCAGGCTGACATGCTGACGTTACCAGTACAGGTATTACCAGACCGTGTAGCGCAAGCTAAGCTTAGTCATTCCTTTTTTCACCAAAATGCTGGAGGCTTAAAACGTCAATTTAACCTTACCTCACAACAAGCCCATAATATCATTGCGGTCTGTCCTGATTGTCAAAGACACTCTTTTCCTTCCATAGCAGGAGGAGTTAACCCCAGAGGTTTACAGAGTCTTCAACTCTGGCAAACAGATGTTACTCATTTTGCTGAATTTGGCCATTTAAAGTTTATTCATTGCTCTGTTGACACATTTTCGGGAATGTTATTTGCCTCCTGTCATACAGGAGAAAAAGCACGCGATGTGCAAAGACATCTAATGCGCGCTTTTGCCACTCTAGGGGTACCCTCTCAAATTAAAACAGACAATGGTCCTGCATATGTCTCTCAATCAGTGAAAACCTTTTTTACCTCTTGGGGAATTTCTCACATCACAGGCATCCCTCATTCTCCCACGGGTCAAGCTCTAATTGAACGCTCTCACCAAACCTTAAAACGCTTATTATTAAAACAAAAAGGGGGAATAGGAATAGGTGCTGCTACGCCAGAGGAGCGAATACAGAAAGCTTTATATGTTTTTAACTTTTTGAATTGTTCCCTATTAGATAATAATCCTCCAGTAGTTCGCCATTTCAGCACAAACAACCTTTTTGAACCCAAGGTTAAGCCGCCAGTATTGATCCGGGACCCAGAAACAGGTAAGATAATGGGACCCTATCCCCTTGTCACATGGGGAAGAGGCTATGCTTGTATTTCCACAGAAAGAGGCCATCGCTGGATTCCGGCAAAAAACGTGAGACCTTTCCGAGAGACACTACAGCAGTGTCCTGAAGACATTTCTGGTCCTGATCCTGCGACTGATATAGAAGACACTACCGATCAATAATTGAATGAACTCTGTTCCAGAGGTTGCAAAAATGGGCAAAAGAATAGTTGTTTTAATTGTTATTTTAATTGTGATTATTGCAAAGCCCATAGCTACTGGCTTTGATTTGCACAACATTGATCCTCGCACTAATGTGGACCAAAGTCAGAAAGGAATCACTAACAGCTCCGTACTACTGTTGGTAAAACAGGATGTCCTCGAGTTGGTCGGTCGCCGACCTTGGGAGGTACCAGTTAATTAAAACAAAAAAGGGGGAGATGTGGGTTGTCTGAATTTAGAGTTGATAAGCTAAGTTTTTGTATTTGGAGTTAATAAGTTAGTTTGCTATATGTTTGCTGTGTGTTTAAGGTTAAGTGTTGTAATAGTTGCGAGGTGTGGTGTGCTCGGGCAGGACTTGGAGGAGGGGAGCTTGTGGACAATAGCAGTGCCTGCACCCTGAGGTGGGAAGCAGCTTGTAAATACTGGTTAGACGCATTAACCACGAAATGGCCGATTTGTTGCCATGCGAACACTGACTGACCAACGTTCACACCTTAGCCAGCCTTCTGTCTGTCAAAGTGATTAGCCAATCAGCAATAAGACACGTGTGCCTTCTGATGTATAAAAAGGTGCTCACCGAGCAAATAAATTGGACACTTTGCTTGCATCCAGTTGCGTCCCCGTCTCTCAATCGTGGCAAGAGTTCCCTTGAACATTTTGGAAATGCCGGTGAAACTTTTTACATTCTCGCAAAGATTTCCAAATCCCCGACAAGATTTTTACACTTTCACGTCAAAATCTCTAAAACTCCAGTTGAGATTCTTATAAACAAGGTTGACATGTTTAGAGTTCCCTTGAACATTATGGAAATGCGGGTGAAACTTTTTACATTCTCGCAGATTTCCAAATCCCCGACAAGATTTTTACACTTTCATGTCAAAATCTCTAAAACTCCAGTTGAGATTCTTATAACCAAGGTTGACATGTTTAGAGTTCCCTTGAACATTTTGGAAATGCGGGTGAAACTTTTTACATTCTCGCAAAGATTTCCAAATCCCCGACACGATTTTTACAATTTCACGTCAAAATCTCTAAAACTCCAGTTGAGATTCTTATAACCAAGGTTGACATGTTTAGAGTTCCTTTGAACGTTTTGGAAATGCGGGTGAAACTTTTTACATTCTCGCAAAGATTTCCAAATCCCCGACACGATTTTTACACTTTCATATCAATATCGCTAAAACGCCAGTTGAGATTCTTAAAATCAATGTTGACATGTTTAGAGTTCCCTTGAACATTTTGGAAATGCGGGCGAAACTTTTTACATTCTCGCAAAGATTTCCAAATCCCCGACAAGATTTTTACACTTTCACGTCAAAATCTCTAAAACTCCAGTAAGATTCTTAAAATCAATGTGGACATGTTTAGAGTTCCCTTGAACATTTTGGAAATGCGGGTGAAAGTTTTTACATTCTCGCAAAGATTTCCAAATCCCCGACACGATTTTTACACGTTCACGTCAAAATCTCTAAAACTCCAGTTGAGATTCTTATAACCAAGGTTGACATGTTTAGAGTTCCTTTGAACGTTTTGGAAATGCGGGTGAAACTTTTTACATTCTCGCAAAGATTTCCAAATCCCCGACACGATTTTTACACTTTCATATCAATATCGCTAAAACGCCAGTTGAGATTCTTAAAATCAATGTTGACATGTTTAGAGTTCCTTTGAACGTTTTGGAAATGCGGGTGAAACTTTTTACATTCTCGCAAAGATTTCCAAATCCCCGACACGATTTTTACACGTTCACGTCAAAATCTCTAAAACTCCAGTTGAGATTCTTAAAATCAATGTTGACATGTTCAGAGTCCCTTGAACATTTTGGAAATGCGGGTGAAACTTTTTACATTCTCGCAAAGTTTTCTAAATCCCCGACACGATTTTTACACTTTCACGTCAAAATCTCTAAAACTCCAGTTGAGATTCTTAAAATCAATGTTGACATGTTTAGAGTTCCCTTGAACATTTTGGAAATGCCGGTGAAACTTTTTACATTCTCGCAAAGATTTCCAAATCCCCGACACGATTTTTACACTTTCACATCAAAATCTCTAAAACTCCAGTTGAGATTCTTAAAACCAAGGCTGACATGTTTAGAGTTCCCTTGAACATTTTGGAAATGCGGGTGAAACCTTTTACATTCTCGCAAAGATTTCCAAATCCCCGACAAGATTTTTACACTTTCACGTCAAAATCTCTAAAACTCCAGTTGAGATTCTTATAAACAAGGTTGACATGTTTAGAGTTCCCTTGAACATTTTGGAAATGCGGGTGAAACTTTTTACATTCTCGCAAAGATTTCCAAATCCCCGACAAGATTTTTACACTTTCATGTCAAAATCTCTAAAACTCCAGTTGAGATGCTTAAAACCAAGGTTGACATGTTTAGAGTTCCCTTGAACATTTTGGAAATGCGGGTGAAACTTTTTACATTCTCGCAAAGATTTCCAAATCCCCGACACGATTTTTACACTTTCACGTCAAAATCTCTAAAACTCCAGTTGAGATTATTATAACCAATGTTGACATGTTTAGAGTTCCCTTGAACATTTTGGAAATGCGGGTGAAACTTTTTACATTCTCGCAAAGATTTCCAAATCCCCGACACGATTTTTACACTTTCACGTCAAAATCTCTAAAACTCCCGTTGAGATTCTTAAAACCAAGGTTGACATGTTTAGAGTTCCCTTGAACATTTTGGAAATGCGGGTGAAACTTTTTACATTCTCGCAAAGATTTCCAAATCCCCGACAAGATTTTTACACTTTCACGTCAAAATCTCTAAAACTCCAGTTGAGATTCTTATAATCAATGTTGACATGTTTAGAGTTCCCTTGAACATTTTGGAAATGCGGGTGAAACTTTTTACATTCTCGCAAAGATTTCCAAATCCCCGACACGATTTTTACACTTTCATATCAATATCGCTAAAACGCCAGTTGAGATTCTTAAAATCAATGTTGACATGTTTAGAGTTCCCTTGAACATTTTGGAAATGCGGGTGAAACTTTTTACATTCTCGCAAAGATTTCCAAATCCCTGACAAGATTTTTACACTTTCACGCCAAAATCTCTAAAACTCCAGTTGAGATTCTTAAAATCAATGTTGACATGTTTAGAGTTCCCTTGAACATTTTGGAAATGCGGGTGAAACTTTTTACATTCTCGCAAAGATTTCCAAATCCCCGACACGATTTTTACACGTTCACGTCAAAATCTCTAAAACTCCAGTAAGATTCTTAAAATCAATGTTGACATGTTTAGAGTTCCTTTGAACGTTTTGGAAATGCGGGTGAAACTTTTTACATTCTCGCAAAGATTTCCAAATCCCCGACACGATTTTTACACGTTCACGTCAAAATCTCTAAAACTCCAGTTGAGATTCTTAAAATCAATGTTGACATGTTCAGAGTCCCTTGAACATTTTGGAAATGCGGGTGAAACTTTTTACATTATCGCAAAGTTTTCTAAATCCCCGACACGATTTTTACACTTTCACGTCAAAATCTCTAAAACTCCAGTTGAGATTCTTATAACCAAGGCTGACATGTTTAGAGTTCCCTTGAACATTTTGGAAATGCGGGTGAAACCTTTTACATTCTCGCAAAGATTTCCAAATCCCCGACAAGATTTTTACACTTTCACGTCAAAATCTCTAAAACTCCAGTTGAGATTCTTATAAACAAGGTTGACATGTTTAGAGTTCCCTTGAACATTTTGGAAATGCGGGTGAAACTTTTTACATTCTCGCAAAGATTTCCAAATCCCCGACAAGATTTTTACACTTTCATGTCAAAATCTCTAAAACTCCAGTTGAGATGCTTAAAACCAAGGTTGACATGTTTAGAGTTCCCTTGAACATTTTGGAAATGCGGGTGAAACTTTTTACATTCTCGCAAAGATTTCCAAATCCCCGACACGATTTTTACACTTTCACGTCAAAATCTCTAAAACTCCAGTTGAGATTATTATAACCAATGTTGACATGTTTAGAGTTCCCTTGAACATTTTGGAAATGCGGGTGAAACTTTTTACATTCTCGCAAAGATTTCCAAATCCCCGACACGATTTTTACACTTTCACGTCAAAATCTCTAAAACTCCCGTTGAGATTCTTAAAACCAAGGTTGACATGTTTAGAGTTCCCTTGAACATTTTGGAAATGCGGGTGAAACTTTTTACATTCTCGCAAAGATTTCCAAATCCCCGACAAGATTTTTACACTTTCACGTCAAAATCTCTAAAACTCCAGTTGAGATTCTTATAATCAATGTTGACATGTTTAGAGTTCCCTTGAACATTTTGGAAATGCGGGTGAAACTTTTTACATTCTCGCAAAGATTTCCAAATCCCCGACAAGATTTTTACACTTTCACGTCAATATCGCTAAAACGCCAGTTGAGATTCTTAAAATCAATGTTGACATGTTTAGAGTTCCCTTGAACATTTTGGAAATGCGGGTGAAACTTTTTACATTCTCGCAAAGATTTCCAAATCCCTGACAAGATTTTTACACTTTCAGGCCAAAATCTCTAAAACTCCAGTTGAGATTCTTAAAATCAATGTTGACATGTTTAGAGTTCCCTTGAACATTTTGGAAATGCGGGTGAAACTTTTTACATTCTCGCAAAGATTTCCAAATCCCCGACACGATTTTTACACGTTCACGTCAAAATCTCTAAAACTCCAGTAAGATTCTTAAAATCAATGTTGACATGTTTAGAGTTCCTTTGAACGTTTTGGAAATGCGGGTGAAACTTTTTACATTCTCGCAAAGATTTCCAAATCCCCGACACGATTTTTACACGTTCACGTCAAAATCTCTAAAACTCCAGTTGAGATTCTTAAAATCAATGTTGACATGTTCAGAGTCCCTTGAACATTTTGGAAATGCGGGTGAAACTTTTTACATTCTCGCAAAGATTTCCAAATCCCCGACACGATTTTTACACTTTCATATCAATATCGCTAAAACGCCAGTTGAGATTCTTAAAATCAATGTTGACATGTTTAGAGTTCCCTTGAACATTTTGGAAATGCGGGTGAAACTTTTTACATTCTCGCAAAGATTTCCAAATCCCTGACAAGATTTTTACACTTTCACGCCAAAATCTCTAAAACTCCAGTTGAGATTCTTAAAATCAATGTTGACATGTTTAGAGTTCCCTTGAACATTTTGGAAATGCGGGTGAAACTTTTTACATTCTCGCAAAGATTTCCAAATCCCCGACACGATTTTTACACGTTCACGTCAAAATCTCTAAAACTCCAGTAAGATTCTTAAAATCAATGTTGACATGTTTAGAGTTCCTTTGAACGTTTTGGAAATGCGGGTGAAACTTTTTACATTCTCGCAAAGATTTCCAAATCCCCGACACGATTTTTACACGTTCACGTCAAAATCTCTAAAACTCCAGTTGAGATTCTTAAAATCAATGTTGACATGTTCAGAGTCCCTTGAACATTTTGGAAATGCGGGTGAAACTTTTTACATTCTCGCAAAGATTTCCAAATCCCCGACACGATTTTAACACTTTCTCGTCAAAATCTCTAAAACTCCAGTTGAGATTCTTATAACCAAGGTTGACATGTTTAGAGTTCCCTTGAACATTTTGGAAATGCGGGTGAAACTTTTTACATTCTCGCAAAGATTTCCAAATCCCCGACAAGATTTTTACACTTTCACGTCAAAATCTCTAAAACTCCCGTTGAGATTCTTATAACCAAGGTTGACATGTTTAGAGTTCCCTTGAACATTTTGGAAATGCCGGTGAAACTTTTTACATTCTCGCAAAGATTTCCAAATCCCCGACACGATTTTTACACTTTCATATCAATATCGCTAAAACGCCAGTTGAGATTCTTAAAATCAATGTTGACATGTTTAGAGTTCCCTTGAACATTTTGGAAATGCGGGCGAAACTTTTTACATTCTCGCAAAGATTTCCAAATCCCTGAGAAGATTTTTACACGTTCACGGCAAAATCTCTAAAACTCCAGTAAGATTCTTAAAATCAATGTTGACATGTTTAGAGTTCCCTTGAACATTTTGGAAATGCGGGTGAAACTTTTTACATTCTCGCAAAGATTTCCAAATCCCCGACACGATTTTCACACGTTCACGTCAAAATCTCTAAAATTCCAGTTGAGATTCTTAAAACCAAGGTTGACATGTTTAGAGTTCCCTTGAACATTTTGGAAATGCCGGTGAAACTTTTTACATTCTCGCAAAGATTTCCAAATCCCCGACACGATTTTTACACTTTCACGTCAAAATCTCTAAAACTCCAGTTGAGATTCTTAAAACCAAGGCTGACATGTTTAGAGTTCCCTTGAACATTTTGGAAATGCCGGTGAAACTTTTTACATTCTCGCAAAGATTTCCAAATCCCCGACAAGATTTTTACACTTTCACGTCAAAATCTCTAAAACTCCAGTTGAGATTCTTATAAACAAGGTTGACATGTTTAGAGTTCCCTTGAACATTTTGGAAATGCGGGTGAAACTTTTTACATTCTCGCAAAGATTTCCAAATCCCCGACAAGATTTTTACACTTTCATGTCAAAATCTCTAAAACTCCAGTTGAGATGCTTAAAACCAAGGTTGACATGTTTAAAGTTCCCTTGAACATTTTGGAAATGCGGGTGAAACCTTTCACATTCTCGCAAAGATTTCCAAATCCCCGACACGATTTTAACACTTTCACGTCAAAATCTCTAAAACTCCAGTAAGATTCTTAAAATCAATGTGGACATGTTTAGAGTTCCCTTGAACATTTTGGAAATGCGGGTGAAACTTTTTACATTCTCGCAAAGATTTCCAAATCCCCGACACGATTTTTACACTTTCACGTCAAAATCTCTAAAACTCCCGTTGAGATTCTTAAAACCAAGGTTGACATGTTTAGAGTTCCCTTGAACATTTTGGAAATGCGGGTGAAACTTTTTACATTCTCGCAAAGATTTCCAAATCCCCGACAAGATTTTTACACTTTCACGTCAAAATCTCTAAAACTCCAGTTGAGATTCTTATAATCAATGTTGACATGTTTAGAGTTCCCTTGAACATTTTGGAAATGCGGGTGAAACTTTTTACATTCTCGCAAAGATTTCCAAATCCCCGACACGATTTTTACACTTTCATATCAATATCGCTAAAACGCCAGTTGAGATTCTTAAAATCAATGTTGACATGTTTAGAGTTCCCTTGAACATTTTGGAAATGCGGGTGAAACTTTTTACATTCTCGCAAAGATTTCCAAATCCCTGACAAGATTTTTACACTTTCACGCCAAAATCTCTAAAACTCCCGTTGAGATTCTTAAAATCAATGTTGACATGTTTAGAGTTCCCTTGAACATTTTGGAAATGCGGGTGAAACTTTTTACATTCTCGCAAAGATTTCCAAATCCCCGACACGATTTTTACACTTTCATATCAATATCGCTAAAACGCCAGTTGAGATTCTTAAAATCAATGTTGACATGTTTAGAGTTCCCTTGAACATTTTGGAAATGCGGGTGAAACTTTTTACATTCTCGCAAAGATTTCCAAATCCCTGACAAGATTTTTACACTTTCACGCCAAAATCTCTAAAACTCCAGTTGAGATTCTTAAAATCAATGTTGACATGTTTAGAGTTCCCTTGAACATTTTGGAAATGCGGGTGAAACTTTTTACATTCTCGCAAAGATTTCCAAATCCCCGACACGATTTTTACACGTTCACGTCAAAATCTCTAAAACTCCAGTAAGATTCTTAAAATCAATGTTGACATGTTTAGAGTTCCTTTGAACGTTTTGGAAATGCGGGTGAAACTTTTTACATTCTCGCAAAGATTTCCAAATCCCCGACACGATTTTTACACGTTCACGTCAAAATCTCTAAAACTCCAGTTGAGATTCTTAAAATCAATGTTGACATGTTCAGAGTCCCTTGAACATTTTGGAAATGCGGGTGAAACTTTTTACATTATCGCAAAGTTTTCTAAATCCCCGACACGATTTTTACACTTTCACGTCAAAATCTCTAAAACTCCAGTTGAGATTCTTAAAACCAAGGCTGACATGTTTAGAGTTCCCTTGAACATTTTGGAAATGCGGGTGAAACCTTTTACATTCTCGCAAAGATTTCCAAATCCCCGACAAGATTTTTACACTTTCACGTCAAAATCTCTAAAACTCCAGTTGAGATTCTTATAAACAAGGTTGACATGTTTAGAGTTCCCTTGAACATTTTGGAAATGCGGGTGAAACTTTTTACATTCTCGCAAAGATTTCCAAATCCCCGACAAGATTTTTACACTTTCATGTCAAAATCTCTAAAACTCCAGTTGAGATGCTTAAAACCAAGGTTGACATGTTTAGAGTTCCCTTGAACATTTTGGAAATGCGGGTGAAACTTTTTACATTCTCGCAAAGATTTCCAAATCCCCGACACGATTTTTACACTTTCACGTCAAAATCTCTAAAACTCCAGTTGAGATTATTATAACCAATGTTGACATGTTTAGAGTTCCCTTGAACATTTTGGAAATGCGGGTGAAACTTTTTACATTCTCGCAAAGATTTCCAAATCCCCGACACGATTTTTACACTTTCATATCAATATCGCTAAAACGCCAGTTGAGATTCTTAAAATCAATGTTGACATGTTTAGAGTTCCCTTGAACATTTTGGAAATGCGGGTGAAACTTTTTACATTCTCGCAAAGATTTCCAAATCCCCGACACGATTTTTACACGTTCACGTCAAAATCTCTAAAACTCCAGTTGAGATTCTTATAACCAAGGTTGACATGTTTAGAGTTCCTTTGAACGTTTTGGAAATGCGGGTGAAACTTTTTACATTCTCGCAAAGATTTCCAAATCCCCGACACGATTTTTACACGTTCACGTCAAAATCTCTAAAACTCCAGTAAGATTCTTAAAATCAATGTTGACATGTTTAGAGTTCCTTTGAACGTTTTGGAAATGCGGGTGAAACTTTTTACATTCTCGCAAAGATTTCCAAATCCCCGACACGATTTTTACACGTTCACGTCAAAATCTCTAAAACTCCAGTTGAGATTCTTAAAATCAATGTTGACATGTTCAGAGTCCCTTGAACATTTTGGAAATGCGGGTGAAACTTTTTACATTCTCGCAAAGATTTCCAAATCCCCGACACGATTTTTACACTTTCATATCAATATCGCTAAAACGCCAGTTGAGATTCTTAAAATCAATGTTGACATGTTTAGAGTTCCCTTGAACATTTTGGAAATGCGGGTGAAACTTTTTACATTCTCGCAAAGATTTCCAAATCCCTGACAAGATTTTTACACTTTCACGCCAAAATCTCTAAAACTCCAGTTGAGATTCTTAAAATCAATGTTGACATGTTTAGAGTTCCCTTGAACATTTTGGAAATGCGGGTGAAACTTTTTACATTCTCGCAAAGATTTCCAAATCCCCGACACGATTTTTACACGTTCACGTCAAAATCTCTAAAACTCCAGTAAGATTCTTAAAATCAATGTTGACATGTTTAGAGTTCCTTTGAACGTTTTGGAAATGCGGGTGAAACTTTTTACATTCTCGCAAAGATTTCCAAATCCCCGACACGATTTTTACACGTTCACGTCAAAATCTCTAAAACTCCAGTTGAGATTCTTAAAATCAATGTTGACATGTTCAGAGTCCCTTGAACATTTTGGAAATGCGGGTGAAACTTTTTACATTATCGCAAAGTTTTCTAAATCCCCGACACGATTTTTACACTTTCACGTCAAAATCTCTAAAACTCCAGTTGAGATTCTTAAAACCAAGGCTGACATGTTTAGAGTTCCCTTGAACATTTTGGAAATGCGGGTGAAACCTTTTACATTCTCGCAAAGATTTCCAAATCCCCGACAAGATTTTTACACTTTCACGTCAAAATCTCTAAAACTCCAGTTGAGATTCTTATAAACAAGGTTGACATGTTTAGAGTTCCCTTGAACATTTTGGAAATGCGGGTGAAACTTTTTACATTCTCGCAAAGATTTCCAAATCCCCGACAAGATTTTTACACTTTCATGTCAAAATCTCTAAAACTCCAGTTGAGATGCTTAAAACCAAGGTTGACATGTTTAGAGTTCCCTTGAACATTTTGGAAATGCGGGTGAAACTTTTTACATTCTCGCAAAGATTTCCAAATCCCCGACACGATTTTTACACTTTCACGTCAAAATCTCTAAAACTCCAGTTGAGATTATTATAACCAATGTTGACATGTTTAGAGTTCCCTTGAACATTTTGGAAATGCGGGTGAAACTTTTTACATTCTCGCAAAGATTTCCAAATCCCCGACACGATTTTTACACTTTCATATCAATATCGCTAAAACGCCAGTTGAGATTCTTAAAATCAATGTTGACATGTTTAGAGTTCCCTTGAACATTTTGGAAATGCGGGTGAAACTTTTTACATTCTCGCAAAGATTTCCAAATCCCCGACACGATTTTTACACGTTCACGTCAAAATCTCTAAAACTCCAGTTGAGATTCTTATAACCAAGGTTGACATGTTTAGAGTTCCTTTGAACGTTTTGGAAATGCGGGTGAAACTTTTTACATTCTCGCAAAGATTTCCAAATCCCCGACACGATTTTTACACGTTCACGTCAAAATCTCTAAAACTCCAGTAAGATTCTTAAAATCAATGTTGACATGTTTAGAGTTCCTTTGAACGTTTTGGAAATGCGGGTGAAACTTTTTACATTCTCGCAAAGATTTCCAAATCCCCGACACGATTTTTACACGTTCACGTCAAAATCTCTAAAACTCCAGTTGAGATTCTTAAAATCAATGTTGACATGTTCAGAGTCCCTTGAACATTTTGGAAATGCGGGTGAAACTTTTTACATTCTCGCAAAGATTTCCAAATCCCCGACACGATTTTTACACTTTCATATCAATATCGCTAAAACGCCAGTTGAGATTCTTAAAATCAATGTTGACATGTTTAGAGTTCCCTTGAACATTTTGGAAATGCGGGTGAAACTTTTTACATTCTCGCAAAGATTTCCAAATCCCTGACAAGATTTTTACACTTTCACGCCAAAATCTCTAAAACTCCAGTTGAGATTCTTAAAATCAATGTTGACATGTTTAGAGTTCCCTTGAACATTTTGGAAATGCGGGTGAAACTTTTTACATTCTCGCAAAGATTTCCAAATCCCCGACACGATTTTTACACGTTCACGTCAAAATCTCTAAAACTCCAGTAAGATTCTTAAAATCAATGTTGACATGTTTAGAGTTCCTTTGAACGTTTTGGAAATGCGGGTGAAACTTTTTACATTCTCGCAAAGATTTCCAAATCCCCGACACGATTTTTACACGTTCACGTCAAAATCTCTAAAACTCCAGTTGAGATTCTTAAAATCAATGTTGACATGTTCAGAGTCCCTTGAACATTTTGGAAATGCGGGTGAAACTTTTTACATTCTCGCAAAGATTTCCAAATCCCCGACACGATTTTAACACTTTCTCGTCAAAATCTCTAAAACTCCAGTTGAGATTCTTATAACCAAGGTTGACATGTTTAGAGTTCCCTTGAACATTTTGGAAATGCGGGTGAAACTTTTTACATTCTCGCAAAGATTTCCAAATCCCCGACAAGATTTTTACACTTTCACGTCAAAATCTCTAAAACTCCAGTTGAGATTCTTATAACCAAGGTTGACATGTTTAGAGTTCCCTTGAACATTTTGGAAATGCCGGTGAAACTTTTTACATTCTCGCAAAGATTTCCAAATCCCCGACACGATTTTTACACTTTCATATCAATATCGCTAAAACGCCAGTTGAGATTCTTAAAATCAATGTTGACATGTTTAGAGTTCCCTTGAACATTTTGGAAATGCGGGCGAAACTTTTTACATTCTCGCAAAGATTTCCAAATCCCTGAGAAGATTTTTACACGTTCACGGCAAAATCTCTAAAACTCCAGTAAGATTCTTAAAATCAATGTTGACATGTTTAGAGTTCCCTTGAACATTTTGGAAATGCGGGTGAAACTTTTTACATTCTCGCAAAGATTTCCAAATCCCCGACACGATTTTCACACTTTCACGTCAAAATCTCTAAAACTCCAGTTGAGATTCTTAAAACCAAGGCTGACATGTTTAGAGTTCCCTTGAACATTTTGGAAATGCCGGTGAAACTTTTTACATTCTCGCAAAGATTTCCAAATCCCCGACAAGATTTTTACACTTTCACGTCAAAATCTCTAAAACTCCAGTTGAGATTCTTATAAACAAGGTTGACATGTTTAGAGTTCCCTTGAACATTTTGGAAATGCGGGTGAAACTTTTTACATTCTCGCAAAGATTTCCAAATCCCCGACAAGATTTTTACACTTTCATGTCAAAATCTCTAAAACTCCAGTTGAGATGCTTAAAACCAAGGTTGACATGTTTAGAGTTCCCTTGAACATTTTGGAAATGCGGGTGAAACCTTTCACATTCTCGCAAAGATTTCCAAATCCCCGACACGATTTTAACACTTTCACGTCAAAATCTCTAAAACTCCAGTAAGATTCTTAAAATCAATGTGGACATGTTTAGAGTTCCCTTGAACATTTTGGAAATGCGGGTGAAACTTTTTACATTCTCGCAAAGATTTCCAAATCCCCGACACGATTTTTACACGTTCACGTCAAAATCTCTAAAACTCCAGTTGAGATTCTTATAACCAAGGTTGACATGTTTAGAGTTCCTTTGAACGTTTTGGAAATGCGGGTGAAACTTTTTACATTCTCGCAAAGATTTCCAAATCCCCGACACGATTTTTACACTTTCATATCAATATCGCTAAAACGCCAGTTGAGATTCTTAAAATCAATGTTGACATGTTTAGAGTTCCTTTGAACGTTTTGGAAATGCGGGTGAAACTTTTTACATTCTCGCAAAGATTTCCAAATCCCCGACACGATTTTTACACTTTCATATCAATATCGCTAAAACGCCAGTTGAGATTCTTAAAATCAATGTTGACATGTTCAGAGTTCCCTTGAACATTTTGGAAATGCGGGTGAAACTTTTTACATTCTCGCAAAGATTTCCAAATCCCCGACAAGATTTTTACACTTTCACGCCAAAATCTCTAAAACTCCAGTTGAGATTCTTAAAATCAATGTTGACATGTTTAGAGTTCCCTTGAACATTTTGGAAATGCGGGTGAAACTTTTTACATTCTCGCAAAGATTTCCAAATCCCCGACACGATTTTTACACGTTCACGTCAAAATCTCTAAAACTCCAGCTGAGATTCTTATAACCAAGGTTGACATGTTTAGAGTTCCTTTGAACGTTTTGGAAATGCGAGTGAAACTTTTTACATTCTCGCAAAGATTTCCAAATCCCCGACACGATTTTTACACTTTCATATCAATATCGCTAAAACGCCAGTTGAGATTCTTAAAATCAATGTTGACATGTTTAGAGTTCCTTTGAACGTTTTGGAAATGCGGGTGAAACTTTTTACATTCTCGCAAAGATTTCCAAATCCCCGACAAGATTTTTACACTTTCACGTCAAAATCTCTAAAACTCCAGTTGAGATTCTTAAAATCAATGTTGACATGTTCAGAGTCCCTTGAACATTTTGGAAATGCGGGTGAAACTTTTTACATTCTCGCAAAGATTTCCAAATCCCTGACACGATTTTTACACTTTCATATCAATATCGCTAAAACGCCAGTTGAGATTCTTAAAATCAATGTTGACATGTTCAGAGTTCCCTTGAACATTTTGGAAATGCGGGTGAAACTTTTTACATTCTCGCAAAGATTTCCAAATCCCTGACAAGATTTTTACACTTTCACGCCAAAATCTCTAAAACTCCAGTTGAGATTCTTAAAATCAATGTTGACATGTTTAGAGTTCCCTTGAACATTTTGGAAATGCGGGTGAAACTTTTTACATTCTCGCAAAGATTTCCAAATCCCCGACACGATTTTTACACTTTCATATCAATATCGCTAAAACGCCAGTTGAGATTCTTAAAATCAATGTTGACATGTTTAGAGTTCCCTTGAACATTTTGGAAATGCGGGTGACTTTTTACATTCTCGCAAAGATTTCCAAATCCCTGAGAAGATTTTTACACGTTCACGTCAAAATCTCTAAAACTCCAGTTGAGATGCTTAAAATCAATGTTGACATGTTTAGAGTTCCCTTGAACATTTTAGAAATGCGGGCGAAACTTTTTACATTCTCGCAAAGATTTCCAAATCCCCGACAAGATTTTTACACTTTCACGTCAAAATCTCTAAAACTCCAGTAAGATTCTTAAAATCATTGTGGACATGTTTAGAGTTCCCTTGAACATTTTGGAAATGCGGGTGAAACTTTTTACATTCTCGCAAAGATTTCCAAATCCCCGACACGATTTTTACACTTTCACGTCAAAATCTCTAAAACTCCAGTTGAGATTCTTAAAACCAAGGCTGACATGTTTAGAGTTCCCTTGAACATTTTGGAAATGCCGGTGAAACTTTTTACATTCTCGCAAAGATTTCCAAATCCCCGACACGATTTTTACACGTTCACGTCAAAATCTCTAAAACTCCAGTTGAGATTCTTATAACCAAGGTTGACATGTTTAGAGTTCCTTTGAACGTTTTGGAAATGCGGGTGAAACTTTTTACATTCTCGCAAAGATTTCCAAATCCCCGACACGATTTTTACACTTTCATATCAATATCGCTAAAACGCCAGTTGAGATTCTTAAAATCAATGTTGACATGTTTAGAGTTCTTTGAACGTTTTGGAAATGCGGGTGAAACTTTTTACATTCTCGCAAAGATTTCCAAATCCCCGACACGATTTTTACACGTTCACGTCAAAATCTCTAAAACTCCAGTTGAGATTCTTAAAATCAATGTTGACATGTTCAGAGTCCCTTGAACATTTTGGAAATGCGGGTGAAACTTTTTACATTCTCGCAAAGATTTCCAAATCCCCGACACGATTTTTACACTTTCATATCAATATCGCTAAAACGCCAGTTGAGATTCTTAAAATCAATGTTGACATGTTTAGAGTTCCCTTGAACGTTTTGGAAATGCGGGTGAAACTTTTTACATTCTCGCAAAGATTTCCAAATCCCTGACAAGATTTTTACACTTTCACGCCAAAATCTCTAAAACTCCAGTTGAGATTCTTAAAATCAATGTTGACATGTTTAGAGTTCCCTTGAACATTTTGGAAATGCGAGCGAAACTTTTTACATTCTCGCAAAGATTTCCAAATCCCCGACACGATTTTTACACGTTCACGTCAAAATCTCTAAAACTCCAGTAAGATTCTTAAAATCAATGTTGACATGTTTAGAGTTCCTTTGAACGTTTTGGAAATGCGGGTGAAACTTTTTACATTCTCGCAAAGATTTCCAAATCCCCGACACGATTTTTACACGTTCACGTCAAAATCTCTAAAACTCCAGTTGAGATTCTTAAAATCAATGTTGACATGTTCAGAGTCCCTTGAACATTTTGGAAATGCGGGTGAAACTTTTTACATTCTCGCAAAGATTTCTAAATCCCCGACACGATTTTAACACTTTCTCGTCAAAATCTCTAAAACTCCAGTTGAGATTCTTATAACCAAGGTTGACATGTTTAGAGTTCCCTTGAACATTTTGGAAATGCGGGTGAAACTTTTTACATTCTCGCAAAGATTTCCAAATCCCCGACAAGATTTTTACACTTTCATGTCAAAATCTCTAAAACTCCCGTTGAGATTCTTATAACCAAGGTTGACATGTTTAGAGTTCCCTTGAACATTTTGGAAATGCGGATGAAACTTTTTACATTCTCGCAAAGATTTCCAAATCCCCGACACGATTTTTACACTTTCATATCAATATCGCTAAAACGCCAGTTGAGATTCTTAAAATCAATGTTGACATGTTTAGAGTTCCCTTGAACATTTTGGAAATGCGGGTGACTTTTTACATTCTCGCAAAGATTTCCAAATCCCTGAGAAGATTTTTACACGTTCATGTCAAAATCTCTAAAACTCCAGTTGAGATGCTTAAAATCAATGTTGACATGTTTAGAGTTCCCTTGAACATTTTGGAAATGCGGGCGAAACTTTTTGCATTCTCGCAAAGATTTCCAAATCCCCGACAAGATTTTTACACTTTCACGTCAAAATCTCTAAAACTCCAGTAAGATTCTTAAAATCAATGTGGACATGTTTAGAGTTCCCTTGAACATTTTGGAAATGCGGGTGAAACTTTTTACATTCTCGCAAAGATTTCCAAATCCCCGACAAGATTTTTACACTTTCACGTCAAAATCTCTAAAAGTCCAGTTGAGATTCTTATAACCAAGGTTGACATGTTTAGAGTTCCCTTGAACATTTTGGAAATGCGGGTGAAACTTTTTACATTCTCGCAAAGATTTCCAAATCCCCGACACGATTTTTACACTTTCATATCAATATCGCTAAAACGCCAGTTGAGATTCTTAAAATCAATGTTGACATGTTCAGAGTTCCCTTGAACATTTTGGAAATGCGGGTGAAACTTTTTACATTCTCGCAAAGATTTCCAAATCCCCGACACGATTTTTACACTTTCATATCAATATCGCTAAAACGCCAGTTGAGATTCTTAAAATCAATGTTGACATGTTTAGAGTTCCTTTGAACGTTTTGGAAATGCGGGTGAAACTTTTTACATTCTCGCAAAGATTTCCAAATCCCCGACAAGATTTTTACACTTTCACGTCAAAATCTCTAAAACTCCAGTTGAGATTCTTAAAATCAATGTTGACATGTTCAGAGTCCCTTGAACATTTTGGAAATGCGGGTGAAACTTTTTACATTCTCGCAAAGATTTCCAAATCCCTGACACGATTTTTACACTTTCATATCAATATCGCTAAAACGCCAGTTGAGATTCTTAAAATCAATGTTGACATGTTTAGAGTTCCCTTGAACATTTTGGAAATGCGGGTGAAACTTTTTACATTCTCGCAAAGATTTCCAAATCCCTGACAAGATTTTTACACTTTCACGCCAAAATCTCTAAAACTCCAGTTGAGATTCTTAAAATCAATGTTGACATGTTTAGAGTTCCCTTGAACATTTTGGAAATGCGGGTGAAACTTTTTACATTCTCGCAAAGATTTCCAAATCCCCGACACGATTTTTACACGTTCACGTCAAAATCTCTAAAACTCCAGTAAGATTCTTAAAATCAATGTTGACATGTTTAGAGTTCCTTTGAACGTTTTGGAAATGCGGGTGAAACTTTTTACATTCTCGCAAAGATTTCCAAATCCCCGACACGATTTTTACACTTTCACGTCAAAATCTCTGAAACTCCAGTTGAGATTCTTAAAATCAATGTTGACATGTTCAGAGTCCCTTGAACATTTTGGAAATGCGGGTGAAACTTTTTACATTATCGCAAAGTTTTCTAAATCCCCGACACGATTTTAACACTTTCTCGTCAAAATCTCTAAAACTCCAGTTGAGATTCTTATAACCAAGGTTGACATGTTTAGAGTTCCCTTGAACATTTTGGAAATGCGGGTGAAACTTTTTACATTCTCGCAAAGATTTCCAAATCCCCGACAAGATTTTTACACTTTCACGTCAAAATCTCTAAAACTCCAGTTGAGATTCTTATAACCAAGGTTGACATGTTTAGAGTTCCCTTGAACATTTTGGAAATGCGGGTGAAACTTTTTACATTCTCGCAAAGATTTCCAAATCCCCGACACGATTTTTACACTTTCATATCAATATCGCTAAAACGCCAGTTGAGATTCTTAAAATCAATGTTGACATGTTTAGAGTTCCCTTGAACATTTTGGAAATGCGGGTGACTTTTTACATTCTCGCAAAGATTTCCAAATCCCTGAGAAGATTTTTACACGTTCACGTCAAAATCTCTAAAACTCCAGTTGAGATGCTTAAAATCAATGTTGACATGTTTAGAGTTCCCTTGAACATTTTAGAAATGCGGGCGAAACTTTTTACATTCTCGCAAAGATTTCCAAATCCCCGACACGATTTTTACACTTTCACGTCAAAATCTCTAAAACTCCAGTTGAGATTATTATAACCAATGTTGACATGTTTAGAGTTCCCTTGAACATTTTGGAAATGCGGGTGAAACTTTTTACATTCTCGCAAAGATTTCCAAATCCCCGACACGATTTTTACACTTTCACGTCAAAATCTCTAAAACTCCCGTTGAGATTCTTAAAACCAAGGTTGACATGTTTAGAGTTCCCTTGAACATTTTGGAAATGCGGGTGAAACTTTTTACATTCTCGCAAAGATTTCCAAATCCCCGACAAGATTTTTACACTTTCACGTCAAAATCTCTAAAACTCCAGTTGAGATTCTTATAATCAATGTTGACATGTTTAGAGTTCCCTTGAACATTTTGGAAATGCGGGTGAAACTTTTTACATTCTCGCAAAGATTTCCAAATCCCCGACACGATTTTTACACTTTCATATCAATATCGCTAAAACGCCAGTTGAGATTCTTAAAATCAATGTTGACATGTTTAGAGTTCCCTTGAACATTTTGGAAATGCGGGTGAAACTTTTTACATTCTCGCAAAGATTTCCAAATCCCCGACACGATTTTTACACGTTCACGTCAAAATCTCTAAAACTCCAGTAAGATTCTTAAAATCAATGTTGACATGTTTAGAGTTCCTTTGAACGTTTTGGAAATGCGGGTGAAACTTTTTACATTCTCGCAAAGATTTCCAAATCCCCGACACGATTTTTACACGTTCACGTCAAAATCTCTAAAACTCCAGTTGAGATTCTTAAAATCAATGTTGACATGTTCAGAGTCCCTTGAACATTTTGGAAATGCGGGTGAAACTTTTTACATTCTCGCAAAGATTTCCAAATCCCCGACACGATTTTTACACTTTCATATCAATATCGCTAAAACGCCAGTTGAGATTCTTAAAATCAATGTTGACATGTTTAGAGTTCCCTTGAACATTTTGGAAATGCGGGTGAAACTTTTTACATTCTCGCAAAGATTTCCAAATCCCTGACAAGATTTTTACACTTTCACGCCAAAATCTCTAAAACTCCAGTTGAGATTCTTAAAATCAATGTTGACATGTTTAGAGTTCCCTTGAACATTTTGGAAATGCGGGTGAAACTTTTTACATTCTCGCAAAGATTTCCAAATCCCCGACACGATTTTTACACGTTCACGTCAAAATCTCTAAAACTCCAGTAAGATTCTTAAAATCAATGTTGACATGTTTAGAGTTCCTTTGAACGTTTTGGAAATGCGGGTGAAACTTTTTACATTCTCGCAAAGATTTCCAAATCCCCGACACGATTTTTACACGTTCACGTCAAAATCTCTAAAACTCCAGTTGAGATTCTTAAAATCAATGTTGACATGTTCAGAGTCCCTTGAACATTTTGGAAATGCGGGTGAAACTTTTTACATTCTCGCAAAGATTTCCAAATCCCCGACACGATTTTAACACTTTCTCGTCAAAATCTCTAAAACTCCAGTTGAGATTCTTATAACCAAGGTTGACATGTTTAGAGTTCCCTTGAACATTTTGGAAATGCGGGTGAAACTTTTTACATTCTCGCAAAGATTTCCAAATCCCCGACAAGATTTTTACACTTTCACGTCAAAATCTCTAAAACTCCCGTTGAGATTCTTATAACCAAGGTTGACATGTTTAGAGTTCCCTTGAACATTTTGGAAATGCCGGTGAAACTTTTTACATTCTCGCAAAGATTTCCAAATCCCCGACACGATTTTTACACTTTCATATCAATATCGCTAAAACGCCAGTTGAGATTCTTAAAATCAATGTTGACATGTTTAGAGTTCCCTTGAACATTTTGGAAATGCGGGCGAAACTTTTTACATTCTCGCAAAGATTTCCAAATCCCTGAGAAGATTTTTACACGTTCACGGCAAAATCTCTAAAACTCCAGTAAGATTCTTAAAATCAATGTTGACATGTTTAGAGTTCCCTTGAACATTTTGGAAATGCGGGTGAAACTTTTTACATTCTCGCAAAGATTTCCAAATCCCCGACACGATTTTCACACGTTAACGTCAAAATCTCTAAAATTCCAGTTGAGATTCTTAAAACCAAGGTTGACATGTTTAGAGTTCCCTTGAACATTTTGGAAATGCCGGTGAAACTTTTTACATTCTCGCAAAGATTTCCAAATCCCCGACACGATTTTTACACTTTCACGTCAAAATCTCTAAAACTCCAGTTGAGATTCTTAAAACCAAGGCTGACATGTTTAGAGTTCCCTTGAACATTTTGGAAATGCCGGTGAAACTTTTTACATTCTCGCAAAGATTTCCAAATCCCCGACAAGATTTTTACACTTTCACGTCAAAATCTCTAAAACTCCAGTTGAGATTCTTATAAACAAGGTTGACATGTTTAGAGTTCCCTTGAACATTTTGGAAATGCGGGTGAAACTTTTTACATTCTCGCAAAGATTTCCAAATCCCCGACAAGATTTTTACACTTTCATGTCAAAATCTCTAAAACTCCAGTTGAGATGCTTAAAACCAAGGTTGACATGTTTAGAGTTCCCTTGAACATTTTGGAAATGCGGGTGAAACCTTTCACATTCTCGCAAAGATTTCCAAATCCCCGACACGATTTTAACACTTTCACGTCAAAATCTCTAAAACTCCAGTACGATTCTTAAAATCAATGTGGACATGTTTAGAGTTCCCTTGAACATTTTGGAAATGCGGGTGAAACTTTTTACATTCTCGCAAAGATTTCCAAATCCCCGACACGATTTTTACACGTTCACGTCAAAATCTCTAAAACTCCAGTTGAGATTCTTATAACCAAGGTTGACATGTTTAGAGTTCCTTTGAACGTTTTGGAAATGCGGGTGAAACTTTTTACATTCTCGCAAAGATTTCCAAATCCCCGACACGATTTTTACACTTTCATATCAATATCGCTAAAACGCCAGTTGAGATTCTTAAAATCAATGTTGACATGTTTAGAGTTCCCTTGAACATTTTGGAAATGCGGGTGAAACTTTTTACATTCTCGCAAAGATTTCCAAATCCCCGACACGATTTTTACACGTTCACGTCAAAATCTCTAAAACTCCAGCTGAGATTCTTATAACCAAGGTTGACATGTTTAGAGTTCCTTTGAACGTTTTGGAAATGCGAGTGAAACTTTTTACATTCTCGCAAAGATTTCCAAATCCCCGACACGATTTTTACACTTTCATATCAATATCGCTAAAACGCCAGTTGAGATTCTTAAAATCAATGTTGACATGTTTAGAGTTCCTTTGAACGTTTTGGAAATGCGGGTGAAACTTTTTACATTCTCGCAAAGATTTCCAAATCCCCGACAAGATTTTTACACTTTCACGTCAAAATCTCTAAAACTCCAGTTGAGATTCTTAAAATCAATGTTGACATGTTCAGAGTCCCTTGAACATTTTGGAAATGCGGGTGAAACTTTTTACATTCTCGCAAAGATTTCCAAATCCCTGACACGATTTTTACACTTTCATATCAATATCGCTAAAACGCCAGTTGAGATTCTTAAAATCAATGTTGACATGTTCAGAGTTCCCTTGAACATTTTGGAAATGCGGGTGAAACTTTTTACATTCTCGCAAAGATTTCCAAATCCCTGACAAGATTTTTACACTTTCACGCCAAAATCTCTAAAACTCCAGTTGAGATTCTTAAAATCAATGTTGACATGTTTAGAGTTCCCTTGAACATTTTGGAAATGCGGGTGAAACTTTTTACATTCTCGCAAAGATTTCCAAATCCCCGACACGATTTTTACACGTTCACGTCAAAATCTCTAAAACTCCAGTAAGATTCTTAAAATCAATGTTGACATGTTTAGAGTTCCTTTGAACGTTTTGGAAATGCGGGTGAAACTTTTTACATTCTCGCAAAGATTTCCAAATCCCCGACACGATTTTTACACTTTCACGTCAAAATCTCTGAAACTCCAGTTGAGATTCTTAAAATCAATGTTGACATGTTCAGAGTCCCTTGAACATTTTGGAAATGCGGGTGAAACTTTTTACATTATCGCAAAGTTTTCTAAATCCCCGACACGATTTTAACACTTTCTCGTCAAAATCTCTAAAACTCCAGTTGAGATTCTTATAACCAAGGTTGACATGTTTAGAGTTCCCTTGAACATTTTGGAAATGCGGGTGAAACTTTTTACATTCTCGCAAAGATTTCCAAATCCCCGACAAGATTTTTACACTTTCACGTCAAAATCTCTAAAACTCCCGTTGAGATTCTTATAACCAAGGTTGACATGTTTAGAGTTCCCTTGAACATTTTGGAAATGCGGGTGAAACTTTTTACATTCTCGCAAAGATTTCCAAATCCCTGACAAGATTTTTACACTTTCACGCCAAAATCTCTAAAACTCCAGTTGAGATTCTTAAAATCAATGTTGACATGTTTAGAGTTCCTTTGAACGTTTTGGAAATGCGAGTGAAACTTTTTACATTCTCGCAAAGATTTCCAAATCCCCGACACGATTTTTACACTTTCATATCAATATCGCTAAAACGCCAGTTGAGATTCTTAAAATCAATGTTGACATGTTTAGAGTTCCTTTGAACGTTTTGGAAATGCGGGTGAAACTTTTTACATTCTCGCAAAGATTTCCAAATCCCCGACAAGATTTTTACACTTTCACGTCAAAATCTCTAAAACTCCAGTTGAGATTCTTAAAATCAATGTTGACATGTTCAGAGTCCCTTGAACATTTTGGAAATGCGGGTGAAACTTTTTACATTCTCGCAAAGATTTCCAAATCCCTGACAAGATTTTTACACTTTCACGCCAAAATCTCTAAAACTCCAGTTGAGATTCTTAAAATCAATGTTGACATGTTTAGAGTTCCTTTGAACGTTTTGGAAATGCGAGTGAAACTTTTTACATTCTCGCAAAGATTTCCAAATCCCCGACACGATTTTTACACTTTCATATCAATATCGCTAAAACGCCAGTTGAGATTCTTAAAATCAATGTTGACATGTTTAGAGTTCCTTTGAACGTTTTGGAAATGCGGGTGAAACTTTTTACATTCTCGCAAAGATTTCCAAATCCCCGACACGATTTTTACACTTTCATATCAATATCGCTAAAACGCCAGTTGAGATTCTTAAAATCAATGTTGACATGTTTAGAGTTCCCTTGAACATTTTGGAAATGCGGGTGACTTTTTACATTCTCGCAAAGATTTCCAAATCCCTGAGAAGATTTTTACACGTTCACGTCAAAATCTCTAAAACTCCAGTTGAGATGCTTAAAATCAATGTTGACATGTTTAGAGTTCCCTTGAACATTTTAGAAATGCGGGCGAAACTTTTTACATTCTCGCAAAGATTTCCAAATCCCCGACAAGATTTTTACACTTTCACGTCAAAATCTCTAAAACTCCAGTAAGATTCTTAAAATCAATGTGGACATGTTTAGAGTTCCCTTGAACATTTTGGAAATGCGGGTGAAACTTTTTACATTCTCGCAAAGATTTCCAAATCCCCGACACGATTTTTACACGTTCACGTCAAAATCTCTAAAATTCCAGTTGAGATTCTTAAAACCAAGGTTGACATGTTTAGAGTTCCCTTGAACATTTTGGAAATGCCGGTGAAACTTTTTACATTCTCGCAAAGATTTCCAAATCCCCGACACGATATTTACACTTTCACGTCAAAATCTCTAAAACTCCAGTTGAGATTCTTAAAACCAAGGCTGACATGTTTAGAGTTCCCTTGAACATTTTGGAAATGCCGGTGAAACTTTTTACATTCTCGCAAAGATTTCCAAATCCCCGACACGATTTTTACACGTTCACGTCAAAATCTCTAAAACTCCAGTTGAGATTCTTATAACCAAGGTTGACATGTTTAGAGTTCCTTTGAACGTTTTGGAAATGCGGGTGAAACTTTTTACATTCTCGCAAAGATTTCCAAATCCCCGACACGATTTTTACACTTTCATATCAATATCGCTAAAACGCCAGTTGAGATTCTTAAAATCAATGTTGACATGTTTAGAGTTCTTTGAACGTTTTGGAAATGCGGGTGAAACTTTTTACATTCTCGCAAAGATTTCCAAATCCCCGACACGATTTTTACACGTTCACGTCAAAATCTCTAAAACTCCAGTTGAGATTCTTAAAATCAATATTGACATGTTCAGAGTCCCTTGAACATTTTGGAAATGCGGGTGAAACTTTTTACATTCTCGCAAAGATTTCCAAATCCCCGACACGATTTTTACACTTTCATATCAATATCGCTAAAACGCCAGTTGAGATTCTTAAAATCAATGTTGACATGTTTAGAGTTCCCTTGAACATTTTGGAAATGCGGGTGAAACTTTTTACATTCTCGCAAAGATTTCCAAATCCCTGACAAGATTTTTACACTTTCACGCCAAAATCTCTAAAACTCCAGTTGAGATTCTTAAAATCAATGTTGACATGTTTAGAGTTCCCTTGAACATTTTGGAAATGCGGGTGAAACTTTTTACATTCTCGCAAAGATTTCCAAATCCCCGACAAGATTTTTACACTTTCACGTCAAAATCTCTAAAACTCCCGTTGAGATTCTTATAACCAAGGTTGACATGTTTAGAGTTCCTTTGAACGTTTTGGAAATGCGGGTGAAACTTTTTACATTCTCGCAAAGATTTCCAAATCCCCGACACGATTTTTACACTTTCATATCAATATCGCTAAAACGCCAGTTGAGATTCTTAAAATCAATGTTGACATGTTTAGAGTTCCTTTGAACGTTTTGGAAATGCGGGTGAAACTTTTTACATTCTCGCAAAGATTACCAAATCCCCGACACGATTTTTACACGTTCACGTCAAAATCTCTAAAACTCCAGTTGAGATTCTTAAAATCAATGTTGACATGTTCAGAGTCCCTTGAACATTTTGGAAATGCGGGTGAAACTTTTTACATTCTCGCAAAGATTTCCAAATCCCCGACACGATTTTTACACTTTCATATCAATATCGCTAAAACGCCAGTTGAGATTCTTAAAATCAATGTTGACATGTTTAGAGTTCCCTTGAACATTTTGGAAATGCGGGTGAAACTTTTTACATTCTCGCAAAGATTTCCAAATCCCTGACAAGATTTTTACACTTTCACGCCAAAATCTCTAAAACTCCAGTTGAGATTCTTAAAATCAATGTTGACATGTTTAGAGTTCCCTTGAACATTTTGGAAATGCGGGCGAAACTTTTTACATTCTCGCAAAGATTTCCAAATCCCCGACACGATTTTTACACGTTCACGTCAAAATCTCTAAAACTCCAGTAAGATTCTTAAAATCAATGTTGACATGTTTAGAGTTCCTTTGAACGTTTTGGAAATGCGGGTGAAACTTTTTACATTCTCGCAAAGATTTCCAAATCCCCGACACGATTTTTACACGTTCACGTCAAAATCTCTAAAACTCCAGTTGAGATTCTTAAAATCAATGTTGACATGTTCAGAGTCCCTTGAACATTTTGGAAATGCGGGTGAAACTTTTTACATTCTCGCAAAGATTTCTAAATCCCCGACACGATTTTAACACTTTCTCGTCAAAATCTCTAAAACTCCAGTTGAGATTCTTATAACCAAGGTTGACATGTTTAGATTTCCCTTGAACATTTTGGAAATGCGGGTGAAACTTTTTACATTCTCGCAAAGATTTCCAAATCCCCGACAAGATTTTTACACTTTCATGTCAAAATCTCTAAAACTCCCGTTGAGATTCTTATAACCAAGGTTGACATGTTTAGAGTTCCCTTGAACATTTTGGAAATGCGGATGAAACTTTTTACATTCTCGCAAAGATTTCCAAATCCCCGACACGATTTTTACACTTTCATATCAATATCGCTAAAACGCCAGTTGAGATTCTTAAAATCAATGTTGACATGTTTAGAGTTCCCTTGAACATTTTGGAAATGCGGGTGACTTTTTACATTCTCGCAAAGATTTCCAAATCCCTGAGAAGATTTTTACACGTTCACGTCAAAATCTCTAAAACTCCAGTTGAGATGCTTAAAATCAATGTTGACATGTTTAGAGTTCCCTTGAACATTTTGGAAATGCGGGCGAAACTTTTTGCATTCTCGCAAAGATTTCCAAATCCCCGACAAGATTTTTACACTTTCACGTCAAAATCTCTAAAACTCCAGTAAGATTCTTAAAATCAATGTGGACATGTTTAGAGTTCCCTTGAACATTTTGGAAATGCGGGTGAAACTTTTTACATTCTCGCAAAGATTTCCAAATCCCCGACAAGATTTTTACACTTTCACGTCAAAATCTCTAAAAGTCCAGTTGAGATTCTTATAACCAAGGTTGACATGTTTAGAGTTCCCTTGAACATTTTGGAAATGCGGGTGAAACTTTTTACATTCTCGCAAAGATTTCCAAATCCCCGACACGATTTTTACACTTTCATATCAATATCGCTAAAACGCCAGTTGAGATTCTTAAAATCAATGTTGACATGTTCAGAGTTCCCTTGAACATTTTGGAAATGCGGGTGAATCTTTTTACATTCTCGCAAAGATTTCCAAATCCCCGACACGATTTTTACACTTTCATATCAATATCGCTAAAACGCCAGTTGAGATTCTTAAAATCAATGTTGACATGTTTAGAGTTCCTTTGAACGTTTTGGAAATGCGGGTGAAACTTTTTACATTCTCGCAAAGATTTCCAAATCCCCGACAAGATTTTTACACTTTCACGTCAAAATCTCTAAAACTCCAGTTGAGATTCTTAAAATCAATGTTGACATGTTCAGAGTCCCTTGAACATTTTGGAAATGCGGGTGAAACTTTTTACATTCTCGCAAAGATTTCCAAATCCCCGACACGATTTTTACACTTTCACGTCAAAATCTCTAAAACTCCAGTTGAGATTCTTAAAACCAAGGCTGACATGTTTAGAGTTCCCTTGAACATTTTGGAAATGCCGGTGAAACTTTTTACATTCTCGCAAAGATTTCCAAATCCCCGACAAGATTTTTACACTTTCACGTCAAAATCTCTAAAACTCCAGTTGAGATTCTTATAAACAAGGTTGACATGTTTAGAGTTCCCTTGAACATTTTGGAAATGCGGGTGAAACTTTTTACATTCTCGCAAAGATTTCCAAATCCCCGACAAGATTTTTACACTTTCATGTCAAAATCTCTAAAACTCCAGTTGAGATGCTTAAAACCAAGGTTGACATGTTTAGAGTTCCCTTGAACATTTTGGAAATGCGGGTGAAACCTTTTACATTCTCGCAAAGATTTCCAAATCCCCGACACGATTTTAACACTTTCACGTCAAAATCTCTAAAACTCCAGTAAGATTCTTAAAATCAATGTGGACATGTTTAGAGTTCCCTTGAACATTTTGGAAATGCGGGTGAAACTTTTTACATTCTCGCAAAGATTTCCAAATCCCCGACACGATTTTTACACGTTCACGTCAAAATCTCTAAAACTCCAGTTGAGATTCTTATAACCAAGGTTGACATGTTTAGAGTTCCTTTGAACGTTTTGGAAATGCGGGTGAAACTTTTTACATTCTCGCAAAGATTTCCAAATCCCCGACACGATTTTTACACTTTCATATCAATATCGCTAAAACGCCAGTTGAGATTCTTAAAATCAATGTTGACATGTTTAGAGTTCCTTTGAACGTTTTGGAAATGCGGGTGAAACTTTTTACATTCTCGCAAAGATTTCCAAATCCCCGACACGATTTTTACACTTTCATATCAATATCGCTAAAACGCCAGTTGAGATTCTTAAAATCAATGTTGACATGTTTAGAGTTCCTTTGAACGTTTTGGAAATGCGGGTGAAACTTTTTACATTCTCGCAAAGATTTCCAAATCCCCGACACGATTTTTACACGTTCACGTCAAAATCTCTAAAACTCCAGTTGAGATTCTTAAAATCAATATTGACATGTTCAGAGTCCCTTGAACATTTTGGAAATGCGGGTGAAACTTTTTACATTCTCGCAAAGATTTCCAAATCCCCGACAAGATTTTTACACTTTCATATCAATATCGCTAAAACGCCAGTTGAGATTCTTAAAATCAATGTTGACATGTTTAGAGTTCCCTTGAACATTTTGGAAATGCGGGTGAAACTTTTTACATTCTCGCAAAGATTTCCAAATCCCTGACAAGATTTTTACACTTTCACGCCAAAATCTCTAAAACTCCAGTTGAGATTCTTAAAATCAATGTTGACATGTTTAGAGTTCCCTTGAACATTTTGGAAATGCGGGTGAAACTTTTTACATTCTCGCAAAGATTTCCAAATCCCCGACACGATTTTTACACGTTCACGTCAAAATCTCTAAAACTCCAGTAAGATTCTTAAAATCAATGTTGACATGTTTAGAGTTCCTTTGAACGTTTTGGAAATGCGGGTGAAACTTTTTACATTCTCGCAAAGATTTCCAAATCCCCGACACGATTTTTACACTTTCATATCAATATCGCTAAAACGCCAGTTGAGATTCTTAAAATCAATGTTGACATGTTTAGAGTTCCTTTGAACGTTTTGGAAATGCGGGTGAAACTTTTTACATTCTCGCAAAGATTACCAAATCCCCGACACGATTTTTACACGTTCACGTCAAAATCTCTAAAACTCCAGTTGAGATTCTTAAAATCAATGTTGACATGTTCAGAGTCCCTTGAACATTTTGGAAATGCGGGTGAAACTTTTTACATTCTCGCAAAGATTTCCAAATCCCCGACACGATTTTTACACTTTCATATCAATATCGCTAAAACGCCAGTTGAGATTCTTAAAATCAATGTTGACATGATTAGAGTTCCCTTGAACATTTTGGAAATGCGGGTGAAACTTTTTACATTCTCGCAAAGATTTCCAAATCCCCGACAAGATTTTTACACTTTCATGTCAAAATCTCTAAAACTCCCGTTGAGATTCTTATAACCAAGGTTGACATGTTTAGAGTTCCCTTGAACATTTTGGAAATGCGGATGAAACTTTTTACATTCTCGCAAAGATTTCCAAATCCCCGACACGATTTTTACACTTTCATATCAATATCGCTAAAACGCCAGTTGAGATTCTTAAAATCAATGTTGACATGTTTAGAGTTCCCTTGAACATTTTGGAAATGCGGATGACTTTTTACATTCTCGCAAAGATTTCCAAATCCCTGAGAAGATTTTTACACGTTCACGTCAAAATCTCTAAAACTCCAGTTGAGATGCTTAAAATCAATGTGGACATGTTTAGAGTTCCCTTGAACATTTTGGAAATGCGGGTGAAACTTTTTACATTCTCGCAAAGATTTCCAAATCCCCGACAAGATTTTTACACTTTCACGTCAAAATCTCTAAAAGTCCAGTTGAGATTCTTATAACCAAGGTTGACATGTTTAGAGTTCCTTTGAACGTTTTGGAAATGCGGATGAAACTTTTTACATTCTCGCAAAGATTTCCAAATCCCCGACACGATTTTTACACTTTCATATCAATATCGCTAAAACGCCAGTTGAGATTCTTAAAACCAAGGTTGACATGTTTAGAGTTCCCTTGAACATTTTGGAAATGCCGGTGAAACTTTTTACATTCTCGCAAAGATTTCCAAATCCCCGACAAGATTTTTACACTTTCACGTAAAAATCTCTAAAACTCCAGTTGAGATTCTTATAAACAAGGTTGACATGTTTAGAGTTCCCTGGAACATTTTGGAAATGCGGGTGAAACTTTTTACATTCGCGCAAAGATTTCCAAATCCCCGACAAGATTTTTACACTTTCACGTAAAAATCTCTAAAACTCCAGTTGAGATTCTTATAAACAAGGTTGACATGTTTAGAGTTCCCTGGAACATTTTGGAAATGCGGGTGAAACTTTTTACATTCTCGCAAAGATTTCCAAATCCCCGACAAGATTTTTACACTTTCATGTCAAAATCTCTAAAACTCCAGTTGAGATGCTTAAAACCAAGGTTGACATGTTTAGAGTTCCCTTGAACATTTTGGAAATGCGGGTGAAACCTTTTACATTCTCGCAAAGATTTCCAAATCCCCGACACGATTTTTACACGTTCACGTCAAAATCTCTAAAACTCCAGTAAGATTCTTAAAATCAATGTTGACATGTTTAGAGTTCCTTTGAACGTTTTGGAAATGCGGGTGAAACTTTTTACATTCTCGCAAAGATTTCCAAATCCCCGACACGATTTTTACACGTTCACGTCAAAATCTCTAAAACTCCAGTTGAGATTCTTAAAATCAATGTTGACATGTTCAGAGTCCCTTGAACATTTTGGAAATGCGGGTGAAACTTTTTACATTCTCGCAAAGATTTCTAAATCCCCGACACGATTTTAACACTTTCTCGTCAAAATCTCTAAAACTCCAGTTGAGATTCTTATAACCAAGGTTGACATGTTTAGAGTTCCCTTGAACATTTTGGAAATGCGGGTGAAACTTTTTACATTCTCGCAAAGATTTCCAAATCCCCGACAAGATTTTTACACTTTCATGTCAAAATCTCTAAAACTCCCGTTGAGATTCTTATAACCAAGGTTGACATGTTTAGAGTTCCCTTGAACATTTTGGAAATGCGGATGAAACTTTTTACATTCTCGCAAAGATTTCCAAATCCCCGACACGATTTTTACACTTTCATATCAATATCGCTAAAACGCCAGTTGAGATTCTTAAAATCAATGTTGACATGTTTAGAGTTCCCTTGAACATTTTGGAAATGCGGGTGACTTTTTACATTCTCGCAAAGATTTCCAAATCCCTGAGAAGATTTTTACACGTTCACGTCAAAATCTCTAAAACTCCAGTTGAGATGCTTAAAATCAATGTTGACATGTTTAGAGTTCCCTTGAACATTTTGGAAATGCGGGCGAAACTTTTTGCATTCTCGCAAAGATTTCCAAATCCCAGACAAGATTTTTACACTTTCACGTCAAAATCTCTAAAACTCCAGTAAGATTCTTAAAATCAATGTGGACATGTTTAGAGTTCCCTTGAACATTTTGGAAATGCGGGTGAAACTTTTTACATTCTCGCAAAGATTTCCAAATCCCCGACAAGATTTTTACACTTTCACGTCAAAATCTCTAAAAGTCCAGTTGAGATTCTTATAACCAAGGTTGACATGATTAGAGTTCCCTTGAACATTTTGGAAATGCGGGTGAAACTTTTTACATTCTCGCAAAGATTTCCAAATCCCCGACACGATTTTTACACTTTCATATCAATATCGCTAAAACGCCAGTTGAGATTCTTAAAATCAATGTTGACATGTTTAGAGTTCCCTTGAACATTTTGGAAATGCGGGTGAAACTTTTTATATTCTCGCAAAGATTTCCAAATCCCCGACACGATTTTTACACGTTCACGTCAAAATCTCTAAAACTCCAGTTGAGATTCTTATAACCAAGGTTGACATGTTTAGAGTTCCTTTGAACGTTTTGGAAATGCGGATGAAACTTTTTACATTCTCGCAAAGATTTCCAAATCCCCGACACGATTTTTACACGTTCACGTCAAAATCTCTAAAACTCCAGTTGAGATTCTTAAAATCAATGTTGACATGTTCAGAGTCCCTTGAACATTTTGGAAATGCGGGTGAAACTTCTTACATTCTCGCAAAGATTTCCAAATCCCCGACACGATTTTTACACGTTCACGTCAAAATCTCTAAAACTCCAGTTGAGATTCTTAAAATCAATGTTGACATGTTCAGAGTCCCTTGAACATTTTGGAAATGCGGGTGAAACTTTTTACATTCTCGCAAAGATTTCCAAATCCCCGACACGATTTTTACACTTTCATATCAATATCGCTAAAACGCCAGTTGAGATTCTTAAAATCAATGTTGACATGTTTAGAGTTCCCTTGAACATTTTGGAAATGCGGGTGAAACTTTTTACATTCTCGCAAAGATTTCCAAATCCCTGACAAGATTTTTACACTTTCACGCCAAAATCTCTAAAACTCCAGTTGAGATTCTTAAAATCAATGTTGACATGTTTAGAGTTCCCTTGAACATTTTGGAAATGCGGGTGAAACTTTTTACATTCTCGCAAAGATTTCCAAATCCCCGACACGATTTTTACACTTTCACGTCAAAATCTCTAAAACTCCAGTAAGATTCTTAAAATCAATGTTGACATGTTTAGAGTTCCTTTGAACGTTTTGGAAATGCGGGTGAAACTTTTTACATTCTCGCAAAGATTTCCAAATCCCCGACACGATTTTTACACGTTCACGTCAAAATCTCTAAAACTCCAGTTGAGATTCTTAAAATCAATGTTGACATGTTCAGAGTCCCTTGAACATTTTGGAAATGCGGGTGAAACTTTTTACATTCTCGCAAAGATTTCCAAATCCCCGACACGATTTTTACACTTTCATATCAATATCGCTAAAACGCCAGTTGAGATTCTTAAAATCAATGTTGACATGTTTAGAGTTCCCTTGAACATTTTGGAAATGCGGGTGAAACTTTTTACATTCTCGCAAAGATTTCCAAATCCCCGACACGATTTTTACACTTTCACGTCAAAATCTCTAAAACTCCAGTTGAGATTCTTATAACCAAGGTTGACATGTTTAGAGTTCCCTTGAACATTTTGGAAATGCGGGTGAAACTTTTTACATTCTCGCAAAGATTTCCAAATCCCCGACACGATTTTTACACTTTCATATCAATATCGCTAAAACGCCAGTTGAGATTCTTAAAATCAATGTTGACATGTTCAGAGTTCCCTTGAACATTTTGGAAATGCGGGTGAAACTTTTTACATTCTCGCAAAGATTTCCAAATCCCTGACAAGATTTTTACACTTTCACGCCAAAATCTCTAAAACTCCAGTTGAGATTCTTAAAATCAATGTTGACATGTTTAGAGTTCCCTTGAACATTTTGGAAATGCGGGTGAAACTTTTTACATTCTCGCAAAGATTTCCAAATCCCCGACACGATTTTTACACGTTCACGTCAAAATCTCTAAAACTCCAGTTGAGATTCTTATAACCAAGGTTGACATGTTTAGAGTTCCTTTGAACGTTTTGGAAATGCGGGTGAAACTTTTTACATTCTCGCAAAGATTTCCAAATCCCCGACACGATTTTAACACTTTCATATCAATATCGCTAAAACGCCAGTTGAGATTCTTAAAATCAATGTTGACATGTTTAGAGTTCCCTTGAACGTTTTGGAAATGCGGGTGAAACTTTTTACATTCTCGCAAAGATTTCCAAATCCCCGACACGATTTTTACACTTTCACGTCAAAATCTCTAAAACTCCAGTTGAGATTCTTATAACCAAGGTTGACATGTTTAGAGTTCCTTTGAACGTTTTGGAAATGCGGGTGAAACTTTTTACATTCTCGCAAAGATTTCCAAATCCCCGACACGATTTTTACACTTTCATATCAATATCGCTAAAACGCCAGTTGAGATTCTTAATATCAATGTTGACATGTTTAGAGTTCCCTTGAACATTTTGGAAATGCGGGTGACTTTTTACATTCTCGCAAAGATTTCCAAATCCCTGAGAAGATTTTTACACGTTCACGTCAAAATCTCTAAAACTCCAGTTGAGATGCTTAAAATCAATGTTGACATGTTTAGAGTTCCCTTGAACATTTTGGAAATGCGGGCGAAACTTTTTGCATTCTCGCAAAGATTTCCAAATCCCCGACAAGATTTTTACACTTTCACGTCAAAATCTCTAAAACTCCAGTAAGATTCTTAAAATCAATGTGGACATGTTTAGAGTTCCCTTGAACATTTTGGAAATGCGGGTGAAACTTTTTACATTCTCGCAAAGATTTCCAAATCCCCGACACGATTTTTACACGTTCACGCCAAAATCTCTAAAACTCCAGTTGAGATTCTTAAAATCAATGTTGACATGTTTAGAGTTCCCTTGAACATTTTGGAAATGCGGGTGAAACTTCTTACATTCTCGCAAAGATTTCCAAATCCCCGACACGATTTTTACACGTTCACGTCAAAATCTCTAAAACTCCAGTTGAGATTCTTAAAATCAATGTTGACATGTTCAGAGTCCCTTGAACATTTTGGAAATGCGGGTGAAACTTCTTACATTCTCGCAAAGATTTCCAAATCCCCGACACGATTTTTACACGTTCACGTCAAAATCTCTAAAACTCCAGTTGAGATTCTTAAAATCAATGTTGACATGTTCAGAGTCCCTTGAACATTTTGGAAATGCGGGTGAAACTTTTTACATTCTCGCAAAGATTTCCAAATCCCCGACACGATTTTTACACTTTCATATCAATATCGCTAAAACGCCAGTTGAGATTCTTAAAATCAATGTTGACATGTTTAGAGTTCCCTTGAACATTTTGGAAATGCGGGTGAAACTTTTTACATTCTCGCAAAGATTTCCAAATCCCTGACAAGATTTTTACACTTTCACGCCAAAATCTCTAAAACTCCAGTTGAGATTCTTAAAATCAATGTTGACATGTTTAGAGTTCCCTTGAACATTTTGGAAATGCGGGTGAAACTTTTTACATTCTCGCAAAGATTTCCAAATCCCCGACACGATTTTTACACTTTCACGTCAAAATCTCTAAAACTCCAGTAAGATTCTTAAAATCAATGTTGACATGTTTAGAGTTCCTTTGAACGTTTTGGAAATGCGGGTGAAACTTTTTACATTCTCGCAAAGATTTCCAAATCCCCGACACGATTTTTACACGTTCACGTCAAAATCTCTAAAACTCCAGTTGAGATTCTTAAAATCAATGTTGACATGTTCAGAGTCCCTTGAACATTTTGGAAATGCGGGTGAAACTTTTTACATTCTCGCAAAGATTTCCAAATCCCCGACACGATTTTTACACTTTCATATCAATATCGCTAAAACGCCAGTTGAGATTCTTAAAATCAATGTTGACATGTTTAGAGTTCCCTTGAACATTTTGGAAATGCGGGTGAAACTTTTTACATTCTCGCAAAGATTTCCAAATCCCCGACACGATTTTTACACTTTCACGTCAAAATCTCTAAAACTCCAGTTGAGATTCTTATAACCAAGGTTGACATGTTTAGAGTTCCCTTGAACATTTTGGAAATGCGGGTGAAACTTTTTACATTCTCGCAAAGATTTCCAAATCCCCGACACGATTTTTACACTTTCATATCAATATCGCTAAAACGCCAGTTGAGATTCTTAAAATCAATGTTGACATGTTCAGAGTTCCCTTGAACATTTTGGAAATGCGGGTGAAACTTTTTACATTCTCGCAAAGATTTCCAAATCCCTGACAAGATTTTTACACTTTCACGCCAAAATCTCTAAAACTCCAGTTGAGATTCTTAAAATCAATGTTGACATGTTTAGAGTTCCCTTGAACATTTTGGAAATGCGGGTGAAACTTTTTACATTCTCGCAAAGATTTCCAAATCCCCGACACGATTTTTACACGTTCACGTCAAAATCTCTAAAACTCCAGTTGAGATTCTTATAACCAAGGTTGACATGTTTAGAGTTCCTTTGAACGTTTTGGAAATGCGGGTGAAACTTTTTACATTCTCGCAAAGATTTCCAAATCCCCGACACGATTTTTACACTTTCATATCAATATCGCTAAAACGCCAGTTGAGATTCTTAAAATCAATGTTGACATGTTTAGAGTTCCTTTGAACGTTTTGGAAATGCGGGTGAAACTTTTTACATTATCGCAAAGTTTTCTAAATTCCCGACACGATTTTAACACTTTCTCGTCAAAATCTCTAAAACTCCAGTTGAGATTCTTATAACCAAGGTTGACATGTTTAGAGTTCCCTTGAACATTTTGGAAATGCGGGTGAAACTTTTTACATTCTCGCAAAGATTTCCAAATCCCCGACAAGATTTTTACACTTTCACGTCAAAATCTCTAAAACTCCCGTTGAGATTCTTATAACCAAGGTTGACATGTTTAGAGTTCCCTTGAACATTTTGGAAATGCGGGTGAAACTTTTTACATTCTCGCAAAGATTTCCAAATCCCCGACACGATTTTTACACTTTCATATCAATATCGCTAAAACGCCAGTTGAGATTCTTAATATCAATGTTGACATGTTTAGAGTTCCCTTGAACATTTTGGAAATGCGGGTGACTTTTTACATTCTCGCAAAGATTTCCAAATCCCTGAGAAGATTTTTACACGTTCACGTCAAAATCTCTAAAACTCCAGTTGAGATGCTTAAAATCAATGTTGACATGTTTAGAGTTCCCTTGAACATTTTGGAAATGCGGGTGAAACTTTTTGCATTCTCGCAAAGATTTCCAAATCCCCGACAAGATTTTTACACTTTCACGTCAAAATCTCTAAAACTCCAGTAAGATTCTTAAAATCAATGTGGACATGTTTAGAGTTCCCTTGAACATTTTGGAAATGCGGGTGAAACTTTTTACATTCTCGCAAAGATTTCCAAATCCCCGACACGATTTTTACACGTTCACGCCAAAATCTCTAAAACTCCAGTTGAGATTCTTAAAATCAATGTTCACATGTTTAGAGTTCCCTTGAACATTTTGGAAATGCGGGTGAAACTTCTTACATTCTCGCAAAGATTTCCAAATCCCCGACACGATTTTTACACGTTCACGTCAAAATCTCTAAAACTCCAGTTGAGATTCTTAAAATCAATGTTGACATGTTCAGAGTCCCTTGAACATTTTGGAAATGCGGGTGAAACTTCTTACATTCTCGCAAAGATTTCCAAATCCCCGACACGATTTTTACACTTTCATATCAATATCGCTAAAACGCCAGTTGAGATTCTTAAAATCAATGTTGACATGTTTAGAGTTCCCTTGAACATTTTGGAAATGCGGGTGAAACTTTTTACATTCTCGCAAAGATTTCCAAATCCCTGACAAGATTTTTACACTTTCACGCCAAAATCTCTAAAACTCCAGTTGAGATTCTTAAAATCAATGTTGACATGTTTAGAGTTCCCTTGAACATTTTGGAAATGCGGGTGAAACTTTTTACATTCTCGCAAAGATTTCCAAATCCCCGACACGATTTTTACACTTTCACGTCAAAATCTCTAAAACTCCAGTAAGATTCTTAAAATCAATGTTGACATGTTTAGAGTTCCTTTGAACGTTTTGGAAATGCGGGTGAAACTTTTTACATTCTCGCAAAGATTTCCAAATCCCCGACACGATTTTTACACTTTCACGTCAAAATCTCTAAAACTCCAGTTGAGATTCTTAAAATCAATGTTGACATGTTCAGAGTCCCTTGAACATTTTGGAAATGCGGGTGAAACTTTTTACATTCTCGCAAAGATTTCCAAATCCCCGACACGATTTTTACACTTTCATATCAATATCGCTAAAACGCCAGTTGAGATTCTTAAAATCAATGTTGACATGTTTAGAGTTCCCTTGAACATTTTGGAAATGCGGGTGAAACTTTTTACATTCTCGCAAAGATTTCCAAATCCCCGACACGATTTTTACACTTTCACGTCAAAATCTCTAAAACTCCAGTAAGATTCTTAAAATCAATGTGGACATGTTTAGAGTTCCCTTGAACATTTTGGAAATGCGGGTGAAACTTTTTACATTCTCGCAAAGATTTCCAAATCCCCGACACGATTTTTACACGTTCACGTCAAAATCTCTAAAACTCCAGTTGAGATTCTTATAACCAAGGTTGACATGTTTAGAGTTCCTTTGAACGTTTTGGAAATGCGGGTGAAACTTTTTACATTCTCGCAAAGATTTCCAAATCCCCGACACGATTTTTACACTTTCATATCAATATCGCTAAAACGCCAGTTGAGATTCTTAAAATCAATGTTGACATGTTTAGAGTTCCCTTGAACATTTTGGAAATGCGGGTGACTTTTTACATTCTCGCAAAGATTTCCAAATCCCTGAGAAGATTTTTACACGTTCACGTCAAAATCTCTAAAACTCCAGTTGAGATGCTTAAAATCAATGTTGACATGTTTAGAGTTCCCTTGAACATTTTGGAAATGCCGGTGAAACTTTTTACATTCTCGCAAAGATTTCCAAACCCCGACACGATTTTTACACTTTCACGTCAAAATCTCTAAAACTCCAGTAAGATTCTTAAAATCAATGTGGACATGTTTAGAGTTCCCTTGAACATTTTGGAAATGCGGGTGAAACTTTTTACATTCTCGCAAAGATTTCCAAATCCCCGACACGATTTTTACACTTTCACGTCAAAATCTCTAAAACTCCAGTTGAGATTCTTATAACCAAGGTTGACATGTTTAGAGTTCCCTTGAACATTTTGGAAATGCGGGTGAAACTTTTTACATTCTCGCAAAGATTTCCAAATCCCCGACACGATTTTTACACTTTCATATCAATATCGCTAAAACGCCAGTTGAGATTCTTAAAATCAATGTTGACATGTTCAGAGTTCCCTTGAACATTTTGGAAATGCGGGTGAAACTTTTTACATTCTCGCAAAGATTTCCAAATCCCTGACAAGATTTTTACACTTTCACGCCAAAATCTCTAAAACTCCAGTTGAGATTCTTAAAATCAATGTTGACATGTTTAGAGTTCCCTTGAACATTTTGGAAATGCGGGTGAAACTTTTTGCATTCTCGCAAAGATTTCCAAATCCCCGACAAGATTTTTACACTTTCACGTCAAAATCTCTAAAACTCCAGTAAGATTCTTAAAATCAATGTGGACATGTTTAGAGTTCCCTTGAACATTTTGGAAATGCGGGTGAAACTTTTTACATTCTCGCAAAGATTTCCAAATCCCCGACACGATTTTTACACGTTCACGCCAAAATCTCTAAAACTCCAGTTGAGATTCTTAAAATCAATGTTGACATGTTTAGAGTTCCCTTGAACATTTTGGAAATGCGGGTGAAACTTCTTACATTCTCGCAAAGATTTCCAAATCCCCGACACGATTTTTACACGTTCACGTCAAAATCTCTAAAACTCCAGTTGAGATTCTTAAAATCAATGTTGACATGTTCAGAGTCCCTTGAACATTTTGGAAATGCGGGTGAAACTTCTTACATTCTCGCAAAGATTTCCAAATCCCCGACACGATTTTTACACGTTCACGTCAAAATCTCTAAAACTCCAGTTGAGATTCTTAAAATCAATGTTGACATGTTCAGAGTCCCTTGAACATTTTGGAAATGCGGGTGAAACTTTTTACATTCTCGCAAAGATTTCCAAATCCCCGACACGATTTTTACACTTTCATATCAATATCGCTAAAACGCCAGTTGAGATTCTTAAAATCAATGTTGACATGTTTAGAGTTCCCTTGAACATTTTGGAAATGCGGGTGAAACTTTTTACATTCTCGCAAAGATTTCCAAATCCCTGACAAGATTTTTACACTTTCACGCCAAAATCTCTAAAACTCCAGTTGAGATTCTTAAAATCAATGTTGACATGTTTAGAGTTCCCTTGAACATTTTGGAAATGCGGGTGAAACTTTTTACATTCTCGCAAAGATTTCCAAATCCCCGACACGATTTTTACACGTTCACGTCAAAATCTCTAAAACTCCAGTAAGATTCTTAAAATCAATGTTGACATGTTTAGAGTTCCTTTGAACGTTTTGGAAATGCGGGTGAAACTTTTTACATTCTCGCAAAGATTTCCAAATCCCCGACACGATTTTTACACTTTCACGTCAAAATCTCTAAAACTCCAGTTGAGATTCTTAAAATCAATGTTGACATGTTCAGAGTCCCTTGAACATTTTGGAAATGCGGGTGAAACTTTTTACATTCTCGCAAAGATTTCCAAATCCCCGACACGATTTTTACACTTTCATATCAATATCGCTAAAACGCCAGTTGAGATTCTTAAAATCAATGTTGACATGTTTAGAGTTCCCTTGAACATTTTGGAAATGCGGGTGAAACTTTTTACATTCTCGCAAAGATTTCCAAATCCCCGACACGATTTTTACACTTTCACGTCAAAATCTCTAAAACTCCAGTAAGATTCTTAAAATCAATGTGGACATGTTTAGAGTTCCCTTGAACATTTTGGAAATGCGGGTGAAACTTTTTACATTCTCGCAAAGATTTCCAAATCCCCGACACGATTTTTACACGTTCACGTCAAAATCTCTAAAACTCCAGTTGAGATTCTTATAACCAAGGTTGACATGTTTAGAGTTCCTTTGAACGTTTTGGAAATGCGGGTGAAACTTTTTACATTCTCGCAAAGATTTCCAAATCCCCGACACGATTTTTACACTTTCATATCAATATCGCTAAAACGCCAGTTGAGATTCTTAAAATCAATGTTGACATGTTTAGAGTTCCTTTGAACGTTTTGGAAATGCGGGTGAAACTTTTTACATTATCGCAAAGTTTTCTAAATTCCCGACACGATTTTAACACTTTCTCGTCAAAATCTCTAAAACTCCAGTTGAGATTCTTATAACCAAGGTTGACATGTTTAGAGTTCCCTTGAACATTTTGGAAATGCGGGTGAAACTTTTTACATTCTCGCAAAGATTTCCAAATCCCCGACAAGATTTTTACACTTTCAAGTCAAAATCTCTAAAACTCCCGTTGAGATTCTTATAACCAAGGTTGACATGTTTAGAGTTCCCTTGAACATTTTGGAAATGCGGGTGAAACTTTTTACATTCTCGCAAAGATTTCCAAATCCCCGACACGATTTTTACACTTTCATATCAATATCGCTAAAACGCCAGTTGAGATTCTTAAAATCAATGTTGACATGTTTAGAGTTCCCTTGAACATTTTGGAAATGCGGGTGACTTTTTACATTCTCGCAAAGATTTCCAAACCCCTGAGAAGATTTTTACACGTTCACGTCAAAATCTCTAAAACTCCAGTTGAGATGCTTAAAATCAATGTTGACATGTTTAGAGTTCCCTTGAACATTTTGGAAATGCGGGTGAAACTTTTTACATTCTCGCAAAGATTTCCAAATCCCCGACAAGATTTTTACACTTTCACGTCAAAATCTCTAAAACTCCAGTAAGATTCTTAAAATCAATGTGGACATGTTTAGAGTTCCCTTGAACATTTTGGAAATGCGGGTGAAACTTTTTACATTCTCGCAAAGATTTCCAAATCCCCGACACGATTTTTACACTTTCACGTCAAAATCTCTAAAACTCCAGTTGAGATTATTATAACCAAGGTTGACATGTTTAGAGTTCCCTTGAACATTTTGGAAATGCCGGTGAAACTTTTTACATTCTCGCAAAGATTTCCAAACCCCGACACGATTTTTACACTTTCACGTCAAAATCTCTAAAACTCCAGTTGAGATTCTTAAAACCAAGGTTGACATGTTTAGAGTTCCCTTGAACATTTTGGAAATGCGGGTGAAACTTTTTACATTCTCGCAAAGATTTCCAAATCCCCGACACGATTTTTACACTTTCATATCAAAATCTCTAAAACTCCAGTTGAGATTCTCATAACCAAGGTTGACATGCTTAGAGTTCCCTTGAACATTTTGGAAATGCGGGTGAGACTTTTTACATTCTCGCAAAGATTTCCAAATCCCCGACAAGATTTTTACACTTTCACGTCAAAATCTCTAAAACTCCAGTTGAGATTCTTATAACCAAGGTTGACATGTTTAGAGTTCCCTTGAACATTTTGGAAATGCGGGTGAAACTTTTTACATTCTCGCAAAGATTTCCAAATCCCCGACACGATTTTTACACTTTCATATCAATATCGCTAAAACGCCAGTTGAGATTCTTAAAATCAATGTTGACATGTTCAGAGTTCCCTTGAACATTTTGGAAATGCGGGTGAAACTTTTTACATTCTCGCAAAGATTTCCAAATCCCTGACAAGATTTTTACACTTTCACGCCAAAATCTCTAAAACTCCAGTTGAGATTCTTAAAATCAATGCTGACATGTTTAGAGTTCCCTTGAACATTTTGGAAATGCGGGTGAAACTTTTTACATTCTCGCAAAGATTTCCAAATCCCCGACACGATTTTTACACCTTGACGTCAAAATCTCTAAAACTCCAGTAAGATTCTTAAAATCAATGTGGACATGTTTAGAGTTCCCTTGAACATTTTGGAAATGCGGGTGAAACTTTTTACATTCTCGCAAAGATTTCCAAATCCCCGACACGATTTTTACACGTTCACGTCAAAATCTCTAAAACTCCAGTTGAGATTCTTATAACCAAGGTTGACATGTTTAGAGTTCCTTTGAACGTTTTGGAAATGCGGGTGAAACTTTTTACATTCTCGCAAAGATTTCCAAATCCCCGACACGATTTTTACACTTTCATATCAATATCGCTAAAACGCCAGTTGAGATTCTTAAAATCAATGTTGACATGTTTAGAGTTCCTTTGAACGTTTTGGAAATGCGGGTGAAACTTTTTACATTCTCGCAAAGATTTCCAAATCCCCGACACGATTTTTACACGTTCACGTCAAAATCTCTAAAACTCCAGTTGAGATTCTTAAAATCAATGTTGACATGTTCAGAGTCCCTTGAACATTTTGGAAATGCGGGTGAAACTTTTTACATTCTCGCAAAGTTTTCTAAATCCCCGACACGATTTTAACACTTTCACGTCAAAATCTCTAAAACTCCCGTTGAGATTCTTATAACCAAGGTTGACATGTTTAGAGTTCCCTTGAACATTTTGGAAATGCCGGTGAAACTTTTTACATTCTCGCAAAGATTTCCAAATCCCCGACACGATTTTTACACTTTCACGTCAAAATCTCTAAAACTCCCGTTGAGATTCTTATAACCAAGGTTGACATGTTTAGAGTTCCCTTGAACATTTTGGAAATGCGGGTGAAACTTTTTACATTCTCGCAAAGATTTCCAAATCCCCGACACGATTTTTACACTTTCATATCAATATCGCTAAAACGCCAGTTGAGATTCTTAAAATCAATGTTGACATATTTAGAGTTCCCTTGAACATTTTGGAAATGCCGGTGAAACTTTTTACATTCTCGCAAAGATTTCCAAATCCCTGACAAGATTTTTACACGTTCACGTCAAAATCTCTAAAACTCCAGTTGAGATTCTTAAAATCAATGTTGACATGTTTAGAGTTCCCTTGAACATTTTGGAAATGCGGGTGAAACTTTTTACATTCTCGCAAAGATTTCCAAATCCCCGACACGATTTTTACACGTTCACGTCAAAATCTCTAAAACTCCAGTTGAGATTATTATAACCAAGGTTGACATGTTTAGAGTTCCCTTGAACATTTTGGAAATGCCGGTGAAACTTTTTACATTCTCGCAAAGATTTCCAAACCCCGACACGATTTTTACACTTTCACGTCAAAATCTCTAAAACTCCAGTTGAGATTCTTAAAACCAAGGTTGACATGTTTAGAGTTCCCTTGAACATTTTGGAAATGCGGGTGAAACTTTTTACATTCTCGCAAAGATTTCCAAATCCCCGACACGATTTTAACACTTTCTCGTCAAAATCTCTAAAACTCCAGTTGAGATTCTCATAACCAAGGTTGACATGCTTAGAGTTCCCTTGAACATTTTGGAAATGCGGGTGAGACTTTTTACATTCTCGCAAAGATTTCCAAATCCCCGACAAGATTTTTACACTTTCACGTCAAAATCTCTAAAACTCCAGTTGAGATTCTTATAACCAAGGTTGACATGTTTAGAGTTCCCTTGAACATTTTGGAAATGCGGGTGAAACTTTTTACATTCTCGCAAAGATTTCCAAATCCCCGACACGATTTTTACACTTTCATATCAATATCGCTAAAACGCCAGTTGAGATTCTTAAAATCAATGTTGACATGTTCAGAGTTCCCTTGAACATTTTGGAAATGCGGGTGAAACTTTTTACATTCTCGCAAAGATTTCCAAATCCCTGACAAGATTTTTACACTTTCACGCCAAAATCTCTAAAACTCCAGTTGAGATTCTTAAAATCAATGTTGACATGTTTAGAGTTCCCTTGAACATTTTGGAAATGCGGGTGAAACTTTTTACATTCTCGCAAAGATTTCCAAATCCCCGACAAGATTTTTACACTTTCACGTCAAAATCTCTAAAACTCCAGTAAGATTCTTAAAATCAATGTGGACATGTTTAGAGTTCCCTTGAACATTTTGGAAATGCGGGTGAAACTTTTTACATTCTCGCAAAGATTTCCAAATCCCCGACACGATTTTTACACGTTCACGTCAAAATCTCTAAAACTCCAGTTGAGATTCTTATAACCAAGGTTGACATGTTTAGAGTTCCTTTGAACGTTTTGGAAATGCGGGTGAAACTTTTTACATTCTCGCAAAGATTTCCAAATCCCCGACACGATTTTTACACTTTCATATCAATATCGCTAAAACGCCAGTTGAGATTCTTAAAATCAATGTTGACATGTTTAGAGTTCCTTTGAACGTTTTGGAAATGCGGGTGAAACTTTTTACATTCTCGCAAAGATTTCCAAATCCCCGACACGATTTTTACACGTTCACGTCAAAATCTCTAAAACTCCAGTAAGATTCTTAAAATCAATGTTGACATGTTCAGAGACCCTTGAACATTTTGGAAATGCGGGTGAAACTTTTTACATTCTCGCAAAGTTTTCTAAATCCCCGACACGATTTTAACACTTTCACGTCAAAATCTCTAAAACTCCCGTTGAGATTCTTATAACCAAGGTTGACATGTTTAGAGTTCCCTTGAACATTTTGGAAATGCCGGTGAAACTTTTTACATTCTCGCAAAGATTTCCAAATCCCCGACACGATTTTTACACTTTCACGTCAAAATCTCTAAAACTCCCGTTGAGATTCTTATAACCAAGGTTGACATGTTTAGAGTTCCCTTGAACATTTTGGAAATGCGGGTGAAACTTTTTACATTCTCGCAAAGATTTCCAAATCCCCGACACGATTTTTACACTTTCATATCAATATCGCTAAAACGCCAGTTGAGATTCTTAAAATCAATGTTGACATATTTAGAGTTCCCTTGAACATTTTGGAAATGCCGGCGAAACTTTTTACATTCTCGCAAAGATTTCCAAATCCCTGACAAGATTTTTACACGTTCACGTCAAAATCTCTAAAACTCCAGTTGAGATTCTTAAAATCAATGTTGACATGTTTAGAGTTCCCTTGAACATTTTGGAAATGCGGGTGAAACTTTTTACATTCTCGCAAAGATTTCCAAATCCCCGACAAGATTTTTACACTTTCACGTCAAAATCTCTAAAACTCCAGTTGAGATTCTTAAAATCAATGTGGACATGTTTAGAGTTCCCTTGAACATTTTGGAAATGCGGGTGAAACTTTTTACATTCTCGCAAAGATTTCCAAATCCCCGACACGATTTTTACACTTTCACGTCAAAATCTCTAAAACTCCCGTTGAGATTCTTATAACCAAGGTTGACATGTTTAGAGTTCCCTTGAACATTTTGGAAATGCGGGTGAAACTTTTTACATTCTCGCAAAGATTTCCAAATCCCCGACACGATTTTTACACTTTCATATCAATATCGCTAAAACGCCAGTTGAGATTCTTAAAATCAATGTTGACATGTTTAGAGTTCCTTTGAACGTTTTGGAAATGCGGGTGAAACTTTTTACATTCTCGCAAAGATTTCCAAATCCCCGACACGATTTTTACACGTTCACGTCAAAATCTCTAAAACTCCAGTTGAGATTCTTAAAATCAATGTTGACATGTTCAGAGTCCCTTGAACATTTTGGAAATGCGGGTGAAACTTTTTACATTCTCGCAAAGTTTTCTAAATCCCCGACACGATTTTTACACTTTCACATCAAAATCTCTAAAACTCCAGTTGAGATTCTTAAAATCAATGTTGACATGTTTAGAGTTCCCTTGAACATTTTGGAAATGCGGGTGAAACTTTTTACATTCTCGCAAAGATTTCCAAATCCCCGACAAGATTTTTACACTTTCATGTCAAAATCTCTAAAACTCCAGTTGAGATGCTTAAAACCACGGTTGACATGTTTAGAGTTCCCTTGAACATTTTGGAAATGCGGGTGAAACTTTTTACATTCTCGCAAAGATTTCCAAATCCCCGACACGATTTTTACACTTTCACGTCAAAATCTCTAAAACTCCAGTAAGATTCTTAAAATCAATGTGGACATGTTTAGAGTTCCCTTGAACATTTTGGAAATGCGGGTGAAACTTTTTACATTCTCGCAAAGATTTCCAAATCCCCGACACGATTTTTACACTTTCATATCAATATCGCTAAAACGCCAGTTGAGATTCTTAAAATCAATGTTGACATATTTAGAGTTCCCTTGAACATTTTGGAAATGCCGGTGAAACTTTTTACATTCTCGCAAAGATTTCCAAATCCCTGACAAGATTTTTACACGTTCACGTCAAAATCTCTAAAACTCCAGTTGAGATTCTTAAAATCAATGTTGACATGTTTAGAGTTCCCTTGAACATTTTGGAAATGCGGGTGAAACTTTTTACATTCTCGCAAAGATTTCCAAATCCCCGACAAGATTTTTACACTTTCACGTCAAAATCTCTAAAACTCCAGTTGAGATTCTTAAAATCAATGTGGACATGTTTAGAGTTCCCTTGAACATTTTGGAAATGCGGGTGAAACTTTTTACATTCTCGCAAAGATTTCCAAATCCCCGACACGATTTTTACACTTTCACGTCAAAATCTCTAAAACTCCCGTTGAGATTCTTATAACCAAGGTTGACATGTTTAGAGTTCCCTTGAACATTTTGGAAATGCGGGTGAAACTTTTTACATTCTCGCAAAGATTTCCAAATCCCCGACACGATTTTTACACTTTCATATCAATATCGCTAAAACGCCAGTTGAGATTCTTAAAATCAATGTTGACATGTTTAGAGTTCCTTTGAACGTTTTGGAAATGCGGGTGAAACTTTTTACATTCTCGCAAAGATTTCCAAATCCCCGACACGATTTTTACACGTTCACGTCAAAATCTCTAAAACTCCAGTTGAGATTCTTAAAATCAATGTTGACATGTTCAGAGTCCCTTGAACATTTTGGAAATGCGGGTGAAACTTTTTACATTCTCGCAAAGTTTTCTAAATCCCCGACACGATTTTTACACTTTCACATCAAAATCTCTAAAACTCCAGTTGAGATTCTTAAAATCAATGTTGACATGTTTAGAGTTCCCTTGAACATTTTGGAAATGCGGGTGAAACTTTTTACATTCTCGCAAAGATTTCCAAATCCCCGACAAGATTTTTACACTTTCATGTCAAAATCTCTAAAACTCCAGTTGAGATGCTTAAAACCACGGTTGACATGTTTAGAGTTCCCTTGAACATTTTGGAAATGCGGGTGAAACTTTTTACATTCTCGCAAAGATTTCCAAATCCCCGACACGATTTTTACACTTTCACGTCAAAATCTCTAAAACTCCAGTAAGATTCTTAAAATCAATGTGGACATGTTTAGAGTTCCCTTGAACATTTTGGAAATGCGGGTGAAACTTTTTACATTCTCGCAAAGATTTCCAAATCCCCGACAAGATTTTTACACTTTCATGTCAAAATCTCTAAAACTCCAGTTGAGATGCTTAAAACCAAGGTTGACATGTTTAGAGTTCCCTTGAACATTTTGTAAATGCGGGTGAAACCTTTTACATTCTCGCAAAGATTTCCAAATCCCCGACACGATTTTTACACTTTCACGTCAAAATCTCTAAAACTCCAGTTGAGATTCTTAAAACCAAGGTTGACATGTTTAGAGTTCCCTTGAACATTTTGGAAATGCGGGTGAAACTTTTTACATTCTCGCAAAGATTTCCAAATCCCCGACACGATTTTAACACTTTCTCGTCAAAATCTCTAAAACTCCAGTTGAGATTCTCATAACCAAGGTTGACATGTTTAGAGTTCCCTTGAACATTTTGGAAATGCGGGTGAGACTTTTTACATTCTCGCAAAGATTTCCAAATCCCCGACACGATTTTTACACTTTCATATCAATATCGCTAAAACGCCAGTTGAGATTCTTAAAATCAATGTTGACATGTTCAGAGTTCCCTTGAACATTTTGGAAATGCGGGTGAAACTTTTTACATTCTCGCAAAGATTTCCAAATCCCCGACACGATTTTTACACTTTCACGCCAAAATCTCTAAAACTCCAGTTGAGATTCTTAAAATCAATGTTGACATGTTTAGAGTTCCCTTGAACATTTTGGAAATGCGGGTGAAACTTTTTACATTCTCGCAAAGATTTCCAAATCCCCGACACGATTTTTACACCTTCACGTCATAATCTCTAAAACTCCAGTTGAGATTCTTATAACCAAGGTTGACATGTTTAGAGTTCCTTTGAACGTTTTGGAAATGCGGGTGAAACTTTTTACATTCTCGCAAAGATTTCCAAATCCCCGACACGATTTTAACACTTTCATATCAATATCGCTAAAACGCCAGTTGAGATTCTTAAAATCAATGTTGACATGTTTAGAGTTCCCTTGAACGTTTTGGAAATGCGTGTGAAACTTTTTACATTCTCGCAAAGATTTCCAAATCCCCGACACGATTTTTACACGTTCACGTCAAAATCTCTAAAACTCCAGTTGAGATTCTTAAAATCAATGTTGACATGTTCAGAGTCCCTTGAACATTTTGGAAATGCGGGTGAAACTTTTTACATTCTCGCAAAGTTTTCTAAATCCCCGACACGATTTTAACACTTTCTCGTCAAAATCTCTAAAACTCCAGTTGAGATTCTTATAACCAAGGTTGACATGTTTAGAGTTCCCTTGAACATTTTGGAAATGCCGGTGAAACTTTTTACATTCTCGCAAAGATTTCCAAATCCCCGACACGATTTTTACACTTTCATATCAATATCGCTAAAACGCCAGTTGAGATTCTTAAAATCAATGTTGACATGATTAGAGTTCCCTTGAACATTTTGGAAATGCGGGTGAAACTTTTTACATTCTCGCAAAGATTTCCAAATCCCTGAGAAGATTTTTACACGTTCACGTCAAAATCTCTAAAACTCCAGTTGAGATTCTTAATATCAATGTTGACATGTTTAGAGTTCCCTTGAACATTTTGGAAATGCGGGCGAAACTTTTTACATTCTCGCAAAGATTTCCAAATCCCCGACAAGATTTTTACACTTTCTCGTCAAAATCTCTAAAACTCCAGTAAGATTCTTAAAATCAATGTGGACATGTTTAGAGTTCCCTTGAACATTTTGGAAATGCCGGTGAAACTTTTTACATTCTCGCAAAGATTTCCAAATCCCCGACACGATTTTTACACGTTCACGTCAAAATCTCTAAAATTCCAGTTGAGATTCTTAAAACCAAGGTTGACATGTTTAGAGTTCCCTTGAACATTTTGGAAATGCCGGTGAAACTTTTTACATTCTCGCAAAGATTTCCAAACCCCGACACGATTTTTACACTTTCACGTCAAAATCTCTAAAACTCCAGTAAGATTCTTAAAATCAATGTTGACATGTTTAGAGTTCCCTTGAACATTTTGGAAATGCGGGTGAAACTTTTTACATTCTCGCAAAGATTTCCAAATCCCCGACACGATTTTTACACCTTCACGTCATAATCTCTAAAACTCCAGTTGAGATTCTTATAACCAAGGTTGACATGTTTAAAGTTCCTTTGAACGTTTTGGAAATGCGGGTGAAACTTTTTACATTCTCGCAAAGATTTCCAAATCCCCGACACGATTTTAACACTTTCATATCAATATCGCTAAAACGCCAGTTGAGATTCTTAAAATCAATGTTGACATGTTTAGAGTTCCCTTGAACGTTTTGGAAATGCGGGTGAAACTTTTTACATTCTCGCAAAGATTTCCAAATCCCCGACACGATTTTTACACGTTCACGTCAAAATCTCTAAAACTCCAGTTGAGATTCTTAAAATCAATGTTGACATGTTCAGAGTCCCTTGAACATTTTGGAAATGCGGGTGAAACTTTTTACATTCTCGCAAAGTTTTCTAAATCCCCGACACGATTTTAACACTTTCTCGTCAAAATCTCTAAAACTCCAGTTGAGATTCTTATAACCAAGGTTGACATGTTTAGAGTTCCCTTGAACATTTTGGAAATGCCGGTGAAACTTTTTACATTCTCGCAAAGATTTCCAAATCCCCGACACGATTTTTACACTTTCATATCAATATCGCTAAAACGCCAGTTGAGATTCCTAAAATCAATGTTGACATGATTAGAGTTCCCTTGAACATTTTGGAAATGCGGGTGAAACTTTTTACATTCTCGCAAAGATTTCCAAATCCCTGAGAAGATTTTTACACGTTCACGTCAAAATCTCTAAAACTCCAGTTGAGATTCTTAATATCAATGTTGACATGTTTAGAGTTCCCTTGAACATTTTGGAAATGCGGGCGAAACTTTTTACATTCTCGCAAAGATTTCCAAATCCCCGACAAGATTTTTACACTTTCTCGTCAAAATCTCTAAAACTCCAGTAAGATTCTTAAAATCAATGTGGACATGTTTAGAGTTCCCTTGAACATTTTGGAAATGCGGGTGAAACTTTTTACATTCTCGCAAAGATTTCCAAATCCCCGACACGATTTTTACACGTTCACGTCAAAATCTCTAAAATTCCAGTTGAGATTCTTAAAACCAAGGTTGACATGTTTAGAGTTCCCTTGAACATTTTGGAAATGCCGGTGAAACTTTTTACATTCTCGCAAAGATTTCCAAATCCCCGACAAGATTTTTACACTTTCACGTAAAATCTCTAAAACTCCAGTAAGATTCTTAAAATCAATGTGGACATGTTTAGAGTTCCCTTGAACATTTTGGAAATGCGGGTGAAACTTTTTACATTCTCGCAAAGATTTCCAAATCCCCGACAAGATTTTTACACTTTCACGTCAAAATCTCTAAAATTCCAGTTGAGATTCTTAAAACCAAGGTTGACATGTTTAGAGTTCCCTTGAACATTTTGGAAATGCCGGTGAAACTTTTTACATTCTCGCAAAGATTTCCAAATCCCCGACAAGATTTTTACACTTTCACGTAAAATCTCTAAAACTCCAGTAAGATTCTTAAAATCAATGTGGACATGTTTAGAGTTCCCTTGAACATTTTGGAAATGCGGGTGAAACTTTTTACATTCTCGCAAAGATTTCCAAATCCCCGACAAGATTTTTACACTTTCATGTCAAAATCTCTAAAACTCCAGTTGAGATGCTTAAAACCAAGGTTGACATGTTTAGAGTTCCCTTGAACATTTTGGAAATGCGGGTGAAACCTTTTACATTCTCGCAAAGATTTCCAAATCCCCGACACGATTTTTACACTTTCACGTCAAAATCTCTAAAACTCCAGTTGAGATTATTATAACCAATGTTGACATGTTTAGAGTTCCCTTGAACATTTTGGAAATGCCGGTGAAACTTTTTACATTCTCGCAAAGATTTCCAAATCCCCGACACGATTTTAACACTTTCTCGTCAAAATCTCTAAAACTCCAGTTGAGATTCTCATAACCAAGGTTGACATGTTTAGAGTTCCCTTGAACATTTTGGAAATGCGGGTGAGACTTTTTACATTCTCGCAAAGATTTCCAAATCCCCGACAAGATTTTTACACTTTCACGTCAAAATCTCTAAAACTCCAGTTGAGATTCTTATAACCAAGGTTGACATGTTTAGAGTTCCCTTGAACATTTTGGAAATGCGGGTGAAACTTTTTACATTCTCGCAAAGATTTCCAAATCCCCGACACGATTTTTACACTTTCATATCAATATCGCTAAAACGCCAGTTGAGATTCTTAAAATCAATGTTGACATGTTCAGAGTTCCCTTGAACATTTTGGAAATGCGGGTGAAACTTTTTACATTCTCGCAAAGATTTCCAAATCCCTGACAAGATTTTTACACTTTCACGCCAAAATCTCTAAAACTCCAGTTGAGATTCTTAAAATCAATGTTGACATGTTTAGAGTTCCCTTGAACATTTTGGAAATGCGGGTGAAACTTTTTACATTCTCGCAAAGATTTCCAAATCCCCGACACGATTTTTACACTTTCTCGTCAAAATCTCTAAAACTCCAGTAAGATTCTTAAAATCAATGTTGACATGTTTAGAGTCCCCTTGAACATTTTGGAAATGCGGGTGAAACTTTTTACATTCTCGCAAAGATTTCCAAATCCCCGACACGATTTTTACACGTTCACGTCGAAATCTCTAAAATTCCAGTTGAGATTCTTAAAACCAAGGTTGACATGTTTAGAGTTCCCTTGAACATTTTGGAAATGCCGGTGAAACTTTTTACATTCTCGCAAAGATTTCCAAACCCCGACACGACTTTTACACTTTCACGTCAAAATCTCTAAAACTCCAGTAAGATTCTTAAAATCAATGTTGACATGTTTAGAGTTCCCTTGAACATTTTGGAAATGCGGGTGAAACTTTTTACATTCTCGCAAAGATTTCCAAATCCCCGACACGATTTTTACACCTTCACGTCATAATCTCTAAAACTCCAGTTGAGATTCTTATAACCAAGGTTGACATGTTTAGAGTTCCTTTGAACGTTTTGGAAATGCGGGTGAAACTTTTTACATTCTCGCAAAGATTTCCAAATCCCCGACACGATTTTAACACTTTCATATCAATATCGCTAAAACGCCAGTTGAGATTCTTAAAATCAATGTTGACATGTTTAGAGTTCCCTTGAACGTTTTGGAAATGCGGGTGAAACTTTTTACATTCTCGCAAAGATTTCCAAATCCCCGACACGATTTTTACACGTTCACGTCAAAATCTCTAAAACTCCAGTTGAGATTCTTAAAATCAATGTTGACATGTTCAGAGTCCCTTGAACATTTTGGAAATGCGGGTGAAACTTTTTACATTCTCGCAAAGTTTTCTAAATCCCCGACACGATTTTAACACTTTCTCGTCAAAATCTCTAAAACTCCAGTTGAGATTCTTATAACCAAGGTTGACATGTTTAGAGTTCCCTTGAACATTTTGGAAATGCCGGTGAAACTTTTTACATTCTCGCAAAGATTTCCAAATCCCCGACACGATTTTTACACTTTCATATCAATATCGCTAGTTGAGATTCTTAAAATCAATGTTGACATGATTAGAGTTCCCTTGAACATTTTGGAAATGCGGGTGAAACTTTTTACATTCTCGCAAAGATTTCCAAATCCCTGAGAAGATTTTTACACGTTCACGTCAAAATCTCTAAAACTCCAGTTGAGATTCTTAATATCAATGTTGACATGTTTAGAGTTCCCTTGAACATTTTGGAAATGCGGGTGAAACCTTTTACATTCTCGCAAAGATTTCCAAATCCCCGACACGATTTTTACACGTTCACGTCAAAATCTCTAAAACTCCAGTTGAGATTATTATAACCAATGTTGACATGTTTAGAGTTCCCTTGAACATTTTGGAAATGCCGGTGAAACTTTTTACATTCTCGCAAAGATTTCCAAATCCCCGACACGATTTTTACACTTTCATATCAATATCGCTAAAACGCCAGTTGAGATTCTTAAAATCAATGTTGACATGTTTAGAGTTCCCTTGAACATTTTGGAAATGCGGGTGAAACTTTTTACATTCTCGCAAAGATTTCCAAATCCCTGACAAGATTTTTACACTTTCACGCCAAAATCTCTAAAACTCCAGTTGAGATTCTTAAAATCAATGTTGACATGTTTAGAGTTCCCTTGAACATTTTGGAAATGCGGGTGAAACTTTTTACATTCTCGCAAAGATTTCCAAATCCCCGACACGATTTTTACACTTTCATATCAATATCGCTAAAACGCCAGTTGAGATTCTTAAAATCAATGTTGACATGTTTAGAGTTCCTTTGAACGTTTTGGAAATGCGGGTGAAACTTTTTACATTATCGCAAAGTTTTCTAAATCCCCGACACGATTTTAACACTTTCTCGTCAAAATCTCTAAAACTCCAGTTGAGATTCTTATAACCAAGGTTGACATGTTTAGAGTTCCCTTGAACATTTTGGAAATGCGGGTGAAACTTTTTACATTCTCGCAAAGATTTCCAAATCCCCGACAAGATTTTTACACTTTCAAGTCAAAATCTCTAAAACTCCCGTTGAGATTCTTATAACCAAGGTTGACATGTTTAGAGTTCCCTTGAACATTTTGGAAATGCGGGTGAAACTTTTTACATTCTCGCAAAGATTTCCAAATCCCCGACACGATTTTTACACTTTCATATCAATATCGCTAAAACGCCAGTTGAGATTCTTAAAATCAATGTTGACATGTTTAGAGTTCCCTTGAACATTTTGGAAATGCGGGTGACTTTTTACATTCTCGCAAAGATTTCCAAACCCCTGAGAAGATTTTTACACGTTCACGTCAAAATCTCTAAAACTCCAGTTGAGACGCTTAAAATCAATGTTGACATGTTTAGAGTTCCCTTGAACATTTTGGAAATGCGGGTGAAACTTTTTACATTCTCGCAAAGATTTCCAAATCCCCGACAAGATTTTTACACTTTCACGTCAAAATCTCTAAAACTCCAGTAAGATTCTTAAAATCAATGTGGACATGTTTAGAGTTCCCTTGAACATTTTGGAAATGCGGGTGAAACTTTTTACATTCTCGCAAAGATTTCCAAACCCCGACACGATTTTTACACTTTCACGTCAAAATCTCTAAAACTCCAGTTGAGATTCTTAAAACCAAGGTTGACATGTTTAGAGTTCCCTTGAACATTTTGGAAATGCGGGTGAAACTTTTTACATTCTCGCAAAGATTTCCAAATCCCCGACACGATTTTAACACTTTCTCGTCAAAATCTCTAAAACTCCAGTTGAGATTCTCATAACCAAGGTTGACATGCTTAGAGTTCCCTTGAACATTTTGGAAATGCGGGTGAGACTTTTTACATTCTCGCAAAGATTTCCAAATCCCCGACAAGATTTTTACACTTTCACGTCAAAATCTCTAAAACTCCAGTTGAGATTCTTATAACCAAGGTTGACATGTTTAGAGTTCCCTTGAACATTTTGGAAATGCGGGTGAAACTTTTTACATTCTCGCAAAGATTTCCAAATCCCCGACACGATTTTTACACTTTCATATCAATATCGCTAAAACGCCAGTTGAGATTCTTAAAATCAATGTTGACATGTTCAGAGTTCCCTTGAACATTTTGGAAATGCGGGTGAAACTTTTTACATTCTCGCAAAGATTTCCAAATCCCTGACAAGATTTTTACACTTTCACACCAAAATCTCTAAAACTCCAGTTGAGATTCTTAAAATCAATGTTGACATGTTTAGAGTTCCCTTGAACATTTTGGAAATGCGGGTGAAACTTTTTACATTCTCGCAAAGATTTCCAAATCCCCGACACGATTTTTACACTTTCACGTCAAAATCTCTAAAACTCCAGTAAGATTCTTAAAATCAATGTGGACATGTTTAGAGTTCCCTTGAACATTTTGGAAATGCGGGTGAAACTTTTTACATTCTCGCAAAGATTTCCAAATCCCCGACACGATTTTTACACGTTCACGTCAAAATCTCTAAAACTCCAGTTGAGATTCTTATAACCAAGGTTGACATGTTTAGAGTTCCTTTGAACGTTTTGGAAATGCGGGTGAAACTTTTTACATTCTCGCAAAGATTTCCAAATCCCCGACACGATTTTTACACTTTCATATCAATATCGCTAAAACGCCAGTTGAGATTCTTAAAATCAATGTTGACATGTTTAGAGTTCCTTTGAACGTTTTGGAAATGCGGGTGAAACTTTTTACATTCTCGCAAAGATTTCCAAATCCCCGACACGATTTTTACACGTTCACGTCAAAATCTCTAAAACTCCAGTTGAGATTCTTAAAATCAATGTTGACATGTTCAGAGTCCCTTGAACATTTTGGAAATGCGGGTGAAACTTTTTACATTCTCGCAAAGTTTTCTAAATCCCCGACACGATTTTAACACTTTCACGTCAAAATCTCTAAAACTCCCGTTGAGATTCTTATAACCAAGGTTGACATGTTTAGAGTTCCCTTGAACATTTTGGAAATGCCGGTGAAACTTTTTACATTCTCGCAAAGATTTCCAAATCCCCGACACGATTTTTACACTTTCACGTCAAAATCTCTAAAACTCCCGTTGAGATTCTTATAACCAAGGTTGACATGTTTAGAGTTCCCTTGAACATTTTGGAAATGCGGGTGAAACTTTTTACACTCTCGCAAAGATTTCCAAATCCCCGACACGATTTTTACACTTTCATATCAATATCGCTAAAACTCCAGTTGAGATTATTATAACCAAGGTTGACATGTTTAGAGTTCCCTTGAACATTTTGGAAATGCCGGTGAAACTTTTTACATTCTCGCAAAGATTTCCAAACCCCGACACGATTTTTACACTTTCACGTCAAAATCTCTAAAACTCCAGTTGAGATTCTTAAAACCAAGGTTGACATGTTTAGAGTTCCCTTGAACATTTTGGAAATGCGGGTGAAACTTTTTACATTCTCGCAAAGATTTCCAAATCCCCGACACGATTTTAACACTTTCTCGTCAAAATCTCTAAAACTCCAGTTGAGATTCTCATAACCAAGGTTGACATGTTTAGAGTTCCCTTGAACATTTTGGAAATGCGGGTGAGACTTTTTACATTCTCGCAAAGATTTCCAAATCCCCGACAAGATTTTTACACTTTCACGTCAAAATCTCTAAAACTCCAGTTGAGATTCTTATAACCAAGGTTGACATGTTTAGAGTTCCCTTGAACATTTTGGAAATGCGGGTGAAACTTTTTACATTCTCGCAAAGATTTCCAAATCCCCGACACGATTTTTACACTTTCATATCAATATCGCTAAAACGCCAGTTGAGATTCTTAAAATCAATGTTGACATGTTCAGAGTTCCCTTGAACATTTTGGAAATGCGGGTGAAACTTTTTACATTCTCGCAAAGATTTCCAAATCCCTGACAAGATTTTTACACTTTCACGCCAAAATCTCTAAAACTCCAGTTGAGATTCTTAAAATCAATGTTGACATGTTTAGAGTTCCCTTGAACATTTTGGAAATGCGGGTGAAACTTTTTACATTCTCGCAAAGATTTCCAAATCCCCGACACGATTTTTACACTTTCACGTCAAAATCTCTAAAACTCCAGTAAGATTCTTAAAATCAATGTGGACATGTTTAGAGTTCCCTTGAACATTTTGGAAATGCGGGTGAAACTTTTTACATTCTCGCAAAGATTTCCAAATCCCCGACACGATTTTTACACGTTCACGTCAAAATCTCTAAAACTCCAGTTGAGATTCTTATAACCAAGGTTGACATGTTTAGAGTTCCTTTGAACGTTTTGGAAATGCGGGTGAAACTTTTTACATTCTCGCAAAGATTTCCAAATCCCCGACACGATTTTTACACTTTCATATCAATATCGCTAAAACGCCAGTTGAGATTCTTAAAATCAATGTTGACATGTTTAGAGTTCCTTTGAACGTTTTGGAAATGCGGGTGAAACTTTTTACATTCTCGCAAAGATTTCCAAATCCCCGACACGATTTTTACACGTTCACGTCAAAATCTCTAAAACTCCAGTTGAGATTCTTAAAATCAATGTTGACATGTTCAGAGTCCCTTGAACATTTTGGAAATGCGGGTGAAACTTTTTACATTCTCGCAAAGTTTTCTAAATCCCCGACACGATTTTTACACTTTCACGTCAAAATCTCTAAAACTCCCGTTGAGATTCTTATAACCAAGGTTGACATGTTTAGAGTTCCCTTGAACATTTTGGAAATGCGGGTGAAACTTTTTACATTCTCGCAAAGATTTCCAAATCCCCGACACGATTTTTACACTTTCACGTCAAAATCGCTAAAACGCCAGTTGAGATTCTTAAAATCAATGTTGACATATTTAGAGTTCCCTTGAACATTTTGGAAATGCCGGTGAAACTTTTTACATTCTCGCAAAGATTTCCAAATCCCTGACAAGATTTTTACACGTTCACGTCAAAATCTCTAAAACTCCAGTTGAGATTCTTAAAATCAATGTTGACATGTTTAGAGTTCCCTTGAACATTTTGGAAATGCGGGTGAAACTTTTTACATTCTCGCAAAGATTTCCAAATCCCCGACACGATTTTTACACTTTCATATCAATATCGCTAAAACGCCAGTTGAGATTCTTAAAATCAATGTTGACATGTTTAGAGTTCCTTTGAACGTTTTGGAAATGCGGGTGAAACTTTTTACATTCTCGCAAAGATTTCCAAATCCCCGACACGATTTTTACACGTTCACGTCAAAATCTCTAAAACTCCAGTTGAGATTCTTAAAATCAATGTTGACATGTTCAGAGTCCCTTGAACATTTTGGAAATGCGGGTGAAACTTTTTACATTCTCGCAAAGTTTTCTAAATCCCCGACACGATTTTTACACTTTCACATCAAAATCTCTAAAACTCCAGTTGAGATTCTTAAAATCAATGTTGACATGTTTAGAGTTCCCTTGAACATTTTGGAAATGCGGGTGAAACTTTTTACATTCTCGCAAAGATTTCCAAATCCCCGACAAGATTTTTACACTTTCATGTCAAAATCTCTAAAACTCCAGTTGAGATGCTTAAAACCACGGTTGACATGTTTAGAGTTCCCTTGAACATTTTGGAAATGCGGGTGAAACTTTTTACATTCTCGCAAAGATTTCCAAATCCCCGACAAGATTTTTACACTTTCACGTCAAAATCTCTAAAACTCCAGTAAGATTCTTAAAATCAATGTGGACATGTTTAGAGTTCCCTTGAACATTTTGGAAATGCGGGTGAAACTTTTTACATTCTCGCAAAGATTTCCAAATCCCCGACAAGATTTTTACACTTTCATGTCAAAATCTCTAAAACTCCAGTTGAGATGCTTAAAACCAAGGTTGACATGTTTAGAGTTCCCTTGAACATTTTGGAAATGCGGGTGAAACCTTTTACATTCTCGCAAAGATTTCCAAATCCCCGACACGATTTTTACACTTTCACGTCAAAATCTCTAAAACTCCAGTTGAGATTATTATAACCAATGTTGACATGTTTAGAGTTCCCTTGAACATTTTGGAAATGCGGGTGAAACTTTTTACATTCTCGCAAAGATTTCCAAATCCCTGACAAGATTTTTACACTTTCACGTCAAAAACTCTAAAATTCCCGTTGAGATTCTTATAACCAAGGTTGACATGTTCAGAGTTCCCTTGAACATTTTGGAAATGCGGGCGAAACTTTTTACTATTCTCGCAAAGATTTCCAAATCCCCGACAAGATTTTTACACTTTCACGTCAAAATCTCTAAAACTCCAGTAAGATTCTTAAAATCAATGTGGACATGTTTAGAGTTCCCTTGAACATTTTGGAAATGCGGGTGAAACTTTTTACATTCTCGCAAAGATTTCCAAATCCCCGACAAGATTTTTACACTTTCATGTCAAAATCTCTAAAACTCCAGTTGAGATGCTTAAAACCAAGGTTGACATGTTTAGAGTTCCCTTGAACATTTTGGAAATGCGGGTGAAACCTTTTACATTCTCGCAGAGATTTCCAAATCCCCGACACGATTTTTACACTTTCACGTCAAAATCTCTAAAACTCCAGTTGAGATTATTATAACCAATGTTGACATGTTTAGAGTTCCCTTGAACATTTTGGAAATGCGGGTGAAACTTTTTACATTCTCGCAAAGATTTCCAAACCCCGACACGATTTTTACACTTTCACGTCAAAATCTCTAAAACTCCAGTTGAGATTCTTAAAACCAAGGTTGACATGTTTAGAGTTCCCTTGAACATTTTGGAAATGCGGGTGAAACTTTTTACATTCTCGCAAAGATTTCCAAATCCCCGACACGATTTTAACACTTTCTCGTCAAAATCTCTAAAACTCCAGTTGAGATTCTCATAACCAAGGTTGACATGTTTAGAGTTCCCTTGAACATTTTGGAAATGCGGGTGAGACTTTTTACATTCTCGCAAAGATTTCCAAATCCCCGACAAGATTTTTACACTTTCACGTCAAAATCGCTAAAACGCCAGTTGAGATTCTTAAAATCAATGTTGACATGTTTAGAGTTCCCTTGAACGTTTTGGAAATGCGGGTGAAACTTTTTACATTCTCGCAAAGATTTCCAAATCCCCGACACGATTTTTACACGTTCACGTCAAAATCTCTAAAACTCCAGTTGAGATTCTTAAAATCAATGTTGACATGTTCAGAGTCCCTTGAACATTTTGGAAATGCGGGTGAAACTTTTTACATTCTCGCAAAGTTTTCTAAATCCCCGACACGATTTTAACACTTTCTCGTCAAAATCTCTAAAACTCCAGTTGAGATTCTTATAACCAAGGTTGACATGTTTAGAGTTCCCTTGAACATTTTGGAAATGCCGGTGAAACTTTTTACATTCTCGCAAAGATTTCCAAATCCCCGACACGATTTTTACACTTTCATATCAATATCGCTAAAACGCCAGTTGAGATTCTTAAAATCAATGTTGACATGATTAGAGTTCCCTTGAACATTTTGGAAATGCGGGTGAAACTTTTTACATTCTCGCAAAGATTTCCAAATCCCTGAGAAGATTTTTACACGTTCACGTCAAAATCTCTAAAACTCCAGTTGAGATTCTTAGTATCAATGTTGACATGTTTAGAGTTCCCTTGAACATTTTGGAAATGCGGGCGAAACTTTTTACATTCTCGCAAAGATTTCCAAATCCCCGACAAGATTTTTACACTTTCTCGTCAAAATCTCTAAAACTCCAGTAAGATTCTTAAAATCAATGTGGACATGTTTAGAGTTCCCTTGAACATTTTGGAAATGCCGGTGAAACTTTTTACATTCTCGCAAAGATTTCCAAATCCCCGACACGATTTTTACACGTTCACGTCAAAATCTCTAAAATTCCAGTTGAGATTCTTAAAACCAAGGTTGACATGTTTAGAGTTCCCTTGAACATTTTGGAAATGCCGGTGAAACTTTTTACATTCTCGCAAAGATTTCCAAATCCCTGAGAAGATTTTTACACTTTCACGTCAAAATCTCTAAAACTCCAGTAAGATTCTTAAAATCAATGTGGACATGTTTAGAGTTCCCTTGAACATTTTGGAAATGCGGGTGAAACTTTTTACATTCTCGCAAAGATTTCCAAATCCCCGACAAGATTTTTACACTTTCATGTCAAAATCTCTAAAACTCCAGTTGAGATGCTTAAAACCAAGGTTGACATGTTTAGAGTTCCCTTGAACATTTTGGAAATGCGGGTGAAACTTTTTACATTCTCGCAAAGATTTCCAAATCCCCGACACGATTTTAACACTTTCTCGTCAAAATCTCTAAAACTCCAGTTGAGATTCTCATAACCAAGGTTGACATGTTTAGAGTTCCCTTGAACATTTTGGAAATGCGGGTGAGACTTTTTACATTCTCGCAAAGATTTCCAAATCCCCGACAAGATTTTTACACGTTCACGTCAAAATCTCTAAAACTCCAGTTGAGATTCTTATAACCAAGGTTGACATGTTTAGAGTTCCCTTGAACATTTTGGAAATGCGGGTGAAACTTTTTACATTCTCGCAAAGATTTCCAAATCCCCGACACGATTTTTACACTTTCATATCAATATCGCTAAAACGCCAGTTGAGATTCTTAAAATCAATGTTGACATGTTCAGAGTTCCCTTGAACATTTTGGAAATGCGGGTGAAACTTTTTACATTCTCGCAAAGATTTCCAAATCCCTGACAAGATTTTTACACTTTCACGCCAAAATCTCTAAAACTCCAGTTGAGATTCTTAAAATCAATGTTGACATGTTTAGAGTTCCCTTGAACATTTTGGAAATGCGGGTGAAACTTTTTACATTCTCGCAAAGATTTCCAAATCCCCGACACGATTTTTACACTTTCACGTCAAAATCTCTAAAACTCCAGTAAGATTCTTAAAATCAATGTTGACATGTTTAGAGTCCCCTTGAACATTTTGGAAATGCGGGTGAAACTTTTTACATTCTCGCAAAGATTTCCAAATCCCCGACACGATTTTTACACGTTCACGTCGAAATCTCTAAAATTCCAGTTGAGATTCTTAAAACCAAGGTTGACATGTTTAGAGTTCCCTTGAACATTTTGGAAATGCCGGTGAAACTTTTTACATTCTCGCAAAGATTTCCAAATCCCCGACACGACTTTTACACTTTCACGTCAAAATCTCTAAAACTCCAGTAAGATTCTTAAAATCAATGTTGACATGTTTAGAGTTCCCTTGAACATTTTGGAAATGCGGGTGAAACTTTTTACATTCTCGCAAAGATTTCCAAATCCCAGACACGATTTTTACACCTTCACGTCATAATCTCTAAAACTCCAGTTGAGATTCTTATAACCAAGGTTGACATGTTTAGAGTTCCTTTGAACGTTTTGGAAATGCTGGTGAAACTTTTTACATTCTCGCAAAGATTTCCAAATCCCCGACACGATTTTAACACTTTCATATCAAAATCGCTAAAACGCCAGTTGAGATTCTTAAAATCAATGTTGACATGTTTAGAGTTCCCTTGAACGTTTTGGAAATGCGGGTGAAACTTTTTACATTCTCGCAAAGATTTCCAAATCCCCGACACGATTTTTACACGTTCACGTCAAAATCTCTAAAACTCCAGTTGAGATTCTTAAAATCAATGTTGACATGTTCAGAGTCCCTTGAACATTTTGGAAATGCGGGTGAAACTTTTTACATTCTCGCAAAGTTTTCTAAATCCCCGACAAGATTTTAACACTTTCTCGTCAAAATCTCTAAAACTCCAGTTGAGATTCTTATAACCAAGGTTGACATGTTTAGAGTTCCCTTGAACATTTTGGAAATGCCGGTGAAACTTTTTACATTCTCGCAAAGATTTCCAAATCCCCGACACGATTTTTACACTTTCATATCAATATCGCTAAAACGCCAGTTGAGATTCTTAAAATCAATGTTGACATGATTAGAGTTCCCTTGAACATTTTGGAAATGCGGGTGAAACTTTTTACATTCTCGCAAAGATTTCCAAATCCCTGAGAAGATTTTTACACGTTCACGTCAAAATCTCTAAAACTCCAGTTGAGATTCTTAATATCAATGTTGACATGTTTAGAGTTCCCTTGAACATTTTGGAAATGCGGGTGAAACTTTTTACATTCTCGCAAAGATTTCCAAATCCCCGACACGATTTTTACACGTTCACGTCAAAATCTCTAAAATTCCAGTTGAGATTCTTAAAACCAAGGTTGACATGTTTAGAGTTCCCTTGAACATTTTGGAAATGCCGGTGAAACTTTTTACATTCTCGCAAAGATTTCCAAATCCCCGACAAGATTTTTACACTTTCACGTCAAAATCTCTAAAACTCCAGTTGAGATTCTTAAAACCAAGGCTGACATGTTTAGAGTTCCCTTGAACATTTTGGAAATGCCGGTGAAACTTTTTACATTCTCGCAAAGATTTCCAAATCCCCGACAAGATTTTTACACTTTCACGTCAAAATCTCTAAAACTCCAGTTGAGATTCTTATAAACAAGGTTGACATGTTTAGAGTTCCCTTGAACATTTTGGAAATGCGGGTGAAACTTTTTACATTCTCGCAAAGATTTCCAAATCCCCGACAAGATTTTTACACTTTCACGTCAAAATCTCTAAAACTCCAGTTGAGATGCTTAAAACCAAGGTTGACATGTTTAGAGTTCCCTTGAACATTTTGGAAATGCGGGTGAAACCTTTTACATTCTCGCAAAGATTTCCAAATCCCCGACACGATATTTACACGTTCACGTCAAAATCTCTAAAACTCCAGTTGAGATTATTATAACCAATGTTGACATGTTTAGAGTTCCCTTGAACATTTTGGAAATGCCGGTGAAACTTTTTACATTCTCGCAAAGATTTCCAAACCCCGACACGATTTTTACACTTTCACGTCAAAATCTCTAAAACTCCAGTTGAGATTCTTAAAACCAAGGTTGACATGTTTAGAGTTCCCTTGAACATTTTGGAAATGCGGGTGAAACTTTTTACATTCTCGCAAAGATTTCCAAATCCCCGACACGATTTTTACACGTTCACGTCAAAATCTCTAAAACTCCAGTTGAGATTCTTAAAATCAATGTTGACATGTTCAGAGTCCCTTGAACATTTTGGAAATGCGGGTGAAACTTTTTACATTCTCGCAAAGTTTTCTAAATCCCCGACACGATTTTAACACTTTCACGTCAAAATCTCTAAAACTCCAGTTGAGATTCTTATAACCAAGGTTGACATGTTTAGAATTCCCTTGAACATTTTGGAAATGCGGGTGAGACTTTTTACATTCTCGCAAAGATTTCCAAATCCCCGACAAGATTTTTACACTTTCACGTCAAAATCTCTAAAACTCCAGTTGAGATTCTTATAACCAAGGTTGACATGTTTAGAGTTCCCTTGAACATTTTGGAAATGCGGGTGAAACTTTTTACATTCTCGCAAAGATTTCCAAATCCCCGACACGATTTTTACACTTTCATATCAATATCGCTAAAACGCCAGTTGAGATTCTTAAAATCAATGTTAACATGTTCAGAGTTCCCTTGAACATTTTGGAAATGCGGGTGAAACTTTTTACATTCTCGCAAAGATTTCCAAATCCCTGTCAAGATTTTTACACTTTCACGCCAAAATCTCTAAAACTCCAGTTGAGATTCTTAAAATCAATGTGGACATGTTTAGAGTTCCCTTGAACATTTTGGAAATGCGGGTGAAACTTTTTACATTCTCGCAAAGATTTCCAAATCCCCGACAAGATTTTTACACTTTCACGTCAAAATCTCTAAAACTCCAGTAAGATTCTTAAAATCAATGTTGACATGTTTAGAGTTCCCTTGAACATTTTGGAAATGCGGGTGAAACTTTTTACATTCTCGCAAAGATTTCCAAATCCCCGACACGATTTTTACACGTTCACGTCAAAATCTCTAAAACTCCAGTTGAGATTCTTATAACCAAGGTTGACATGTTTAGAGTTCCTTTGAACGTTTTGGAAATGCGGGTGAAACTTTTTACATTCTCGCAAAGATTTCCAAATCCCCGACACGATTTTAACACTTTCATATCAATATCGCTAAAACGCCAGTTGAGATTCTTAAAATCAATGTTGACATGTTTAGAGTTCCCTTGAACGTTTTGGAAATGCGGGTGAAACTTTTTACATTCTCGCAAAGATTTCCAAATCCCCGACACGATTTTTACACGTTCACGTCAAAATCTCTAAAACTCCAGTTGAGATTCTTAAAATCAATGTTGACATGTTCAGAGTCCCTTGAACATTTTGGAAATGCGGGTGAAACTTTTTACATTCTCGCAAAGTTTTCTAAATCCCCGACACGATTTTAACACTTTCTCGTCAAAATCTCTAAAACTCCAGTTGAGATTCTTATAACCAAGGTTGACATGTTTAGAGTTCCCTTGAACATTTTGGAAATGCCGGTGAAACTTTTTACATTCTCGCAAAGATTTCCAAATCCCCGACACGATTTTTACACTTTCATATCAATATCGCTAAAACGCCAGTTGAGATTCTTAAAATCAATGTTGACATGATTAGAGTTCCCTTGAACATTTTGGAAATGCGGGTGAAACTTTTTACATTCTCGCAAAGATTTCCAAATCCCTGAGAAGATTTTTACACGTTCACGTCAAAATCTCTAAAACTCCAGTTGAGATTCTTAATATCAATGTTGACATGTTTAGAGTTCCCTTGAACATTTTGGAAATGCGGGTGAAACTTTTTACATTCTCGCAAAGATTTCCAAATCCCCGACACGATTTTTACACGTTCACGTCAAAATCTCTAAAATTCCAGTTGAGATTCTTAAAACCAAGGTTGACATGTTTAGAGTTCCCTTGAACATTTTGGAAATGCCGGTGAAACTTTTTACATTCTCGCAAAGATTTCCAAATCCCCGACAAGATTTTTACACTTTCACGTCAAAATCTCTAAAACTCCAGTTGAGATTCTTAAAACCAAGGCTGACATGTTTAGAGTTCCCTTGAACATTTTGGAAATGCCGGTGAAACTTTTTACATTCTCGCAAAGATTTCCAAATCCCCGACAAGATTTTTACACTTTCACGTCAAAATCTCTAAAACTCCAGCTGAGATTCTTATAAACAAGGTTGACATGTTTAGAGTTCCCTTGAACATTTTGGAAATGCGGGTGAGACTTTTTACATTCTCGCAAAGATTTCCAAATCCCCGACAAGATTTTTACACTTTCACGTCAAAATCTCTAAAACTCCAGTTGAGATTCTTATAACCAAGGTTGACATGTTTAGAGTTCCCTTGAACATTTTGGAAATGCGGGTGAAACTTTTTACATTCTCGCAAAGATTTCCAAATCCCCGACACGATTTTTACACGTTCACGTCAAAATCTCTAAAACTCCAGTTGAGATTCTTATAACCAAGGTTGACATGTTTAGAGTTCCTTTGAACGTTTTGGAAATGCGGGTGAAACTTTTTACATTCTCGCAAAGATTTCCAAATCCCCGACACGATTTTAACACTTTCATATCAATATCGCTAAAACGCCAGTTGAGATTCTTAAAATCAATGTTGACATGTTTAGAGTTCCCTTGAACGTTTTGGAAATGCGGGTGAAACTTTTTACATTCTCGCAAAGATTTCCAAATCCCCGACACGATTTTTACACGTTCACGTCAAAATCTCTAAAACTCCAGTTGAGATTCTTAAAATCAATGTTGACATGTTCAGAGTCCCTTGAACATTTTGGAAATGCGGGTGAAACTTTTTACATTCTCGCAAAGTTTTCTAAATCCCCGACACGATTTTAACACTTTCTCGTCAAAATCTCTAAAACTCCAGTTGAGTTTCTTATAACCAAGGTTGACATGTTTAGAGTTCCCTTGAACATTTTGGAAATGCCGGTGAAACTTTTTACATTCTCGCAAAGATTTCCAAATCCCCGACACGATTTTTACACTTTCACGTCAAAATCTCTAAAACTCCAGTTGAGATTCTTAAAACCAAGGCTGACATGTTTAGAGTTCCCTTGAACATTTTGGAAATGCCGGTGAAACTTTTTACATTCTCGCAAAGATTTCCAAATCCCCGACAAGATTTTTACACTTTCACGTCAAAATCTCTAAAACTCCAGCTGAGATTCTTATAAACAAGGTTGACATGTTTAGAGTTCCCTTGAACATTTTGGAAATGCGGGTGAGACTTTTTACATTCTCGCAAAGATTTCCAAATCCCCGACAAGATTTTTACACTTTCACGTCAAAATCTCTAAAACTCCAGTTGAGATTCTTATAACCAAGGTTGACATGTTTAGAGTTCCCTTGAACATTTTGGAAATGCGGGTGAAACTTTTTACATTCTCGCAAAGATTTCCAAATCCCCGACACGATTTTTACACGTTCACGTCAAAATCTCTAAAACTCCAGTTGAGATTCTTATAACCAAGGTTGACATGTTTAGAGTTCCTTTGAACGTTTTGGAAATGCGGGTGAAACTTTTTACATTCTCGCAAAGATTTCCAAATCCCCGACACGATTTTAACACTTTCATATCAATATCGCTAAAACGCCAGTTGAGATTCTTAAAATCAATGTTGACATGTTTAGAGTTCCCTTGAACGTTTTGGAAATGCGGGTGAAACTTTTTACATTCTCGCAAAGATTTCCAAATCCCCGACACGATTTTTACACGTTCACGTCAAAATCTCTAAAACTCCAGTTGAGATTCTTAAAATCAATGTTGACATGTTCAGAGTCCCTTGAACATTTTGGAAATGCGGGTGAAACTTTTTACATTCTCGCAAAGTTTTCTAAATCCCCGACACGATTTTAACACTTTCTCGTCAAAATCTCTAAAACTCCAGTTGAGTTTCTTATAACCAAGGTTGACATGTTTAGAGTTCCCTTGAACATTTTGGAAATGCCGGTGAAACTTTTTACATTCTCGCAAAGATTTCCAAATCCCCGACACGATTTTTACACTTTCACGTCAAAACCTCTAAAACTCCAGTAAGATTCTTAAAATCAATGTTGACATGTTTAGAGTTCCCTTGAACATTTTGGAAATGCGGGTGAAACTTTTTACATTCTCGCAAAGATTTCCAAATCCCCGACACGATTTTTACACGTTCAGGTCAAAATCTCTAAAACTCCAGTTGAGATTATTATAACCAATGTTGACATGTTTAGAGTTCCCTTGAACATTTTGGAAATGCCGGTGAAACTTTTTACATTCTCGCAAAGATTTCCAAACCCCGACACGATTTTTACACTTTCACGTCAAAATCTCTAAAACTCCAGTTGAGATTCTTAAAACCAAGGTTGACATGTTTAGAGTTCCCTTGAACATTTTGGAAATGCGGGTGAAACTTTTTACATTCTCGCAAAGATTTCCAAATCCCCGACAAGATTTTTACACTTTCACGTCAAAATCTCTAAAACTCCAGTTGAGATTCTTATAAACAAGGTTGACATGTTTAGAGTTCCCTTGAACATTTTGGAAATGCGGGTGAAACTTTTTACATTCTCGCAAAGATTTCCAAATCCCCGACACGATTTTTACACGTTCACGTCAAAATCTCTAAAATTCCAGTTGAGATTCTTAAAACCAAGGTTGACATGTTTAGAGTTCCCTTGAACATTTTGGAAATGCCGGTGAAACTTTTTACATTCTCGCAAAGATTTCCAAATCCCCGACAAGATTTTTACACTTTCACGTCAAAATCTCTAAAACTCCAGTTGAGATTCTTAAAACCAAGGCTGACATGTTTAGAGTTCCCTTGAACATTTTGGAAATGCCGGTGAAACTTTTTACATTCTCGCAAAGATTTCCAAATCCCCGACACGATTTTTACACGTTCACGTCAAAATCTCTAAAACTCCAGTTGAGATTATTATAACCAATGTTGACATGTTTAGAGTTCCCTTGAACATTTTGGAAATGCCGGTGAAACTTTTTACATTCTCGCAAAGATTTCCAAACCCCGACACGATTTTTACACTTTCACGTCAAAATCTCTAAAACTCCAGTTGAGATTCTTAAAACCAAGGTTGACATGTTTAGAGTTCCCTTGAACATTTTGGAAATGCGGGTGAAACTTTTTACATTCTCGCAAAGATTTCCAAATCCCCGACACGATTTTTACACGTTCACGTCAAAATCTCTAAAACTCCAGTTGAGATTCTTAAAATCAATGTTGACATGTTCAGAGTCCCTTGAACATTTTGGAAATGCGGGTGAAACTTTTTACATTCTCGCAAAGTTTTCTAAATCCCCGACACGATTTTAACACTTTCACGTCAAAATCTCTAAAACTCCAGTTGAGATTCTTATAACCAAGGTTGACATGTTTAGAGTTCCCTTGAACATTTTGGAAATGCGGGTGAGACTTTTTACATTCTCGCAAAGATTTCCAAATCCCCGACAAGATTTTTACACTTTCACGTCAAAATCTCTAAAACTCCAGTTGAGATTCTTATAACCAAGGTTGACATGTTTAGAGTTCCCTTGAACATTTTGGAAATGCGGGTGAAACTTTTTACATTCTCGCAAAGATTTCCAAATCCCCGACACGATTTTTACACGTTCACGTCAAAATCTCTAAAACTCCAGTTGAGATTCTTATAACCAAGGTTGACATGTTTAGAGTTCCTTTGAACGTTTTGGAAATGCGGGTGAAACTTTTTACATTCTCGCAAAGATTTCCAAATCCCCGACACGATTTTAACACTTTCATATCAATATCGCTAAAACGCCAGTTGAGATTCTTAAAATCAATGTTGACATGTTTAGAGTTCCCTTGAACGTTTTGGAAATGCGGGTGAAACTTTTTACATTCTCGCAAAGATTTCCAAATCCCCGACACGATTTTTACACGTTCACGTCAAAATCTCTAAAACTCCAGTTGAGATTCTTAAAATCAATGTTGACATGTTCAGAGTCCCTTGAACATTTTGGAAATGCGGGTGAAACTTTTTACATTCTCGCAAAGTTTTCTAAATCCCCGACACGATTTTAACACTTTCTCGTCAAAATCTCTGAAACTCCAGTTGAGATTCTTATAACCAAGGTTGACATGTTTAGAGTTCCCTTGAACATTTTGGAAATGCGGGTGAAACTTTTTACATTCTCGCAAAGATTTCCAAATCCCCGACACGATTTTTACACTTTCACGTCAAAACCTCTAAAACTCCAGTAAGATTCTTAAAATCAATGTTGACATGTTTAGAGTTCCCTTGAACATTTTGGAAATGCGGGTGAAACTTTTTACATTCTCGCAAAGATTTCCAAATCCCCGACACGATTTTTACACGTTCACGTCAAAATCTCTAAAACTCCAGTTGAGATTATTATAACCAATGTTGACATGTTTAGAGTTCCCTTGAACATTTTGGAAATGCCGGTGAAACTTTTTACATTCTCGCAAAGATTTCCAAACCCCGACACGATTTTTACACTTTCACGTCAAAATCTCTAAAACTCCAGTTGAGATTCTTAAAACCAAGGTTGACATGTTTAGAGTTCCCTTGAACATTTTGGAAATGCCGGTGAAACTTTTTACATTCTCGCAAAGATTTCCAAATCCCCGACACGATTTTTACACGTTCACGTCAAAAACTCTAAAACTCCAGTTGAGATTCTTAAAATCAATGTTGACATGTTCAGAGTCCCTTGAACATTTTGGAAATGCGAGTGAAACTTTTTACATTCTCGCAAAGTTTTCTAAATCCCCGACACGATTTTAACACTTTCACGTCAAAATCTCTAAAACTCCAGTTGAGATTCTTATAATCAATGTTGACATGTTTAGAGTTCCCTTGAACATTTTGGAAATGCGGGTGAGACTTTTTACAGTCTCGCAAAGATTTCCAAATCCCCGACACGATTTTTACACGTTCACGTCAAAATCTCTAAAACTCCAGTTGAGATTCTTATAACCAAGGTTGACATGTTTAGAGTTCCTTTGAACGTTTTGGAAATGCGGGTGAAACTTTTTACATTCTCGCAAAGATTTCCAAATCCCCGACACGATTTTAACACTTTCATATCAATATCGCTAAAACGCCAGTTGAGATTCTTAAAATCAATGTTGACATGTTTAGAGTTCCCTTGAACGTTTTGGAAATGCGGGTGAAACTTTTTACATTCTCGCAAAGATTTCCAAATCCCCGACACGATTTTTACACGTTCACGTCAAAATCTCTAAAACTCCAGTTGAGATTCTTAAAATCAATGTTGACATGTTCAGAGTCCCTTGAACATTTTGGAAATGCGGGTGAAACTTTTTACATTCTCGCAAAGTTTTCTAAATCCCCGACACGATTTTAACACTTTCTCGTCAAAATCTCTAAAACTCCAGTTGAGATTCTTATAACCAAGGTTGACATGTTTAGAGTTCCCTTGAACATTTTGGAAATGCCGGTGAAACTTTTTACATTCTCGCAAAGATTTCCAAATCCCCGACACGATTTTTACACTTTCATATCAATATCGCTAAAACGCCAGTTGAGATTCTTAAAATCAATGTTGACATGTTTAGAGTTCCCTTGAACATTTTGGAAATGCGGGTGAAACTTTTTACATTCTCGCAAAGATTTCCAAATCCCTGTAAAGATTTTTACACTTTCACGCCAAAATCTCTAAAACTCCAGTTGAGATTCTTAAAATCAATGTGGACATGTTTAGAGTTCCCTTGAACATTTTGGAAATGCGGGTGAAACTTTTTACATTCTCGCAAAGATTTCCAAATCCCCGACACGATTTTTACACTTTCACGTCAAAACCTCTAAAACTCCAGTAAGATTCTTAAAATCAATGTTGACATGTTTAGAGTTCCCTTGAACATTTTGGAAATGCGGGTGAAACTTTTTACATTCTCGCAAAGATTTCCAAATCCCCGACACGATTTTTACACGTTCACGTCAAAATCTCTAAAACTCCAGTTGAGATTCTTATAACCAAGGTTGACATGTTTAGAGTTCCTTTGAACGTTTTGGAAATGCGGGTGAAACTTTTTACATTCTCGCAAAGATTTCCAAATCCCCGACACGATTTTAACACTTTCATATCAATATCGCTAAAACGCCAGTTGAGATTCTTAAAATCAATGTTGACATGTTTAGAGTTCCCTTGAACGTTTTGGAAATGCGGGTGAAACTTTTTACATTCTCGCAAAGATTTCCAAATCCCCGACACGATTTTTACACGTTCACGTCAAAATCTCTAAAACTCCAGTTGAGATTCTTAAAATCAATGTTGACATGTTCAGAGTCCCTTGAACATTTTGGAAATGCGGGTGAAACTTTTTACATTCTCGCAAAGTTTTCTAAATCCCCGACACGATTTTAACACTTTCTCGTCAAAATCTCTAAAACTCCAGTTGAGATTCTTAAAATCAATGTTGACATGTTTAGAGTTCCCTTGAACATTTTGGAAATGCCGGTGAAACTTTTTACATTCTCGCAAAGATTTCCAAATCCCCGACACGATTTTTACACTTTCATATCAATATCGCTAAAACGCCAGTTGAGATTCTTAAAATCAATGTTGACATGTTTAGAGTTCCTTTGAACGTTTTGGAAATGCGGGTGAAACTTTTTACATTCTCGCAAAGATTTCCAAATCCCCGACACGATTTTTACACGTTCACGTCAAAATCTCTAAAACTCCAGTTGAGATTCTTAAAATCAATGTTGACATGTTCAGAGTCCCTTGAACATTTTGGAAATGCGGGTGAAACTTTTTACATTCTCGCAAAGATTTCCAAATCCCTGACAAGATTTTTACACTTTCACGCCAAAATCTCTAAAACTCCAGTTGAGATTCTTATAACCAAGGTTGACATGTTTAGAGTTCCCTTGAACATTTTGGAAATGCGGGTGAAACGTTTTACATTCTCGCAAAGATTTCCAAATCCCTGACAAGATTTTTACACTTTCACGCCAAAATCTCTAAAACTCCAGTTGAGATTCTTAAAATCAATGTGGACATGTTTAGAGTTCCCTTGAACATTTTGGAAATGCGGGTGAAACTTTTTACATTCTCGCAAAGATTTCCAAATCCCCGACACGATTTTTACACGTTCACGTCAAAATCTCTAAAACTCCAGTTGAGATTCTTATAACCAAGGTTGACATGTTTAGAGTTTCTTTGAACGTTTTGGAAATGCGGGTGAAACTTTTTACATTCTCGCAAAGATTTCCAAATCCCCGACACGATTTTTACACTTTCATATCAATATCGCTAAAACGCCAGTTGAGATTCTTAAAATCAATGTTGACATGTTTAGAGTTCCTTTGAACGTTTTGGAAATGCGGGTGAAACTTTTTACATTCTCGCAAAGATTTCCAAATCCCCGACACGATTTTTACACGTTCACGTCAAAATCTCTAAAACTCCAGATGAGATTCTTAAAATCAATGTTGACATGTTCAGAGTCCCTTGAACATTTTGGAAATGCGGGTGAAACTTTTTACATTCTCGCAAAGTTTTCTAAATCCCCGACACGATTTTAACACTTTCTCGTCAAAATCTCTAAAACTCCAGTTGAGATTCTTATAACCAAGGTTGACATGTTTAGAGTTCCCTTGAACATTTTGGAAATGCGGGTGAAACTTTTTACATTCTCGCAAAGATTTCCAAATCCCCGACACGATTTTTACACTTTCATATCAATATCGCTAAAACGCCCGTTGAGATTCTTAAAATCAATGTTGACATGTTTAGAGTTCCCTTGAACATTTTGGAAATGCGGGTGACTTTTTACATTCTCGCAAAGATTTCCAAATCCCTGACAAGATTTTTACACTTTCACGTCAAAATCTCTAAAACTCCAGTTGAGATTCTTAAAATCAATGTTGACATGTTTAGAGTTTCTTTGAACGTTTTGGAAATGCGGGTGAAACTTTTTACATTCTCGCAAAGATTTCCAAATCCCCGACACGATTTTTACACTTTCATATCAATATCGCTAAAACGCCAGTTGAGATTCTTAAAATCAATGTTGACATGTTTAGAGTTCCTTTGAACGTTTTGGAAATGCGGGTGAAACTTTTTACATTCTCGCAAAGATTTCCAAATCCCCGACACGATTTTTACACGTTCACGTCAAAATCTCTAAAACTCCAGTTGAGATTCTTAAAATCAATGTTGACATGTTCAGAGTCCCTTGAACATTTTGGAAATGCGGGTGAAACTTTTTACATTCTCGCAAAGATTTCCAAATCCCTGACAAGATTTTTACACTTTCACGCCAAAATCTCTAAAACTCCAGTTGAGATTCTTAAAATCAATGTGGACATGTTTAGAGTTCCCTTGAACATTTTGGAAATGCGGGTGAAACTTTTTACATTCTCGCAAAGATTTCCAAATCCCCGACACGATTTTTACACGTTCACGTCAAAATCTCAAAAACTCCAGTTGAGATTCTTATAACCAAGGTTGACATGTTTAGAGTTTCTTTGAACGTTTTGGAAATGCGGGTGAAACTTTTTACATTCTCGCAAAGATTTCCAAATCCCCGACACGATTTTTACACTTTCATATCAATATCGCTAAAACGCCAGTTGAGATTCTTAAAATCAATGTTGACATGTTTAGAGTTCCTTTGAACGTTTTGGAAATGCGGGTGAAACTTTTTACATTCTCGCAAAGATTTCCAAATCCCCGACACGATTTTTACACGTTCACGTCAAAATCTCTAAAACTCCAGTTGAGATTCTTAAAATCAATGTTGACATGTTCAGAGTCCCTTGAACATTTTGGAAATGCGGGTGAAACTTTTTACATTCTCGCAAAGTTTTCTAAATCCCCGACACGATTTTAAAACTTTCTCGTCAAAATCTCTAAAACTCCAGTTGAGATTCTTATAACCAAGGTTGACATGTTTAGAGTTCCCTTGAACATTTTGGAAATGCGGGTGAAACTTTTTACATTCTCGCAAAGATTTCCAAATCCCCGACACGATTTTTACACTTTCATATCAATATCGCTAAAACGCCCGTTGAGATTCTTAAAATCAATGTTGACATGTTTAGAGTTCCCTTGAACATTTTGGAAATGCGGGTGACTTTTTACATTCTCGCAAAGATTTCCAAATCCCCGACACGATTTTTACACGTTCACGTCAAAATCTCTAAAACTCCAGTTGAGATTCTTATAACCAAGGTTGACATGTTTAGAGTTCCTTTGAACGTTTTGGAAATGCGGGTGAAACTTTTTACATTCTCGCAAAGATTTCCAAATCCCCGACACGATTTTTACACTTTCATATCAATATCGCTAAAACGCCAGTTGAGATTCTTAAAATCAATGTTGACATGTTTAGAGTTCCCTTGAACATTTTGGAAATGCGGGTGAAACTTTTTACACTCTCGCAAAGATTTCCAAATCCCCGACACGATTTAAACACTTTCTCGTCAAAATCTCTAAAACTCCAGTTGAGATTTTTAAAATCAGTGTTGACATGTTCAGAGTCCCTTGAACATTTTGGAAATGCGGGTGAAACTTTTTACATTCTCGCAAAGTTTTCTAAATCTCCGACACGATTTTAACACTTTCTCGTCAAAATCTCTAAAACTCCAGTTGAGATTCTTATAACCAAGGTTGACATGTTTAGAGTTCCCTTGAACATTTTGGAAATGCGGGTGACTTTTTACATTCTCGCAAAGATTTCCAAATCCCCGACACGATTTTTACACGTTCACGTCAAAATCTCTAAAACTCCAGTTGAGATTCTTATAACCAAGGTTGACATGTTTAGAGTTCCTTTGAACGTTTTGGAAATGCGGGTGAAACTTTTTACATTCTCGCAAAGATTTCCAAATCCCCGACACGATTTTTACACTTTCATATCAATATCGCTAAAACGCCAGTTGAGATTCTTAAAATCAATGTTGACATGTTTAGAGTTCCCTTGAACATTTTGGAAATGCGGGTGAAACTTTTTACACTCTCGCAAAGATTTCCAAATCCCCGACACGATTTAAACACTTTCTCGTCAAAATCTCTAAAACTCCAGTTGAGATTTTTAAAATCAGTGTTGACATGTTCAGAGTCCCTTGAACATTTTGGAAATGCGGGTGAAACTTTTTACATTCTCGCAAAGTTTTCTAAATCTCCGACACGATTTTAACACTTTCTCGTCAAAATCTCTAAAACTCCAGTTGAGATTCTTATAACCAAGGTTGACATGTTTAGAGTTCCCTTGAACATTTTGGAAATGCGGGTGAAACCTTTTACATTCTCGCAAAGATTTCCAAATCCCCGACCAGATTTTTACACTTTCATATCAATATCGCTAAAACGCCAGTTGAGATTCTTAAAATCAATGTTGACATGTTTAGAGTTCCTTTGAACGTTTTGGAAATGCGGGTGAAACTTTTTACATTCTCGCAAAGATTTCCAAATCCCCGACACGATTTTTACACTTTCATATCAATATCGCTAAAACGCCAGTTGAGATTCTTAAAATCAATGTTGACATGTTTAGAGTTCCTTTGAACGTTTTGGAAATGCGGGTGAAACTTTTTACATTCTCGCAAAGATTTCCAAATCCCCGACACGATTTTTACACTTTCATATCAATATCGCTAAAACGCCCGTTGAGATTCTTAAAATCAATGTTGACATGTTTAGAGTTCCTTTGAACGTTTTGGAAATGCGGGTGAAACTTTTTACATTCTCGCAAAGATTTCCAAATCCCCGACACGATTTTTACACGTTCACGTCAAAATCTCTAAAACTCCAGTTGAGATTCTTAAAATCAATGTTGACATGTTCAGAGTCCCTTGAACATTTTGGAAATGCGGGTGAAACTTTTTACATTCTCGCAAAGATTTCCAAATCCCTGACAAGATTTTTACACTTTCACGCCAAAATCTCTAAAACTCCAGTTGAGATTCTTAAAATCAATGTGGACATGTTTAGAGTTCCCTTGAACATTTTGGAAATGCGGGTGAAACTTTTTACATTCTCGCAAAGTTTTCTAAATCCCCGACACGATTTTAAAACTTTCTCGTCAAAATCTCTAAAACTCCAGTTGAGATTCTTATAACCAAGGTTGACATGTTTAGAGTTCCCTTGAACATTTTGGAAATGCGGGTGAAACTTTTTACATTCTCGCAAAGATTTCCAAATCCCCGACACGATTTTTACACTTTCATATCAATATCGCTAAAACGCCCGTTGAGATTCTTAAAATCAATGTTGACATGTTTAGAGTTCCCTTGAACATTTTGGAAATGCGGGTGACTTTTTACATTCTCGCAAAGATTTCCAAATCCCCGACACGATTTTTACACGTTCACGTCAAAATCTCTAAAACGCCAGTTGAGATTCTTATAACCAAGGTTGACATGTTTAGAGTTCCTTTGAACGTTTTGGAAATGCGGGTGAAACTTTTTACATTCTCGCAAAGATTTCCAAATCCCCGACACGATTTTTACACTTTCATATCAATATCGCTAAAACGCCAGTTGAGATTCTTAAAATCAATGTTGACATGTTTAGAGTTCCCTTGAACATTTTGGAAATGCGGGTGAAACTTTTTACACTCTCGCAAAGATTTCCAAATCCCCGACACGATTTAAACACTTTCTCGTCAAAATCTCTAAAACTCCAGTTGAGATTTTTAAAATCAGTGTTGACATGTTCAGAGTCCCTTGAACATTTTGGAAATGCGGGTGAAACTTTTTACATTCTCGCAAAGTTTTCTAAATCTCCGACACGATTTTAACACTTTCTCGTCAAAATCTCTAAAACTCCAGTTGAGATTCTTATAACCAAGGTTGACATGTTTAGAGTTCCCTTGAACATTTTGGAAATGCGGGTGAAACCTTTTACATTCTCGCAAAGATTTCCAAATCCCCGACCAGATTTTTACACTTTCATATCAATATCGCTAAAACGCCAGTTGAGATTCTTAAAATCAATGTTGACATGTTTAGAGTTCCTTTGAACGTTTTGGAAATGCGGGTGAAACTTTTTACATTCTCGCAAAGATTTCCAAATCCCCGACACGATTTTTACACTTTCATATCAATATCGCTAAAACGCCAGTTGAGATTCTTAAAATCAATGTTGACATGTTTAGAGTTCCTTTGAACGTTTTGGAAATGCGGGTGAAACTTTTTACATTCTCGCAAAGATTTCCAAATCCCCGACACGATTTTTACACTTTCATATCAATATCGCTAAAACGCCCGTTGAGATTCTTAAAATCAATGTTGACATGTTTAGAGTTCCTTTGAACGTTTTGGAAATGCGGGTGAAACTTTTTACATTCTCGCAAAGATTTCCAAATCCCCGACACGATTTTTACACGTTCACGTCAAAATCTCTAAAACTCCAGTTGAGATTCTTAAAATCAATGTTGACATGTTCAGAGTCCCTTGAACATTTTGGAAATGCGGGTGAAACTTTTTACATTCTCGCAAAGATTTCCAAATCCCTGACAAGATTTTTACACTTTCACGCCAAAATCTCTAAAACTCCAGTTGAGATTCTTAAAATCAATGTGGACATGTTTAGAGTTCCCTTGAACATTTTGGAAATGCGGGTGAAACTTTTTACATTCTCGCAAAGATTTCCAAATCCCCGACACGATTTTTACACGTTCACGTCAAAATCTCAAAAACTCCAGTTGAGATTCTTATAACCAAGGTTGACATGTTTAGAGTTTCTTTGAACGTTTTGGAAATGCGGGTGAAACTTTTTACATTCTCGCAAAGATTTCCAAATCCCCGACACGATTTTTACACTTTCATATCAATATCGCTAAAACGCCAGTTGAGATTCTTAAAATCAATGTTGACATGTTTAGAGTTCCTTTGAACGTTTTGGAAATGCGGGTGAAACTTTTTACATTCTCGCAAAGATTTCCAAATCCCCGACACGATTTTTACACGTTCACGTCAAAATCTCTAAAACTCCAGTTGAGATTCTTAAAATCAATGTTGACATGTTCAGAGTCCCTTGAACATTTTGGAAATGCGGGTGAAACTTTTTACATTCTCGCAAAGTTTTCTAAATCCCCGACACGATTTTAACACTTTCTCGTCAAAATCTCTAAAACTCCAGTTGAGATTCTTATAACCAAGGTTGACATGTTTAGAGTTCCCTTGAACATTTTGGAAATGCGGGTGAAACTTTTTACATTCTCGCAAAGATTTCCAAATCCCCGACACGATTTTTACACTTTCATATCAATATCGCTAAAACGCCCGTTGAGATTCTTAAAATCAATGTTGACATGTTTAGAGTTCCCTTGAACATTTTGGAAATGCGGGTGACTTTTTACATTCTCGCAAAGATTTCCAAATCCCCGACACGATTTTTAGACGTTCACGTCAAAATCTCTAAAACTCCAGTTGAGATTCTTATAACCAAGGTTGACATGTTTAGAGTTCCTTTGAACGTTTTGGAAATGCGGGTGAAACTTTTTACATTCTCGCAAAGATTTCCAAATCCCCGACACGATTTTTACACTTTCATATCAATATCGCTAAAACGCCAGTTGAGATTCTTAAAATCAATGTTGACATGTTTAGAGTTCCCTTGAACATTTTGGAAATGCGGGTGAAACTTTTTACACTCTCGCAAAGATTTCCAAATCCCCGACACGATTTAAACACTTTCTCGTCAAAATCTCTAAAACTCCAGTTGAGATTTTTAAAATCAGTGTTGACATGTTCAGAGTCCCTTGAACATTTTGGAAATGCGGGTGAAACTTTTTACATTCTCGCAAAGTTTTCTAAATCTCCGACACGATTTTAACACTTTCTCGTCAAAATCTCTAAAACTCCAGTTGAGATTCTTATAACCAAGGTTGACATGTTTAGAGTTCCCTTGAACATTTTGGAAATGCGGGTGAAACCTTTTACATTCTCGCAAAGATTTCCAAATCCCCGACCAGATTTTTACACTTTCATATCAATATCGCTAAAACGCCAGTTGAGATTCTTAAAATCAATGTTGACATGTTTAGAGTTCCTTTGAACGTTTTGGAAATGCGGGTGAAACTTTTTACATTCTCGCAAAGATTTCCAAATCCCCGACACGATTTTTACACTTTCATATCAATATCGCTAAAACGCCAGTTGAGATTCTTAAAATCAATGTTGACATGTTTAGAGTTCCTTTGAACGTTTTGGAAATGCGGGTGAAACTTTTTACATTCTCGCAAAGATTTCCAAATCCCCGACACGATTTTTACACTTTCATATCAATATCGCTAAAACGCCAGTTGAGATTCTTAAAATCAATGTTGACATGTTTAGAGTTCCTTTGAACGTTTTGGAAATGCGGGTGAAACTCTTTACATTCTCGCAAAGATTTCCAAATCCCCGACACGATTTTTACACGTTCACGTCAAAATCTCTAAAACTCCAGTTGAGATTTTTAAAATCAATGTTGACATGTTCAGAGTCCCTTGAACATTTTGGAAATGCGGGTGAAACTTTTTACATTCTCGCAAAGTTTTCTAAATCTCCGACACGATTTTAACACTTTCTCGTCAAAATCTCTAAAACTCCAGTTGAGATTCTTATAACCAAGGTTGACATGTTTAGAGTTCCCTTGAACATTTTGGAAATGCGGGTGAAACCTTTTACATTCTCGCAAAGATTTCCAAATCCCCGACCAGATTTTTACACTTTCATATCAATATCGCTAAAACGCCAGTTGAGATTCTTAAAATCAATGTTGACATGTTTAGAGTTCCTTTGAACGTTTTGGAAATGCGGGTGAAACTTTTTACATTCTCGCAAAGATTTCCAAATCCCCGACACGATTTTTACACTTTCATATCAATATCGCTAAAACGCCAGTTGAGATTCTTAAAATCAATGTTGACATGTTTAGAGTTCCTTTGAACGTTTTGGAAATGCGGGTGAAACTTTTTACATTCTCGCAAAGATTTCCAAATCCCCGACACGATTTTTACACTTTCATATCAATATCGCTAAAACGCCAGTTGAGATTCTTAAAATCAATGTTGACATGTTTAGAGTTCCTTTGAACGTTTTGGAAATGCGGGTGAAACTCTTTACATTCTCGCAAAGATTTCCAAATCCCCGACACGATTTTTACACGTTCACGTCAAAATCTCTAAAACTCCAGTTGAGATTTTTAAAATCAATGTTGACATGTTCAGAGTCCCTTGAACATTTTGGAAATGCGGGTGAAACTTTTTACATTCTCGCAAAGTTTTCTAAATCTCCGACACGATTTTAACACTTTCTCTTCAAAATCTCTAAAACTCCAGTTGAGATTCTAATAACCAAGGTTGACATGTTTAGAGTTCCCTTGAACATTTTGGAAATGCGGGTGAAACTTTTTACATTCTCGCAAAGATTTCCAAATCCCCGACAAGATTTTTACACTTTCATATCAATATCGCTAAAACGCCAGTTGAGATTCTTAAAATCAATGTTGACATGTTTAGAGTTCCTTTGAACGTTTTGGAAATGCGGGTGAAACTTTTTACATTCTCGCAAAGATTTCCAAATCCCCCACACGATTTTTACACTTTCATATCAATATCGCTAAAACGCCAGTTGAGATTCTTAAAATCAATGTTGACATGTTTAGAGTTCCTTTGAACGTTTTGGAAATGCGGGTGAAACTTTTTACATTCTCGCAAAGATTTCCAAATCCCCGACACGATTTTTACACTTTCATATCAATATCGCTAAAACGCCAGTTGAGATTCTTAAAATCAATGTTGACATGTTTAGAGTCCCTTTGAACGTTTTGGAAATGCGGGTGAAACTTTTTACATTCTCGCAAAGTTTTCTAAATCTCCGACACGATTTTAACACTTTCTCGTCAAAATCTCTAAAACTCCAGTTGAGATTCTTATAACCAAGGTTGACATGTTTAGAGTTCCCTTGAACATTTTGGAAATGCGGGTGAAACTTTTTACATTCTCGCAAAGATTTCCAAATCCCCGACACGATTTTTACACTTTCATATCAATATCGCTAAAACGCCAGTTGAGATTCTTAAAATCAATGTTGACATGTTTAGAGTTCCTTTGAACGTTTTGGAAATGCGGGTGAAACTCTTTACATTCTCGCAAAGATTTCCAAATCCCCGACACGATTTTTACAAGTTCACGTCGAAATCTCTAAAACTCCAGTTGAGATTTTTAAAATCAATGTTGACATGTTTAGAGTTCCCTTGAACATTTTGGAAATGCGGGTGAAACTTTTTACATTCTCGCAAAGTTTTCTAAATCTCCGACACGATTTTAACACTTTCTCGTCAAAATCTCTAAAACTCCAGTTGAGATTCTTATAACCAAGGTTGACATGTTTAGAGTTCCCTTGAACATTTTGGAAATGCGGGTGAAACTTTTTACATTCTCGCAAAGATTTCCAAATCCCCGACAAGATTTTTACACTTTCATATCAATATCGCTAAAACGCCAGTTGAGATTCTTAAAATCAATGTTGACATGTTTAGAGTTCCTTTGAACGTTTTGGAAATGCGGGTGAAACTTTTTACATTCTCGCAAAGATTTCCAAATCCCCGACACGATTTTTACACTTTCATATCAATATCGCTAAAACGCCAGTTGAGATTCTTAAAATCAATGTTGACATGTTTAGAGTTCCTTTGAACGTTTTGGAAATGCGGGTGAAACTTTTTACATTCTCGCAAAGATTTCCAAATCCCCGACACGATTTTTACACTTTCATATCAATATCGCTAAAACGCCAGTTGAGATTCTTAAAATCAATGTTGACATGTTTAGAGTCCCTTTGAACGTTTTGGAAATGCGGGTGAAACTTTTTACACTCTCGCAAAGATTTCCAAATCCCCGACACGATTTTAACACTTTCTCGTCAAAATCTCTAAAACTCCAGTTGAGATTTTTAAAATCAGTGTTGACATGTTCAGAGTCCCTTGAACATTTTGGAAATGCGGGTGAAACTTTTTACATTCTCGCAAAGTTTTCTAAATCTCCGACACGATTTTAACACTTTCTCGTCAAAATCTCTAAAACTCCAGTTGAGATTCTTATAACCAAGGTTGACATGTTTAGAGTTCCCTTGAACATTTTGGAAATGCGGGTGAAGCCTTTTACATTCTCGCAAAGATTTCCAAATCCCCGACAAGATTTTTACACTTTCATATCAATATCGCTAAAACGCCAGTTGAGATTCTTAAAATCAATGTTGACATGTTTAGAGTTCCTTTGAACGTTTTGGAAATGCGGGTGAAACTTTTTACATTCTCGCAAAGATTTCCAAATCCCCGACACGATTTTTACACTTTCATATCAATATCGCTAAAACGCCAGTTGAGATTCTTAAAATCAATGTTGACATGTTTAGAGTTCCTTTGAACGTTTTGGAAATGCGGGTGAAACTTTTTACATTCTCGCAAAGATTTCCAAATCCCCGACACGATTTTTACACTTTCATATCAATATCGCTAAAACGCCAGTTGAGATTCTTAAAATCAATGTTGACATGTTTAGAGTTCCTTTGAACGTTTTGGAAATGCGGGTGAAACTCTTTACATTCTCGCAAAGATTTCCAAATCCCCGACACGATTTTTACACTTTCATATCAATATCGCTAAAACGCCAGTTGAGATTCTTAAAATCAATGTTGACATGTTTAGAGTTCCTTTGAACGTTTTGGAAATGCGGGTGAAACTTTTTACATTCTCGCAAAGATTTCCAAATCCCCGACACGATTTTTACACTTTCATATCAATATCGCTAAAACGCCAGTTGAGATTCTTAAAATCAATGTTGACATGTTTAGAGTTCCTTTGAACGTTTTGGAAATGCGGGTGAAACTCTTTACATTCTCGCAAAGATTTCCAAATCCCCGACACGATTTTTACACGTTCACGTCAAAATCTCTAAAACTCCAGTTGAGATTTTTAAAATCAATGTTGACATGTTCAGAGTCCCTTGAACATTTTGGAAATGCGGGTGAAACTTTTTACATTCTCGCAAAGTTTTCTAAATCTCCGACACGATTTTAACACTTTCTCGTCAAAATCTCTAAAACTCCAGTTGAGATTCTTATAACCAAGGTTGACATGTTTAGAGTTCCCTTGAACATTTTGGAAATGCGGGTGAAACTTTTTACATTCTCGCAAAGATTTCCAAATCCCCGACAAGATTTTTACACTTTCATATCAATATCGCTAAAACGCCAGTTGAGATTCTTAAAATCAATGTTGACATGTTTAGAGTTCCTTTGAACGTTTTGGAAATGCGGGTGAAACTTTTTACATTCTCGCAAAGATTTCCAAATCCCCGACACGATTTTTACACTTTCATATCAATATCGCTAAAACGCCAGTTGAGATTCTTAAAATCAATGTTGACATGTTTAGAGTTCCTTTGAACGTTTTGGAAATGCGGGTGAAACTTTTTACATTCTCGCAAAGATTTCCAAATCCCCGACACGATTTTTACACTTTCATATCAATATCGCTAAAACGCCAGTTGAGATTCTTAAAATCAATGTTGACATGTTTAGAGTCCCTTTGAACGTTTTGGAAATGCGGGTGAAACTTTTTACACTCTCGCAAAGATTTCCAAATCCCCGACACGATTTTAACACTTTCTCGTCAAAATCTCTAAAACTCCAGTTGAGATTTTTAAAATCAGTGTTGACATGTTCAGAGTCCCTTGAACATTTTGGAAATGCGGGTGAAACTTTTTACATTCTCGCAAAGTTTTCTAAATCTCCGACACGATTTTAACACTTTCTCGTCAAAATCTCTAAAACTCCAGTTGAGATTCTTATAACCAAGGTTGACATGTTTAGAGTTCCCTTGAACATTTTGGAAATGCGGGTGAAACCTTTTACATTCTCGCAAAGATTTCCAAATCCCCGACAAGATTTTTACACTTTCATATCAATATCGCTAAAACGCCAGTTGAGATTCTTAAAATCAATGTTGACATGTTTAGAGTTCCTTTGAACGTTTTGGAAATGCGGGTGAAACTTTTTACATTCTCGCAAAGATTTCCAAATCCCCGACACGATTTTTACACTTTCATATCAATATCGCTAAAACGCCAGTTGAGATTCTTAAAATCAATGTTGACATGTTTAGAGTTCCTTTGAACGTTTTGGAAATGCGGGTGAAACTTTTTACATTCTCGCAAAGATTTCCAAATCCCCGACACGATTTTTACACTTTCATATCAATATCGCTAAAACGCCAGTTGAGATTCTTAAAATCAATGTTGACATGTTTAGAGTTCCTTTGAACGTTTTGGAAATGCGGGTGAAACTCTTTACATTCTCGCAAAGATTTCCAAATCCCCGACACGATTTTTACACTTTCATATCAATATCGCTAAAACGCCAGTTGAGATTCTTAAAATCAATGTTGACATGTTTAGAGTTCCTTTGAACGTTTTGGAAATGCGGGTGAAACTTTTTACATTCTCGCAAAGATTTCCAAATCCCCGACACGATTTTTACACTTTCATATCAATATCGCTAAAACGCCAGTTGAGATTCTTAAAATCAATGTTGACATGTTTAGAGTTCCTTTGAACGTTTTGGAAATGCGGGTGAAACTCTTTACATTCTCGCAAAGATTTCCAAATCCCCGACACGATTTTTACACGTTCACGTCAAAATCTCTAAAACTCCAGTTGAGATTTTTAAAATCAATGTTGACATGTTCAGAGTCCCTTGAACATTTTGGAAATGCGGGTGAAACTTTTTACATTCTCGCAAAGTTTTCTAAATCTCCGACACGATTTTAACACTTTCTCGTCAAAATCTCTAAAACTCCAGTTGAGATTCTTATAACCAAGGTTGACATGTTTAGAGTTCCCTTGAACATTTTGGAAATGCGGGTGAAACTTTTTACATTCTCGCAAAGATTTCCAAATCCCCGACAAGATTTTTACACTTTCATATCAATATCGCTAAAACGCCAGTTGAGATTCTTAAAATCAATGTTGACATGTTTAGAGTTCCTTTGAACGTTTTGGAAATGCGGGTGAAACTTTTTACATTCTCGCAAAGATTTCCAAATCCCCGACACGATTTTTACACTTTCATATCAATATCGCTAAAACGCCAGTTGAGATTCTTAAAATCAATGTTGACATGTTTAGAGTTCCTTTGAACGTTTTGGAAATGCGGGTGAAACTTTTTACATTCTCGCAAAGATTTCCAAATCCCCGACACGATTTTTACACTTTCATATCAATATCGCTAAAACGCCAGTTGAGATTCTTAAAATCAATGTTGACATGTTTAGAGTCCCTTTGAACGTTTTGGAAATGCGGGTGAAACTTTTTACACTCTCGCAAAGATTTCCAAATCCCCGACACGATTTTAACACTTTCTCGTCAAAATCTCTAAAACTCCAGTTGAGATTTTTAAAATCAGTGTTGACATGTTCAGAGTCCCTTGAACATTTTGGAAATGCGGGTGAAACTTTTTACATTCTCGCAAAGTTTTCTAAATCTCCGACACGATTTTAACACTTTCTCGTCAAAATCTCTAAAACTCCAGTTGAGATTCTTATAACCAAGGTTGACATGTTTAGAGTTCCTTTGAACGTTTTGGAAATGCGGGTGAAACTTTTTACATTCTCGCAAAGATTTCCAAATCCCCGACACGATTTTTACACTTTCATATCAATATCGCTAAAACGCCAGTTGAGATTCTTAAAATCAATGTTGACATGTTTAGAGTTCCTTTGAACGTTTTGGAAATGCGGGTGAAACTTTTTACATTCTCGCAAAGATTTCCAAATCCCCGACACGATTTTTACACTTTCATATCAATATCGCTAAAACGCCAGTTGAGATTCTTAAAATCAATGTTGACATGTTTAGAGTTCCTTTGAACGTTTTGGAAATGCGGGTGAAACTCTTTACATTCTCGCAAAGATTTCCAAATCCCCGACACGATTTTTACACGTTCACGTCAAAATCTCTAAAACTCCAGTTGAGATTTTTAAAATCAATGTTGACATGTTCAGAGTCCCTTGAGCATTTTGGAAATGCGGGTGAAACTTTTTACATTCTCGCAAAGTTTTCTAAATCTCCGACACAATTTTAACACTTTCTCGTCAAAATCTCTAAAACTCCAGTTGAGATTCTTATAACCAAGGTTGACATGTTTAGAGTTCCCTTGAACATTTTGGAAATGCGGGTGAAACTTTTTACATTCTCGCAAAGATTTCCAAATCCCCGACAAGATTTTTACACTTTCATATCAATATCGCTAAAACGCCAGTTGAGATTCTTAAAATCAATGTTGACATGTTTAGAGTTCCTTTGAACGTTTTGGAAATGCGGGTGAAACTTTTTACATTCTCGCAAAGATTTCCAAATCCCCCACACGATTTTTACACTTTCATATCAATATCGCTAAAACGCCAGTTGAGATTCTTAAAATCAATGTTGACATGTTTAGAGTTCCTTTGAACGTTTTGGAAATGCGGGTGAAACTTTTTACATTCTCGCAAAGATTTCCAAATCCCCGACACGATTTTTACACGTTCACGTCAAAATCTCTAAAACTCCAGTTGAGATTTTTAAAATCAATGTTGACATGTTCAGAGTCCCTTGAGCATTTTGGAAATGCGGGTGAAACTTTTTACATTCTCGCAAAGTTTTCTAAATCTCCGACACGATTTTAACACTTTCTCGTCAAAATCTCTAAAACTCCAGTTGAGATTCTTATAACCAAGGTTGACATGTTTAGAGTTCCCTTGAACATTTTGGAAATGCGGGTGAAACTTTTTACATTCTCGCAAAGATTTCCAAATCCCCGACAAGATTTTTACACTTTCATATCAATATCGCTAAAACGCCAGTTGAGATTCTTAAAATCAATGTTGACATGTTTAGAGTTCCTTTGAACGTTTTGGAAATGCGGGTGAAACTTTTTACATTCTCGCAAAGATTTCCAAATCCCCCACACGATTTTTACACTTTCATATCAATATCGCTAAAACGCCAGTTGAGATTCTTAAAATCAATGTTGACATGTTTAGAGTTCCTTTGAACGTTTTGGAAATGCGGGTGAAACTTTTTACATTCTCGCAAAGATTTCCAAATCCCCGACACGATTTTTACACTTTCATATCAATATCGCTAAAACGCCAGTTGAGATTCTTAAAATCAATGTTGACATGTTTAGAGTCCCTTTGAACGTTTTGGAAATGCGGGTGAAACTTTTTACATTCTCGCAAAGTTTTCTAAATCTCCGACACGATTTTAACACTTTCTCGTCAAAATCTCTAAAACTCCAGTTGAGATTCTTATAACCAAGGTTGACATGTTTAGAGTTCCCTTGAACATTTTGGAAATGCGGGTGAAACTTTTTACATTCTCGCAAAGATTTCCAAATCCCCGACACGATTTTTACACTTTCATATCAATATCGCTAAAACGCCAGTTGAGATTCTTAAAATCAATGTTGACATGTTTAGAGTTCCTTTGAACGTTTTGGAAATGCGGGTGAAACTCTTTACATTCTCGCAAAGATTTCCAAATCCCCGACACGATTTTTACAAGTTCACGTCGAAATCTCTAAAACTCCAGTTGAGATTTTTAAAATCAATGTTGACATGTTTAGAGTTCCCTTGAACATTTTGGAAATGCGGGTGAAACTTTTTACATTCTCGCAAAGTTTTCTAAATCTCCGACACGATTTTAACACTTTCTCGTCAAAATCTCTAAAACTCCAGTTGAGATTCTTATAACCAAGGTTGACATGTTTAGAGTTCCCTTGAACATTTTGGAAATGCGGGTGAAACTTTTTACATTCTCGCAAAGATTTCCAAATCCCCGACAAGATTTTTACACTTTCATATCAATATCGCTAAAACGCCAGTTGAGATTCTTAAAATCAATGTTGACATGTTTAGAGTTCCTTTGAACGTTTTGGAAATGCGGGTGAAACTTTTTACATTCTCGCAAAGATTTCCAAATCCCCGACACGATTTTTACACTTTCATATCAATATCGCTAAAACGCCAGTTGAGATTCTTAAAATCAATGTTGACATGTTTAGAGTTCCTTTGAACGTTTTGGAAATGCGGGTGAAACTTTTTACATTCTCGCAAAGATTTCCAAATCCCCGACACGATTTTTACACTTTCATATCAATATCGCTAAAACGCCAGTTGAGATTCTTAAAATCAATGTTGACATGTTTAGAGTCCCTTTGAACGTTTTGGAAATGCGGGTGAAACTTTTTACACTCTCGCAAAGATTTCCAAATCCCCGACACGATTTTAACACTTTCTCGTCAAAATCTCTAAAACTCCAGTTGAGATTTTTAAAATCAGTGTTGACATGTTCAGAGTCCCTTGAACATTTTGGAAATGCGGGTGAAACTTTTTACATTCTCGCAAAGTTTTCTAAATCTCCGACACGATTTTAACACTTTCTCGTCAAAATCTCTAAAACTCCAGTTGAGATTCTTATAACCAAGGTTGACATGTTTAGAGTTCCCTTGAACATTTTGGAAATGCGGGTGAAGCCTTTTACATTCTCGCAAAGATTTCCAAATCCCCGACAAGATTTTTACACTTTCATATCAATATCGCTAAAACGCCAGTTGAGATTCTTAAAATCAATGTTGACATGTTTAGAGTTCCTTTGAACGTTTTGGAAATGCGGGTGAAACTTTTTACATTCTCGCAAAGATTTCCAAATCCCCGACACGATTTTTACACTTTCATATCAATATCGCTAAAACGCCAGTTGAGATTCTTAAAATCAATGTTGACATGTTTAGAGTTCCTTTGAACGTTTTGGAAATGCGGGTGAAACTTTTTACATTCTCGCAAAGATTTCCAAATCCCCGACACGATTTTTACACTTTCATATCAATATCGCTAAAACGCCAGTTGAGATTCTTAAAATCAATGTTGACATGTTTAGAGTTCCTTTGAACGTTTTGGAAATGCGGGTGAAACTCTTTACATTCTCGCAAAGATTTCCAAATCCCCGACACGATTTTTACACTTTCATATCAATATCGCTAAAACGCCAGTTGAGATTCTTAAAATCAATGTTGACATGTTTAGAGTTCCTTTGAACGTTTTGGAAATGCGGGTGAAACTTTTTACATTCTCGCAAAGATTTCCAAATCCCCGACACGATTTTTACACTTTCATATCAATATCGCTAAAACGCCAGTTGAGATTCTTAAAATCAATGTTGACATGTTTAGAGTTCCTTTGAACGTTTTGGAAATGCGGGTGAAACTCTTTACATTCTCGCAAAGATTTCCAAATCCCCGACACGATTTTTACACGTTCACGTCAAAATCTCTAAAACTCCAGTTGAGATTTTTAAAATCAATGTTGACATGTTCAGAGTCCCTTGAACATTTTGGAAATGCGGGTGAAACTTTTTACATTCTCGCAAAGTTTTCTAAATCTCCGACACGATTTTAACACTTTCTCGTCAAAATCTCTAAAACTCCAGTTGAGATTCTTATAACCAAGGTTGACATGTTTAGAGTTCCCTTGAACATTTTGGAAATGCGGGTGAAACTTTTTACATTCTCGCAAAGATTTCCAAATCCCCGACAAGATTTTTACACTTTCATATCAATATCGCTAAAACGCCAGTTGAGATTCTTAAAATCAATGTTGACATGTTTAGAGTTCCTTTGAACGTTTTGGAAATGCGGGTGAAACTTTTTACATTCTCGCAAAGATTTCCAAATCCCCGACACGATTTTTACACTTTCATATCAATATCGCTAAAACGCCAGTTGAGATTCTTAAAATCAATGTTGACATGTTTAGAGTTCCTTTGAACGTTTTGGAAATGCGGGTGAAACTTTTTACATTCTCGCAAAGATTTCCAAATCCCCGACACGATTTTTACACTTTCATATCAATATCGCTAAAACGCCAGTTGAGATTCTTAAAATCAATGTTGACATGTTTAGAGTCCCTTTGAACGTTTTGGAAATGCGGGTGAAACTTTTTACACTCTCGCAAAGATTTCCAAATCCCCGACACGATTTTAACACTTTCTCGTCAAAATCTCTAAAACTCCAGTTGAGATTTTTAAAATCAGTGTTGACATGTTCAGAGTCCCTTGAACATTTTGGAAATGCGGGTGAAACTTTTTACATTCTCGCAAAGTTTTCTAAATCTCCGACACGATTTTAACACTTTCTCGTCAAAATCTCTAAAACTCCAGTTGAGATTCTTATAACCAAGGTTGACATGTTTAGAGTTCCCTTGAACATTTTGGAAATGCGGGTGAAACCTTTTACATTCTCGCAAAGATTTCCAAATCCCCGACAAGATTTTTACACTTTCATATCAATATCGCTAAAACGCCAGTTGAGATTCTTAAAATCAATGTTGACATGTTTAGAGTTCCTTTGAACGTTTTGGAAATGCGGGTGAAACTTTTTACATTCTCGCAAAGATTTCCAAATCCCCGACACGATTTTTACACTTTCATATCAATATCGCTAAAACGCCAGTTGAGATTCTTAAAATCAATGTTGACATGTTTAGAGTTCCTTTGAACGTTTTGGAAATGCGGGTGAAACTTTTTACATTCTCGCAAAGATTTCCAAATCCCCGACACGATTTTTACACTTTCATATCAATATCGCTAAAACGCCAGTTGAGATTCTTAAAATCAATGTTGACATGTTTAGAGTTCCTTTGAACGTTTTGGAAATGCGGGTGAAACTCTTTACATTCTCGCAAAGATTTCCAAATCCCCGACACGATTTTTACACTTTCATATCAATATCGCTAAAACGCCAGTTGAGATTCTTAAAATCAATGTTGACATGTTTAGAGTTCCTTTGAACGTTTTGGAAATGCGGGTGAAACTTTTTACATTCTCGCAAAGATTTCCAAATCCCCGACACGATTTTTACACTTTCATATCAATATCGCTAAAACGCCAGTTGAGATTCTTAAAATCAATGTTGACATGTTTAGAGTTCCTTTGAACGTTTTGGAAATGCGGGTGAAACTCTTTACATTCTCGCAAAGATTTCCAAATCCCCGACACGATTTTTACACGTTCACGTCAAAATCTCTAAAACTCCAGTTGAGATTTTTAAAATCAATGTTGACATGTTCAGAGTCCCTTGAACATTTTGGAAATGCGGGTGAAACTTTTTACATTCTCGCAAAGTTTTCTAAATCTCCGACACGATTTTAACACTTTCTCGTCAAAATCTCTAAAACTCCAGTTGAGATTCTTATAACCAAGGTTGACATGTTTAGAGTTCCCTTGAACATTTTGGAAATGCGGGTGAAACTTTTTACATTCTCGCAAAGATTTCCAAATCCCCGACAAGATTTTTACACTTTCATATCAATATCGCTAAAACGCCAGTTGAGATTCTTAAAATCAATGTTGACATGTTTAGAGTTCCTTTGAACGTTTTGGAAATGCGGGTGAAACTTTTTACATTCTCGCAAAGATTTCCAAATCCCCGACACGATTTTTACACTTTCATATCAATATCGCTAAAACGCCCGTTGAGATTCTTAAAATCAATGTTGACATGTTTAGAGTTCCCTTGAACATTTTGGAAATGCGGGTGACTTTTTACATTCTCGCAAAGATTTCCAAATCCCCGACACGATTTTTAGACGTTCACGTCAAAATCTCTAAAACTCCAGTTGAGATTCTTATAACCAAGGTTGACATGTTTAGAGTTCCTTTGAACGTTTTGGAAATGCGGGTGAAACTTTTTACATTCTCGCAAAGATTTCCAAATCCCCGACACGATTTTTACACTTTCATATCAATATCGCTAAAACGCCAGTTGAGATTCTTAAAATCAATGTTGACATGTTTAGAGTTCCCTTGAACATTTTGGAAATGCGGGTGAAACTTTTTACACTCTCGCAAAGATTTCCAAATCCCCGACACGATTTAAACACTTTCTCGTCAAAATCTCTAAAACTCCAGTTGAGATTTTTAAAATCAGTGTTGACATGTTCAGAGTCCCTTGAACATTTTGGAAATGCGGGTGAAACTTTTTACATTCTCGCAAAGTTTTCTAAATCTCCGACACGATTTTAACACTTTCTCGTCAAAATCTCTAAAACTCCAGTTGAGATTCTTATAACCAAGGTTGACATGTTTAGAGTTCCCTTGAACATTTTGGAAATGCGGGTGAAACCTTTTACATTCTCGCAAAGATTTCCAAATCCCCGACCAGATTTTTACACTTTCATATCAATATCGCTAAAACGCCAGTTGAGATTCTTAAAATCAATGTTGACATGTTTAGAGTTCCTTTGAACGTTTTGGAAATGCGGGTGAAACTTTTTACATTCTCGCAAAGATTTCCAAATCCCCGACACGATTTTTACACTTTCATATCAATATCGCTAAAACGCCAGTTGAGATTCTTAAAATCAATGTTGACATGTTTAGAGTTCCTTTGAACGTTTTGGAAATGCGGGTGAAACTTTTTACATTCTCGCAAAGATTTCCAAATCCCCGACACGATTTTTACACTTTCATATCAATATCGCTAAAACGCCAGTTGAGATTCTTAAAATCAATGTTGACATGTTTAGAGTTCCTTTGAACGTTTTGGAAATGCGGGTGAAACTCTTTACATTCTCGCAAAGATTTCCAAATCCCCGACACGATTTTTACACGTTCACGTCAAAATCTCTAAAACTCCAGTTGAGATTTTTAAAATCAATGTTGACATGTTCAGAGTCCCTTGAACATTTTGGAAATGCGGGTGAAACTTTTTACATTCTCGCAAAGTTTTCTAAATCTCCGACACGATTTTAACACTTTCTCGTCAAAATCTCTAAAACTCCAGTTGAGATTCTTATAACCAAGGTTGACATGTTTAGAGTTCCCTTGAACATTTTGGAAATGCGGGTGAAACCTTTTACATTCTCGCAAAGATTTCCAAATCCCCGACCAGATTTTTACACTTTCATATCAATATCGCTAAAACGCCAGTTGAGATTCTTAAAATCAATGTTGACATGTTTAGAGTTCCTTTGAACGTTTTGGAAATGCGGGTGAAACTTTTTACATTCTCGCAAAGATTTCCAAATCCCCGACACGATTTTTACACTTTCATATCAATATCGCTAAAACGCCAGTTGAGATTCTTAAAATCAATGTTGACATGTTTAGAGTTCCTTTGAACGTTTTGGAAATGCGGGTGAAACTTTTTACATTCTCGCAAAGATTTCCAAATCCCCGACACGATTTTTACACTTTCATATCAATATCGCTAAAACGCCAGTTGAGATTCTTAAAATCAATGTTGACATGTTTAGAGTTCCTTTGAACGTTTTGGAAATGCGGGTGAAACTCTTTACATTCTCGCAAAGATTTCCAAATCCCCGACACGATTTTTACACGTTCACGTCAAAATCTCTAAAACTCCAGTTGAGATTTTTAAAATCAATGTTGACATGTTCAGAGTCCCTTGAACATTTTGGAAATGCGGGTGAAACTTTTTACATTCTCGCAAAGTTTTCTAAATCTCCGACACGATTTTAACACTTTCTCTTCAAAATCTCTAAAACTCCAGTTGAGATTCTAATAACCAAGGTTGACATGTTTAGAGTTCCCTTGAACATTTTGGAAATGCGGGTGAAACTTTTTACATTCTCGCAAAGATTTCCAAATCCCCGACAAGATTTTTACACTTTCATATCAATATCGCTAAAACGCCAGTTGAGATTCTTAAAATCAATGTTGACATGTTTAGAGTTCCTTTGAACGTTTTGGAAATGCGGGTGAAACTTTTTACATTCTCGCAAAGATTTCCAAATCCCCCACACGATTTTTACACTTTCATATCAATATCGCTAAAACGCCAGTTGAGATTCTTAAAATCAATGTTGACATGTTTAGAGTTCCTTTGAACGTTTTGGAAATGCGGGTGAAACTTTTTACATTCTCGCAAAGATTTCCAAATCCCCGACACGATTTTTACACTTTCATATCAATATCGCTAAAACGCCAGTTGAGATTCTTAAAATCAATGTTGACATGTTTAGAGTCCCTTTGAACGTTTTGGAAATGCGGGTGAAACTTTTTACATTCTCGCAAAGTTTTCTAAATCTCCGACACGATTTTAACACTTTCTCGTCAAAATCGCTAAAACTCCAGTTGAGATTCTTATAACCAAGGTTGACATGTTTAGAGTTCCCTTGAACATTTTGGAAATGCGGGTGAAACTTTTTACATTCTCGCAAAGATTTCCAAATCCCCGACAAGATTTTTACACTTTCATATCAATATCGCTAAAACGCCAGTTGAGATTCTTAAAATCAATGTTGACATGTTTAGAGTTCCTTTGAACGTTTTGGAAATGCGGGTGAAACTTTTTACATTCTCGCAAAGATTTCCAAATCCCCGACACGATTTTTACACTTTCATATCAATATCGCTAAAACGCCAGTTGAGATTCTTAAAATCAATGTTGACATGTTTAGAGTTCCTTTGAACGTTTTGGAAATGCGGGTGAAACTTTTTACATTCTCGCAAAGATTTCCAAATCCCCGACACGATTTTTACACTTTCATATCAATATCGCTAAAACGCCAGTTGAGATTCTTAAAATCAATGTTGACATGTTTAGAGTTCCTTTGAACGTTTTGGAAATGCGGGTGAAACTCTTTACATTCTCGCAAAGATTTCCAAATCCCCGACACGATTTTTACACGTTCACGTCAAAATCTCTAAAACTCCAGTTGAGATTTTTAAAATCAATGTTGACATGTTTAGAGTTCCCTTGAACATTTTGGAAATGCGGGTGAAACTTTTTACATTCTCGCAAAGATTTCCAAATCCCCGACAAGATTTTTACACTTTCATATCAATATCGCTAAAACGCCAGTTGAGATTCTTAAAATCAATGTTGACATGTTTAGAGTTCCTTTGAACGTTTTGGAAATGCGGGTGAAACTTTTTACATTCTCGCAAGGATTTCCAAATCCCCGACACGATTTTTACACTTTCATATCAATATCGCTAAAACGCCAGTTGAGATTCTTAAAATCAATGTTGACATGTTTAGAGTTCCTTTGAACGTTTTGGAAATGCGGGTGAAAATTTTTACATTCTCGCAAAGATTTCCAAATCCCCGACACGATTTTTACACGTTCACGTCAAAATCTCTAAAACTCCAGTTGAGATTTTTAAAATCAGTGTTGACATGTTCAGAGTCCCTTGAACATTTTGGAAATGCGGGTGAAACTTTTTACATTCTCGCAAAGTTTTCTAAATCTCCGACACGATTTTAACACTTTCTCGTCAAAATCTCTAAAACTCCAGTTGAGATTCTTATAACCAAGGTTGACATGTTTAGAGTTCCCTTGAACATTTTGGAAATGCGGGTGAAACTTTTTACATTCTCGCAAAGATTTCCAAATCCCCGACAAGATTTTTACACTTTCATATCAATATCGCTAAAACGCCAGTTGAGATTCTTAAAATCAATGTTGACATGTTTAGAGTTCCTTTGAACGTTTTGGAAATGCGGGTGAAACTTTTTACATTCTCGCAAAGATTTCCAAATCCCCGACACGATTTTTACACTTTCATATCAATATCGCTAAAACGCCAGTTGAGATTCTTAAAATCAATGTTGACATGTTTAGAGTTCCTTTGAACGTTTTGGAAATGCGGGTGAAACTCTTTACATTCTCGCAAAGATTTCCAAATCCCCGACACGATTTTTACAAGTTCACGTCGAAATCTCTAAAACTCCAGTTGAGATTTTTAAAATCAATGTTGACATGTTTAGAGTTCCCTTGAACATTTTGGAAATGCGGGTGAAACTTTTTACATTCTCGCAAAGTTTTCTAAATCTCCGACACGATTTTAACACTTTCTCGTCAAAATCTCTAAAACTCCAGTTGAGATTCTTATAACCAAGGTTGACATGTTTAGAGTTCCCTTGAACATTTTGGAAATGCGGGTGAAACTTTTTACATTCTCGCAAAGATTTCCAAATCCCCGACAAGATTTTTACACTTTCATATCAATATCGCTAAAACGCCAGTTGAGATTCTTAAAATCAATGTTGACATGTTTAGAGTTCCTTTGAACGTTTTGGAAATGCGGGTGAAACTTTTTACATTCTCGCAAAGATTTCCAAATCCCCGACACGATTTTTACACTTTCATATCAATATCGCTAAAACGCCAGTTGAGATTCTTAAAATCAATGTTGACATGTTTAGAGTTCCTTTGAACGTTTTGGAAATGCGGGTGAAACTTTTTACATTCTCGCAAAGATTTCCAAATCCCCGACACGATTTTTACACTTTCATATCAATATCGCTAAAACGCCAGTTGAGATTCTTAAAATCAATGTTGACATGTTTAGAGTCCCTTTGAACGTTTTGGAAATGCGGGTGAAACTTTTTACACTCTCGCAAAGATTTCCAAATCCCCGACACGATTTTAACACGTTCACGTCAAAATCTCTAAAACTCCAGTTGAGATTTTTAAAATCAGTGTTGACATGTTCAGAGTCCCTTGAACATTTTGGAAATGCGGGTGAAACTTTTTACATTCTCGCAAAGTTTTCTAAATCTCCGACACGATTTTAACACTTTCTCGTCAAAATCTCTAAAACTCCAGTTGAGATTCTTATAACCAAGGTTGACATGTTTAGAGTTCCCTTGAACATTTTGGAAATGCGGGTGAAGCCTTTTACATTCTCGCAAAGATTTCCAAATCCCCGACAAGATTTTTACACTTTCATATCAATATCGCTAAAACGCCAGTTGAGATTCTTAAAATCAATGTTGACATGTTTAGAGTTCCTTTGAACGTTTTGGAAATGCGGGTGAAACTTTTTACATTCTCGCAAAGATTTCCAAATCCCCGACACGATTTTTACACTTTCATATCAATATCGCTAAAACGCCAGTTGAGATTCTTAAAATCAATGTTGACATGTTTAGAGTTCCTTTGAACGTTTTGGAAATGCGGGTGAAACTTTTTACATTCTCGCAAAGATTTCCAAATCCCCGACACGATTTTTACACTTTCATATCAATATCGCTAAAACGCCAGTTGAGATTCTTAAAATCAATGTTGACATGTTTAGAGTTCCTTTGAACGTTTTGGAAATGCGGGTGAAACTCTTTACATTCTCGCAAAGATTTCCAAATCCCCGACACGATTTTTACACTTTCATATCAATATCGCTAAAACGCCAGTTGAGATTCTTAAAATCAATGTTGACATGTTTAGAGTTCCTTTGAACGTTTTGGAAATGCGGGTGAAACTTTTTACATTCTCGCAAAGATTTCCAAATCCCCGACACGATTTTTACACTTTCATATCAATATCGCTAAAACGCCAGTTGAGATTCTTAAAATCAATGTTGACATGTTTAGAGTTCCTTTGAACGTTTTGGAAATGCGGGTGAAACTCTTTACATTCTCGCAAAGATTTCCAAATCCCCGACACGATTTTTACACGTTCACGTCAAAATCTCTAAAACTCCAGTTGAGATTTTTAAAATCAATGTTGACATGTTCAGAGTCCCTTGAACATTTTGGAAATGCGGGTGAAACTTTTTACATTCTCGCAAAGTTTTCTAAATCTCCGACACGATTTTAACACTTTCTCGTCAAAATCTCTAAAACTCCAGTTGAGATTCTTATAACCAAGGTTGACATGTTTAGAGTTCCCTTGAACATTTTGGAAATGCGGGTGAAACTTTTTACATTCTCGCAAAGATTTCCAAATCCCCGACAAGATTTTTACACTTTCATATCAATATCGCTAAAACGCCAGTTGAGATTCTTAAAATCAATGTTGACATGTTTAGAGTTCCTTTGAACGTTTTGGAAATGCGGGTGAAACTTTTTACATTCTCGCAAAGATTTCCAAATCCCCGACACGATTTTTACACTTTCATATCAATATCGCTAAAACGCCAGTTGAGATTCTTAAAATCAATGTTGACATGTTTAGAGTTCCTTTGAACGTTTTGGAAATGCGGGTGAAACTTTTTACATTCTCGCAAAGATTTCCAAATCCCCGACACGATTTTTACACTTTCATATCAATATCGCTAAAACGCCAGTTGAGATTCTTAAAATCAATGTTGACATGTTTAGAGTCCCTTTGAACGTTTTGGAAATGCGGGTGAAACTTTTTACACTCTCGCAAAGATTTCCAAATCCCCGACACGATTTTAACACTTTCTCGTCAAAATCTCTAAAACTCCAGTTGAGATTTTTAAAATCAGTGTTGACATGTTCAGAGTCCCTTGAACATTTTGGAAATGCGGGTGAAACTTTTTACATTCTCGCAAAGTTTTCTAAATCTCCGACACGATTTTAACACTTTCTCGTCAAAATCTCTAAAACTCCAGTTGAGATTCTTATAACCAAGGTTGACATGTTTAGAGTTCCCTTGAACATTTTGGAAATGCGGGTGAAACCTTTTACATTCTCGCAAAGATTTCCAAATCCCCGACAAGATTTTTACACTTTCATATCAATATCGCTAAAACGCCAGTTGAGATTCTTAAAATCAATGTTGACATGTTTAGAGTTCCTTTGAACGTTTTGGAAATGCGGGTGAAACTTTTTACATTCTCGCAAAGATTTCCAAATCCCCGACACGATTTTTACACTTTCATATCAATATCGCTAAAACGCCAGTTGAGATTCTTAAAATCAATGTTGACATGTTTAGAGTTCCTTTGAACGTTTTGGAAATGCGGGTGAAACTTTTTACATTCTCGCAAAGATTTCCAAATCCCCGACACGATTTTTACACTTTCATATCAATATCGCTAAAACGCCAGTTGAGATTCTTAAAATCAATGTTGACATGTTTAGAGTTCCTTTGAACGTTTTGGAAATGCGGGTGAAACTCTTTACATTCTCGCAAAGATTTCCAAATCCCCGACACGATTTTTACACTTTCATATCAATATCGCTAAAACGCCAGTTGAGATTCTTAAAATCAATGTTGACATGTTTAGAGTTCCTTTGAACGTTTTGGAAATGCGGGTGAAACTTTTTACATTCTCGCAAAGATTTCCAAATCCCCGACACGATTTTTACACTTTCATATCAATATCGCTAAAACGCCAGTTGAGATTCTTAAAATCAATGTTGACATGTTTAGAGTTCCTTTGAACGTTTTGGAAATGCGGGTGAAACTCTTTACATTCTCGCAAAGATTTCCAAATCCCCGACACGATTTTTACACGTTCACGTCAAAATCTCTAAAACTCCAGTTGAGATTTTTAAAATCAATGTTGACATGTTCAGAGTCCCTTGAACATTTTGGAAATGCGGGTGAAACTTTTTACATTCTCGCAAAGTTTTCTAAATCTCCGACACGATTTTAACACTTTCTCGTCAAAATCTCTAAAACTCCAGTTGAGATTCTTATAACCAAGGTTGACATGTTTAGAGTTCCCTTGAACATTTTGGAAATGCGGGTGAAACTTTTTACATTCTCGCAAAGATTTCCAAATCCCCGACAAGATTTTTACACTTTCATATCAATATCGCTAAAACGCCAGTTGAGATTCTTAAAATCAATGTTGACATGTTTAGAGTTCCTTTGAACGTTTTGGAAATGCGGGTGAAACTTTTTACATTCTCGCAAAGATTTCCAAATCCCCGACACGATTTTTACACTTTCATATCAATATCGCTAAAACGCCAGTTGAGATTCTTAAAATCAATGTTGACATGTTTAGAGTTCCTTTGAACGTTTTGGAAATGCGGGTGAAACTTTTTACATTCTCGCAAAGATTTCCAAATCCCCGACACGATTTTTACACTTTCATATCAATATCGCTAAAACGCCAGTTGAGATTCTTAAAATCAATGTTGACATGTTTAGAGTCCCTTTGAACGTTTTGGAAATGCGGGTGAAACTTTTTACACTCTCGCAAAGATTTCCAAATCCCCGACACGATTTTAACACTTTCTCGTCAAAATCTCTAAAACTCCAGTTGAGATTTTTAAAATCAGTGTTGACATGTTCAGAGTCCCTTGAACATTTTGGAAATGCGGGTGAAACTTTTTACATTCTCGCAAAGTTTTCTAAATCTCCGACACGATTTTAACACTTTCTCGTCAAAATCTCTAAAACTCCAGTTGAGATTCTTATAACCAAGGTTGACATGTTTAGAGTTCCTTTGAACGTTTTGGAAATGCGGGTGAAACTTTTTACATTCTCGCAAAGATTTCCAAATCCCCGACACGATTTTTACACTTTCATATCAATATCGCTAAAACGCCAGTTGAGATTCTTAAAATCAATGTTGACATGTTTAGAGTTCCTTTGAACGTTTTGGAAATGCGGGTGAAACTTTTTACATTCTCGCAAAGATTTCCAAATCCCCGACACGATTTTTACACTTTCATATCAATATCGCTAAAACGCCAGTTGAGATTCTTAAAATCAATGTTGACATGTTTAGAGTTCCTTTGAACGTTTTGGAAATGCGGGTGAAACTCTTTACATTCTCGCAAAGATTTCCAAATCCCCGACACGATTTTTACACGTTCACGTCAAAATCTCTAAAACTCCAGTTGAGATTTTTAAAATCAATGTTGACATGTTCAGAGTCCCTTGAGCATTTTGGAAATGCGGGTGAAACTTTTTACATTCTCGCAAAGTTTTCTAAATCTCCGACACAATTTTAACACTTTCTCGTCAAAATCTCTAAAACTCCAGTTGAGATTCTTATAACCAAGGTTGACATGTTTAGAGTTCCCTTGAACATTTTGGAAATGCGGGTGAAACTTTTTACATTCTCGCAAAGATTTCCAAATCCCCGACAAGATTTTTACACTTTCATATCAATATCGCTAAAACGCCAGTTGAGATTCTTAAAATCAATGTTGACATGTTTAGAGTTCCTTTGAACGTTTTGGAAATGCGGGTGAAACTTTTTACATTCTCGCAAAGATTTCCAAATCCCCCACACGATTTTTACACTTTCATATCAATATCGCTAAAACGCCAGTTGAGATTCTTAAAATCAATGTTGACATGTTTAGAGTTCCTTTGAACGTTTTGGAAATGCGGGTGAAACTTTTTACATTCTCGCAAAGATTTCCAAATCCCCGACACGATTTTTACACGTTCACGTCAAAATCTCTAAAACTCCAGTTGAGATTTTTAAAATCAATGTTGACATGTTCAGAGTCCCTTGAGCATTTTGGAAATGCGGGTGAAACTTTTTACATTCTCGCAAAGTTTTCTAAATCTCCGACACGATTTTAACACTTTCTCGTCAAAATCTCTAAAACTCCAGTTGAGATTCTTATAACCAAGGTTGACATGTTTAGAGTTCCCTTGAACATTTTGGAAATGCGGGTGAAACTTTTTACATTCTCGCAAAGATTTCCAAATCCCCGACAAGATTTTTACACTTTCATATCAATATCGCTAAAACGCCAGTTGAGATTCTTAAAATCAATGTTGACATGTTTAGAGTTCCTTTGAACGTTTTGGAAATGCGGGTGAAACTTTTTACATTCTCGCAAAGATTTCCAAATCCCCCACACGATTTTTACACTTTCATATCAATATCGCTAAAACGCCAGTTGAGATTCTTAAAATCAATGTTGACATGTTTAGAGTTCCTTTGAACGTTTTGGAAATGCGGGTGAAACTTTTTACATTCTCGCAAAGATTTCCAAATCCCCGACACGATTTTTACACTTTCATATCAATATCGCTAAAACGCCAGTTGAGATTCTTAAAATCAATGTTGACATGTTTAGAGTCCCTTTGAACGTTTTGGAAATGCGGGTGAAACTTTTTACATTCTCGCAAAGTTTTCTAAATCTCCGACACGATTTTAACACTTTCTCGTCAAAATCGCTAAAACTCCAGTTGAGATTCTTATAACCAAGGTTGACATGTTTAGAGTTCCCTTGAACATTTTGGAAATGCGGGTGAAACTTTTTACATTCTCGCAAAGATTTCCAAATCCCCGACAAGATTTTTACACTTTCATATCAATATCGCTAAAACGCCAGTTGAGATTCTTAAAATCAATGTTGACATGTTTAGAGTTCCTTTGAACGTTTTGGAAATGCGGGTGAAACTTTTTACATTCTCGCAAAGATTTCCAAATCCCCGACACGATTTTTACACTTTCATATCAATATCGCTAAAACGCCAGTTGAGATTCTTAAAATCAATGTTGACATGTTTAGAGTTCCTTTGAACGTTTTGGAAATGCGGGTGAAACTTTTTACATTCTCGCAAAGATTTCCAAATCCCCGACACGATTTTTACACTTTCATATCAATATCGCTAAAACGCCAGTTGAGATTCTTAAAATCAATGTTGACATGTTTAGAGTTCCTTTGAACGTTTTGGAAATGCGGGTGAAACTCTTTACATTCTCGCAAAGATTTCCAAATCCCCGACACGATTTTTACACGTTCACGTCAAAATCTCTAAAACTCCAGTTGAGATTTTTAAAATCAATGTTGACATGTTTAGAGTTCCCTTGAACATTTTGGAAATGCGGGTGAAACTTTTTACATTCTCGCAAAGATTTCCAAATCCCCGACAAGATTTTTACACTTTCATATCAATATCGCTAAAACGCCAGTTGAGATTCTTAAAATCAATGTTGACATGTTTAGAGTTCCTTTGAACGTTTTGGAAATGCGGGTGAAACTTTTTACATTCTCGCAAGGATTTCCAAATCCCCGACACGATTTTTACACTTTCATGTCAATATCGCTAAAACGCCAGTTGAGATTCTTAAAATCAATGTTGACATGTTTAGAGTTCCTTTGAACGTTTTGGAAATGCGGGTGAAAATTTTTACATTCTCGCAAAGATTTCCAAATCCCCGACACGATTTTTACACGTTCACGTCAAAATCTCTAAAACTCCAGTTGAGATTTTTAAAATCAGTGTTGACATGTTCAGAGTCCCTTGAACATTTTGGAAATGCGGGTGAAACTTTTTACATTCTCGCAAAGTTTTCTAAATCTCCGACACGATTTTAACACTTTCTCGTCAAAATCTCTAAAACTCCAGTTGAGATTCTTATAACCAAGGTTGACATGTTTAGAGTTCCCTTGAACATTTTGGAAATGCGGGTGAAACTTTTTACATTCTCGCAAAGATTTCCAAATCCCCGACAAGATTTTTACACTTTCATATCAATATCGCTAAAACGCCAGTTGAGATTCTTAAAATCAATGTTGACATGTTTAGAGTTCCTTTGAACGTTTTGGAAATGCGGGTGAAACTTTTTACATTCTCGCAAAGATTTCCAAATCCCCGACACGATTTTTACACTTTCATATCAATATCGCTAAAACGCCAGTTGAGATTCTTAAAATCAATGTTGACATGTTTAGAGTCCCTTTGAACGTTTTGGAAATGCGGGTGAAACTTTTTACATTCTCGCAAAGATTTCCAAATCCCCGACACGATTTTTACACTTTCATATCAATATCGCTAAAACGCCAGTTGAGATTCTTAAAATCAATGTTGACATGTTTAGAGTTCCTTTGAACGTTTTGGAAATGCGGGTGAAACTTTTTACATTCTCGCAAAGATTTCTAAATCTCCGACACGATTTTAACACTTTCTCGTCAAAATCTCTAAAACTCCAGTTGAGATTCTTATAACCAAGGTTGACATGTTTAGAGTTCCCTTGAACATTTTGGAAATGCGGGTGAAACTTTTTACATTCTCGCAAAGATTTCCAAATCCCCGACAAGATTTTTACACTTTCACGTCAAAATCTCTAAAACTCCCGTTGAGATTCTTATAACCAAGGTTGACATGTTTAGAGTTCCCTTGAACATTTTGGAAATGCGGGTGAAACTTTTTACAATCTCGCAAAGATTTCCAAATCCCCGACACGATTTTTACACTTTCATATCAATATCGCTAAAACGCCAGTTGAGATTCTTAAAATCAGTGTTGACATGTTCAGAGTCCCTTGAACATTTTGGAAATGCGGGTGAAACTTTTTACATTCTCGCAAAGTTTTCTAAATCTCCGACACGATTTTAACACTTTCTCGTCAAAATCTCTAAAACTCCAGTTGAGATTCTTATAACCAAGGTTGACATGTTTAGAGTTCCCTTGAACATTTTGGAAATGCGGGTGAAACTTTTTACATTCTCGCAAAGATTTCCAAATCCCCGACAAGATTTTTACACTTTCATATCAATATCGCTAAAACGCCAGTTGAGATTCTTAAAATCAATGTTGACATGTTTAGAGTTCCTTTGAACGTTTTGGAAATGCGGGTGAAACTTTTTACATTCTCGCAAAGATTTCCAAATCCCCGACACGATTTTTACACTTTCATATCAATATCGCTAAAACGCCAGTTGAGATTCTTAAAATCAATGTTGACATGTTTAGAGTTCCTTTGAACGTTTTGGAAATGCGGGTGAAACTTTTTACATTCTCGCAAAGATTTCCAAATCCCCGACACGATTTTTACACTTTCATATCAATATCGCTAAAACGCCAGTTGAGATTCTTAAAATCAATGTTGACATGTTTAGAGTTCCTTTGAACGTTTTGGAAATGCGGGTGAAACTTTTTACACTCTCGCAAAGATTTCCAAATCCCCGAAACGATTTTAACACTTTCTCGTCAAAATCTCTAAAACTCCAGTTGAGATTTTTAAAATCAGTGTTGACATGTTCAGAGTCCCTTGAACATTTTGGAAATGCGGGTGAAACTTTTTACATTCTCGCAAAGTTTTCTAAATCTCCGACACGATTTTAACACTTTCTCGTCAAAATCTCTAAAACTCCAGTTGAGATTCTTATAACCAAGGTTGACATGTTTAGAGTTCCCTTGAACATTTTGGAAATGCGGGTGAAACTTTTTACATTCTCGCAAAGATTTCCAAATCCCCGACCAGATTTTTACACTTTCATATCAATATCGCTAAAACGCCAGTTGAGATTCTTAAAATCAATGTTGACATGTTTAGAGTTCCTTTGAACGTTTTGGAAATGCGGGTGAAACTTTTTACATTCTCGCAAAGATTTCCAAATCCCCGACACGATTTTTACACGTTCACGTCAAAATCTCTAAAACTCCAGTTGAGATTTTTAAAATCAGTGTTGACATGTTCAGAGTCCCTTGAACATTTTGGAAATGCGGGTGAAACTTTTTACATTCTCGCAAAGTTTTCTAAATCTCCGACACGATTTTAACACTTTCTCGTCAAAATCTCTAAAACTCCAGTTGAGATTCTTATAACCAAGGTTGACATGTTTAGAGTTCCCTTGAACATTTTGGAAATGCGGGTGAAACTTTTTACATTCTCGCAAAGATTTCCAAATCCCCGACAAGATTTTTACACTTTCATATCAATATCGCTAAAACGCCAGTTGAGATTCTTAAAATCAATGTTGACATGTTTAGAGTTCCTTTGAACGTTTTGGAAATGCGGGTGAAACTTTTTACATTCTCGCAAAGATTTCCAAATCCCCGACACGATTTTTACACTTTCATATCAATATCGCTAAAACGCCAGTTGAGATTCTTAAAATCAATGTTGACATGTTTAGAGTTCCTTTGAACGTTTTGGAAATGCGGGTGAAACTTTTTACATTCTCGCAAAGATTTCCAAATCCCCGACACGATTTTTACACTTTCATATCAATATCGCTAAAACGCCAGTTGAGATTCTTAAAATCAATGTTGACATGTTTAGAGTTCCTTTGAACGTTTTGGAAATGCGGGTGAAACTTTTTACATTCTCGCAAAGATTTCTAAATCTCCGACACGATTTTAACACTTTCTCGTCAAAATCTCTAAAACTCCAGTTGAGATTCTTATAACCAAGGTTGACATGTTTAGAGTTCCCTTGAACATTTTGGAAATGCGGGTGAAACTTTTTACATTCTCGCAAAGATTTCCAAATCCCCGACAAGATTTTTACACTTTCACGTCAAAATCTCTAAAACTCCCGTTGAGATTCTTATAACCAAGGTTGACATGTTTAGAGTTCCCTTGAACATTTTGGAAATGCGGGTGAAACTTTTTACAATCTCGCAAAGATTTCCAAATCCCCGACACGATTTTTACACTTTCATATCAATATCGCTAAAACGCCAGTTGAGATTCTTAAAATCAGTGTTGACATGTTCAGAGTCCCTTGAACATTTTGGAAATGCGGGTGAAACTTTTTACATTTTCGCAAAGTTTTCTAAATCTCCGACACGATTTTAACACTTTCTCGTCAAAATCTCTAAAACTCCAGTTGAGATTCTTATAACCAAGGTTGACATGTTTAGAGTTCCCTTGAACATTTTGGAAATGCGGGTGAAACTTTTTACATTCTCGCAAAGATTTCCAAATCCCCGACAAGATTTTTACACTTTCATATCAATATCGCTAAAACGCCAGTTGAGATTCTTAAAATCAATGTTGACATGTTTAGAGTTCCTTTGAACGTTTTGGAAATGCGGGTGAAACTTTTTACATTCTCGCAAAGATTTCCAAATCCCCGACACGATTTTTACACTTTCATATCAATATCGCTAAAACGCCAGTTGAGATTCTTAAAATCAATGTTGACATGTTTAGAGTCCCTTTGAACGTTTTGGAAATGCGGGTGAAACTTTTTACACTCTCGCAAAGATTTCCAAATCCCCGACACGATTTTAACACTTTCTCGTCAAAATCTCTAAAACTCCAGTTGAGATTTTTAAAATCAGTGTTGACATGTTCAGAGTCCCTTGAACATTTTGGAAATGCGGGTGAAACTTTTTACATTCTCGCAAAGTTTTCTAAATCTCCGACACGATTTTAACACTTTCTCGTCAAAATCTCTAAAACTCCAGTTGAGATTCTTATAACCAAGGTTGACATGTTTAGAGTTCCCTTGAACATTTTGGAAATGCGGGTGAAACTTTTTACATTCTCGCAAAGATTTCCAAATCCCCGACAAGATTTTTACACTTTCATATCAATATCGCTAAAACGCCAGTTGAGATTCTTAAAATCAATGTTGACATGTTTAGAGTTCCTTTGAACGTTTTGGAAATGCGGGTGAAACTTTTTACATTCTCGCAAAGATTTCCAAATCCCCGACACGATTTTTACACTTTCATATCAATATCGCTAAAACGCCAGTTGAGATTCTTAAAATCAATGTTGACATGTTTAGAGTTCCTTTGAACGTTTTGGAAATGCGGGTGAAACTTTTTACATTCTCGCAAAGATTTCCAAATCCCCGACACGATTTTTACACTTTCATATCAATATCGCTAAAACGCCAGTTGAGATTCTTAAAATCAATGTTGACATGTTTAGAGTCCCTTTGAACGTTTTGGAAATGCGGGTGAAACTTTTTACACTCTCGCAAAGATTTCCAAATCCCCGACACGATTTTAACACTTTCTCGTCAAAATCTCTAAAACTCCAGTTGAGATTTTTAAAATCAGTGTTGACATGTTCAGAGTCCCTTGAACATTTTGGAAATGCGGGTGAAACTTTTTACATTCTCGCAAAGTTTTCTAAATCTCCGACACGATTTTAACACTTTCTCGTCAAAATCTCTAAAACTCCAGTTGAGATTCTTATAACCAAGGTTGACATGTTTAGAGTTCCCTTGAACATTTTGGAAATGCGGGTGAAACTTTTTACATTCTCGCAAAGATTTCCAAATCCCCGACACGATTTTTACACTTTCATATCAATATCGCTAAAACGCCAGTTGAGATTCTTAAAATCAATGTTGACATGTTTAGAGTTCCTTTGAACGTTTTGGAAATGCGGGTGAAACTTTTTACATTCTCGCAAAGATTTCCAAATCCCCGACACGATTTTTACACGTTCACGTCAAAATCTCTAAAACTCCAGTTGAGATTTTTAAAATCAGTGTTGACATGTTCAGAGTCCCTTGAACATTTTGGCAATGCGGGTGAAACTTTTTACATTCTCGCAAAGTTTTCTAAATCTCCGACACGATTTTAACACTTTCTCGTCAAAATCTCTAAAACTCCAGTTGAGATTCTTATAACCAAGGTTGACATGTTTAGAGTTCCCTTGAACATTTTGGAAATGCGGGTGAAACTTTTTACATTCTCGCAAAGATTTCCAAATCCCCGACAAGATTTTTACACTTTCATATCAATATCGCTAAAACGCCAGTTGAGATTCTTAAAATCAATGTTGACATGTTTAGAGTTCCTTTGAACGTTTTGGAAATGCGGGTGAAACTTTTTACATTCTCGCAAAGATTTCCAAATCCCCGACACGATTTTTACACTTTCATATCAATATCGCTAAAACGCCAGTTGAGATTCTTGAAATCAATGTTGACATGTTTAGAGTTCCTTTGAACGTTTTGGAAATGCGGGTGAAACTTTTTACATTCTCGCAAAGATTTCCAAATCCCCGACACGATTTTTACACTTTCATATCAATATCGCTAAAACGCCAGTTGAGATTCTTAAAATCAATGTTGACATGTTTAGAGTTCCTTTGAACGTTTTGGAAATGCGGGTGGAACTTTTTACATTCTCGCAAAGATTTCTAAATCTCCGACACGATTTTAACACTTTCTCGTCAAAATCTCTAAAACTCCAGTTGAGATTCTTATAACCAAGGTTGACATGTTTAGAGTTCCCTTGAACATTTTGGAAATGCGGGTGAAACTTTTTACATTCTCGCAAAGATTTCCAAATCCCCGACAAGATTTTTACACTTTCACGTCAAAATCTCTAAAACTCCCGTTGAGATTCTTATAACCAAGGTTGACATGTTTAGAGTTCCCTTGAACATTTTGGAAATGCGGGTGAAACTTTTTACATTCTCGCAAAGATTTCCAAATCCCCGACAAGATTTTTACACTTTCATATCAATATCGCTAAAACGCCAGTTGAGATTCTTAAAATCAATGTTGACATGTTTAGAGTTCCTTTGAACGTTTTGGAAATGCGGGTGAAACTTTTTACATTCTCGCAAAGATTTCCAAATCCCCGACACGATTTTTACACTTTCATATCAATATCGCTAAAACGCCAGTTGAGATTCTTAAAATCAATGTTGACATGTTTAGAGTTCCTTTGAACGTTTTGGAAATGCGGGTGAAACTTTTTACATTCTCGCAAAGATTTCCAAATCCCCGACACGATTTTTACACTTTCATATCAATATCGCTAAAACGCCAGTTGAGATTCTTAAAATCAATGTTGACATGTTTAGAGTTCCTTTGAACGTTTTGGAAATGCGGGTGAAACTTTTTACATTCTCGCAAAGATTTCCAAATCCCCGACACGATTTTTACACTTTCATATCAATATCGCTAAAACGCCAGTTGAGATTCTTAAAATCAATGTTGACATGTTTAGAGTCCCTTTGAACGTTTTGGAAATGCGGGTGAAACTTTTTACACTCTCGCAAAGATTTCCAAATCCCCGACACGATTTTAACACTTTCTCGTCAAAATCTCTAAAACTCCAGTTGAGATTTTTAAAATCAGTGTTGACATGTTCAGAGTCCCTTGAACATTTTGGAAATGCGGGTGAAACTTTTTACATTCTCGCAAAGTTTTCTAAATCTCCGACACGATTTTAACACTTTCTCGTCAAAATCTCTAAAACTCCAGTTGAGATTCTTATAACCAAGGTTGACATGTTTAGAGTTCCCTTGAACATTTTGGAAATGCGGGTGAAACTTTTTACATTCTCGCAAAGATTTCCAAATCCCCGACCAGATTTTTACACTTTCATATCAATATCGCTAAAACGCCAGTTGAGATTCTTAAAATCAATGTTGACATGTTAGAGTTCCTTTGAACGTTTTGGAAATGCGGGTGAAACTTTTTACATTCTCGCAAAGATTTCCAAATCCCCGACACGATTTTTACACTTTCATATCAATATCGCTAAAACGCCAGTTGAGATTCTTAAAATCAATGTTGACATGTTTAGAGTTCCTTTGAACGTTTTGGAAATGCGGGTGAAACTTTTTACATTCTCGCAAAGATTTCCAAATCCCCGACACGATTTTTACACTTTCATATCAATATCGCTAAAACGCCAGTTGAGATTCTTAAAATCAATGTTGACATGTTCAGAACCCTTGAACATTTTGGAAATGCGGGTGAAACTTTTTACATTCTCGCAAAGTTTTCTAAATCTCCGACACGATTTTAACACTTTCTCGTCAAAATCTCTAAAACTCCAGTTGAGATTCTTATAACCAAGGTTGACATGTTTAGAGTTCCCTTGAACATTTTGGAAATGCGGGTGAAACTTTTTACATTCTCGCAAAGATTTCCAAATCCCCGACAAGATTTTTACACTTTCATATCAATATCGCTAAAACGCCAGTTGAGATTCTTAAAATCAATGTTGACATGTTTAGAGTTCCTTTGAACGTTTTGGAAATGCGGGTGAAACTTTTTACATTCTCGCAAGGATTTCCAAATCCCCGACACGATTTTTACACTTTCATATCAATATCGCTAAAACGCCAGTTGAGATTCTTAAAATCAATGTTGACATGTTTAGAGTTCCTTTGAACGTTTTGGAAATGCGGGTGAAACTTTTTACATTCTCGCAAAGATTTCCAAATCCCCGACACGATTTTTACACGTTCACGTCAAAATCTCTAAAACTCCAGTTGAGATTTTTAAAATCAGTGTTGACATGTTCAGAGTCCCTTGAACATTTTGGAAATGCGGGTGAAACTTTTTACATTGTCGCAAAGTTTTCTAAATCTCCGACACGATTTTAACACTTTCTCGTCAAAATCTCTAAAACTCCAGTTGAGATTCTTATAACCAAGGTTGACATGTTTAGAGTTCCCTTGAACATTTTGGAAATGCGGGTGAAACTTTTTACATTCTCGCAAAGATTTCCAAATCCCCGACAAGATTTTTACACTTTCATATCAATATCGCTAAAACGCCAGTTGAGATTCTTAAAATCAATGTTGACATGTTTAGAGTTCCTTTGAACGTTTTGGAAATGCGGGTGAAACTTTTTACATTCTCGCAAAGATTTCCAAATCCCCGACACGATTTTTACACTTTCATATCAATATCGCTAAAACGCCAGTTGAGATTCTTAAATTCAATGTTGACATGTTTAGAGTTCCTTTGAACGTTTTGGAAATGCGGGTGAAACTTTTTACATTCTCGCAAAGATTTCTAAATCTCCGACACGATTTTAACACTTTCTCGTCAAAATCTCTAAAACTCCAGTTGAGATTCTTATAACCAAGGTTGACATGTTTAGAGTTCCCTTGAACATTTTGGAAATGCGGGTGAAACTTTTTACAATCTCGCAAAGATTTCCAAATCCCCGACACGATTTTTACACTTTCATATCAATATCGCTAAAACGCCAGTTGAGATTCTTAAAATCAGTGTTGACATGTTCAGAGTCCCTTGAACATTTTGGAAATGCGGGTGAAACTTTTTACATTCTCGCAAAGTTTTCTAAATCTCCGACACGATTTTAACACTTTCTCGTCAAAATCTCTAAAACTCCAGTTGAGATTCTTATAACCAAGGTTGACATGTTTAGAGTTCCCTTGAACATTTTGGAAATGCGGGTGAAACTTTTTACATTCTCGCAAAGATTTCCAAATCCCCGACAAGATTTTTACACTTTCACGTCAAAATCTCTAAAACTCCCGTTGAGATTCTTATAACCAAGGTTGACATGTTTAGAGTTCCGTTGAACATTTTGGAAATGCGGGTGAAACTTTTTACATTCTCGCAAAGATTTCCAAATCCCCGACACGATTTTTACACTTTCATATCAATATCGCTAAAACGCCAGTTGAGATTCTTAAAATCAATGTTGACATGTTTAGAGTTCCTTTGAACGTTTTGGAAATGCGGGTGAAACTTTTTACATTCTCGCAAAGATTTCCAAATCCCCGACACGATTTTTACACTTTCATATCAATATCGCTAAAACGCCAGTTGAGATTCTTAAAATCAATGTTGACATGTTTAGAGTTCCTTTGAACGTTTTGGAAATGCGGGTGAAACTCTTTACATTCTCGCAAAGATTTCCAAATCCCCGACACGATTTTTACACGTTCACGTCAAAATCTCTAAAACTCCAGTTGAGATTTTTAAAATCAATGTTGACATGTTCAGAGTCCCTTGAACATTTTGGAAATGCGGGTGAAACTTTTTACATTCTCGCAAAGTTTTCTAAATCTCCGACACGATTTTAACACTTTCTCGTCAAAATCTCTAAAACTCCAGTTGAGATTCTTATAACCAAGGTTGACATGTTTAGAGTTCCCTTGAACATTTTGGAAATGCGGGTGAAACTTTTTACATTCTCGCAAAGATTTCCAAATCCCCGACACGATTTTTACACTTTCATATCAATATCGCTAAAACGCCAGTTGAGATTCTTAAAATCAATGTTGACATGTTTAGAGTTCCTTTGAACGTTTTGGAAATGCGGGTGAAACTTTTTACATTCTCGCAAAGATTTCCAAATCCCCGACACGATTTTTACACTTTCATATCAATATCGCTAAAACGCCAGTTGAGATTCTTAAAATCAATGTTGACATGTTTAGAGTTCCTTTGAACGTTTTGGAAATGCGGGTGAAACTTTTTACATTCTCGCAAAGATTTCCAAATCCCCGACACGATTTTTACACTTTCATATCAATATCGCTAAAACGCCAGTTGAGATTCTTAAAATCAATGTTGACATGTTTAGAGTCCCTTTGAACGTTTTGGAAATGCGGGTGAAACTTTTTACACTCTCGCAAAGATTTCCAAATCCCCCACACGATTTTAACACTTTCTCGTCAAAATCTCTAAAACTCCAGTTGAGATTTTTAAAATCAGTGTTGACATGTTCAGAGTCCCTTGAACATTTTGGAAATGCGGGTGAAACTTTTTACATTCTCGCAAAGTTTTCTAAATCTCCGACACGATTTTAACACTTTCTCGTCAAAATCTCTAAAACTCCAGTTGAGATTCTTATAACCAAGGTTGACATGTTTAGAGTTCCCTTGAACATTTTGGAAATGCGGGTGAAACTTTTTACATTCTCGCAAAGATTTCCAAATCCCCGACCAGATTTTTACACTTTCATATCAATATCGCTAAAACGCCAGTTGAGATTCTTAAAATCAATGTTGACATGTTTAGAGTTCCTTTGAACGTTTTGGAAATGCGGGTGAAACTTTTTACATTCTCGCAAAGATTTCCAAATCCCCGACACGATTTTTACACTTTCATATCAATATCGCTAAAACGCCAGTTGAGATTCTTAAAATCAATGTTGACATGTTTAGAGTTCCTTTGAACGTTTTGGAAATGCGGGTGAAACTTTTTACATTCTCGCAAAGATTTCCAAATCCCCGACACGATTTTTACACTTTCATATCAATATCGCTAAAACGCCAGTTGAGATTCTTAAAATCAATGTTGACATGTTTAGAGTTCCTTTGAACGTTTTGGAAATGCGGGTGAAACTCTTTACATTCTCGCAAAGATTTCCAAATCCCCGACACGATTTTTACACGTTCACGTCAAAATCTCTAAAACTCCAGTTGAGATTTTTAAAATCAATGTTGACATGTTCAGAGCCCCTGAACATTTTGGAAATGCGGGTGAAACTTTTTACATTCTCGCAAAGTTTTCTAAATCTCCGACACGATTTTAACACTTTCTCGTCAAAATCTCTAAAACTCCAGTTGAGATTCTTATAACCAAGGTTGACATGTTTAGAGTTCCCATGAACATTTTGGAAATGCGGGTGAAACTTTTTACATTCTCGCAAAGATTTCCAAATCCCCGACAAGATTTTTACACTTTCATATCAATATCGCTAAAACGCCAGTTGAGATTCTTAAAATCAATGTTGACATGTTTAGAGTTCCTTTGAACGTTTTGGAAATGCGGGTGAAACTTTTTACATTCTCGCAAAGATTTCCAAATCCCCCACACGATTTTTACACTTTCATATCAATATCGCTAAAACGCCAGTTGAGATTCTTAAAATCAATGTTGACATGTTTAGAGTTCCTTTGAACGTTTTGGAAATGCGGGTGAAACTTTTTACATTCTCGCAAAGATTTCCAAATCCCCGACACGATTTTTACACTTTCATATCAATATCGCTAAAACGCCAGTTGAGATTCTTAAAATCAATGTTGACATGTTTAGAGTCCCTTTGAACGTTTTGGAAATGCGGGTGAAACTTTTTACATTCTCGCAAAGTTTTCTAAATCTCCGACACGATTTTAACACTTTCTCGTCAAAATCTCTAAAACTCCAGTTGAGATTCTTATAACCAAGGTTGACATGTTTAGAGTTCCCTTGAACATTTTGGAAATGCGGGTGAAACTTTTTACATTCTCGCAAAGATTTCCAAATCCCCGACAAGATTTTTACACTTTCATATCAATATCGCTAAAACGCCAGTTGAGATTCTTAAAATCAATGTTGACATGTTTAGAGTTCCTTTGAACGTTTTGGAAATGCGGGTGAAACTTTTTACATTCTCGCAAAGATTTCCAAATCCCCGACACGATTTTTACACTTTCATATCAATATCGCTAAAACGCCAGTTGAGATTCTTAAAATCAATGTTGACATGTTTAGAGTTCCTTTGAACGTTTTGGAAATGCGGGTGAAACTTTTTACATTCTCGCAAAGATTTCCAAATCCCCGACACGATTTTTACACTTTCATATCAATATCGCTAAAACGCCAGTTGAGATTCTTAAAATCAATGTTGACATGTTTAGAGTTCCTTTGAACGTTTTGGAAATGCGGGTGAAACTCTTTACATTCTCGCAAAGATTTCCAAATCCCCGACACGATTTTTACACGTTCACGTCAAAATCTCTAAAACTCCAGTTGAGATTTTTAAAATCAATGTTGACATGTTCAGAGCCCCTGAACATTTTGGAAATGCGGGTGAAACTTTTTACATTCTCGCAAAGTTTTCTAAATCTCCGACACGATTTTAACACTTTCTCGTCAAAATCTCTAAAACTCCAGTTGAGATTCTTATAACCAAGGTTGACATGTTTAGAGTTCCCATGAACATTTTGGAAATGCGGGTGAAACTTTTTACATTCTCGCAAAGATTTCCAAATCCCCGACAAGATTTTTACACTTTCATATCAATATCGCTAAAACGCCAGTTGAGATTCTTAAAATCAATGTTGACATGTTTAGAGTTCCTTTGAACGTTTTGGAAATGCGGGTGAAACTTTTTACATTCTCGCAAAGATTTCCAAATCCCCCACACGATTTTTACACTTTCATATCAATATCGCTAAAACGCCAGTTGAGATTCTTAAAATCAATGTTGACATGTTTAGAGTTCCTTTGAACGTTTTGGAAATGCGGGTGAAACTTTTTACATTCTCGCAAAGATTTCCAAATCCCCGACACGATTTTTACACTTTCATATCAATATCGCTAAAACGCCAGTTGAGATTCTTAAAATCAATGTTGACATGTTTAGAGTCCCTTTGAACGTTTTGGAAATGCGGGTGAAACTTTTTACATTCTCGCAAAGTTTTCTAAATCTCCGACACGATTTTAACACTTTCTCGTCAAAATCTCTAAAACTCCAGTTGAGATTCTTATAACCAAGGTTGACATGTTTAGAGTTCCCTTGAACATTTTGGAAATGCGGGTGAAACTTTTTACATTCTCGCAAAGATTTCCAAATCCCCGACAAGATTTTTACACTTTCATATCAATATCGCTAAAACGCCAGTTGAGATTCTTAAAATCAATGTTGACATGTTTAGAGTTCCTTTGAACGTTTTGGAAATGCGGGTGAAACTTTTTACATTCTCGCAAAGATTTCCAAATCCCCGACACGATTTTTACACTTTCATATCAATATCGCTAAAACGCCAGTTGAGATTCTTAAAATCAATGTTGACATGTTTAGAGTTCCTTTGAACGTTTTGGAAATGCGGGTGAAACTTTTTACATTCTCGCAAAGATTTCCAAATCCCCGACACGATTTTTACACTTTCATATCAATATCGCTAAAACGCCAGTTGAGATTCTTAAAATCAATGTTGACATGTTTAGAGTTCCTTTGAACGTTTTGGAAATGCGGGTGAAACTCTTTACATTCTCGCAAAGATTTCCAAATCCCCGACACGATTTTTACACGTTCACGTCAAAATCTCTAAAACTCCAGTTGAGATTTTTAAAATCAATGTTGACATGTTCAGAGTCAATTGAACATTTTGGAAATGCGGGTGAAACTTTTTACATTCTCGCAAAGTTTTCTAAATCTCCGACACGATTTTAACACTTTCTCGTCAAAATCTCTAAAACTCCAGTTGAGATTCTTATAACCAAGGTTGACATGTTTAGAGTTCCCTTGAACATTTTGGAAATGCGGGTGAAACTTTTTACATTCTCGCAAAGATTTCCAAATCCCCGACACGATTTTTACACTTTCATATCAATATCGCCAAAACGCCAGTTGAGATTCTTAAAATCAATGTTGACATGTTTAGAGTTCCTTTGAACGTTTTGGAAATGCGGGTGAAACTTTTTACATTCTCGCAAAGATTTCCAAATCCCCGACACGATTTTTACACGTTCACGTCAAAATCTTTAAAACTCCAGTTGAGATTTTTAAAATCAGTGTTGACATGTTCAGAGTCCCTTGAACATTTTGGAAATGCGGGTGAAACTTTTTACATTCTCGCAAAGTTTTCTAAATCTCCGACACGATTTTAACACTTTCTCGTCAAAATCTCTAAAACTCCAGTTGAGATTCTTATAACCAAGGTTGACATGTTTAGAGTTCCCTTGAACATTTTGGAAATGCGGGTGAAACTTTTTACATTCTCGCAAAGATTTCCAAATCCCCGACCAGATTTTTACACTTTCATATCAATATCGCTAAAACGCCAGTTGAGATTCTTAAAATCAATGTTGACATGTTTAGAGTTCCTTTGAACGTTTTGGAAATGCGGGTGAAACTTTTTACATTCTCGCAAAGATTTCCAAATCCCCGACACGATTTTTACACTTTCATATCAATATCGCTAAAACGCCAGTTGAGATTCTTAAAATCAATGTTGACATGTTTAGAGTTCCTTTGAACGTTTTGGAAATGCGGGTGAAACTTTTTACATTCTCGCAAAGATTTCCAAATCCCCGACACGATTTTTACACTTTCATATCAATATCGCTAAAACGCCAGTTGAGATTCTTAAAATCAATGTTGACATGTTTAGAGTTCCTTTGAACGTTTTGGAAATGCGGGTGAAACTCTTTACATTCTCGCAAAGATTTCCAAATCCCCGACACGATTTTTACACGTTCACGTCAAAATCTCTAAAACTCCAGTTGAGATTTTTAAAATCAATGTTGACATGTTCAGAGCCCCTGAACATTTTGGAAATGCGGGTGAAACTTTTTACATTCTCGCAAAGTTTTCTAAATCTCCGACACGATTTTAACACTTTCTCGTCAAAATCTCTAAAACTCCAGTTGAGATTCTTATAACCAAGGTTGACATGTTTAGAGTTCCCATGAACATTTTGGAAATGCGGGTGAAACTTTTTACATTCTCGCAAAGATTTCCAAATCCCCGACAAGATTTTTACACTTTCATATCAATATCGCTAAAACGCCAGTTGAGATTCTTAAAATCAATGTTGACATGTTTAGAGTTCCTTTGAACGTTTTGGAAATGCGGGTGAAACTTTTTACATTCTCGCAAAGATTTCCAAATCCCCCACACGATTTTTACACTTTCATATCAATATCGCTAAAACGCCAGTTGAGATTCTTAAAATCAATGTTGACATGTTTAGAGTTCCTTTGAACGTTTTGGAAATGCGGGTGAAACTTTTTACATTCTCGCAAAGATTTCCAAATCCCCGACACGATTTTTACACTTTCATATCAATATCGCTAAAACGCCAGTTGAGATTCTTAAAATCAATGTTGACATGTTTAGAGTCCCTTTGAACGTTTTGGAAATGCGGGTGAAACTTTTTACATTCTCGCAAAGTTTTCTAAATCTCCGACACGATTTTAACACTTTCTCGTCAAAATCTCTAAAACGCCAGTTGAGATTCTTATAACCAAGGTTGACATGTTTAGAGTTCCCTTGAACATTTTGGAAATGCGGGTGAAACTTTTTACATTCTCGCAAAGATTTCCAAATCCCCGACAAGATTTTTACACTTTCATATCAATATCGCTAAAACGCCAGTTGAGATTCTTAAAATCAATGTTGACATGTTTAGAGTTCCTTTGAACGTTTTGGAAATGCGGGTGAAACTTTTTACATTCTCGCAAAGATTTCCAAATCCCCGACACGATTTTTACACTTTCATATCAATATCGCTAAAACGCCAGTTGAGATTCTTAAAATCAATGTTGACATGTTTAGAGTTCCTTTGAACGTTTTGGAAATGCGGGTGAAACTTTTTACATTCTCGCAAAGATTTCCAAATCCCCGACACGATTTTTACACTTTCATATCAATATCGCTAAAACGCCAGTTGAGATTCTTAAAATCAATGTTGACATGTTTAGAGTTCCTTTGAACGTTTTGGAAATGCGGGTGAAACTCTTTACATTCTCGCAAAGATTTCCAAATCCCCGACACGATTTTTACACGTTCACGTCAAAATCTCTAAAACTCCAGTTGAGATTTTTAAAATCAATGTTGACATGTTCAGAGTCAATTGAACATTTTGGAAATGCGGGTGAAACTTTTTACATTCTCGCAAAGTTTTCTAAATCTCCGACACGATTTTAACACTTTCTCGTCAAAATCTCTAAAACTCCAGTTGAGATTCTTATAACCAAGGTTGACATGTTTAGAGTTCCCTTGAACATTTTGGAAATGCGGGTGAAACTTTTTACATTCTCGCAAAGATTTCCAAATCCCCGACACGATTTTTACACTTTCATATCAATATCGCCAAAACGCCAGTTGAGATTCTTAAAATCAATGTTGACATGTTTAGAGTTCCTTTGAACGTTTTGGAAATGCGGGTGAAACTTTTTACATTCTCGCAAAGATTTCCAAATCCCCGACACGATTTTTACACGTTCACGTCAAAATCTTTAAAACTCCAGTTGAGATTTTTAAAATCAGTGTTGACATGTTCAGAGTCCCTTGAACATTTTGGAAATGCGGGTGAAACTTTTTACATTCTCGCAAAGTTTTCTAAATCTCCGACACGATTTTAACACTTTCTCGTCAAAATCTCTAAAACTCCAGTTGAGATTCTTATAACCAAGGTTGACATGTTTAGAGTTCCCTTGAACATTTTGGAAATGCGGGTGAAACTTTTTACATTCTCGCAAAGATTTCCAAATCCCCGACAAGATTTTTACACTTTCATATCAATATCGCTAAAACGCCAGTTGAGATTCTTAAAATCAATGTTGACATGTTTAGAGTTCCTTTGAACGTTTTGGAAATGCGGGTGAAACTTTTTACATTCTCGCAAGGATTTCCAAATCCCCGACACGATTTTTACACTTTCATATCAATATCGCTAAAACGCCAGTTGAGATTCTTAAAATCAATGTTGCCATGTTTAGAGTTCCTTTGAACGTTTTGGAAATGCGGGTGAAACTCTTTACATTCTCGCAAAGATTTCCAAATCCCCGACACGATTTTTACACGTTCACGTCAAAATCTCTAAAACTCCAGTTGAGATTTTTAAAATCAATGTTGACATGTTCAGAGTCCCTTGAACATTTTGGAAATGCGGGTGAAACTTTTTACATTCTCGCAAAGTTTTCTAAATCTCCGACACGATTTTAACACTTTCTCGTCAAAATCTCTAAAACTCCAGTTGAGATTCTTATAACCAAGGTTGACATGTTTAGAGTTCCCTTGAACATTTTGGAAATGCGGGTGAAACTTTTTACATTCTCGCAAAGATTTCCAAATCCCCGACAAGATTTTTACACTTTCATATCAATATCGCTAAAACGCCAGTTGAGATTCTTAAAATCAATGTTGACATGTTTAGAGTTCCTTTGAACGTTTTGGAAATGCGGGTGAAACTTTTTACATTCTCGCAAAGATTTCCAAATCCCCGACACGATTTTTACACTTTCATATCAATATCGCTAAAACGCCAGTTGAGATTCTTAAAATCAATGTTGACATGTTTAGAGTTCCTTTGAACGTTTTGGAAATGCGGGTGAAACTTTTTACATTCTCGCAAAGATTTCCAAATCCCCGACACGATTTTTACACTTTCATATCAATATCGCTAAAACGCCAGTTGAGATTCTTAAAATCAATGTTGACATGTTTAGAGTCCCTTTGAACGTTTTGGAAATGCGGGTGAAACTTTTTACATTCTCGCAAAGTTTTCTAAATCTCCGACACGATTTTAACACTTTCTCGTCAAAATCGCTAAAACTCCAGTTGAGATTCTTATAACCAAGGTTGACATGTTTAGAGTTCCCTTGAACATTTTGGAAATGCGGGTGAAACTTTTTACATTCTCGCAAAGATTTCCAAATCCCCGACAAGATTTTTACACTTTCATATCAATATCGCTAAAACGCCAGTTGAGATTCTTAAAATCAATGTTGACATGTTTAGAGTTCCTTTGAACGTTTTGGAAATGCGGGTGAAACTTTTTACATTCTCGCAAAGATTTCCAAATCCCCGACACGATTTTTACACTTTCATATCAATATCGCTAAAACGCCAGTTGAGATTCTTAAAATCAATGTTGACATGTTTAGAGTTCCTTTGAACGTTTTGGAAATGCGGGTGAAACTTTTTACATTCTCGCAAAGATTTCCAAATCCCCGACACGATTTTTACACGTTCACGTCAAAATCTTTAAAACTCCAGTTGAGATTTTTAAAATCAGTGTTGACATGTTCAGAGTCCCTTGAACATTTTGGAAATGCGGGTGAAACTTTTTACATTGTCGCAAAGTTTTCTAAATCTCCGACACGATTTTAACACTTTCTCGTCAAAATCTCTATAACTCCAGTTGAGATTCTTATAACCAAGGTTGACATGTTTAGAGTTCCCTTGAACATTTTGGAAATGCGGGTGAAACTTTTTACATTCTCGCAAAGATTTCCAAATCCCCGACACGATTTTTACACTTTCATATCAATATCGCCAAAACGCCAGTTGAGATTCTTAAAATCAATGTTGACATGTTTAGAGTTCCTTTGAACGTTTTGGAAATGCGGGTGAAACTTTTTACATTCTCGCAAAGATTTCCAAATCCCCGACACGATTTTTACACGTTCACGTCAAAATCTTTAAAACTCCAGTTGAGATTTTTAAAATCAGTGTTGACATGTTCAGAGTCCCTTGAACATTTTGGAAATGCGGGTGAAACTTTTTACATTGTCGCAAAGTTTTCTAAATCTCCGACACGATTTTAACACTTTCTCGTCAAAATCTCTAAAACTCCAGTTGAGATTCTTATAACCAAGGTTGACATGTTTAGAGTTCCCTTGAACATTTTGGAAATGCGGGTGAAACTTTTTACATTCTCGCAAAGATTTCCAAATCCCCGACACGATTTTTACACTTTCATATCAATATCGCCAAAACGCCAGTTGAGATTCTTAAAATCAATGTTGACATGTTTAGAGTTCCTTTGAACGTTTTGGAAATGCGGGTGAAACTTTTTACATTCTCGCAAAGATTTCCAAATCCCCGACACGATTTTTACACGTTCACGTCAAAATCTTTAAAACTCCAGTTGAGATTTTTAAAATCAATGTTGACATGTTCAGAGTCCCTTGAACATTTTGGAAATGCGGGTGAAACTTTTTACATTGTCGCAAAGTTTTCTAAATCTCCGACACGATTTTAACACTTTCTCGTCAAAATCTCTAAAACTCCAGTTGAGATTCTTATAACCAAGGTTGACATGTTTAGAGTTCCCTTGAACATTTTGGAAATGCGGGTGAAACTTTTTACATTCTCGCAAAGATTTCCAAATCCCCGACAAGATTTTTACACTTTCATATCAATATCGCTAAAACGCCAGTTGAGATTCTTAAAATCAATGTTGACATGTTTAGAGTTCCTTTGAACGTTTTGGAAATGCGGGTGAAACTTTTTACATTCTCGCAAGGATTTCCAAATCCCCGACACGATTTTTACACTTTCATATCAATATCGCTAAAACGCCAGTTGAGATTCTTAAAATCAATGTTGCCATGTTTAGAGTTCCTTTGAACGTTTTGGAAATGCGGGTGAAACTCTTTACATTCTCGCAAAGATTTCCAAATCCCCGACACGATTTTTACACGTTCACGTCAAAATCTCTAAAACTCCAGTTGAGATTTTTAAAATCAATGTTGACATGTTCAGAGTCCCTTGAACATTTTGGAAATGCGGGTGAAACTTTTTACATTCTCGCAAAGTTTTCTAAATCTCCGACACGATTTTAACACTTTCTCGTCAAAATCTCTAAAACTCCAGTTGAGATTCTTATAACCAAGGTTGACATGTTTAGAGTTCCCTTGAACATTTTGGAAATGCGGGTGAAACTTTTTACATTCTCGCAAAGATTTCCAAATCCCCGACAAGATTTTTACACTTTCATATCAATATCGCTAAAACGCCAGTTGAGATTCTTAAAATCAATGTTGACATGTTTAGAGTTCCTTTGAACGTTTTGGAAATGCGGGTGAAACTTTTTACATTCTCGCAAAGATTTCCAAATCCCCGACACGATTTTTACACTTTCATATCAATATCGCTAAAACGCCAGTTGAGATTCTTAAAATCAATGTTGACATGTTTAGAGTTCCTTTGAACGTTTTGGAAATGCGGGTGAAACTTTTTACATTCTCGCAAAGATTTCCAAATCCCCGACACGATTTTTACACTTTCATATCAATATCGCTAAAACGCCAGTTGAGATTCTTAAAATCAATGTTGACATGTTTAGAGTCCCTTTGAACGTTTTGGAAATGCGGGTGAAACTTTTTACATTCTCGCAAAGTTTTCTAAATCTCCGACACGATTTTAACACTTTCTCGTCAAAATCGCTAAAACTCCAGTTGAGATTCTTATAACCAAGGTTGACATGTTTAGAGTTCCCTTGAACATTTTGGAAATGCGGGTGAAACTTTTTACATTCTCGCAAAGATTTCCAAATCCCCGACAAGATTTTTACACTTTCATATCAATATCGCTAAAACGCCAGTTGAGATTCTTAAAATCAATGTTGACATGTTTAGAGTTCCTTTGAACGTTTTGGAAATGCGGGTGAAACTTTTTACATTCTCGCAAAGATTTCCAAATCCCCGACACGATTTTTACACTTTCATATCAATATCGCTAAAACGCCAGTTGAGATTCTTAAAATCAATGTTGACATGTTTAGAGTTCCTTTGAACGTTTTGGAAATGCGGGTGAAACTTTTTACATTCTCGCAAAGATTTCCAAATCCCCGACACGATTTTTACACGTTCACGTCAAAATCTTTAAAACTCCAGTTGAGATTTTTAAAATCAGTGTTGACATGTTCAGAGTCCCTTGAACATTTTGGAAATGCGGGTGAAACTTTTTACATTCTCGCAAAGTTTTCTAAATCTCCGACACGATTTTAACACTTTCTCGTCAAAATCTCTAAAACTCCAGTTGAGATTCTTATAACCAAGGTTGACATGTTTAGAGTTCCCTTGAACATTTTGGAAATGCGGGTGAAACTTTTTACATTCTCGCAAAGATTTCCAAATCCCCGACAAGATTTTTACACTTTCATATCAATATCGCTAAAACGCCAGTTGAGATTCTTAAAATCAATGTTGACATGTTTAGAGTTCCTTTGAACGTTTTGGAAATGCGGGTGAAACTTTTTACATTCTCGCAAGGATTTCCAAATCCCCGACACGATTTTTACACTTTCATATCAATATCGCTAAAACGCCAGTTGAGATTCTTAAAATCAATGTTGACATGTTTAGAGTTCCTTTGAACGTTTTGGAAATGCGGGTGAAACTTTTTACATTCTCGCAAAGATTTCCAAATCCCCGACACGATTTTTACACGTTCACGTCAAAATCTCTAAAACTCCAGTTGAGATTTTTAAAATCAGTGTTGACATGTTCAGAGTCCCTTGAACATTTTGGAAATGCGGGTGAAACTTTTTACATTCTCGCAAAGTTTTCTAAATCTCCGACACGATTTTAACACTTTCTCGTCAAAATCTCTAAAACTCCAGTTGAGATTCTTATAACCAAGGTTGACATGTTTAGAGTTCCCTTGAACATTTTGGAAATGCGGGTGAAACTTTTTACATTCTCGCAAAGATTTCCAAATCCCCGACAAGATTTTTACACTTTCATATCAATATCGCTAAAACGCCAGTTGAGATTCTTAAAATCAATGTTGACATGTTTAGAGTTCCTTTGAACGTTTTGGAAATGCGGGTGAAACTTTTTACATTCTCGCAAAGATTTCCAAATCCCCGACACGATTTTTACACTTTCATATCAATATCGCTAAAACGCCAGTTGAGATTCTTAAAATCAATGTTGACATGTTTAGAGTTCCTTTGAACGTTTTGGAAATGCGGGTGAAACTTTTTACATTCTCGCAAAGATTTCCAAATCCCCGACACGATTTTTACACGTTCACGTCAAAATCTCTAAAACTCCAGTTGAGATTTTTAAAATCAGTGTTGACATGTTCAGAGTCCCTTGAACATTTTGGAAATGCGGGTGAAACTTTTTACATTCTCGCAAAGTTTTCTAAATCTCCGACACGATTTTAACACTTTCTCGTCAAAATCTCTAAAGCTCCAGTTGAGATTCTTATAACCAAGGTTGACATGTTTAGAGTTCCCTTGAACATTTTGGAAATGCGGGTGAAACTTTTTACATTCTCGCAAAGATTTCCAAATCCCCGACAAGATTTTTACACTTTCACGTCAAAATCTCTAAAACTCCCGTTGAGATTCTTATAACCAAGGTTGACATGTTTAGAGTTCCCTTGAACATTTTGGAAATGCGGGTGAAACTTTTTACATTCTCGCAAAGATTTCCAAATCCCCGACACGATTTTTACACTTTCATATCAATATCGCTAAAACGCCAGTTGAGATTCTTAAAATCAATGTTGACATGTTTAGAGTTCCTTTGAACGTTTTGGAAATGCGGGTGAAACTTTTTACATTCTCGCAAAGATTTCCAAATCCCCGACAAGATTTTTACACTTTCATATCAATATCGCTAAAACGCCAGTTGAGATTCTTAAAATCAATGTTGACATGTTTAGAGTTCCTTTGAACGTTTTGGAAATGCGGGTGAAACTTTTTACATTCTCGCAAAGATTTCCAAATCCCCGACACGATTTTTACACTTTCATATCAATATCGCTAAAACGCCAGTTGAGATTCTTAAAATCAATGTTGACATGTTTAGAGTTCCTTTGAACGTTTTGGAAATGCGGGTGAAACTTTTTACCTTCTCGCAAAGATTTCCAAATCCCCGACACGATTTTTACACGTTCACGTCAAAATCTCTAAAACTCCAGTTGAGATTTTTAAAATCAGTGTTGACATGTTCAGAGTCCCTTGAACATTTTGGAAATGCGGGTGAAACTTTTTACATTCTCGCAAAGTTTTCTAAATCTCCGACACGATTTTAACACTTTCTCGTCAAAATCTCTAAAACTCCAGTTGAGATTCTTATAACCAAGGTTGACATGTTTAGAGTTCCCTTGAACATTTTGGAAATGCGGGTGAAACTTTTTACATTCTCGCAAAGATTTCCAAATCCCCGACAAGATTTTTACACTTTCATATCAATATCGCTAAAACGCCAGTTGAGATTCTTAAAATCAATGTTGCCATGTTTAGAGTTCCTTTGAACGTTTTGGAAATGCGGGTGAAACTTTTTACATTCTCGCAAAGATTTCCAAATCCCCGACACGATTTTTACACGTTCACGTCAAAATCTCTAAAACTCCAGTTGAGATTTTTAAAATCAGTGTTGACATGTTCCGAGTCCCTTGAACATTTTGGAAATGCGGGTGAAACTTTTTACATTCTCGCAAAGTTTTCTAAATCTCCGACACGATTTTAACACTTTCTCGTCAAAATCTCTAAAACTCCAGTTGAGATTCTTATAACCAAGGTTGACATGTTTAGAGTTCCCTTGAACATTTTGGAAATGCGGGTGAAACTTTTTACATTCTCGCAAAGATTTTCCAAATCTCTGACACGATTTTAACACTTTCTCGTCAAAATCTCTAAAACTCCAGTTGAGATTCTTATAACCAAGGTTGACATGTTTAGAGTTCCCTTGAACATTTTGGAAATGCGGGTGAAACTTTTTACATTCTCGCAAAGATTTCCAAATCCCCGACAAGATTTTTACACTTTCACGTCAAAATCTCTAAAACTCCCGTTGAGATTCTTATAACCAAGGTTGACATGTTTAGAGTTCCCTTGAACATTTTGGAAATGCGGGTGAAACTTTTTACATTCTCGCAAAGATTTCCAAATCCCCGACACGATTTTTACACTTTCATATCAATATCGCTAAAACGCCAGTTGAGATTCTTAAAATCAATGTTGACATGTTTAGAGTTCCTTTGAGCGTTTTGGAAATGCGGGTGAAACTTTTTACATTCTCGCAAAGATTTCCAAATCCCCGACAAGATTTTTACACTTTCATATCAATATCGCTAAAACGCCAGTTGAGATTCTTAAAATCAATGTTGACATGTTTAGAGTTCTTTTGAACGTTTTGGAAATGCGGGTGAAACTTTTTACATTCTCGCAAAGATTTCCAAATCCCCGACACGATTTTTACAAGTTCTCGTCAAAATCTCTAAAACTCCAGTTGAGATTCTTATAACCAAGGTTGACATGTTCAGAGTCCCTTGAACATTTTGGAAATGCGGGTGAAACTTTTTACATTCTCGCAAAGATTTCCAAATCTCCGACACGATTTTAACACTTTCTCGTCAAAATCTCTAAAACTCCAGTTGAGATTCTTATAACCAAGGTTGACATGTTTAGAGTTCCCTTGAACATTTTGGAAATGCGGGTGAAACTTTTTACATTCTCGCAAAGATTTCCAAATCCCCGACAAGATTTTTACACTTTCATATCAATATCGCTAAAAAGCCAGTTGAGATTCTTAAAATCAATGTTGACATGTTTAGAGTTCCTTTGAACGTTTTGGAAATGCGGGTGAAACTTTTTACATTCTCGCAAAGATTTCCAAATCCCCGACACGATTTTTACACTTTCATATCAATATCGCTAAAACGCCAGTTGAGATTCTTAAAATCAATGTTGACATGTTTAGAGTTCCTTTGAACGTTTTGGAAATGCGGGTGAAACTTTTTACATTCTCGCAAAGATTTCCAAATCCCCGACACGATTTTTACACGTTCACGTCAAAATCTCTAAAACTCCAGTTGAGATTTTTAAAATCAGTGTTGACATGTTCAGAGTCCCTTGAACATTTTGGAAATGCGGGTGAAACTTTTTACATTCTCGCAAAGTTTTCTAAATCTCCGACACGATTTTAACACTTTCTCGTCAAAATCTCTAAAACTCCAGTTGAGATTCTAAGAACCAAGGTTGACATGTTTAGAGTTCCCTTGAACATTTTGGAAATGCGGGTGAAACTTTTTACATTCTCGCAAAGATTTCCAAATCCCCGACAAGATTTTTACACTTTCATATCAATATCGCTAAAACGCCAGTTGAGATTCTTAAAATCAATGTTGACATGTTTAGAGTCCCTTTGAACGTTTTGGAAATGCGGGTGAAACTTTTTACATTCTCGCAAAGTTTTCTAATCTCCGACACGATTTTAACACTTTCTCGTCAAAATCTCTAAAACTCCCGTTGAGATTCTTAAAATCAATGTTGACATGTTTAGAGTTCCCTTGAACATTTTGGAAATGCGGGTGAAACTTTTTACATTCTCGCAAAGATTTCCAAATCCCCGACACGATTTTTACACTTTCATATCAATATCGCTAAAACGCCAGTTGAGATTCTTAAAATCAATGTTGACATGTTTAGAGTTCCTTTGAGCGTTTTGGAAATGCGGGTGAAACTTTTTACATTCTCGCAAAGATTTCCAAATCCCCGACAAGATTTTTACACTTTCATATCAATATCGCTAAAACGCCAGTTGAGATTCTTAAAATCAATGTTGACATGTTTAGAGTTCCTTTGAACGTTTTGGAAATGCGGGTGAAACTTTTTACATTCTCGCAAAGATTTCCAAATCCCCGACACGATTTTTACACTTTCATATCAATATCGCTAAAACGCCAGTTGAGATTCTTAAAATCAATGTTGACATGTTTAGAGTTCCTTTGAACGTTTTGGAAATGCGGGTGAAACTTTTTACATTCTCGCAAAGTTTTCTAAATCTCCGACACGATTTTAACACTTTCTCGTCAAAATCTCTAAAACTCCAGTTGAGATTCTTATAACCAAGGTTGACATGTTTAGAGTTCCCTTGAACATTTTGGAAATGCGGGTGAAACTTTTTACATTCTCGCAAAGATTTCCAAATCCCCGACAAGATTTTTACACTTTCACGTCAAAATCTCTAAAACTCCCGTTGAGATTCTTATAACCAAGGTTGACATGTTTAGAGTTCCCTTGAACATTTTGGAAATGCGGGTGAAACTTTTTACATTCTCGCAAAGATTTCCAAATCCCCGACACGATTTTTACACTTTCATATCAATATCGCTAAAACGCCAGTTGAGATTCTTAAAATCAATGTTGACATGTTTAGAGTTCCTTTGAGCGTTTTGGAAATGCGGGTGAAACTTTTTACATTCTCGCAAAGATTTCCAAATCCCCGACAAGATTTTTACACTTTCATATCAATATCGCTAAAACGCCAGTTGAGATTCTTAAAATCAATGTTGACATGTTTAGAGTTCCTTTGAACGTTTTGGAAATGCGGGTGAAACTTTTTACCTTCTCGCAAAGATTTCCAAATCCCCGACACGATTTTTACACGTTCACGTCAAAATCTCTAAAACTCCAGTTGAGATTTTTAAAATCAGTGTTGACATGTTCAGAGTCCCTTGAACATTTTGGAAATGCGGGTGAAACTTTTTACATTCTCGCAAAGTTTTCTAAATCTCCGACACGATTTTAACACTTTCTCGTCAAAATCTCTAAAACTCCAGTTGAGATTCTTATAACCAAGGTTGACATGTTTAGAGTTCCCTTGAACATTTTGGAAATGCGGGTGAAACTTTTTACATTCTCGCAAAGATTTCCAAATCCCCGACAAGATTTTTACACTTTCATATCAATATCGCTAAAACGCCAGTTGAGATTCTTAAAATCAATGTTGACATGTTTAGAGTTCCTTTGAACGTTTTGGAAATGCGGGTGAAACTTTTTACATTCTCGCAAAGATTTCCAAATCCCCGACACGATTTTTACACTTTCATATCAATATCGCTAAAACGCCAGTTGAGATTCTTAAAATCAATGTTGACATGTTTAGAGTTCCTTTGAACGTTTTGGAAATGCGGGTGAAACTTTTTACATTCTCGCAAAGATTTCCAAATCCCCGACACGATTTTTACACTTTCATATCAATATCGCTAAAACGCCAGTTGAGATTCTTAAAATCAATGTTGACATGTTTAGAGTTCCTTTGAACGTTTTGGAAATGCGGGTGAAACTCTTTACATTCTCGCAAAGATTTCCAAATCCCCGACACGATTTTTACACGTTCACGTCAAAATCTCTAAAACTCCAGTTGAGATTTTTAAAATCAATGTTGACATGTTCAGAGCCCCTGAACATTTTGGAAATGCGGGTGAAACTTTTTACATTCTCGCAAAGTTTTCTAAATCTCCGACACGATTTTAACACTTTCTCGTCAAAATCTCTAAAACTCCAGTTGAGATTCTTATAACCAAGGTTGACATGTTTAGAGTTCCCATGAACATTTTGGAAATGCGGGTGAAACTTTTTACATTCTCGCAAAGATTTCCAAATCCCCGACAAGATTTTTACACTTTCATATCAATATCGCTAAAACGCCAGTTGAGATTCTTAAAATCAATGTTGACATGTTTAGAGTTCCTTTGAACGTTTTGGAAATGCGGGTGAAACTTTTTACATTCTCGCAAAGATTTCCAAATCCCCCACACGATTTTTACACTTTCATATCAATATGGCTAAAACGCCAGTTGAGATTCTTAAAATCAATGTTGACATGTTTAGAGTTCCTTTGAACGTTTTGGAAATGCGGGTGAAACTTTTTACATTCTCGCAAAGATTTCCAAATCCCCGACACGATTTTTACACTTTCATATCAATATCGCTAAAACGCCAGTTGAGATTCTTAAAATCAATGTTGACATGTTTAGAGTCCCTTTGAACGTTTTGGAAATGCGGGTGAAACTTTTTACATTCTCGCAAAGTTTTCTAAATCTCCGACACGATTTTAACACTTTCTCGTCAAAATCTCTAAAACTCCAGTTGAGATTCTTATAACCAAGGTTGACATGTTTAGAGTTCCCTTGAACATTTTGGAAATGCGGGTGAAACTTTTTACATTCTCGCAAAGATTTCCAAATCCCCGACAAGATTTTTACACTTTCATATCAATATCGCTAAAACGCCAGTTGAGATTCTTAAAATCAATGTTGACATGTTTAGAGTTCCTTTGAACGTTTTGGAAATGCGGGTGAAACTTTTTACATTCTCGCAAAGATTTCCAAATCCCCGACACGATTTTTACACTTTCATATCAATATCGCTAAAACGCCAGTTGAGATTCTTAAAATCAATGTTGACATGTTTAGAGTTCCTTTGAACGTTTTGGAAATGCGGGTGAAACTTTTTACATTCTCGCAAAGATTTCCAAATCCCCGACACGATTTTTACACTTTCATATCAATATCGCTAAAACGCCAGTTGAGATTCTTAAAATCAATGTTGACATGTTTAGAGTTCCTTTGAACGTTTTGGAAATGCGGGTGAAACTCTTTACATTCTCGCAAAGATTTCCAAATCCCCGACACGATTTTTACACGTTCACGTCAAAATCTCTAAAACTCCAGTTGAGATTTTTAAAATCAATGTTGACATGTTCAGAGTCAATTGAACATTTTGGAAATGCGGGTGAAACTTTTTACATTCTCGCAAAGTTTTCTAAATCTCCGACACGATTTTAACACTTTCTCGTCAAAATCTCTAAAACTCCAGTTGAGATTCTTATAACCAAGGTTGACATGTTTAGAGTTCCCTTGAACATTTTGGAAATGCGGGTGAAACTTTTTACATTCTCGCAAAGATTTCCAAATCCCCGACACGATTTTTACACTTTCATATCAATATCGCTAAAACGCCAGTTGAGATTCTTAAAATCAATGTTGACATGTTTAGAGTTCCTTTGAACGTTTTGGAAATGCGGGTGAAACTTTTTACATTCTCGCAAAGATTTCCAAATCCCCGACACGATTTTTACACGTTCACGTCAAAATCTTTAAAACTCCAGTTGAGATTTTTAAAATCAGTGTTGACATGTTCAGAGTCCCTTGAACATTTTGGAAATGCGGGTGAAACTTTTTACATTCTCGCAAAGTTTTCTAAATCTCCGACACGATTTTAACACTTTCTCGTCAAAATCTCTAAAACTCCAGTTGAGATTCTTATAACCAAGGTTGACATGTTTAGAGTTCCCTTGAACATTTTGGAAATGCGGGTGAAACTTTTTACATTCTCGCAAAGATTTCCAAATCCCCGACAAGATTTTTACACTTTCATATCAATATCGCTAAAACGCCAGTTGAGATTCTTAAAATCAATGTTGACATGTTTAGAGTCCCTTTGAACGTTTTGGAAATGCGGGTGAAACTTTTTACATTCTCGCAAGGATTTCCAAATCCCCGACACGATTTTTACACTTTCATATCAATATCGCTAAAACGCCAGTTGAGATTCTTAAAATCAATGTTGCCATGTTTAGAGTTCCTTTGAACGTTTTGGAAATGCGGGTGAAACTCTTTACATTCTCGCAAAGATTTCCAAATCCCCGACACGATTTTTACACGTTCACGTCAAAATCTCTAAAACTCCAGTTGAGATTTTTAAAATCAATGTTGACATGTTCAGAGTCCCTTGAACATTTTGGAAATGCGGGTGAAACTTTTTACATTCTCGCAAAGTTTTCTAAATCTCCGACACGATTTTAACACTTTCTCGTCAAAATCTCTAAAACTCCAGTTGAGATTCTTATAACCAAGGTTGACATGTTTAGAGTTCCCTTGAACATTTTGGAAATGCGGGTGAAACTTTTTACATTCTCGCAAAGATTTCCAAATCCCCGACAAGATTTTTACACTTTCATATCAATATCGCTAAAACGCCAGTTGAGATTCTTAAAATCAATGTTGACATGTTTAGAGTTCCTTTGAACGTTTTGGAAATGCGGGTGAAACTTTTTACATTCTCGCAAAGATTTCCAAATCCCCGACACGATTTTTACACTTTCATATCAATATCGCTAAAACGCCAGTTGAGATTCTTAAAATCAATGTTGACATGTTTAGAGTTCCTTTGAACGTTTTGGAAATGCGGGTGAAACTTTTTAAATTCTCGCAAAGATTTCCAAATCCCCGACACGATTTTTACACTTTCATATCAATATCGCTAAAACGCCAGTTGAGATTCTTAAAATCAATGTTGACATGTTTAGAGTCCCTTTGAACGTTTTGGAAATGCGGGTGAAACTTTTTACATTCTCGCAAAGTTTTCTAAATCTCCGACACGATTTTAACACTTTCTCGTCAAAATCGCTAAAACTCCAGTTGAGATTCTTATAACCAAGGTTGACATGTTTAGAGTTCCCTTGAACATTTTGGAAATGCGGGTGAAACTTTTTACATTCTCGCAAAGATTTCCAAATCCCCGACAAGATTTTTACACTTTCATATCAATATCGCTAAAACGCCAGTTGAGATTCTTAAAATCAATGTTGACATGTTTAGAGTTCCTTTGAACGTTTTGGAAATGCGGGTGAAACTTTTTACATTCTCGCAAAGATTTCCAAATCCCCGACACGATTTTTACACTTTCATATCAATATCGCTAAAACGCCAGTTGAGATTCTTAAAATCAATGTTGACATGTTTAGAGTTCCTTTGAACGTTTTGGAAATGCGGGTGAAACTTTTTACATTCTCGCAAAGATTTCCAAATCCCCGACACGATTTTTACACGTTCACGTCAAAATCTTTAAAACTCCAGTTGAGATTTTTAAAATCAGTGTTGACATGTTCAGAGTCCCTTGAACATTTTGGAAATGCGGGTGAAACTTTTTACATTGTCGCAAAGATTTCCAAATCCCCGACACGATTTTTACACTTTCATATCAATATCGCCAAAACGCCAGTTGAGATTCTTAAAATCAATGTTGACATGTTTAGAGTTCCTTTGAACGTTTTGGAAATGCGGGTGAAACTTTTTACATTCTCGCAAAGATTTCCAAATCCCCGACACGATTTTTACACGTTCACGTCAAAATCTTTAAAACTCCAGTTGAGATTTTTAAAATCAATGTTGACATGTTCAGAGTCCCTTGAACATTTTGGAAATGCGGGTGAAACTTTTTACATTGTCGCAAAGTTTTCTAAATCTCCGACACGATTTTAACACTTTCTCGTCAAAATCTCTAAAACTCCAGTTGAGATTCTTATAACCAAGGTTGACATGTTTAGAGTTCCCTTGAACATTTTGGAAATGCGGGTGAAACTTTTTACATTCTCGCAAAGATTTCCAAATCCCCGACAAGATTTTTACACTTTCATATCAATATCGCTAAAACGCCAGTTGAGATTCTTAAAATCAATGTTGACATGTTTAGAGTTCCTTTGAACGTTTTGGAAATGCGGGTGAAACTTTTTACATTCTCGCAAAGATTTCCAAATCCCCGACACGATTTTTACACTTTCATATCAATATCGCTAAAACGCCAGTTGAGATTCTTAAAATCAATGTTGACATGTTTAGAGTTCCTTTGAACGTTTTGGAAATGCGGGTGAAACTTTTTACATTCTCGCAAAGATTTCCAAATCCCCGACACGATTTTTACACTTTCATATCAATATCGCTAAAACGCCAGTTGAGATTCTTAAAATCAATGTTGACATGTTTAGAGTCCCTTTGAACGTTTTGGAAATGCGGGTGAAACTTTTTACATTCTCGCAAAGTTTTCTAAATCTCCGACACGATTTTAACACTTTCTCGTCAAAATCGCTAAAACTCCAGTTGAGATTCTTATAACCAAGGTTGACATGTTTAGAGTTCCCTTGAACATTTTGGAAATGCGGGTGAAACTTTTTACATTCTCGCAAAGATTTCCAAATCCCCGACAAGATTTTTACACTTTCATATCAATATCGCTAAAACGCCAGTTGAGATTCTTAAAATCAATGTTGACATGTTTAGAGTTCCTTTGAACGTTTTGGAAATGCGGGTGAAACTTTTTACATTCTCGCAAAGATTTCCAAATCCCCGACACGATTTTTACACTTTCATATCAATATCGCTAAAACGCCAGTTGAGATTCTTAAAATCAATGTTGACATGTTTAGAGTTCCTTTGAACGTTTTGGAAATGCGGGTGAAACTTTTTACATTCTCGCAAAGATTTCCAAATCCCCGACACGATTTTTACACGTTCACGTCAAAATCTTTAAAACTCCAGTTGAGATTTTTAAAATCAGTGTTGACATGTTCAGAGTCCCTTGAACATTTTGGAAATGCGGGTGAAACTTTTTACATTCTCGCAAAGTTTTCTAAGTCTCCGACACGATTTTAACACTTTCTCGTCAAAATCTCTAAAACTCCAGTTGAGATTCTTATAACCAAGGTTGACATGTTTAGAGTTCCCTTGAACATTTTGGAAATGCGGGTGAAACTTTTTACATTCTCGCAAAGATTTCCAAATCCCCGACAAGATTTTTACACTTTCATATCAATATCGCTAAAACGCCAGTTGAGATTCTTAAAATCAATGTTGACATGTTTAGAGTTCCTTTGAACGTTTTGGAAATGCGGGTGAAACTTTTTACATTCTCGCAAGGATTTCCAAATCCCCGACACGATTTTTACACTTTCATATCAATATCGCTAAAACGCCAGTTGAGATTCTTAAAATCAATGTTGACATGTTTAGAGTTCCTTTGAACGTTTTGGAAATGCGGGTGAAACTTTTTACATTCTCGCAAAGATTTCCAAATCCCCGACACGATTTTTACACGTTCACGTCAAAATCTCTAAAACTCCAGTTGAGATTTTTAAAATCAGTGTTGACATGTTCAGAGTCCCTTGAACATTTTGGAAATGCGGGTGAAACTTTTTACATTCTCGCAAAGTTTTCTAAATCTCCGACACGATTTTAACACTTTCTCGTCAAAATCTCTAAAACTCCAGTTGAGATTCTTATAACCAAGGTTGACATGTTTAGAGTTCCCTTGAACATTTTGGAAATGCGGGTGAAACTTTTTACATTCTCGCAAAGATTTCCAAATCCCCGACAAGATTTTTACACTTTCATATCAATATCGCTAAAACGCCAGTTGAGATTCTTAAAATCAATGTTGACATGTTTAGAGTTCCTTTGAACGTTTTGGAAATGCGGGTGAAACTTTTTACATTCTCGCAAAGATTTCCAAATCCCCGACACGATTTTTACACTTTCATATCAATATCGCTAAAACGCCAGTTGAGATTCTTAAAATCAATGTTGACATGTTTAGAGTTCCTTTGAACGTTTTGGAAATGCGGGTGAAACTTTTTACATTCTCGCAAAGATTTCCAAATCCCCGACACGATTTTTACACGTTCACGTCAAAATCTCTAAAACTCCAGTTGAGATTTTTAAAATCAGTGTTGACATGTTCAGAGTCCCTTGAACATTTTGGAAATGCGGGTGAAACTTTTTACATTCTCGCAAAGTTTTCTAAATCTCCGACACGATTTTAACACTTTCTCGTCAAAATCTCTAAAACTCCAGTTGAGATTCTTATAACCAAGGTTGACATGTTTAGAGTTCCCTTGAACATTTTGGAAATGCGGGTGAAACTTTTTACATTCTCGCAAAGATTTCCAAATCCCCGACAAGATTTTTACACTTTCACGTCAAAATCTCTAAAACTCCCGTTGAGATTCTTATAACCAAGGTTGACATGTTTAGAGTTCCCTTGAACATTTTGGAAATGCGGGTGAAACTTTTTACATTCTCGCAAAGATTTCCAAATCCCCGACACGATTTTTACACTTTCATATCAATATCGCTAAAACGCCAGTTGAGATTCTTAAAATCAATGTTGACATGTTTAGAGTTCCTTTGAACGTTTTGGAAATGCGGGTGAAACTTTTTACATTCTCGCAAAGATTTCCAAATCCCCGACAAGATTTTTACACTTTCATATCAATATCGCTAAAACGCCAGTTGAGATTCTTAAAATCAATGTTGACATGTTTAGAGTTCCTTTGAACGTTTTGGAAATGCGGGTGAAACTTTTTACATTCTCGCAAAGATTTCCAAATCCCCGACACGATTTTTACACTTTCATATCAATATCGCTAAAACGCCAGTTGAGATTCTTAAAATCAATGTTGACATGTTTAGAGTTCCTTTGAACGTTTTGGAAATGCGGGTGAAACTTTTTACATTCTCGCAAAGATTTCCAAATCCCCGACACGATTTTTACACGTTCACGTCAAAATCTCTAAAACTCCAGTTGAGATTTTTAAAATCAGTGTTGACATGTTCAGAGTCCCTTGAACATTTTGGAAATGCGGGTGAAACTTTTTACATTCTCGCAAAGTTTTCTAAATCTCCGACACGATTTTAACACTTTCTCGTCAAAATCTCTAAAACTCCAGTTGAGATTCTTATAACCAAGGTTGACATGTTTAGAGTTCCCTTGAACATTTTGGAAATGCGGGTGAAACTTTTTACATTCTCGCAAAGATTTCCAAATCCCCGACAAGATTTTTACACTTTCATATCAATATCGCTAAAACGCCAGTTGAGATTCTTAAAATCAATGTTGACATGTTTAGAGTTCCTTTGAACGTTTTGGAAATGCGGGTGAAACTTTTTACATTCTCGCAAAGATTTCCAAATCCCCGACACGATTTTTACACGTTCACGTGAAAATCTTTAAAACTCCAGTTGAGATTTTTAAAATCAGTGTTGACATGTTCAGAGTCCCTTGAACATTTTGGAAATGCGGGTGAAACTTTTTACATTCTCGCAAAGTTTTCTAAATCTCCGACACGATTTTAACACTTTCTCGTCAAAATCTCTAAAACTCCAGTTGAGATTCTTATAACCAAGGTTGACATGTTTAGAGTTCCCTTGAACATTTTGGAAATGCGGGTGAAACTTTTTACATTCTCGCAAAGATTTCCAAATCCCCGACAAGATTTTTACACTTTCATATCAATATCGCTAAAACGCCAGTTGAGATTCTTAAAATCAATGTTGACATGTTTAGAGTTCCTTTGAACGTTTTGGAAATGCGGGTGAAACTTTTTACATTCTCGCAAAGATTTCCAAATCCCCGACACGATTTTTACACTTTCATATCAATATCGCTAAAACGCCAGTTGAGATTCTTAAAATCAATGTTGACATGTTTAGAGTTCCTTTGAACGTTTTGGAAATGCGGGTGAAACTTTTTACATTCTCGCAAAGATTTCCAAATCCCCGACACGATTTTTACACGTTCACGTCAAAATCTCTAAAACTCCAGTTGAGATTTTTAAAATCAGTGTTGACATGTTCAGAGTCCCTTGAACATTTTGGAAATGCGGGTGAAACTTTTTACATTCTCGCAAAGTTTTCTAAATCTCCGACACGATTTTAACACTTTCTCGTCAAAATCTCTAAAACTCCAGTTGAGATTCTTATAACCAAGGTTGACATGTTTAGAGTTCCCTTGAACATTTTGGAAATGCGGGTGAAACTTTTTACATTCTCGCAAAGATTTCCAAATCCCCGACAAGATTTTTACACTTTCACGTCAAAATCTCTAAAACTCCCGTTGAGATTCTTATAACCAAGGTTGACATGTTTAGAGTTCCCTTGAACATTTTGGAAATGCGGGTGAAACTTTTTACATTCTCGCAAAGATTTCCAAATCCCCGACACGATTTTTACACTTTCATATCAATATCGCTAAAACGCCAGTTGAGATTCTTAAAATCAATGTTGACATGTTTAGAGTTCCTTTGAACGTTTTGGAAATGCGGGTGAAACTTTTTACATTCTCGCAAAGATTTCCAAATCCCCGACAAGATTTTTACACTTTCATATCAATATCGCTAAAACGCCAGTTGAGATTCTTAAAATCAATGTTGACATGTTTAGAGTTCCTTTGAACGTTTTGGAAATGCGGGTGAAACTTTTTACATTCTCGCAAAGATTTCCAAATCCCCGACACGATTTTTACACTTTCATATCAATATCGCTAAAACGCCAGTTGAGATTCTTAAAATCAATGTTGACATGTTTAGAGTTCCTTTGAACGTTTTGGAAATGCGGGTGAAACTTTTTACATTCTCGCAAAGATTTCCAAATCCCCGACACGATTTTTACACGTTCACGTCAAAATCTCTAAAATTCCAGTTGAGATTTTTAAAATCAGTGTTGACATGTTCAGAGTCCCTTGAACATTTTGGAAATGCGGGTGAAACTTCTTACATTCTCGCAAAGTTTTCTAAATCTCCGACACGATTTTAACACTTTCTCGTCAAAATCTCTAAAACTCCAGTTGAGATTCTTATAACCAAGGTTGACATGTTTAGAGTTCCCTTGAACATTTTGGAAATGCGGGTGAAACTTTTTACATTCTCGCAAAGATTTCCAAATCCCCGACAAGATTTTTACACTTTCATATCAATATCGCTAAAACGCCAGTTGAGATTCTTAAAATCAATGTTGACATGTTTAGAGTTCCTTTGAACGTTTTGGAAATGCGGGTGAAACTTTTTACATTCTCGCAAAGATTTCCAAATCCCCGACACGATTTTTACACTTTCATATCAATATCGCTAAAACGCCAGTTGAGATTCTTAAAATCAATGTTGACATGTTTAGAGTTCCTTTGAACGTTTTGGAAATGCGGGTGAAACTTTTTACATTCTCGCAAAGATTTCCAAATCCCCGACACGATTTTTACACGTTCACGTCAAAATCTCTAAAACTCCAGTTGAGATTTTTAAAATCAGTGTTGACATGTTCCGAGTCCCTTGAACATTTTGGAAATGCGGGTGAAACTTTTTACATTCTCGCAAAGTTTTCTAAATCTCCGACACGATTTTAACACTTTCTCGTCAAAATCTCTAAAACTCCAGTTGAGATTCTTATAACCAAGGTTGACATGTTTAGAGTTCCCTTGAACATTTTGGAAATGCGGGTGAAACTTTTTACATTCTCGCAAAGATTTCTAAATCCCCGACAAGATTTTTACACTTTCACGTCAAAATCTCTAAAACTCCCGTTGAGATTCTTATAACCAAGGTTGACATGTTTAGAGTTCCCTTGAACATTTTGGAAATGCGGGTGAAACTTTTTACATTCTCGCAAAGATTTCCAAATCCCCGACACGATTTTTACACTTTCATATCAATATCGCTAAAACGCCAGTTGAGATTCTTAAAATCAATGTTGACATGTTTAGAGTTCCTTTGAGCGTTTTGGAAATGCGGGTGAAACTTTTTACATTCTCGCAAAGATTTCCAAATCCCCGACAAGATTTTTACACTTTCATATCAATATCGCTAAAACGCCAGTTGAGATTCTTAAAATCAATGTTGACATGTTTAGAGTTCCTTTGAACGTTTTGGAAATGCGGGTGAAACTTTTTACATTCTCGCAAAGATTTCCAAATCCCCGACACGATTTTTACAAGTTCACGTCAAAATCTCTAAAACTCCAGTTGAGATTCTTATAACCAAGGTTGACATGTTCAGAGTCCCTTGAACATTTTGGAAATGCGGGTGAAACTTTTTACATTCTCGCAAAGATTTCCAAATCTCCGACACGATTTTAACACTTTCTCGTCAAAATCTCTAAAACTCCAGTTGAGATTCTTATAACCAAGGTTGACATGTTTAGAGTTCCCTTGAACATTTTGGAAATGCGGGTGAAACTTTTTACATTCTCGCAAAGATTTCCAAATCCCCGACAAGATTTTTACACTTTCATATCAATATCGCTAAAAAGCCAGTTGAGATTCTTAAAATCAATGTTGACATGTTTAGAGTTCCTTTGAACGTTTTGGAAATGCGGGTGAAACTTTTTACATTCTCGCAAAGATTTCCAAATCCCCGACACGATTTTTACACTTTCATATCAATATCGCTAAAACGCCAGTTGAGATTCTTAAAATCAATGTTGACATGTTTAGAGTTCCTTTGAACGTTTTGGAAATGCGGGTGAAACTTTTTACATTCTCGCAAAGATTTCCAAATTCCCGACACGATTTTTACACGTTCACGTCAAAATCTCTAAAACTCCAGTTGAGATTTTTAAAATCAGTGTTGACATGTTCAGAGTCCCTTGAACATTTTGGAAATGCGGGTGAAACTTTTTACATTCTCGCAAAGTTTTCTAAATCTCCGACACGATTTTAACACTTTCTCGTCAAAATCTCTAAAACTCCAGTTGAGATTCTAATAACCAAGGTTGACATGTTTAGAGTTCCCTTGAACATTTTGGAAATGCGGGTGAAACTTTTTACATTCTCGCAAAGATTTCCAAATCCCCGACACGATTTTTACACTTTCATATCAATATCGCTAAAACGCCAGTTGAGATTCTTAAAATCAATGTTGACATGTTTAGAGTTCCTTTGAGCGTTTTGGAAATGCGGGTGAAACTTTTTACATTCTCGCAAAGATTTCCAAATCCCCGACAAGATTTTTACACTTTCATATCAATATCGCTAAAACGCCAGTTGAGATTCTTAAAATCAATGTTGACATGTTTAGAGTTCCTTTGAACGTTTTGGAAATGCGGGTGAAACTTTTTACATTCTCGCAAAGATTTCCAAATCCCCGACACGATTTTTACACTTTCATATCAATATCGCTAAAACGCCAGTTGAGATTCTTAAAATCAATGTTGACATGTTTAGAGTTCCTTTGAACGTTTTGGAAATGCGGGTGAAACTTTTTACATTCTCGCAAAGTTTTCTAAATCTCCGACACGATTTTAACACTTTCTCGTCAAAATCTCTAAAACTCCAGTTGAGATTCTTATAACCAAGGTTGACATGTTTAGAGTTCCCTTGAACATTTTGGAAATGCGGGTGAAACTTTTTACATTCTCGCAAAGATTTCCAAATCCCCGACAAGATTTTTACACTTTCACGTCAAAATCTCTAAAACTCCCGTTGAGATTCTTATAACCAAGGTTGACATGTTTAGAGTTCCCTTGAACATTTTGGAAATGCGGGTGAAACTTTTTACATTCTCGCAAAGATTTCCAAATCCCCGACACGATTTTTACACTTTCATATCAATATCGCTAAAACGCCAGTTGAGATTCTTAAAATCAATGTTGACATGTTTAGAGTTCCTTTGAGCGTTTTGGAAATGCGGGTGAAACTTTTTACATTCTCGCAAAGATTTCCAAATCCCCGACAAGATTTTTACACTTTCATATCAATATCGCTAAATCGCCAGTTGAGATTCTTAAAATCAATGTTGACATGTTTAGAGTTCCTTTGAACGTTTTGGAAATGCGGGTGAAACTTTTTACCTTCTCGCAAAGATTTCCAAATCCCCGACACGATTTTTACACGTTCACGTCAAAATCTCTAAAACTCCAGTTGAGATTTTTAAAATCAGTGTTGACATGTTCAGAGTCCCTTGAACATTTTGGAAATGCGGGTGAAACTTTTTACATTCTCGCAAAGTTTTCTAAATCTCCGACACGATTTTAACACTTTCTCGTCAAAATCTCTAAAACTCCAGTTGAGATTCTTATAACCAAGGTTGACATGTTTAGAGTTCCCTTGAACATTTTGGAAATGCGGGTGAAACTTTTTACATTCTCGCAAAGATTTCCAAATCCCCGACAAGATTTTTACACTTTCATATCAATATCGCTAAAACGCCAGTTGAGATTCTTAAAATCAATGTTGACATGTTTAGAGTCCCTTTGAACGTTTTGGAAATGCGGGTGAAACTTTTTACATTCTCGCAAAGTTTTCTAAATCTCCGACACGATTTTAACACTTTCTCGTCAAAATCTCTAAAACTCCCGTTGAGATTCTTATAACCAAGGTTGACATGTTTAGAGGTCCCTTGAACATTTTGGAAATGCGGGTGAAACTTTTTACATTCTCGCAAAGATTTCCTAATCCCCGACACGATTTTTACACTTTCATATCAATATCGCTAAAACGCCAGTTGAGATTCTTAAAATCAATGTTGACATGTTTAGAGTTCCTTTGAGCGTTTTGGAAATGCGGGTGAAACTTTTTACATTCTCGCAAAGATTTCCAAATCCCCGACAAGATTTTTACACTTTCATATCAATATCGCTAAAACGCCAGTTGAGATTCTTAAAATCAATGTTGACATGTTTAGAGTTCCTTTGAACGTTTTGGAAATGCGGGTGAAACTTTTTACATTCTCGCAAAGATTTCCAAATCCCCGACACGATTTTTACACTTTCATATCAATATCGCTAAAACGCCAGTTGAGATTCTTAAAATCAATGTTGACATGTTTAGAGTCCCTTTGAACGTTTTGGAAATGCGGGTGAAACTTTTTACATTCTCGCAAAGTTTTCTAAATCTCCGACACGATTTTAACACTTTCTCGTCAAAATCTCTAAAACTCCAGTTGAGATTCTTATAACCAAGGTTGACATGTTTAGAGTTCCCTTGAACATTTTGGAAATGCGGGTGAAACTTTTTACATTCTCGCAAAGATTTCCAAATCCCCGACAAGATTTTTACACTTTCACGTCAAAATCTCTAAAACTCCCGTTGAGATTCTTATAACCAAGGTTGACATGTTTAGAGTTCCCTTGAACATTTTGGAAATGCGGGTGAAACTTTTTACATTCTCGCAAAGATTTCCAAATCCCCGACACGATTTTTACACTTTCATATCAATATCGCTAAAACGCCAGTTGAGATTCTTAAAATCAATGTTGACATGTTTAGAGTTCCTTTGAACGTTTTGGAAATGCGGGTGAAACTTTTTACATTCTCGCAAAGATTTCCAAATCCCCGACACGATTTTTACACTTTCATATCAATATCGCTAAAACGCCAGTTGAGATTCTTAAAATCAATGTTGACATGTTTAGAGTTCCTTTGAACGTTTTGGAAATGCGGGTGAAACTTTTTACATTCTCGCAAAGATTTCCAAATCCCCGACACGATTTTTACACGTTCACGTCAAAATCTCTAAAACTCCAGTTGAGATTCTTATAACCAAGGTTGACATGTTCAGAGTCCCTTGAACATTTTGGAAATGCGGGTGAAACTTTTTACATTCTCGCAAAGTTTTCTAAATCTCCGACACGATTTTAACACTTTCTCGTCAAAATCTCTAAAACTCCAGTTGAGATTCTTATAACCAAGGTTGACATGTTTAGAGTTCCTTTGAACGTTTTGGAAATGCGGGTGAAACTTTTTACATTCTCGCAAAGATTTCCAAATCCCCGACACGATTTTTACACGTTCACGTCAAAATCTCTAAAACTCCAGTTGAGATTCTTATAACCAAGGTTGACATGTTCAGAGTCCCTTGAACATTTTGGAAATGCGGGTGAAACTTTTTACATTGTCGCAAAGTTTTCCAAATCCCCGACACGATTTTAACACTTTCTCGTCAAAATCTCTAAAACTCCAGTTGAGATTCTTATAACCAAGGTTGACATGTTTAGAGTTCCCTTGAACATTTTGGAAATGCGGGTGAAACTTTTTACATTCTCGCAAAGATTTCCAAATCCCCGACACGATTTTTACACTTTCATATCAATATCGCTAAAACGCCAGTTGAGATTCTTAAAATCAATGTTGACATGTTTAGAGTTCCTTTGAGCGTTTTGGAAATGCGGGTGAAACTTTTTACATTCTCGCAAAGATTTCCAAATCCCCGACAAGATTTTTACACTTTCATATCAATATCGCTAAAACGCCAGTTGAGATTCTTAAAATCAATGTTGACATGTTTAGAGTTCCTTTGAACGTTTTGGAAATGCGGGTGAAACTTTTTACCTTCTCGCAAAGATTTCCAAATCCCCGACACGATTTTTACACGTTCACGTCAAAATCTCTAAAACTCCAGTTGAGATTTTTAAAATCAGTGTTGACATGTTCAGAGTCCCTTGAACATTTTGGAAATGCGGGTGAAACTTTTTACATTCTCGCAAAGTTTTCTAAATCTCCGACACGATTTTAACACTTTCTCGTCAAAATCTCTAAAACTCCAGTTGAGATTCTTATAACCAAGGTTGACATGTTTAGAGTTCCCTTGAACATTTTGGAAATGCGGGTGAAACTTTTTACATTCTCGCAAAGATTTCCAAATCCCCGACAAGATTTTTACACTTTCATATCAATATCGCTAAAACGCCAGTTGAGATTCTTAAAATCAATGTTGACATGTTTAGAGTCCCTTTGAACGTTTTGGAAATGCGGGTGAAACTTTTTACATTCTCGCAAAGTTTTCTAAATCTCCGACACGATTTTAACACTTTCTCGTCAAAATCTCTAAAACTCCCGTTGAGATTCTTATAACCAAGGTTGACATGTTTAGAGGTCCCTTGAACATTTTGGAAATGCGGGTGAAACTTTTTACATTCTCGCAAAGATTTCCTAATCCCCGACACGATTTTTACACTTTCATATCAATATCGCTAAAACGCCAGTTGAGATTCTTAAAATCAATGTTGACATGTTTAGAGTTCCTTTGAGCGTTTTGGAAATGCGGGTGAAACTTTTTACATTCTCGCAAAGATTTCCAAATCCCCGACAAGATTTTTACACTTTCATATCAATATCGCTAAAACGCCAGTTGAGATTCTTAAAATCAATGTTGACATGTTTAGAGTTCCTTTGAACGTTTTGGAAATGCGGGTGAAACTTTTTACATTCTCGCAAAGATTTCCAAATCCCCGACACGATTTTTACACTTTCATATCAATATCGCTAAAACGCCAGTTGAGATTCTTAAAATCAATGTTGACATGTTTAGAGTCCCTTTGAACGTTTTGGAAATGCGGGTGAAACTTTTTACATTCTCGCAAAGTTTTCTAAATCTCCGACACGATTTTAACACTTTCTCGTCAAAATCTCTAAAACTCCAGTTGAGATTCTTATAACCAAGGTTGACATGTTTAGAGTTCCCTTGAACATTTTGGAAATGCGGGTGAAACTTTTTACATTCTCGCAAAGATTTCCAAATCCCCGACAAGATTTTTACACTTTCACGTCAAAATCTCTAAAACTCCCGTTGAGATTCTTATAACCAAGGTTGACATGTTTAGAGTTCCCTTGAACATTTTGGAAATGCGGGTGAAACTTTTTACATTCTCGCAAAGATTTCCAAATCCCCGACACGATTTTTACACTTTCATATCAATATCGCTAAAACGCCAGTTGAGATTCTTAAAATCAATGTTGACATGTTTAGAGTTCCTTTGAACGTTTTGGAAATGCGGGTGAAACTTTTTACATTCTCGCAAAGATTTCCAAATCCCCGACACGATTTTTACACTTTCATATCAATATCGCTAAAACGCCAGTTGAGATTCTTAAAATCAATGTTGACATGTTTAGAGTTCCTTTGAACGTTTTGGAAATGCGGGTGAAACTTTTTACATTCTCGCAAAGATTTCCAAATCCCCGACACGATTTTTACACGTTCACGTCAAAATCTCTAAAACTCCAGTTGAGATTCTTATAACCAAGGTTGACATGTTCAGAGTCCCTTGAACATTTTGGAAATGCGGGTGAAACTTTTTACATTGTCGCAAAGTTTTCTAAATCTCCGACACGATTTTAACACTTTCTCGTCAAAATCTCTAAAACTCCAGTTGAGATTCTTATAACCAAGGTTGACATGTTTAGAGTTCCCTTGAACATTTTGGAAATGCGGGTGAAACTTTTTACATTCTCGCAAAGATTTCCAAATCCCCGACAAGATTTTTACACTTTCATATCAATATCGCTAAAAAGCCAGTTGAGATTCTTATAATCAATGTTGACATGTTTAGAGTTCCTTTGAACGTTTTGGAAATGCGGGTGAAACTTTTTACATTCTCGCAAAGATTTCCAAATCCCCGACACGATTTTTACACTTTCATATCAATATCGCTAAAACGCCAGTTGAGATTCTTAAAATCAATGTTGACATGTTTAGAGTTCCTTTGAACGTTTTGGAAATGCGGGTGAAACTTTTTACATTCTCGCAAAGATTTCCAAATCCCCGACACGATTTTTACACTTTCATATCAATATCGCTAAAACGCCAGTTGAGATTCTTAAAATCAATGTTGACATGTTTAGAGTTCCTTTGAGCGTTTTGGAAATGCGGGTGAAACTTTTTACATTCTCGCAAAGATTTCCAAATCCCCGACAAGATTTTTACACTTTCATATCAATATCGCTAAAACGCCAGTTGAGATTCTTAAAATCAATGTTGACATGTTTAGAGTTCCTTTGAACGTTTTGGAAATGCGGGTGAAACTTTTTACCTTCTCGCAAAGATTTCCAAATCCCCGACACGATTTTTACACTTTCATATCAATATCGCTAAAACGCCAGTTGAGATTCTTAAAATCAATGTTGACATGTTTAGAGTTCCTTTGAACGTTTTGGAAATGCGGGTGAAACTTTTTACATTCTCGCAAAGTTTTCTAAATCTCCGACACGATTTTAACACTTTCTCGTCAAAATCTCTAAAACTCCAGTTGAGATTCTTATAACCAAGGTTGACATGTTTAGAGTTCCCTTGAACATTTTGGAAATGCGGGTGAAACTTTTTACATTCTCGCAAAGATTTCCAAATCCCCGACAAGATTTTTACACTTTCACGTCAAAATCTCTAAAACTCCCGTTGAGATTCTTATAACCAAGGTTGACATGTTTAGAGTTCCCTTGAACATTTTGGAAATGCGGGTGAAACTTTTTACATTCTCGCAAAGATTTCCAAATCCCCGACACGATTTTTACACTTTCATATCAATATCGCTAAAACGCCAGTTGAGATTCTTAAAATCAATGTTGACATGTTTAGAGTTCCTTTGAGCGTTTTGGAAATGCGGGTGAAACTTTTTACATTCTCGCAAAGATTTCCAAATCCCCGACAAGATTTTTACACTTTCATATCAATATCGCTAAAACGCCAGTTGAGATTCTTAAAATCAATGTTGACATGTTTAGAGTTCCTTTGAACGTTTTGGAAATGCGGGTGAAACTTTTTACCTTCTCGCAAAGATTTCCAAATCCCCGACACGATTTTTACACGTTCACGTCAAAATCTCTAAAACTCCAGTTGAGATTTTTAAAATCAGTGTTGACATGTTCAGAGTCCCTTGAACATTTTGGAAATGCGGGTGAAACTTTTTACATTCTCGCAAAGTTTTCTAAATCTCCGACACGATTTTAACACTTTCTCGTCAAAATCTCTAAAACTCCAGTTGAGATTCTTATAACCAAGGTTGACATGTTTAGAGTTCCCTTGAACATTTTGGAAATGCGGGTGAAACTTTTTACATTCTCGCAAAGATTTCCAAATCCCCGACAAGATTTTTACACTTTCATATCAATATCGCTAAAACGCCAGTTGAGATTCTTAAAATCAATGTTGACATGTTTAGAGTCCCTTTGAACGTTTTGGAAATGCGGGTGAAACTTTTTACATTCTCGCAAAGTTTTCTAAATCTCCGACACGATTTTAACACTTTCTCGTCAAAATCTCTAAAACTCCCGTTGAGATTCTTATAACCAAGGTTGACATGTTTAGAGGTCCCTTGAACATTTTGGAAATGCGGGTGAAACTTTTTACATTCTCGCAAAGATTTCCTAATCCCCGACACGATTTTTACACTTTCATATCAATATCGCTAAAACGCCAGTTGAGATTCTTAAAATCAATGTTGACATGTTTAGAGTTCCTTTGAGCGTTTTGGAAATGCGGGTGAAACTTTTTACATTCTCGCAAAGATTTCCAAATCCCCGACACGATTTTTACACTTTCATATCAATATCGCTAAAACGCCAGTTGAGATTCTTAAAATCAATGTTGACATGTTTAGAGTTCCTTTGAACGTTTTGGAAATGCGGGTGAAACTTTTTACATTCTCGCAAAGATTTCCAAATCCCCGACACGATTTTTACACGTTCACGTCAAAATCTCTAAAACTCCAGTTGAGATTTTTAAAATCAGTGTTGACATGTTCAGAGTCCCTTGAACATTTTGGAAATGCGGGTGAAACTTTTTACATTCTCGCAAAGTTTTCTAAATCTCCGACACGATTTTAACACTTTCTCGTCAAAATCTCTAAAACTCCAGTTGAGATTCTTATAACCAAGGTTGACATGTTTAGAGTTCCTTTGAACGTTTTGGAAATGCGGGTGAAACTTTTTACATTCTCGCAAAGATTTCCAAATCCCCGACACGATTTTTACACGTTCACGTCAAAATCTCTAAAACTCCAGTTGAGATTCTTATAACCAAGGTTGACATGTTCAGAGTCCCTTGAACATTTTGGAAATGCGGGTGAAACTTTTTACATTGTCGCAAAGTTTTCCAAATCCCCGACACGATTTTAACACTTTCTCGTCAAAATCTCTAAAACTCCAGTTGAGATTCTTATAACCAAGGTTGACATGTTTAGAGTTCCCTTGAACATTTTGGAAATGCGGGTGAAACTTTTTACATTCTCGCAAAGATTTCCAAATCCCCGACACGATTTTTACACTTTCATATCAATATCGCTAAAACGCCAGTTGAGATTCTTAAAATCAATGTTGACATGTTTAGAGTTCCTTTGAGCGTTTTGGAAATGCGGGTGAAACTTTTTACATTCTCGCAAAGATTTCCAAATCCCCGACAAGATTTTTACACTTTCATATCAATATCGCTAAAACGCCAGTTGAGATTCTTAAAATCAATGTTGACATGTTTAGAGTTCCTTTGAACGTTTTGGAAATGCGGGTGAAACTTTTTACCTTCTCGCAAAGATTTCCAAATCCCCGACACGATTTTTACACGTTCACGTCAAAATCTCTAAAACTCCAGTTGAGATTTTTAAAATCAGTGTTGACATGTTCAGAGTCCCTTGAACATTTTGGAAATGCGGGTGAAACTTTTTACATTCTCGCAAAGTTTTCTAAATCTCCGACACGATTTTAACACTTTCTCGTCAAAATCTCTAAAACTCCAGTTGAGATTCTTATAACCAAGGTTGACATGTTTAGAGTTCCCTTGAACATTTTGGAAATGCGGGTGAAACTTTTTACATTCTCGCAAAGATTTCCAAATCCCCGACAAGATTTTTACACTTTCATATCAATATCGCTAAAACGCCAGTTGAGATTCTTAAAATCAATGTTGACATGTTTAGAGTCCCTTTGAACGTTTTGGAAATGCGGGTGAAACTTTTTACATTCTCGCAAAGTTTTCTAAATCTCCGACACGATTTTAACACTTTCTCGTCAAAATCTCTAAAACTCCCGTTGAGATTCTTATAACCAAGGTTGACATGTTTAGAGGTCCCTTGAACATTTTGGAAATGCGGGTGAAACTTTTTACATTCTCGCAAAGATTTCCTAATCCCCGACACGATTTTTACACTTTCATATCAATATCGCTAAAACGCCAGTTGAGATTCTTAAAATCAATGTTGACATGTTTAGAGTTCCTTTGAGCGTTTTGGAAATGCGGGTGAAACTTTTTACATTCTCGCAAAGATTTCCAAATCCCCGACAAGATTTTTACACTTTCATATCAATATCGCTAAAACGCCAGTTGAGATTCTTAAAATCAATGTTGACATGTTTAGAGTTCCTTTGAACGTTTTGGAAATGCGGGTGAAACTTTTTACATTCTCGCAAAGATTTCCAAATCCCCGACACGATTTTTACACTTTCATATCAATATCGCTAAAACGCCAGTTGAGATTCTTAAAATCAATGTTGACATGTTTAGAGTCCCTTTGAACGTTTTGGAAATGCGGGTGAAACTTTTTACATTCTCGCAAAGTTTTCTAAATCTCCGACACGATTTTAACACTTTCTCGTCAAAATCTCTAAAACTCCAGTTGAGATTCTTATAACCAAGGTTGACATGTTTAGAGTTCCCTTGAACATTTTGGAAATGCGGGTGAAACTTTTTACATTCTCGCAAAGATTTCCAAATCCCCGACAAGATTTTTACACTTTCACGTCAAAATCTCTAAAACTCCCGTTGAGATTCTTATAACCAAGGTTGACATGTTTAGAGTTCCCTTGAACATTTTGGAAATGCGGGTGAAACTTTTTACATTCTCGCAAAGATTTCCAAATCCCCGACACGATTTTTACACTTTCATATCAATATCGCTAAAACGCCAGTTGAGATTCTTAAAATCAATGTTGACATGTTTAGAGTTCCTTTGAACGTTTTGGAAATGCGGGTGAAACTTTTTACATTCTCGCAAAGATTTCCAAATCCCCGACACGATTTTTACACTTTCATATCAATATCGCTAAAACGCCAGTTGAGATTCTTAAAATCAATGTTGACATGTTTAGAGTTCCTTTGAACGTTTTGGAAATGCGGGTGAAACTTTTTACATTCTCGCAAAGATTTCCAAATCCCCGACACGATTTTTACACGTTCACGTCAAAATCTCTAAAACTCCAGTTGAGATTCTTATAACCAAGGTTGACATGTTCAGAGTCCCTTGAACATTTTGGAAATGCGGGTGAAACTTTTTACATTGTCGCAAAGTTTTCTAAATCTCCGACACGATTTTAACACTTTCTCGTCAAAATCTCTAAAACTCCAGTTGAGATTCTTATAACCAAGGTTGACATGTTTAGAGTTCCCTTGAACATTTTGGAAATGCGGGTGAAACTTTTTACATTCTCGCAAAGATTTCCAAATCCCCGACAAGATTTTTACACTTTCATATCAATATCGCTAAAAAGCCAGTTGAGATTCTTATAATCAATGTTGACATGTTTAGAGTTCCTTTGAACGTTTTGGAAATGCGGGTGAAACTTTTTACATTCTCGCAAAGATTTCCAAATCCCCGACACGATTTTTACACTTTCATATCAATATCGCTAAAACGCCAGTTGAGATTCTTAAAATCAATGTTGACATGTTTAGAGTTCCTTTGAACGTTTTGGAAATGCGGGTGAAACTTTTTACATTCTCGCAAAGATTTCCAAATCCCCGACACGATTTTTACACTTTCATATCAATATCGCTAAAACGCCAGTTGAGATTCTTAAAATCAATGTTGACATGTTTAGAGTTCCTTTGAGCGTTTTGGAAATGCGGGTGAAACTTTTTACATTCTCGCAAAGATTTCCAAATCCCCGACAAGATTTTTACACTTTCATATCAATATCGCTAAAACGCCAGTTGAGATTCTTAAAATCAATGTTGACATGTTTAGAGTTCCTTTGAACGTTTTGGAAATGCGGGTGAAACTTTTTACATTCTCGCAAAGATTTCCAAATCCCCGACACGATTTTTACACTTTCATATCAATATCGCTAAAACGCCAGTTGAGATTCTTAAAATCAATGTTGACATGTTTAGAGTTCCTTTGAACGTTTTGGAAATGCGGGTGAAACTTTTTACATTCTCGCAAAGTTTTCTAAATCTCCGACACGATTTTAACACTTTCTCGTCAAAATCTCTAAAACTCCAGTTGAGATTCTTATAACCAAGGTTGACATGTTTAGAGTTCCCTTGAACATTTTGGAAATGCGGGTGAAACTTTTTACATTCTCGCAAAGATTTCCAAATCCCCGACAAGATTTTTACACTTTCACGTCAAAATCTCTAAAACTCCCGTTGAGATTCTTATAACCAAGGTTGACATGTTTAGAGTTCCCTTGAACATTTTGGAAATGCGGGTGAAACTTTTTACATTCTCGCAAAGATTTCCAAATCCCCGACACGATTTTTACACTTTCATATCAATATCGCTAAAACGCCAGTTGAGATTCTTAAAATCAATGTTGACATGTTTAGAGTTCCTTTGAGCGTTTTGGAAATGCGGGTGAAACTTTTTACATTCTCGCAAAGATTTCCAAATCCCCGACAAGATTTTTACACTTTCATATCAATATCGCTAAAACGCCAGTTGAGATTCTTAAAATCAATGTTGACATGTTTAGAGTTCCTTTGAACGTTTTGGAAATGCGGGTGAAACTTTTTACCTTCTCGCAAAGATTTCCAAATCCCCGACACGATTTTTACACGTTCACGTCAAAATCTCTAAAACTCCAGTTGAGATTTTTAAAATCAGTGTTGACATGTTCAGAGTCCCTTGAACATTTTGGAAATGCGGGTGAAACTTTTTACATTCTCGCAAAGTTTTCTAAATCTCCGACACGATTTTAACATTTTCTCGTCAAAATCTCTAAAACTCCAGTTGAGATTCTTATAACCAAGGTTGACATGTTTAGAGTTCCCTTGAACATTTTGGAAATGCGGGTGAAACTTTTTACATTCTCGCAAAGATTTCCAAATCCCCGACAAGATTTTTACACTTTCATATCAATATCGCTAAAACGCCAGTTGAGATTCTTAAAATCAATGTTGACATGTTTAGAGTCCCTTTGAACGTTTTGGAAATGCGGGTGAAACTTTTTACATTCTCGCAAAGTTTTCTAAATCTCCGACACGATTTTAACACTTTCTCGTCAAAATCTCTAAAACTCCCGTTGAGATTCTTATAACCAAGGTTGACATGTTTAGAGGTCCCTTGAACATTTTGGAAATGCGGGTGAAACTTTTTACATTCTCGCAAAGATTTCCTAATCCCCGACACGATTTTTACACTTTCATATCAATATCGCTAAAACGCCAGTTGAGATTCTTAAAATCAATGTTGACATGTTTAGAGTTCCTTTGAGCGTTTTGGAAATGCGGGTGAAACTTTTTACATTCTCGCAAAGATTTCCAAATCCCCGACAAGATTTTTACACTTTCATATCAATATCGCTAAAACGCCAGTTGAGATTCTTAAAATCAATGTTGACATGTTTAGAGTTCCTTTGAACGTTTTGGAAATGCGGGTGAAACTTTTTACATTCTCGCAAAGATTTCCAAATCCCCGACACGATTTTTACACTTTCATATCAATATCGCTAAAACGCCAGTTGAGATTCTTAAAATCAATGTTGACATGTTTAGAGTCCCTTTGAACGTTTTGGAAATGCGGGTGAAACTTTTTACATTCTCGCAAAGTTTTCTAAATCTCCGACACGATTTTAACACTTTCTCGTCAAAATCTCTAAAACTCCAGTTGAGATTCTTATAACCAAGGTTGACATGTTTAGAGTTCCCTTGAACATTTTGGAAATGCGGGTGAAACTTTTTACATTCTCGCAAAGATTTCCAAATCCCCGACAAGATTTTTACACTTTCACGTCAAAATCTCTAAAACTCCCGTTGAGATTCTTATAACCAAGGTTGACATGTTTAGAGTTCCCTTGAACATTTTGGAAATGCGGGTGAAACTTTTTACATTCTCGCAAAGATTTCCAAATCCCCGACACGATTTTTACACTTTCATATCAATATCGCTAAAACGCCAGTTGAGATTCTTAAAATCAATGTTGACATGTTTAGAGTTCCTTTGAACGTTTTGGAAATGCGGGTGAAACTTTTTACATTCTCGCAAAGATTTCCAAATCCCCGACACGATTTTTACACTTTCATATCAATATCGCTAAAACGCCAGTTGAGATTCTTAAAATCAATGTTGACATGTTTAGAGTTCCTTTGAACGTTTTGGAAATGCGGGTGAAACTTTTTACATTCTCGCAAAGATTTCCAAATCCCCGACACGATTTTTACACGTTCACGTCAAAATCTCTAAAACTCCAGTTGAGATTCTTATAACCAAGGTTGACATGTTCAGAGTCCCTTGAACATTTTGGAAATGCGGGTGAAACTTTTTACATTGTCGCAAAGTTTTCTAAATCTCCGACACGATTTTAACACTTTCTCGTCAAAATCTCTAAAACTCCAGTTGAGATTCTTATAACCAAGGTTGACATGTTTAGAGTTCCTTTGAACGTTTTGGAAATGCGGGTGAAACTTTTTACATTCTCGCAAAGATTTCCAAATCCCCGACACGATTTTTACACGTTCACGTCAAAATCTCTAAAACTCCAGTTGAGATTCTTATAACCAAGGTTGACATGTTCAGAGTCCCTTGAACATTTTGGAAATGCGGGTGAAACTTTTTACATTGTCGCAAAGTTTTCCAAATCCCCGACACGATTTTAACACTTTCTCGTCAAAATCTCTAAAACTCCAGTTGAGATTCTTATAACCAAGGTTGACATGTTTAGAGTTCCCTTGAACATTTTGGAAATGCGGGTGAAACTTTTTACATTCTCGCAAAGATTTCCAAATCCCCGACACGATTTTTACACTTTCATATCAATATCGCTAAAACGCCAGTTGAGATTCTTAAAATCAATGTTGACATGTTTAGAGTTCCTTTGAGCGTTTTGGAAATGCGGGTGAAACTTTTTACATTCTCGCAAAGATTTCCAAATCCCCGACAAGATTTTTACACTTTCATATCAATATCGCTAAAACGCCAGTTGAGATTCTTAAAATCAATGTTGACATGTTTAGAGTTCCTTTGAACGTTTTGGAAATGCGGGTGAAACTTTTTACCTTCTCGCAAAGATTTCCAAATCCCCGACACGATTTTTACACGTTCACGTCAAAATCTCTAAAACTCCAGTTGAGATTTTTAAAATCAGTGTTGACATGTTCAGAGTCCCTTGAACATTTTGGAAATGCGGGTGAAACTTTTTACATTCTCGCAAAGTTTTCTAAATCTCCGACACGATTTTAACACTTTCTCGTCAAAATCTCTAAAACTCCAGTTGAGATTCTTATAACCAAGGTTGACATGTTTAGAGTTCCCTTGAACATTTTGGAAATGCGGGTGAAACTTTTTACATTCTCGCAAAGATTTCCAAATCCCCGACAAGATTTTTACACTTTCATATCAATATCGCTAAAACGCCAGTTGAGATTCTTAAAATCAATGTTGACATGTTTAGAGTCCCTTTGAACGTTTTGGAAATGCGGGTGAAACTTTTTACATTCTCGCAAAGTTTTCTAAATCTCCGACACGATTTTAACACTTTCTCGTCAAAATCTCTAAAACTCCCGTTGAGATTCTTATAACCAAGGTTGACATGTTTAGAGGTCCCTTGAACATTTTGGAAATGCGGGTGAAACTTTTTACATTCTCGCAAAGATTTCCTAATCCCCGACACGATTTTTACACTTTCATATCAATATCGCTAAAACGCCAGTTGAGATTCTTAAAATCAATGTTGACATGTTTAGAGTTCCTTTGAGCGTTTTGGAAATGCGGGTGAAACTTTTTACATTCTCGCAAAGATTTCCAAATCCCCGACAAGATTTTTACACTTTCATATCAATATCGCTAAAACGCCAGTTGAGATTCTTAAAATCAATGTTGACATGTTTAGAGTTCCTTTGAACGTTTTGGAAATGCGGGTGAAACTTTTTACATTCTCGCAAAGATTTCCAAATCCCCGACACGATTTTTACACTTTCATATCAATATCGCTAAAACGCCAGTTGAGATTCTTAAAATCAATGTTGACATGTTTAGAGTCCCTTTGAACGTTTTGGAAATGCGGGTGAAACTTTTTACATTCTCGCAAAGTTTTCTAAATCTCCGACACGATTTTAACACTTTCTCGTCAAAATCTCTAAAACTCCAGTTGAGATTCTTATAACCAAGGTTGACATGTTTAGAGTTCCCTTGAACATTTTGGAAATGCGGGTGAAACTTTTTACATTCTCGCAAAGATTTCCAAATCCCCGACAAGATTTTTACACTTTCACGTCAAAATCTCTAAAACTCCCGTTGAGATTCTTATAACCAAGGTTGACATGTTTAGAGTTCCCTTGAACATTTTGGAAATGCGGGTGAAACTTTTTACATTCTCGCAAAGATTTCCAAATCCCCGACACGATTTTTACACTTTCATATCAATATCGCTAAAACGCCAGTTGAGATTCTTAAAATCAATGTTGACATGTTTAGAGTTCCTTTGAACGTTTTGGAAATGCGGGTGAAACTTTTTACATTCTCGCAAAGATTTCCAAATCCCCGACACGATTTTTACACTTTCATATCAATATCGCTAAAACGCCAGTTGAGATTCTTAAAATCAATGTTGACATGTTTAGAGTTCCTTTGAACGTTTTGGAAATGCGGGTGAAACTTTTTACATTCTCGCAAAGATTTCCAAATCCCCGACACGATTTTTACACGTTCACGTCAAAATCTCTAAAACTCCAGTTGAGATTCTTATAACCAAGGTTGACATGTTCAGAGTCCCTTGAACATTTTGGAAATGCGGGTGAAACTTTTTACATTGTCGCAAAGTTTTCTAAATCTCCGACACGATTTTAACACTTTCTCGTCAAAATCTCTAAAACTCCAGTTGAGATTCTTATAACCAAGGTTGACATGTTTAGAGTTCCCTTGAACATTTTGGAAATGCGGGTGAAACTTTTTACATTCTCGCAAAGATTTCCAAATCCCCGACAAGATTTTTACACTTTCATATCAATATCGCTAAAAAGCCAGTTGAGATTCTTATAATCAATGTTGACATGTTTAGAGTTCCTTTGAACGTTTTGGAAATGCGGGTGAAACTTTTTACATTCTCGCAAAGATTTCCAAATCCCCGACACGATTTTTACACTTTCATATCAATATCGCTAAAACGCCAGTTGAGATTCTTAAAATCAATGTTGACATGTTTAGAGTTCCTTTGAACGTTTTGGAAATGCGGGTGAAACTTTTTACATTCTCGCAAAGATTTCCAAATCCCCGACACGATTTTTACACTTTCATATCAATATCGCTAAAACGCCAGTTGAGATTCTTAAAATCAATGTTGACATGTTTAGAGTTCCTTTGAGCGTTTTGGAAATGCGGGTGAAACTTTTTACATTCTCGCAAAGATTTCCAAATCCCCGACACGATTTTTACACGTTCACGTCAAAATCTCTAAAACTCCAGTTGAGATTTTTAAAATCAGTGTTGACATGTTCAGAGTCCCTTGAACATTTTGGAAATGCGGGTGAAACTTTTTACATTCTCGCAAAGTTTTCTAAATCTCCGACACGATTTTAACACTTTCTCGTCAAAATCTCTAAAACTCCAGTTGAGATTCTTATAACCAAGGTTGACATGTTTAGAGTTCCCTTGAACATTTTGGAAATGCGGGTGAAACTTTTTACATTCTCGCAAAGATTTCCAAATCCCCGACACGATTTTTACACTTTCATATCAATATCGCTAAAACGCCAGTTGAGATTCTTAAAATCAATGTTGACATGTTTCGAGTTCCTTTGAACGTTTTGGAAATGCGGGTGAAACTTTTTACATTCTCGCAAAGATTTCCAAATCCCCGACACGATTTTTACACGTTCACGTCAAAATCTCTAAAACTCCAGTTGAGATTTTTAAAATCAGTGTTGACATGTTCAGAGTCCCTTAGAACATTTTGGAAATGCGGGTGAAACTTTTTACATTCTCGCAAAGTTTTCTAAATCTCCGACACGATTTTAACACTTTCTCGTCAAAATCTCTAAAACTCCAGTTGAGATTCTTATAACCAAGGTTGACATGTTTAGAGTTCCCTTGAACATTTTGGAAATGCGGGTGAAACTTTTTACATTCTCGCAAAGATTTCCAAATCCCCGACAAGATTTTTACACTTTCATATCAATATCGCTAAAACGCCAGTTGAGATTCTTAAAATCAATGTTGACATGTTTAGAGTTCCTTTGAACGTTTTGGAAATGCGGGTGAAACTTTTTACATTCTCGCAAAGATTTCCAAATCCCCGACACGATTTTTACACTTTCATATCAATATCGCTAAAACGCCAGTTGAGATTCTTAAAATCAATGTTGACATGTTTAGAGTTCCTTTGAACGTTTTGGAAATGCGGGTGAAACTTTTTACATTCTCGCAAAGATTTCCAAATCCCCGACACGATTTTTACACGTTCACGTCAAAATCTTTAAAACTCCAGTTGAGATTTTTAAAATCAGTGTTGACATGTTCAGAGTCCCTTGAACATTTTGGAAATGCGGGTGAAACTTTTTACATTCTCGCAAAGTTTTCTAAATCTCCGACACGATTTTAACACTTTCTCGTCAAAATCTCTAAAACTCCAGTTGAGATTTTTAAAATCAGTGTTGACATGTTCAGAGTCCCTTAGAACATTTTGGAAATGCGGGTGAAACTTTTTACATTCTCGCAAAGTTTTCTAAATCTCCGACACGATTTTAACACTTTCTCGTCAAAATCTCTAAAACTCCAGTTGAGATTCTTATAACCAAGGTTGACATGTTTAGAGTTCCCTTGAACATTTTGGAAATGCGGGTGAAACTTTTTACATTCTCGCAAAGATTTCCAAATCCCCGACAAGATTTTTACACTTTCATATCAATATCGCTAAAACGCCAGTTGAGATTCTTAAAATCAATGTTGACATGTTTAGAGTTCCTTTGAACGTTTTGGAAATGCGGGTGAAACTTTTTACATTCTCGCAAAGATTTCCAAATCCCCGACACGATTTTTACACTTTCATATCAATATCGCTAAAACGCCAGTTGAGATTCTTAAAATCAATGTTGACATGTTTAGAGTTCCTTTGAACGTTTTGGAAATGCGGGTGAAACTTTTTACATTCTCGCAAAGATTTCCAAATCCCCGACACGATTTTTACACGTTCACGTCAAAATCTTTAAAACTCCAGTTGAGATTTTTAAAATCAGTGTTGACATGTTCAGAGTCCCTTGAACATTTTGGAAATGCGGGTGAAACTTTTTACATTCTCGCAAAGTTTTCTAAATCTCCGACACGATTTTAACACTTTCTCGTCAAAATCTCTAAAACTCCAGTTGAGATTCTTATAACCAAGGTTGACATGTTTAGAGTTCCCTTGAACATTTTGGAAATGCGGGTGAAACTTTTTACATTCTCGCAAAGATTTCCAAATCCCCGACAAGATTTTTACACTTTCATATCAATATCGCTAAAACGCCAGTTGAGATTCTTAAAATCAATGTTGACATGTTTAGAGTTCCTTTGAACGTTTTGGAAATGCGGGTGAAACTTTTTACATTCTCGCAAAGATTTCCAAATCCCCGACACGATTTTTACACTTTCATATCAATATCGCTAAAACGCCAGTTGAGATTCTTAAAATCAATGTTGACATGTTTAGAGTTCCTTTGAACGTTTTGGAAATGCGGGTGAAACTTTTTACATTCTCGCAAAGATTTCCAAATCCCCGACACGATTTTTACACGTTCACGTCAAAATCTCTAAAACTCCAGTTGAGATTTTTAAAATCAGTGTTGACATGTTCAGAGTCCCTTAGAACATTTTGGAAATGCGGGTGAAACTTTTTACATTCTCGCAAAGTTTTCTAAATCTCCGACACGATTTTAACACTTTCTCGTCAAAATCTCTAAAACTCCCGTTGAGATTCTTATAACCAAGGTTGACATGTTTAGAGTTCCCTTGAACATTTTGGAAATGCGGGTGAAACTTTTTACATTCTCGCAAAGATTTCCAAATCCCCGACAAGATTTTTACACTTTCATATCAATATCGCTAAAACGCCAGTTGAGATTCTTAAAATCAATGTTGACATGTTTAGAGTTCCTTTGAACGTTTTGGAAATGCGGGTGAAACTTTTTACATTCTCGCAAAGATTTCCAAATCCCCGACACGATTTTTACACTTTCATATCAATATCGCTAAAACGCCAGTTGAGATTCTTAAAATCAATGTTGACATGTTTCGAGTTCCTTTGAACGTTTTGGAAATGCGGGTGAAACTTTTTACATTCTCGCAAAGATTTCCAAATCCCCGACACGATTTTTACACTTTCATATCAATATCGCTAAAACGCCAGTTGAGATTCTTAAAATCAATGTTGACATGTTTAGAGTCCCTTTGAACGTTTTGGAAATGCGGGTGAAACTTTTTACATTCTCGCAAAGTTTTCTAAATCTCCGACACGATTTTAACACTTTCTCGTCAAAATCTCTAAAACTCCAGTTGAGATTCTTATAACCAAGGTTGACATGTTTAGAGTTCCCTTGAACATTTTGGAAATGCGGGTGAAACTTTTTACATTCTCGCAAAGATTTCCAAATCCCCGACAAGATTTTTACACTTTCACGTCAAAATCTCTAAAACTCCCGTTGAGATTCTTATAACCAAGGTTGACATGTTTAGAGTTCCCTTGAACATTTTGGAAATGCGGGTGAAACTTTTTACATTCTCGCAAAGATTTCCAAATCCCCGACACGATTTTTACACTTTCATATCAATATCGCTAAAACGCCAGTTGAGATTCTTAAAATCAATGTTGACATGTTTAGAGTTCCTTTGAACGTTTTGGAAATGCGGGTGAAACTTTTTACATTCTCGCAAAGATTTCCAAATCCCCGACACGATTTTTACACTTTCATATCAATATCGCTAAAACGCCAGTTGAGATTCTTAAAATCAATGTTGACATGTTTAGAGTTCCTTTGAACGTTTTGGAAATGCGGGTGAAACTTTTTACATTCTCGCAAAGATTTCCAAATCCCCGACACGATTTTTACACGTTCACGTCAAAATCTCTAAAACTCCAGTTGAGATTCTTATAACCAAGGTTGACATGTTCAGAGTCCCTTGAACATTTTGGAAATGCGGGTGAAACTTTTTACATTGTCGCAAAGTTTTCTAAATCTCCGACACGATTTTAACACTTTCTCGTCAAAATCTCTAAAACTCCAGTTGAGATTCTTATAACCAAGGTTGACATGTTTAGAGTTCCCTTGAACATTTTGGAAATGCGGGTGAAACTTTTTACATTCTCGCAAAGATTTCCAAATCCCCGACAAGATTTTTACACTTTCATATCAATATCGCTAAAAAGCCAGTTGAGATTCTTATAATCAATGTTGACATGTTTAGAGTTCCTTTGAACGTTTTGGAAATGCGGGTGAAACTTTTTACATTCTCGCAAAGATTTCCAAATCCCCGACACGATTTTTACACTTTCATATCAATATCGCTAAAACGCCAGTTGAGATTCTTAAAATCAATGTTGACATGTTTAGAGTTCCTTTGAACGTTTTGGAAATGCGGGTGAAACTTTTTACATTCTCGCAAAGATTTCCAAATCCCCGACACGATTTTTACACTTTCATATCAATATCGCTAAAACGCCAGTTGAGATTCTTAAAATCAATGTTGACATGTTTAGAGTTCCTTTGAGCGTTTTGGAAATGCGGGTGAAACTTTTTACATTCTCGCAAAGATTTCCAAATCCCCGACACGATTTTTACACGTTCACGTCAAAATCTCTAAAACTCCAGTTGAGATTTTTAAAATCAGTGTTGACATGTTCAGAGTCCCTTGAACATTTTGGAAATGCGGGTGAAACTTTTTACATTCTCGCAAAGTTTTCTAAATCTCCGACACGATTTTAACACTTTCTCGTCAAAATCTCTAAAACTCCAGTTGAGATTCTTATAACCAAGGTTGACATGTTTAGAGTTCCCTTGAACATTTTGGAAATGCGGGTGAAACTTTTTACATTCTCGCAAAGATTTCCAAATCCCCGACACGATTTTTACACTTTCATATCAATATCGCTAAAACGCCAGTTGAGATTCTTAAAATCAATGTTGACATGTTTAGAGTCCCTTTGAACGTTTTGGAAATGCGGGTGAAACTTTTTACATTCTCGCAAAGATTTCCAAATCCCCGACACGATTTTTACACTTTCATATCAATATCGCTAAAACGCCAGTTGAGATTCTTAAAATCAATGTTGACATGTTTAGAGTTCTTTTGAGCGTTTTGGAAATGCGGGTGAAACTTTTTACATTCTCGCAAAGATTTCCAAATCCCCGACAAGATTTTTACACTTTCATATCAATATCGCTAAAACGCCAGTTGAGATTCTGAAAATCAATGTTGACATGTTTAGAGTTCCTTTGAACATTTTGGAAATGCGGGTGAAACTTTTTACATTCTCGCAAAGATTTCCAAATCCCCGACACGATTTTTACACTTTCATATCAATATCGCTAAAACGCCAGTTGAGATTCTTAAAATCAATGTTGACATGTTTCGAGTTCCTTTGAACGTTTTGGAAATGCGGGTGAAACTTTTTACATTCTCGCAAAGATTTCCAAATCCCCGACACGATTTTTACACGTTCACGTCAAAATCTCTAAAACTCCAGTTGAGATTTTTAAAATCAGTGTTGACATGTTCAGAGTCCCTTAGAACATTTTGGAAATGCGGGTGAAACTTTTTACATTCTCGCAAAGTTTTCTAAATCTCCGACACGATTTTAACACTTTCTCGTCAAAATCTCTAAAACTCCAGTTGAGATTCTTATAACCAAGGTTGACATGTTTAGAGTTCCCTTGAACATTTTGGAAATGCGGGTGAAACTTTTTACATTCTCGCAAAGATTTCCAAATCCCCGACAAGATTTTTACACTTTCATATCAATATCGCTAAAACGCCAGTTGAGATTCTTAAAATCAATGTTGACATGTTTAGAGTTCCTTTGAACGTTTTGGAAATGCGGGTGAAACTTTTTACATTCTCGCAAAGATTTCCAAATCCCCGACACGATTTTTACACTTTCATATCAATATCGCTAAAACGCCAGTTGAGATTCTTAAAATCAATGTTGACATGTTTAGAGTTCCTTTGAACGTTTTGGAAATGCGGGTGAAACTTTTTACATTCTCGCAAAGATTTCCAAATCCCCGACACGATTTTTACACGTTCACGTCAAAATCTTTAAAACTCCAGTTGAGATTTTTAAAATCAGTGTTGACATGTTCAGAGTCCCTTGAACATTTTGGAAATGCGGGTGAAACTTTTTACATTCTCGCAAAGTTTTCTAAATCTCCGACACGATTTTAACACTTTCTCGTCAAAATCTCTAAAACTCCAGTTGAGATTCTTATAACCAAGGTTGACATGTTTAGAGTTCCCTTGAACATTTTGGAAATGCGGGTGAAACTTTTTACATTCTCGCAAAGATTTCCAAATCCCCGACAAGATTTTTACACTTTCATATCAATATCGCTAAAACGCCAGTTGAGATTCTTAAAATCAATGTTGACATGTTTAGAGTTCCTTTGAACGTTTTGGAAATGCGGGTGAAACTTTTTACATTCTCGCAAAGATTTCCAAATCCCCGACACGATTTTTACACTTTCATATCAATATCGCTAAAACGCCAGTTGAGATTCTTAAAATCAATGTTGACATGTTTCGAGTTCCTTTGAACGTTTTGGAAATGCGGGTGAAACTTTTTACATTCTCGCAAAGATTTCCAAATCCCCGACACGATTTTTACACGTTCACGTCAAAATCTCTAAAACTCCAGTTGAGATTTTTAAAATCAGTGTTGACATGTTCAGAGTCCCTTAGAACATTTTGGAAATGCGGGTGAAACTTTTTACATTCTCGCAAAGTTTTCTAAATCTCCGACACGATTTTAACACTTTCTCGTCAAAATCTCTAAAACTCCAGTTGAGATTCTTATAACCAAGGTTGACATGTTTAGAGTTCCCTTGAACATTTTGGAAATGCGGGTGAAACTTTTTACATTCTCGCAAAGATTTCCAAATCCCCGACAAGATTTTTACACTTTCATATCAATATCGCTAAAACGCCAGTTGAGATTCTTAAAATCAATGTTGACATGTTTAGAGTTCCTTTGAACGTTTTGGAAATGCGGGTGAAACTTTTTACATTCTCGCAAAGATTTCCAAATCCCCGACACGATTTTTACACTTTCATATCAATATCGCTAAAACGCCAGTTGAGATTCTTAAAATCAATGTTGACATGTTTAGAGTTCCTTTGAACGTTTTGGAAATGCGGGTGAAACTTTTTACATTCTCGCAAAGATTTCCAAATCCCCGACACGATTTTTACACGTTCACGTCAAAATCTTTAAAACTCCAGTTGAGATTTTTAAAATCAGTGTTGACATGTTCAGAGTCCCTTGAACATTTTGGAAATGCGGGTGAAACTTTTTACATTCTCGCAAAGTTTTCTAAATCTCCGACACGATTTTAACACTTTCTCGTCAAAATCTCTAAAACTCCAGTTGAGATTCTTATAACCAAGGTTGACATGTTTAGAGTTCCCTTGAACATTTTGGAAATGCGGGTGAAACTTTTTACATTCTCGCAAAGATTTCCAAATCCCCGACAAGATTTTTACACTTTCATATCAATATCGCTAAAACGCCAGTTGAGATTCTTAAAATCAATGTTGACATGTTTAGAGTTCCTTTGAACGTTTTGGAAATGCGGGTGAAACTTTTTACATTCTCGCAAAGATTTCCAAATCCCCGACACGATTTTTACACTTTCATATCAATATCGCTAAAACGCCAGTTGAGATTCTTAAAATCAATGTTGACATGTTTAGAGTTCCTTTGAACGTTTTGGAAATGCGGGTGAAACTTTTTACATTCTCGCAAAGATTTCCAAATCCCCGACACGATTTTTACACGTTCACGTCAAAATCTCTAAAACTCCAGTTGAGATTTTTAAAATCAGTGTTGACATGTTCAGAGTCCCTTAGAACATTTTGGAAATGCGGGTGAAACTTTTTACATTCTCGCAAAGTTTTCTAAATCTCCGACACGATTTTAACACTTTCTCGTCAAAATCTCTAAAACTCCCGTTGAGATTCTTATAACCAAGGTTGACATGTTTAGAGTTCCCTTGAACATTTTGGAAATGCGGGTGAAACTTTTTACATTCTCGCAAAGATTTCCAAATCCCCGACAAGATTTTTACACTTTCATATCAATATCGCTAAAACGCCAGTTGAGATTCTTAAAATCAATGTTGACATGTTTAGAGTTCCTTTGAACGTTTTGGAAATGCGGGTGAAACTTTTTACATTCTCGCAAAGATTTCCTAATCCCCGACACGATTTTTACACTTTCATATCAATATCGCTAAAACGCCAGTTGAGATTCTTAAAATCAATGTTGACATGTTTCGAGTTCCTTTGAACGTTTTGGAAATGCGGGTGAAACTTTTTACATTCTCGCAAAGATTTCCAAATCCCCGACACGATTTTTACACTTTCATATCAATATCGCTAAAACGCCAGTTGAGATTCTTAAAATCAATGTTGACATGTTTAGAGTTCCTTTGAACGTTTTGGAAATGCGGGTGAAACTTTTTACATTCTCGCAAAGATTTCCAAATCCCCGACACGATTTTTACACGTTCACGTCAAAATCTCTAAAACTCCAGTTGAGATTTTTAAAATCAGTGTTGACATGTTCAGAGTCCCTTAGAACATTTTGGAAATGCGGGTGAAACTTTTTACATTCTCGCAAAGTTTTCTAAATCTCCGACACGATTTTAACACTTTCTCGTCAAAATCTCTAAAACTCCAGTTGAGATTCTTATAACCAAGGTTGACATGTTTAGAGTTCCCTTGAACATTTTGGAAATGCGGGTGAAACTTTTTACATTCTCGCAAAGATTTCCAAATCCCCGACAAGATTTTTACACTTTCATATCAATATCGCTAAAACGCCAGTTGAGATTCTTAAAATCAATGTTGACATGTTTCGAGTTCCTTTGAACGTTTTGGAAATGCGGGTGAAACTTTTTACATTCTCGCAAAGATTTCCAAATCCCCGACACGATTTTTACACGTTCACGTCAAAATCTCTAAAACTCCAGTTGAGATTTTTAAAATCAGTGTTGACATGTTCAGAGTCCCTTAGAACATTTTGGAAATGCGGGTGAAACTTTTTACATTCTCGCAAAGTTTTCTAAATCTCCGACACGATTTTAACACTTTCTCGTCAAAATCTCTAAAACTCCAGTTGAGATTCTTATAACCAAGGTTGACATGTTTAGAGTTCCCTTGAACATTTTGGAAATGCGGGTGAAACTTTTTACATTCTCGCAAAGATTTCCAAATCCCCGACAAGATTTTTACACTTTCATATCAATATCGCTAAAACGCCAGTTGAGATTCTTAAAATCAATGTTGACATGTTTAGAGTTCCTTTGAACGTTTTGGAAATGCGGGTGAAACTTTTTACATTCTCGCAAAGATTTCCAAATCCCCGACACGATTTTTACACTTTCATATCAATATCGCTAAAACGCCAGTTGAGATTCTTAAAATCAATGTTGACATGTTTCGAGTTCCTTTGAACGTTTTGGAAATGCGGGTGAAACTTTTTACATTCTCGCAAAGATTTCCAAATCCCCGACACGATTTTTACACGTTCACGTCAAAATCTCTAAAACTCCAGTTGAGATTTTTAAAATCAGTGTTGACATGTTCAGAGTCCCTTAGAACATTTTGGAAATGCGGGTGAAACTTTTTACATTCTCGCAAAGTTTTCTAAATCTCCGACACGATTTTAACACTTTCTCGTCAAAATCTCTAAAACTCCAGTTGAGATTCTTATAACCAAGGTTGACATGTTTAGAGTTCCCTTGAACATTTTGGAAATGCGGGTGAAACTTTTTACATTCTCGCAAAGATTTCCAAATCCCCGACAAGATTTTTACACTTTCATATCAATATCGCTAAAACGCCAGTTGAGATTCTTAAAATCAATGTTGACATGTTTAGAGTTCCTTTGAACGTTTTGGAAATGCGGGTGAAACTTTTTACATTCTCGCAAAGATTTCCAAATCCCCGACACGATTTTTACACTTTCATATCAATATCGCTAAAACGCCAGTTGAGATTCTTAAAATCAATGTTGACATGTTTAGAGTTCCTTTGAACGTTTTGGAAATGCGGGTGAAACTTTTTACATTCTCGCAAAGATTTCCAAATCCCCGACACGATTTTTACACGTTCACGTCAAAATCTTTAAAACTCCAGTTGAGATTTTTAAAATCAGTGTTGACATGTTCAGAGTCCCTTGAACATTTTGGAAATGCGGGTGAAACTTTTTACATTCTCGCAAAGTTTTCTAAATCTCCGACACGATTTTAACACTTTCTCGTCAAAATCTCTAAAACTCCAGTTGAGATTCTTATAACCAAGGTTGACATGTTTAGAGTTCCCTTGAACATTTTGGAAATGCGGGTGAAACTTTTTACATTCTCGCAAAGATTTCCAAATCCCCGACAAGATTTTTACACTTTCATATCAATATCGCTAAAACGCCAGTTGAGATTCTTAAAATCAATGTTGACATGTTTAGAGTTCCTTTGAACGTTTTGGAAATGCGGGTGAAACTTTTTACATTCTCGCAAAGATTTCCAAATCCCCGACACGATTTTTACACTTTCATATCAATATCGCTAAAACGCCAGTTGAGATTCTTAAAATCAATGTTGACATGTTTAGAGTTCCTTTGAACGTTTTGGAAATGCGGGTGAAACTTTTTACATTCTCGCAAAGATTTCCAAATCCCCGACACGATTTTTACACGTTCACGTCAAAATCTCTAAAACTCCAGTTGAGATTTTTAAAATCAGTGTTGACATGTTCAGAGTCCCTTAGAACATTTTGGAAATGCGGGTGAAACTTTTTACATTCTCGCAAAGTTTTCTAAATCTCCGACACGATTTTAACACTTTCTCGTCAAAATCTCTAAAACTCCAGTTGAGATTCTTATAACCAAGGTTGACATGTTTAGAGTTCCCTTGAACATTTTGGAAATGCGGGTGAAACTTTTTACATTCTCGCAAAGATTTCCAAATCCCCGACAAGATTTTTACACTTTCATATCAATATCGCTAAAACGCCAGTTGAGATTCTTAAAATCAATGTTGACATGTTTAGAGTTCCTTTGAACGTTTTGGAAATGCGGGTGAAACTTTTTACATTCTCGCAAAGATTTCCAAATCCCCGACACGATTTTTACACTTTCATATCAATATCGCTAAAACGCCAGTTGAGATTCTTAAAATCAATGTTGACATGTTTCGAGTTCCTTTGAACGTTTTGGAAATGCGGGTGAAACTTTTTACATTCTCGCAAAGATTTCCAAATCCCCGACACGATTTTTACACTTTCATATCAATATCGCTAAAACGCCAGTTGAGATTCTTAAAATCAATGTTGACATGTTTAGAGTCCCTTTGAACGTTTTGGAAATGCGGGTGAAACTTTTTACATTCTCGCAAAGTTTTCTAAATCTCCGACACGATTTTAACACTTTCTCGTCAAAATCTCTAAAACTCCAGTTGAGATTCTTATAACCAAGGTTGACATGTTTAGAGTTCCCTTGAACATTTTGGAAATGCGGGTGAAACTTTTTACATTCTCGCAAAGATTTCCAAATCCCCGACAAGATTTTTACACTTTCACGTCAAAATCTCTAAAACTCCCGTTGAGATTCTTATAACCAAGGTTGACATGTTTAGAGTTCCCTTGAACATTTTGGAAATGCGGGTGAAACTTTTTACATTCTCGCAAAGATTTCCAAATCCCCGACACGATTTTTACACTTTCATATCAATATCGCTAAAACGCCAGTTGAGATTCTTAAAATCAATGTTGACATGTTTAGAGTTCCTTTGAACGTTTTGGAAATGCGGGTGAAACTTTTTACATTCTCGCAAAGATTTCCAAATCCCCGACACGATTTTTACACTTTCATATCAATATCGCTAAAACGCCAGTTGAGATTCTTAAAATCAAGGTTGACATGTTTAGAGTTCCTTTGAGCGTTTTGGAAATGCGGGTGAAACTTTTTACATTCTCGCAAAGATTTCCAAATCCCCGACACGATTTTTACACGTTCACGTCAAAATCTCTAAAACTCCAGTTGAGATTTTTAAAATCAGTGTTGACATGTTCAGAGTCCCTTGAACATTTTGGAAATGCGGGTGAAACTTTTTACATTCTCGCAAAGTTTTCTAAATCTCCGACACGATTTTAACACTTTCTCGTCAAAATCTCTAAAACTCCAGTTGAGATTCTTATAACCAAGGTTGACATGTTTAGAGTTCCCTTGAACATTTTGGAAATGCGGGTGAAACTTTTTACATTCTCGCAAAGATTTCCAAATCCCCGACAAGATTTTTACACTTTCATATCAATATCGCTAAAACGCCAGTTGAGATTCTTAAAATCAATGTTGACATGTTTAGAGTCCCTTTGAACGTTTTGGAAATGCGGGTGAAACTTTTTACATTCTCGCAAAGATTTCCAAATCCCCGACACGATTTTTACACTTTCATATCAATATCGCTAAAACGCCAGTTGAGATTCTTAAAATCAATGTTGACATGTTTAGAGTTCCTTTGAGCGTTTTGGAAATGCGGGTGAAACTTTTTACATTCTCGCAAAGATTTCCAAATCCCCGACACGATTTTTACACTTTCATATCAATATCGCTAAAACGCCAGTTGAGATTCTTAAAATCAATGTTGACATGTTTAGAGTTCCTTTGAACGTTTTGGAAATGCGGGTGAAACTTTTTACATTCTCGCAAAGATTTCCAAATCCCCGACACGATTTTTACACGTTCACGTCAAAATCTTTAAAACTCCAGTTGAGATTTTTAAAATCAGTGTTGACATGTTCAGAGTCCCTTGAACATTTTGGAAATGCGGGTGAAACTTTTTACATTCTCGCAAAGTTTTCTAAATCTCCGACACGATTTTAACACTTTCTCGTCAAAATCTCTAAAACTCCAGTTGAGATTCTTATAACCAAGGTTGACATGTTTAGAGTTCCCTTGAACATTTTGGAAATGCGGGTGAAACTTTTTACATTCTCGCAAAGATTTCCAAATCCCCGACAAGATTTTTACACTTTCATATCAATATCGCTAAAACGCCAGTTGAGATTCTTAAAATCAATGTTGACATGTTTCGAGTTCCTTTGAACGTTTTGGAAATGCGGGTGAAACTTTTTACATTCTCGCAAAGATTTCCAAATCCCCGACACGATTTTTACACTTTCATATCAATATCGCTAAAACGCCAGTTGAGATTCTTAAAATCAATGTTGACATGTTTCGAGTTCCTTTGAACGTTTTGGAAATGCGGGTGAAACTTTTTACATTCTCGCAAAGATTTCCAAATCCCCGACACGATTTTTACACGTTCACGTCAAAATCTTTAAAACTCCAGTTGAGATTTTTAAAATCAGTGTTGACATGTTCAGAGTCCCTTGAACATTTTGGAAATGCGGGTGAAACTTTTTACATTCTCGCAAAGTTTTCTAAATCTCCGACACGATTTTAACACTTTCTCGTCAAAATCTCTAAAACTCCAGTTGAGATTCTTATAACCAAGGTTGACATGTTTAGAGTTCCCTTGAACATTTTGGAAATGCGGGTGAAACTTTTTACATTCTCGCAAAGATTTCCAAATCCCCGACAAGATTTTTACACTTTCATATCAATATCGCTAAAACGCCAGTTGAGATTCTTAAAATCAATGTTGACATGTTTAGAGTTCCTTTGAACGTTTTGGAAATGCGGGTGAAACTTTTTACATTCTCGCAAAGATTTCCAAATCCCCGACACGATTTTTACACGTTCACGTCAAAATCTCTAAAACTCCAGTTGAGATTTTTAAAATCAGTGTTGACATGTTCAGAGTCCCTTAGAACATTTTGGAAATGCGGGTGAAACTTTTTACATTCTCGCAAAGTTTTCTAAATCTCCGACACGATTTTAACACTTTCTCGTCAAAATCTCTAAAACTCCAGTTGAGATTCTTATAACCAAGGTTGACATGTTTAGAGTTCCCTTGAACATTTTGGAAATGCGGGTGAAACTTTTTACATTCTCGCAAAGATTTCCAAATCCCCGACAAGATTTTTACACTTTCATATCAATATCGCTAAAACGCCAGTTGAGATTCTTAAAATCAATGTTGACATGTTTAGAGTTCCTTTGAACGTTTTGGAAATGCGGGTGAAACTTTTTACATTCTCGCAAAGATTTCCAAATCCCCGACACGATTTTTACACTTTCATATCAATATCGCTAAAACGCCAGTTGAGATTCTTAAAATCAATGTTGACATGTTTCGAGTTCCTTTGAACGTTTTGGAAATGCGGGTGAAACTTTTTACATTCTCGCAAAGATTTCCAAATCCCCGACACGATTTTTGAACACGTTCACGTCAAAATCTTTAAAACTCCAGTTGAGATTTTTAAAATCAGTGTTGACATGTTCAGAGTCCCTTGAACATTTTGGAAATGCGGGTGAAACTTTTTACATTCTCGCAAAGTTTTCTAAATCTCCGACACGATTTTAACACTTTCTCGTCAAAATCTCTAAAACTCCAGTTGAGATTCTTATAACCAAGGTTGACATGTTTAGAGTTCCCTTGAACATTTTGGAAATGCGGGTGAAACTTTTTACATTCTCGCAAAGATTTCCAAATCCCCGACAAGATTTTTACACTTTCATATCAATATCGCTAAAACGCCAGTTGAGATTCTTAAAATCAATGTTGACATGTTTAGAGTTCCTTTGAGCGTTTTGGAAATGCGGGTGAAACTTTTTACATTCTCGCAAAGATTTCCAAATCCCCGACACGATTTTTACACGTTCACGTCAAAATCTCTAAAACTCCAGTTGAGATTCTTATAACCAAGGTTGACATGTTCAGAGTCCCTTGAACATTTTGGAAATGCGGGTGAAACTTTTTACATTCTCGCAAAGTTTTCTAAATCTCCGACACGATTTTAACACTTTCTCGTCAAAATCTCTAAAACTCCAGTTGAGATTCTTATAACCAAGGTTGACATGTTTAGAGTTCCCTTGAACATTTTGGAAATGCGGGTGAAACTTTTTACATTCTCGCAAAGATTTCCAAATCCCCGACAAGATTTTTACACTTTCATATCAATATCGCTAAAAAGCCAGTTGAGATTCTTATAATCAATGTTGACATGTTTAGAGTTCCTTTGAACGTTTTGGAAATGCGGGTGAAACTTTTTACATTCTCGCAAAGATTTCCAAATCCCCGACACGATTTTTACACTTTCATATCAATATCGCTCAAACGCCAGTTGAGATTCTTAAAATCAATGTTGACATGTTTAGAGTTCCTTTGAACGTTTTGGAAATGCGGGTGAAACTTTTTACATTCTCGCAAAGATTTCCAAATCCCCGACACGATTTTTACACTTTCATATCAATATCGCTAAAACGCCAGTTGAGATTCTTAAAATCAATGTTGACATGTTTAGAGTTCCTTTGAGCGTTTTGGAAATGCGGGTGAAACTTTTTACATTCTCGCAAAGATTTCCAAATCCCCGACACGATTTTTACACGTTCACGTCAAAATCTCTAAAACTCCAGTTGAGATTTTTAAAATCAGTGTTGACATGTTCAGAGTCCCTTGAACATTTTGGAAATGCGGGTGAAACTTTTTACATTCTCGCAAAGTTTTCTAAATCTCCGACACGATTTTAACACTTTCTCGTCAAAATCTCTAAAACTCCAGTTGAGATTCTTATAACCAAGGTTGACATGTTTAGAGTTCCCTTGAACATTTTGGAAATGCGGGTGAAACTTTTTACATTCTCGCAAAGATTTCCAAATCCCCGACAAGATTTTTACACTTTCATATCAATATCGCTAAAACGCCAGTTGAGATTCTTAAAATCAATGTTGACATGTTTAGAGTCCCTTTGAACGTTTTGGAAATGCGGGTGAAACTTTTTACATTCTCGCAAAGTTTTCTAAATCTCCGACACGATTTTAACACTTTCTCGTCAAAATCTCTAAAACTCCCGTTGAGATTCTTATAACCAAGGTTGACATGTTTAGAGTTCCCTTGAACATTTTGGAAATGCGGGTGAAACTTTTTACATTCTCGCAAAGATTTCCAAATCCCCGACACGATTTTTACACTTTCATATCAATATCGCTAAAACGCCAGTTGAGATTCTTAAAATCAATGTTGACATGTTTAGAGTTCCTTTGAGCGTTTTGGAAATGCGGGTGAAACTTTTTACATTCTCGCAAAGATTTCCAAATCCCCGACAAGATTTTTACACTTTCATATCAATATCGCTAAAACGCCAGTTGAGATTCTTAAAATCAATGTTGACATGTTTAGAGTTCCTTTGAACGTTTTGGAAATGCGGGTGAAACTTTTTACATTCTCGCAAAGATTTCCAAATCCCCGACACGATTTTTACACTTTCATATCAATATCGCTAAAACGCCAGTTGAGATTCTTAAAATCAATGTTGACATGTTTAGAGTCCCTTTGAACGTTTTGGAAATGCGGGTGAAACTTTTTACATTCTCGCAAAGTTTTCTAAATCTCCGACACGATTTTAACACTTTCTCGTCAAAATCTCTAAAACTCCAGTTGAGATTCTTATAACCAAGGTTGACATGTTTAGAGTTCCCTTGAACATTTTGGAAATGCGGGTTAAACTTTTTACATTCTCGCAAAGATTTCCAAATCCCCGACAAGATTTTTACACTTTCACGTCAAAATCTCTAAAACTCCCGTTGAGATTCTTATAACCAAGGTTGACATGTTTAGAGTTCCCTTGAACATTTTGGAAATGCGGGTGAAACTTTTTACATTCTCGCAAAGATTTCCAAATCCCCGACACGATTTTTACACTTTCATATCAATATCGCTAAAACGCCAGTTGAGATTCTTAAAATCAATGTTGACATGTTTAGAGTTCCTTTGAGCGTTTTGGAAATGCGGGTGAAACTTTTTACATTCTCGCAAAGATTTCCAAATCCCCGACAAGATTTTTACACTTTCATATCAATATCGCTAAAACGCCAGTTGAGATTCTTAAAATCAATGTTGACATGTTTAGAGTTCCTTTGAACGTTTTGGAAATGCGGGTGAAACTTTTTACATTCTCGCAAAGATTTCCAAATCCCCGACACGATTTTTACACTTTCATATCAATATCGCTAAAACGCCAGTTGAGATTCTTAAAATCAATGTTGACATGTTTAGAGTCCCTTTGAACGTTTTGGAAATGCGGGTGAAACTTTTTACATTCTCGCAAAGTTTTCTAAATCTCCGACACGATTTTAACACTTTCTCGTCAAAATCTCTAAAACTCCAGTTGAGATTCTTATAACCAAGGTTGACATGTTTAGAGTTCCCTTGAACATTTTGGAAATGCGGGTTAAACTTTTTACATTCTCGCAAAGATTTCCAAATCCCCGACAAGATTTTTACACTTTCACGTCAAAATCTCTAAAACTCCCGTTGAGATTCTTATAACCAAGGTTGACATGTTTAGAGTTCCCTTGAACATTTTGGAAATGCGGGTGAAACTTTTTACATTCTCGCAAAGATTTCCAAATCCCCGACACGATTTTTACACTTTCATATCAATATCGCTAAAACGCCAGTTGAGATTCTTAAAATCAATGTTGACATGTTTAGAGTTCCTTTGAGCGTTTTGGAAATGCGGGTGAAACTTTTTACATTCTCGCAAAGATTTCCAAATCCCCGACAAGATTTTTACACTTTCATATCAATATCGCTAAAACGCCAGTTGAGATTCTTAAAATCAGTGTTGACATGTTTAGAGTTCCTTTGAACGTTTTGGAAATGCGGGTGAAACTTTTTACATTCTCGCAAAGATTTCCAAATCCCCGACACGATTTTTACACTTTCATATCAATATCGCTAAAACGCCAGTTGAGATTCTTAAAATCAATGTTGACATGTTTAGAGTCCCTTTGAACGTTTTGGAAATGCGGGTGAAACTTTTTACATTCTCGCAAAGTTTTCTAAATCTCCGACACGATTTTAACACTTTCTCGTCAAAATCTCTAAAACTCCAGTTGAGATTCTTATAACCAAGGTTGACATGTTTAGAGTTCCCTTGAACATTTTGGAAATGCGGGTTAAACTTTTTACATTCTCGCAAAGATTTCCAAATCCCCGACAAGATTTTTACACTTTCACGTCAAAATCTCTAAAACTCCCGTTGAGATTCTTATAACCAAGGTTGACATGTTTAGAGTTCCCTTGAACATTTTGGAAATGCGGGTGAAACTTTTTACATTCTCGCAAAGATTTCCAAATCCCCGACACGATTTTTACACTTTCATATCAATATCGCTAAAACGCCAGTTGAGATTCTTAAAATCAATGTTGACATGTTTAGAGTTCCTTTGAGCGTTTTGGAAATGCGGGTGAAACTTTTTACATTCTCGCAAAGATTTCCAAATCCCCGACAAGATTTTTACACTTTCATATCAATATCGCTAAAACGCCAGTTGAGATTCTGAAAATCAATGTTGACATGTTTAGAGTTCCTTTGAACATTTTGGAAATGCGGGTGAAACTTTTTACATTCTCGCAAAGATTTCCAAATCCCCGACACGATTTTTACACTTTCATATCAATATCGCTAAAACGCCAGTTGAGATTCTTAAAATCAATGTTGACATGTTTCGAGTTCCTTTGAACGTTTTGGAAATGCGGGTGAAACTTTTTACATTCTCGCAAAGATTTCCAAATCCCCGACACGATTTTTACACGTTCACGTCAAAATCTCTAAAACTCCAGTTGAGATTTTTAAAATCAGTGTTGACATGTTCAGAGTCCCTTAGAACATTTTGGAAATGCGGGTGAAACTTTTTACATTCTCGCAAAGTTTTCTAAATCTCCGACACGATTTTAACACTTTCTCGTCAAAATCTCTAAAACTCCAGTTGAGATTCTTATAACCAAGGTTGACATGTTTAGAGTTCCCTTGAACATTTTGGAAATGCGGGTGAAACTTTTTACATTCTCGCAAAGATTTCCAAATCCCCGACAAGATTTTTACACTTTCATATCAATATCGCTAAAACGCCAGTTGAGATTCTTAAAATCAATGTTGACATGTTTAGAGTTCCTTTGAACGTTTTGGAAATGCGGGTGAAACTTTTTACATTCTCGCAAAGATTTCCAAATCCCCGACACGATTTTTACACTTTCATATCAATATCGCTAAAACGCCAGTTGAGATTCTTAAAATCAATGTTGACATGTTTAGAGTTCCTTTGAACGTTTTGGAAATGCGGGTGAAACTTTTTACATTCTCGCAAAGATTTCCAAATCCCCGACACGATTTTTACACGTTCACGTCAAAATCTTTAAAACTCCAGTTGAGATTTTTAAAATCAGTGTTGACATGTTCAGAGTCCCTTGAACATTTTGGAAATGCGGGTGAAACTTTTTACATTCTCGCAAAGTTTTCTAAATCTCCGACACGATTTTAACACTTTCTCGTCAAAATCTCTAAAACTCCAGTTGAGATTCTTATAACCAAGGTTGACATGTTTAGAGTTCCCTTGAACATTTTGGAAATGCGGGTGAAACTTTTTACATTCTCGCAAAGATTTCCAAATCCCCGACAAGATTTTTACACTTTCATATCAATATCGCTAAAACGCCAGTTGAGATTCTTAAAATCAATGTTGACATGTTTAGAGTTCCTTTGAACGTTTTGGAAATGCGGGTGAAACTTTTTACATTCTCGCAAAGATTTCCAAATCCCCGACACGATTTTTACACTTTCATATCAATATCGCTAAAACGCCAGTTGAGATTCTTAAAATCAATGTTGACATGTTTAGAGTTCCTTTGAACGTTTTGGAAATGCGGGTGAAACTTTTTACATTCTCGCAAAGATTTCCAAATCCCCGACACGATTTTTACACGTTCACGTCAAAATCTCTAAAACATCAGTTGAGATTTTTAAAATCAGTGTTGACATGTTCAGAGTCCCTTGAACATTTTGGAAATGCGGGTGAAACTTTTTACATTCTCGCAAAGTTTTCTAAATCTCCGACACGATTTTAACACTTTCTCGTCAAAATCTCTAAAACTCCAGTTGAGATTCTTATAACCAAGGTTGACATGTTTAGAGTTCCCTTGAACATTTTGGAAATGCGGGTGAAACTTTTTACATTCTCGCAAAGATTTCCAAATCCCCGACAAGATTTTTACACTTTCATATCAATATCGCTAAAACGCCAGTTGAGATTCTTAAAATCAATGTTGACATGTTTAGAGTTCCTTTGAACGTTTTGGAAATGCGGGTGAAACTTTTTACATTCTCGCAAAGATTTCCAAATCCCCGACACGATTTTTACACTTTCATATCAATATCGCTAAAACGCCAGTTGAGATTCTTAAAATCAATGTTGACATGTTTAGAGTTCCTTTGAACGTTTTGGACATGCGGGTGAAACTTTTTACATTCTCGCAAAGATTTCCAAATCCCCGACACGATTTTTACACTTTCATATCAATATCGCTAAAACGCCAGTTGAGATTCTTAAAATCAATGTTGACATGTTTAGAGTTCCTTTGAACGTTTTGGAAATGCGGGTGAAACTTTTTACATTCTCGCAAAGATTTCCAAATCCCCGACACGATTTTTACACGTTCACGTCAAAATCTCTAAAACTCCAGTTGAGATTTTTAAAATCAGTGTTGACATGTTCAGAGTCCCTTGAACATTTTGGAAATGCGGGTGAAACTTTTTACATTCTCGCAAAGTTTTCTAAATCTCCGACACGATTTTAACACTTTCTCGTCAAAATCTCTAAAACTCCAGTTGAGATTCTTATAACCAAGGTTGACATGTTTAGAGTTCCCTTGAACATTTTGGAAATGCGGGTGAAACTTTTTACATTCTCGCAAAGATTTCCAAATCCCCGACAAGATTTTTACACTTTCATATCAATATCGCTAAAACGCCAGTTGAGATTCTTAAAATCAATGTTGACATGTTTAGAGTTCCTTTGAACGTTTTGGAAATGCGGGTGAAACTTTTTACATTCTCGCAAAGATTTCCAAATCCCCGACACGATTTTTACACGTTCACGTCAAAATCTCTAAAACTCCAGTTGAGATTTTTAAAATCAGTGTTGACATGTTCAGAGTCCCTTGAACATTTTGGAAATGCGGGTGAAACTTTTTACATTCTCGCAAAGATTTCCAAATCCCCGACAAGATTTTTACACTTTCATATCAATATCGCTAAAACGCCAGTTGAGATTCTTAAAATCAATGTTGACATGTTTAGAGTTCCTTTGAACGTTTTGGAAATGCGGGTGAAACTTTTTACATTCTCGCAAAGATTTCCAAATCCCCGACACGATTTTTACACTTTCATATCAATATCGCTAAAACGCCAGTTGAGATTCTTAAAATCAATGTTGACATGTTTAGAGTTCCTTTGAACGTTTTGGAAATGCGGGTGAAACTTTTTACATTCTCGCAAAGATTTCCAAATCCCCGACACGATTTTTACACGTTCACGTCAAAATCTCTAAAACTCCAGTTGAGATTTTTAAAATCAGTGTTGACATGTTCAGAGTCCCTTGAACATTTTGGAAATGCGGGTGAAACTTTTTACATTCTCGCAAAGTTTTCTAAATCTCCGACACGATTTTAACACTTTCTCGTCAAAATCTCTAAAACTCCAGTTGAGATTCTTATAACCAAGGTTGACATGTTTAGAGTTCCCTTGAACATTTTGGAAATGCGGGTGAAACTTTTTACATTCTCGCAAAGATTTCCAAATCCCCGACAAGATTTTTACACTTTCATATCAATATCGCTAAAACGCCAGTTGAGATTCTTAAAATCAATGTTGACATGTTTAGAGTTCCTTTGAACGTTTTGGAAATGCGGGTGAAACTTTTTACATTCTCGCAAAGATTTCCAAATCCCCGACACGATTTTTACACTTTCATATCAATATCGCTAAAACGCCAGTTGAGATTCTTAAAATCAATGTTGACATGTTTAGAGTTCCTTTGAACGTTTTGGAAATGCGGGTGAAACTTTTTACATTCTCGCAAAGATTTCCAAATCCCCGACACGATTTTTACACTTTCATATCAATATCGCTAAAACGCCAGTTGAGATTCTTAAAATCAATGTTGACATGTTTAGAGTTCCTTTGAACGTTTTGGAAATGCGGGTGAAACTTTTTACATTCTCGCAAAGATTTTCAAATCCCCGACACGATTTTTACACGTTCACGTCAAAATCTCTAAAACTCCAGTTGAGATTTTTAAAATCAGTGTTGACATGTTCAGAGTCCCTTGAACATTTTGGAAATGCGGGTGAAACTTTTTACATTCTCGCAAAGTTTTCTAAATCTCCGACACGATTTTAACACTTTCTCGTCAAAATCTCTAAAACTCCAGTTGAGATTCTTATAACCAAGGTTGACATGTTTAGAGTTCCCTTGAACATTTTGGAAATGCGGGTGAAACTTTTTACATTCTAGCAAAGATTTCCAAATCCCCGACACGATTTTTACACTTTCATATCAATATCGCTAAAACGCCAGTTGAGATTCTTAAAATCAATGTTGACATGTTTAGAGTTCCTTTGAACGTTTTGGAAATGCGGGTGAAACTTTTTACATTCTCGCAAAGATTTCCAAATCCCCGACACGATTTTTACACGTTCACGTCAAAATCTCTAAAACTCCAGTTGAGATTTTTAAAATCAGTGTTGACATGTTCAGAGTCCCTTGAACATTTTGGAAATGCGGGTGAAACTTTTTACATTCTCGCAAAGTTTTCTAAATCTCCGACACGATTTTAACACTTTCTCGTCAAAATCTCTAAAACTCCAGTTGAGATTCTTATAACCAAGGTTGACATGTTTAGAGTTCCCTTGAACATTTTGGAAATGCGGGTGAAACTTTTTACATTCTCGCAAAGATTTCCAAATCCCCGACAAGATTTTTACACTTTCATATCAATATCGCTAAAACGCCAGTTGAGATTCTGAAAATCAATGTTGACATGTTTAGAGTTCCTTTGAACGTTTTGGAAATGCGGGTGAAACTTTTTACATTCTCGCAAAGATTTCCAAATCCCCGACACGATTTTTACACTTTCATATCAATATCGCTAAAACGCCAGTTGAGATTCTTAAAATCAATGTTGACATGTTTCGAGTTCCTTTGAACGTTTTGGAAATGCGGGTGAAACTTTTTACATTCTCGCAAAGATTTCCAAATCCCCGACACGATTTTTACACGTTCACGTCAAAATCTCTAAAACTCCAGTTGAGATTTTTAAAATCAGTGTTGACATGTTCAGAGTCCCTTGAACATTTTGGAAATGCGGGTGAAACTTTTTACATTCTCGCAAAGTTTTCTAAATCTCCGACACGATTTTAACACTTTCTCGTCAAAATCTCTAAAACTCCAGTTGAGATTCTTATAACCAAGGTTGACATGTTTAGAGTTCCCTTGAACATTTTGGAAATGCGGGTGAAACTTTTTACATTCTCGCAAAGATTTCCAAATCCCCGACAAGATTTTTACACTTTCATATCAATATCGCTAAAACGCCAGTTGAGATTCTTAAAATCAATGTTGACATGTTTAGAGTTCCTTTGAACGTTTTGGAAATGCGGGTGAAACTTTTTACATTCTCGCAAAGATTTCCAAATCCCCGACACGATTTTTACACGTTCACGTCAAAATCTCTAAAACTCCAGTTGAGATTTTTAAAATCAGTGTTGACATGTTCAGAGTCCCTTGAACATTTTGGAAATGCGGGTGAAACTTTTTACATTCTCGCAAAGTTTTCTAAATCTCCGACACGATTTTAACACTTTCTCGTCAAAATCTCTAAAACTCCAGTTGAGATTCTTATAACCAAGGTTGACATGTTTAGAGTTCCCTTGAACATTTTGGAAATGCGGGTGAAACTTTTTACATTCTCGCAAAGATTTCCAAATCCCCGACACGATTTTTACACTTTCATATCAATATCGCTAAAACGCCAGTTGAGATTCTTAAAATCAATGTTGACATGTTTAGAGTTCCTTTGAACGTTTTGGAAATGCGGGTGAAACTTTTTACATTCTCGCAAAGATTTCCAAATCCCCGACACGATTTTTACACGTTCACGTCAAAATCTCTAAAACTCCAGTTGAGATTTTTAAAATCAGTGTTGACATGTTCAGAGTCCCTTGAACATTTTGGAAATGCGGGTGAAACTTTTTACATTCTCGCAAAGTTTTCTAAATCTCCGACACGATTTTAACACTTTCTCGTCAAAATCTCTAAAACTCCAGTTGAGATTCTTATAACCAAGGTTGACATGTTTAGAGTTCCCTTGAACATTTTGGAAATGCGGGTGAAACTTTTTACATTCTCGCAAAGATTTCCAAATCCCCGACACGATTTTTACACTTTCATATCAATATCGCTAAAACGCCAGTTGAGATTCTTAAAATCAATGTTAACATGTTTAGAGTTCCTTTGAACGTTTTGGAAATGCGGGTGAAACTTTTTACATTCTCGCAAAGATTTCCAAATCCCCGACACGATTTTTACACTTTCATATCAATATCGCTAAAACGCCAGTTGAGATTCTTAAAATCAATGTTGACATGTTTAGAGTTCCTTTGAACGTTTTGGAAATGCGGGTGAAACTTTTTACATTCTCGCAAAGATTTCCAAATCCCCGACACGATTTTTACACGTTCACGTCAAAATCTCTAAAACTCCAGTTGAGATTTTTAAAATCAGTGTTGACATGTTCAGAGTCCCTTGAACATTTTGGAAATGCGGGTGAAACTTTTTACATTCTCGCAAAGTTTTCTAAATCTCCGACACGATTTTAACACTTTCTTGTCAAAATCTCTAAAACTCCAGTTGAGATTCTTATAACCAAGGTTGACATGTTTAGAGTTCCCTTGAACATTTTGGAAATGCGGGTGAAACTTTTTACATTCTCGCAAAGATTTCCAAATCCCCGACAAGATTTTTACACTTTCATATCAATATCGCTAAAACGCCAGTTGAGATTCTTAAAATCAATGTTGACATGTTTAGAGTTCCTTTGAACGTTTTGGAAATGCGGGTGAAACTTTTTACATTCTCGCAAAGATTTCCAAATCCCCGACACGATTTTTACACTTTCATATCAATATCGCTAAAACGCCAGTTGAGATTCTTAAAATCAATGTTGACATGTTTAGAGTTCCTTTGAACGTTTTGGAAATGCGGGTAAAACTTTTTACATTCTCGCAAAGATTTCCAAATCCCCGACACGATTTTTACACGTTCACGTCAAAATATCTAAAACTCCAGTTGAGATTTTTAAAATCAGTGTTGACATGTTCAGAGTCCCTTGAACATTTTGGAAATGCGGGTGAAACTTTTTACATTCTCGCAAAGTTTTCTAAATCTCCGACACGATTTTAACACTTTCTCGTCAAAATCTCTAAAACTCCAGTTGAGATTCTTATAACCAAGGTTGACATGTTTAGAGTTCCCTTGAACATTTTGGAAATGCGGGTGAAACTTTTTACATTCTCGCAAAGATTTCCAAATCCCCGACAAGATTTTTACACTTTCATATCAATATCGCTAAAACGCCAGTTGAGATTCTTAAAATCAATGTTGACATGTTTAGAGTTCCTTTGAACGTTTTGGAAATGCGGGTGAAACTTTTTACATTCTCGCAAAGATTTCCAAATCCCCGACACGATTTTTACACTTTCATATCAATATCGCTAAAACGCCAGTTGAGATTCTTAAAATCAATGTTGACATGTTTCGAGTTCCTTTGAACGTTTTGGAAATGCGGGTGAAACTTTTTACATTCTCGCAAAGATTTCCAAATCCCCGACACGATTTTTACACGTTCACGTCAAAATCTCTAAAACTCCAGTTGAGATTTTTAAAATCAGTGTTGACATGTTCAGAGTCCCTTGAACATTTTGGAAATGCGGGTGAAACTTTTTACATTCTCGCAAAGTTTTCTAAATCTCCGACACGATTTTAACACTTTCTCGTCAAAATCTCTAAAACTCCAGTTGAGATTCTTATAACCAAGGTTGACATGTTTAGAGTTCCCTTGAACATTTTGGAAATGCGGGTGAAACTTTTTACATTCTCGAAAATTTCAAATCCCCGACAAGATTTTTACACTTTCACGTCAAAATCTCTAAAACGCCAGTTGAGATTCTTAAAATCAATGTTGACATGTTTAGAGTTCCTTTGAACGTTTTGGAAATGCGGGTGAAACTTTTTACATTCTCGCAAAGATTTCCAAATCCCCGACAAGATTTTTACACTTTCACGTCAAAATCTCTAAAACTCCCGTTGAGATTCTTATAACCAAGGTTGACATGTTTAGAGTTCCCTTGAACATTTTGGAAATGCGGGTGAAACTTTTTACATTCTCGCAAAGATTTCCAAATCCCCGACACGATTTTTACACTTTCATATCAATATCGCTAAAACGCCAGTTGAGATTCTTAAAATCAATGTTGACATGTTTAGAGTTCCTTTGAACGTTTTGGAAATGCGGGTGAAACTTTTTACATTCTCGCAAAGATTTCCAAATCCCCGACACGATTTTTACACTTTCATATAAATATCGCTAAAACGCCAGTTGAGATTCTTAAAATCAATGTTGACATGTTTAGAGTTCCTTTGAACGTTTTGGAAATGCGGGTGAAACTTTTTACATTCTCGCAAAGATTTCCAAATCCCCGACACGATTTTTACAAGTTCACGTCAAAATCTCTAAAACTCCAGTTGAGATTCTTATAACCAAGGTTGACATGTTCAGAGTCCCTTGAACATTTTGGAAATGCGGGTGAAACTTTTTACATTCTCGCAAAGTTTTCTAAATCTCCGACACGATTTTAACACTTTCTCGTCAAAATCTCTAAAACTCCAGTTGAGATTCTTATAACCAAGGTTGACATGTTTAGAGTTCCCTTGAACATTTTGGAAATGCGGGTGAAACTTTTTACATTCTCGCAAAGATTTCCAAATCCCCGACACGATTTTTACACTTTCATATCAATATCGCTAAAACGCCAGTTGAGATTCTTAAAATCAATGTTGACATGTTTAGAGTTCCTTTGAACGTTTTGGAAATGCGGGTGAAACTTTTTACATTCTCGCAAAGATTTCCAAATCCCCGACACGATTTTTACACTTTCATATCAATATCGCTAAAACGCCAGTTGAGATTCTTAAAATCAATGTTGACATGTTTCGAGTTCCTTTGAACGTTTTGGAAATGCGGGTGAAACTTTTTACATTCTCGCAAAGATTTCCAAATCCCCGACACGATTTTTACACGTTCACGTCAAAATCTTTAAAACTCCAGTTGAGATTTTTAAAATCAGTGTTGACATGTTCAGAGTCCCTTGAACATTTTGGAAATGCGGGTGAAACTTTTTACATTCTCGCAAAGTTTTCTAAATCTCCGACACGATTTTAACACTTTCTCGTCAAAATCTCTAAAACTCCAGTTGAGATTCTTATAACCAAGGTTGACATGTTTAGAGTTCCCTTGAACGTTTTGGAAATGCGGGTGAAACTTTTTACATTCTCGCAAAGATTTCCAAATCCCCGACACGATTTTTACACTTTCATATCAATATCGCTAAAACGCCAGTTGAGATTCTTAAAATCAATGTTGACATGTTTCGAGTTCCTTTGAACGTTTTGGAAATGCGGGTGAAACTTTTTACATTCTCGCAAAGATTTCCAAATCCCCGACACGATTTTTACACGTTCACGTCAAAATCTCTAAAACTCCAGTTGAGATTTTTAAAATCAGTGTTGACATGTTCAGAGTCCCTTGAACATTTTGGAAATGCGGGTGAAACTTTTTACATTCTCGCAAAGTTTTCTAAATCTCCGACACGATTTTAACACTTTCTCGTCAAAATCTCTAAAACTCCAGTTGAGATTCTTATAACCAAGGTTGACATGTTTAGAGTTCCCTTGAACATTTTGGAAATGCGGGTGAAACTTTTTACATTCTCGAAAATTTCAAATCCCCGACAAGATTTTTACACTTTCACGTCAAAATCTCTAAAACGCCAGTTGAGATTCTTAAAATCAATGTTGACATGTTTAGAGTTCCTTTGAACGTTTTGGAAATGCGGGTGAAACTTTTTACATTCTCGCAAAGATTTCCAAATCCCCGACAAGATTTTTACACTTTCACGTCAAAATCTCTAAAACTCCCGTTGAGATTCTTATAACCAAGGTTGACATGTTTAGAGTTCCCTTGAACATTTTGGAAATGCGGGTGAAACTTTTTACATTCTCGCAAAGATTTCCAAATCCCCGACACGATTTTTACACTTTCATATCAATATCGCTAAAACGCCAGTTGAGATTCTTAAAATCAATGTTGACATGTTTAGAGTTCCTTTGAACGTTTTGGAAATGCGGGTGAAACTTTTTACATTCTCGCAAAGATTTCCAAATCCCCGACACGATTTTTACACTTTCATATAAATATCGCTAAAACGCCAGTTGAGATTCTTAAAATCAATGTTGACATGTTTAGAGTTCCTTTGAACGTTTTGGAAATGCGGGTGAAACTTTTTACATTCTCGCAAAGATTTCCAAATCCCCGACACGATTTTTACAAGTTCACGTCAAAATCTCTAAAACTCCAGTTGAGATTCTTATAACCAAGGTTGACATGTTCAGAGTCCCTTGAACATTTTGGAAATGCGGGTGAAACTTTTTACATTCTCGCAAAGTTTTCTAAATCTCCGACACGATTTTAACACTTTCTCGTCAAAATCTCTAAAACTCCAGTTGAGATTCTTATAACCAAGGTTGACATGTTTAGAGTTCCCTTGAACATTTTGGAAATGCGGGTGAAACTTTTTACATTCTCGCAAAGATTTCCAAATCCCCGACACGATTTTTACACTTTCATATCAATATCGCTAAAACGCCAGTTGAGATTCTTAAAATCAATGTTGACATGTTTAGAGTTCCTTTGAACGTTTTGGAAATGCGGGTGAAACTTTTTACATTCTCGCAAAGATTTCCAAATCCCCGACACGATTTTTACACGTTCACGTCAAAATCTCTAAAACTCCAGTTGAGATTTTTAAAATCAGTGTTGACATGTTCAGAGTCCCTTGAACATTTTGGAAATGCGGGTGAAACTTTTTACATTCTCGCAAAGTTTTCTAAATCTCCGACACGATTTTAACACTTTCTCGTCAAAATCTCTAAAACTCCAGTTGAGATTCTTATAACCAAGGTTGACATGTTTAGAGTTCCCTTGAACATTTTGGAAATGCGGGTGAAACTTTTTACATTCTCGCAAAGATTTCCAAATCACCGACAAGATTTTTACACTTTCATATCAATATCGCTAAAACGCCAGTTGAGATTCTGAAAATCAATGTTGACATGTTTAGAGTTCCTTTGAACGTTTTGGAAATGCGGGTGAAACTTTTTACATTCTCGCAAAGATTTCCAAATCCCCGACACGATTTTTACACTTTCATATCAATATCGCTAAAACGCCAGTTGAGATTCTTAAAATCAATGTTGACATGTTTCGAGTTCCTTTGAACGTTTTGGAAATGCGGGTGAAACTTTTTACATTCTCGCAAAGATTTCCAAATCCCCGACACGATTTTTACACGTTCACGTCAAAATCTCTAAAACTCCAGTTGAGATTTTTAAAATCAGTGTTGACATGTTCAGAGTCCCTTGAACATTTTGGAAATGCGGGTGAAACTTTTTACATTCTCGCAAAGTTTTCTAAATCTCCGACACGATTTTAACACTTTCTCGTCAAAATCTCTAAAACTCCAGTTGAGATTCTTATAACCAAGGTTGACATGTTTAGAGTTCCCTTGAACATTTTGGAAATGCGGGTGAAACTTTTTACATTCTCGAAAATTTCAAATCCCCGACAAGATTTTTACACTTTCACGTCAAAATCTCTAAAACGCCAGTTGAGATTCTTAAAATCAATGTTGACATGTTTAGAGTTCCTTTGAACGTTTTGGAAATGCGGGTGAAACTTTTTACATTCTCGCAAAGATTTCCAAATCCCCGACAAGATTTTTACACTTTCACGTCAAAATCTCTAAAACTCCCGTTGAGATTCTTATAACCAAGGTTGACATGTTTAGAGTTCCCTTGAACATTTTGGAAATGCGGGTGAAACTTTTTACATTCTCGCAAAGATTTCCAAATCCCCGACACGATTTTTACACTTTCATATCAATATCGCTAAAACGCCAGTTGAGATTCTTAAAATCAATGTTGACATGTTTAGAGTTCCTTTGAACGTTTTGGAAATGCGGGTGAAACTTTTTACATTCTCGCAAAGATTTCCAAATCCCCGACACGATTTTTACACTTTCATATCAATATCGCTAAAACGCCAGTTGAGATTCTTAAAATCAATGTTGACATGTTTAGAGTTCCTTTGAACGTTTTGGAAATGCGGGTGAAACTTTTTACATTCTCGCAAAGATTTCCAAATCCCCGACACGATTTTTACACTTTCATATAAATATCGCTAAAACGCCAGTTGAGATTCTTAAAATCAATGTTGACATGTTTAGAGTTCCTTTGAACGTTTTGGAAATGCGGGTGAAACTTTTTACATTCTCGCAAAGATTTCCAAATCCCCGACACGATTTTTACAAGTTCACGTCAAAATCTCTAAAACTCCAGTTGAGATTCTTATAACCAAGGTTGACATGTTCAGAGTCCCTTGAACATTTTGGAAATGCGGGTGAAACTTTTTACATTCTCGCAAAGTTTTCTAAATCTCCGACACGATTTTAACACTTTCTCGTCAAAATCTCTAAAACTCCAGTTGAGATTCTTATAACCAAGGTTGACATGTTTAGAGTTCCCTTGAACATTTTGGAAATGCGGGTGAAACTTTTTACATTCTCGCAAAGATTTCCAAATCCCCGACACGATTTTTACACTTTCATATCAATATCGCTAAAACGCCAGTTGAGATTCTTAAAATCAATGTTGACATGTTTAGAGTTCCTTTGAACGTTTTGGAAATGCGGGTGAAACTTTTTACATTCTCGCAAAGATTTCCAAATCCCCGACACGATTTTTACACTTTCATATCAATATCGCTAAAACGCCAGTTGAGATTCTTAAAATCAATGTTGACATGTTTAGAGTTCCTTTGAGCGTTTTGGAAATGCGGGTGAAACTTTTTACATTCTCGCAAAGATTTCCAAATCCCCGACAAGATTTTTACACTTTCATATCAATATCGCTAAAACGCCAGTTGAGATTCTTAAAATCAATGTTGACAGGTTTAGAGTTCCTTTGAACGTTTTGGAAATGCGGGTGAAACTTTTTACATTCTCGCAAAGATTTCCAAATCCCCGACACGATTTTTACACTTTCATATCAATATCGCTAAAACGCCAGTTGAGATTCTTAAAATCAATGTTGACATGTTTAGAGTTCCTTTGAACGTTTTGGAAATGCGGGTGAAACTTTTTACATTCTCGCAAAGTTTTCTAAATCTCCGACACGATTTTAACAATTTCTCGTCAAAATCTCTAAAACTCCAGTTGAGATTCTTATAACCAAGGTTGACATGTTTAGAGTTCCCTTGAACATTTTGGAAATGCGGGTGAAACTTTTTACATTCTCGCAAAGATTTCCAAATCCCCGACAAGATTTTTACACTTTCACGTCAAAATCTCTAAAACTCCCGTTGAGATTCTTATAACCAAGGTTGACATGTTTAGAGTTCCCTTGAACATTTTGGAAATGCGGGTGAAACTTTTTACATTCTCGCAAAGATTTCCAAATCCCCGACACGATTTTTACACTTTCATATCAATATCGCTAAAACGCCAGTTGAGATTCTTAAAATCAATGTTGACATGTTTAGAGTTCCTTTGAGCGTTTTGGAAATGCGGGTGAAACTTTTTACATTCTCGCAAAGATTTCCAAATCCCCGACAAGATTTTTACACTTTGATATCAATATCGCTAAAACGCCAGTTGAGATTCTTATAACCAAGGTTGACATGTTCAGAGTTCCCTTGAACATTTTGGAAATGCGGGTGACACTTCTTACATTCTCGCAAAGATTTCCAAATCCCCGACAAGATTTTTACACTTTCACGTCAAAATCTCTAAAACTGCCGTTGAGATTCTTATAACCAAGGTTGACATATTTAGAGTTCCCTTGAACATTTTGGAAATGCGGGTGAAACTTTTTACATTCTCGCAAAGATTTCCAAATCCCCGACACGATTTTTACACTTTCATATCAATATCGCTAAAACGCCAGTTGAGATTCTTAAAATCAATGTTGACATGTTTAGAGTTCCTTTGAACGTTTTGGAAATGCGGGTGAAACTTTTTACATTCTCGCAAAGATTTCCAAATCCCCGACACGATTTTTACACGTTCACGTCAAAATCTCTAAAACTCCAGTTGAGATTCTTATAACCAAGGTTGACATGTTCAGAGTCCGTTGAACATTTTGGAAATGCGGGTGAAACTTTTTACATTCTCGCAAAGTTTTCTAAATCTCCGACACGATTTTAACACTTTCTCGTCAAAATCTCTAAAACTCCAGTTGAGATTCTTATAACCAAGGTTGACATGTTTAGAGTTCCCTTGAACATTTTGGAAATGCGGGTGAAACTTTTTACATTCTCGCAAAGATTTCCAAATCCCCGACACGATTTTTACACTTTCATATCAATATCGCTAAAACGCCAGTTGAGATTCTTAAAATCAATGTTGACATGTTTAGAGTTCCTTTGAACGTTTTGGAAATGCGGGTGAAACTTTTTACATTCTCGCAAAGATTTCCAAATCCCCGACACGATTTTTACACGTTCACGTCAAAATCTCTAAAACTCCAGTTGAGATTTTTAAAATCAGTGTTGACATGTTCAGAGTCCCTTGAACATTTTGGAAATGCGGGTGAAACTTTTTACATTCTCGCAAAGTTTTCTAAATCTCCGACACGATTTTAACACTTTCTCGTCAAAATCTCTAAAACTCCAGTTGAGATTCTTATAACCAAGGTTGACATGTTTAGAGTTCCCTTGAACATTTTGGAAATGCGGGTGAAACTTTTTACATTCTCGCAAAGATTTCCAAATCCCCGACACGATTTTTACACTTTCATATCAATATCGCTAAAACGCCAGTTGAGATTCTTAAAATCAATGTTAACATGTTTAGAGTTCCTTTGAACGTTTTGGAAATGCGGGTGAAACTTTTTACATTCTCGCAAAGATTTCCAAATCCCCGACACGATTTTTACACTTTCATATCAATATCGCTAAAACGCCAGTCGAGATTCTTAAAATCAATGTTGACATGTTTAGAGTTCCTTTGAACGTTTTGGAAATGCGGGTGAAACTTTTTACATTCTCGCAAAGATTTCCAAATCCCCGACACGATTTTTACACGTTCACGTCAAAATCTCTAAAACTCCAGTTGAGATTTTTAAAATCAGTGTTGACATGTTCAGAGTCCCTTGAACATTTTGGAAATGCGGGTGAAACTTTTTACATTCTCGCAAAGTTTTCTAAATCTCCGACACGATTTTAACACTTTCTTGTCAAAATCTCTAAAACTCCAGTTGAGATTCTTATAACCAAGGTTGACATGTTTAGAGTTCCCTTGAACATTTTGGAAATGCGGGTGAAACTTTTTACATTCTCGCAAAGATTTCCAAATCCCCGACAAGATTTTTACACTTTCATATCAATATCGCTAAAACGCCAGTTGAGATTCTTAAAATCAATGTTGACATGTTTAGAGTTCCTTTGAACGTTTTGGAAATGCGGGTGAAACTTTTTACATTCTCGCAAAGATTTCCAAATCCCCGACACGATTTTTACACTTTCATATCAATATCGCTAAAACGCCAGTTGAGATTCTTAAAATCAATGTTGACATGTTTAGAGTTCCTTTGAACGTTTTGGAAATGCGGGTAAAACTTTTTACATTCTCGCAAAGATTTCCAAATCCCCGACACGATTTTTACACGTTCACGTCAAAATATCTAAAACTCCAGTTGAGATTTTTAAAATCAGTGTTGACATGTTCAGAGTCCCTTGAACATTTTGGAAATGCGGGTGAAACTTTTTACATTCTCGCAAAGTTTTCTAAATCTCCGACACGATTTTAACACTTTCTCGTCAAAATCTCTAAAACTCCAGTTGAGATTCTTATAACCAAGGTTGACATGTTTAGAGTTCCCTTGAACATTTTGGAAATGCGGGTGAAACTTTTTACATTCTCGCAAAGATTTCCAAATCCCCGACAAGATTTTTACACTTTCATATCAATATCGCTAAAACGCCAGTTGAGATTCTTAAAATCAATGTTGACATGTTTAGAGTTCCTTTGAACGTTTTGGAAATGCGGGTGAAACTTTTTACATTCTCGCAAAGATTTCCAAATCCCCGACACGATTTTTACACTTTCATATCAATATCGCTAAAACGCCAGTTGAGATTCTTAAAATCAATGTTGACATGTTTCGAGTTCCTTTGAACGTTTTGGAAATGCGGGTGAAACTTTTTACATTCTCGCAAAGATTTCCAAATCCCCGACACGATTTTTACACGTTCACGTCAAAATCTTTAAAACTCCAGTTGAGATTTTTAAAATCAGTGTTGACATGTTCAGAGTCCCTTGAACATTTTGGAAATGCGGGTGAAACTTTTTACATTCTCGCAAAGTTTTCTAAATCTCCGACACGATTTTAACACTTTCTCGTCAAAATCTCTAAAACTCCAGTTGAGATTCTTATAACCAAGGTTGACATGTTTAGAGTTCCCTTGAACATTTTGGAAATGCGGGTGAAACTTTTTACATTCTCGCAAAGATTTCCAAATCCCCGACACGATTTTTACACTTTCATATCAATATCGCTAAAACGCCAGTTGAGATTCTTAAAATCAATGTTGACATGTTTAGAGTTCCTTTGAACGTTTTGGAAATGCGGGTGAAACTTTTTACATTCTCGCAAAGATTTCCAAATCCCCGACACGATTTTTACACGTTCACGTCAAAGTCTCTAAAACTCCAGTTGAGATTTTTAAAATCAGTATTGACATGTTCAGAGTCCCTTGAACATTTTGGAAATGCGGGTGAAACTTTTTACATTCTCGCAAAGTTTTCTAAATCTCCGACACGATTTTAACACTTTCTCGTCAAAATCTCTAAAACTCCAGTTGAGATTCTTATAACCAAGGTTGACATGTTTAGAGTTCCCTTGAACATTTTGGAAATGCGGGTGAAACTTTTTACATTCTCGCAAAGATTTCCAAATCACCGACAAGATTTTTACACTTTCATATCAATATCGCTAAAACGCCAGTTGAGATTCTGAAAATCAATGTTGACATGTTTAGAGTTCCTTTGAACGTTTTGGAAATGCGGGTGAAACTTTTTACATTCTCGCAAAGATTTCCAAATCCCCGACACGATTTTTACACTTTCATATCAATATCGCTAAAACGCCAGTTGAGATTCTTAAAATCAATGTTGACATGTTTCGAGTTCCTTTGAACGTTTTGGAAATGCGGGTGAAACTTTTTACATTCTCGCAAAGATTTCCAAATCCCCGACACGATTTTTACACGTTCACGTCAAAATCTCTAAAACTCCAGTTGAGATTTTTAAAATCAGTGTTGACATGTTCAGAGTCCCTTGAACATTTTGGAAATGCGGGTGAAACTTTTTACATTCTCGCAAAGTTTTCTAAATCTCCGACACGATTTTAACACTTTCTCGTCAAAATCTCTAAAACTCCAGTTGAGATTCTTATAACCAAGGTTGACATGTTTAGAGTTCCCTTGAACATTTTGGAAATGCGGGTGAAACTTTTTACATTCTCGAAAATTTCAAATCCCCGACAAGATTTTTACACTTTCACGTCAAAATCTCTAAAACGCCAGTTGAGATTCTTAAAATCAATGTTGACATGTTTAGAGTTCCTTTGAACGTTTTGGAAATGCGGGTGAAACTTTTTACATTCTCGCAAAGATTTCCAAATCCCCGACAAGATTTTTACACTTTCACGTCAAAATCTCTAAAACTCCCGTTGAGATTCTTATAACCAAGGTTGACATGTTTAGAGTTCCCTTGAACATTTTGGAAATGCGGGTGAAACTTTTTACATTCTCGCAAAGATTTCCAAATCCCCGACACGATTTTTACACTTTCATATCAATATCGCTAAAACGCCAGTTGAGATTCTTAAAATCAATGTTGACATGTTTAGAGTTCCTTTGAACGTTTTGGAAATGCGGGTGAAACTTTTTACATTCTCGCAAAGATTTCCAAATCCCCGACACGATTTTTACACTTTCATATAAATATCGCTAAAACGCCAGTTGAGATTCTTAAAATCAATGTTGACATGTTTAGAGTTCCTTTGAACGTTTTGGAAATGCGGGTGAAACTTTTTACATTCTCGCAAAGATTTCCAAATCCCCGACACGATTTTTACAAGTTCACGTCAAAATCTCTAAAACTCCAGTTGAGATTCTTATAACCAAGGTTGACATGTTCAGAGTCCCTTGAATATTTTGGAAATGCGGGTGAAACTTTTTACATTCTCGCAAAGTTTTCTAAATCTCCGACACGATTTTAACACTTTCTCGTCAAAATCTCTAAAACTCCAGTTGAGATTCTTATAACCAAGGTTGACATGTTTAGAGTTCCCTTGAACATTTTGGAAATGCGGGTGAAACTTTTTACATTCTCGCAAAGATTTCCAAATCCCCGACACGATTTTTACACTTTCATATCAATATCGCTAAAACGCCAGTTGAGATTCTTAAAATCAATGTTGACATGTTTAGAGTTCCTTTGAACGTTTTGGAAATGCGGGTGAAACTTTTTACATTCTCGCAAAGATTTCCAAATCCCCGACACGATTTTTACACTTTCATATCAATATCGCTAAAACGCCAGTTGAGATTCTTAAAATCAATGTTGACATGTTTAGATTTCCTTTGAGCGTTTTGGAAATGCGGGTGAAACTTTTTACATTCTCGCAAAGATTTCCAAATCCCCGACAAGATTTTTACACTTTCATATCAATATCGCTAAAACGCCAGTTGAGATTCTTAAAATCAATGTTGACAGGTTTAGAGTTCCTTTGAACGTTTTGGAAATGCGGGTGAAACTTTTTACATTCTCGCAAAGATTTCCAAATCCCCGACACGATTTTTACACTTTCATATCAATATCGCTAAAACGCCAGTTGAGATTCTTAAAATCAATGTTGACATGTTTAGAGTCCCTTTGAACGTTTTGGAAATGCGGGTGAAACTTTTTACATTCTCGCAAAGTTTTCTAAATCTCCGACACGATTTTAACAATTTCTCGTCAAAATCTCTAAAACTCCAGTTGAGATTCTTATAACCAAGGTTGACATGTTTAGAGTTCCCTTGAACATTTTGGAAATGCGGGTGAAACTTTTTACATTCTCGCAAAGATTTCCAAATCCCCGACAAGATTTTTACACTTTCACGTCAAAATCTCTAAAACTCCCGTTGAGATTCTTATAACCAAGGTTGACATGTTTAGAGTTCCCTTGAACATTTTGGAAATGCGGGTGAAACTTTTTACATTCTCGCAAAGATTTCCAAATCCCCGACACGATTTTTACACTTTCATATCAATATCGCTAAAACGCCAGTTGAGATTCTTAAAATCAATGTTGACATGTTTAGAGTTCCTTTGAGCGTTTTGGAAATGCGGGTGAAACTTTTTACATTCTCGCAAAGATTTCCAAATCCCCGACACGATTTTTACACTTTCATATCAATATCGCTAAAACGCCAGTTGAGATTTTTAAAATCAGTGTTGACATGTTCAGAGTCCCTTGAACATTTTGGAAATGCGGGTGAAACTTTTTACATTCTCGCAAAGATTTCCAAATCCCCGACACGATTTTTACACGTTCACGTCAAAATCTCTAAAACTCCAGTTGAGATTCTTATAACCAAGGTTGACATGTTCAGAGTTCCCTTGAACATTTTGGAAATGCGGGTGAAACTTTTTACATTCTCGCAAAGATTTCCAAATCCCCGACAAGATTTTTACACTTTCACGTCAAAATCTCTAAAACTGCCGTTGAGATTCTTATAACCAAGGTTGACATATTTAGAGTTCCCTTGAACATTTTGGAAATGCGGGTGAAACTTTTTACATTCTCGCAAAGATTTCCAAATCCCCGACACGATTTTTACACTTTCATATCAATATCGCTAAAACGCCAGTTGAGATTCTTAAAATCAATGTTGACATGTTTAGAGTTCCTTTGAACGTTTTGGAAATGCGGGTGAAACTTTTTACATTCTCGCAAAGATTTCCAAATCCCCGACACGATTTTTACACGTTCACGTCAAAATCTCTAAAACTCCAGTTGAGATTCTTATAACCAAGGTTGACATGTTCAGAGTCCGTTGAACATTTTGGAAATGCGGGTGAAACTTTTTACATTCTCGCAAAGTTTTCTAAATCTCCGACACGATTTTAACACTTTCTCGTCAAAATCTCTAAAACTCCAGTTGAGATTCTTATAACCAAGGTTGACATGTTTAGAGTTCCCTTGAACATTTTGGAAATGCGGGTGAAACTTTTTACATTCTCGCAAAGATTTCCAAATCCCCGACACGATTTTTACACTTTCATATCAATATCGCTAAAACGCCAGTTGAGATTCTTAAAATCAATGTTGACATGTTTAGAGTTCCTTTGAACGTTTTGGAAATGCGGGTGAAACTTTTTACATTCTCGCAAAGATTTCCAAATCCCCGACACGATTTTTACACGTTCACGTCAAAATCTCTAAAACTCCAGTTGAGATTTTTAAAATCAGTGTTGACATGTTCAGAGTCCCTTGAACATTTTGGAAATGCGGGTGAAACTTTTTACATTCTCGCAAAGTTTTCTAAATCTCCGACACGATTTTAACACTTTCTCGTCAAAATCTCTAAAACTCCAGTTGAGATTCTTATAACCAAGGTTGACATGTTTAGAGTTCCCTTGAACATTTTGGAAATGCGGGTGAAACTTTTTACATTCTCGCAAAGATTTCCAAATCCCCGACACGATTTTTACACTTTCATATCAATATCGCTAAAACGCCAGTTGAGATTCTTAAAATCAATGTTAACATGTTTAGAGTTCCTTTGAACGTTTTGGAAATGCGGGTGAAACTTTTTACATTCTCGCAAAGATTTCCAAATCCCCGACACGATTTTTACACTTTCATATCAATATCGCTAAAACGCCAGTCGAGATTCTTAAAATCAATGTTGACATGTTTAGAGTTCCTTTGAACGTTTTGGAAATGCGGGTGAAACTTTTTACATTCTCGCAAAGATTTCCAAATCCCCGACACGATTTTTACACGTTCACGTCAAAATCTCTAAAACTCCAGTTGAGATTTTTAAAATCAGTGTTGACATGTTCAGAGTCCCTTGAACATTTTGGAAATGCGGGTGAAACTTTTTACATTCTCGCAAAGTTTTCTAAATCTCCGACACGATTTTAACACTTTCTTGTCAAAATCTCTAAAACTCCAGTTGAGATTCTTATAACCAAGGTTGACATGTTTAGAGTTCCCTTGAACATTTTGGAAATGCGGGTGAAACTTTTTACATTCTCGCAAAGATTTCCAAATCCCCGACAAGATTTTTACACTTTCATATCAATATCGCTAAAACGCCAGTTGAGATTCTTAAAATCAATGTTGACATGTTTAGAGTTCCTTTGAACGTTTTGGAAATGCGGGTGAAACTTTTTACATTCTCGCAAAGATTTCCAAATCCCCGACACGATTTTTACACTTTCATATCAATATCGCTAAAACGCCAGTTGAGATTCTTAAAATCAATGTTGACATGTTTAGAGTTCCTTTGAACGTTTTGGAAATGCGGGTAAAACTTTTTACATTCTCGCAAAGATTTCCAAATCCCCGACACGATTTTTACACGTTCACGTCAAAATATCTAAAACTCCAGTTGAGATTTTTAAAATCAGTGTTGACATGTTCAGAGTCCCTTGAACATTTTGGAAATGCGGGTGAAACTTTTTACATTCTCGCAAAGTTTTCTAAATCTCCGACACGATTTTAACACTTTCTCGTCAAAATCTCTAAAACTCCAGTTGAGATTCTTATAACCAAGGTTGACATGTTTAGAGTTCCCTTGAACATTTTGGAAATGCGGGTGAAACTTTTTACATTCTCGCAAAGATTTCCAAATCCCCGACAAGATTTTTACACTTTCATATCAATATCGCTAAAACGCCAGTTGAGATTCTTAAAATCAATGTTGACATGTTTAGAGTTCCTTTGAACGTTTTGGAAATGCGGGTGAAACTTTTTACATTCTCGCAAAGATTTCCAAATCCCCGACACGATTTTTACACTTTCATATCAATATCGCTAAAACGCCAGTTGAGATTCTTAAAATCAATGTTGACATGTTTCGAGTTCCTTTGAACGTTTTGGAAATGCGGGTGAAACTTTTTACATTCTCGCAAAGATTTCCAAATCCCCGACACGATTTTTACACGTTCACGTCAAAATCTTTAAAACTCCAGTTGAGATTTTTAAAATCAGTGTTGACATGTTCAGAGTCCCTTGAACATTTTGGAAATGCGGGTGAAACTTTTTACATTCTCGCAAAGTTTTCTAAATCTCCGACACGATTTTAACACTTTCTCGTCAAAATCTCTAAAACTCCAGTTGAGATTCTTATAACCAAGGTTGACATGTTTAGAGTTCCCTTGAACATTTTGGAAATGCGGGTGAAACTTTTTACATTCTCGCAAAGATTTCCAAATCCCCGACACGATTTTTACACTTTCATATCAATATCGCTAAAACGCCAGTTGAGATTCTTAAAATCAATGTTGACATGTTTAGAGTTCCTTTGAACGTTTTGGAAATGCGGGTGAAACTTTTTACATTCTCGCAAAGATTTCCAAATCCCCGACACGATTTTTACACGTTCACGTCAAAGTCTCTAAAACTCCAGTTGAGATTTTTAAAATCAGTATTGACATGTTCAGAGTCCCTTGAACATTTTGGAAATGCGGGTGAAACTTTTTACATTCTCGCAAAGTTTTCTAAATCTCCGACACGATTTTAACACTTTCTCGTCAAAATCTCTAAAACTCCAGTTGAGATTCTTATAACCAAGGTTGACATGTTTAGAGTTCCCTTGAACATTTTGGAAATGCGGGTGAAACTTTTTACATTCTCGCAAAGATTTCCAAATCACCGACAAGATTTTTACACTTTCATATCAATATCGCTAAAACGCCAGTTGAGATTCTGAAAATCAATGTTGACATGTTTAGAGTTCCTTTGAACGTTTTGGAAATGCGGGTGAAACTTTTTACATTCTCGCAAAGATTTCCAAATCCCCGACACGATTTTTACACTTTCATATCAATATCGCTAAAACGCCAGTTGAGATTCTTAAAATCAATGTTGACATGTTTCGAGTTCCTTTGAACGTTTTGGAAATGCGGGTGAAACTTTTTACATTCTCGCAAAGATTTCCAAATCCCCGACACGATTTTTACACGTTCACGTCAAAATCTCTAAAACTCCAGTTGAGATTTTTAAAATCAGTGTTGACATGTTCAGAGTCCCTTGAACATTTTGGAAATGCGGGTGAAACTTTTTACATTCTCGCAAAGTTTTCTAAATCTCCGACACGATTTTAACACTTTCTCGTCAAAATCTCTAAAACTCCAGTTGAGATTCTTATAACCAAGGTTGACATGTTTAGAGTTCCCTTGAACATTTTGGAAATGCGGGTGAAACTTTTTACATTCTCGAAAATTTCAAATCCCCGACAAGATTTTTACACTTTCACGTCAAAATCTCTAAAACGCCAGTTGAGATTCTTAAAATCAATGTTGACATGTTTAGAGTTCCTTTGAACGTTTTGGAAATGCGGGTGAAACTTTTTACATTCTCGCAAAGATTTCCAAATCCCCGACAAGATTTTTACACTTTCACGTCAAAATCTCTAAAACTCCCGTTGAGATTCTTATAACCAAGGTTGACATGTTTAGAGTTCCCTTGAACATTTTGGAAATGCGGGTGAAACTTTTTACATTCTCGCAAAGATTTCCAAATCCCCGACACGATTTTTACACTTTCATATCAATATCGCTAAAACGCCAGTTGAGATTCTTAAAATCAATGTTGACATGTTTAGAGTTCCTTTGAACGTTTTGGAAATGCGGGTGAAACTTTTTACATTCTCGCAAAGATTTCCAAATCCCCGACACGATTTTTACACTTTCATATAAATATCGCTAAAACGCCAGTTGAGATTCTTAAAATCAATGTTGACATGTTTAGAGTTCCTTTGAACGTTTTGGAAATGCGGGTGAAACTTTTTACATTCTCGCAAAGATTTCCAAATCCCCGACACGATTTTTACAAGTTCACGTCAAAATCTCTAAAACTCCAGTTGAGATTCTTATAACCAAGGTTGACATGTTCAGAGTCCCTTGAATATTTTGGAAATGCGGGTGAAACTTTTTACATTCTCGCAAAGTTTTCTAAATCTCCGACACGATTTTAACACTTTCTCGTCAAAATCTCTAAAACTCCAGTTGAGATTCTTATAACCAAGGTTGACATGTTTAGAGTTCCCTTGAACATTTTGGAAATGCGGGTGAAACTTTTTACATTCTCGCAAAGATTTCCAAATCCCCGACACGATTTTTACACTTTCATATCAATATCGCTAAAACGCCAGTTGAGATTCTTAAAATCAATGTTGACATGTTTAGAGTTCCTTTGAACGTTTTGGAAATGCGGGTGAAACTTTTTACATTCTCGCAAAGATTTCCAAATCCCCGACACGATTTTTACACTTTCATATCAATATCGCTAAAACGCCAGTTGAGATTCTTAAAATCAATGTTGACATGTTTAGATTTCCTTTGAGCGTTTTGGAAATGCGGGTGAAACTTTTTACATTCTCGCAAAGATTTCCAAATCCCCGACAAGATTTTTACACTTTCATATCAATATCGCTAAAACGCCAGTTGAGATTCTTAAAATCAATGTTGACAGGTTTAGAGTTCCTTTGAACGTTTTGGAAATGCGGGTGAAACTTTTTACATTCTCGCAAAGATTTCCAAATCCCCGACACGATTTTTACACTTTCATATCAATATCGCTAAAACGCCAGTTGAGATTCTTAAAATCAATGTTGACATGTTTAGAGTCCCTTTGAACGTTTTGGAAATGCGGGTGAAACTTTTTACATTCTCGCAAAGTTTTCTAAATCTCCGACACGATTTTAACAATTTCTCGTCAAAATCTCTAAAACTCCAGTTGAGATTCTTATAACCAAGGTTGACATGTTTAGAGTTCCCTTGAACATTTTGGAAATGCGGGTGAAACTTTTTACATTCTCGCAAAGATTTCCAAATCCCCGACAAGATTTTTACACTTTCACGTCAAAATCTCTAAAACTCCCGTTGAGATTCTTATAACCAAGGTTGACATGTTTAGAGTTCCCTTGAACATTTTGGAAATGCGGGTGAAACTTTTTACATTCTCGCAAAGATTTCCAAATCCCCGACACGATTTTTACACTTTCATATCAATATCGCTAAAACGCCAGTTGAGATTCTTAAAATCAATGTTGACATGTTTAGAGTTCCTTTGAGCGTTTTGGAAATGCGGGTGAAACTTTTTACATTCTCGCAAAGATTTCCAAATCCCCGACAAGATTTTTACACTTTCATATCAATATCGCTAAAACGCCAGTTGAGATTCTTAAAATCAATGTTGACATGTTTAGAGTTCCTTTGAACGTTTTGGAAATGCGGGTGAAACTTTTTACATTCTCGCAAAGATTTCCAAATCCCCGACACGATTTTTACACTTTCATATCAATATCGCTAAAACGCCAGTTGAGATTTTTAAAATCAGTGTTGACATGTTCAGAGTCCCTTGAACATTTTGGAAATGCGGGTGAAACTTTTTACATTCTCGCAAAGATTTCCAAATCCCCGACACGATTTTTACACGTTCACGTCAAAATCTCTAAAACTCCAGTTGAGATTCTTATAACCAAGGTTGACATGTTCAGAGTTCCCTTGAACATTTTGGAAATGCGGGTGAAACTTTTTACATTCTCGCAAAGATTTCCAAATCCCCGACAAGATTTTTACACTTTCACGTCAAAATCTCTAAAACTGCCGTTGAGATTCTTATAACCAAGGTTGACATATTTAGAGTTCCCTTGAACATTTTGGAAATGCGGGTGAAACTTTTTACATTCTCGCAAAGATTTCCAAATCCCCGACACGATTTTTACACTTTCATATCAATATCGCTAAAACGCCAGTTGAGATTCTTAAAATCAATGTTGACATGTTTAGAGTTCCTTTGAACGTTTTGGAAATGCGGGTGAAACTTTTTACATTCTCGCAAAGATTTCCAAATCCCCGACACGATTTTTACACTTTCATATCAATATCGCTAAAACGCCAGTTGAGATTCTTAAAATCAATGTTGACATGTTTAGAGTTCCTTTGAGCGTTTTGGAAATGCGGGTGAAACTTTTTACATTCTCGCAAAGATTTCCAAATCCCCGACAAGATTTTTACACTTTCATATCAATATCGCTAAAACGCCAGTTGAGATTCTTAAAATCAATGTTGACAGGTTTAGAGTTCCTTTGAACGTTTTGGAAATGCGGGTGAAACTTTTTACATTCTCGCAAAGATTTCCAAATCCCCGACACGATTTTTACACTTTCATATCAATATCGCTAAAACGCCAGTTGAGATTCTTAAAATCAATGTTGACATGTTTAGAGTCCCTTTGAACGTTTTGGAAATGCGGGTGAAACTTTTTACATTCTCGCAAAGTTTTCTAAATCTCCGACACGATTTTAACAATTTCTCGTCAAAATCTCTAAAACTCCAGTTGAGATTCTTATAACCAAGGTTGACATGTTTAGAGTTCCCTTGAACATTTTGGAAATGCGGGTGAAACTTTTTACATTCTCGCAAAGATTTCCAAATCCCCGACAAGATTTTTACACTTTCACGTCAAAATCTCTAAAACTCCCGTTGAGATTCTTATAACCAAGGTTGACATGTTTAGAGTTCCCTTGAACATTTTGGAAATGCGGGTGAAACTTTTTACATTCTCGCAAAGATTTCCAAATCCCCGACACGATTTTTACACTTTCATATCAATATCGCTAAAACGCCAGTTGAGATTCTTAAAATCAATGTTGACATGTTTAGAGTTCCTTTGAGCGTTTTGGAAATGCGGGTGAAACTTTTTACATTCTCGCAAAGATTTCCAAATCCCCGACAAGATTTTTACACTTTCATATCAATATCGCTAAAACGCCAGTTGAGATTCTTAAAATCAATGTTGACATGTTTAGAGTTCCTTTGAACGTTTTGGAAATGCGGGTGAAACTTTTTACATTCTCGCAAAGATTTCCAAATCCCCGACACGATTTTTACACTTTCATATCAATATCGCTAAAACGCCAGTTGAGATTTTTAAAATCAGTGTTGACATGTTCAGAGTCCCTTGAACATTTTGGAAATGCGGGTGAAACTTTTTACATTCTCGCAAAGATTTCCAAATCCCCGACACGATTTTTACACGTTCACGTCAAAATCTCTAAAACTCCAGTTGAGATTCTTATAACCAAGGTTGACATGTTCAGAGTTCCCTTGAACATTTTGGAAATGCGGGTGAAACTTTTTACATTCTCGCAAAGATTTCCAAATCCCCGACAAGATTTTTACACTTTCACGTCAAAATCTCTAAAACTGCCGTTGAGATTCTTATAACCAAGGTTGACATATTTAGAGTTCCCTTGAACATTTTGGAAATGCGGGTGAAACTTTTTACATTCTCGCAAAGATTTCCAAATCCCCGACACGATTTTTACACTTTCATATCAATATCGCTAAAACGCCAGTTGAGATTCTTAAAATCAATGTTGACATGTTTAGAGTTCCTTTGAACGTTTTGGAAATGCGGGTGAAACTTTTTACATTCTCGCAAAGATTTCCAAATCCCCGACACGATTTTTACACGTTCACGTCAAAATCTCTAAAACTCCAGTTGAGATTCTTATAACCAAGGTTGACATGTTCAGAGTCCGTTGAACATTTTGGAAATGCGGGTGAAACTTTTTACATTCTCGCAAAGTTTTCTAAATCTCCGACACGATTTTAACACTTTCTCGTCAAAATCTCTAAAACTCCAGTTGAGATTCTTATAACCAAGGTTGACATGTTTAGAGTTCCCTTGAACATTTTGGAAATGCGGGTGAAACTTTTTACATTCTCGCAAAGATTTCCAAATCCCCGACACGATTTTTACACTTTCATATCAATATCGCTAAAACGCCAGTTGAGATTCTTAAAATCAATGTTGACATGTTTAGAGTTCCTTTGAACGTTTTGGAAATGCGGGTGAAACTTTTTACATTCTCGCAAAGATTTCCAAATCCCCGACACGATTTTTACACGTTCACGTCAAAATCTCTAAAACTCCAGTTGAGATTTTTAAAATCAGTGTTGACATGTTCAGAGTCCCTTGAACATTTTGGAAATGCGGGTGAAACTTTTTACATTCTCGCAAAGTTTTCTAAATCTCCGACACGATTTTAACACTTTCTCGTCAAAATCTCTAAAACTCCAGTTGAGATTCTTATAACCAAGGTTGACATGTTTAGAGTTCCCTTGAACATTTTGGAAATGCGGGTGAAACTTTTTACATTCTCGCAAAGATTTCCAAATCCCCGACACGATTTTTACACTTTCATATCAATATCGCTAAAACGCCAGTTGAGATTCTTAAAATCAATGTTAACATGTTTAGAGTTCCTTTGAACGTTTTGGAAATGCGGGTGAAACTTTTTACATTCTCGCAAAGATTTCCAAATCCCCGACACGATTTTTACACTTTCATATCAATATCGCTAAAACGCCAGTCGAGATTCTTAAAATCAATGTTGACATGTTTAGAGTTCCTTTGAACGTTTTGGAAATGCGGGTGAAACTTTTTACATTCTCGCAAAGATTTCCAAATCCCCGACACGATTTTTACACGTTCACGTCAAAATCTCTAAAACTCCAGTTGAGATTTTTAAAATCAGTGTTGACATGTTCAGAGTCCCTTGAACATTTTGGAAATGCGGGTGAAACTTTTTACATTCTCGCAAAGTTTTCTAAATCTCCGACACGATTTTAACACTTTCTTGTCAAAATCTCTAAAACTCCAGTTGAGATTCTTATAACCAAGGTTGACATGTTTAGAGTTCCCTTGAACATTTTGGAAATGCGGGTGAAACTTTTTACATTCTCGCAAAGATTTCCAAATCCCCGACAAGATTTTTACACTTTCATATCAATATCGCTAAAACGCCAGTTGAGATTCTTAAAATCAATGTTGACATGTTTAGAGTTCCTTTGAACGTTTTGGAAATGCGGGTGAAACTTTTTACATTCTCGCAAAGATTTCCAAATCCCCGACACGATTTTTACACTTTCATATCAATATCGCTAAAACGCCAGTTGAGATTCTTAAAATCAATGTTGACATGTTTAGAGTTCCTTTGAACGTTTTGGAAATGCGGGTAAAACTTTTTACATTCTCGCAAAGATTTCCAAATCCCCGACACGATTTTTACACGTTCACGTCAAAATATCTAAAACTCCAGTTGAGATTTTTAAAATCAGTGTTGACATGTTCAGAGTCCCTTGAACATTTTGGAAATGCGGGTGAAACTTTTTACATTCTCGCAAAGTTTTCTAAATCTCCGACACGATTTTAACACTTTCTCGTCAAAATCTCTAAAACTCCAGTTGAGATTCTTATAACCAAGGTTGACATGTTTAGAGTTCCCTTGAACATTTTGGAAATGCGGGTGAAACTTTTTACATTCTCGCAAAGATTTCCAAATCCCCGACAAGATTTTTACACTTTCATATCAATATCGCTAAAACGCCAGTTGAGATTCTTAAAATCAATGTTGACATGTTTAGAGTTCCTTTGAACGTTTTGGAAATGCGGGTGAAACTTTTTACATTCTCGCAAAGATTTCCAAATCCCCGACACGATTTTTACACTTTCATATCAATATCGCTAAAACGCCAGTTGAGATTCTTAAAATCAATGTTGACATGTTTCGAGTTCCTTTGAACGTTTTGGAAATGCGGGTGAAACTTTTTACATTCTCGCAAAGATTTCCAAATCCCCGACACGATTTTTACACGTTCACGTCAAAATCTTTAAAACTCCAGTTGAGATTTTTAAAATCAGTGTTGACATGTTCAGAGTCCCTTGAACATTTTGGAAATGCGGGTGAAACTTTTTACATTCTCGCAAAGTTTTCTAAATCTCCGACACGATTTTAACACTTTCTCGTCAAAATCTCTAAAACTCCAGTTGAGATTCTTATAACCAAGGTTGACATGTTTAGAGTTCCCTTGAACATTTTGGAAATGCGGGTGAAACTTTTTACATTCTCGCAAAGATTTCCAAATCCCCGACACGATTTTTACACTTTCATATCAATATCGCTAAAACGCCAGTTGAGATTCTTAAAATCAATGTTGACATGTTTAGAGTTCCTTTGAACGTTTTGGAAATGCGGGTGAAACTTTTTACATTCTCGCAAAGATTTCCAAATCCCCGACACGATTTTTACACGTTCACGTCAAAGTCTCTAAAACTCCAGTTGAGATTTTTAAAATCAGTATTGACATGTTCAGAGTCCCTTGAACATTTTGGAAATGCGGGTGAAACTTTTTACATTCTCGCAAAGTTTTCTAAATCTCCGACACGATTTTAACACTTTCTCGTCAAAATCTCTAAAACTCCAGTTGAGATTCTTATAACCAAGGTTGACATGTTTAGAGTTCCCTTGAACATTTTGGAAATGCGGGTGAAACTTTTTACATTCTCGCAAAGATTTCCAAATCACCGACAAGATTTTTACACTTTCATATCAATATCGCTAAAACGCCAGTTGAGATTCTGAAAATCAATGTTGACATGTTTAGAGTTCCTTTGAACGTTTTGGAAATGCGGGTGAAACTTTTTACATTCTCGCAAAGATTTCCAAATCCCCGACACGATTTTTACACTTTCATATCAATATCGCTAAAACGCCAGTTGAGATTCTTAAAATCAATGTTGACATGTTTCGAGTTCCTTTGAACGTTTTGGAAATGCGGGTGAAACTTTTTACATTCTCGCAAAGATTTCCAAATCCCCGACACGATTTTTACACGTTCACGTCAAAATCTCTAAAACTCCAGTTGAGATTTTTAAAATCAGTGTTGACATGTTCAGAGTCCCTTGAACATTTTGGAAATGCGGGTGAAACTTTTTACATTCTCGCAAAGTTTTCTAAATCTCCGACACGATTTTAACACTTTCTCGTCAAAATCTCTAAAACTCCAGTTGAGATTCTTATAACCAAGGTTGACATGTTTAGAGTTCCCTTGAACATTTTGGAAATGCGGGTGAAACTTTTTACATTCTCGAAAATTTCAAATCCCCGACAAGATTTTTACACTTTCACGTCAAAATCTCTAAAACGCCAGTTGAGATTCTTAAAATCAATGTTGACATGTTTAGAGTTCCTTTGAACGTTTTGGAAATGCGGGTGAAACTTTTTACATTCTCGCAAAGATTTCCAAATCCCCGACAAGATTTTTACACTTTCACGTCAAAATCTCTAAAACTCCCGTTGAGATTCTTATAACCAAGGTTGACATGTTTAGAGTTCCCTTGAACATTTTGGAAATGCGGGTGAAACTTTTTACATTCTCGCAAAGATTTCCAAATCCCCGACACGATTTTTACACTTTCATATCAATATCGCTAAAACGCCAGTTGAGATTCTTAAAATCAATGTTGACATGTTTAGAGTTCCTTTGAACGTTTTGGAAATGCGGGTGAAACTTTTTACATTCTCGCAAAGATTTCCAAATCCCCGACACGATTTTTACACTTTCATATAAATATCGCTAAAACGCCAGTTGAGATTCTTAAAATCAATGTTGACATGTTTAGAGTTCCTTTGAACGTTTTGGAAATGCGGGTGAAACTTTTTACATTCTCGCAAAGATTTCCAAATCCCCGACACGATTTTTACAAGTTCACGTCAAAATCTCTAAAACTCCAGTTGAGATTCTTATAACCAAGGTTGACATGTTCAGAGTCCCTTGAATATTTTGGAAATGCGGGTGAAACTTTTTACATTCTCGCAAAGTTTTCTAAATCTCCGACACGATTTTAACACTTTCTCGTCAAAATCTCTAAAACTCCAGTTGAGATTCTTATAACCAAGGTTGACATGTTTAGAGTTCCCTTGAACATTTTGGAAATGCGGGTGAAACTTTTTACATTCTCGCAAAGATTTCCAAATCCCCGACACGATTTTTACACTTTCATATCAATATCGCTAAAACGCCAGTTGAGATTCTTAAAATCAATGTTGACATGTTTAGAGTTCCTTTGAACGTTTTGGAAATGCGGGTGAAACTTTTTACATTCTCGCAAAGATTTCCAAATCCCCGACACGATTTTTACACTTTCATATCAATATCGCTAAAACGCCAGTTGAGATTCTTAAAATCAATGTTGACATGTTTAGATTTCCTTTGAGCGTTTTGGAAATGCGGGTGAAACTTTTTACATTCTCGCAAAGATTTCCAAATCCCCGACAAGATTTTTACACTTTCATATCAATATCGCTAAAACGCCAGTTGAGATTCTTAAAATCAATGTTGACAGGTTTAGAGTTCCTTTGAACGTTTTGGAAATGCGGGTGAAACTTTTTACATTCTCGCAAAGATTTCCAAATCCCCGACACGATTTTTACACTTTCATATCAATATCGCTAAAACGCCAGTTGAGATTCTTAAAATCAATGTTGACATGTTTAGAGTCCCTTTGAACGTTTTGGAAATGCGGGTGAAACTTTTTACATTCTCGCAAAGTTTTCTAAATCTCCGACACGATTTTAACAATTTCTCGTCAAAATCTCTAAAACTCCAGTTGAGATTCTTATAACCAAGGTTGACATGTTTAGAGTTCCCTTGAACATTTTGGAAATGCGGGTGAAACTTTTTACATTCTCGCAAAGATTTCCAAATCCCCGACAAGATTTTTACACTTTCACGTCAAAATCTCTAAAACTCCCGTTGAGATTCTTATAACCAAGGTTGACATGTTTAGAGTTCCCTTGAACATTTTGGAAATGCGGGTGAAACTTTTTACATTCTCGCAAAGATTTCCAAATCCCCGACACGATTTTTACACTTTCATATCAATATCGCTAAAACGCCAGTTGAGATTCTTAAAATCAATGTTGACATGTTTAGAGTTCCTTTGAGCGTTTTGGAAATGCGGGTGAAACTTTTTACATTCTCGCAAAGATTTCCAAATCCCCGACAAGATTTTTACACTTTCATATCAATATCGCTAAAACGCCAGTTGAGATTCTTAAAATCAATGTTGACATGTTTAGAGTTCCTTTGAACGTTTTGGAAATGCGGGTGAAACTTTTTACATTCTCGCAAAGATTTCCAAATCCCCGACACGATTTTTACACTTTCATATCAATATCGCTAAAACGCCAGTTGAGATTTTTAAAATCAGTGTTGACATGTTCAGAGTCCCTTGAACATTTTGGAAATGCGGGTGAAACTTTTTACATTCTCGCAAAGATTTCCAAATCCCCGACACGATTTTTACACGTTCACGTCAAAATCTCTAAAACTCCAGTTGAGATTCTTATAACCAAGGTTGACATGTTCAGAGTTCCCTTGAACATTTTGGAAATGCGGGTGAAACTTTTTACATTCTCGCAAAGATTTCCAAATCCCCGACAAGATTTTTACACTTTCACGTCAAAATCTCTAAAACTGCCGTTGAGATTCTTATAACCAAGGTTGACATATTTAGAGTTCCCTTGAACATTTTGGAAATGCGGGTGAAACTTTTTACATTCTCGCAAAGATTTCCAAATCCCCGACACGATTTTTACACTTTCATATCAATATCGCTAAAACGCCAGTTGAGATTCTTAAAATCAATGTTGACATGTTTAGAGTTCCTTTGAACGTTTTGGAAATGCGGGTGAAACTTTTTACATTCTCGCAAAGATTTCCAAATCCCCGACACGATTTTTACACTTTCATATCAATATCGCTAAAACGCCAGTTGAGATTCTTAAAATCAATGTTGACATGTTTAGAGTTCCTTTGAGCGTTTTGGAAATGCGGGTGAAACTTTTTACATTCTCGCAAAGATTTCCAAATCCCCGACAAGATTTTTACACTTTCATATCAATATCGCTAAAACGCCAGTTGAGATTCTTAAAATCAATGTTGACAGGTTTAGAGTTCCTTTGAACGTTTTGGAAATGCGGGTGAAACTTTTTACATTCTCGCAAAGATTTCCAAATCCCCGACACGATTTTTACACTTTCATATCAATATCGCTAAAACGCCAGTTGAGATTCTTAAAATCAATGTTGACATGTTTAGAGTCCCTTTGAACGTTTTGGAAATGCGGGTGAAACTTTTTACATTCTCGCAAAGTTTTCTAAATCTCCGACACGATTTTAACAATTTCTCGTCAAAATCTCTAAAACTCCAGTTGAGATTCTTATAACCAAGGTTGACATGTTTAGAGTTCCCTTGAACATTTTGGAAATGCGGGTGAAACTTTTTACATTCTCGCAAAGATTTCCAAATCCCCGACAAGATTTTTACACTTTCACGTCAAAATCTCTAAAACTCCCGTTGAGATTCTTATAACCAAGGTTGACATGTTTAGAGTTCCCTTGAACATTTTGGAAATGCGGGTGAAACTTTTTACATTCTCGCAAAGATTTCCAAATCCCCGACACGATTTTTACACTTTCATATCAATATCGCTAAAACGCCAGTTGAGATTCTTAAAATCAATGTTGACATGTTTAGAGTTCCTTTGAGCGTTTTGGAAATGCGGGTGAAACTTTTTACATTCTCGCAAAGATTTCCAAATCCCCGACAAGATTTTTACACTTTCATATCAATATCGCTAAAACGCCAGTTGAGATTCTTAAAATCAATGTTGACATGTTTAGAGTTCCTTTGAACGTTTTGGAAATGCGGGTGAAACTTTTTACATTCTCGCAAAGATTTCCAAATCCCCGACACGATTTTTACACTTTCATATCAATATCGCTAAAACGCCAGTTGAGATTTTTAAAATCAGTGTTGACATGTTCAGAGTCCCTTGAACATTTTGGAAATGCGGGTGAAACTTTTTACATTCTCGCAAAGATTTCCAAATCCCCGACACGATTTTTACACGTTCACGTCAAAATCTCTAAAACTCCAGTTGAGATTCTTATAACCAAGGTTGACATGTTCAGAGTTCCCTTGAACATTTTGGAAATGCGGGTGAAACTTTTTACATTCTCGCAAAGATTTCCAAATCCCCGACAAGATTTTTACACTTTCACGTCAAAATCTCTAAAACTGCCGTTGAGATTCTTATAACCAAGGTTGACATATTTAGAGTTCCCTTGAACATTTTGGAAATGCGGGTGAAACTTTTTACATTCTCGCAAAGATTTCCAAATCCCCGACACGATTTTTACACTTTCATATCAATATCGCTAAAACGCCAGTTGAGATTCTTAAAATCAATGTTGACATGTTTAGAGTTCCTTTGAACGTTTTGGAAATGCGGGTGAAACTTTTTACATTCTCGCAAAGATTTCCAAATCCCCGACACGATTTTTACACGTTCACGTCAAAATCTCTAAAACTCCAGTTGAGATTCTTATAACCAAGGTTGACATGTTCAGAGTCCGTTGAACATTTTGGAAATGCGGGTGAAACTTTTTACATTCTCGCAAAGTTTTCTAAATCTCCGACACGATTTTAACACTTTCTCGTCAAAATCTCTAAAACTCCAGTTGAGATTCTTATAACCAAGGTTGACATGTTTAGAGTTCCCTTGAACATTTTGGAAATGCGGGTGAAACTTTTTACATTCTCGCAAAGATTTCCAAATCCCCGACACGATTTTTACACTTTCATATCAATATCGCTAAAACGCCAGTTGAGATTCTTAAAATCAATGTTGACATGTTTAGAGTTCCTTTGAACGTTTTGGAAATGCGGGTGAAACTTTTTACATTCTCGCAAAGATTTCCAAATCCCCGACACGATTTTTACACGTTCACGTCAAAATCTCTAAAACTCCAGTTGAGATTTTTAAAATCAGTGTTGACATGTTCAGAGTCCCTTGAACATTTTGGAAATGCGGGTGAAACTTTTTACATTCTCGCAAAGTTTTCTAAATCTCCGACACGATTTTAACACTTTCTCGTCAAAATCTCTAAAACTCCAGTTGAGATTCTTATAACCAAGGTTGACATGTTTAGAGTTCCCTTGAACATTTTGGAAATGCGGGTGAAACTTTTTACATTCTCGCAAAGATTTCCAAATCCCCGACACGATTTTTACACTTTCATATCAATATCGCTAAAACGCCAGTTGAGATTCTTAAAATCAATGTTAACATGTTTAGAGTTCCTTTGAACGTTTTGGAAATGCGGGTGAAACTTTTTACATTCTCGCAAAGATTTCCAAATCCCCGACACGATTTTTACACTTTCATATCAATATCGCTAAAACGCCAGTCGAGATTCTTAAAATCAATGTTGACATGTTTAGAGTTCCTTTGAACGTTTTGGAAATGCGGGTGAAACTTTTTACATTCTCGCAAAGATTTCCAAATCCCCGACACGATTTTTACACGTTCACGTCAAAATCTCTAAAACTCCAGTTGAGATTTTTAAAATCAGTGTTGACATGTTCAGAGTCCCTTGAACATTTTGGAAATGCGGGTGAAACTTTTTACATTCTCGCAAAGTTTTCTAAATCTCCGACACGATTTTAACACTTTCTTGTCAAAATCTCTAAAACTCCAGTTGAGATTCTTATAACCAAGGTTGACATGTTTAGAGTTCCCTTGAACATTTTGGAAATGCGGGTGAAACTTTTTACATTCTCGCAAAGATTTCCAAATCCCCGACAAGATTTTTACACTTTCATATCAATATCGCTAAAACGCCAGTTGAGATTCTTAAAATCAATGTTGACATGTTTAGAGTTCCTTTGAACGTTTTGGAAATGCGGGTGAAACTTTTTACATTCTCGCAAAGATTTCCAAATCCCCGACACGATTTTTACACTTTCATATCAATATCGCTAAAACGCCAGTTGAGATTCTTAAAATCAATGTTGACATGTTTAGAGTTCCTTTGAACGTTTTGGAAATGCGGGTAAAACTTTTTACATTCTCGCAAAGATTTCCAAATCCCCGACACGATTTTTACACGTTCACGTCAAAATATCTAAAACTCCAGTTGAGATTTTTAAAATCAGTGTTGACATGTTCAGAGTCCCTTGAACATTTTGGAAATGCGGGTGAAACTTTTTACATTCTCGCAAAGTTTTCTAAATCTCCGACACGATTTTAACACTTTCTCGTCAAAATCTCTAAAACTCCAGTTGAGATTCTTATAACCAAGGTTGACATGTTTAGAGTTCCCTTGAACATTTTGGAAATGCGGGTGAAACTTTTTACATTCTCGCAAAGATTTCCAAATCCCCGACAAGATTTTTACACTTTCATATCAATATCGCTAAAACGCCAGTTGAGATTCTTAAAATCAATGTTGACATGTTTAGAGTTCCTTTGAACGTTTTGGAAATGCGGGTGAAACTTTTTACATTCTCGCAAAGATTTCCAAATCCCCGACACGATTTTTACACTTTCATATCAATATCGCTAAAACGCCAGTTGAGATTCTTAAAATCAATGTTGACATGTTTCGAGTTCCTTTGAACGTTTTGGAAATGCGGGTGAAACTTTTTACATTCTCGCAAAGATTTCCAAATCCCCGACACGATTTTTACACGTTCACGTCAAAATCTTTAAAACTCCAGTTGAGATTTTTAAAATCAGTGTTGACATGTTCAGAGTCCCTTGAACATTTTGGAAATGCGGGTGAAACTTTTTACATTCTCGCAAAGTTTTCTAAATCTCCGACACGATTTTAACACTTTCTCGTCAAAATCTCTAAAACTCCAGTTGAGATTCTTATAACCAAGGTTGACATGTTTAGAGTTCCCTTGAACATTTTGGAAATGCGGGTGAAACTTTTTACATTCTCGCAAAGATTTCCAAATCCCCGACACGATTTTTACACTTTCATATCAATATCGCTAAAACGCCAGTTGAGATTCTTAAAATCAATGTTGACATGTTTAGAGTTCCTTTGAACGTTTTGGAAATGCGGGTGAAACTTTTTACATTCTCGCAAAGATTTCCAAATCCCCGACACGATTTTTACACGTTCACGTCAAAGTCTCTAAAACTCCAGTTGAGATTTTTAAAATCAGTATTGACATGTTCAGAGTCCCTTGAACATTTTGGAAATGCGGGTGAAACTTTTTACATTCTCGCAAAGTTTTCTAAATCTCCGACACGATTTTAACACTTTCTCGTCAAAATCTCTAAAACTCCAGTTGAGATTCTTATAACCAAGGTTGACATGTTTAGAGTTCCCTTGAACATTTTGGAAATGCGGGTGAAACTTTTTACATTCTCGCAAAGATTTCCAAATCACCGACAAGATTTTTACACTTTCATATCAATATCGCTAAAACGCCAGTTGAGATTCTGAAAATCAATGTTGACATGTTTAGAGTTCCTTTGAACGTTTTGGAAATGCGGGTGAAACTTTTTACATTCTCGCAAAGATTTCCAAATCCCCGACACGATTTTTACACTTTCATATCAATATCGCTAAAACGCCAGTTGAGATTCTTAAAATCAATGTTGACATGTTTCGAGTTCCTTTGAACGTTTTGGAAATGCGGGTGAAACTTTTTACATTCTCGCAAAGATTTCCAAATCCCCGACACGATTTTTACACGTTCACGTCAAAATCTCTAAAACTCCAGTTGAGATTTTTAAAATCAGTGTTGACATGTTCAGAGTCCCTTGAACATTTTGGAAATGCGGGTGAAACTTTTTACATTCTCGCAAAGTTTTCTAAATCTCCGACACGATTTTAACACTTTCTCGTCAAAATCTCTAAAACTCCAGTTGAGATTCTTATAACCAAGGTTGACATGTTTAGAGTTCCCTTGAACATTTTGGAAATGCGGGTGAAACTTTTTACATTCTCGAAAATTTCAAATCCCCGACAAGATTTTTACACTTTCACGTCAAAATCTCTAAAACGCCAGTTGAGATTCTTAAAATCAATGTTGACATGTTTAGAGTTCCTTTGAACGTTTTGGAAATGCGGGTGAAACTTTTTACATTCTCGCAAAGATTTCCAAATCCCCGACAAGATTTTTACACTTTCACGTCAAAATCTCTAAAACTCCCGTTGAGATTCTTATAACCAAGGTTGACATGTTTAGAGTTCCCTTGAACATTTTGGAAATGCGGGTGAAACTTTTTACATTCTCGCAAAGATTTCCAAATCCCCGACACGATTTTTACACTTTCATATCAATATCGCTAAAACGCCAGTTGAGATTCTTAAAATCAATGTTGACATGTTTAGAGTTCCTTTGAACGTTTTGGAAATGCGGGTGAAACTTTTTACATTCTCGCAAAGATTTCCAAATCCCCGACACGATTTTTACACTTTCATATAAATATCGCTAAAACGCCAGTTGAGATTCTTAAAATCAATGTTGACATGTTTAGAGTTCCTTTGAACGTTTTGGAAATGCGGGTGAAACTTTTTACATTCTCGCAAAGATTTCCAAATCCCCGACACGATTTTTACAAGTTCACGTCAAAATCTCTAAAACTCCAGTTGAGATTCTTATAACCAAGGTTGACATGTTCAGAGTCCCTTGAATATTTTGGAAATGCGGGTGAAACTTTTTACATTCTCGCAAAGTTTTCTAAATCTCCGACACGATTTTAACACTTTCTCGTCAAAATCTCTAAAACTCCAGTTGAGATTCTTATAACCAAGGTTGACATGTTTAGAGTTCCCTTGAACATTTTGGAAATGCGGGTGAAACTTTTTACATTCTCGCAAAGATTTCCAAATCCCCGACACGATTTTTACACTTTCATATCAATATCGCTAAAACGCCAGTTGAGATTCTTAAAATCAATGTTGACATGTTTAGAGTTCCTTTGAACGTTTTGGAAATGCGGGTGAAACTTTTTACATTCTCGCAAAGATTTCCAAATCCCCGACACGATTTTTACACTTTCATATCAATATCGCTAAAACGCCAGTTGAGATTCTTAAAATCAATGTTGACATGTTTAGATTTCCTTTGAGCGTTTTGGAAATGCGGGTGAAACTTTTTACATTCTCGCAAAGATTTCCAAATCCCCGACAAGATTTTTACACTTTCATATCAATATCGCTAAAACGCCAGTTGAGATTCTTAAAATCAATGTTGACAGGTTTAGAGTTCCTTTGAACGTTTTGGAAATGCGGGTGAAACTTTTTACATTCTCGCAAAGATTTCCAAATCCCCGACACGATTTTTACACTTTCATATCAATATCGCTAAAACGCCAGTTGAGATTCTTAAAATCAATGTTGACATGTTTAGAGTCCCTTTGAACGTTTTGGAAATGCGGGTGAAACTTTTTACATTCTCGCAAAGTTTTCTAAATCTCCGACACGATTTTAACAATTTCTCGTCAAAATCTCTAAAACTCCAGTTGAGATTCTTATAACCAAGGTTGACATGTTTAGAGTTCCCTTGAACATTTTGGAAATGCGGGTGAAACTTTTTACATTCTCGCAAAGATTTCCAAATCCCCGACAAGATTTTTACACTTTCACGTCAAAATCTCTAAAACTCCCGTTGAGATTCTTATAACCAAGGTTGACATGTTTAGAGTTCCCTTGAACATTTTGGAAATGCGGGTGAAACTTTTTACATTCTCGCAAAGATTTCCAAATCCCCGACACGATTTTTACACTTTCATATCAATATCGCTAAAACGCCAGTTGAGATTCTTAAAATCAATGTTGACATGTTTAGAGTTCCTTTGAGCGTTTTGGAAATGCGGGTGAAACTTTTTACATTCTCGCAAAGATTTCCAAATCCCCGACAAGATTTTTACACTTTCATATCAATATCGCTAAAACGCCAGTTGAGATTCTTAAAATCAATGTTGACATGTTTAGAGTTCCTTTGAACGTTTTGGAAATGCGGGTGAAACTTTTTACATTCTCGCAAAGATTTCCAAATCCCCGACACGATTTTTACACTTTCATATCAATATCGCTAAAACGCCAGTTGAGATTTTTAAAATCAGTGTTGACATGTTCAGAGTCCCTTGAACATTTTGGAAATGCGGGTGAAACTTTTTACATTCTCGCAAAGATTTCCAAATCCCCGACACGATTTTTACACGTTCACGTCAAAATCTCTAAAACTCCAGTTGAGATTCTTATAACCAAGGTTGACATGTTCAGAGTTCCCTTGAACATTTTGGAAATGCGGGTGAAACTTTTTACATTCTCGCAAAGATTTCCAAATCCCCGACAAGATTTTTACACTTTCACGTCAAAATCTCTAAAACTGCCGTTGAGATTCTTATAACCAAGGTTGACATATTTAGAGTTCCCTTGAACATTTTGGAAATGCGGGTGAAACTTTTTACATTCTCGCAAAGATTTCCAAATCCCCGACACGATTTTTACACTTTCATATCAATATCGCTAAAACGCCAGTTGAGATTCTTAAAATCAATGTTGACATGTTTAGAGTTCCTTTGAACGTTTTGGAAATGCGGGTGAAACTTTTTACATTCTCGCAAAGATTTCCAAATCCCCGACACGATTTTTACACTTTCATATCAATATCGCTAAAACGCCAGTTGAGATTCTTAAAATCAATGTTGACATGTTTAGAGTTCCTTTGAGCGTTTTGGAAATGCGGGTGAAACTTTTTACATTCTCGCAAAGATTTCCAAATCCCCGACAAGATTTTTACACTTTCATATCAATATCGCTAAAACGCCAGTTGAGATTCTTAAAATCAATGTTGACAGGTTTAGAGTTCCTTTGAACGTTTTGGAAATGCGGGTGAAACTTTTTACATTCTCGCAAAGATTTCCAAATCCCCGACACGATTTTTACACTTTCATATCAATATCGCTAAAACGCCAGTTGAGATTCTTAAAATCAATGTTGACATGTTTAGAGTCCCTTTGAACGTTTTGGAAATGCGGGTGAAACTTTTTACATTCTCGCAAAGTTTTCTAAATCTCCGACACGATTTTAACAATTTCTCGTCAAAATCTCTAAAACTCCAGTTGAGATTCTTATAACCAAGGTTGACATGTTTAGAGTTCCCTTGAACATTTTGGAAATGCGGGTGAAACTTTTTACATTCTCGCAAAGATTTCCAAATCCCCGACAAGATTTTTACACTTTCACGTCAAAATCTCTAAAACTCCCGTTGAGATTCTTATAACCAAGGTTGACATGTTTAGAGTTCCCTTGAACATTTTGGAAATGCGGGTGAAACTTTTTACATTCTCGCAAAGATTTCCAAATCCCCGACACGATTTTTACACTTTCATATCAATATCGCTAAAACGCCAGTTGAGATTCTTAAAATCAATGTTGACATGTTTAGAGTTCCTTTGAGCGTTTTGGAAATGCGGGTGAAACTTTTTACATTCTCGCAAAGATTTCCAAATCCCCGACAAGATTTTTACACTTTCATATCAATATCGCTAAAACGCCAGTTGAGATTCTTAAAATCAATGTTGACATGTTTAGAGTTCCTTTGAACGTTTTGGAAATGCGGGTGAAACTTTTTACATTCTCGCAAAGATTTCCAAATCCCCGACACGATTTTTACACTTTCATATCAATATCGCTAAAACGCCAGTTGAGATTTTTAAAATCAGTGTTGACATGTTCAGAGTCCCTTGAACATTTTGGAAATGCGGGTGAAACTTTTTACATTCTCGCAAAGATTTCCAAATCCCCGACACGATTTTTACACGTTCACGTCAAAATCTCTAAAACTCCAGTTGAGATTCTTATAACCAAGGTTGACATGTTCAGAGTTCCCTTGAACATTTTGGAAATGCGGGTGAAACTTTTTACATTCTCGCAAAGATTTCCAAATCCCCGACAAGATTTTTACACTTTCACGTCAAAATCTCTAAAACTGCCGTTGAGATTCTTATAACCAAGGTTGACATATTTAGAGTTCCCTTGAACATTTTGGAAATGCGGGTGAAACTTTTTACATTCTCGCAAAGATTTCCAAATCCCCGACACGATTTTTACACTTTCATATCAATATCGCTAAAACGCCAGTTGAGATTCTTAAAATCAATGTTGACATGTTTAGAGTTCCTTTGAACGTTTTGGAAATGCGGGTGAAACTTTTTACATTCTCGCAAAGATTTCCAAATCCCCGACACGATTTTTACACGTTCACGTCAAAATCTCTAAAGCTCCAGTTGAGATTCTTATAACCAAGGTTGACATGTTCAGAGTCCGTTGAACATTTTGGAAATGCGGGTGAAACTTTTTACATTCTCGCAAAGTTTTCTAAATCTCCGACACGATTTTAACACTTTCTCGTCAAAATCTCTAAAACTCCAGTTGAGATTCTTATAACCAAGGTTGACATGTTTAGAGTTCCCTTGAACATTTTGGAAATGCGGGTGAAACTTTTTACATTCTCGCAAAGATTTCCAAATCCCCGACAAGATTTTTACACTTTCATATCAATATCGCTAAAACGCCAGTTGAGATTCTTAAAATCAATGTTGACATGTTTAGAGTTCCTTTGAACGTTTTGGAAATGCGGGTGAAACTTTTTACATTCTCGCAAAGATTTCCAAATCCCCGACACGATTTTTACACTTTCATATCAATATCGCTAAAACGCCAGTTGAGATTCTTAAAATCAATGTTGACATGTTTAGAGTTCCTTTGAACGTTTTGGAAATGCGGGTGAAACTTTTTACATTCTCGCAAAGATTTCCAAATCCCCGACACGATTTTTACACTTTCATATCAATATCGCTAAAACGCCAGTTGAGATTCTTAAAATCAATGTTGACATGTTTAGAGTTCCTTTGAACGTTTTGGAAATGCGGGTGAAACTTTTTACATTCTCGCAAAGATTTCCAAATCCCCGACACGATTTTTACACGTTCACGTCAAAATCTCTAAAACTCCAGTTGAGATTTTTAAAATCAGTGTTGACATGTTCAGAGTCCCTTGAACATTTTGGAAATGCGGGTGAAACTTTTTACATTCTCGCAAAGTTTTCTAAATCTCCGACACGATTTTAACACTTTCTCGTCAAAATCTCTAAAACTCCAGTTGAGATTCTTATAACCAAGGTTGACATGTTTAGAGTTCCCTTGAACATTTTGGAAATGCGGGTGAAACTTTTTACATTCTCGCAAAGTTTTCCAAATCCCCGACAAGATTTTTACACTTTCACGTCAAAATCTCTAAAACTCCCGTTGAGATTCTTATAACCAAGGTTGACATGTTTAGAGTTCCCTTGAACATTTTGGAAATGCGGGTGAAACTTTTTACATTCTCGCAAAGATTTCCAAATCCCCGACACGATTTTTACACTTTCATATCAATATCGCTAAAACGCCAGTTGAGATTCTTAAAATCAATGTTGACATGTTTAGAGTTCCTTTGAACGTTTTGGAAATGCGGGTGAAACTTTTTACATTCTCGCAAAGATTTCCAAATCCCCGACACGATTTTTACACTTTCATATCAATATCGCTAAAACGCCAGTTGAGATTCTTAAAATCAATGTTGACATGTTTAGAGTCCCTTTGAACGTTTTGGAAATGCGGGTGAAACTTTTTACATTCTCGCAAAGTTTTCTAAATCTCCGACACGATTTTAACACTTTCTCGTCAAAATCTCTAAAACTCCAGTTGAGATTCTTATAACCAAGGTTGACATGTTTAGAGTTCCCTTGAACATTTTGGAAATGCGGGTGAAACTTTTTACATTCTCGCAAAGATTTCCAAATCTCCGACACGATTTTAACACTTTCATATCAATATCGCTAAAACTCCCGTTGAGATTCTTAAAATCAATGTTGACATGTTTAGAGTTCCTTTGAGCGTTTTGGAAATGCGGGTGAAACTTTTTACATTCTCGCAAAGATTTCCAAATCCCCGACAAGATTTTTACACTTTCATATCAATATCGCTAAAACGCCAGTTGAGATTCTTAAAATCAATGTTGACATGTTTAGAGTTCCTTTGAACGTTTTGGAAATGCGGGTGAAACTTTTTACATTCTCGCAAAGATTTCCAAATCCCCGACACGATTTTTACACGTTCACGTCAAAATCTCTAAAACTCCAGTTGAGATTTTTAAAATCAGTGTTGACATGTTCAGAGTCCCTTGAACATTTTGGAAATGCGGGTGAAACTTTTTACATTCTCGCAAAGATTTCCAAATCTCCGACACGATTTTAACACTTTCTCGTCAAAATCTCTAAAACTCCAGTTGAGATTCTTATAACCAAGGTTGACATGTTTAGAGTTCCCTTGAACATTTTGGAAATGCGGGTGAAACTTTTTACATTCTCGCAAAGATTTCCAAATCACCGACAAGATTTTTACACTTTCATATCAATATCGCTAAAACGCCAGTTGAGATTCTGAAAATCAATGTTGACATGTTTAGAGTTCCTTTGAACGTTTTGGAAATGCGGGTGAAACTTTTTACATTCTCGCAAAGATTTCCAAATCCCCGACACGATTTTTACACTTTCATATCAATATCGCTAAAACGCCAGTTGAGATTCTTAAAATCAATGTTGACATGTTTCGAGTTCCTTTGAACGTTTTGGAAATGCGGGTGAAACTTTTTACATTCTCGCAAAGATTTCCAAATCCCCGACACGATTTTTACACGTTCACGTCAAAATCTCTAAAACTCCAGTTGAGATTTTTAAAATCAGTGTTGACATGTTCAGAGTCCCTTGAACATTTTGGAAATGCGGGTGAATCTTTTTACATTCTCGCAAAGTTTTCTAAATCTCCGACACGATTTTAACACTTTCTCGTCAAAATCTCTAAAACTCCAGTTGAGATTCTTATAACCAAGGTTGACATGTTTAGAGTTCCCTTGAACATTTTGGAAATGCGGGTGAAACTTTTTACATTCTCGAAAATTTCAAATCCCCGACAAGATTTTTACACTTTCACGTCAAAATCTCTAAAACGCCAGTTGAGATTCTTAAAATCAATGTTGACATGTTTAGAGTTCCTTTGAACGTTTTGGAAATGCGGGTGAAACTTTTTACATTCTCGCAAAGATTTCCAAATCCCCGACAAGATTTTTACACTTTCACGTCAAAATCTCTAAAACTCCCGTTGAGATTCTTATAACCAAGGTTGACATGTTTAGAGTTCCCTTGAACATTTTGGAAATGCGGGTGAAACTTTTTACATTCTCGCAAAGATTTCCAAATCCCCGACACGATTTTTACACTTTCATATCAATATCGCTAAAACGCCAGTTGAGATTCTTAAAATCAATGTTGACATGTTTAGAGTTCCTTTGAACGTTTTGGAAATGCGGGTGAAACTTTTTACATTCTCGCAAAGATTTCCAAATCCCCGACACGATTTTTACACTTTCATATCAATATCGCTAAAACGCCAGTTGAGATTCTTAAAATCAATGTTGACATGTTTAGAGTTCCTTTGAACGTTTTGGAAATGCGGGTGAAACTTTTTACATTCTCGCAAAGATTTCCAAATCCCCGACACGATTTTTACACTTTCATATAAATATCGCTAAAACGCCAGTTGAGATTCTTAAAATCAATGTTGACATGTTTAGAGTTCCTTTGAACGTTTTGGAAATGCGGGTGAAACTTTTTACATTCTCGCAAAGATTTCCAAATCCCCGACACGATTTTTACACGTTCACGTCAAAATCTTTAAAACTCCAGTTGAGATTCTTATAACCAAGGTTGACATGTTCAGAGTCCCTTGAACATTTTGGAAATGCGGGTGAAACTTTTTACATTCTCGCAAAGTTTTCTAAATCTCCGACACGATTTTAACACTTTCTCGTCAAAATCTCTAAAACTCCAGTTGAGATTCTTATAACCAAGGTTGACATGTTTAGAGTTCCCTTGAACATTTTGGAAATGCGGGTGAAACTTTTTACATTCTCGCAAAGATTTCCAAATCCCCGACACGATTTTTACACTTTCATATCAATATCGCTAAAACGCCAGTTGAGATTCTTAAAATCAATGTTGACATGTTTAGAGTTCCTTTGAACGTTTTGGAAATGCGGGTGAAACTTTTTACATTCTCGCAAAGATTTCCAAATCCCCGACACGATTTTTACACTTTCATATCAATATCGCTAAAACGCCAGTTGAGATTCTTAAAATCAATGTTGACATGTTTAGAGTTCCTTTGAGCGTTTTGGAAATGCGGGTGAAACTTTTTACATTCTCGCAAAGATTTCCAAATCCCCGACAAGATTTTTACACTTTCATATCAATATCGCTAAAACGCCAGTTGAGATTCTTAAAATCAATGTTGACAGGTTTAGAGTTCCTTTGAACGTTTTGGAAATGCGGGTGAAACTTTTTACATTCTCGCAAAGATTTCCAAATCCCCGACACGATTTTTACACTTTCATATCAATATCGCTAAAACGCCAGTTGAGATTCTTAAAATCAATGTTGACATGTTTAGAGTTCCTTTGAACGTTTTGGAAATGCGGGTGAAACTTTTTACATTCTCGCAAAGTTTTCTAAATCTCCGACACGATTTTAACAATTTCTCGTCAAAATCTCTAAAACTCCAGTTGAGATTCTTATAACCAAGGTTGACATGTTTAGAGTTCCCTTGAACATTTTGGAAATGCGGGTGAAACTTTTTACATTCTCGCAAAGATTTCCAAATCCCCGACAAGATTTTTACACTTTCACGTCAAAATCTCTAAAACTCCCGTTGAGATTCTTATAACCAAGGTTGACATGTTTAGAGTTCCCTTGAACGTTTTGGAAATGCGGGTGAAACTTTTTACATTCTCGCAAAGATTTCCAAATCCCCGACACGATTTTTACACTTTCATATCAATATCGCTAAAACGCCAGTTGAGATTCTTAAAATCAATGTTGACATGTTTAGAGTTCCTTTGAGCGTTTTGGAAATGCGGGTGAAACTTTTTACATTCTCGCAAAGATTTCCAAATCCCCGACAAGATTTTTACACTTTCATATCAATATCGCTAAAACGCCAGTTGAGATTCTTAAAATCAATGTTGACATGTTTAGAGTTCCTTTGAACGTTTTGGAAATGCGGGTGAAACTTTTTACATTCTCGCAAAGATTTCCAAATCCCCGACACGATTTTTACACTTTCATATCAATATCGCTAAAACGCCAGTTGAGATTTTTAAAATCAGTGTTGACATGTTCAGAGTCCCTTGAACATTTTGGAAATGCGGGTGAAACTTTTTACATTCTCGCAAAGATTTCCAAATCCCCGACACGATTTTTACACGTTCACGTCAAAATCTCTAAAACTCCAGTTGAGATTCTTATAACCAAGGTTGACATGTTCAGAGTTCCCTTGAACATTTTGGAAATGCGGGTGAAACTTTTTACATTCTCGCAAAGATTTCCAAATCCCCGACAAGATTTTTACACTTTCACGTCAAAATCTCTAAAACTGCCGTTGAGATTCTTATAACCAAGGTTGACATATTTAGAGTTCCCTTGAACATTTTGGAAATGCGGGTGAAACTTTTTACATTCTCGCAAAGATTTCCAAATCCCCGACACGATTTTTACACTTTCATATCAATATCGCTAAAACGCCAGTTGAGATTCTTAAAATCAATGTTGACATGTTTAGAGTTCCTTTGAACGTTTTGGAAATGCGGGTGAAACTTTTTACATTCTCGCAAAGATTTCCAAATCCCCGACACGATTTTTACACGTTCACGTCAAAATCTCTAAAACTCCAGTTGAGATTCTTATAACCAAGGTTGACATGTTCAGAGTCCGTTGAACATTTTGGAAATGCGGGTGAAACTTTTTACATTCTCGCAAAGTTTTCTAAATCTCCGACACGATTTTAACACTTTCTCGTCAAAATCTCTAAAACTCCAGTTGAGATTCTTATAACCAAGGTTGACATGTTTAGAGTTCCCTTGAACATTTTGGAAATGCGGGTGAAACTTTTTACATTCTCGCAAAGATTTCCAAATCCCCGACACGATTTTTACACTTTCATATCAATATCGCTAAAACGCCAGTTGAGATTCTTAAAATCAATGTTGACATGTTTAGAGTTCCTTTGAACGTTTTGGAAATGCGGGTGAAACTTTTTACATTCTCGCAAAGATTTCCAAATCCCCGACACGATTTTTACACGTTCACGTCAAAATCTCTAAAACTCCAGTTGAGATTTTTAAAATCAGTGTTGACATGTTCAGAGTCCCTTGAACATTTTGGAAATGCGGGTGAAACTTTTTACATTCTCGCAAAGTTTTCTAAATCTCCGACACGATTTTAACACTTTCTCGTCAAAATCTCTAAAACTCCAGTTGAGATTCTTATAACCAAGGTTGACATGTTTAGAGTTCCCTTGAACATTTTGGAAATGCGGGTGAAACTTTTTACATTCTCGCAAAGATTTCCAAATCCCCGACACGATTTTTACACTTTCATATCAATATCGCTAAAACGCCAGTTGAGATTCTTAAAATCAATGTTAACATGTTTAGAGTTCCTTTGAACGTTTTGGAAATGCGGGTGAAACTTTTTACATTCTCGCAAAGATTTCCAAATCCCCGACACGATTTTTACACTTTCATATCAATATAGCTAAAACGCCAGTCGAGATTCTTAAAATCAATGTTGACATGTTTAGAGTTCCTTTGAACGTTTTGGAAATGCGGGTGAAACTTTTTACATTCTCGCAAAGATTTCCAAATCCCCGACACGATTTTTACACGTTCACGTCAAAATCTCTAAAACTCCAGTTGAGATTTTTAAAATCAGTGTTGACATGTTCAGAGTCCCTTGAACATTTTGGAAATGCGGGTGAAACTTTTTACATTCTCGCAAAGTTTTCTAAATCTCCGACACGATTTTAACACTTTCTTGTCAAAATCTCTAAAACTCCAGTTGAGATTCTTATAACCAAGGTTGACATGTTTAGAGTTCCCTTGAACATTTTGGAAATGCGGGTGAAACTTTTTACATTCTCGCAAAGATTTCCAAATCACCGACAAGATTTTTACACTTTCATATCAATATCGCTAAAACGCCAGTTGAGATTCTGAAAATCAATGTTGACATGTTTAGAGTTCCTTTGAACGTTTTGGAAATGCGGGTGAAACTTTTTACATTCTCGCAAAGATTTCCAAATCCCCGACACGATTTTTACACTTTCATATCAATATCGCTAAAACGCCAGTTGAGATTCTTAAAATCAATGTTGACATGTTTCGAGTTCCTTTGAACGTTTTGGAAATGCGGGTGAAACTTTTTACATTCTCGCAAAGATTTCCAAATCCCCGACACGATTTTTACACGTTCACGTAAAAATCTCTAAAACTCCAGTTGAGATTTTTAAAATCAGTGTTGACATGTTCAGAGTCCCTTGAACATTTTGGAAATGCGGGTGAAACTTTTTACATTCTCGCAAAGTTTTCTAAATCTCCGACACGATTTTAACACTTTCTCGTCAAAATCTCTAAAACTCCAGTTGAGATTCTTATAACCAAGGTTGACATGTTTAGAGTTCCCTTGAACATTTTGGAAATGCGGGTGAAACTTTTTACATTCTCGAAAATTTCAAATCCCCGACAAGATTTTTACACTTTCACGTCAAAATCTCTAAAACGCCAGTTGAGATTCTTAAAATCAATGTTGACATGTTTAGAGTTCCTTTGAACGTTTTGGAAATGCGGGTGAAACTTTTTACATTCTCGCAAAGATTTCCAAATCCCCGACAAGATTTTTACACTTTCACGTCAAAATCTCTAAAACTCCCGTTGAGATTCTTATAACCAAGGTTGACATGTTTAGAGTTCCCTTGAACATTTTGGAAATGCGGGTGAAACTTTTTACATTCTCGCAAAGATTTCCAAATCCCCGACACGATTTTTACACTTTCATATCAATATCGCTAAAACGCCAGTTGAGATTCTTAAAATCAATGTTGACATGTTTAGAGTTCCTTTGAACGTTTTGGAAATGCGGGTGAAACTTTTTACATTCTCGCAAAGATTTCCAAATCCCCGACACGATTTTTACACTTTCATATAAATATCGCTAAAACGCCAGTTGAGATTCTTAAAATCAATGTTGACATGTTTAGAGTTCCTTTGAACGTTTTGGAAATGCGGGTGAAACTTTTTACATTCTCGCAAAGATTTCCAAATCCCCGACACGATTTTTACAAGTTCACGTCAAAATCTCTAAAACTCCAGTTGAGATTCTTATAACCAAGGTTGACATGTTCAGAGTCCCTTGAATATTTTGGAAATGCGGGTGAAACTTTTTACATTCTCGCAAAGTTTTCTAAATCTCCGACACGATTTTAACACTTTCTCGTCAAAATCTCTAAAACTCCAGTTGAGATTCTTATAACCAAGGTTGACATGTTTAGAGTTCCCTTGAACATTTTGGAAATGCGGGTGAAACTTTTTACATTCTCGCAAAGATTTCCAAATCCCCGACACGATTTTTACACTTTCATATCAATATCGCTAAAACGCCAGTTGAGATTCTTAAAATCAATGTTGACATGTTTAGAGTTCCTTTGAACGTTTTGGAAATGCGGGTGAAACTTTTTACATTCTCGCAAAGATTTCCAAATCCCCGACACGATTTTTACACTTTCATATCAATATCGCTAAAACGCCAGTTGAGATTCTTAAAATCAATGTTGACATGTTTAGATTTCCTTTGAGCGTTTTGGAAATGCGGGTGAAACTTTTTACATTCTCGCAAAGATTTCCAAATCCCCGACAAGATTTTTACACTTTCATATCAATATCGCTAAAACGCCAGTTGAGATTCTTAAAATCAATGTTGACATGTTTCGAGTTCCTTTGAACGTTTTGGAAATGCGGGTGAAACTTTTTACATTCTCGCAAAGATTTCCAAATCCCCGACACGATTTTTACACTTTCATATCAATATCGCTAAAACGCCAGTTGAGATTCTTAAAATCAATGTTGACATGTTTAGAGTCCCTTTGAACGTTTTGGAAATGCGGGTGAAACTTTTTACATTCTCGCAAAGTTTTCTAAATCTCCGACACGATTTTAACAATTTCTCGTCAAAATCTCTAAAACTCCAGTTGAGATTCTTATAACCAAGGTTGACATGTTTAGAGTTCCCTTGAACATTTTGGAAATGCGGGTGAAACTTTTTACATTCTCGCAAAGATTTCCAAATCCCCGACAAGATTTTTACACTTTCACGTCAAAATCTCTAAAACTCCCGTTGAGATTCTTATAACCAAGGTTGACATGTTTAGAGTTCCCTTGAACATTTTGGAAATGCGGGTGAAACTTTTTACATTCTCGCAAAGATTTCCAAATCCCCGACACGATTTTTACACTTTCATATCAATATCGCTAAAACGCCAGTTGAGATTCTTAAAATCAATGTTGACATGTTTAGAGTTCCTTTGAGCGTTTTGGAAATGCGGGTGAAACTTTTTACATTCTCGCAAAGATTTCCAAATCCCCGACAAGATTTTTACACTTTCATATCAATATCGCTAAAACGCCAGTTGAGATTCTTAAAATCAATGTTGACATGTTTAGAGTTCCTTTGAACGTTTTGGAAATGCGGGTGAAACTTTTTACATTCTCGCAAAGATTTCCAAATCCCCGACACGATTTTTACACTTTCATATCAATATCGCTAAAACGCCAGTTGAGATTTTTAAAATCAGTGTTGACATGTTCAGAGTCCCTTGAACATTTTGGAAATGCGGGTGAAACTTTTTACATTCTCGCAAAGATTTCCAAATCCCCGACACGATTTTTACACGTTCACGTCAAAATCTCTAAAACTCCAGTTGAGATTCTTATAACCAAGGTTGACATGTTCAGAGTTCCCTTGAACATTTTGGAAATGCGGGTGAAACTTTTTACATTCTCGCAAAGATTTCCAAATCCCCGACAAGATTTTTACACTTTCACGTCAAAATCTCTAAAACTGCCGTTGAGATTCTTATAACCAAGGTTGACATATTTAGAGTTCCCTTGAACATTTTGGAAATGCGGGTGAAACTTTTTACATTCTCGCAAAGATTTCCAAATCCCCGACACGATTTTTACACTTTCATATCAATATCGCTAAAACGCCAGTTGAGATTCTTAAAATCAATGTTGACATGTTTAGAGTTCCTTTGAACGTTTTGGAAATGCGGGTGAAACTTTTTACATTCTCGCAAAGATTTCCAAATCCCCGACACGATTTTTACACTTTCATATCAATATCGCTAAAACGCCAGTTGAGATTCTTAAAATCAATGTTGACATGTTTAGAGTTCCTTTGAGCGTTTTGGAAATGCGGGTGAAACTTTTTACATTCTCGCAAAGATTTCCAAATCCCCGACAAGATTTTTACACTTTCATATCAATATCGCTAAAACGCCAGTTGAGATTCTTAAAATCAATGTTGACAGGTTTAGAGTTCCTTTGAACGTTTTGGAAATGCGGGTGAAACTTTTTACATTCTCGCAAAGATTTCCAAATCCCCGACACGATTTTTACACTTTCATATCAATATCGCTAAAACGCCAGTTGAGATTCTTAAAATCAATGTTGACATGTTTAGAGTCCCTTTGAACGTTTTGGAAATGCGGGTGAAACTTTTTACATTCTCGCAAAGTTTTCTAAATCTCCGACACGATTTTAACAATTTCTCGTCAAAATCTCTAAAACTCCAGTTGAGATTCTTATAACCAAGGTTGACATGTTTAGAGTTCCCTTGAACATTTTGGAAATGCGGGTGAAACTTTTTACATTCTCGCAAAGATTTCCAAATCCCCGACAAGATTTTTACACTTTCACGTCAAAATCTCTAAAACTCCCGTTGAGATTCTTATAACCAAGGTTGACATGTTTAGAGTTCCCTTGAACATTTTGGAAATGCGGGTGAAACTTTTTACATTCTCGCAAAGATTTCCAAATCCCCGACACGATTTTTACACTTTCATATCAATATCGCTAAAACGCCAGTTGAGATTCTTAAAATCAATGTTGACATGTTTAGAGTTCCTTTGAGCGTTTTGGAAATGCGGGTGAAACTTTTTACATTCTCGCAAAGATTTCCAAATCCCCGACAAGATTTTTACACTTTCATATCAATATCGCTAAAACGCCAGTTGAGATTCTTAAAATCAATGTTGACATGTTTAGAGTTCCTTTGAACGTTTTGGAAATGCGGGTGAAACTTTTTACATTCTCGCAAAGATTTCCAAATCCCCGACACGATTTTTACACTTTCATATCAATATCGCTAAAACGCCAGTTGAGATTTTTAAAATCAGTGTTGACATGTTCAGAGTCCCTTGAACATTTTGGAAATGCGGGTGAAACTTTTTACATTCTCGCAAAGATTTCCAAATCCCCGACACGATTTTTACACGTTCACGTCAAAATCTCTAAAACTCCAGTTGAGATTCTTATAACCAAGGTTGACATGTTCAGAGTTCCCTTGAACATTTTGGAAATGCGGGTGAAACTTTTTACATTCTCGCAAAGATTTCCAAATCCCCGACAAGATTTTTACACTTTCACGTCAAAATCTCTAAAACTGCCGTTGAGATTCTTATAACCAAGGTTGACATATTTAGAGTTCCCTTGAACATTTTGGAAATGCGGGTGAAACTTTTTACATTCTCGCAAAGATTTCCAAATCCCCGACACGATTTTTACACTTTCATATCAATATCGCTAAAACGCCAGTTGAGATTCTTAAAATCAATGTTGACATGTTTAGAGTTCCTTTGAACGTTTTGGAAATGCGGGTGAAACTTTTTACATTCTCGCAAAGATTTCCAAATCCCCGACACGATTTTTACACGTTCACGTCAAAATCTCTAAAGCTCCAGTTGAGATTCTTATAACCAAGGTTGACATGTTCAGAGTCCGTTGAACATTTTGGAAATGCGGGTGAAACTTTTTACATTCTCGCAAAGTTTTCTAAATCTCCGACACGATTTTAACACTTTCTCGTCAAAATCTCTAAAACTCCAGTTGAGATTCTTATAACCAAGGTTGACATGTTTAGAGTTCCCTTGAACATTTTGGAAATGCGGGTGAAACTTTTTACATTCTCGCAAAGATTTCCAAATCCCCGACAAGATTTTTACACTTTCATATCAATATCGCTAAAACGCCAGTTGAGATTCTTAAAATCAATGTTGACATGTTTAGAGTTCCTTTGAACGTTTTGGAAATGCGGGTGAAACTTTTTACATTCTCGCAAAGATTTCCAAATCCCCGACAAGATTTTTACACTTTCATATCAATATCGCTAAAACGCCAGTTGAGATTCTTAAAATCAATGTTGACATGTTTAGAGTTCCTTTGAACGTTTTGGAAATGCGGGTGAAACTTTTTACATTCTCGCAAAGATTTCCAAATCCCCGACACGATTTTTACACTTTCATATCAATATCGCTAAAACGCCAGTTGAGATTCTTAAAATCAATGTTGACATGTTTAGAGTTCCTTTGAACGTTTTGGAAATGCGGGTGAAACTTTTTACATTCTCGCAAAGATTTCCAAATCCCCGACACGATTTTTACACGTTCACGTCAAAATCTCTAAAACTCCAGTTGAGATTTTTAAAATCAGTGTTGACATGTTCAGAGTCCCTTGAACATTTTGGAAATGCGGGTGAAACTTTTTACATTCTCGCAAAGTTTTCTAAATCTCCGACACGATTTTTAACACTTTCTCGTCAAAATCTCTAAAACTCCAGTTGAGATTCTTATAACCAAGGTTGACATGTTTAGAGTTCCCTTGAACATTTTGGAAATGCGGGTGAAACTTTTTACATTCTCGCAAAGTTTTCCAAATCCCCGACAAGATTTTTACACTTTCACGTCAAAATCTCTAAAACTCCCGTTGAGATTCTTATAACCAAGGTTGACATGTTTAGAGTTCCCTTGAACATTTTGGAAATGCGGGTGAAACTTTTTACATTCTCGCAAAGATTTCCAAATCCCCGACACGATTTTTACACTTTCATATCAATATCGCTAAAACGCCAGTTGAGATTCTTAAAATCAATGTTGACATGTTTAGAGTTCCTTTGAACGTTTTGGAAATGCGGGTGAAACTTTTTACATTCTCGCAAAGATTTCCAAATCCCCGACACGATTTTTACACTTTCATATCAATATCGCTAAAACGCCAGTTGAGATTCTTAAAATCAATGTTGACATGTTTAGAGTCCCTTTGAACGTTTTGGAAATGCGGGTGAAACTTTTTACATTCTCGCAAAGTTTTCTAAATCTCCGACACGATTTTAACACTTTCTCGTCAAAATCTCTAAAACTCCAGTTGAGATTCTTATAACCAAGGTTGACATGTTTAGAGTTCCCTTGAACATTTTGGAAATGCGGGTGAAACTTTTTACATTCTCGCAAAGATTTCCAAATCTCCGACACGATTTTAACACTTTCATATCAATATCGCTAAAACTCCCGTTGAGATTCTTAAAATCAATGTTGACATGTTTAGAGTTCCTTTGAGCGTTTTGGAAATGCGGGTGAAACTTTTTACATTCTCGCAAAGATTTCCAAATCCCCGACAAGATTTTTACACTTTCATATCAATATCGCTAAAACGCCAGTTGAGATTCTTAAAATCAATGTTGACATGTTTAGAGTTCCTTTGAACGTTTTGGAAATGCGGGTGAAACTTTTTACATTCTCGCAAAGATTTCCAAATCCCCGACACGATTTTTACACTTTCATATCAATATCGCTAAAACGCCAGTTGAGATTCTTAAAATCAATGTTGACATGTTTAGAGTTCCTTTGAACGTTTTGGAAATGCGGGTGAAACTTTTTACATTCTCGCAAAGATTTCCAAATCCCCGACACGATTTTTACACTTTCATATCAATATCGCTAAAACGCCAGTTGAGATTCTTAAAATCAATGTTGACATGTTTAGAGTCCCTTTGAACGTTTTGGAAATGCGGGTGAAACTTTTTACATTCTCGCAAAGTTTTCTAAATCTCCGACACGATTTTAACAATTTCTCGTCAAAATCTCTAAAACTCCAGTTGAGATTCTTATAACCAAGGTTGACATGTTTAGAGTTCCCTTGAACATTTTGGAAATGCGGGTGAAACTTTTTACATTCTCGCAAAGATTTCCAAATCCCCGACAAGATTTTTACACTTTCACGTCAAAATCTCTAAAACTCCCGTTGAGATTCTTATAACCAAGGTTGACATGTTTAGAGTTCCCTTGAACATTTTGGAAATGCGGGTGAAACTTTTTACATTCTCGCAAAGATTTCCAAATCCCCGACACGATTTTTACACTTTCATATCAATATCGCTAAAACGCCAGTTGAGATTCTTAAAATCAATGTTGACATGTTTAGAGTTCCTTTGAGCGTTTTGGAAATGCGGGTGAAACTTTTTACATTCTCGCAAAGATTTCCAAATCCCCGACAAGATTTTTACACTTTCATATCAATATCGCTAAAACGCCAGTTGAGATTCTTAAAATCAATGTTGACATGTTTAGAGTTCCTTTGAACGTTTTGGAAATGCGGGTGAAACTTTTTACATTCTCGCAAAGATTTCCAAATCCCCGACACGATTTTTACACTTTCATATCAATATCGCTAAAACGCCAGTTGAGATTTTTAAAATCAGTGTTGACATGTTCAGAGTCCCTTGAACATTTTGGAAATGCGGGTGAAACTTTTTACATTCTCGCAAAGATTTCCAAATCCCCGACACGATTTTTACACGTTCACGTCAAAATCTCTAAAACTCCAGTTGAGATTCTTATAACCAAGGTTGACATGTTCAGAGTTCCCTTGAACATTTTGGAAATGCGGGTGAAACTTTTTACATTCTCGCAAAGATTTCCAAATCCCCGACAAGATTTTTACACTTTCACGTCAAAATCTCTAAAACTGCCGTTGAGATTCTTATAACCAAGGTTGACATATTTAGAGTTCCCTTGAACATTTTGGAAATGCGGGTGAAACTTTTTACATTCTCGCAAAGATTTCCAAATCCCCGACACGATTTTTACACTTTCATATCAATATCGCTAAAACGCCAGTTGAGATTCTTAAAATCAATGTTGACATGTTTAGAGTTCCTTTGAACGTTTTGGAAATGCGGGTGAAACTTTTTACATTCTCGCAAAGATTTCCAAATCCCCGACACGATTTTTACACGTTCACGTCAAAATCTCTAAAGCTCCAGTTGAGATTCTTATAACCAAGGTTGACATGTTCAGAGTCCGTTGAACATTTTGGAAATGCGGGTGAAACTTTTTACATTCTCGCAAAGTTTTCTAAATCTCCGACACGATTTTAACACTTTCTCGTCAAAATCTCTAAAACTCCAGTTGAGATTCTTATAACCAAGGTTGACATGTTTAGAGTTCCCTTGAACATTTTGGAAATGCGGGTGAAACTTTTTACATTCTCGCAAAGATTTCCAAATCCCCGACAAGATTTTTACACTTTCATATCAATATCGCTAAAACGCCAGTTGAGATTCTTAAAATCAATGTTGACATGTTTAGAGTTCCTTTGAACGTTTTGGAAATGCGGGTGAAACTTTTTACATTCTCGCAAAGATTTCCAAATCCCCGACACGATTTTTACACGTTCACGTCAAAATCTCTAAAACTCCAGTTGAGATTTTTAAAATCAGTGTTGACATGTTCAGAGTCCCTTGAACATTTTGGAAATGCGGGTGAAACTTTTTACATTCTCGCAAAGTTTTCTAAATCTCCGACACGATTTTAACACTTTCTCGTCAAAATCTCTAAAACTCCAGTTGAGATTCTTATAACCAAGGTTGACATGTTTAGAGTTCCCTTGAACATTTTGGAAATGCGGGTGAAACTTTTTACATTCTCGCAAAGTTTTCCAAATCCCCGACAAGATTTTTACACTTTCACGTCAAAATCTCTAAAACTCCCGTTGAGATTCTTATAACCAAGGTTGACATGTTTAGAGTTCCCTTGAACATTTTGGAAATGCGGGTGAAACTTTTTACATTCTCGCAAAGATTTCCAAATCCCCGACACGATTTTTACACTTTCATATCAATATCGCTAAAACGCCAGTTGAGATTCTTAAAATCAATGTTGACATGTTTAGAGTTCCTTTGAACGTTTTGGAAATGCGGGTGAAACTTTTTACATTCTCGCAAAGATTTCCAAATCCCCGACACGATTTTTACACTTTCATATCAATATCGCTAAAACGCCAGTTGAGATTCTTAAAATCTATGTTGACATGTTTAGAGTCCCTTTGAACGTTTTGGAAATGCGGGTGAAACTTTTTACATTCTCGCAAAGTTTTCTAAATCTCCGACACGATTTTAACACTTTCTCGTCAAAATCTCTAAAACTCCAGTTGAGATTCTTATAACCAAGGTTGACATGTTTAGAGTTCCCTTGAACATTTTGGAAATGCGGGTGAAACTTTTTACATTCTCGCAAAGATTTCCAAATCTCCGACACGATTTTAACACTTTCATATCAATATCGCTAAAACTCCCGTTGAGATTCTTAAAATCAATGTTGACATGTTTAGAGTTCCTTTGAGCGTTTTGGAAATGCGGGTGAAACTTTTTACATTCTCGCAAAGATTTCCAAATCCCCGACAAGATTTTTACACTTTCATATCAATATCGCTAAAACGCCAGTTGAGATTCTTAAAATCAATGTTGACATGTTTAGAGTTCCTTTGAACGTTTTGGAAATGCGGGTGAAACTTTTTACATTCTCGCAAAGATTTCCAAATCCCCGACACGATTTTTACACTTTCATATCAATATCGCTAAAACGCCAGTTGAGATTCTTAAAATCAATGTTGACATGTTTAGAGTTCCTTTGAACGTTTTGGAAATGCGGGTGAAACTTTTTACATTCTCGCAAAGATTTCCAAATCCCCGACACGATTTTTGCAAGTTCACGTCAAAATCTCTAAAACTCCAGTTGAGATTCTTATAACCAAGGTTGACATGTTTAGAGTCCCTTGAACATTTTGGAAATGCGGGTGAAACTTTTTACATTCTCGCAAAGTTTTCTAAATCTCCGACACGATTTTAACACTTTCTCGTCAAAATCTCTAAAACTCCAGTTGAGATTCTTATAACCAAGGTTGACATGTTTAGAGTTCCCTTGAACATTTTGGAAATGCGGGTGAAACTTTTTACATTCTCGCAAAGATTTCCAAATCCCCGACAAGATTTTTACACTTTCATATCAATATCGCTAAAAAGCCAGTTGAGATTCTTAAAATCAATGTTGACATGTTTAGAGTTCCTTTGAACGTTTTGGAAATGCGGGTGAAACTTTTTACATTCTCGCAAAGATTTCCAAATCCCCGACACGATTTTTACACTTTCATATCAATATCGCTAAAACGCCAGTTGAGATTCTTAAAATCAATGTTGACATGTTTAGAGTTCCTTTGAACGTTTTGGAAATGCGGGTGAAACTTTTTACATTCTCGCAAAGATTTCCAAATCCCCGACACGATTTTTACAAGTTCACGTCAAAATCTCTAAAACTCCAGTTGAGATTTTTAAAATCAGTGTTGACATGTTCAGAGTCCCTTGAACATTTTGGAAATGCGGGTGAAACTTTTTACATTCTCGCAAAGTTTTCTAAATCTCCGACACGATTTTAACACTTTCTCGTCAAAATCTCTAAAACTCCAGTTGAGATTCTTATAACCAAGGTTGACATGTTTAGAGTTCCCTTGAACATTTTGGAAATGCGGGTGAAACTTTTTACATTCTCGCAAAGATTTCCAAATCCCCGACAAGATTTTTACACTTTCATATCAATATCGCTAAAAAGCCAGTTGAGATTCTTAAAATCAATGTTGACATGTTTAGAGTTCCTTTGAACGTTTTGGAAATGCGGGTGAAACTTTTTACATTCTCGCAAAGATTTCCAAATCCCCGACACGATTTTTACACTTTCATATCAATATCGCTAAAACGCCAGTTGAGATTCTTAAAATCAATGTTGACCTGTTTAGAGTTCCTTTGAACGTTTTGGAAATGCGGGTGAAACTTTTTACATTCTCGCAAAGATTTCCAAATCCCCGACACGATTTTTACACTTTCATATCAATATCGCTAAAACGCCAGTTGAGATTCTTAAAATCAATGTTGACATGTTTAGAGTTCCTTTGAACGTTTTGGAAATGCGGGTGAAACTTTTTACATTCTCGCAAAGATTTCCAAATCCCCGACACGATTTTTACACGTTCACGTCAAAATCTCTAAAACTCCAGTTGAGATTTTTAAAATCAGTGTTGACATGTTCAGAGTCCCTTGAACATTTTGGAAATGCGGGTGAAACTTTTTACATTCTCGCAAAGTTTTCTAAATCTCCGACACGATTTTAACACTTTCTCGTCAAAATCTCTAAAACTCCAGTTGAGATTCTTATAACCAAGGTTGACATGTTTAGAGTTCCCTTGAACATTTTGGAAATGCGGGTGAAACTTTTTACATTCTCGCAAAGATTTCCAAATCCCCGACAAGATTTTTACACTTTCATATCAATATCGCTAAAACGCCAGTTGAGATTCTTAAAATCAATGTTGACATGTTTAGAGTTCCTTTGAACGTTTTGGAAATGCGAGTGAAACTTTTTACATTCTCGCAAAGATTTCCAAATCCCCGACACGATTTTTACACTTTCATATCAATATCGCTAAAACGCCAGTTGAGATTCTTAAAATCAATGTTGACATGTTTAGAGTTCCTTTGAACGTTTTGGAAATGCGGGTGAAACTTTTTACATTCTCGCAAAGATTTCCAAATCCCCGACACGATTTTTACACTTTCATATCAATATCGCTAAAACGCCAGTTGAGATTCTTAAAATCAATGTTGACATGTTTAGAGTTCCTTTGAGCGTTTTGGAAATGCGGGTGAAACTTTTTACATTCTCGCAAAGATTTCCAAATCCCCGACAAGATTTTTACACTTTCATATCAATATCGCTAAAACGCCAGTTGAGATTCTTAAAATCAATGTTGACATGTTTAGAGTTCCTTTGAACGTTTTGGAAATGCGGGTGAAACTTTTTACATTCTCGCAAAGATTTCCAAATCCCCGACACGATTTTTACACTTTCATATCAATATCGCTAAAACGCCAGTTGAGATTCTTAAAATCAATGTTGACATGTTTAGAGTCCCTTTGAACGTTTTGGAAATGCGGGTGAAACTTTTTACATTCTCGCAAAGTTTTCTAAATCTCCGACACGATTTTAACAATTTCTCGTCAAAATCTCTAAAACTCCAGTTGAGATTCTTATAACCAAGGTTGACATGTTTAGAGTTCCCTTGAACATTTTGGAAATGCGGGTGAAACTTTTTACATTCTCGCAAAGTTTTCTAAATCTCCGACACGATTTTAACACTTTCTCGTCAAAATCTCTAAAACTCCCGTTGAGATTCTTATAACCAAGGTTGACATGTTTAGAGTTCCCTTGAACATTTTGGAAATGCGGGTGAAACTTTTTACATTCTCGCAAAGATTTCCAAATCCCCGACACGATTTTTACACTTTCATATCAATATCGCTAAAACGCCAGTTGAGATTCTTAAAATCAATGTTGACATGTTTAGAGTTCCTTTGAACGTTTTGGAAATGCGGGTGAAACTTTTTACATTCTCGCAAAGATTTCCAAATCCCCGACACGATTTTTACACTTTTATATCAATATCGCTAAAACGCCAGTTGAGATTTTTAAAATCAGTGTTGACATGTTCAGAGTCCCTTGAACATTTTGGAAATGCGGGTGAAACTTTTTACATTCTCGCAAAGATTTCCAAATCCCCGACACGATTTTTACACGTTCACGTCAAAATCTCTAAAACTCCAGTTGAGATTCTTATAACCAAGGTTGACATGTTCAGAGTTCCCTTGAACATTTTGGAAATGCGGGTGAAACTTTTTACATTCTCGCAAAGATTTCCAAATCCCCGACAAGATTTTTACACTTTCACGTCAAAATCTCTAAAACTGCCGTTGAGATTCTTATAACCAAGGTTGACATATTTAGAGTTCCCTTGAACATTTTGGAAATGCGGGTGAAACTTTTTACATTCTCGCAAAGATTTCCAAATCCCCGACACGATTTTTACACTTTCATATAAATATCGCTAAAACGCCAGTTGAGATTCTTAAAATCAATGTTGACATGTTTAGAGTTCCTTTGAACGTTTTGGAAATGCGGGTGAAACTTTTTACATTCTCGCAAAGATTTCCAAATCCCCGACACGATTTTTACACTTTCATATCAATATCGCTAAAACGCCAGTTGAGATTCTTAAAATCAATGTTGACATGTTTAGAGTTCCTTTGAACGTTTTGGAAATGCGGGTGAAACTTTTTGCATTCTCGCAAAGATTTCCAAATCCCCGACACGATTTTTACACGTTCACGTCAAAATCTCTAAAACTCCAGTTGAGATTCTTATAACCAAGGTTGACATGTTCAGAGTCCGTTGAACATTTTGGAAATGCGGGTGAAACTTTTTACATTCTCGCAAAGTTTTCTAAATCTCCGACACGATTTTAACACTTTCTCGTCAAAATCTCTAAAACTCCAGTTGAGATTCTTATAACCAAGGTTGACATGTTTAGAGTTCCCTTGAACATTTTGGAAATGCGGGTGAAACTTTTTACATTCTCGCAAAGATTTCCAAATCCCCGACAAGATTTTTACACTTTCATATCAATATCGCTAAAACGCCAGTTGAGATTCTTAAAATCAATGTTGACATGTTTAGAGTTCCTTTGAACGTTTTGGAAATGCGGGTGAAACTTTTTACATTCTCGCAAAGATTTCCAAATCCCCGACACGATTTTTACACTTTCATATCAATATCGCTAAAACGCCAGTTGAGATTCTTAAAATCAATGTTGACATGTTTAGAGTTCCTTTGAACGTTTTGGAAATGCGGGTGAAACTTTTTACATTCTCGCAAAGATTTCCAAATCCCCGACACGATTTTTACACTTTCATATCAATATCGCTAAAACGCCAGTTGAGATTCTTAAAATCAATGTTGACATGTTTAGAGTTCCTTTGAGCGTTTTGGAAATGCGGGTGAAACTTTTTACATTCTCGCAAAGATTTCCAAATCCCCGACAAGATTTTTACACTTTCATATCAATATCGCTAAAACGCCAGTTGAGATTCTTAAAATCAATGTTGACAGGTTTAGAGTTCCTTTGAACGTTTTGGAAATGCGGGTGAAACTTTTTACATTCTCGCAAAGATTTCCAAATCCCCGACACGATTTTTACACTTTCATATCAATATCGCTAAAACGCCAGTTGAGATTCTTAAAATCAATGTTGACATGTTTAGAGTCCCTTTGAACGTTTTGGAAATGCGGGTGAAACTTTTTACATTCTCGCAAAGTTTTCTAAATCTCCGACACGATTTTAACAATTTCTCGTCAAAATCTCTAAAACTCCAGTTGAGATTCTTATAACCAAGGTTGACATGTTTAGAGTTCCCTTGAACATTTTGGAAATGCGGGTGAAACTTTTTACATTCTCGCAAAGATTTCCAAATCCCCGACAAGATTTTTACACTTTCACGTCAAAATCTCTAAAACTCCCGTTGAGATTCTTATAACCAAGGTTGACATGTTTAGAGTTCCCTTGAACATTTTGGAAATGCGGGTGAAACTTTTTACATTCTCGCAAAGATTTCCAAATCCCCGACACGATTTTTACACTTTCATATCAATATCGCTAAAACGCCAGTTGAGATTCTTAAAATCAATGTTGACATGTTTAGAGTTCCTTTGAGCGTTTTGGAAATGCGGGTGAAACTTTTTACATTCTCGCAAAGATTTCCAAATCCCCGACAAGATTTTTACACTTTCATATCAATATCGCTAAAACGCCAGTTGAGATTCTTAAAATCAATGTTGACATGTTTAGAGTTCCTTTGAACGTTTTGGAAATGCGGGTGAAACTTTTTACATTCTCGCAAAGATTTCCAAATCCCCGACACGATTTTTACACTTTCATATCAATATCGCTAAAACGCCAGTTGAGATTCTTAAAATCAATGTTGACATGTTTAGAGTTCCTTTGAACGTTTTGGAAATGCGGGTGAAACTTTTTACATTCTCGCAAAGATTTCCAAATCCCCGACACGATTTTTACACGTTCACGTCAAAATCTCTAAAACTCCAGTTGAGATTTTTAAAATCAGTGTTGACATGTTCAGAGTCCCTTGAACATTTTGGAAATGCGGGTGAAACTTTTTACATTCTCGCAAAGTTTTCTAAATCTCCGACACGATTTTAACACTTTCTCGTCAAAATCTCTAAAACTCCAGTTGAGATTCTTATAACCAAGGTTGACATGTTTAGAGTTCCCTTGAACATTTTGGAAATGCGGGTGAAACTTTTTACATTCTCGCAAAGATTTCCAAATCCCCGACAAGATTTTTACACTTTCATATCAATATCGCTAAAACGCCAGTTGAGATTCTTAAAATCAATGTTGACATGTTTAGAGTTCCTTTGAACGTTTTGGAAATGCGGGTGAAACTTTTTACATTCTCGCAAAGATTTCCAAATCCCCGACACGATTTTTACACTTTCATATCAATATCGCTAAAACGCCAGTTGAGATTCTTAAAATCAATGTTGACATGTTTAGAGTTCCTTTGAACGTTTTGGAAATGCGGGTGAAACTTTTTACATTCTCGCAAAGATTTCCAAATCCCCGACACGATTTTTACACTTTCATATCAATATCGCTAAAACGCCAGTTGAGATTCTTAAAATCAATGTTGACATGTTTAGAGTTCCTTTGAGCGTTTTGGAAATGCGGGTGAAACTTTTTACATTCTCGCAAAGATTTCCAAATCCCCGACAAGATTTTTACACTTTCATATCAATATCGCTAAAACGCCAGTTGAGATTCTTAAAATCAATGTTGACATGTTTAGAGTTCCTTTGAACGTTTTGGAAATGCGGGTGAAACTTTTTACATTCTCGCAAAGATTTCCAAATCCCCGACACGATTTTTACACTTTCATATCAATATCGCTAAAACGCCAGTTGAGATTCTTAAAATCAATGTTGACATGTTTAGAGTCCCTTTGAACGTTTTGGAAATGCGGGTGAAACTTTTTACATTCTCGCAAAGTTTTCTAAATCTCCGACACGATTTTAACAATTTCTCGTCAAAATCTCTAAAACTCCAGTTGAGATTCTTATAACCAAGGTTGACATGTTTAGAGTTCCCTTGAACATTTTGGAAATGCGGGTGAAACTTTTTACATTCTCGCAAAGATTTCCAAATCCCCGACAAGATTTTTACACTTTCACGTCAAAATCTCTAAAACTCCCGTTGAGATTCTTATAACCAAGGTTGACATGTTTAGAGTTCCCTTGAACATTTTGGAAATGCGGGTGAAACTTTTTACATTCTCGCAAAGATTTCCAAATCCCCGACACGATTTTTACACTTTCATATCAATATCGCTAAAACGCCAGTTGAGATTCTTAAAATCAATGTTGACATGTTTAGAGTTCCTTTGAGCGTTTTGGAAATGCGGGTGAAACTTTTTACATTCTCGCAAAGATTTCCAAATCCCCGACACGATTTTTACACGTTCACGTCAAAATCTCTAAAACTCCAGTTGAGATTTTTAAAATCAGTGTTGACATGTTCAGAGTCCCTTGAACATTTTGGAAATGCGGGTGAAACTTTTTACATTCTCGCAAAGTTTTCTAAATCTCCGACACGATTTTAACACTTTCTCGTCAAAATCTCTAAAACTCCAGTTGAGATTCTTATAACCAAGGTTGACATGTTTAGAGTTCCCTTGAACATTTTGGAAATGCGGGTGAAACTTTTTACATTCTCGCAAAGATTTCCAAATCCCCGACAAGATTTTTACACTTTCATATCAATATCGCTAAAACGCCAGTTGAGATTCTTAAAATCAATGTTGACATGTTTAGAGTTCCTTTGAACGTTTTGGAAATGCGAGTGAAACTTTTTACATTCTCGCAAAGATTTCCAAATCCCCGACACGATTTTTACACTTTCATATCAATATCGCTAAAACGCCAGTTGAGATTCTTAAAATCAATGTTGACATGTTTAGAGTTCCTTTGAACGTTTTGGAAATGCGGGTGAAACTTTTTACATTCTCGCAAAGATTTCCAAATCCCCGACACGATTTTTACACTTTCATATCAATATCGCTAAAACGCCAGTTGAGATTCTTAAAATCAATGTTGACATGTTTAGAGTTCCTTTGAGCGTTTTGGAAATGCGGGTGAAACTTTTTACATTCTCGCAAAGATTTCCAAATCCCCGACAAGATTTTTACACTTTCATATCAATATCGCTAAAACGCCAGTTGAGATTCTTAAAATCAATGTTGACATGTTTAGAGTTCCTTTGAACGTTTTGGAAATGCGGGTGAAACTTTTTACATTCTCGCAAAGATTTCCAAATCCCCGACACGATTTTTACACTTTCATATCAATATCGCTAAAACGCCAGTTGAGATTCTTAAAATCAATGTTGACATGTTTAGAGTCCCTTTGAACGTTTTGGAAATGCGGGTGAAACTTTTTACATTCTCGCAAAGTTTTCTAAATCTCCGACACGATTTTAACAATTTCTCGTCAAAATCTCTAAAACTCCAGTTGAGATTCTTATAACCAAGGTTGACATGTTTAGAGTTCCCTTGAACATTTTGGAAATGCGGGTGAAACTTTTTACATTCTCGCAAAGTTTTCTAAATCTCCGACACGATTTTAACACTTTCTCGTCAAAATCTCTAAAACTCCCGTTGAGATTCTTATAACCAAGGTTGACATGTTTAGAGTTCCCTTGAACATTTTGGAAATGCGGGTGAAACTTTTTACATTCTCGCAAAGATTTCCAAATCCCCGACACGATTTTTACACTTTCATATCAATATCGCTAAAACGCCAGTTGAGATTCTTAAAATCAATGTTGACATGTTTAGAGTTCCTTTGAGCGTTTTGGAAATGCGGGTGAAACTTTTTACATTCTCGCAAAGATTTCCAAATCCCCGACACGATTTTTACACTTTTATATCAATATCGCTAAAACGCCAGTTGAGATTTTTAAAATCAGTGTTGACATGTTCAGAGTCCCTTGAACATTTTGGAAATGCGGGTGAAACTTTTTACATTCTCGCAAAGATTTCCAAATCCCCGACACGATTTTTACACGTTCACGTCAAAATCTCTAAAACTCCAGTTGAGATTCTTATAACCAAGGTTGACATGTTCAGAGTTCCCTTGAACATTTTGGAAATGCGGGTGAAACTTTTTACATTCTCGCAAAGATTTCCAAATCCCCGACAAGATTTTTACACTTTCACGTCAAAATCTCTAAAACTGCCGTTGAGATTCTTATAACCAAGGTTGACATATTTAGAGTTCCCTTGAACATTTTGGAAATGCGGGTGAAACTTTTTACATTCTCGCAAAGATTTCCAAATCCCCGACACGATTTTTACACTTTCATATAAATATCGCTAAAACGCCAGTTGAGATTCTTAAAATCAATGTTGACATGTTTAGAGTTCCTTTGAACGTTTTGGAAATGCGGGTGAAACTTTTTACATTCTCGCAAAGATTTCCAAATCCCCGACACGATTTTTACACTTTCATATCAATATCGCTAAAACGCCAGTTGAGATTCTTAAAATCAATGTTGACATGTTTAGAGTTCCTTTGAACGTTTTGGAAATGCGGGTGAAACTTTTTGCATTCTCGCAAAGATTTCCAAATCCCCGACACGATTTTTACACGTTCACGTCAAAATCTCTAAAACTCCAGTTGAGATTCTTATAACCAAGGTTGACATGTTCAGAGTCCGTTGAACATTTTGGAAATGCGGGTGAAACTTTTTACATTCTCGCAAAGTTTTCTAAATCTCCGACACGATTTTAACACTTTCTCGTCAAAATCTCTAAAACTCCAGTTGAGATTCTTATAACCAAGGTTGACATGTTTAGAGTTCCCTTGAACATTTTGGAAATGCGGGTGAAACTTTTTACATTCTCGCAAAGATTTCCAAATCCCCGACAAGATTTTTACACTTTCATATCAATATCGCTAAAACGCCAGTTGAGATTCTTAAAATCAATGTTGACATGTTTAGAGTTCCTTTGAACGTTTTGGAAATGCGGGTGAAACTTTTTACATTCTCGCAAAGATTTCCAAATCCCCGACACGATTTTTACACTTTCATATCAATATCGCTAAAACGCCAGTTGAGATTCTTAAAATCAATGTTGACATGTTTAGAGTTCCTTTGAACGTTTTGGAAATGCGGGTGAAACTTTTTACATTCTCGCAAAGATTTCCAAATCCCCGACACGATTTTTACACTTTCATATCAATATCGCTAAAACGCCAGTTGAGATTCTTAAAATCAATGTTGACATGTTTAGAGTTCCTTTGAGCGTTTTGGAAATGCGGGTGAAACTTTTTACATTCTCGCAAAGATTTCCAAATCCCCGACAAGATTTTTACACTTTCATATCAATATCGCTAAAACGCCAGTTGAGATTCTTAAAATCAATGTTGACAGGTTTAGAGTTCCTTTGAACGTTTTGGAAATGCGGGTGAAACTTTTTACATTCTCGCAAAGATTTCCAAATCCCCGACACGATTTTTACACTTTCATATCAATATCGCTAAAACGCCAGTTGAGATTCTTAAAATCAATGTTGACATGTTTAGAGTCCCTTTGAACGTTTTGGAAATGCGGGTGAAACTTTTTACATTCTCGCAAAGTTTTCTAAATCTCCGACACGATTTTAACAATTTCTCGTCAAAATCTCTAAAACTCCAGTTGAGATTCTTATAACCAAGGTTGACATGTTTAGAGTTCCCTTGAACATTTTGGAAATGCGGGTGAAACTTTTTACATTCTCGCAAAGATTTCCAAATCCCCGACAAGATTTTTACACTTTCACGTCAAAATCTCTAAAACTCCCGTTGAGATTCTTATAACCAAGGTTGACATGTTTAGAGTTCCCTTGAACATTTTGGAAATGCGGGTGAAACTTTTTACATTCTCGCAAAGATTTCCAAATCCCCGACACGATTTTTACACTTTCATATCAATATCGCTAAAACGCCAGTTGAGATTCTTAAAATCAATGTTGACATGTTTAGAGTTCCTTTGAGCGTTTTGGAAATGCGGGTGAAACTTTTTACATTCTCGCAAAGATTTCCAAATCCCCGACAAGATTTTTACACTTTCATATCAATATCGCTAAAACGCCAGTTGAGATTCTTAAAATCAATGTTGACATGTTTAGAGTTCCTTTGAACGTTTTGGAAATGCGGGTGAAACTTTTTACATTCTCGCAAAGATTTCCAAATCCCCGACACGATTTTTACACTTTCATATCAATATCGCTAAAACGCCAGTTGAGATTTTTAAAATCAGTGTTGACATGTTCAGAGTCCCTTGAACATTTTGGAAATGCGGGTGAAACTTTTTACATTCTCGCAAAGATTTCCAAATCCCCGACACGATTTTTACACGTTCACGTCAAAATCTCTAAAACTCCAGTTGAGATTCTTATAACCAAGGTTGACATGTTCAGAGTTCCCTTGAACATTTTGGAAATGCGGGTGAAACTTTTTACATTCTCGCAAAGATTTCCAAATCCCCGACAAGATTTTTACACTTTCACGTCAAAATCTCTAAAACTGCCGTTGAGATTCTTATAACCAAGGTTGACATATTTAGAGTTCCCTTGAACATTTTGGAAATGCGGGTGAAACTTTTTACATTCTCGCAAAGATTTCCAAATCCCCGACACGATTTTTACACTTTCATATCAATATCGCTAAAACGCCAGTTGAGATTCTTAAAATCAATGTTGACATGTTTAGAGTTCCTTTGAACGTTTTGGAAATGCGGGTGAAACTTTTTACATTCTCGCAAAGATTTCCAAATCCCCGACACGATTTTTACACGTTCACGTCAAAATCTCTAAAACTCCAGTTGAGATTCTTATAACCAAGGTTGACATGTTCAGAGTCCGTTGAACATTTTGGAAATGCGGGTGAAACTTTTTACATTCTCGCAAAGTTTTCTAAATCTCCGACACGATTTTAACACTTTCTCGTCAAAATCTCTAAAACTCCAGTTGAGATTCTTATAACCAAGGTTGACATGTTTAGAGTTCCCTTGAACATTTTGGAAATGCGGGTGAAACTTTTTACATTCTCGCAAAGATTTCCAAATCCCCGACAAGATTTTTACACTTTCATATCAATATCGCTAAAACGCCAGTTGAGATTCTTAAAATCAATGTTGACATGTTTAGAGTTCCTTTGAACGTTTTGGAAATGCGGGTGAAACTTTTTACATTCTCGCAAAGATTTCCAAATCCCCGACACGATTTTTACACTTTCATATCAATATCGCTAAAACGCCAGTTGAGATTCTTAAAATCAATGTTGACATGTTTAGAGTTCCTTTGAACGTTTTGGAAATGCGGGTGAAACTTTTTACATTCTCGCAAAGATTTCCAAATCCCCGACACGATTTTTACACTTTCATATCAATATCGCTAAAACGCCAGTTGAGATTCTTAAAATCAATGTTGACATGTTTAGAGTTCCTTTGAACGTTTTGGAAATGCGGGTGAAACTTTTTACATTCTCGCAAAGATTTCCAAATCCCCGACACGATTTTTACACGTTCACGTCAAAATCTCTAAAACTCCAGTTGAGATTTTTAAAATCAGTGTTGACATGTTCAGAGTCCCTTGAACATTTTGGAAATGCGGGTGAAACTTTTTACATTCTCGCAAAGATTTCCAAATCCCCGACACGATTTTAACACTTTCTCGTCAAAATCTCTAAAACTCCAGTTGAGATTCTTATAACCAAGGTTGACATGTTTAGAGTTCCCTTGAACATTTTGGAAATGCGGGTGAAACTTTTTACATTCTCGCAAAGTTTTCCAAATCCCCGACAAGATTTTTACACTTTCACGTCAAAATCTCTAAAACTCCCGTTGAGATTCTTATAACCAAGGTTGACATGTTTAGAGTTCCCTTGAACATTTTGGAAATGCGGGTGAAACTTTTTACATTCTCGCAAAGATTTCCAAATCCCCGACACGATTTTTACACTTTCATATCAATATCGCTAAAACGCCAGTTGAGATTCTTAAAATCAATGTTGACATGTTTAGAGTTCCTTTGAACGTTTTGGAAATGCGGGTGAAACTTTTTACATTCTCGCAAAGATTTCCAAATCCCCGACACGATTTTTACACTTTCATATCAATATCGCTAAAACGCCAGTTGAGATTCTTAAAATCAATGTTGACATGTTTAGAGTCCCTTTGAACGTTTTGGAAATGCGGGTGAAACTTTTTACATTCTCGCAAAGTTTTCTAAATCTCCGACACGATTTTAACACTTTCTCGTCAAAATCTCTAAAACTCCAGTTGAGATTCTTATAACCAAGGTTGACATGTTTAGAGTTCCCTTGAACATTTTGGAAATGCGGGTGAAACTTTTTACATTCTCGCAAAGATTTCCAAATCCCCGACAAGATTTTTACACTTTCACGTCAAAATCTCTAAAACTCCAGTTGAGATTCTTATAACCAAGGTTGACATGTTTAGAGTTCCCTTGAACATTTTGGAAATGCGGGTGAAACTTTTTACATTCTCGCAAAGATTTCCAAATCTCCGACACGATTTTAACACTTTCATATCAATATCGCTAAAACTCCCGTTGAGATTCTTAAAATCAATGTTGACATGTTTAGAGTTCCTTTGAGCGTTTTGGAAATGCGGGTGAAACTTTTTACATTCTCGCAAAGATTTCCAAATCCCCGACAAGATTTTTACACTTTCATATCAATATCGCTAAAACGCCAGTTGAGATTCTTAAAATCAATGTTGACATGTTTAGAGTTCCTTTGAACGTTTTGGAAATGCGGGTGAAACTTTTTACATTCTCGCAAAGATTTCCAAATCCCCGACACGATTTTTACACTTTCATATCAATATCGCTAAAACGCCAGTTGAGATTCTTAAAATCAATGTTGACATGTTTAGAGTTCCTTTGAACGTTTTGGAAATGCGGGTGAAACTTTTTACATTCTCGCAAAGATTTCCAAATCCCCGACACGATTTTTACAAGTTCACGTCAAAATCTCTAAAACTCCAGTTGAGATTCTTATAAGCAAGGTTGACATGTTCAGAGTCCCTTGAACATTTTGGAAATGCGGGTGAAACTTTTTACATTCTCGCAAAGTTTTCTAAATCTCCGACACGATTTTAACACTTTCTCGTCAAAATCTCTAAAACTCCAGTTGAGATTCTTATAACCAAGGTTGACATGTTTAGAGTTCCCTTGAACATTTTGGAAATGCGGGTGAAACTTTTTACATTCTCGCAAAGATTTCCAAATCCCCGACAAGATTTTTACACTTTCATATCAATATCGCTAAAAAGCCAGTTGAGATTCTTAAAATCAATGTTGACATGTTTAGAGTTCCTTTGAACGTTTTGGAAATGCGGGTGAAACTTTTTACATTCTCGCAAAGATTTCCAAATCCCCGACACGATTTTTACACTTTCATATCAATATCGCTAAAACGCCAGTTGAGATTCTTAAAATCAATGTTGACATGTTTAGAGTTCCTTTGAACGTTTTGGAAATGCGGGTGAAACTTTTTACATTCTCGCAAAGATTTCCAAATCCCCGACACGATTTTTACAAGTTCACGTCAAAATCTCTAAAACTCCAGTTGAGATTCTTATAACCAAGGTTGACATGTTCAGAGTCCCTTGAACATTTTGGAAATGCGGGTGAAACTTTTTACATTCTCGCAAAGTTTTCTAAATCTCCGACACGATTTTAACACTTTCTCGTCAAAATCTCTAAAACTCCAGTTGAGATTCTTATAACCAAGGTTGACATGTTTAGAGTTCCCTTGAACATTTTGGAAATGCGGGTGAAACTTTTTACATTCTCGCAAAGATTTCCAAATCCCCGACAAGATTTTTACACTTTCATATCAATATCGCTAAAAAGCCAGTTGAGATTCTTAAAATCAATGTTGACATGTTTAGAGTTCCTTTGAACGTTTTGGAAATGCGGGTGAAACTTTTTACATTCTCGCAAAGATTTCCAAATCCCCGACACGATTTTTACACTTTCATATCAATATCGCTAAAACGCCAGTTGAGATTCTTAAAATCAATGTTGACATGTTTAGAGTTCCTTTGAACGTTTTGGAAATGCGGGTGAAACTTTTTACATTCTCGCAAAGATTTCCAAATCCCCGACACGATTTTTACACTTTCATATCAATATCGCTAAAACGCCAGTTGAGATTCTTAAAATCAATGTTGACATGTTTAGAGTTCCTTTGAACGTTTTGGAAATGCGGGTGAAACTTTTTACATTCTCGCAAAGATTTCCAAATCCCCGACACGATTTTTACACGTTCACGTCAAAATCTCTAAAACTCCAGTTGAGATTTTTAAAATCAGTGTTGACATGTTCAGAGTCCCTTGAACATTTTGGAAATGCGGGTGAAACTTTTTACATTCTCGCAAAGTTTTCTAAATCTCCGACACGATTTTAACACTTTCTCGTCAAAATCTCTAAAACTCCAGTTGAGATTCTTATAACCAAGGTTGACATGTTTAGAGTTCCCTTGAACATTTTGGAAATGCGGGTGAAACTTTTTACATTCTCGCAAAGATTTCCAAATCCCCGACAAGATTTTTACACTTTCATATCAATATCGCTAAAACGCCAGTTGAGATTCTTAAAATCAATGTTGACATGTTTAGAGTTCCTTTGAACGTTTTGGAAATGCGGGTGAAACTTTTTACATTCTCGCAAAGATTTCCAAATCCCCGACACGATTTTTACACTTTCATATCAATATCGCTAAAACGCCAGTTGAGATTCTTAAAATCAATGTTGACATGTTTAGAGTTCCTTTGAACGTTTTGGAAATGCGGGTGAAACTTTTTACATTCTCGCAAAGATTTCCAAATCCCCGACACGATTTTTACACTTTCATATCAATATCGCTAAAACGCCAGTTGAGATTCTTAAAATCAATGTTGACATGTTTAGAGTTCCTTTGAGCGTTTTGGAAATGCGGGTGAAACTTTTTACATTCTCGCAAAGATTTCCAAATCCCCGACAAGATTTTTACACTTTCATATCAATATCGCTAAAACGCCAGTTGAGATTCTTAAAATCAATGTTGACATGTTTAGAGTTCCTTTGAACGTTTTGGAAATGCGGGTGAAACTTTTTACATTCTCGCAAAGATTTCCAAATCCCCGACACGATTTTTACACGTTCACGTCAAAATCTCTAAAACTCCAGTTGAGATTTTTAAAATCAGTGTTGACATGTTCAGAGTCCCTTGAACATTTTGGAAATGCGGGTGAAACTTTTTACATTCTCGCAAAGTTTTCTAAATCTCCGACACGATTTTAACACTTTCTCGTCAAAATCTCTAAAACTCCAGTTGAGATTCTTATAACCAAGGTTGACATGTTTAGAGTTCCCTTGAACATTTTGGAAATGCGGGTGAAACTTTTTACATTCTCGCAAAGATTTCCAAATCCCCGACAAGATTTTTACACTTTCATATCAATATCGCTAAAACGCCAGTTGAGATTCTTAAAATCAATGTTGACATGTTTAGAGTTCCTTTGAACGTTTTGGAAATGCGGGTGAAACTTTTTACATTCTCGCAAAGATTTCCAAATCCCCGACACGATTTTTACACTTTCATATCAATATCGCTAAAACGCCAGTTGAGATTCTTAAAATCAATGTTGACATGTTTAGAGTTCCTTTGAACGTTTTGGAAATGCGGGTGAAACTTTTTACATTCTCGCAAAGATTTCCAAATCCCCGACACGATTTTTACACTTTCATATCAATATCGCTAAAACGCCAGTTGAGATTCTTAAAATCAATGTTGACATGTTTAGAGTTCCTTTGAGCGTTTTGGAAATGCGGGTGAAACTTTTTACATTCTCGCAAAGATTTCCAAATCCCCGACAAGATTTTTACACTTTCATATCAATATCGCTAAAACGCCAGTTGAGATTCTTAAAATCAATGTTGACATGTTTAGAGTTCCTTTGAACGTTTTGGAAATGCGGGTGAAACTTTTTACATTCTCGCAAAGATTTCCAAATCCCCGACACGATTTTTACACTTTCATATCAATATCGCTAAAACGCCAGTTGAGATTCTTAAAATCAATGTTGACATGTTTAGAGTCCCTTTGAACGTTTTGGAAATGCGGGTGAAACTTTTTACATTCTCGCAAAGTTTTCTAAATCTCCGACACGATTTTAACAATTTCTCGTCAAAATCTCTAAAACTCCAGTTGAGATTCTTATAACCAAGGTTGACATGTTTAGAGTTCCCTTGAACATTTTGGAAATGCGGGTGAAACTTTTTACATTCTCGCAAAGATTTCCAAATCCCCGACAAGATTTTTACACTTTCACGTCAAAATCTCTAAAACTCCCGTTGAGATTCTTATAACCAAGGTTGACATGTTTAGAGTTCCCTTGAACATTTTGGAAATGCGGGTGAAACTTTTTACATTCTCGCAAAGATTTCCAAATCCCCGACACGATTTTTACACTTTCATATCAATATCGCTAAAACGCCAGTTGAGATTCTTAAAATCAATGTTGACATGTTTAGAGTTCCTTTGAGCGTTTTGGAAATGCGGGTGAAACTTTTTACATTCTCGCAAAGATTTCCAAATCCCCGACACGATTTTTACACGTTCACGTCAAAATCTCTAAAACTCCAGTTGAGATTTTTAAAATCAGTGTTGACATGTTCAGAGTCCCTTGAACATTTTGGAAATGCGGGTGAAACTTTTTACATTCTCGCAAAGTTTTCTAAATCTCCGACACGATTTTAACACTTTCTCGTCAAAATCTCTAAAACTCCAGTTGAGATTCTTATAACCAAGGTTGACATGTTTAGAGTTCCCTTGAACATTTTGGAAATGCGGGTGAAACTTTTTACATTCTCGCAAAGATTTCCAAATCCCCGACACGATTTTTACACTTTCATATCAATATCGCTAAAACGCCAGTTGAGATTCTTAAAATCAATGTTGACATGTTTAGAGTTCCTTTGAACGTTTTGGAAATGCGGGTGAAACTTTTTACATTCTCGCAAAGATTTCCAAATCCCCGACACGATTTTTACACTTTCATATCAATATCGCTAAAACGCCAGTTGAGATTCTTAAAATCAATGTTGACATGTTTAGAGTTCCTTTGAGCGTTTTGGAAATGCGGGTGAAACTTTTTACATTCTCGCAAAGATTTCCAAATCCCCGACAAGATTTTTACACTTTCATATCAATATCGCTAAAACGCCAGTTGAGATTCTTAAAATCAATGTTGACATGTTTAGAGTTCCTTTGAACGTTTTGGAAATGCGGGTGAAACTTTTTACATTCTCGCAAAGATTTCCAAATCCCCGACACGATTTTTACACTTTCATATCAATATCGCTAAAACGCCAGTTGAGATTCTTAAAATCAATGTTGACATGTTTAGAGTCCCTTTGAACGTTTTGGAAATGCGGGTGAAACTTTTTACATTCTCGCAAAGTTTTCTAAATCTCCGACACGATTTTAACAATTTCTCGTCAAAATCTCTAAAACTCCAATTGAGATTCTTATAACCAAGGTTGACATGTTTAGAGTTCCCTTGAACATTTTGGAAATGCGGGTGAAACTTTTTACATTCTCGCAAAGATTTCCAAATCCCCGACAAGATTTTTACACTTTCACGTCAAAATCTCTAAAACTCCCGTTGAGATTCTTATAACCAAGGTTGACATGTTTAGAGTTCCCTTGAACATTTTGGAAATGCGGGTGAAACTTTTTACATTCTCGCAAAGATTTCCAAATCCCCGACACGATTTTTACACTTTCATATCAATATCGCTAAAACGCCAGTTGAGATTCTTAAAATCAATGTTGACATGTTTAGAGTTCCTTTGAGCGTTTTGGAAATGCGGGTGAAACTTTTTACATTCTCGCAAAGATTTCCAAATCCCCGACACGATTTTTACACTTTCATATCAATATCGCTAAAACGCCAGTTGAGATTCTTAAAATCAGTGTTGACATGTTCAGAGTCCCTTGAACATTTTGGAAATGCGGGTGAAACTTTTTACATTCTCGCAAAGATTTCCAAATCCCCGACACGATTTTTACACGTTCACGTCAAAATCTCTAAAACTCCAGTTGAGATTCTTATAACCAAGGTTGACATGTTCAGAGTCCGTTGAACATTTTGGAAATGCGGGTGAAACTTTTTACATTCTCGCAAAGTTTTCTAAATCTCCGACACGATTTTAACACTTTCTCGTCAAAATCTCTAAAACTCCAGTTGAGATTCTTATAACCAAGGTTGACATGTTTAGAGTTCCCTTGAACATTTTGGAAATGCGGGTGAAACTTTTTACATTCTCGCAAAGATTTCCAAATCCCCGACAAGATTTTTACACTTTCATATCAATATCGCTAAAACGCCAGTTGAGATTCTTAAAATCAATGTTGACATGTTTAGAGTTCCTTTGAACGTTTTGGAAATGCGGGTGAAACTTTTTACATTCTCGCAAAGATTTCCAAATCCCCGACACGATTTTTACACTTTCATATCAATATCGCTAAAACGCCAGTTGAGATTCTTAAAATCAATGTTGACATGTTTAGAGTTCCTTTGAACGTTTTGGAAATGCGGGTGAAACTTTTTACATTCTCGCAAAGATTTCCAAATCCCCGACACGATTTTTACACTTTCATATCAATATCGCTAAAACGCCAGTTGAGATTCTTAAAATCAATGTTGACATGTTTAGAGTTCCTTTGAACGTTTTGGAAATGCGGGTGAAACTTTTTACATTCTCGCAAAGATTTCCAAATCCCCGACACGATTTTTACACGTTCACGTCAAAATCTCTAAAACTCCAGTTGAGATTTTTAAAATCAGTGTTGACATGTTCAGAGTCCCTTGAACATTTTGGAAATGCGGGTGAAACTTTTTACATTCTCGCAAAGTTTTCTAAATCTCCGACACGATTTTAACACTTTCTCGTCAAAATCTCTAAAACTCCAGTTGAGATTCTTATAACCAAGGTTGACATGTTTAGAGTTCCCTTGAACATTTTGGAAATGCGGGTGAAACTTTTTACATTCTCGCAAAGATTTCCAAATCCCCGACAAGATTTTTACACTTTCACGCCAAAATCTCTAAAACTCCCGTTGAGATTCTTATAACCAAGGTTGACATGTTTAGAGTTCCCTTGAACGTTCTGGAAATGCGGGTGAAACTTTTTACATTCTCGCAAAGATTTCCAAATCCCCGACAAGATTTTTACACTTTCATATCAATATCGCTAAAACGCCAGTTGAGATTCTTAAAATCAATGTTGACATGTTTAGAGTTCCTTTGAACGTTTTGGAAATGCGGGTGAAACTTTTTACATTCTCGCAAAGATTTCCAAATCCCCGACACGATTTTTACACTTTCATATCAATATCGCTAAAACGCCAGTTGAGATTCTTAAAATCAATGTTGACATGTTTAGAGTTCCTTTGAACGTTTTGGAAATGCGGGTGAAACTTTTTACATTCTCGCAAAGATTTCCAAATCCCCGACACGATTTTTACACTTTCATATCAATATCGCTAAAACGCCAGTTGAGATTCTTAAAATCAGTGTTGACATGTTCAGAGTCCCTTGAACATTTTGGAAATGCGGGTGAAACTTTTTACATTCTCGCAAAGTTTTCTAAATCTCCGACACGATTTTAACACTTTCTCGTCAAAATCTCTAAAACTCCAGTTGAGATTCTTATAACCAAGGTTGACATGTTTAGAGTTCCCTTGAACATTTTGGAAATGCGGGTGAAACTTTTTACATTCTCGCAAAGATTTCCAAATCCCCGACAAGATTTTTACACTTTCACGCCAAAATCTCTAAAACTCCCGTTGAGATTCTTATAACCAAGGTTGACATGTTTAGAGTTCCCTTGAACATTTTGGAAATGCGGGTGAAACTTTTTACATTCTCGCAAAGATTTCCAAATCCCCGACACGATTTTTACACGTTCACGTCAAAATCTCTAAAACTCCAGTTGAGATTTTTAAAATCAATGTTGACATGTTCAGAGTCCCTTGAACATTTTGGAAATGCGGGTGAAAATTTTACATTCTCGCAAAGTTTTCTAAATCTCCGACACGATTTTAACACTTTCTCGTCAAAATCTCTAAAACTCCAGTTGAGATTCTTATAACCAAGGTTGACATGTTTAGAGTTCCCTTGAACATTTTGGAAATGCGGGTGAAACTTTTTACATTCTCGCAAAGATTTCCAAATCCCCGACAAGATTTTTACACTTTCATATCAATATCGCTAAAACGCCAGTTGAGATTCTTAAAATCAATGTTGACATGTTTAGAGTTCCTTTGAGCGTTTTGGAAATGCGGGTGAAACTTTTTACATTCTCGCAAAGATTTCCAAATCCCCGACACGATTTTTACACTTTCATATCAATATCGCTAAAACGCCAGTTGAGATTTTTAAAATCAGTGTTGACATGTTCAGAGTCCCTTGAACATTTTGGAAATGCGGGTGAAACTTTTTACATTCTCGCAAAGATTTCCAAATCCCCGACACGATTTTTACACGTTCACGTCAAAATCTCTAAAACTCCAGTTGAGATTCTTATAACCAAGGTTTACATGTTCAGAGTCCCTTGAACATTTTGGAAATGCGGGTGAAACTTTTTACATTCTCGCAAAGTTTTCTAAATCTCCGACACGATTTTAACACTTTCTCGTCAAAATCTCTAAAACTCCAGTTGAGATTCTTATAACCAAGGTTGACATGTTTAGAGTTCCCTTGAACATTTTGGAAATGCGGGTGAAACTTTTTACATTCTCGCAAAGATTTCCAAATCCCCGACAAGATTTTTACACTTTCATATCAATATCGCTAAAACGCCAGTTGAGATTCTTAAAATCAATGTTGACATGTTTAGAGTTCCTTTGAACGTTTTGGAAATGCGGGTGAAACTTTTTACATTCTCGCAAAGATTTCCAAATCCCCGACACGATTTTTACACTTTCATATCAATATCGCTAAAACGCCAGTTGAGATTCTTAAAATCAATGTTGACATGTTTAGAGTTCCTTTGAACGTTTTGGAAATGCGGGTGAAACTTTTTACATTCTCGCAAAGATTTCCAAATCCCCGACACGATTTTTACACTTTCATATCAATATCGCTAAAACGCCAGTTGAGATTCTTAAAATCAATGTTGACATGTTTAGAGTTCCTTTGAACGTTTTGGAAATGCGGGTGAAACTTTTTACATTCTCGCAAAGATTTCCAAATCCCCGACACGATTTTTACACGTTCACGTCAAAATCTCTAAAACTCCAGTTGAGATTTTTAAAATCAGTGTTGACATGTTCAGAGTCCCTTGAACATTTTGGAAATGCGGGTGAAACTTTTTACATTCTCGCAAAGTTTTCTAAATCTCCGACACGATTTTAACACTTTCTCGTCAAAATCTCTAAAACTCCAGTTGAGATTCTTATAACCAAGGTTGACATGTTTAGAGTTCCCTTGAACATTTTGGAAATGCGGGTGAAACTTTTTACATTCTCGCAAAGATTTCCAAATCCCCGACAAGATTTTTACACTTTCACGTCAAAATCTCTAAAACTCCCGTTGAGATTCTTATAACCAAGGTTGACATGTTTAGAGTTCCCTTGAACGTTCTGGAAATGCGGGTGAAACTTTTTACATTCTCGCAAAGATTTCCAAATCCCCGACAAGATTTTTACACTTTCATATCAATATCGCTAAAACGCCAGTTGAGATTCTTAAAATCAATGTTGACATGTTTAGAGTTCCTTTGAACGTTTTGGAAATGCGGGTGAAACTTTTTACATTCTCGCAAAGATTTCCAAATCCCCGACACGATTTTTACACTTTCATATCAATATCGCTAAAACGCCAGTTGAGATTCTTAAAATCAATGTTGACATGTTTAGAGTTCCTTTGAACGTTTTGGAAATGCGGGTGAAACTTTTTACATTCTCGCAAAGATTTCCAAATCCCCGACACGATTTTTACACTTTCATATCAATATCGCTAAAACGCCAGTTGAGATTCTTAAAATCAGTGTTGACATGTTCAGAGTCCCTTGAACATTTTGGAAATGCGGGTGAAACTTTTTACATTCTCGCAAAGTTTTCTAAATCTCCGACACGATTTTAACACTTTCTCGTCAAAATCTCTAAAACTCCAGTTGAGATTCTTATAACCAAGGTTGACATGTTTAGAGTTCCCTTGAACATTTTGGAAATGCGGGTGAAACTTTTTACATTCTCGCAAAGATTTCCAAATCCCCGACAAGATTTTTACACTTTCACGCCAAAATCTCTAAAACTCCCGTTGAGATTCTTATAAACAAGGTTGACATGTTTAGAGTTCCCTTGAACATTTTGGAAATGCGGGTGAAACTTTTTACATTCTCGCAAAGATTTCCAAATCCCCGACACGATTTTTACACGTTCACGTCAAAATCTCTAAAACTCCAGTTGAGATTTTTAAAATCAATGTTGACATGTTCAGAGTCCCTTGAACATTTTGGAAATGCGGGTGAAAATTTTACATTCTCGCAAAGTTTTCTAAATCTCCGACACGATTTTAACACTTTCTCGTCAAAATCTCTAAAACTCCAGTTGAGATTCTTATAACCAAGGTTGACATGTTTAGAGTTCCCTTGAACATTTTGGAAATGCGGGTGAAACTTTTTACATTCTCGCAAAGATTTCCAAATCCCCGACAAGATTTTTACACTTTCATATCAATATCGCTAAAACGCCAGTTGAGATTCTTAAAATCAATGTTGACATGTTTAGAGTTCCTTTGAACGTTCTGGAAATGCGGGTGAAACTTTTTACATTCTCGCAAAGATTTCCAAATCCCCGACACGATTTTTACACTTTCATATCAATATCGCTAAAACGCCAGTTGAGATTCTTAAAATCAATGTTGACATGTTTAGAGTTCCTTTGAACGTTTTGGAAATGCGGGTGAAACTTTTTACATTCTCGCAAAGATTTCCAAATCCCCGACACGATTTTTACACTTTCATATCAATATCGCTAAAACGCCAGTTGAGATTCTTAAAATCAATGTTGACATGTTTAGAGTCCCTTTGAACGTTTTGGAAATGCGGGTGAAACTTTTTACATTCTCGCAAAGTTTTCTAAATCTCCGACACGATTTTAACACTTTCTCGTCAAAATCTCTAAAACTCCAGTTGAGATTCTTATAACCAAGGTTGACATGTTTAGAGTTCCCTTGAACATTTTGGAAATGCGGGTGAAACTTTTTACATTCTCGCAAAGATTTCCAAATCCCCGACAAGATTTTTACACTTTCACGTCAAAATCTCTAAAACTCCAGTTGAGATTCTTATAACCAAGGTTGACATGTTTAGAGTTCCCTTGAACATTTTGGAAATGCGGGTGAAACTTTTTACATTCTCGCAAAGATTTCCAAATCTCCGACACGATTTTAACACTTTCATATCAATATCGCTAAAACTCCCGTTGAGATTCTTAAAATCAATGTTGACATGTTTAGAGTTCCTTTGAGCGTTTTGGAAATGCGGGTGAAACTTTTTACATTCTCGCAAAGATTTCCAAATCCCCGACAAGATTTTTACACTTTCATATCAATATCGCTAAAACGCCAGTTGAGATTCTTAAAATCAATGTTGACATGTTTAGAGTTCCTTTGAACGTTTTGGAAATGCGGGTGAAACTTTTTACATTCTCGCAAAGATTTCCAAATCCCCGACACGATTTTTAGAAGTTCACGTCAAAATCTCTAAAACTCCAGTTGAGATTCTTATAACCAAGGTTGACATGTTCAGAGTCCCTTGAACATTTTGGAAATGCGGGTGAAACTTTTTACATTCTCGCAAAGTTTTCTAAATCTCCAACACGATTTTAACACTTTCTCGTCAAAATCTCTAAAACTCCAGTTGAGATTCTTATAACCAAGGTTGACATGTTTAGAGTTCCTTTGAACATTTTGGAAATGCGGGTGAAACTTTTTACATTCTCGCAAAGATTTCCAAATCCCCGACAAGATTTTTACACTTTCATATCAATATCGCTAAAAAGCCAGTTGAGATTCTTAAAATCAATGTTGACATGTTTAGAGTTCCTTTGAACGTTTTGGAAATGCGGGTGAAACTTTTTACATTCTCGCAAAGATTTCCAAATCCCCGACACGATTTTTACACGTTCACGTCAAAATCTCTAAAACTCCAGTTGAGATTCTTATAACCAAGGTTGACATGTTCAGAGTCCGTTGAACATTTTGGAAATGCGGGTGAAACTTTTTACATTCTCGCAAAGTTTTCTAAATCTCCGACACGATTTTAACACTTTCTCGTCAAAATCTCTAAAACTCCAGTTGAGATTCTTATAACCAAGGTTGACATGTTTAGAGTTCCCTTGAACATTTTGGAAATGCGGGTGAAACTTTTTACATTCTCGCAAAGATTTCCAAATCCCCGACACGATTTTTACACGTTCACGTCAAAATCTCTAAAACTCCAGTTGAGATTTTTAAAATCAATGTTGACATGTTCAGAGTCCCTTGAACATTTTGGAAATGCGGGTGAAAATTTTACATTCTCGCAAAGTTTTCTAAATCTCCGACACGATTTTAACACTTTCTCGTCAAAATCTCTAAAACTCCAGTTGAGATTCTTATAACCAAGGTTGACATGTTTAGAGTTCCCTTGAACATTTTGGAAATGCGGGTGAAACTTTTTACATTCTCGCAAAGATTTCCAAATCCCCGACAAGATTTTTACACTTTCATATCAATATCGCTAAAACGCCAGTTGAGATTCTTAAAATCAATGTTGACATGTTTAGAGTTCCTTTGAACGTTCTGGAAATGCGGGTGAAACTTTTTACATTCTCGCAAAGATTTCCAAATCCCCGACACGATTTTTACACTTTCATATCAATATCGCTAAAACGCCAGTTGAGATTCTTAAAATCAATGTTGACATGTTTAGAGTTCCTTTGAACGTTTTGGAAATGCGGGTGAAACTTTTTACATTCTCGCAAAGATTTCCAAATCCCCGACACGATTTTTACACTTTCATATCAATATCGCTAAAACGCCAGTTGAGATTCTTAAAATCAATGTTGACATGTTTAGAGTCCCTTTGAACGTTTTGGAAATGCGGGTGAAACTTTTTACATTCTCGCAAAGTTTTCTAAATCTCCGACACGATTTTAACACTTTCTCGTCAAAATCTCTAAAACTCCAGTTGAGATTCTTATAACCAAGGTTGACATGTTTAGAGTTCCCTTGAACATTTTGGAAATGCGGGTGAAACTTTTTACATTCTCGCAAAGATTTCCAAATCCCCGACAAGATTTTTACACTTTCACGTCAAAATCTCTAAAACTCCAGTTGAGATTCTTATAACCAAGGTTGACATGTTTAGAGTTCCCTTGAACATTTTGGAAATGCGGGTGAAACTTTTTACATTCTCGCAAAGATTTCCAAATCTCCGACACGATTTTAACACTTTCATATCAATATCGCTAAAACTCCCGTTGAGATTCTTAAAATCAATGTTGACATGTTTAGAGTTCCTTTGAGCGTTTTGGAAATGCGGGTGAAACTTTTTACATTCTCGCAAAGATTTCCAAATCCCCGACAAGATTTTTACACTTTCATATCAATATCGCTAAAACGCCAGTTGAGATTCTTAAAATCAATGTTGACATGTTTAGAGTTCCTTTGAACGTTTTGGAAATGCGGGTGAAACTTTTTACATTCTCGCAAAGATTTCCAAATCCCCGACACGATTTTTAGAAGTTCACGTCAAAATCTCTAAAACTCCAGTTGAGATTCTTATAACCAAGGTTGACATGTTCAGAGTCCCTTGAACATTTTGGAAATGCGGGTGAAACTTTTTACATTCTCGCAAAGTTTTCTAAATCTCCAACACGATTTTAACACTTTCTCGTCAAAATCTCTAAAACTCCAGTTGAGATTCTTATAACCAAGGTTGACATGTTTAGAGTTCCTTTGAACATTTTGGAAATGCGGGTGAAACTTTTTACATTCTCGCAAAGATTTCCAAATCCCCGACAAGATTTTTACACTTTCATATCAATATCGCTAAAAAGCCAGTTGAGATTCTTAAAATCAATGTTGACATGTTTAGAGTTCCTTTGAACGTTTTGGAAATGCGGGTGAAACTTTTTACATTCTCGCAAAGATTTCCAAATCCCCGACACGATTTTTAGAAGTTCACGTCAAAATCTCTAAAACTCCAGTTGAGATTCTTATAACCAAGGTTGACATGTTCAGAGTCCGTTGAACATTTTGGAAATGCGGGTGAAACTTTTTACATTCTCGCAAAGTTTTCTAAATCTCCGACACGATTTTAACACTTTCTCGTCAAAATCTCTAAAACTCCAGTTGAGATTCTTATAACCAAGGTTGACATGTTTAGAGTTCCCTTGAACATTTTGGAAATGCGGGTGAAACTTTTTACATTCTCGCAAAGATTTCCAAATCCCCGACACGATTTTTACACGTTCACGTCAAAATCTCTAAAACTCCAGTTGAGATTTTTAAAATCAATGTTGACATGTTCAGAGTCCCTTGAACATTTTGGAAATGCGGGTGAAAATTTTACATTCTCGCAAAGTTTTCTAAATCTCCGACACGATTTTAACACTTTCTCGTCAAAATCTCTAAAACTCCAGTTGAGATTCTTATAACCAAGGTTGACATGTTTAGAGTTCCCTTGAACATTTTGGAAATGCGGGTGAAACTTTTTACATTCTCGCAAAGATTTCCAAATCCCCGACAAGATTTTTACACTTTCATATCAATATCGCTAAAACGCCAGTTGAGATTCTTAAAATCAATGTTGACATGTTTAGAGTTCCTTTGAACGTTCTGGAAATGCGGGTGAAACTTTTTACATTCTCGCAAAGATTTCCAAATCCCCGACACGATTTTTACACTTTCATATCAATATCGCTAAAACGCCAGTTGAGATTCTTAAAATCAATGTTGACATGTTTAGAGTTCCTTTGAACGTTTTGGAAATGCGGGTGAAACTTTTTACATTCTCGCAAAGATTTCCAAATCCCCGACACGATTTTTACACTTTCATATCAATATCGCTAAAACGCCAGTTGAGATTCTTAAAATCAATGTTGACATGTTTAGAGTCCCTTTGAACGTTTTGGAAATGCGGGTGAAACTTTTTACATTCTCGCAAAGTTTTCTAAATCTCCGACACGATTTTAACACTTTCTCGTCAAAATCTCTAAAACTCCAGTTGAGATTCTTATAACCAAGGTTGACATGTTTAGAGTTCCCTTGAACATTTTGGAAATGCGGGTGAAACTTTTTACATTCTCGCAAAGATTTCCAAATCCCCGACAAGATTTTTACACTTTCACGTCAAAATCTCTAAAACTCCAGTTGAGATTCTTATAACCAAGGTTGACATGTTTAGAGTTCCCTTGAACATTTTGGAAATGCGGGTGAAACTTTTTACATTCTCGCAAAGATTTCCAAATCTCCGACACGATTTTAACACTTTCATATCAATATCGCTAAAACTCCCGTTGAGATTCTTAAAATCAATGTTGACATGTTTAGAGTTCCTTTGAGCGTTTTGGAAATGCGGGTGAAACTTTTTACATTCTCGCAAAGATTTCCAAATCCCCGACAAGATTTTTACACTTTCATATCAATATCGCTAAAACGCCAGTTGAGATTCTTAAAATCAATGTTGACATGTTTAGAGTTCCTTTGAACGTTTTGGAAATGCGGGTGAAACTTTTTACATTCTCGCAAAGATTTCCAAATCCCCGACACGATTTTTACACTTTCATATCAATATCGCTAAAACGCCAGTTGAGATTCTTAAAATCAATGTTGACATGTTTAGAGTTCCTTTGAACGTTTTGGAAATGCGGGTGAAACTTTTTACATTCTCGCAAAGATTTCCAAATCCCCGACACGATTTTTAGAAGTTCACGTCAAAATCTCTAAAACTCCAGTTGAGATTCTTATAACCAAGGTTGACATGTTCAGAGTCCCTTGAACATTTTGGAAATGCGGGTGAAACTTTTTACATTCTCGCAAAGTTTTCTAAATCTCCGACACGATTTTAACACTTTCTCGTCAAAATCTCTAAAACTCCAGTTGAGATTCTTATAACCAAGGTTGACATGTTTAGAGTTCCCTTGAACATTTTGGAAATGCGGGTGAAACTTTTTACATTTTCGCAAAGATTTCCAAATCCCCGACAAGATTTTTACACTTTCATATCAATATCGCTAAAAAGCCAGTTGAGATTCTTAAAATCAATGTTGACATGTTTAGAGTTCCTTTGAACGTTTTGGAAATGCGGGTGAAACTTTTTACATTCTCGCAAAGATTTCCAAATCCCCGACACGATTTTTACACTTTCATATCAATATCGCTAAAACGCCAGTTGAGATTCTTAAAATCAATGTTGACATGTTTAGAGTTCCTTTGAACGTTTTGGAAATGCGGGTGAAACTTTTTACATTCTCGCAAAGATTTCCAAATCCCCGACACGATTTTTACACTTTCATATCAATATCGCTAAAACGCCAGTTGAGATTCTTAAAATCAATGTTGACATGTTTAGAGTTCCTTTGAACGTTTTGGAAATGCGGGTGAAACTTTTTACATTCTCGCAAAGATTTCCAAATCCCCGACACGATTTTTACACGTTCACGTCAAAATCTCTAAAACTCCAGTTGAGATTTTTAAAATCAGTGTTGACATGTTCAGAGTCCCTTGAACATTTTGGAAATGCGGGTGAAACTTTTTACATTCTCGCAAAGTTTTCTAAATCTCCGACACGATTTTAACACTTTCTCGTCAAAATCTCTAAAACTCCAGTTGAGATTCTTATAACCAAGGTTGACATGTTTAGAGTTCCCTTGAACATTTTGGAAATGCGGGTGAAACTTTTTACATTCTCGCAAAGATTTCCAAATCCCCGACAAGATTTTTACACTTTCACGTCAAAATCTCTAAAACTCCCGTTGAGATTCTTATAACCAAGGTTGACATGTTTAGAGTTCCCTTGAACATTTTGGAAATGCGGGTGAAACTTTTTACATTCTCGCAAAGATTTCCAAATCCCCGACAAGATTTTTACACTTTCATATCAATATCGCTAAAACGCCAGTTGAGATTCTTAAAATCAATGTTGACATGTTTAGAGTTCCTTTGAACGTTTTGGAAATGCGGGTGAAACTTTTTACATTCTCGCAAAGATTTCCAAATCCCCGACACGATTTTTACACGTTCACGTCAAAATCTCTAAAACTCCAGTTGAGATTCTTATAACCAAGGTTGACATGTTCAGAGTCCGTTGAACATTTTGGAAATGCGGGTGAAACTTTTTACATTCTCGCAAAGTTTTCTAAATCTCCGACACGATTTTAACACTTTCTCGTCAAAATCTCTAAAACTCCAGTTGAGATTCTTATAACCAAGGTTGACATGTTTAGAGTTCCCTTGAACATTTTGGAAATGCGGGTGAAACTTTTTACATTCTCGCAAAGATTTCCAAATCCCCGACAAGATTTTTACACTTTCATATCAATATCGCTAAAACGCCAGTTGAGATTCTTAAAATCAATGTTGACATGTTTAGAGTTCCTTTGAACGTTTTGGAAATGCGGGTGAAACTTTTTACATTCTCGCAAAGATTTCCAAATCCCCGACACGATTTTTACACTTTCATATCAATATCGCTAAAACGCCAGTTGAGATTCTTAAAATCAATGTTGACATGTTTAGAGTTCCTTTGAACGTTTTGGAAATGCGGGTGAAACTTTTTACATTCTCGCAAAGATTTCCAAATCCCCGACACGATTTTTACACGTTCACGTCAAAATCTCTAAAACTCCAGTTGAGATTTTTAAAATCAGTGTTGACATGTTCAGAGTCCCTTGAACATTTTGGAAATGCGGGTGAAACTTTTTACATTCTCGCAAAGTTTTCTAAATCTCCGACACGATTTTAACACTTTCTCGTCAAAATCTCTAAAACTCCAGTTGAGATTCTTATAACCAAGGTTGACATGTTTAGAGTTCCCTTGAACATTTTGGAAATGCGGGTGAAACTTTTTACATTCTCGCAAAGATTTCCAAATCCCCGACAAGATTTTTACACTTTCACGTCAAAATCTCTAAAACTCCCGTTGAGATTCTTATAACCAAGGTTGACATGTTTAGAGTTCCCTTGAACATTTTGGAAATGCGGGTGAAACTTTTTACATTCTCGCAAAGATTTCCAAATCCCCGACAAGATTTTTACACTTTCATATCAATATCGCTAAAACGCCAGTTGAGATTCTTAAAATCAATGTTGACATGTTTAGAGTTCCTTTGAACGTTTTGGAAATGCGGGTGAAACTTTTTACATTCTCGCAAAGATTTCCAAATCCCCGACACGATTTTTACACTTTCATATCAATATCGCTAAAACGCCAGTTGAGATTCTTAAAATCAATGTTGACATGTTTAGAGTTCCTTTGAACGTTTTGGAAATGCGGGTGAAACTTTTTACATTCTCGCAAAGATTTCCAAATCCCCGACACGATTTTTACACTTTCATATAAATATCGCTAAAACGCCAGTTGAGATTCTTAAAATCAGTGTTGACATGTTCAGAGTCCCTTGAACATTTTGGAAATGCGGGTGAAACTTTTTACATTCTCGCAAAGTTTTCTAAATCTCCGACACGATTTTAACACTTTCTCGTCAAAATCTCTAAAACTCCAGTTGAGATTCTTATAACCAAGGTTGACATGTTTAGAGTTCCCTTGAACATTTTGGAAATGCGGGTGAAACTTTTTACATTCTCGCAAAGATTTCCAAATCCCCGACAAGATTTTTACACTTTCACGCCAAAATCTCTAAAACTCCCGTTGAGATTCTTATAACCAAGGTTGACATGTTTAGAGTTCCCTTGAACATTTTGGAAATGCGGGTGAAACTTTTTACATTCTCGCAAAGATTTCCAAATCCCCGACACGATTTTTACACGTTCACGTCAAAATCTCTAAAACTCCAGTTGAGATTTTTAAAATCAATGTTGACATGTTCAGAGTCCCTTGAACATTTTGGAAATGCGGGTGAAAATTTTACATTCTCGCAAAGTTTTCTAAATCTCCGACACGATTTTAACACTTTCTCGTCAAAATCTCTAAAACTCCAGTTGAGATTCTTATAACCAAGGTTGACATGTTTAGAGTTCCCTTGAACATTTTGGAAATGCGGGTGAAACTTTTTACATTCTCGCAAAGATTTCCAAATCCCCGACAAGATTTTTACACTTTCATATCAATATCGCTAAAACGCCAGTTGAGATTCTTAAAATCAGTGTTGACATGTTTAGAGTTCCTTTGAACGTTCTGGAAATGCGGGTGAAACTTTTTACATTCTCGCAAAGATTTCCAAATCCCCGACACGATTTTTACACTTTCATATCAATATCGCTAAAACGCCAGTTGAGATTCTTAAAATCAATGTTGACATGTTTAGAGTTCCTTTGAACGTTTTGGAAATGCGGGTGAAACTTTTTACATTCTCGCAAAGATTTCCAAATCCCCGACACGATTTTTACACTTTCATATCAATATCGCTAAAACGCCAGTTGAGATTCTTAAAATCAATGTTGACATGTTTAGAGTCCCTTTGAACGTTTTGGAAATGCGGGTGAAACTTTTTACATTCTCGCAAAGTTTTCTAAATCTCCGACACGATTTTAACACTTTCTCGTCAAAATCTCTAAAACTCCAGTTGAGATTCTTATAACCAAGGTTGACATGTTTAGAGTTCCCTTGAACATTTTGGAAATGCGGGTGAAACTTTTTACATTCTCGCAAAGATTTCCAAATCCCCGACAAGATTTTTACACTTTCACGTCAAAATCTCTAAAACTCCAGTTGAGATTCTTATAACCAAGGTTGACATGTTTAGAGTTCCCTTGAACATTTTGGAAATGCGGGTGAAACTTTTTACATTCTCGCAAAGATTTCCAAATCTCCGACACGATTTTAACACTTTCATATCAATATCGCTAAAACTCCCGTTGAGATTCTTAAAATCAATGTTGACATGTTTAGAGTTCCTTTGAGCGTTTTGGAAATGCGGGTGAAACTTTTTACATTCTCGCAAAGATTTCCAAATCCCCGACACGATTTTTACACGTTCACGTCAAAATCTCTAAAACTCCAGTTGAGATTCTTATAACCAAGGTTGACATGTTCAGAGTCCGTTGAACATTTTGGAAATGCGGGTGAAACTTTTTACATTCTCGCAAAGTTTTCTAAATCTCCGACACGATTTTAACACTTTCTCGTCAAAATCTCTAAAACTCCAGTTGAGATTCTTATAACCAAGGTTGACATGTTTAGAGTTCCCTTGAACATTTTGGAAATGCGGGTGAAACTTTTTACATTCTCGCAAAGATTTCCAAATCCCCGACAAGATTTTTACACTTTCATATCAATATCGCTAAAACGCCAGTTGAGATTCTTAAAATCAATGTTGACATGTTTAGAGTTCCTTTGAACGTTTTGGAAATGCGGGTGAAACTTTTTACATTCTCGCAAAGATTTCCAAATCCCCGACACGATTTTTACACTTTCATATCAATATCGCTAAAACGCCAGTTGAGATTCTTAAAATCAATGTTGACATGTTTAGAGTTCCTTTGAACGTTTTGGAAATGCGGGTGAAACTTTTTACATTCTCGCAAAGATTTCCAAATCCCCGACACGATTTTTACACGTTCACGTCAAAATCTCTAAAACTCCAGTTGAGATTTTTAAAATCAGTGTTGACATGTTCAGAGTCCCTTGAACATTTTGGAAATGCGGGTGAAACTTTTTACATTCTCGCAAAGTTTTCTAAATCTCCGACACGATTTTAACACTTTCTCGTCAAAATCTCTAAAACTCCAGTTGAGATTCTTATAACCAAGGTTGACATGTTTAGAGTTCCCTTGAACATTTTGGAAATGCGGGTGAAACTTTTTACATTCTCGCAAAGATTTCCAAATCCCCGACAAGATTTTTACACTTTCACGTCAAAATCTCTAAAACTCCCGTTGAGATTCTTATAACCAAGGTTGACATGTTTAGAGTTCCCTTGAACATTTTGGAAATGCGGGTGAAACTTTTTACATTCTCGCAAAGATTTCCAAATCCCCGACAAGATTTTTACACTTTCATATCAATATCGCTAAAACGCCAGTTGAGATTCTTAAAATCAATGTTGACATGTTTAGAGTTCCTTTGAACGTTTTGGAAATGCGGGTGAAACTTTTTACATTCTCGCAAAGATTTCCAAATCCCCGACACGATTTTTACACTTTCATATCAATATCGCTAAAACGCCAGTTGAGATTCTTAAAATCAATGTTGACATGTTTAGAGTTCCTTTGAACGTTTTGGAAATGCGGGTGAAACTTTTTACATTCTCGCAAAGATTTCCAAATCCCCGACACGATTTTTACACTTTCATATAAATATCGCTAAAACGCCAGTTGAGATTCTTAAAATCAGTGTTGACATGTTCAGAGTCCCTTGAACATTTTGGAAATGCGGGTGAAACTTTTTACATTCTCGCAAAGTTTTCTAAATCTCCGACACGATTTTAACACTTTCTCGTCAAAATCTCTAAAACTCCAGTTGAGATTCTTATAAACCAAGGTTGACATGTTTAGAGTTCCCTTGAACATTTTGGAAATGCGGGTGAAACTTTTTACATTCTCGCAAAGATTTCCAAATCCCCGACAAGATTTTTACACTTTCACGCCAAAATCTCTAAAACTCCCGTTGAGATTCTTATAACCAAGGTTGACATGTTTAGAGTTCCCTTGAACATTTTGGAAATGCGGGTGAAACTTTTTACATTCTCGCAAAGATTTCCAAATCCCCGACACGATTTTTACACGTTCACGTCAAAATCTCTAAAACTCCAGTTGAGATTTTTAAAATCAATGTTGACATGTTCAGAGTCCCTTGAACATTTTGGAAATGCGGGTGAAAATTTTACATTCTCGCAAAGTTTTCTAAATCTCCGACACGATTTTAACACTTTCTCGTCAAAATCTCTAAAACTCCAGTTGAGATTCTTATAACCAAGGTTGACATGTTTAGAGTTCCCTTGAACATTTTGGAAATGCGGGTGAAACTTTTTACATTCTCGCAAAGATTTCCAAATCCCCGACAAGATTTTTACACTTTCATATCAATATCGCTAAAACGCCAGTTGAGATTCTTAAAATCAGTGTTGACATGTTTAGAGTTCCTTTGAACGTTCTGGAAATGCGGGTGAAACTTTTTACATTCTCGCAAAGATTTCCAAATCCCCGACAAGATTTTTACACTTTCATATCAATATCGCTAAAACGCCAGTTGAGATTCTTAAAATCAATGTTGACATGTTTAGAGTTCCTTTGAACGTTTTGGAAATGCGGGTGAAACTTTTTACATTCTCGCAAAGATTTCCAAATCCCCGACACGATTTTTACACTTTCATATCAATATCGCTAAAACGCCAGTTGAGATTCTTAAAATCAATGTTGACATGTTTAGAGTCCCTTTGAACGTTTTGGAAATGCGGGTGAAACTTTTTACATTCTCGCAAAGTTTTCTAAATCTCCGACACGATTTTAACACTTTCTCGTCAAAATCTCTAAAACTCCAGTTGAGATTCTTATAACCAAGGTTGACATGTTTAGAGTTCCCTTGAACATTTTGGAAATGCGGGTGAAACTTTTTACATTCTCGCAAAGATTTCCAAATCCCCGACAAGATTTTTACACTTTCACGTCAAAATCTCTAAAACTCCAGTTGAGATTCTTATAACCAAGGTTGACATGTTTAGAGTTCCCTTGAACATTTTGGAAATGCGGGTGAAACTTTTTACATTCTCGCAAAGATTTCCAAATCTCCGACACGATTTTAACACTTTCATATCAATATCGCTAAAACTCCCGTTGAGATTCTTAAAATCAATGTTGACATGTTTAGAGTTCCTTTGAGCGTTTTGGAAATGCGGGTGAAACTTTTTACATTCTCGCAAAGATTTCCAAATCCCCGACAAGATTTTTACACTTTCATATCAATATCGCTAAAACGCCAGTTGAGATTCTTAAAATCAATGTTGACATGTTTAGAGTTCCTTTGAACGTTTTGGAAATGCGGGTGAAACTTTTTACATTCTCGCAAAGATTTCCAAATCCCCGACACGATTTTTACACTTTCATATCAATATCGCTAAAACGCCAGTTGAGATTCTTAAAATCAATGTTGACATGTTTAGAGTTCCTTTGAACGTTTTGGAAATGCGGGTGAAACTTTTTACATTCTCGCAAAGATTTCCAAATCCCCGACACGATTTTTAGAAGTTCACGTCAAAATCTCTAAAACTCCAGTTGAGATTCTTATAACCAAGGTTGACATGTTCAGAGTCCCTTGAACATTTTGGAAATGCGGGTGAAACTTTTTACATTCTCGCAAAGTTTTCTAAATCTCCGACACGATTTTAACACTTTCTCGTCAAAATCTCTAAAACTCCAGTTGAGATTCTTATAACCAAGGTTGACATGTTTAGAGTTCCCTTGAACATTTTGGAAATGCGGGTGAAACTTTTTACATTCTCGCAAAGATTTCCAAATCCCCGACAAGATTTTTACACTTTCATATCAATATCGCTAAAAAGCCAGTTGAGATTCTTAAAATCAATGTTGACATGTTTAGAGTTCCTTTGAACGTTTTGGAAATGCGGGTGAAACTTTTTACATTCTCGCAAAGATTTCCAAATCCCCGACACGATTTTTACACTTTCATATCAATATCGCTAAAACGCCAGTTGAGATTCTTAAAATCAATGTTGACATGTTTAGAGTTCCTTTGAACGTTTTGGAAATGCGGGTGAAACTTTTTACATTCTCGCAAAGATTTCCAAATCCCCGACACGATTTTTACACTTTCATATCAATATCGCTAAAACGCCAGTTGAGATTCTTAAAATCAATGTTGACATGTTTAGAGTTCCTTTGAACGTTTTGGAAATGCGGGTGAAACTTTTTACATTCTCGCAAAGATTTCCAAATCCCCGACACGATTTTTACACGTTCACGTCAAAATCTCTAAAACTCCAGTTGAGATTTTTAAAATCAGTGTTGACATGTTCAGAGTCCCTTGAACATTTTGGAAATGCGGGTGAAACTTTTTACATTCTCGCAAAGTTTTCTAAATCTCCGACACGATTTTAACACTTTCTCGTCAAAATCTCTAAAACTCCAGTTGAGATTCTTATAACCAAGGTTGACATGTTTAGAGTTCCCTTGAACATTTTGGAAATGCGGGTGAAACTTTTTACATTCTCGCAAAGATTTCCAAATCCCCGACAAGATTTTTACACTTTCACGTCAAAATCTCTAAAACTCCCGTTGAGATTCTTATAACCAAGGTTGACATGTTTAGAGTTCCCTTGAACATTTTGGAAATGCGGGTGAAACTTTTTACATTCTCGCAAAGATTTCCAAATCCCCGACAAGATTTTTACACTTTCATATCAATATCGCTAAAACGCCAGTTGAGATTCTTAAAATCAATGTTGACATGTTTAGAGTTCCTTTGAACGTTTTGGAAATGCGGGTGAAACTTTTTACATTCTCGCAAAGATTTCCAAATCCCCGACACGATTTTTACACGTTCACGTCAAAATCTCTAAAACTCCAGTTGAGATTCTTATAACCAAGGTTGACATGTTCAGAGTCCGTTGAACATTTTGGAAATGCGGGTGAAACTTTTTACATTCTCGCAAAGTTTTCTAAATCTCCGACACGATTTTAACACTTTCTCGTCAAAATCTCTAAAACTCCAGTTGAGATTCTTATAACCAAGGTTGACATGTTTAGAGTTCCCTTGAACATTTTGGAAATGCGGGTGAAACTTTTTACATTCTCGCAAAGATTTCCAAATCCCCGACAAGATTTTTACACTTTCATATCAATATCGCTAAAACGCCAGTTGAGATTCTTAAAATCAATGTTGACATGTTTAGAGTTCCTTTGAACGTTTTGGAAATGCGGGTGAAACTTTTTACATTCTCGCAAAGATTTCCAAATCCCCGACACGATTTTTACACTTTCATATCAATATCGCTAAAACGCCAGTTGAGATTCTTAAAATCAATGTTGACATGTTTAGAGTTCCTTTGAACGTTTTGGAAATGCGGGTGAAACTTTTTACATTCTCGCAAAGATTTCCAAATCCCCGACACGATTTTTACACGTTCACGTCAAAATCTCTAAAACTCCAGTTGAGATTTTTAAAATCAGTGTTGACATGTTCAGAGTCCCTTGAACATTTTGGAAATGCGGGTGAAACTTTTTACATTCTCGCAAAGTTTTCTAAATCTCCGACACGATTTTAACACTTTCTCGTCAAAATCTCTAAAACTCCAGTTGAGATTCTTATAACCAAGGTTGACATGTTTAGAGTTCCCTTGAACATTTTGGAAATGCGGGTGAAACTTTTTACATTCTCGCAAAGATTTCCAAATCCCCGACAAGATTTTTACACTTTCACGTCAAAATCTCTAAAACTCCCGTTGAGATTCTTATAACCAAGGTTGACATGTTTAGAGTTCCCTTGAACATTTTGGAAATGCGGGTGAAACTTTTTACATTCTCGCAAAGATTTCCAAATCCCCGACAAGATTTTTACACTTTCATATCAATATCGCTAAAACGCCAGTTGAGATTCTTAAAATCAATGTTGACATGTTTAGAGTTCCTTTGAACGTTTTGGAAATGCGGGTGAAACTTTTTACATTCTCGCAAAGATTTCCAAATCCCCGACACGATTTTTACACTTTCATATCAATATCGCTAAAACGCCAGTTGAGATTCTTAAAATCAATGTTGACATGTTTAGAGTTCCTTTGAACGTTTTGGAAATGCGGGTGAAACTTTTTACATTCTCGCAAAGATTTCCAAATCCCCGACACGATTTTTACACTTTCATATAAATATCGCTAAAACGCCAGTTGAGATTCTTAAAATCAGTGTTGACATGTTCAGAGTCCCTTGAACATTTTGGAAATGCGGGTGAAACTTTTTACATTCTCGCAAAGTTTTCTAAATCTCCGACACGATTTTAACACTTTCTCGTCAAAATCTCTAAAACTCCAGTTGAGATTCTTATAACCAAGGTTGACATGTTTAGAGTTCCCTTGAACATTTTGGAAATGCGGGTGAAACTTTTTACATTCTCGCAAAGATTTCCAAATCCCCGACAAGATTTTTACACTTTCACGCCAAAATCTCTAAAACTCCCGTTGAGATTCTTATAACCAAGGTTGACATGTTTAGAGTTCCCTTGAACATTTTGGAAATGCGGGTGAAACTTTTTACATTCTCGCAAAGATTTCCAAATCCCCGACACGATTTTTACACGTTCACGTCAAAATCTCTAAAACTCCAGTTGAGATTTTTAAAATCAATGTTGACATGTTCAGAGTCCCTTGAACATTTTGGAAATGCGGGTGAAAATTTTACATTCTCGCAAAGTTTTCTAAATCTCCGACACGATTTTAACACTTTCTCGTCAAAATCTCTAAAACTCCAGTTGAGATTCTTATAACCAAGGTTGACATGTTTAGAGTTCCCTTGAACATTTTGGAAATGCGGGTGAAACTTTTTACATTCTCGCAAAGATTTCCAAATCCCCGACAAGATTTTTACACTTTCATATCAATATCGCTAAAACGCCAGTTGAGATTCTTAAAATCAGTGTTGACATGTTTAGAGTTCCTTTGAACGTTCTGGAAATGCGGGTGAAACTTTTTACATTCTCGCAAAGATTTCCAAATCCCCGACACGATTTTTACACTTTCATATCAATATCGCTAAAACGCCAGTTGAGATTCTTAAAATCAATGTTGACATGTTTAGAGTTCCTTTGAACGTTTTGGAAATGCGGGTGAAACTTTTTACATTCTCGCAAAGATTTCCAAATCCCCGACAAGATTTTTACACTTTCATATCAATATCGCTAAAACGCCAGTTGAGATTCTTAAAATCAATGTTGACATGTTTAGAGTCCCTTTGAACGTTTTGGAAATGCGGGTGAAACTTTTTACATTCTCGCAAAGTTTTCTAAATCTCCGACACGATTTTAACACTTTCTCGTCAAAATCTCTAAAACTCCAGTTGAGATTCTTATAACCAAGGTTGACATGTTTAGAGTTCCCTTGAACATTTTGGAAATGCGGGTGAAACTTTTTACATTCTCGCAAAGATTTCCAAATCCCCGACAAGATTTTTACACTTTCACGTCAAAATCTCTAAAACTCCAGTTGAGATTCTTATAACCAAGGTTGACATGTTTAGAGTTCCCTTGAACATTTTGGAAATGCGGGTGAAACTTTTTACATTCTCGCAAAGATTTCCAAATCTCCGACACGATTTTAACACTTTCATATCAATATCGCTAAAACTCCCGTTGAGATTCTTAAAATCAATGTTGACATGTTTAGAGTTCCTTTGAGCGTTTTGGAAATGCGGGTGAAACTTTTTACATTCTCGCAAAGATTTCCAAATCCCCGACACGATTTTTACACGTTCACGTCAAAATCTCTAAAACTCCAGTTGAGATTCTTATAACCAAGGTTGACATGTTCAGAGTCCGTTGAACATTTTGGAAATGCGGGTGAAACTTTTTACATTCTCGCAAAGTTTTCTAAATCTCCGACACGATTTTAACACTTTCTCGTCAAAATCTCTAAAACTCCAGTTGAGATTCTTATAACCAAGGTTGACATGTTTAGAGTTCCCTTGAACATTTTGGAAATGCGGGTGAAACTTTTTACATTCTCGCAAAGATTTCCAAATCCCCGACAAGATTTTTACACTTTCATATCAATATCGCTAAAACGCCAGTTGAGATTCTTAAAATCAATGTTGACATGTTTAGAGTTCCTTTGAACGTTTTGGAAATGCGGGTGAAACTTTTTACATTCTCGCAAAGATTTCCAAATCCCCGACACGATTTTTACACTTTCATATCAATATCGCTAAAACGCCAGTTGAGATTCTTAAAATCAATGTTGACATGTTTAGAGTTCCTTTGAACGTTTTGGAAATGCGGGTGAAACTTTTTACATTCTCGCAAAGATTTCCAAATCCCCGACACGATTTTTACACGTTCACGTCAAAATCTCTAAAACTCCAGTTGAGATTTTTAAAATCAGTGTTGACATGTTCAGAGTCCCTTGAACATTTTGGAAATGCGGGTGAAACTTTTTACATTCTCGCAAAGTTTTCTAAATCTCCGACACGATTTTAACACTTTCTCGTCAAAATCTCTAAAACTCCAGTTGAGATTCTTATAACCAAGGTTGACATGTTTAGAGTTCCCTTGAACATTTTGGAAATGCGGGTGAAACTTTTTACATTCTCGCAAAGATTTCCAAATCCCCGACAAGATTTTTACACTTTCACGTCAAAATCTCTAAAACTCCCGTTGAGATTCTTATAACCAAGGTTGACATGTTTAGAGTTCCCTTGAACATTTTGGAAATGCGGGTGAAACTTTTTACATTCTCGCAAAGATTTCCAAATCCCCGACAAGATTTTTACACTTTCATATCAATATCGCTAAAACGCCAGTTGAGATTCTTAAAATCAATGTTGACATGTTTAGAGTTCCTTTGAACGTTTTGGAAATGCGGGTGAAACTTTTTACATTCTCGCAAAGATTTCCAAATCCCCGACACGATTTTTACACTTTCATATCAATATCGCTAAAACGCCAGTTGAGATTCTTAAAATCAATGTTGACATGTTTAGAGTTCCTTTGAACGTTTTGGAAATGCGGGTGAAACTTTTTACATTCTCGCAAAGATTTCCAAATCCCCGACACGATTTTTACACTTTCATATAAATATCGCTAAAACGCCAGTTGAGATTCTTAAAATCAGTGTTGACATGTTCAGAGTCCCTTGAACATTTTGGAAATGCGGGTGAAACTTTTTACATTCTCGCAAAGTTTTCTAAATCTCCGACACGATTTTAACACTTTCTCGTCAAAATCTCTAAAACTCCAGTTGAGATTCTTATAAACCAAGGTTGACATGTTTAGAGTTCCCTTGAACATTTTGGAAATGCGGGTGAAACTTTTTACATTCTCGCAAAGATTTCCAAATCCCCGACAAGATTTTTACACTTTCACGCCAAAATCTCTAAAACTCCCGTTGAGATTCTTATAACCAAGGTTGACATGTTTAGAGTTCCCTTGAACATTTTGGAAATGCGGGTGAAACTTTTTACATTCTCGCAAAGATTTCCAAATCCCCGACACGATTTTTACACGTTCACGTCAAAATCTCTAAAACTCCAGTTGAGATTTTTAAAATCAATGTTGACATGTTCAGAGTCCCTTGAACATTTTGGAAATGCGGGTGAAAATTTTACATTCTCGCAAAGTTTTCTAAATCTCCGACACGATTTTAACACTTTCTCGTCAAAATCTCTAAAACTCCAGTTGAGATTCTTATAACCAAGGTTGACATGTTTAGAGTTCCCTTGAACATTTTGGAAATGCGGGTGAAACTTTTTACATTCTCGCAAAGATTTCCAAATCCCCGACAAGATTTTTACACTTTCATATCAATATCGCTAAAACGCCAGTTGAGATTCTTAAAATCAGTGTTGACATGTTTAGAGTTCCTTTGAACGTTCTGGAAATGCGGGTGAAACTTTTTACATTCTCGCAAAGATTTCCAAATCCCCGACAAGATTTTTACACTTTCATATCAATATCGCTAAAACGCCAGTTGAGATTCTTAAAATCAATGTTGACATGTTTAGAGTTCCTTTGAACGTTTTGGAAATGCGGGTGAAACTTTTTACATTCTCGCAAAGATTTCCAAATCCCCGACACGATTTTTACACTTTCATATCAATATCGCTAAAACGCCAGTTGAGATTCTTAAAATCAATGTTGACATGTTTAGAGTCCCTTTGAACGTTTTGGAAATGCGGGTGAAACTTTTTACATTCTCGCAAAGTTTTCTAAATCTCCGACACGATTTTAACACTTTCTCGTCAAAATCTCTAAAACTCCAGTTGAGATTCTTATAACCAAGGTTGACATGTTTAGAGTTCCCTTGAACATTTTGGAAATGCGGGTGAAACTTTTTACATTCTCGCAAAGATTTCCAAATCCCCGACAAGATTTTTACACTTTCACGTCAAAATCTCTAAAACTCCAGTTGAGATTCTTATAACCAAGGTTGACATGTTTAGAGTTCCCTTGAACATTTTGGAAATGCGGGTGAAACTTTTTACATTCTCGCAAAGATTTCCAAATCTCCGACACGATTTTAACACTTTCATATCAATATCGCTAAAACTCCCGTTGAGATTCTTAAAATCAATGTTGACATGTTTAGAGTTCCTTTGAGCGTTTTGGAAATGCGGGTGAAACTTTTTACATTCTCGCAAAGATTTCCAAATCCCCGACAAGATTTTTACACTTTCATATCAATATCGCTAAAACGCCAGTTGAGATTCTTAAAATCAATGTTGACATGTTTAGAGTTCCTTTGAACGTTTTGGAAATGCGGGTGAAACTTTTTACATTCTCGCAAAGATTTCCAAATCCCCGACACGATTTTTACACTTTCATATCAATATCGCTAAAACGCCAGTTGAGATTCTTAAAATCAATGTTGACATGTTTAGAGTTCCTTTGAACGTTTTGGAAATGCGGGTGAAACTTTTTACATTCTCGCAAAGATTTCCAAATCCCCGACACGATTTTTAGAAGTTCACGTCAAAATCTCTAAAACTCCAGTTGAGATTCTTATAACCAAGGTTGACATGTTCAGAGTCCCTTGAACATTTTGGAAATGCGGGTGAAACTTTTTACATTCTCGCAAAGTTTTCTAAATCTCCGACACGATTTTAACACTTTCTCGTCAAAATCTCTAAAACTCCAGTTGAGATTCTTATAACCAAGGTTGACATGTTTAGAGTTCCCTTGAACATTTTGGAAATGCGGGTGAAACTTTTTACATTCTCGCAAAGATTTCCAAATCCCCGACAAGATTTTTACACTTTCATATCAATATCGCTAAAAAGCCAGTTGAGATTCTTAAAATCAATGTTGACATGTTTAGAGTTCCTTTGAACGTTTTGGAAATGCGGGTGAAACTTTTTACATTCTCGCAAAGATTTCCAAATCCCCGACACGATTTTTACACTTTCATATCAATATCGCTAAAACGCCAGTTGAGATTCTTAAAATCAATGTTGACATGTTTAGAGTTCCTTTGAACGTTTTGGAAATGCGGGTGAAACTTTTTACATTCTCGCAAAGATTTCCAAATCCCCGACACGATTTTTACACTTTCATATCAATATCGCTAAAACGCCAGTTGAGATTCTTAAAATCAATGTTGACATGTTTAGAGTTCCTTTGAACGTTTTGGAAATGCGGGTGAAACTTTTTACATTCTCGCAAAGATTTCCAAATCCCCGACACGATTTTTACACGTTCACGTCAAAATCTCTAAAACTCCAGTTGAGATTCTTATAACCAAGGTTGACATGTTCAGAGTCCCTTGAACATTTTGGAAATGCGGGTGAAACTTTTTACATTCTCGCAAAGTTTTCTAAATCTCCGACACGATTTTAACACTTTCTCGTCAAAATCTCTAAAACGCCAGTTGAGATTCTTAAAATCAATGTTGACATGTTTAGAGTTCCCTTGAACATTTTGGAAATGCGGGTGAAACTTTTTACATTCTCGCAAAGATTTCCAAATCCCCGACAAGATTTTTACACTTTCACGTCAAAATCTCTAAAACTCCCGTTGAGATTCTTATAACCAAGGTTGACATGTTTAGAGTTCCCTTGAACATTTTGGAAATGCGGGTGAAACTTTTTACATTCTCGCAAAGATTTCCAAATCCCCGACACGATTTTTACACTTTCATATCAATATCGCTAAAACGCCAGTTGAGATTCTTAAAATCAATGTTGACATGTTTAGAGTTCCTTTGAACGTTTTGGAAATGCGGGTGAAACTTTTTACATTCTCGCAAAGATTTCCAAATCCCCGACACGATTTTTACACTTTCATATCAATATCGCTAAAACGCCAGTTGAGATTTTTAAAATCAGTGTTGACATGTTCAGAGTCCCTTGAACATTTTGGAAATGCGGGTGAAACTTTTTACATTCTCGCAAAGATTTCCAAATCCCCGACACGATTTTTACACGTTCACGTCAAAATCTCTAAAACTCCAGTTGAGATTCTTATAACCAAGGTTGACATGTTCAGAGTTCCCTTGAACATTTTGGAAATGCGGGTGAAACTTTTTACATTCTCGCAAAGATTTCCAAATCCCCGACAAGATTTTTACACTTTCACGTCAAAATCTCTAAAACTGCCGCTGAGATTCTTATAACCAAGGTTGACATATTTAGAGTTCCCTTGAACATTTTGGAAATGCGGGTGAAACTTTTTACATTCTCGCAAAGATTTCCAAATCCCCGACACGATTTTTACACTTTCATATCAATATCGCTAAAACGCCAGTTGAGATTCTTAAAATCAATGTTGACATGTTTAGAGTTCCTTTGAACGTTTTGGAAATGCGGGTGAAACTTTTTACATTCTCGCAAAGATTTCCAAATCCCCGACACGATTTTTACACTTTCATATCAATATCGCTAAAACGCCAGTTGAGATTCTTAAAATCAATGTTGACATGTTTAGAGTTCCTTTGAACGTTTTGGAAATGCGGGTGAAACTTTTTACATTCTCGCAAAGATTTCCAAATCCCCGACACGATTTTTACACGTTCACGTCAAAATCTCTAAAACTCCAGTTGAGATTCTTATAACCAAGGTTGACATGTTCAGAGTCCGTTGAACATTTTGGAAATGCGGGTGAAACTTTTTACATTCTCGCAAAGTTTTCTAAATCTCCGACACGATTTTAACACTTTCTCGTCAAAATCTCTAAAACTCCAGTTGAGATTCTTATAACCAAGGTTGACATGTTTAGAGTTCCCTTGAACATTTTGGAAATGCGGGTGAAACTTTTTACATTCTCGCAAAGATTTCCAAATCCCCGACAAGATTTTTACACTTTCATATCAATATCGCTAAAACGCCAGTTGAGATTGTTAAAATCAATGTTGACATGTTTAGAGTTCCTTTGAACGTTTTGGAAATGCGGGTGAAACTTTTTACATTCTCGCAAAGATTTCCAAATCCCCGACACGATTTTTACACTTTCATATCAATATCGCTAAAACGCCAGTTGAGATTCTTAAAATCAATGTTGACATGTTTAGAGTTCCTTTGAACGTTTTGGAAATGCGGGTGAAACTTTTTACATTCTCGCAAAGATTTCCAAATCCCCGACACGATTTTTACACTTTCATATCAATATCGCTAAAACGCCAGTTGAGATTCTTAAAATCAATGTTGACATGTTTAGAGTTCCTTTGAACGTTTTGGAAATGCGGGTGAAACTTTTTACATTCTCGCAAAGATTTCCAAATCCCCGACACGATTTTTACACGTTCACGTCAAAATCTCTAAAACTCCAGTTGAGATTTTTAAAATCAGTGTTGACATGTTCAGAGTCCCTTGAACATTTTGGAAATGCGGGTGAAACTTTTTACATTCTCGCAAAGTTTTCTAAATCTCCGACACGATTTTAACACTTTCTCGTCAAAATCTCTAAAACTCCAGTTGAGATTCTTATAACCAAGGTTGACATGTTTAGAGTTCCCTTGAACATTTTGGAAATGCGGGTGAAACTTTTTACATTCTCGCAAAGATTTCCAAATCCCCGACAAGATTTTTACACTTTCACGTCAAAATCTCTAAAACTCCCGTTGAGATTCTTATAACCAAGGTTGACATGTTTAGAGTTCCCTTGAACATTTTGGAAATGCGGGTGAAACTTTTTACATTCTCGCAAAGATTTCCAAATCCCCGACACGATTTTTACACGTTCACGTCAAAATCTCTAAAACTCCAGTTGAGATTCTTATAACCAAGGTTGACATGTTCAGAGTCCGTTGAACATTTTGGAAATGCGGGTGAAACTTTTTACATTCTCGCAAAGTTTTCTAAATCTCCGACACGATTTTAACACTTTCTCGTCAAAATCTCTAAAACTCCAGTTGAGATTCTTATAACCAAGGTTGACATGTTTAGAGTTCCCTTGAACATTTTGGAAATGCGGGTGAAACTTTTTACATTCTCGCAAAGATTTCCAAATCCCCGACAAGATTTTTACACTTTCATATCAATATCGCTAAAACGCCAGTTGAGATTCTTAAAATCAATGTTGACATGTTTAGAGTTCCTTTGAACGTTTTGGAAATGCGGGTGAAACTTTTTACATTCTCGCAAAGATTTCCAAATCCCCGACACGATTTTTACACTTTCATATCAATATCGCTAAAACGCCAGTTGAGATTCTTAAAATCAATGTTGACATGTTTAGAGTTCCTTTGAACGTTTTGGAAATGCGGGTGAAACTTTTTACATTCTCGCAAAGATTTCCAAATCCCCGACACGATTTTTACACTTTCATATAAATATCGCTAAAACGCCAGTTGAGATTCTTAAAATCAGTGTTGACATGTTCAGAGTCCCTTGAACATTTTGGAAATGCGGGTGAAACTTTTTACATTCTCGCAAAGTTTTCTAAATCTCCGACACGATTTTAACACTTTCTCGTCAAAATCTCTAAAACTCCAGTTGAGATTCTTATAACCAAGGTTGACATGTTTAGAGTTCCCTTGAACATTTTGGAAATGCGGGTGAAACTTTTTACATTCTCGCAAAGATTTCCAAATCTCCGACACGATTTTAACACTTTCATATCAATATCGCTAAAACTCCCGTTGAGATTCTTAAAATCAATGTTGACATGTTTAGAGTTCCTTTGAGCGTTTTGGAAATGCGGGTGAAACTTTTTACATTCTCGCAAAGATTTCCAAATCCCCGACAAGATTTTTACACTTTCATATCAATATCGCTAAAACGCCAGTTGAGATTCTTAAAATCAATGTTGACATGTTTAGAGTTCCTTTGAACGTTTTGGAAATGCGGGTGAAACTTTTTACATTCTCGCAAAGATTTCCAAATCCCCGACACGATTTTTACACTTTCATATCAATATCGCTAAAACGCCAGTTGAGATTCTTAAAATCAATGTTGACATGTTTAGAGTTCCTTTGAACGTTTTGGAAATGCGGGTGAAACTTTTTACATTCTCGCAAAGATTTCCAAATCCCCGACACGATTTTTACACGTTCACGTCAAAATCTCTAAAACTCCAGTTGAGATTTTTAAAATCAGTGTTGACATGTTCAGAGTCCCTTGAACATTTTGGAAATGCGGGTGAAACTTTTTACATTCTCGCAAAGTTTTCTAAATCTCCGACACGATTTTAACACTTTCTCGTCAAAATCTCTAAAACTCCAGTTGAGATTCTTATAACCAAGGTTGACATGTTTAGAGTTCCCTTGAACATTTTGGAAATGCGGGTGAAACTTTTTACATTCTCGCAAAGATTTCCAAATCCCCGACAAGATTTTTACACTTTCATATCAATATCGCTAAAACGCCAGTTGAGATTCTTAAAATCAATGTTGACATGTTTAGAGTTCCTTTGAACGTTTTGGAAATGCGGGTGAAACTTTTTGCATTCTCGCAAAGATTTCCAAATCCCCGACACGATTTTTACACTTTCATATCAATATCGCTAAAACGCCAGTTGAGATTCTTAAAATCAATGTTGACATGTTTAGAGTTCCTTTGAACCTTTTGGAAATGCGGGTGAAACTTTTTACATTCTCGCAAAGATTTCCAAATCCCCGACACGATTTTTACACGTTCACGTCAAAATCTCTAAAACTCCAGTTGAGATTTTTAAAATCAGTGTTGACATGTTCAGAGTCCCTTGAACATTTTGGAAATGCGGGTGAAACTTTTTACATTCTCGCAAAGTTTTCTAAATCTCCGACACGATTTTAACACTTTCTCGTCAAAATCTCTAAAACTCCAGTTGAGATTCTTATAACCAAGGTTGACATGTTTAGAGTTCCCTTGAACATTTTGGAAATGCGGGTGAAACTTTTTACATTCTCGCAAAGATTTCCAAATCCCCGACAAGATTTTTACACTTTCACGTCAAAATCGCTAAAAAGCCAGTTGAGATTCTTAAAATCAATGTTGACATGTTTAGAGTTCCTTTGAACGTTCTGGAAATGCGGGTGAAACTTTTTGCATTCTCGCAAAGATTTCCAAATCCCCGACACGATTTTTACACTTTCATATCAATATCGCTAAAACGCCAGTTGAGATTCTTAAAATCAATGTTGACATGTTTAGAGTTCCTTTGAACCTTTTGGAAATGCGGGTGAAACTTTTTACATTCTCGCAAAGATTTCCAAATCCCCGACACGATTTTTACACGTTCACGTCAAAATCTCTAAAACTCCAGTTGAGATTTTTAAAATCAGTGTTGACATGTTCAGAGTCCCTTGAACATTTTGGAAATGCGGGTGAAACTTTTTACATTCTCGCAAAGTTTTCTAAATCTCCGACACGATTTTAACACTTTCTCGTCAAAATCTCTAAAACTCCCGTTGAGATTCTTATAACCAAGGTTGACATGTTTAGAGTTCCCTTGAACATTTTGGAAATGCGGGTGAAACTTTTTACATTCTCGCAAAGATTTCCAAATCCCCGACAAGATTTTTACACTTTCACGTCAAAATCGCTAAAAAGCCAGTTGAGATTCTTAAAATCAATGTTGACATGTTTAGAGTTCCTTTGAACGTTTTGGAAATGCGGGTGAAACTTTTTACATTCTCGCAAAGATTTCCAAATCCCCGACACGATTTTTACACTTTCATATCAATATCGCTAAAACGCCAGTTGAGATTCTTAAAATCAATGTTGACATGTTTAGAGTTCCTTTGAACGTTTTGGAAATGCGGGTGAAACTTTTTACATTCTCGCAAAGATTTCCAAATCCCCGACACGATTTTTACACTTTCATATCAATATCGCTAAAACGCCAGTTGAGATTCTTAAAATCAATGTTGACATGTTTAGAGTTCCTTTGAACGTTTTGGAAATGCGGGTGAAACTTTTTACATTCTCGCAAAGATTTCCAAATCCCCGACACGATTTTTACACGTTCACGTCAAAATCTCTAAAACTCCAGTTGAGATTTTTAAAATCAGTGTTGACATGTTCAGAGTCCCTTGAACATTTTGGAAATGCGGGTGAAACTTTTTACATTCTCGCAAAGATTTCCAAATCCCCGACACGATTTTTACACTTTCATATAAATATCGCTAAAACGCCAGTTGAGATTCTTAAAATCAGTGTTGACATGTTCAGAGTCCCTTGAACATTTTGGAAATGCGGGTGAAACTTTTTACATTCTCGCAAAGTTTTCTAAATCTCCGACACGATTTTAACACTTTCTCGTCAAAATCTCTAAAACTCCAGTTGAGATTCTTATAACCAAGGTTGACATGTTTAGAGTTCCCTTGAACATTTTGGAAATGCGGGTGAAACTTTTTACATTCTCGCAAAGATTTCCAAATCTCCGACACGATTTTAACACTTTCATATCAATATCGCTAAAACTCCCGTTGAGATTCTTAAAATCAATGTTGACATGTTTAGAGTTCCTTTGAGCGTTTTGGAAATGCGGGTGAAACTTTTTACATTCTCGCAAAGATTTCCAAATCCCCGACAAGATTTTTACACTTTCATATCAATATCGCTAAAACGCCAGTTGAGATTCTTAAAATCAATGTTGACATGTTTAGAGTTCCTTTGAACGTTTTGGAAATGCGGGTGAAACTTTTTACATTCTCGCAAAGATTTCCAAATCCCCGACACGATTTTTACACTTTCATATCAATATCGCTAAAACGCCAGTTGAGATTCTTAAAATCAATGTTGACATGTTTAGAGTTCCTTTGAACGTTTTGGAAATGCGGGTGAAACTTTTTACATTCTCGCAAAGATTTCCAAATCCCCGACACGATTTTTACACGTTCACGTCAAAATCTCTAAAACTCCAGTTGAGATTTTTAAAATCAGTGTTGACATGTTCAGAGTCCCTTGAACATTTTGGAAATGCGGGTGAAACTTTTTACATTCTCGCAAAGCTTTCTAAATCTCCGACACGATTTTAACACTTTCTCGTCAAAATCTCTAAAACTCCAGTTGAGATTCTTATAACCAAGGTTGACATGTTTAGAGTTCCCTTGAACATTTTGGAAATGCGGGTGAAACTTTTTACATTCTCGCAAAGATTTCCAAATCCCCGACAAGATTTTTACACTTTCATATCAATATCGCTAAAACGCCAGTTGAGATTCTTAAAATCAATGTTGACATGTTTAGAGTTCCTTTGAACGTTTTGGAAATGCGGGTGAAACTTTTTACATTCTCGCAAAGATTTCCAAATCCCCGACACGATTTTTACACTTTCATATCAATATCGCTAAAACGCCAGTTGAGATTCTTAAAATCAATGTTGACATGTTTAGAGTTCCTTTGAACGTTTTGGAAATGCGGGTGAAACTTTTTACATTCTCGCAAAGATTTCCAAATCCCCGACACGATTTTTACACTTTCATATCAATATCGCTAAAACGCCAGTTGAGATTCTTAAAATCAATGTTGACATGTTTAGAGTTCCTTTGAACGTTTTGGAAATGCGGGTGAAACTTTTTACATTCTCGCAAAGATTTCCAAATCCCCGACACGATTTTTACACGTTCACGTCAAAATCTCTAAAACTCCAGTTGAGATTTTTAAAATCAGTGTTGACATGTTCAGAGTCCCTTGAACATTTTGGAAATGCGGGTGAAACTTTTTACATTCTCGCAAAGTTTTCTAAATCTCCGACACGATTTTAACACTTTCTCGTCAAAATCTCTAAAACTCTAGTTGAGATTCTTATAACCAAGGTTGACATGTTTAGAGTTCCCTTGAACATTTTGGAAATGCGGGTGAAACTTTTTACATTCTCGCAAAGATTTCCAAATCCCCGACACGATTTTTACACTTTCATATCAATATCGCTAAAACGCCAGTTGAGATTCTTAAAATCAATGTTGACATGTTTAGAGTTCCTTTGAACGTTTTGGAAATGCGGGTGAAACTTTTTACATTCTCGCAAAGATTTCCAAATCCCCGACACGATTTTTACACTTTCATATCAATATCGCTAAAACGCCAGTTGAGATTCTTAAAATCAATGTTGACATGTTTAGAGTTCCTTTGAACGTTTTGGAAATGCGGGTGAAACTTTTTACATTCTCGCAAAGATTTCCAAATCCCCGACACGATTTTTACACGTTCACGTCAAAATCTCTAAAACTCCAGTTGAGATTTTTAAAATCAGTGTTGACATGTTCAGAGTCCCTTGAACATTTTGGAAATGCGGGTGAAACTTTTTACATTCTCGCAAAGTTTTCTAAATCTCCGACACGATTTTAACACTTTCTCGTCAAAATCTCTAAAACTCCAGTTGAGATTCTTATAACCAAGGTTGACATGTTTAGAGTTCCCTTGAACATTTTGGAAATGCGGGTGAAACTTTTTACATTCTCGCAAAGATTTCCAAATCCCCGACACGATTTTTACACTTTCATATCAATATCGCTAAAACGCCAGTTGAGATTCTTAAAATCAATGTTGACATGTTTCGAGTTCCTTTGAACGTTTTGGAAATGCGGGTGAAACTTTTTACATTCTCGCAAAGATTTCCAAATCCCCGACACGATTTTTACACTTTCATATAAATATCGCTAAAACGCCAGTTGAGATTCTTAAAATCAGTGTTGACATGTTCAGAGTCCCTTGAACATTTTGGAAATGCGGGTGAAACTTTTTACATTCTCGCAAAGTTTTCTAAATCTCCGACACGATTTTAACACTTTCTCGTCAAAATCTCTAAAACTCCAGTTGAGATTCTTATAACCAAGGTTGACATGTTTAGAGTTCCCTTGAACATTTTGGAAATGCGGGTGAAACTTTTTACATTCTCGCAAAGATTTCCAAATCCCCGACAAGATTTTTACACTTTCACGCCAAAATCTCTAAAACTCCCGTTGAGATTCTTATAACCAAGGTTGACATGTTTAGAGTTCCCTTGAACATTTTGGAAATGCGGGTGAAACTTTTTACATTCTCGCAAAGATTTCCAAATCCCCGACACGATTTTTACACGTTCACGTCAAAATCTCTAAAACTCCAGTTGAGATTTTTAAAATCAATGTTGACATGTTCAGAGTCCCTTGAACATTTTGGAAATGCGGGTGAAAATTTTACATTCTCGCAAAGTTTTCTAAATCTCCGACACGATTTTAACACTTTCTCGTCAAAATCTCTAAAACTCCAGTTGAGATTCTTATAACCAAGGTTGACATGTTTAGAGTTCCCTTGAACATTTTGGAAATGCGGGTGAAACTTTTTACATTCTCGCAAAGATTTCCAAATCCCCGACAAGATTTTTACACTTTCATATCAATATCGCTAAAACGCCAGTTGAGATTCTTAAAATCAATGTTGACATGTTTAGAGTTCCTTTGAACGTTCTGGAAATGCGGGTGAAACTTTTTACATTCTCGCAAAGATTTCCAAATCCCCGACACGATTTTTACACTTTCATATCAATATCGCTAAAACGCCAGTTGAGATTCTTAAAATCAATGTTGACATGTTTAGAGTTCCTTTGAACGTTTTGGAAATGCGGGTGAAACTTTTTACATTCTCGCAAAGATTTCCAAATCCCCGACACGATTTTTACACTTTCATATCAATATCGCTAAAACGCCAGTTGAGATTCTTAAAATCAATGTTGACATGTTTAGAGTCCCTTTGAACGTTTTGGAAATGCGGGTGAAACTTTTTACATTCTCGCAAAGTTTTCTAAATCTCCGACACGATTTTAACACTTTCTCGTCAAAATCTCTAAAACTCCAGTTGAGATTCTTATAACCAAGGTTGACATGTTTAGAGTTCCCTTGAACATTTTGGAAATGCGGGTGAAACTTTTTACATTCTCGCAAAGATTTCCAAATCCCCGACAAGATTTTTACACTTTCACGTCAAAATCTCTAAAACTCCCGTTGAGATTCTTATAACCAAGGTTGACATGTTTAGAGTTCCCTTGAACATTTTGGAAATGCGGGTGAAACTTTTTACATTCTCGCAAAGATTTCCAAATCCCCGACACGATTTTTACACTTTCATATCAATATCGCTAAAACGCCAGTTGAGATTCTTAAAATCAATGTTGACATGTTTAGAGTTCCTTTGAACGTTTTGGAAATGCGGGTGAAACTTTTTACATTCTCGCAAAGATTTCCAAATCCCCGACAAGATTTTTACACTTTCATATCAATATCGCTAAAACGCCAGTTGAGATTCTTAAAATCAATGTTGACATGTTTAGAGTTCCTTTGAACGTTTTGGAAATGCGGGTGAAACTTTTTACATTCTCGCAAAGATTTCCAAATCCCCGACACGATTTTTACACTTTCATATCAATATCGCTAAAACGCCAGTTGAGATTCTTAAAATCAATGTTGACATGTTTAGAGTTCCTTTGAACGTTTTGGAAATGCGGGTGAAACTTTTTACATTCTCGCAAAGATTTCCAAATCCCCGACACGATTTTTAGAAGTTCACGTCAAAATCTCTAAAACTCCAGTTGAGATTCTTATAACCAAGGTTGACATGTTCAGAGTCCCTTGAACATTTTGGAAATGCGGGTGAAACTTTTTACATTCTCGCAAAGTTTTCTAAATCTCCGACACGATTTTAACACTTTCTCGTCAAAATCTCTAAAACTCCAGTTGAGATTCTTATAACCAAGGTTGACATGTTTAGAGTTCCCTTGAACATTTTGGAAATGCGGGTGAAACTTTTTACATTCTCGCAAAGATTTCCAAATCCCCGACAAGATTTTTACACTTTCATATCAATATCGCTAAAAAGCCAGTTGAGATTCTTAAAATCAATGTTGACATGTTTAGAGTTCCTTTGAACGTTTTGGAAATGCGGGTGAAACTTTTTACATTCTCGCAAAGATTTCCAAATCCCCGACACGATTTTTACACTTTCATATCAATATCGCTAAAACGCCAGTTGAGATTCTTAAAATCAATGTTGACATGTTTAGAGTTCCTTTGAACGTTTTGGAAATGCGGGTGAAACTTTTTACATTCTCGCAAAGATTTCCAAATCCCCGACACGATTTTTACACTTTCATATCAATATCGCTAAAACGCCAGTTGAGATTCTTAAAATCAATGTTGACATGTTTAGAGTTCCTTTGAACGTTTTGGAAATGCGGGTGAAACTTTTTACATTCTCGCAAAGATTTCCAAATCCCCGACACGATTTTTACACGTTCACGTCAAAATCTCTAAAACTCCAGTTGAGATTTTTAAAATCAGTGTTGACATGTTCAGAGTCCCTTGAACATTTTGGAAATGCGGGTGAAACTTTTTACATTCTCGCAAAGTTTTCTAAATCTCCGACACGATTTTAACACTTTCTCGTCAAAATCTCTAAAACTCCAGTTGAGATTCTTATAACCAAGGTTGACATGTTTAGAGTTCCCTTGAACATTTTGGAAATGCGGGTGAAACTTTTTACATTCTCGCAAAGATTTCCAAATCCCCGACAAGATTTTTACACTTTCACGTCAAAATCTCTAAAACTCCCGTTGAGATTCTTATAACCAAGGTTGACATGTTTAGAGTTCCCTTGAACATTTTGGAAATGCGGGTGAAACTTTTTACATTCTCGCAAAGATTTCCAAATCCCCGACACGATTTTTACACTTTCATATCAATATCGCTAAAACGCCAGTTGAGATTCTTAAAATCAATGTTGACATGTTTAGAGTTCCTTTGAACGTTTTGGAAATGCGGGTGAAACTTTTTACATTCTCGCAAAGATTTCCAAATCCCCGACACGATTTTTACACTTTCATATCAATATCGCTAAAACGCCAGTTGAGATTTTTAAAATCAGTGTTGACATGTTCAGAGTCCCTTGAACATTTTGGAAATGCGGGTGAAACTTTTTACATTCTCGCAAAGATTTCCAAATCCCCGACACGATTTTTACACGTTCACGTCAAAATCTCTAAAACTCCAGTTGAGATTCTTATAACCAACGTTGACATGTTTAGAGTTCCCTTGAACATTTTGGAAATGCGGGTGAAACTTTTTACATTCTCGCAAAGATTTCCAAATCCCCGACACGATTTTTACACTTTCACGTCAAAATCTCTAAAACTGCCGCTGAGATTCTTATAACCAAGGTTGACATATTTAGAGTTCCCTTGAACATTTTGGAAATGCGGGTGAAACTTTTTACATTCTCGCAAAGATTTCCAAATCCCCGACACGATTTTTACACTTTCATATCAATATCGCTAAAACGCCAGTTGAGATTCTTAAAATCAATGTTGACATGTTTAGAGTTCCTTTGAACGTTTTGGAAATGCGGGTGAAACTTTTTACATTCTCGCAAAGATTTCCAAATCCCCGACACGATTTTTACACTTTCATATCAATATCGCTAAAACGCCAGTTGAGATTCTTAAAATCAATGTTGACATGTTTAGAGTTCCTTTGAACGTTTTGGAAATGCGGGTGAAACTTTTTACATTCTCGCAAAGATTTCCAAATCCCCGACACGATTTTTACACGTTCACGTCAAAATCTCTAAAACTCCAGTTGAGATTCTTATAACCAAGGTTGACATGTTCAGAGTCCGTTGAACATTTTGGAAATGCGGGTGAAACTTTTTACATTCTCGCAAAGTTTTCTAAATCTCCGACACGATTTTAACACTTTCTCGTCAAAATCTCTAAAACTCCAGTTGAGATTCTTATAACCAAGGTTGACATGTTCAGAGTCCGTTGAACATTTTGGAAATGCGGGTGAAACTTTTTACATTCTCGCAAAGTTTTCTAAATCTCCGACACGATTTTAACACTTTCTCGTCAAAATCTCTAAAACTCCAGTTGAGATTCTTATAACCAAGGTTGACATGTTTAGAGTTCCCTTGAACATTTTGGAAATGCGGGTGAAACTTTTTACATTCTCGCAAAGATTTCCAAATCCCCGACAAGATTTTTACACTTTCATATCAATATCGCTAAAACGCCAGTTGAGATTGTTAAAATCAATGTTGACATGTTTAGAGTTCCTTTGAACGTTTTGGAAATGCGGGTGAAACTTTTTACATTCTCGCAAAGATTTCCAAATCCCCGACACGATTTTTACACTTTCATATCAATATCGCTAAAACGCCAGTTGAGATTCTTAAAATCAATGTTGACATGTTTAGAGTTCCTTTGAACGTTTTGGAAATGCGGGTGAAACTTTTTACATTCTCGCAAAGATTTCCAAATCCCCGACACGATTTTTACACGTTCACGTCAAAATCTCTAAAACTCCAGTTGAGATTTTTAAAATCAGTGTTGACATGTTCAGAGTCCCTTGAACATTTTGGAAATGCGGGTGAAACTTTTTACATTCTCGCAAAGTTTTCTAAATCTCCGACACGATTTTAACACTTTCTCGTCAAAATCTCTAAAACTCCAGTTGAGATTCTTATAACCAAGGTTGACATGTTTAGAGTTCCCTTGAACATTTTGGAAATGCGGGTGAAACTTTTTACATTCTCGCAAAGATTTCCAAATCCCCGACAAGATTTTTACACTTTCACGTCAAAATCTCTAAAACTCCCGTTGAGATTCTTATAACCAAGGTTGACATGTTTAGAGTTCCCTTGAACATTTTGGAAATGCGGGTGAAACTTTTTACATTCTCGCAAAGATTTCCAAATCCCCGACACGATTTTTACACTTTCATATCAATATCGCTAAAACGCCAGTTGAGATTCTTAAAATCAATGTTGACATGTTTAGAGTTCCTTTGAACGTTTTGGAAATGCGGGTGAAACTTTTTACATTCTCGCAAAGATTTCCAAATCCCCGACACGATTTTTACACTTTCATATCAATATCGCTAAAACGCCAGTTGAGATTCTTAAAATCAATGTTGACATGTTTAGAGTTCCTTTGAACGTTTTGGAAATGCGGGTGAAACTTTTTACATTCTCGCAAAGATTTCCAAATCCCCGACACGATTTTTACACTTTCATATAAATATCGCTAAAACGCCAGTTGAGATTCTTAAAATCAGTGTTGACATGTTCAGAGTCCCTTGAACATTTTGGAAATGCGGGTGAAACTTTTTACATTCTCGCAAAGTTTTCTAAATCTCCGACACGATTTTAACACCTTCTCGTCAAAATCTCTAAAACTCCAGTTGAGATTCTTATAACCAAGGTTGACATGTTTAGAGTTCCCTTGAACATTTTGGAAATGCGGGTGAAACTTTTTACATTCTCGCAAAGATTTCCAAATCCCCGACACGATTTTTACACGTTCACGTCAAAATCTCTAAAACTCCAGTTGAGATTCTTATAACCAAGGTTGACATGTTCAGAGTCCGTTGAACATTTTGGAAATGCGGGTGAAACTTTTTACATTCTCGCAAAGTTTTCTAAATCTCCGACACGATTTTAACACTTTCTCGTCAAAATCTCTAAAACTCCAGTTGAGATTCTTATAACCAAGGTTGACATGTTTAGAGTTCCCTTGAACATTTTGGAAATGCGGGTGAAACTTTTTACATTCTCGCAAAGATTTCCAAATCCCCGACAAGATTTTTACACTTTCATATCAATATCGCTAAAACGCCAGTTGAGATTCTTAAAATCAATGTTGACATGTTTAGAGTTCCTTTGAACGTTTTGGAAATGCGGGTGAAACTTTTTACATTCTCGCAAAGATTTCCAAATCCCCGACACGATTTTTACACTTTCATATCAATATCGCTAAAACGCCAGTTGAGATTCTTAAAATCAATGTTGACATGTTTAGAGTTCCTTTGAACGTTTTGGAAATGCGGGTGAAACTTTTTACATTCTCGCAAAGATTTCCAAATCCCCGACACGATTTTTACACTTTCATATAAATATCGCTAAAACGCCAGTTGAGATTCTTAAAATCAGTGTTGACATGTTCAGAGTCCCTTGAACATTTTGGAAATGCGGGTGAAACTTTTTACATTCTCGCAAAGTTTTCTAAATCTCCGACACGATTTTAACACTTTCTCGTCAAAATCTCTAAAACTCCAGTTGAGATTCTTATAACCAAGGTTGACATGTTTAGAGTTCCCTTGAACATTTTGGAAATGCGGGTGAAACTTTTTACATTCTCGCAAAGATTTCCAAATCTCCGACACGATTTTAACACTTTCATATCAATATCGCTAAAACTCCCGTTGAGATTCTTAAAATCAATGTTGACATGTTTAGAGTTCCTTTGAGCGTTTTGGAAATGCGGGTGAAACTTTTTACATTCTCGCAAAGATTTCCAAATCCCCGACAAGATTTTTACACTTTCATATCAATATCGCTAAAACGCCAGTTGAGATTCTTAAAATCAATGTTGACATGTTTAGAGTTCCTTTGAACGTTTTGGAAATGCGGGTGAAACTTTTTACATTCTCGCAAAGATTTCCAAATCCCCGACACGATTTTTACACTTTCATATCAATATCGCTAAAACGCCAGTTGAGATTCTTAAAATCAATGTTGACATGTTTAGAGTTCCTTTGAACGTTTTGGAAATGCGGGTGAAACTTTTTACATTCTCGCAAAGATTTCCAAATCCCCGACACGATTTTTACACGTTCACGTCAAAATCTCTAAAACTCCAGTTGAGATTTTTAAAATCAGTGTTGACATGTTCAGAGTCCCTTGAACATTTTGGAAATGCGGGTGAAACTTTTTACATTCTCGCAAAGTTTTCTAAATCTCCGACACGATTTTAACACTTTCTCGTCAAAATCTCTAAAACTCCAGTTGAGATTCTTATAACCAAGGTTGACATGTTTAGAGTTCCCTTGAACATTTTGGAAATGCGGGTGAAACTTTTTACATTCTCGCAAAGATTTCCAAATCCCCGACAAGATTTTTACACTTTCATATCAATATCGCTAAAACGCCAGTTGAGATTCTTAAAATCAATGTTGACATGTTTAGAGTTCCTTTGAACGTTTTGGAAATGCGGGTGAAACTTCACAGTATCACAGTATCACAGTATCACAGTATGTTTGGGATTGGAAGGGACCTCAAAAGATCATCTAGTCCAATCCCCCTGCTGGAGCAGGAACACCTAGGTGAGGTCGCACAGGAACATGTCCAGGCGGGTTTTGAATGTCTCCAGAGAAGGAGACTCCACAACTTCCCTGGGCAGCCTGTTCCAGTGCTCTGTCACCCTCACTGAGAAGAAGTTTCTTCTCAAATTTAAGTGGAACCTCTTGTGTTCCAGCTTGATCCCATTACCCCTTGTCCTATCATTGTTTGCCACTGAGAAGAGTCTGGCTCCATCCTCATGGCACTCACCCTTTATATATTTATAAACATTAATAAGGTCCCCCCTTAGTCTCCTCTTCTCCAAACTAAAGAGACCCAGCTCCCTCAGCCTTTCTTCATAAGGGAGGTGCTCCACTCCCTTAATCATCTTCGTTGCCCTACGCTGGACCCTCTCCAGCAGTTCCCTGTCCTTCTTGAACTGAGGGGCCCAGAACTGGACACAATATTCCAGATGTGGTCTCACCAGGGCAGAGTAGAGGGGAAGGAGGACCTCTCTCGATCTACTAACCACCCCCCTTCTAATACACCCCAGGATGCCATTGGCCTCCATGGCCACAAGGGCACAGTGCTGGCTCATGGTCATCCTGTTGTCCACCAGGACCCCCAGGTCCCTTTCCCCTACACTGCTCTCTAATATGTAATCTCCCAACCTATACTGGAACCTGGGGTTGTTCCTGCCCAGATGCAGGACTCTACACTTGTCCTTGTTAAATTTCATCAGGTTATTCCCTGCCCAGCTCTCCAGCCTGTCCAGGTCCCGCTGGATGGCAGCACAGCCCTCCGGCGTGTCAGCCACTCCTCCTAGCTTGGTGTCATCAGCAAACTTGCTGATAGTACACTCAATTCCCTCGTCCAAGTCATTAATGAATATATTGAATAATATTGGCCCCAGCACTGACCCTTGGGGCACTCCACTAGATACTGGCCTCCAACTAGACTCCGCACCATTGACTACCACTCTCTGGCTTCTCTCCCTAAGCCAGTTTGCAACCCACCTCACTACTCTATTGTCTAGACCACACCTCCTCAACTTAGCTGTGAGGATGCTGTGGGAGACTGTGTCAAAGGCTTTACTGAAGTCAAGGTAGACAACATCCACCGCTCTGCCACCATCCATCCACCTTGTTACATTCTCATAAAAGGCTATGAGGTTGGTCAAGCATGACCTACCCTTGGTAAAGCCATGCTGACTGCCCCTAATAACCTTCTTATCCTTGATATGCCTTGAGATGGCACCAAGGACAAGCTGTTCCATTACTTTCCCAGGGACAGAGGTGAGGCTGACCGGTCTATAATTACCCGGGTCCTCCTTCTTGCCCTTTTTGAAGACTGGAGTGACATTTGCTTTCCTCCAATCCTCAGGCACCTCTCCCGTTTCCCAAGACTTGGCAAAGATGATGGAGAGCGGTCCAGCAATGACTTCAGCCAGCTCCCTCAGCACCCGCGGATGCATCCCATCTGGACCCATGGATTTATGAATGTCCAGACTATTTAATTGCTCCCTAACCCAGTCCTCATCGACTAAAGCAAACTCCTCCATTGACCTGGCTTCATCCGGGGTCTCAGGGGTACAGGGCTCCCCAGGACAGCCTCCGGCAGAGTAGACAGAGACAAAGAAGGCATTCAGTAATTCTGCCTTCTCTGTATCTTCTGCCACCAGGGCACCCACCCCATTCATCAGTGGGCCTACATTGCCTCTGGTATTAGTTTTATCTGCTATGTATTTGAAAAAGTTCTTTTTGCTGTCCTTGACCCCTCTCGCCAGCTGTAATTCTAAGGAGGCCTTGGCTATCCTAGCTGCCTTCCTATATCCTCTAACAGCAGCCTTATATTCCTCCCAAGTGGCCAGCCCCTGCTTCCATGACCTGTAAACTCTCCTCTTCTGCTTGAGCATACCCAACAGCTCCCTATTCAACCACGCAGGCCTCCTGGCTCCCTTCCTTGACTTCCTACGTGTGGGGATGCTCTGATCCTGAGCGTGGAAGAAGCAATCACTGAATGCCACCCAGCTATCTTGGGCCCCTTTTCCTTCAAGCAGTCTTGCCCATGGGATTTCCCCCAGCAATTGCTTGAAAAGGCCAAAGTTAGCCCTGCTGAAGTCCAGGGTTGCAATTCTACTTGCTATTCTGTTCCTGCCACATGAGATGCTGAACTCCACCATCTCGTGGTCACTGCAACCCAGGCAGCCCTCAACCTTTACTGCTTCGACCAGACCCTCCTTGTTAGTGAGGATGAGATCCAGCAGTGCACCTCTCCTAGTCGGCTCCTCCACCATCTGCATGAGGAAGTTATCATCAATGCACTGGAGGAACCTCCTGGACTGTGGCTGGCTGGCTGAATGGTCCTTCCAGCAAACATCAGGGAAGTTAAAATCACCCACAACAACCATGGCCTGTGACTGTGAGGCCACTCTCAGCTGCCCATAGAAGGCCTCATCAACTTCCTCAGCCTGATCTGGTGGCCTGTAGCAGACGCCCACAACAGTGTCAGCCCTGCCAGCCTGCCCCTTGATCCTGATCCATACACTCTCAACTCGCTCGTCATCCGCTCCTGGGCAGAATTTAGTACATTGTAGTTGCTGTCTCACATAGAGAGCAACTCCACCACCACGCCTGGCTGGCCTGTCTTTCCTGAAAAGGGCATAGCCATCCATGACCACATTCCAGTCATGTGAACTGTCCCACCATGTTTCTGTAATTGCCACCAGATCATAATCTCCCGACCGAACATAGGATTCTAGCTCCTCCTGCTTATTCCCCATGCTGCGCGCATTGGTATACAGGCATTTCAGGGAGCGAGCAGAGCACACCAGTTTCTCCCTAGGGGCATAGGAGGCCACCCGGTCCTCATCAGTTTTAGATTGCAGCCCCACTGGGACAAGCCCAGCTACAACCCCATCCCCCTTCGAGCCTAGTTTAAAGCTCTCCAAATGAGCCCAGCTAATTCCTGCCCCAGCATCCTTTTGCCCCTACGAGATAAACCTTTCCCACGTGACAGTGTCCGGACTGGTGTCTTATAAAACCAACCATTATCAAAAAATCCAAAGCCCTGCCTGTAGCACCAGTCTTGGAGCCAACCATTTAGAGAGTGAATTTTCCTATTCCATCCCACATCATCACTTGAAGATGGAAGGAGTGAAGAGAAGATCACTTGAGCCCCTGAGTCTTTCACCATCCTTCCCAAGACCTTGAAATCATTCTTCATCCCCCTCAGACTACGGGAAGCAGCTTCCTCCCCATCTGTCTGGAAGACCAGCAGCGGGTAGTAGTCCGTCGGGTGCACCAGTTTGGGGAGCTCTCTAGCGATGTCCTTGATCCGGGCTCCAGGTAGACTACAAACTTCCCTAAGATGAGGGTCAACTCTGCATATTGGGCCCTCTGTTCCTTTCAGAAGGGAGTTTCCTATTACAATCACCCTTCTTTCTTTCTTATCAGAGGCAGTCTTAAGTTGTGAGGTCGACTGCCTCTTCCTACGTGATCTTGTAGGCTTGTTGGCTTGTAGGCTTGGCACCACCTCCTCACCTACCTCTTCTTCAAGATCCAGGGCCTCAAACCTATTACGGAGGGGCACCTGGGGAGGCAAAGCAGGCAGGGAGGGGGGCTGCCCGTGACGCCGAACCGGAATACGCTTCCAACCCTTGTCGTCCTTTCGGTCCCCTAACTCTGCCCGAGAGCAACAAGGGTGGGGCCGTCTCAGGACTTCTGCCTCTGTCCGAGAGGGCAGGAGGTCCATCTCCTTTTGGGAGGTACCTCCCTGTGACCTTTCCGACTGGCACGTCAGGGTGTTACTCCACCAGTCGATCTCCCTTTCGCACTCCCTGATGGTCCTCAGCGTCTCAACCTCCTCCTTAAGTTTGACGACCATGTCGAGCAGATCTTGCACCTGCTCGCACCTGACACAGGTGGAGTGCTGGCCTCCCTGCCCCGGCAGCAGCAGGCTCTGGCACTCCCTGCAGCCGGAGACCTGAACAGCCACCGTTCGGGACAGAGCCTCAGTCTGTGTAGCCACAGTCTGTTTGAGGCAAGCTCTCCTTCTGGAGGCGACCATGGTTGTCAGCAGTCTGGGGCGCTGGCAGTAAGCTAGAAGGGCTGACAAGCAACAAGTGCTCTCTGCACCCTGCTGCACGAGCTACCACACCCGCTGCTACAGCACAGTGTGGGTGGGACTCACCCGCTACACAAGCTGGTTGCTCCTCCCTACACCAGGTGGGCAGCGACTAGTCGTTGCCCTCCCAAAGGCTTTTTCAAGGTAAGGGGAGGGGGTGTGGTCGCCGTCACCGTGGGAACGCCCCCCGCCACGTCAGCCGCTCTCTCGCAATGGCTGCCGGGGCTTTGGCGATCGGGACCCGCCGGGAATCAGGCTGTCCCTGTACGTTTCCCTCTGAGCTTCCTAATCTCGGCTGAACCTCGTGGTCTGCTGAACCCCGCCGGCTCCGGCTCTCGCTGGGCTGGCTCCGATCAGCTGACTGAATGAAACTTTTTGCATTCTCGCAAAGATTTCCAAATCCCCGACACGATTTTTACACTTTCATATCAATATCGCTAAAACGCCAGTTGAGATTCTTAAAATCAATGTTGACATGTTTAGAGTTCCTTTGAACCTTTTGGAAATGCGGGTGAAACTTTTTACATTCTCGCAAAGATTTCCAAATCCCCGACACGATTTTTACACGTTCACGTCAAAATCTCTAAAACTCCAGTTGAGATTTTTAAAATCAGTGTTGACATGTTCAGAGTCCCTTGAACATTTTGGAAATGCGGGTGAAACTTTTTACATTCTCGCAAAGTTTTCTAAATCTCCGACACGATTTTAACACTTTCTCGTCAAAATCTCTAAAACTCCAGTTGAGATTCTTATAACCAAGGTTGACATGTTTAGAGTTCCCTTGAACATTTTGGAAATGCGGGTGAAACTTTTTACATTCTCGCAAAGATTTCCAAATCCCCGACAAGATTTTTACACTTTCACGTCAAAATCGCTAAAAAGCCAGTTGAGATTCTTAAAATCAATGTTGACATGTTTAGAGTTCCTTTGAACGTTTTGGAAATGCGGGTGAAACTTTTTGCATTCTCGCAAAGATTTCCAAATCCCCGACACGATTTTTACACTTTCATATCAATATCGCTAAAACGCCAGTTGAGATTCTTAAAATCAATGTTGACATGTTTAGAGTTCCTTTGAACCTTTTGGAAATGCGGGTGAAACTTTTTACATTCTCGCAAAGATTTCCAAATCCCCGACACGATTTTTACACGTTCACGTCAAAATCTCTAAAACTCCAGTTGAGATTTTTAAAATCAGTGTTGACATGTTCAGAGTCCCTTGAACATTTTGGAAATGCGGGTGAAACTTTTTACATTCTCGCAAAGTTTTCTAAATCTCCGACACGATTTTAACACTTTCTCGTCAAAATCTCTAAAACTCCAGTTGAGATTCTTATAACCAAGGTTGACATGTTTAGAGTTCCCTTGAACATTTTGGAAATGCGGGTGAAACTTTTTACATTCTCGCAAAGATTTCCAAATCCCCGACAAGATTTTTACACTTTCACGTCAAAATCGCTAAAAAGCCAGTTGAGATTCTTAAAATCAATGTTGACATGTTTAGAGTTCCTTTGAACGTTTTGGAAATGCGGGTGAAACTTTTTACATTCTCGCAAAGATTTCCAAATCCCCGACACGATTTTTACACTTTCATATCAATATCGCTAAAACGCCAGTTGAGATTCTTAAAATCAATGTTGACATGTTTAGAGTTCCTTTGAACGTTTTGGAAATGCGGGTGAAACTTTTTACATTCTCGCAAAGATTTCCAAATCCCCGACACGATTTTTACACTTTCATATCAATATCGCTAAAACGCCAGTTGAGATTCTTAAAATCAATGTTGACATGTTTAGAGTTCCTTTGAACGTTTTGGAAATGCGGGTGAAACTTTTTACATTCTCGCAAAGATTTCCAAATCCCCGACACGATTTTTACACTTTCATATCAATATCGCTAAAACGCCAGTTGAGATTCTTAAAATCAATGTTGACATGTTTAGAGTTCCTTTGAACGTTTTGGAAATGCGGGTGAAACTTTTTACATTCTCGCAAAGATTTCCAAATCCCCGACACGATTTTTACACGTTCACGTCAAAATCTCTAAAACTCCAGTTGAGATTTTTAAAATCAGTGTTGACATGTTCAGAGTCCCTTGAACATTTTGGAAATGCGGGTGAAACTTTTTACATTCTCGCAAAGTTTTCTAAATCTCCGACACGATTTTAACACTTTCTCGTCAAAATCTCTAAAACTCCCGTTGAGATTCTTATAACCAAGGTTGACATGTTTAGAGTTCCCTTGAACATTTTGGAAATGCGGGTGAAACTTTTTACATTCTCGCAAAGATTTCCAAATCCCCGACAAGATTTTTACACTTTCACGTCAAAATCGCTAAAAAGCCAGTTGAGATTCTTAAAATCAATGTTGACATGTTTAGAGTTCCTTTGAACGTTTTGGAAATGCGGGTGAAACTTTTTACATTCTCGCAAAGATTTCCAAATCCCCGACACGATTTTTACACTTTCATATCAATATCGCTAAAACGCCAGTTGAGATTCTTAAAATCAATGTTGACATGTTTAGAGTTCCTTTGAACGTTTTGGAAATGCGGGTGAAACTTTTTACATTCTCGCAAAGATTTCCAAATCCCCGACACGATTTTTACACGTTCACGTCAAAATCTCTAAAACTCCAGTTGAGATTTTTAAAATCAGTGTTGACATGTTCAGAGTCCCTTGAACATTTTGGAAATGCGGGTGAAACTTTTTACATTCTCGCAAAGATTTCCAAATCCCCGACACGATTTTTACACTTTCATATAAATATCGCTAAAACGCCAGTTGAGATTCTTAAAATCAGTGTTGACATGTTCAGAGTCCCTTGAACATTTTGGAAATGCGGGTGAAACTTTTTACATTCTCGCAAAGTTTTCTAAATCTCCGACACGATTTTAACACTTTCTCGTCAAAATCTCTAAAACTCCAGTTGAGATTCTTATAACCAAGGTTGACATGTTTAGAGTTCCCTTGAACATTTTGGAAATGCGGGTGAAACTTTTTACATTCTCGCAAAGATTTCCAAATCTCCGACACGATTTTAACACTTTCATATCAATATCGCTAAAACTCCCGTTGAGATTCTTAAAATCAATGTTGACATGTTTAGAGTTCCTTTGAGCGTTTTGGAAATGCGGGTGAAACTTTTTACATTCTCGCAAAGATTTCCAAATCCCCGACAAGATTTTTACACTTTCATATCAATATCGCTAAAACGCCAGTTGAGATTCTTAAAATCAATGTTGACATGTTTAGAGTTCCTTTGAACGTTTTGGAAATGCGGGTGAAACTTTTTACATTCTCGCAAAGATTTCCAAATCCCCGACACGATTTTTACACTTTCATATCAATATCGCTAAAACGCCAGTTGAGATTCTTAAAATCAATGTTGACATGTTTAGAGTTCCTTTGAACGTTTTGGAAATGCGGGTGAAACTTTTTACATTCTCGCAAAGATTTCCAAATCCCCGACACGATTTTTACACGTTCACGTCAAAATCTCTAAAACTCCAGTTGAGATTTTTAAAATCAGTGTTGACATGTTCAGAGTCCCTTGAACATTTTGGAAATGCGGGTGAAACTTTTTACATTCTCGCAAAGTTTTCTAAATCTCCGACACGATTTTAACACTTTCTCGTCAAAATCTCTAAAACTCCAGTTGAGATTCTTATAACCAAGGTTGACATGTTCAGAGTTCCCTTGAACATTTTGGAAATGCGGGTGAAACTTTTTACATTCTCGCAAAGATTTCCAAATCCCCGACAAGATTTTTACACTTTCATATCAATATCGCTAAAACGCCAGTTGAGATTCTTAAAATCAATGTTGACATGTTTAGAGTTCCTTTGAACGTTTTGGAAATGCGGGTGAAACTTTTTACATTCTCGCAAAGATTTCCAAATCCCCGACACGATTTTTACACTTTCATATCAATATCGCTAAAACGCCAGTTGAGATTCTTAAAATCAATGTTGACATGTTTAGAGTTCCTTTGAACGTTTTGGAAATGCGGGTGAAACTTTTTACATTCTCGCAAAGATTTCCAAATCCCCGACACGATTTTTACACTTTCATATCAATATCGCTAAAACGCCAGTTGAGATTCTTAAAATCAATGTTGACATGTTTAGAGTTCCTTTGAACGTTTTGGAAATGCGGGTGAAACTTTTTACATTCTCGCAAAGATTTCCAAATCCCCGACACGATTTTTACACGTTCACGTCAAAATCTCTAAAACTCCAGTTGAGATTTTTAAAATCAGTGTTGACATGTTCAGAGTCCCTTGAACATTTTGGAAATGCGGGTGAAACTTTTTACATTCTCGCAAAGTTTTCTAAATCTCCGACACGATTTTAACACTTTCTCGTCAAAATCTCTAAAACTCCAGTTGAGATTCTTATAACCAAGGTTGACATGTTTAGAGTTCCCTTGAACATTTTGGAAATGCGGGTGAAACTTTTTACATTCTCGCAAAGATTTCCAAATCCCCGACACGATTTTTACACTTTCATATCAATATCGCTAAAACGCCAGTTGAGATTCTTAAAATCAATGTTGACATGTTTAGAGTTCCTTTGAACGTTTTGGAAATGCGGGTGAAACTTTTTACATTCTCGCAAAGATTTCCAAATCCCCGACACGATTTTTACACTTTCATATCAATATCGCTAAAACGCCAGTTGAGATTCTTAAAATCAATGTTGACATGTTTAGAGTTCCTTTGAACGTTTTGGAAATGCGGGTGAAACTTTTTACATTCTCGCAAAGATTTCCAAATCCCCGACACGATTTTTACACGTTCACGTCAAAATCTCTAAAACTCCAGTTGAGATTTTTAAAATCAGTGTTGACATGTTCAGAGTCCCTTGAACATTTTGGAAATGCGGGTGAAACTTTTTACATTCTCGCAAAGTTTTCTAAATCTCCGACACGATTTTAACACTTTCTCGTCAAAATCTCTAAAACTCCAGTTGAGATTCTTATAACCAAGGTTGACATGTTTAGAGTTCCTTTGAACGTTTTGGAAATGCGGGTGAAACTTTTTACATTCTCGCAAAGATTTCCAAATCCCCGACACGATTTTTACACTTTCATATCAATATCGCTAAAACGCCAGTTGAGATTCTTAAAATCAATGTTGACATGTTTAGAGTTCCTTTGAACCTTTTAGAAATGCGGGTGAAACTTTTTACATTCTCGCAAAGATTTCCAAATCCCCGACACGATTTTTACACTTTCATATAAATATCGCTAAAACGCCAGTTGAGATTCTTAAAATCAGTGTTGACATGTTCAGAGTCCCTTGAACATTTTGGAAATGCGGGTGAAACTTTTTACATTCTCGCAAAGTTTTCTAAATCTCCGACACGATTTTAACACTTTCTCGTCAAAATCTCTAAAACTCCAGTTGAGATTCTTATAACCAAGGTTGACATGTTTAGAGTTCCCTTGAACATTTTGGAAATGCGGGTGAAACTTTTTACATTCTCGCAAAGATTTCCAAATCTCCGACACGATTTTAACACTTTCATATCAATATCGCTAAAACTCCCGTTGAGATTCTTAAAATCAATGTTGACATGTTTAGAGTTCCTTTGAGCGTTTTGGAAATGCGGGTGAAACTTTTTACATTCTCGCAAAGATTTCCAAATCCCCGACAAGATTTTTACACTTTCATATCAATATCGCTAAAACGCCAGTTGAGATTCTTAAAATCAATGTTGACATGTTTAGAGTTCCTTTGAACGTTTTGGAAATGCGGGTGAAACTTTTTACATTCTCGCAAAGATTTCCAAATCCCCGACACGATTTTTACACTTTCATATCAATATCGCTAAAACGCCAGTTGAGATTCTTAAAATCAATGTTGACATGTTTAGAGTTCCTTTGAACGTTTTGGAAATGCGGGTGAAACTTTTTACATTCTCGCAAAGATTTCCAAATCCCCGACACGATTTTTACACGTTCACGTCAAAATCTCTAAAACTCCAGTTGAGATTTTTAAAATCAGTGTTGACATGTTCAGAGTCCCTTGAACATTTTGGAAATGCGGGTGAAACTTTTTACATTCTCGCAAAGTTTTCTAAATCTCCGACACGATTTTAACACTTTCTCGTCAAAATCTCTAAAACTCCAGTTGAGATTCTTATAACCAAGGTTGACATGTTTAGAGTTCCCTTGAACATTTTGGAAATGCGGGTGAAACTTTTTACATTCTCGCAAAGATTTCCAAATCCCCGACAAGATTTTTACACTTTCATATCAATATCGCTAAAACGCCAGTTGAGATTCTTAAAATCAATGTTGACATGTTTAGAGTTCCTTTGAACGTTTTGGAAATGCGGGTGAAACTTTTTGCATTCTCGCAAAGATTTCCAAATCCCCGACACGATTTTTACACTTTCATATCAATATCGCTAAAACGCCAGTTGAGATTCTTAAAATCAATGTTGACATGTTTAGAGTTCCTTTGAACGTTTTGGAAATGCGGGTGAAACTTTTTACATTCTCGCAAAGATTTCCAAATCCCCGACACGATTTTTACACGTTCACGTCAAAATCTTTAAAACTCCAGTTGAGATTTTTAAAATCAGTGTTGACATGTTCAGAGTCCCTTGAACATTTTGGAAATGCGGGTGAAACTTTTTACATTCTCGCAAAGTTTTCTAAATCTCCGACACGATTTTAACACTTTCTCGTCAAAATCTCTAAAACTCCAGTTGAGATTCTTATAACCAAGGTTGACATGTTTAGAGTTCCCTTGAACATTTTGGAAATGCGGGTGAAACTTTTTACATTCTCGCAAAGATTTCCAAATCCCCGACAAGATTTTTACACTTTCATATCAATATCGCTAAAACGCCAGTTGAGATTCTTAAAATCAATGTTGACATGTTTAGAGTTCCTTTGAACGTTTTGGAAATGCGGGTGAAACTTTTTACATTCTCGCAAAGATTTCCAAATCCCCGACACGATTTTTACACTTTCATATCAATATCGCTAAAACGCCAGTTGAGATTCTTAAAATCAATGTTGACATGTTTAGAGTTCCTTTGAACCTTTTGGAAATGCGGGTGAAACTTTTTACATTCTCGCAAAGATTTCCAAATCCCCGACACGATTTTTACACGTTCACGTCAAAATCTCTAAAACTCCAGTTGAGATTTTTAAAATCAGTGTTGACATGTTCAGAGTCCCTTGAACATTTTGGAAATGCGGGTGAAACTTTTTACATTCTCGCAAAGTTTTCTAAATCTCCGACACGATTTTAACACTTTCTCGTCAAAATCTCTAAAACTCCAGTTGAGATTCTTATAACCAAGGTTGACATGTTTAGAGTTCCCTTGAACATTTTGGAAATGCGGGTGAAACTTTTTACATTCTCACAAAGATTTCCAAATCCCCGACAAGATTTTTACACTTTCATATCAATATCGCTAAAACGCCAGTTGAGATTCTTAAAATCAATGTTGACATGTTTAGAGTTCCTTTGAACGTTTTGGAAATGCGGGTGAAACTTTTTACATTCTCGCAAAGATTTCCAAATCCCCGACACGATTTTTACACTTTCATATCAATATCGCTAAAACGCCAGTTGAGATTCTTAAAATCAATGTTGACATGTTTCGAGTTCCTTTGAACGTTTTGGAAATGCGGGTGAAACTTTTTACATTCTCGCAAAGATTTCCAAATCCCCGACACGATTTTTACACGTTCACGTCAAAATCTCTAAAACTCCAGTTGAGATTTTTAAAATCAGTGTTGACATGTTCAGAGTCCCTTGAACATTTTGGAAATGCGGGTGAAACTTTTTACATTCTCGCAAAGTTTTCTAAATCTCCGACACGATTTTAACACTTTCTCGTCAAAATCTCTAAAACTCCAGTTGAGATTCTTATAACCAAGGTTGACATGTTTAGAGTTCCCTTGAACATTTTGGAAATGCGGGTGAAACTTTTTACATTCTCACAAAGATTTCCAAATCCCCGACAAGATTTTTACACTTTCATATCAATATCGCTAAAACGCCAGTTGAGATTCTTAAAATCAATGTTGACATGTTTAGAGTTCCTTTGAACGTTTTGGAAATGCGGGTGAAACTTTTTACATTCTCGCAAAGATTTCCAAATCCCCGACACGATTTTTACACTTTCATATCAATATCGCTAAAACGCCAGTTGAGATTCTTAAAATCAATGTTGACATGTTTCGAGTTCCTTTGAACGTTTTGGAAATGCGGGTGAAACTTTTTACATTCTCGCAAAGATTTCCAAATCCCCGACACGATTTTTACACGTTCACGTCAAAATCTCTAAAACTCCAGTTGAGATTTTTAAAATCAGTGTTGACATGTTCAGAGTCCCTTGAACATTTTGGAAATGCGGGTGAAACTTTTTACATTCTCGCAAAGTTTTCTAAATCTCCGACACGATTTTAACACTTTCTCGTCAAAATCTCTAAAACTCCAGTTGAGATTCTTATAACCAAGGTTGACATGTTTAGAGTTCCCTTGAACATTTTGGAAATGCGGGTGAAACTTTTTACATTCTCACAAAGATTTCCAAATCCCCGACAAGATTTTTACACTTTCATATCAATATCGCTAAAACGCCAGTTGAGATTCTTAAAATCAATGTTGACATGTTTAGAGTTCCTTTGAACGTTTTGGAAATGCGGGTGAAACTTTTTACATTCTCGCAAAGATTTCCAAATCCCCGACACGATTTTTACACTTTCATATCAATATCGCTAAAACGCCAGTTGAGATTCTTAAAATCAATGTTGACATGTTTCGAGTTCCTTTGAACGTTTTGGAAATGCGGGTGAAACTTTTTACATTCTCGCAAAGATTTCCAAATCCCCGACACGATTTTTACACGTTCACGTCAAAATCTCTAAAACTCCAGTTGAGATTTTTAAAATCAGTGTTGACATGTTCAGAGTCCCTTGAACATTTTGGAAATGCGGGTGAAACTTTTTACATTCTCGCAAAGTTTTCTAAATCTCCGACACGATTTTAACACTTTCTCGTCAAAATCTCTAAAACTCCAGTTGAGATTCTTATAACCAAGGTTGACATGTTTAGAGTTCCCTTGAACATTTTGGAAATGCGGGTGAAACTTTTTACATTCTCGAAAATTTCAAATCCCCGACAAGATTTTTACACTTTCACGTCAAAATCTCTAAAACGCCAGTTGAGATTCTTAAAATCAATGTTGACATGTTTAGAGTTCCTTTGAACGTTTTGGAAATGCGGGTGAAACTTTTTACATTCTCGCAAAGATTTCCAAATCCCCGACAAGATTTTTACACTTTCACGTCAAAATCTCTAAAACTCCCGTTGAGATTCTTATAACCAAGGTTGACATGTTTAGAGTTCCCTTGAACATTTTGGAAATGCGGGTGAAACTTTTTACATTCTCGCAAAGATTTCCAAATCCCCGACACGATTTTTACACTTTCATATCAATATCGCTAAAACGCCAGTTGAGATTCTTAAAATCAATGTTGACATGTTTAGAGTTCCTTTGAACGTTTTGGAAATGCGGGTGAAACTTTTTACATTCTCGCAAAGATTTCCAAATCCCCGACACGATTTTTACACTTTCATATAAATATCGCTAAAACGCCAGTTGAGATTCTTAAAATCAATGTTGACATGTTTAGAGTTCCTTTGAACGTTTTGGAAATGCGGGTGAAACTTTTTACATTCTCGCAAAGATTTCCAAATCCCCGACACGATTTTTACACGTTCACGTCAAAATCTCTAAAACTCCAGTTGAGATTTTTAAAATCAGTGTTGACATGTTCAGAGTCCCTTGAACATTTTGGAAATGCGGGTGAAACTTTTTACATTCTCGCAAAGTTTTCTAAATCTCCGACACGATTTTAACACTTTCTCGTCAAAATCTCTAAAACTCCAGTTGAGATTCTTATAACCAAGGTTGACATGTTTAGAGTTCCCTTGAACATTTTGGAAATGCGGGTGAAACTTTTTACATTCTCGCAAAGATTTCCAAATCCCCGACAAGATTTTTACACTTTCATATCAATATCGCTAAAACGCCAGTTGAGATTCTTAAAATCAATGTTGACATGTTTAGAGTTCCTTTGAACGTTTTGGAAATGCGGGTGAAACTTTTTACATTCTCGCAAAGATTTCCAAATCCCCGACACGATTTTTACACGTTCACGTCAAAATCTCTAAAACTCCAGTCGAGATTTTTAAAATCAGTGTTGACATGTTCAGAGTCCCTTGAACATTTTGGAAATGCGGGTGAAACTTTTTACATTCTCGCAAAGTTTTCTAAATCTCCGACACGATTTTAACACTTTCTCGTCAAAATCTCTAAAACTCCAGTTGAGATTCTTATAACCAAGGTTGACATGTTTAGAGTTCCTTTGAACGTTTTGGAAATGCGGGTGAAACTTTTTACATTCTCGCAAAGATTTCCAAATCCCCGACACGATTTTTACACTTTCATATCAATATCGCTAAAACGCCAGTTGAGATTCTTAAAATCAATGTTGACATGTTTAGAGTTCCTTTGAGCGTTTTGGAAATGCGGGTGAAACTTTTTACATTCTCGCAAAGATTTCCAAATCCCCGACAAGATTTTTACACTTTCATATCAATATCGCTAAAACGCCAGTTGAGATTCTTAAAATCAATGTTGACATGTTTAGAGTTCCTTTGAACGTTTTGGAAATGCGGGTGAAACTTTTTACATTCTCGCAAAGATTTCCAAATCCCCGACACGATTTTTACACTTTCATATCAATATCGCTAAAACGCCAGTTGAGATTCTTAAAATCAATGTTGACATGTTTAGAGTTCCTTTGAACGTTTTGGAAATGCGGGTGAAACTTTTTACATTCTCGCAAAGATTTCCAAATCCCCGACACGATTTTTACACGTTCACGTCAAAATCTCTAAAACTCCAGTTGAGATTTTTAAAATCAGTGTTGACATGTTCAGAGTCCCTTGAACATTTTGGAAATGCGGGTGAAACTTTTTACATTCTCGCAAAGTTTTCTAAATCTCCGACACGATTTTAACACTTTCTCGTCAAAATCTCTAAAACTCCAGTTGAGATTCTTATAACCAAGGTTGACATGTTTAGAGTTCCCTTGAACATTTTGGAAATGCGGGTGAAACTTTTTACATTCTCGCAAAGATTTCCAAATCCCCGACAAGATTTTTACACTTTCATATCAATATCGCTAAAACGCCAGTTGAGATTCTTAAAATCAATGTTGACATGTTTAGAGTTCCTTTGAACGTTTTGGAAATGCGGGTGAAACTTTTTACATTCTCGCAAAGATTTCCAAATCCCCGACAAGATTTTTACACTTTCATATCAATATCGCTAAAACGCCAGTTGAGATTCTTAAAATCAATGTTGACATGTTTAGAGTTCCTTTGAACGTTTTGGAAATGCGGGTGAAACTTTTTACATTCTCGCAAAGATTTCCAAATCCCCGACACGATTTTTACACTTTCATATCAATATCGCTAAAACGCCAGTTGAGATTCTTAAAATCAATGTTGACATGTTTAGAGTTCCTTTGAACGTTTTGGAAATGCGGGTGAAACTTTTTACATTCTCGCAAAGTTTTCTAAATCTCCGACACGATTTTAACACTTTCTCGTCAAAATCTCTAAAACTCCAGTTGAGATTCTTATAACCAAGGTTGACATGTTTAGAGTTCCCTTGAACATTTTGGAAATGCGGGTGAAACTTTTTACATTCTCGCAAAGATTTCCAAATCCCCGACAAGATTTTTACACTTTCACGTCAAAATCGCTAAAAAGCCAGTTGAGATTCTTAAAATCAATGTTGACATGTTTAGAGTTCCTTTGAACGTTTTGGAAATGCGGGTGAAACTTTTTACATTCTCGCAAAGATTTCCAAATCCCCGACACGATTTTTACACTTTCATATCAATATCGCTAAAACGCCAGTTGAGATTCTTAAAATCAATGTTGACATGTTTAGAGTTCCTTTGAGCGTTTTGGAAATGCGGGTGAAACTTTTTACATTCTCGCAAAGATTTCCAAATCCCCGACAAGATTTTTACACTTTCATATCAATATCGCTAAAACGCCAGTTGAGATTCTTAAAATCAATGTTGACATGTTTAGAGTTCCTTTGAACGTTTTGGAAATGCGGGTGAAACTTTTTACATTCTCGCAAAGATTTCCAAATCCCCGACACGATTTTTACACTTTCATATCAATATCGCTAAAACGCCAGTTGAGATTCTTAAAATCAATGTTGACATGTTTAGAGTTCCTTTGAACGTTTTGGAAATGCGGGTGAAACTTTTTACATTCTCGCAAAGATTTCCAAATCCCCGACACGATTTTTACACGTTCACGTCAAAATCTCTAAAACTCCAGTTGAGATTTTTAAAATCAGTGTTGACATGTTCAGAGTCCCTTGAACATTTTGGAAATGCGGGTGAAACTTTTTACATTCTCGCAAAGTTTTCTAAATCTCCGACACGATTTTAACACTTTCTCGTCAAAATCGCTAAAACTCCAGTTGAGATTCTTATAACCAAGGTTGACATGTTTAGAGTTCCCTTGAACATTTTGGAAATGCGGGTGAAACTTTTTACATTCTCGCAAAGATTTCCAAATCCCCGACAAGATTTTTACACTTTCATATCAATATCGCTAAAACGCCAGTTGAGATTCTTAAAATCAATGTTGACATGTTTAGAGTTCCTTTGAACGTTTTGGAAATGCGGGTGAAACTTTTTACATTCTCGCAAAGATTTCCAAATCCCCGACACGATTTTTACACTTTCATATCAATATCGCTAAAACGCCAGTTGAGATTCTTAAAATCAATGTTGACATGTTTAGAGTTCCTTTGAACGTTTTGGAAATGCGGGTGAAACTTTTTACATTCTCGCAAAGATTTCCAAATCCCCGACACGATTTTTACACGTTCACGTCAAAATCTCTAAAACTCCGGTTGAGATTTTTAAAGTCAGTGTTGACATGTTCAGAGTCCCTTGAACATTTTGGAAATGCGGGTGAAACTTTTTACATTCTCGCAAAGTTTTCTAAATCTCCGACACGATTTTAACACTTTCTCGTCAAAATCTCTAAAACTCCAGTTGAGATTCTTATAACCAAGGTTGACATGTTTAGAGTTCCCTTGAACATTTTGGAAATGCGGGTGAAACTTTTTACATTCTCGCAAAGATTTCCAAATCCCCGACAAGATTTTTACACTTTCATATCATTATCGCTAAAACGCCAGTTGAGATTCTTAAAATCAATGTTGACATGTTTAGAGTTCCTTTGAACGTTTTGGAAATGCGGGTGAAACTTTTTACATTCTCGCAAAGATTTCCAAATCCCCGACACGATTTTTACACGTTCACGTCAAAATCTCTAAAACTCCAGTTGAGATTTTTAAAATCAGTGTTGACATGTTCAGAGTCCCTTGAACATTTTGGAAATGCGGGTGAAACTTTTTACATTCTCGCAAAGTTTTCTAAATCTCCGACACGATTTTAACACTTTCTCGTCAAAATCTCTAAAACTCCAGTTGAGATTCTTATAACCAAGGTTGACATGTTTAGAGTTCCCTTGAACATTTTGGAAATGCGGGTGAAACTTTTTACATTCTCGCAAAGATTTCCAAATCCCCGACAAGATTTTTACACTTTCATATCAATATCGCTAAAACGCCAGTTGAGATTCTTAAAATCAATGTTGACATGTTTAGAGTTCCTTTGAACGTTTTGGAAATGCGGGTGAAACTTTTTACATTCTCGCAAAGATTTCCAAATCCCCGACACGATTTTTACACGTTCACGTCAAAATCTCTAAAACTCCAGTCGAGATTTTTAAAATCAGTGTTGACATGTTCAGAGTCCCTTGAACATTTTGGAAATGCGGGTGAAACTTTTTACATTCTCGCAAAGTTTTCTAAATCTCCGACACGATTTTAACACTTTCTCGTCAAAATCTCTAAAACTCCAGTTGAGATTCTTATAACCAAGGTTGACATGTTTAGAGTTCCCTTGAACATTTTGGAAATGCGGGTGAAACTTTTTACATTCTCGCAAAGATTTCCAAATCCCCGACAAGATTTTTACACTTTCATATCAATATCGCTAAAACGCCAGTTGAGATTCTTAAAATCAATGTTGACATGTTTAGAGTTCCTTTGAACGTTTTGGAAATGCGGGTGAAACTTTTTACATTCTCGCAAAGATTTCCAAATCCCCGACACGATTTTTACACTTTCATATCAATATCGCTAAAACGCCAGTTGAGATTCTTAAAATCAATGTTGACATGTTTAGAGTTCCTTTGAACGTTTTGGAAATGCGGGTGAAACTTTTTACATTCTCGCAAAGATTTCCAAATCCCCGACACGATTTTTACACGTTCACGTCAAAATCTCTAAAACTCCAGTTGAGATTTTTAAAATCAGTGTTGACATGTTCAGAGTCCCTTGAACATTTTGGAAATGCGGGTGAAACTTTTTACATTCTCGCAAAGTTTTCTAAATCTCCGACACGATTTTAACACTTTCTCGTCAAAATCTCTAAAACTCCAGTTGAGATTCTTATAACCAAGGTTGACATGTTTAGAGTTCCCTTGAACATTTTGGAAATGCGGGTGAAACTTTTTACATTCTCGCAAAGATTTCCAAATCCCCGACAAGATTTTTACACTTTCATATCAATATCGCTAAAACGCCAGTTGAGATTCTTAAAATCAATGTTGACATGTTTAGAGTTCCTTTGAACGTTTTGGAAATGCGGGTGAAACTTTTTACATTCTCGCAAAGATTTCCAAATCCCCGACAAGATTTTTACACTTTCATATCAATATCGCTAAAACGCCAGTTGAGATTCTTAAAATTAATGTTGACATGTTTAGAGTTCCTTTGAACGTTTTGGAAATGCGGGTGAAACTTTTTACATTCTCGCAAAGATTTCCAAATCCCCGACACGATTTTTACACGTTCACGTCAAAATCTCTAAAACTCCAGTTGAGATTTTTAAAATCAGTGTTGACATGTTCAGAGTCCCTTGAACATTTTGGAAATGCGGGTGAAACTTTTTACATTCTCGCAAAGTTTTCTAAATCTCCGACACGATTTTAACACTTTCTCGTCAAAATCTCTAAAACTCCAGTTGAGATTCTTATAACCAAGGTTGACATGTTTAGAGTTCCCTTGAACATTTTGGAAATGCGGGTGAAACTTTTTACATTCTCGCAAAGATTTCCAAATCCCCGACAAGATTTTTACACTTTCATATCAATATCGCTAAAACGCCAGTTGAGATTCTTAAAATCAATGTTGACATGTTTAGAGTTCCTTTGAACGTTTTGGAAATGCGGGTGAAACTTTTTACATTCTCGCAAAGATTTCCAAATCCCCGACACGATTTTTACACTTTCATATCAATATCGCTAAAACGCCAGTTGAGATTCTTAAAATCAATGTTGACATGTTTAGAGTTCCTTTGAACGTTTTGGAAATGCGGGTGAAACTTTTTACATTCTCGCAAAGATTTCCAAATCCCCGACACGATTTTTACACGTTCACGTCAAAATCTCTAAAACTCCAGTTGAGATTTTTAAAATCAGTGTTGACATGTTCAGAGTCCCTTGAACATTTTGGAAATGCGGGTGAAACTTTTTACATTCTCGCAAAGTTTTCTAAATCTCCGACACGATTTTAACACTTTCTCGTCAAAATCTCTAAAACTCCAGTTGAGATTCTTATAACCAAGGTTGACATGTTTAGAGTTCCCTTGAACGTTTTGGAAATGCGGGTGAAACTTTTTACATTCTCGCAAAGATTTCCAAATCCCCGACACGATTTTTACACTTTCATATCAATATCGCTAAAACGCCAGTTGAGATTCTTAAAATCAATGTTGACATGTTTAGAGTTCCTTTGAACGTTTTGGAAATGCGGGTGAAACTTTTTACATTCTCGCAAAGATTTCCAAATCCCCGACAAGATTTTTACACTTTCATATCAATATCGCTAAAACGCCAGTTGAGATTCTTAAAATCAATGTTGACATGTTTAGAGTTCCTTTGAACGTTTTGGAAATGCGGGTGAAACTTTTTACATTCTCGCAAAGATTTCCAAATCCCCGACAAGATTTTTACACTTTCATATCAATATCGCTAAAACGCCAGTTGAGATTCTTAAAATTAATGTTGACATGTTTAGAGTTCCTTTGAACGTTTTGGAAATGCGGGTGAAACTTTTTACATTCTCGCAAAGATTTCCAAATCCCCGACACGATTTTTACACGTTCACGTCAAAATCTCTAAAACTCCAGTTGAGATTTTTAAAATCAGTGTTGACATGTTCAGAGTCCCTTGAACATTTTGGAAATGCGGGTGAAACTTTTTACATTCTCGCAAAGTTTTCTAAATCTCCGACACGATTTTAACACTTTCTCGTCAAAATCTCTAAAACTCCAGTTGAGATTCTTATAACCAAGGTTGACATGTTTAGAGTTCCCTTGAACATTTTGGAAATGCGGGTGAAACTTTTTACATTCTCGCAAAGATTTCCAAATCCCCGACACGATTTTTACACTTTCATATCAATATCGCTAAAACGCCAGTTGAGATTCTTAAAATCAATGTTGACATGTTTAGAGTTCCTTTGAACGTTTTGGAAATGCGGGTGAAACTTTTTACATTCTCGCAAAGATTTCCAAATCCCCGACACGATTTTTACACTTTCATATCAATATCGCTAAAACGCCAGTTGAGATTCTTAAAATCAATGTTGACATGTTTAGAGTTCCTTTGAACGTTTTGGAAATGCGGGTGAAACTTTTTACATTCTCGCAAAGATTTCCAAATCCCCGACACGATTTTTACACTTTCATATCAATATCGCTAAAACGCCAGTTGAGATTCTTAAAATCAATGTTGACATGTTTAGAGTTCCTTTGAACGTTTTGGAAATGCGGGTGAAACTTTTTACATTCTCGCAAAGATTTCCAAATCCCCGACACGATTTTTACACGTTCACGTCAAAATCTCTAAAACTCCAGTTGAGATTTTTAAAATCAGTGTTGACATGTTCAGAGTCCCTTGAACATTTTGGAAATGCGGGTGAAACTTTTTACATTCTCGCAAAGTTTTCTAAATCTCCGACACGATTTTAACACTTTCTCGTCAAAATCTCTAAAACTCCAGTTGAGATTCTTATAACCAAGGTTGACATGTTTAGAGTTCCCTTGAACATTTTGGAAATGCGGGTGAAACTTTTTACATTCTCGCAAAGATTTCCAAATCCCCGACACGATTTTTACACTTTCATATCAATATCGCTAAAACGCCAGTTGAGATTCTTAAAATCAATGTTGACATGTTTAGAGTTCCTTTGAACGTTTTGGAAATGCGGGTGAAACTTTTTACATTCTCGCAAAGATTTCCAAATCCCCGACACGATTTTTACACTTTCATATCAATATCGCTAAAACGCCAGTTGAGATTCTTAAAATCAATGTTGACATGTTTAGAGTTCCTTTGAACGTTTTGGAAATGCGGGTGAAACTTTTTACATTCTCGCAAAGTTTTCTAAATCTCCGACACGATTTTAACACTTTCTCGTCAAAATCTCTAAAACTCCAGTTGAGATTCTTATAACCAAGGTTGACATGTTTAGAGTTCCCTTGAACATTTTGGAAATGCGGGTGAAACTTTTTACATTCTCGCAAAGATTTCCAAATCCCCGACAAGATTTTTACACTTTCATATCAATATCGCTAAAACGCCAGTTGAGATTCTTAAAATCAATGTTGACATGTTTAGAGTTCCTTTGAACGTTTTGGAAATGCGGGTGAAACTTTTTACATTCTCGCAAAGATTTCCAAATCCCCGACACGATTTTTACACTTTCATATCAATATCGCTAAAACGCCAGTTGAGATTCTTAAAATCAATGTTGACATGTTTAGAGTTCCTTTGAACCTTTTGGAAATGCGGGTGAAACTTTTTACATTCTCGCAAAGATTTCCAAATCCCCGACACGATTTTTACACGTTCACGTCAAAATCTCTAAAACTCCAGTTGAGATTTTTAAAATCAGTGTTGACATGTTCAGAGTCCCTTGAACATTTTGGAAATGCGGGTGAAACTTTTTACATTCTCGCAAAGTTTTCTAAATCTCCGACACGATTTTAACACTTTCTCGTCAAAATCTCTAAAACTCCAGTTGAGATTCTTATAACCAAGGTTGACATGTTTAGAGTTCCCTTGAACATTTTGGAAATGCGGGTGAAACTTTTTACATTCTCACAAAGATTTCCAAATCCCCGACAAGATTTTTACACTTTCATATCAATATCGCTAAAACGCCAGTTGAGATTCTTAAAATCAATGTTGACATGTTTAGAGTTCCTTTGAACGTTTTGGAAATGCGGGTGAAACTTTTTACATTCTCGCAAAGATTTCCAAATCCCCGACACGATTTTTACACTTTCATATCAATATCGCTAAAACGCCAGTTGAGATTCTTAAAATCAATGTTGACATGTTTAGAGTTCCTTTGAACGTTTTGGAAATGCGGGTGAAACTTTTTACATTCTCGCAAAGATTTCCAAATCCCCGACACGATTTTTACACTTTCATATCAATATCGCTAAAACGCCAGTTGAGATTCTTAAAATCAATGTTGACATGTTTAGAGTTCCTTTGAACGTTTTGGAAATGCGGGTGAAACTTTTTACATTCTCGCAAAGATTTCCAAATCCCCGACACGATTTTTACACTTTCATATCAATATCGCTAAAACGCCAGTTGAGATTCTTAAAATCAATGTTGACATGTTTAGAGTTCCTTTGAACGTTTTGGAAATGCGGGTGAAACTTTTTACATTCTCGCAAAGATTTCCAAATCCCCGACACGATTTTTACACGTTCACGTCAAAATCTCTAAAACTCCGGTTGAGATTTTTAAAGTCAGTGTTGACATGTTCAGAGTCCCTTGAACATTTTGGAAATGCGGGTGAAACTTTTTACATTCTCGCAAAGTTTTCTAAATCTGCGACACGATTTTAACACTTTCTCGTCAAAATCTCTAAAACTCCAGTTGAGATTCTTATAACCAAGGTTGACATGTTTAGAGTTCCCTTGAACATTTTGGAAATGCGGGTGAAACTTTTTACATTCTCGCAAAGATTTCCAAATCCCCGACAAGATTTTTACACTTTCATATCATTATCGCTAAAACGCCAGTTGAGATTCTTAAAATCAATGTTGACATGTTTAGAGTTCCTTTGAACGTTTTGGAAATGCGGGTGAAACTTTTTACATTCTCGCAAAGATTTCCAAATCCCCGACAAGATTTTTACACTTTCATATCAATATCGCTAAAACGCCAGTTGAGATTCTTAAAATCAATGTTGACATGTTTAGAGTTCCTTTGAACGTTTTGGAAATGCGGGTGAAACTTTTTACATTCTCGCAAAGATTTCCAAATCCCCGACACGATTTTTACACGTTCACGTCAAAATCTCTAAAACTCCAGTCGAGATTTTTAAAATCAGTGTTGACATGTTCAGAGTCCCTTGAACATTTTGGAAATGCGGGTGAAACTTTTTACATTCTCGCAAAGTTTTCTAAATCTCCGACACGATTTTAACACTTTCTCGTCAAAATCTCTAAAACTCCAGTTGAGATTCTTATAACCAAGGTTGACATGTTTAGAGTTCCCTTGAACATTTTGGAAATGCGGGTGAAACTTTTTACATTCTCGCAAAGATTTCCAAATCCCCGACAAGATTTTTACACTTTCATATCAATATCGCTAAAACGCCAGTTGAGATTCTTAAAATCAATGTTGACATGTTTAGAGTTCCTTTGAACGTTTTGGAAATGCGGGTGAAACTTTTTACATTCTCGCAAAGATTTCCAAATCCCCGACACGATTTTTACACGTTCACGTCAAAATCTCTAAAACTCCAGTTGAGATTTTTAAAATCAGTGTTGACATGTTCAGAGTCCCTTGAACATTTTGGAAATGCGGGTGAAACTTTTTACATTCTCGCAAAGTTTTCTAAATCTCCGACACGATTTTAACACTTTCTCGTCAAAATCTCTAAAACTCCAGTTGAGATTCTTATAACCAAGGTTGACATGTTTAGAGTTCCCTTGAACATTTTGGAAATGCGGGTGAAACTTTTTACATTCTCGCAAAGATTTCCAAATCCCCGACAAGATTTTTACACTTTCATATCAATATCGCTAAAACGCCAGTTGAGATTCTTAAAATCAATGTTGACATGTTTAGAGTTCCTTTGAACGTTTTGGAAATGCGGGTGAAACTTTTTACATTCTCGCAAAGATTTCCAAATCCCCGACACGATTTTTACACGTTCACGTCAAAATCTCTAAAACTCCAGTCGAGATTTTTAAAATCAGTGTTGACATGTTCAGAGTCCCTTGAACATTTTGGAAATGCGGGTGAAACTTTTTACATTCTCGCAAAGTTTTCTAAATCTCCGACACGATTTTAACACTTTCTCGTCAAAATCTCTAAAACTCCAGTTGAGATTCTTATAACCAAGGTTGACATGTTTAGAGTTCCCTTGAACATTTTGGAAATGCGGGTGAAACTTTTTACATTCTCGCAAAGATTTCCAAATCCCCGACAAGATTTTTACACTTTCATATCAATATCGCTAAAACGCCAGTTGAGATTCTTAAAATCAATGTTGACATGTTTAGAGTTCCTTTGAACGTTTTGGAAATGCGGGTGAAACTTTTTACATTCTCGCAAAGATTTCCAAATCCCCGACACGATTTTTACACTTTCATATCAATATCGCTAAAACGCCAGTTGAGATTCTTAAAATCAATGTTGACATGTTTAGAGTTCCTTTGAACGTTTTGGAAATGCGGGTGAAACTTTTTACATTCTCGCAAAGATTTCCAAATCCCCGACACGATTTTTACACGTTCACGTCAAAATCTCTAAAACTCCAGTTGAGATTTTTAAAATCAGTGTTGACATGTTCAGAGTCCCTTGAACATTTTGGAAATGCGGGTGAAACTTTTTACATTCTCGCAAAGTTTTCTAAATCTCCGACACGATTTTAACACTTTCTCGTCAAAATCTCTAAAACTCCAGTTGAGATTCTTATAACCAAGGTTGACATGTTTAGAGTTCCCTTGAACATTTTGGAAATGCGGGTGAAACTTTTTACATTCTCGCAAAGATTTCCAAATCCCCGACAAGATTTTTACACTTTCATATCAATATCGCTAAAACGCCAGTTGAGATTCTTAAAATCAATGTTGACATGTTTAGAGTTCCTTTGAACGTTTTGGAAATGCGGGTGAAACTTTTTACATTCTCGCAAAGATTTCCAAATCCCCGACACGATTTTTACACGTTCACGTCAAAATCTCTAAAACTCCAGTCGAGATTTTTAAAATCAGTGTTGACATGTTCAGAGTCCCTTGAACATTTTGGAAATGCGGGTGAAACTTTTTACATTCTCGCAAAGTTTTCTAAATCTCCGACACGATTTTAACACTTTCTCGTCAAAATCTCTAAAACTCCAGTTGAGATTCTTATAACCAAGGTTGACATGTTTAGAGTTCCCTTGAACATTTTGGAAATGCGGGTGAAACTTTTTACATTCTCGCAAAGATTTCCAAATCCCCGACAAGATTTTTACACTTTCATATCAATATCGCTAAAACGCCAGTTGAGATTCTTAAAATCAATGTTGACATGTTTAGAGTTCCTTTGAACGTTTTGGAAATGCGGGTGAAACTTTTTACATTCTCGCAAAGATTTCCAAATCCCCGACACGATTTTTACACTTTCATATCAATATCGCTAAAACGCCAGTTGAGATTCTTAAAATCAATGTTGACATGTTTAGAGTTCCTTTGAACGTTTTGGAAATGCGGGTGAAACTTTTTACATTCTCGCAAAGATTTCCAAATCCCCGACACGATTTTTACACGTTCACGTCAAAATCTCTAAAACTCCAGTTGAGATTTTTAAAATCAGTGTTGACATGTTCAGAGTCCCTTGAACATTTTGGAAATGCGGGTGAAACTTTTTACATTCTCGCAAAGTTTTCTAAATCTCCGACACGATTTTAACACTTTCTCGTCAAAATCTCTAAAACTCCAGTTGAGATTCTTATAACCAAGGTTGACATGTTTAGAGTTCCCTTGAACATTTTGGAAATGCGGGTGAAACTTTTTACATTCTCGCAAAGATTTCCAAATCCCCGACAAGATTTTTACACTTTCATATCAATATCGCTAAAACGCCAGTTGAGATTCTTAAAATCAATGTTGACATGTTTAGAGTTCCTTTGAACGTTTTGGAAATGCGGGTGAAACTTTTTACATTCTCGCAAAGATTTCCAAATCCCCGACACGATTTTTACACTTTCATATCATTATCGCTAAAACGCCAGTTGAGATTCTTAAAATCAATGTTGACATGTTTAGAGTTCCTTTGAACGTTTTGGAAATGCGGGTGAAACTTTTTACATTCTCGCAAAGATTTCCAAATCCCCGACACGATTTTTACACGTTCACGTCAAAATCTCTAAAACTCCAGTTGAGATTTTTAAAATCAGTGTTGACATGTTCAGAGTCCCTTGAACATTTTGGAAATGCGGGTGAAACTTTTTACATTCTCGCAAAGTTTTCTAAATCTCCGACACGATTTTAACACTTTCTCGTCAAAATCTCTAAAACTCCAGTTGAGATTCTTATAACCAAGGTTGACATGTTTAGAGTTCCCTTGAACATTTTGGAAATGCGGGTGAAACTTTTTACATTCTCGCAAAGATTTCCAAATCCCCGACAAGATTTTTACACTTTCATATCAATATCGCTAAAACGCCAGTTGAGATTCTTAAAATCAATGTTGACATGTTTAGAGTTCCTTTGAACGTTTTGGAAATGCGGGTGAAACTTTTTACATTCTCGCAAAGATTTCCAAATCCCCGACACGATTTTTACACTTTCATATCAATATCGCTAAAACGCCAGTTGAGATTCTTAAAATCAATGTTGACATGTTTAGAGTTCCTTTGAACGTTTTGGAAATGCGGGTGAAACTTTTTACATTCTCGCAAAGATTTCCAAATCCCCGACACGATTTTTACACGTTCACGTCAAAATCTCTAAAACTCCAGTTGAGATTTTTAAAATCAGTGTTGACATGTTCAGAGTCCCTTGAACATTTTGGAAATGCGGGTGAAACTTTTTACATTCTCGCAAAGTTTTCTAAATCTCCGACACGATTTTAACACTTTCTCGTCAAAATCTCTAAAACTCCAGTTGAGATTCTTATAACCAAGGTTGACATGTTTAGAGTTCCCTTGAACATTTTGGAAATGCGGGTGAAACTTTTTACATTCTCGCAAAGATTTCCAAATCCCCGACAAGATTTTTACACTTTCATATCAATATCGCTAAAACGCCAGTTGAGATTCTTAAAATCAATGTTGACATGTTTAGAGTTCCTTTGAACGTTTTGGAAATGCGGGTGAAACTTTTTACATTCTCGCAAAGATTTCCAAATCCCCGACACGATTTTTACACGTTCACGTCAAAATCTCTAAAACTCCAGTCGAGATTTTTAAAATCAGTGTTGACATGTTCAGAGTCCCTTGAACATTTTGGAAATGCGGGTGAAACTTTTTACATTCTCGCAAAGTTTTCTAAATCTCCGACACGATTTTAACACTTTCTCGTCAAAATCTCTAAAACTCCAGTTGAGATTCTTATAACCAAGGTTGACATGTTTAGAGTTCCCTTGAACATTTTGGAAATGCGGGTGAAACTTTTTACATTCTCGCAAAGATTTCCAAATCCCCGACAAGATTTTTACACTTTCATATCAATATCGCTAAAACGCCAGTTGAGATTCTTAAAATCAATGTTGACATGTTTAGAGTTCCTTTGAACGTTTTGGAAATGCGGGTGAAACTTTTTACATTCTCGCAAAGATTTCCAAATCCCCGACACGATTTTTACACTTTCATATCAATATCGCTAAAACGCCAGTTGAGATTCTTAAAATCAATGTTGACATGTTTAGAGTTCCTTTGAACGTTTTGGAAATGCGGGTGAAACTTTTTACATTCTCGCAAAGATTTCCAAATCCCCGACACGATTTTTACACGTTCACGTCAAAATCTCTAAAACTCCAGTTGAGATTTTTAAAATCAGTGTTGACATGTTCAGAGTCCCTTGAACATTTTGGAAATGCGGGTGAAACTTTTTACATTCTCGCAAAGTTTTCTAAATCTCCGACACGATTTTAACACTTTCTCGTCAAAATCTCTAAAACTCCAGTTGAGATTCTTATAACCAAGGTTGACATGTTTAGAGTTCCCTTGAACATTTTGGAAATGCGGGTGAAACTTTTTACATTCTCGCAAAGATTTCCAAATCCCCGACAAGATTTTTACACTTTCATATCAATATCGCTAAAACGCCAGTTGAGATTCTTAAAATCAATGTTGACATGTTTAGAGTTCCTTTGAACGTTTTGGAAATGCGGGTGAAACTTTTTACATTCTCGCAAAGATTTCCAAATCCCCGACACGATTTTTACACGTTCACGTCAAAATCTCTAAAACTCCAGTTGAGATTTTTAAAATCAGTGTTGACATGTTCAGAGTCCCTTGAACATTTTGGAAATGCGGGTGAAACTTTTTACATTCTCGCAAAGTTTTCTAAATCTCCGACACGATTTTAACACTTTCTCGTCAAAATCTCTAAAACTCCAGTTGAGATTCTTATAACCAAGGTTGACATGTTTAGAGTTCCCTTGAACATTTTGGAAATGCGGGTGAAACTTTTTACATTCTCGCAAAGATTTCCAAATCCCCGACAAGATTTTTACACTTTCATATCAATATCGCTAAAACGCCAGTTGAGATTCTTAAAATCAATGTTGACATGTTTAGAGTTCCTTTGAACGTTTTGGAAATGCGGGTGAAACTTTTTACATTCTCGCAAAGATTTCCAAATCCCCGACACGATTTTTACACGTTCACGTCAAAATCTCTAAAACTCCAGTCGAGATTTTTAAAATCAGTGTTGACATGTTCAGAGTCCCTTGAACATTTTGGAAATGCGGGTGAAACTTTTTACATTCTCGCAAAGTTTTCTAAATCTCCGACACGATTTTAACACTTTCTCGTCAAAATCTCTAAAACTCCAGTTGAGATTCTTATAACCAAGGTTGACATGTTTAGAGTTCCCTTGAACATTTTGGAAATGCGGGTGAAACTTTTTACATTCTCGCAAAGATTTCCAAATCCCCGACAAGATTTTTACACTTTCATATCAATATCGCTAAAACGCCAGTTGAGATTCTTAAAATCAATGTTGACATGTTTAGAGTTCCTTTGAACGTTTTGGAAATGCGGGTGAAACTTTTTACATTCTCGCAAAGATTTCCAAATCCCCGACACGATTTTTACACTTTCATATCAATATCGCTAAAACGCCAGTTGAGATTCTTAAAATCAATGTTGACATGTTTAGAGTTCCTTTGAACGTTTTGGAAATGCGGGTGAAACTTTTTACATTCTCGCAAAGATTTCCAAATCCCCGACACGATTTTTACACGTTCACGTCAAAATCTCTAAAACTCCAGTTGAGATTTTTAAAATCAGTGTTGACATGTTCAGAGTCCCTTGAACATTTTGGAAATGCGGGTGAAACTTTTTACATTCTCGCAAAGTTTTCTAAATCTCCGACACGATTTTAACACTTTCTCGTCAAAATCTCTAAAACTCCAGTTGAGATTCTTATAACCAAGGTTGACATGTTTAGAGTTCCCTTGAACGTTTTGGAAATGCGGGTGAAACTTTTTACATTCTCGCAAAGATTTCCAAATCCCCGACACGATTTTTACACTTTCATATCAATATCGCTAAAACGCCAGTTGAGATTCTTAAAATCAATGTTGACATGTTTAGAGTTCCTTTGAACGTTTTGGAAATGCGGGTGAAACTTTTTACATTCTCGCAAAGATTTCCAAATCCCCGACACGATTTTTACACGTTCACGTCAAAATCTCTAAAACTCCAGTCGAGATTTTTAAAATCAGTGTTGACATGTTCAGAGTCCCTTGAACATTTTGGAAATGCGGGTGAAACTTTTTACATTCTCGCAAAGTTTTCTAAATCTCCGACACGATTTTAACACTTTCTCGTCAAAATCTCTAAAACTCCAGTTGAGATTCTTATAACCAAGGTTGACATGTTTAGAGTTCCCTTGAACATTTTGGAAATGCGGGTGAAACTTTTTACATTCTCGCAAAGATTTCCAAATCCCCGACAAGATTTTTACACTTTCATATCAATATCGCTAAAACGCCAGTTGAGATTCTTAAAATCAATGTTGACATGTTTAGAGTTCCTTTGAACGTTTTGGAAATGCGGGTGAAACTTTTTACATTCTCGCAAAGATTTCCAAATCCCCGACACGATTTTTACACTTTCATATCAATATCGCTAAAACGCCAGTTGAGATTCTTAAAATCAATGTTGACATGTTTAGAGTTCCTTTGAACGTTTTGGAAATGCGGGTGAAACTTTTTACATTCTCGCAAAGATTTCCAAATCCCCGACACGATTTTTACACGTTCACGTCAAAATCTCTAAAACTCCAGTTGAGATTTTTAAAATCAGTGTTGACATGTTCAGAGTCCCTTGAACATTTTGGAAATGCGGGTGAAACTTTTTACATTCTCGCAAAGTTTTCTAAATCTCCGACACGATTTTAACACTTTCTCGTCAAAATCTCTAAAACTCCAGTTGAGATTCTTATAACCAAGGTTGACATGTTTAGAGTTCCCTTGAACATTTTGGAAATGCGGGTGAAACTTTTTACATTCTCGCAAAGATTTCCAAATCCCCGACAAGATTTTTACACTTTCATATCAATATCGCTAAAACGCCAGTTGAGATTCTTAAAATCAATGTTGACATGTTTAGAGTTCCTTTGAACGTTTTGGAAATGCGGGTGAAACTTTTTACATTCTGGCAAAGATTTCCAAATCCCCGACAAGATTTTTACACTTTCATATCAATATCGCTAAAACGCCAGTTGAGATTCTTTAAATCAATGTTGACATGTTTAGAGTTCCTTTGAACGTTTTGGAAATGCGGGTGAAACTTTTTACATTCTCGCAAAGATTTCCAAATCCCCGACACGATTTTTACACTTTCATATCAATATCGCTAAAACGCCAGTTGAGATTCTTAAAATCAATGTTGACATGTTTAGAGTTCCTTTGAACGTTTTGGAAATGCGGGTGAAACTTTTTACATTCTCGCAAAGATTTCCAAATCCCCGACACGATTTTTACACGTTCACGTCAAAATCTCTAAAACTCCAGTTGAGATTTTTAAAATCAGTGTTGACATGTTCAGAGTCCCTTGAACATTTTGGAAATGCGGGTGAAACTTTTTACATTCTCGCAAAGTTTTCTAAATCTCCGACACGATTTTAACACTTTCTCGTCAAAATCTCTAAAACTCCAGTTGAGATTCTTATAACCAAGGTTGACATGTTTAGAGTTCCCTTGAACGTTTTGGAAATGCGGGTGAAACTTTTTACATTCTCGCAAAGATTTCCAAATCCCCGACACGATTTTTACACTTTCATATCAATATCGCTAAAACGCCAGTTGAGATTCTTAAAATCAATGTTGACATGTTTAGAGTTCCTTTGAACGTTTTGGAAATGCGGGTGAAACTTTTTACATTCTCGCAAAGATTTCCAAATCCCCGACACGATTTTTACACGTTCACGTCAAAATCTCTAAAACTCCAGTCGAGATTTTTAAAATCAGTGTTGACATGTTCAGAGTCCCTTGAACATTTTGGAAATGCGGGTGAAACTTTTTACATTCTCGCAAAGTTTTCTAAATCTCCGACACGATTTTAACACTTTCTCGTCAAAATCTCTAAAACTCCAGTTGAGATTCTTATAACCAAGGTTGACATGTTTAGAGTTCCCTTGAACATTTTGGAAATGCGGGTGAAACTTTTTACATTCTCGCAAAGATTTCCAAATCCCCGACAAGATTTTTACACTTTCATATCAATATCGCTAAAACGCCAGTTGAGATTCTTAAAATCAATGTTGACATGTTTAGAGTTCCTTTGAACGTTTTGGAAATGCGGGTGAAACTTTTTACATTCTCGCAAAGATTTCCAAATCCCCGACACGATTTTTACACTTTCATATCAATATCGCTAAAACGCCAGTTGAGATTCTTAAAATCAATGTTGACATGTTTAGAGTTCCTTTGAACGTTTTGGAAATGCGGGTGAAACTTTTTACATTCTCGCAAAGATTTCCAAATCCCCGACACGATTTTTACACGTTCACGTCAAAATCTCTAAAACTCCAGTTGAGATTTTTAAAATCAGTGTTGACATGTTCAGAGTCCCTTGAACATTTTGGAAATGCGGGTGAAACTTTTTACATTCTCGCAAAGTTTTCTAAATCTCCGACACGATTTTAACACTTTCTCGTCAAAATCTCTAAAACTCCAGTTGAGATTCTTATAACCAAGGTTGACATGTTTAGAGTTCCCTTGAACATTTTGGAAATGCGGGTGAAACTTTTTACATTCTCGCAAAGATTTCCAAATCCCCGACAAGATTTTTACACTTTCATATCAATATCGCTAAAACGCCAGTTGAGATTCTTAAAATCAATGTTGACATGTTTAGAGTTCCTTTGAACGTTTTGGAAATGCGGGTGAAACTTTTTACATTCTCGCAAAGATTTCCAAATCCCCGACAAGATTTTTACACTTTCATATCAATATCGCTAAAACGCCAGTTGAGATTCTTAAAATTAATGTTGACATGTTTAGAGTTCCTTTGAACGTTTTGGAAATGCGGGTGAAACTTTTTACATTCTCGCAAAGATTTCCAAATCCCCGACACGATTTTTACACGTTCACGTCAAAATCTCTAAAACTCCAGTTGAGATTTTTAAAATCAGTGTTGACATGTTCAGAGTCCCTTGAACATTTTGGAAATGCGGGTGAAACTTTTTACATTCTCGCAAAGTTTTCTAAATCTCCGACACGATTTTAACACTTTCTCGTCAAAATCTCTAAAACTCCAGTTGAGATTCTTATAACCAAGGTTGACATGTTTAGAGTTCCCTTGAACATTTTGGAAATGCGGGTGAAACTTTTTACATTCTCGCAAAGATTTCCAAATCCCCGACAAGATTTTTACACTTTCATATCAATATCGCTAAAACGCCAGTTGAGATTCTTAAAATCAATGTTGACATGTTTAGAGTTCCTTTGAACGTTTTGGAAATGCGGGTGAAACTTTTTACATTCTCGCAAAGATTTCCAAATCCCCGACACGATTTTTACACTTTCATATCAATATCGCTAAAACGCCAGTTGAGATTCTTAAAATCAATGTTGACATGTTTAGAGTTCCTTTGAACGTTTTGGAAATGCGGGTGAAACTTTTTACATTCTCGCAAAGATTTCCAAATCCCCGACACGATTTTTACACTTTCATATCAATATCGCTAAAACGCCAGTTGAGATTCTTAAAATCAATGTTGACATGTTTAGAGTTCCTTTGAACGTTTTGGAAATGCGGGTGAAACTTTTTACATTCTCGCAAAGATTTCCAAATCCCCGACACGATTTTTACACGTTCACGTCAAAATCTCTAAAACTCCAGTTGAGATTTTTAAAATCAGTGTTGACATGTTCAGAGTCCCTTGAACATTTTGGAAATGCGGGTGAAACTTTTTACATTCTCGCAAAGTTTTCTAAATCTCCGACACGATTTTAACACTTTCTCGTCAAAATCTCTAAAACTCCAGTTGAGATTCTTATAACCAAGGTTGACATGTTTAGAGTTCCCTTGAACATTTTGGAAATGCGGGTGAAACTTTTTACATTCTCGCAAAGATTTCCAAATCCCCGACACGATTTTTACACTTTCATATCAATATCGCTAAAACGCCAGTTGAGATTCTTAAAATCAATGTTGACATGTTTAGAGTTCCTTTGAACGTTTTGGAAATGCGGGTGAAACTTTTTACATTCTCGCAAAGATTTCCAAATCCCCGACACGATTTTTACACTTTCATATCAATATCGCTAAAACGCCAGTTGAGATTCTTAAAATCAATGTTGACATGTTTAGAGTTCCTTTGAACGTTTTGGAAATGCGGGTGAAACTTTTTACATTCTCGCAAAGATTTCCAAATCCCCGACACGATTTTTACACGTTCACGTCAAAATCTCTAAAACTCCAGTTGAGATTTTTAAAATCAGTGTTGACATGTTCAGAGTCCCTTGAACATTTTGGAAATGCGGGTGAAACTTTTTACATTCTCGCAAAGTTTTCTAAATCTCCGACACGATTTTAACACTTTCTCGTCAAAATCTCTAAAACTCCCGTTGAGATTCTTATAACCAAGGTTGACATGTTTAGAATTCCCTTGAACATTTTGGAAATGCGGGTGAAACTTTTTACATTCTCGCAAAGATTTCCAAATCCCCGACAAGATTTTTACACTTTCATATCAATATCGCTAAAACGCCAGTTGAGATTCTTAAAATCAATGTTGACATGTTTAGAGTTCCTTTGAACGTTTTGGAAATGCGGGTGAAACTTTTTACATTCTCGCAAAGATTTCCAAATCCCCGACACGATTTTTACACTTTCATATCAATATCGCTAAAACGCCAGTTGAGATTCTTAAAATCAATGTTGACATGTTTAGAGTTCCTTTGAACGTTTTGGAAATGCGGGTGAAACTTTTTACATTCTCGCAAAGATTTCCAAATCCCCGACACGATTTTTACACGTTCACGTCAAAATCTCTAAAACTCCAGTTGAGATTTTTAAAATCAGTGTTGACATGTTCAGAGTCCCTTGAACATTTTGGAAATGCGGGTGAAACTTTTTACATTCTCGCAAAGTTTTCTAAATCTCCGACACGATTTTAACACTTTCTCGTCAAAATCTCTAAAACTCCAGTTGAGATTCTTATAACCAAGGTTGACATGTTTAGAGTTCCCTTGAACATTTTGGAAATGCGGGTGAAACTTTTTACATTCTCGCAAAGATTTCCAAATCCCCGACAAGATTTTTACACTTTCATATCAATATCGCTAAAACGCCAGTTGAGATTCTTAAAATCAATGTTGACATGTTTAGAGTTCCTTTGAACGTTTTGGAAATGCGGGTGAAACTTTTTACATTCTCGCAAAGATTTCCAAATCCCCGACACGATTTTTACACTTTCATATCAATATCGCTAAAACGCCAGTTGAGATTCTTAAAATCAATGTTGACATGTTTAGAGTTCCTTTGAACGTTTTGGAAATGCGGGTGAAACTTTTTACATTCTCGCAAAGATTTCCAAATCCCCGACACGATTTTTACACTTTCATATCAATATCGCTAAAACGCCAGTTGAGCTTCTTAAAATCAATGTTGACATGTTTAGAGTTCCTTTGAACGTTTTGGAAATGCGGGTGAAACTTTTTACATTCTCGCAAAGATTTCCAAATCCCCGACACGATTTTTACACGTTCACGTCAAAATCTCTAAAACTCCAGTTGAGATTTTTAAAATCAGTGTTGACATGTTCAGAGTCCCTTGAACATTTTGGAAATGCGGGTGAAACTTTTTACATTCTCGCAAAGTTTTCTAAATCTCCGACACGATTTTTACACTTTCACGTCAAAATCTCCAAAACTCTGGTTGAGATTCTTAAAACCAACGTTGACATGTTTAGAGATCCCTTGAACATTTTGGAAATGCCTGTGAAACTTTTTACATTCTCGCGATGTTTTCGAAATTCCCGACAAGATTTTTACACTTTCACGTCAAAATCTCTAAAACTCTGGTTGAGATTCTTAAAACCAACGTTGACATGTTTAGAGATCCCTTGAACATTTTGGAAATGCCTGTGAAACTTTTTACATTCTCGCGATGTTTTCGAAATTCCCGACAAGATTTTTACACTTTCACGTCAAAATCTCTAAAACTCCAGTTGAGATTCTTAAAATCGATGTTGACATGTTTAGAGTTCCCTTGAACATTTTGGAAATGCGGGTGAAACTTTTTACATTCTGGCAAAGATTTCCAAATCCCCGACACGATTTTTACACTTTCACGTTAAAATCTATAAAATTCTAGTTGAGATTCTTAAAGTCAGTGTTGACACGTTTAGAGTTCCCTTGAACGTTTTGGAAATGCGGGTGAAACTTTTTACATTCTCGCAAATATTTCCAAATCCCCGACACGATTTTTACACTTTCACGTCAAAATCTCTAAAACTCCAGTTGAGATTCTTAAAACCAAGGTTGACACGTTTAGAGTTCCCTTGAACATTTTGGAAATGCCGTTGAAACTTTTTACATTCTGGCAAAGATTTCCAAATCCCCGACACGATTTTTACACTTTCACGTCAAAATCTCTAAAGCTCTAGTTGAGATTCTTATAACCAAGGTTGACATGTTTAGAGTTCTCTTGAACATTTTGGAAATGCGGGTGAAACTTTATACATTCTCGCAAAGATTTCCAAATCCCCGACACGATTTTTACACTTTCACGTCAAAATCTCTAAAACTCCCGTTGAGATTCTTATAACCAAGGTTGACATGTTTAGAGTTCTCTTGAACATTTTGGAAATGCGGGTGAAACTTTTTACATTCTCGCAAAGATTTCCAAATCCCCGACACGATTTTTACACTTTCACGTCAAAATCTCTAAAACTCCAGTTAGGATTCTTATAACCAAGGTTGACATATTTAGAGTTCCCTTGAACATTTTGGAAATGCGGGTGAAACTTTTTACATTCTCGCAAATATTTCCAAATCCCCGACACGATTTTTACACTTTCACGTCAAAATCTCTAAAACTCCAGTTGAGATTCTTAAAACCAAGGTTGATATGTTTAGAGTTCCCTTGAACATTTTGGAAATGCGGGTGAAACTTTTTATATAGTCCTGAAGTTTTCCAAATCCCTGACAAAATTTTTACACTTTCACGTCAAAATCTCTAAAACTCCAGTTGAGAATCCTAAAACCAATGTTGACATGTTTAGAGTTCCGTTGAACATTTTGGGAATGCCGTTGAAACTTTTTACATTCTCGCGAAGCTTTCCAAATCGTTTAGAGTTCCCTTGAACATTTTGGAAATCCGGGTGAAACTTTTTACATTCTCGCAAAGATTTCCAAATCCCCGACACGATTTTTACACTTTCACGTCAAAATCTCTAAAACTCCAGTTGAGATTCTTAAAGTCAGTGTTGACACGTTTAGAGTTCCCTTGAACGTTTTCGAAATGCGGGTGAAACTTTTTACATTCTCGCATATATTTCCAAATCCCCGACAAGATTTTTACACTTTCACGTCAAAATCTATAAAACTCTAGTTGAGATTCTTAAAGTCAGTGTTGACACGTTTAGAGTTCCCTTGAACGTTTTCGAAATGCGGGTGAAACTTTTTACATTCTCGCAAATATTTCCAAATCCCCGACACGATTTTTACACTTTCACGTCAAAATCTCTAAAACTCCAGTTGAGATTCTTAAAACCAAGGTTGACATGTTTAGAGTTCCCTTGAACATTTTGGAAATGCCTGTGAAACTTTTTACATTCTCGCGATGTTTTCGAAATCCCCGACAAGATTTTTACACTTTCACGTCAAAATCTATAAAACTCTAGTTGAGATTCTTAAAATCAGTGTTGACACGTTTAGAGTTCCCTTGAACGTTTTGGAAATGAGAGTGAAACTTTTTACATTCTCGCAAATATTTCCAAATATCCGACACGATTTTTACACTTTCACGTCAAAATCTCTAAAACTCCAGTTGAGATTCTTAAAACCAAGGTTGACACGTTTAGAGTTCCCTTGAACATTTTGGAAATGCGGGTGAAACTTTTTACATTCTCGCAAAGGTTTCCAAATCCCCGACACGATTTTTACACTTTCACGTCAAAATCTCTAAAACTCCAGTTAGGATTCTTATAACCAAGGTTGACATATTTAGAGTTCCCTTGAACATTTTGGAAATGCGGGTGAAACTTTTTACATTCTCGCAAATATTTCCAAATCCCCGACACGATTTTTACACTTTCACGTCAAAATCTCTAAAACTCCAGTTGAGATTCTTAAAATCAAGATTGACATGTTTAGAGTTCCCTTGAACGTTTTGGAAATGCGGGTGAAACTTTTTACATTCTCGCTATCTTTTCCAAATCCCCAACACGATTTTTACGCTTTCACGTCAATATCGCTAAAACGGCAGTTGAGATTCTTAAAATCAATGTTGACATGTTTAGAGTTCCCCTGAACATTTTGGAAATGCGGGTGAAACTTTTTACATTCTCGCAAAGATTTCCAAATCCCCGACACGATTTTTACACTTTCACGTCAAAATCTCTAAAACTCCAGTTGAGATTCCTAAAACCACTTTTGACATGTTTAGAGTTCCCTTGAACATTTTGGAAATGCGGGTGAAACTTTTTACATTCTCGCAAAGATTTCCAAATCCCCGACACGATTTTTACACTTTCACGTCAAAATCTCTAAAACTCCAGTTGTGATTCTTAAAATCAATGTTGACATGTTTAGAGTTCCCTTGAACGTTTTGGAAATGCCGGTGAAACTTTTTACATTCTCGCAAATATTTCCAAATCCCCGACACGATTTTTACACTTTCACGTCAAAATCTCTAAAACTCCAGTTGAGATTCTTAAAATCAATGTTGACAGGTTTAGAGTTCCCTTGAACATTTTGGAAATGACGGTGAAACTTTTTATATAGTCCTGAAGTTTTCCAAATCCCTGACAAAATTTTTACACTTTCACGTCAAAATCTCTAAAACTCCAGTTGAGAATCCTAAAACCAATGTAGACATGTTTAGAGTTCCGTTGAACATTTTGGGAATGCCGTTGAAACTTTTTACATTCTCGCGAAGCTTTCCAAATCCCCGACACGATTTTTACACTTTCACGTCAAAATCTCCAAAACTCTGGTTGAGATTCTTAAAACCAACGTTGACATGTTTAGAGTTCCCTTGAACATTTTGGAAATGCGGGTGAAACTTTTTACATTCTCGCAAAGATTTCCAAATCCCCGACACGATTTTTACACTTTCACGTCAAAATCTCTAAAGCTCCAGTTGAGATTATTAAAACCAAGGTTGACATGTTTAGAGATCCCTTGAACATTTTGGAAATGCCTGTGAAACTTTTTACATTCTCGCGATGTTTTCGAAATCCCCGACAAGATTTTTACACTTTCACGTCAAAATCTCTAAAACTCCACTTGAGATTCTTAAAATCGATGTTGACATGTTTAGAGTTCCCTTGAACATTTTGGAAATGCGGGTGAAACTTTTTACATTCTGGCAAAGATTTCCAAATCCCCGACACGATTTTTACACTTTCACGTCAAAATCTATAAAACTCTAGTTGAGATTCTTAAAGTCAGTGTTGACACGTTTAGAGTTCCCTTGAACGTTTTGGAAATGCGGGTGAAACTTTTTACATTCTCGCAAATATTTCCAAATCCCCGACACGATTTTTACACTTTCACGTCAAAATCTCTAAAACTCCAGTTGAGATTCTTAAAACAAAGGTTGACACGTTTAGAGTTCCCTTGAACATTTTGGAAATGCGGGTGAAACTTTTTACATTCTCGCAAAGATTTCCAAATCCCCGACACGATTTTTACACTTTCATATCAATATCGCTAAAACGCCAGTTGAGATTCTTAAAATCAATGTTGACATGTTCAGAACCCTTGAACATTTTGGAAATGCGGGTGAAACTTTTTACATTCTCGCAAAGTTTTCTAAATCTCCGACACGATTTTAACACTTTCTCGTCAAAATCTCTAAAACTCCAGTTGAGATTCTTATAACCAAGGTTGACATGTTTAGAGTTCCCTTGAACATTTTGGAAATACGGGTGAAACTTTTTACATTCTCGCAAAGATTTCCAAATCCCCCACAAGATTTTGACACTTTCACGTCAAAATCTCTAAAACTCCCGTTGAGATTCTTATAAACAAGGTTGACATGTTTAGAGTTCCCTTGAACATTTTGGAAATGCGGGTGAAACTTTTTACATTCTCGCAAAGATTTCCAAATCCTCGACACGATTTTTACACTTTCATATCAATATCGCTAAAACGCCAGTTGAGATTCTTAAAATCAATGTTGACATGTTTAGAGTTCCTTTGAACATTTTGGAAATGCGGGTGAACCTTTTTACATTCTCGCAAAGTTTTCTAAATCTCCGACACGATTTTAACACTTTCTCGTCAAAATCTCTAAAACTCCAGTTGAGATTCTTAAAACCAAGGTTGACATGTTTAGAGTTCCCTTGAAAATTTGGAAATGCGGGTGAAACTTTTTACATTCTCGCAAAGATTTCCAAATCCCCGACACGATTTTTACACTTTCACGTCAAAATCTCTAAAACTCCAGTTGAGATTCTTAAAATCAATGTTGACATGTTTAGAGTTCCCTTGAACATTTTGGAAATGACGGTGAAACTTTTTATATAGTCCTGAAGTTTTCCAAATCCCTGACAAAATTTTTACACTTTCACGTCAAAATCTCTAAAACTCCAGTTGAGAATCCTAAAACCAATGTTGACATGTTTAGAGTTCCGTTGAACATTTTGGGAATGCCGTTGAAACTTTTTACATTCTCGCGAAGCTTTCCAAATCCCCGACACGATTTTTACACTTTCACGTCAAAATCTCCAAAACTCTGGTTGAGATTCTTAAAACCATCGTTGACATGTTTAGAGTTCCCTTGAACATTTTGGAAATGCGGGTGAAACTTTTTACATTCTCGCAAAGATTTCCAAATCCCCGACACGATTTTTACACTTTCACGTCAAAATCTCTAAAGCTCCAGTTGAGATTATTAAAACCAAGGTTGACATGTTTAGAGATCCCTTGAACATTTTGGAAATGCCTGTGAAACTTTTTACATTCTCGCGATGTTTTCGAAATCCCCGACAAGATTTTTACACTTTCACGTCAAAATCTCTAAAACTCCAGTTGAGATTCTTAAAATCGATGTTGACATGTTTAGAGTTCCCTTGAACATTTTGGAAATGCGGGTGAAACTTTTTACATTCTGGCAAAGATTTCCAAATCCCCGACACGATTTTTACACTTTCACGTCAAAATCTATAAAACTCTAGTTGAGATTCTTAAAGTCAGTGTTGACACGTTTAGAGTTCCCTTGAACATTTTGGAAATGCGGGTGAAACTTTTTACATTCTCGCAAAGATTTCCAAATCCCCGACACGATTTTTACATTTTCATATCAATATGGCTAAACCGCCAGTTGAGATTCTTAAAATCAATGTTGACATGTTCAGAGTCCCTTGAACATTTTGGAAATGCGGGTGAAACTTTTTACATTCTCGCAAAGTTTTCTAAATCTCCGACACGATTTTAACACTTTCTCGTGAAAATCTCTAAAACTCCAGTTGAGATTCTTATAACCAAGGTTGACATGTTTAGAGTTCCCTTGAACATTTTGGAAATGCGGGTGAAACTTTTTACATTCTCGCAAAGATTTCCAAATCCCCCACAAGATTTTGACACTTTCACGTCAAAATCTCTAAAACTCCCGTTGAGATTCTTATAAACAAGGTTGACATGTTTAGAGTTCCCTTGAACATTTTGGAAATGCGGGTGAAACTTTTTACATTCTCGCAAAGATTTCCAAATCCCCGACACGATTTTTACACTTTCATATCAATATCGCTAAAACGCCAGTTGAGATTCTTAAAATCAATGTTGACATGTTTAGAGTTCCTTTGAACGTTTTGGAAATGCGGGTGAAACTTTTTACATTCTCGCAAAGATTTCCAAATCCCCGACACGATTTTTACACTTTCATATCAATATCGCTAAAACGCCAGTTGAGATTCTTAAAATCAATGTTGACATGTTTAGAGTTCCTTTGAACGTTTTGGAAATGCGGGTGAAACTTTTTACATTCTCGCAAAGATTTCCAAATCCCCGACACGATTTTTACACGTTCACGTCAAAATCTCTAAAACTCCAGTTGAGATTCTTAAAATCAATGTTGACAGGTTTAGAGTTCCCTTGAACATTTTGGAAATGACGGTGAAACTTTTTACATTCTCGCAAAGATTTCCAAATCCCCGACACGATTTTTACACTTTCACGTCAAAATCTCTAAAACTCCAGTTGAGAATCCTAAAACCAATGTAGACATGTTTAGAATTCCGTTGAACATTTTGGGAATGCCGTTGAAACTTTTTACATTCTCGCGAAGCTTTCCAAATCCCCGACACGATTTTTACACTTTCACGTCAAAATCTCCAAAACTCTGGTTGAGATTCTTAAAACCAACGTTGACATGTTTAGAGTTCCCTTGAACATTTTGGAAATGCCGGTGAAACTTTTTACATTCTCGCAAAGATTTCCAAATCCCCGACACGATTTTTACACTTTCACGTCAAAATCTCTAAAGCTCCAGTTGAGATTATTAAAACCAAGGTTGACATGTTTAGAGATCCCTTGAACATTTTGGAAATGCCTGTGAAACTTTTTACATTCTCGCGATGTTTTCGAAATCCCCGACAAGATTTTTACACTTTCACGTCAAAATCTCTAAAACTCCAGTTGAGATTCTTAAAATCGATGTTGACATGTTTAGAGTTCCCTTGAACATTTTGGAAATGCGGGTGAAACTTTTTACATTCTGGCAAAGATTTCCAAATCCCCGACACGATTTTTACACTTTCACGTCAAAATCTATAAAACTCTAGTTGAGATTCTTAAAGTCAGTGTTGACACGTTTAGAGTTCCCTTGAACGTTTTGGAAATGCGGGTGAAACTTTTTACATTCTCGCAAATATTTCCAAATCCCCGACACGATTTTTACACTTTCACGTCAAAATCTCTAAAACTCCAGTTGAGATTCTTAAAACAAAGGTTGACACGTTTAGAGTTCCCTTGAACATTTTGGAAATGCGGGTGAAACTTTTTACATTCTCGCAAAGATTTCCAAATCCCCGACACGATTTTTACACTTTCATATCAATATCGCTAAAACGCCAGTTGAGATTCTTAAAATCAATGTTGACATGTTCAGAGTCCCTTGAACATTTTGGAAATGCGGGTGAAACTTTTTACATTCTCGCAAAGATTTCCAAATCCCCGACACGATTTTTACACTTTCATATCAATATCGCTAAAACGCCAGTTGAGATTCTTAAAATCAATGTTGACATGTTTAGAGTTCCTTTGAACGTTTTGGAAATGCGGGTGAAACTTTTTACATTCTCGCAAAGATTTCCAAATCCCCGACACGATTTTTACACTTTCATATCAATATCGCTAAAACGCCAGTTGAGATTCTTAAAATCAATGTTGACATGTTTAGAGTTCCTTTGAACGTTTTGGAAATGCGGGTGAAACTTTTTACATTCTCGCAAAGATTTCCAAATCCCCGACACGATTTTTACACGTTCACGTCAAAATCTCTAAAACTCCAGTTGAGATTTTTAAAATCAGTGTTGACATGTTCAGAGTCCCTTGAACATTTTGGAAATGCGGGTGAACCTTTTTACATTCTCGCAAAGATTTCTAAATCTCCGACACGATTTTAACACTTTCTCGTCAAAATCTCTAAAACTCCAGTTGAGATTCTTATAACCAAGGTTGACATGTTTAGAGTTCCCTTGAACATTTTGGAAATGCGGGTGAAACTTTTTACATTCTCGCAAAGATTTCCAAATCCCCGACACGATTTTTACACTTTCACGTCAAAATCTCTAAAACTCCAGTTGAGATTCTTAAAATCAATGTTGACAGGTTTAGAGTTCCCTTGAACATTTTGGAAATGACGGTGAAACTTTTTATATAGTCCTGAAGTTTTCCAAATCCCTGACAAAATTTTTACACTTTCACGTCAAAATCTCTAAAACTCCAGTTGAGAATCCTAAAACCAATGTAGACATGTTTAGAGTTCCGTTGAACATTTTGGGAATGCCGTTGAAACTTTTTACATTCTCGCCAAGCTTTCCAAATCCCCGACACGATTTTTACACTTTCACGTCAAAATCTCCAAAACTCTGGTTGAGATTCTTAAAACCAACGTTGACATGTTTAGAGTTCCCTTGAACATTTTGGAAATGCCTGTGAAACTTTTTACATTCTCGCAAAGATTTCCAAATCCCCGACACGATTTTTACACTTTCACGTCAAAATCTCTAAAGCTCCAGTTGAGATTATTAAAACCAAGGTTGACATGTTTAGAGATCCCTTGAACATTTTGGAAATGCCTGTGAAACTTTTTACATTCTCGCGATGTTTTCGAATTCCCCGACAAGATTTTTACACTTTCACGTCAAAATCTCTAAAACTCCAGTTGAGATTCTTAAAATCGATGTTGACATGTTTAGAGTTCCCTTGAACATTTTGGAAATGCGGGTGAAACTTTTTACATTCTGGCAAAGATTTCCAAATCCCCGACACGATTTTTACACTTTCACGTCAAAATCTATAAAACTCCAGTTGAGATTCTTAAAACCAAGGTTGACACGTTTAGAGTTCCCTTGAACATTTTGGAAATGCGGGTGAAACTTTTTACATTCTCGCAAAGATTTCCAAATCCCCGACACGATTTTTACACTTTCATATCAATATCGCTAAAACGCCAGTTGAGATTCTTAAAATCAATGTTGACATGTTCAGAGTCCCTTGAACATTTTGGAAATGCGGGTGAAACTTTTTACATTCTCGCAAAGTTTTCTAAATCTCCGACACGATTTTAACACTTTCTCGTCAAAATCTCTAAAACTCCAGTTGAGATTCTTATAACCAAGGTTGACATGTTTAGAGTTCCCTTGAACATTTTGGAAATGCGGGTGAAACTTTTTACATTCTCGCAAAGATTTCCCAATCCCCCACAAGATTTTGACACTTTCACGTCAAAATCTCTAAAACTCCCGTTGAGATTCTTATAAACAAGGTTGACATGTTTAGAGTTCCCTTGAACATTTTGGAAATGCGGGTGAAACTTTTTACATTCTCGCAAAGATTTCCAAATCCCCGACACGATTTTTACACTTTCATATCAATATCGCTAAAACGCCAGTTGAGATTCTTAAAATCAATGTTGACATGTTTAGAGTTCCTTTGAACGTTTTGGAAATGCGGGTGAAACTTTTTACATTCTCGCAAAGATTTCCAAATCCCCGACACGATTTTTACACTTTCATATCAATATCGCTAAAACGCCAGTTGAGATTCTTAAAATCAATGTTGACATGTTTAGAGTTCCTTTGAACGTTTTGGAAATGCGGGTGAAACTTTTTACATTCTCGCAAAGATTTCCAAATCCCCGACACGATTTTTACACGTTCACGTCAAAATCTCTAAAACTCCAGTTGAGATTTTTAAAATCAGTGTTAACATGTTCAGAGTCCCTTGAACATTTTGGAAATGCGGGTGAACCTTTTTACATTCTCGCAAAGATTTCTAAATCTCCGACACGATTTTAACACTTTCTCGTCAAAATCTCTAAAACTCCAGTTGAGATTCTTATAACCAAGGTTGACATGTTTAGAGTTCCCTTGAACATTTTGGAAATGCGGGTGAAACTTTTTACATTCTCGCAAAGATTTCCAAATCCCCGACACGATTTTTACACTTTCACGTCAAAATCTCTAAAACTCCAGTTGCGATTCTTAAAATCAATGTTGACATGTTTAGAGTTCCCTTGAACGTTTTGGAAATGCCGGTGAAACTTTTTACATTCTCGCAAATATTTCCAAATCCCCGACACGATTTTTACACTTTCACGTCAAAATCTCTAAAACTCCAGTTGAGATTCTTAAAATCAATGTTGACAGGTTTAGAGTTCCCTTGAACATTTTGGAAATGACGGTGAAACTTTTTATATAGTCCTGAAGTTTTCCAAATCCCTGACAAAATTTTTACACTTTCACGTCAAAATCTCTAAAACTCCAGTTGAGAATCCTAAAACCAATGTAGACATGTTTAGAGTTCCGTTGAACATTTTGGGAATGCCGTTGAAACTTTTTACATTCTCGCGAAGCTTTCCAAATCCCCGACACGATTTTTACACTTTCACGTCAAAATCTCCAAAACTCTGGTTGAGATTCTTAAAACCAACGTTGACATGTTTAGAGTTCCCTTGAACATTTTGGAAATGCGGGTGAAACTTTTTACATTCTCGCAAAGATTTCCAAATCCCCGACACGATTTTTACACTTTCACGTCAAAATCTCTAAAGCTCCAGTTGAGATTATTAAAACCAAGGTTGACATGTTTAGAGATCCCTTGAACATTTTGGAAATGCCTGTGAAACTTTTTACATTCTCGCGATGTTTTCGAAATCCCCGACAAGATTTTTACACTTTCACGTCAAAACCTCTAAAACTCCAGTTGAGATTCTTAAAATCGATGTTGACATGTTTAGAGTTCCCTTGAACATTTTGGAAATGCGGGTGAAACTTTTTACATTCTGGCAAAGATTTCCAAATCCCCGACACGATTTTTACACTTTCACGTCAAAATCTATAAAACTCTAGTTGAGATTCTTAAAGTCAGTGTTGACACGTTTAGAGTTCCCTTGAACGTTTTGGAAATGCGGGTGAAACTTTTTACATTCTCGCAAATATTTCCAAATCCCCGACACGATTTTTACACTTTCACGTCAAAATCTCTAAAACTCCAGTTGAGATTCTTAAAACAAAGGTTGACACGTTTAGAGTTCCCTTGAACATTTTGGAAATGCGGGTGAAACTTTTTACATTCTCGCAAAGATTTCCAAATCCCCGACACGATTTTTACACTTTCATATCAATATCGCTAAAACGCCAGTTGAGATTCTTAAAATCAATGTTGACATGTTCAGAGTCCCTTGAACATTTTGGAAATGCGGGTGAAACTTTTTACATTCTCGCAAAGTTTTCTAAATCTCCGACACGATTTTAACACTTTCTCGTCAAAATCTCTAAAACTCCAGTTGAGATTCTTATAACCAAGGTTGACATGTTTAGAGTTCCCTTGAACATTTTGGAAATGCGGGTGAAACTTTTTACATTCTCGCAAAGATTTCCAAATCCCCCACAAGATTTTGACACTTTCACGTCAAAATCTCTAAAACTCCCGTTGAGATTCTTATAAACAAGGTTGACATGTTTAGAGTTCCCTTGAACATTTTGGAAATGCGGGTGAAACTTTTTACATTCTCGCAAAGATTTCCAAATCCCCGACACGATTTTTACACTTTCATATCAATATCGCTAAAACGCCAGTTGAGATTCTTAAAATAAATGTTGACATGTTTAGAGTTCCTTTGAACGTTTTGGAAATGCGGGTGAAACTTTTTACATTCTCGCAAAGATTTCCAAATCCCCGACACGATTTTTACACTTTCATATCAATATCGCTAAAACGCCAGTTGAGATTCTTAAAATCAATGTTGACATATTTAGAGTTCCTTTGAACGTTTTGGAAATGCGGGTGAAACTTTTTACATTCTCGCAAAGATTTCCAAATCCCCGACACGATTTTTACACGTTCACGTCAAAATCTCTAAAACTCCAGTTGAGATTTTTAAAATCAGTGTTGACATGTTCAGAGTCCCTTGAACATTTTGGAAATGCGGGTGAACCTTTTTACATTCTCGCAAAGATTTCTAAATCTCCGACACGATTTTAACACTTTCTCGTCAAAATCTCTAAAACTCCAGTTGAGATTCTTATAACCAAGGTTGACATGTTTAGAGTTCCCTTGAACATTTTGGAAATGCGGGTGAAACTTTTTATATAGTCCTGAAGTTTTCCAAATCCCTGACAAAATTTTTACACTTTCACGTCAAAATCTCTAAAACTCCAGTTGAGAATCCTAAAACCAATGTTGACATGTTTAGAGTTCCGTTGAACATTTTGGGAATGCCGTTGAAACTTTTTACATTCTCGCGAAGCTTTCCAAATCCCCGACACGATTTTTACACTTTCACGTCAAAATCTCCAAAACTCTGGTTGAGATTCTTAAAACCAACGTTGACATGTTTAGAGATCCCTTGAACATTTTGGAAATGCCTGTGAAACTTTTTACATTCTCGCGATGTTTTCGAAATCTCCGACAAGATTTTTACACTTTCACGTCAAAATCTCTAAAACTCCAGTTGAGATTCTTAAAATCGATGTTGACATGTTTAGAGTTCCCTTGAACATTTTGGAAATGCGGGTGAATCTTTTTACATTCTGGCAAAGATTTCCAAATCCCCGACACGATTTTTACACTTTCACGTCAAAATCTATAAAACTCTAGTTGAGATTCTTAAAGTCATTGTTGACACGTTTAGAGTTCCCTTGAACGTTTTGGAAATGCCGGTGAAACTTTTTACATTCTCGCAAATATTTCCAAATCCCCGACACGATTTTTACACTTTCACGTCAAAATCTCTAAAACTCCAGTTGAGATTCTTAAAACCAAGGTTGACACGTTTAGAGTTCCCTTGAACATTTTGGAAATGCGGGTGAAACTTTTTACATTCTGGCAAAGATTTCCAAATCCCCGACACGATTTTTACACTTTCATATCAATATCGCTAAAACGCCAGTTGAGATTCTTAAAATCAATGTTGACATGTTCAGAGTCCCTTGAACATTTTGGAAATGCGGGTGAAACTTTTTACATTCTCGCAAAGTTTTCTAAATCTCCGACACGATTTTTACACTTTCACGTCAAAATCTCTAAAACTCCAGTTGAGATTCTTAAAACCAATGTTGACACGTTTAGAGTTCCCTTGAACATTTTGGAAATGCCGGTGAAACTTTTTACATTCTCGCAAAGATTTCCAAATCCCCGACACGACTTTTACACTTTCACGTCAAAATCTCTAAAACTCCAGTTAGGATTCTTATAACCAAAGTTGACATATTTAGAGTTCCCTTGAACATTTTGGAAATGCCTGTGAAACTTTTTACATTCTCGCAAAGATTTCCAAATCCCCGACACGATTTTTACACTTTCACGTCAAAATCTCTAAAACTCCAGTTGAGATTCTTAAAATCGATGTTGACATGTTTAGAGTTCCCTTGAACATTTTGGAAATGCCTGTGAAACTTTTTACATTCTCGCGATGTTTTCGAAATCCCCGACTAGATTTTTACACTTTCACGTCAAAATCTCTAAAACTCTAGTTGAGATTCTTAAAGTCAGTGTTGACACGTTTAGAGTTCCCTTGAACGTTTTGGAAATGCGGGTGAAACTTTTTACATTCTCGCAAAGATTTCCAAATCCCCAACACGATTTTTACACTTTCACGTCAAAATCTCTAAAACTCCCGTTGAGATTCTTATAACCAAGGTTGACATGTTTAGAGTTCCCTTGAACATTTTGGAAATGCGGGTGAAACTTTTTACATTCTCGCAAAGATTTCCAAATCCCCCACAAGATTTTGACACTTTCACGTCAAAATCTCTAAAACTCCAGTTGAGATTCCTAAAACCACTTTTGACATGTTTAGAGTTCCCTTGAACATTTTGGAAATGCGGGTGAAACTTTTTACATTCTCGCAAAGATTTCCAAATCCCCGACACGATTTTTACACTTTCACGTCAAAATCTCTAAAACTCCAGTTGCGATTCTTAAAATCAATGTTGACATGTTTAGAGTTCCCTTGAACGTTTTGGAAATGCCGGTGAAACTTTTTACATTCTCGCAAATATTTCCAAATCCCCGACACGATTTTTACACTTTCACGTCAAAATCTCTAAAACTCCAGTTGAGATTCTTAAAATCAATGTTGACAGGTTTAGAGTTCCCTTGAACGTTTTGGAAATGACGGTGAAACTTTTATATAGTCCTGAAGTTTTCCAAATCCCTGACAAAATTTTTACACTTTCACGTCAAAATCTCTAAAACTCCAGTTGAGAATCCTAAAACCAATGTAGACATGTTTAGAGTTCCGTTGAACATTTTGGGAATGCCGTTGAAACTTTTTACATTCTCGCGAAGCTTTCCAAATCCCCGACACGATTTTTACACTTTCACGTCAAAATCTCCAAAACTCTGGTTGAGATTCTTAAAACCAACGTTGACATGTTTAGAGTTCCCTTGAACATTTTGGAAATGCGGGTGAAACTTTTTACATTCTCGCAAAGATTTCCAAATCCCCGACACGATTTTTACACTTTCACGTCAAAATCTCTAAAGCTCCAGTTGAGATTATTAAAACCAAGGTTGACATGTTTAGAGATCCCTTGAACATTTTGGAAATGCCTGTGAAACTTTTTACATTCTCGCGATGTTTTCGAAATCCCCGACAAGATTTTTACACTTTCACGTCAAAATCTCTAAAACTCCAGTTGAGATTCTTAAAATCGATGTTGACATGTTTAGAGTTCCCTTGAACATTTTGGAAATGCGGGTGAAACTTTTTACATTCTGGCAAAGATTTCCAAATCCCCGACACGATTTTTACACTTTCACGTCAAAATCTATAAAACTCTAGTTGAGATTCTTAAAGTCAGTGTTGACACGTTTAGAGTTCCCTTGAACGTTTTGGAAATGCGGGTGAAACTTTTTACATTCTCGCAAATATTTCCAAATCCCCGACACGATTTTTACACTTTCACGTCAAAATCTCTAAAACTCCAGTTGAGATTCTTAAAATCGATGTTGACATGTTTAGAGTTCCCTTGACCATTTTGGAAATGCCGGTGAAACTTTTTACATTCTCGCAAATATTTCCAAATCCCCGACACGATTTTTACACTTTCACGTCAAAATCTCTAAAACTCCAGTTGAGATTCTTAAAACAAAGGTTGACACGTTTAGAGTTCCCTTGAACATTTTGGAAATGCCTGTGAAACTTTTTACATTCTCGCAAAGATTTCCAAATCCCCGACACGATATTTACACTTTCATATCAATATCGCTAAAACGCCAGTTGAGATTCTTAAAATCAATGTTGACATGTTCAGAGTCCCTTGAACATTTTGGAAATGCGGGTGAAACTTTTTACATTCTCGCAAAGTTTTCTAAATCTCCGACACGATTTTAACACTTTCTCGTCAAAATCTCTAAAACTCCAGTTGAGATTCTTATAACCAAGGTTGACATGTTTAGAGTTCCCTTGAACATTTTGGAAATGCGGGTGAAACTTTTTACATTCTTGCAAAGATTTCCAAATCCCCGACACGATTTTTACACTTTCATATCAATATCGCTAAAACGCCAGTTGAGATTCTTAAAATCAATGTTGACATGTTTAGAGTTCCTTTGAACGTTTTGGAAATGCGGGTGAAACTTTTTACACTCTCGCAAAGATTTCCAAATCCCCGACACGATTTTTACACGTTCACGTCAAAATCTCTAAAACTCCAGTTGAGATTTTTAAAATCAGTGTTGACATGTTCAGAGTCCCTTGAACATTTTGGAAATGCGGGTGAACCTTTTTACATTCTCGCAAAGATTTCTAAATCTCCGACACGATTTTAACACTTTCTCGTCAAAATCTCTAAAACTCCAGTTGAGATTCTTATAACCAAGGTTGACATGTTTAGAGTTCCCTTGAACATTTTGGAAATGCGGGTGAAACTTTTTATATAGTCCTGAAGTTTTCCAAATCCCTGACAAAATTTTTACACTTTCACGTCAAAATCTCTAAAACTCCAGTTGAGAATCCTAAAACCAATGTTGACATGTTTAGAGTTCCGTTGAACATTTTGGGAATGCCGTTGAAACTTTTTACATTCTCGCGAAGCTTTCCAAATCCCCGACACGATTTTTACACTTTCACGTCAAAATCTCCAAAACTCTGGTTGAGATTCTTAAAACCAACGTTGACATGTTTAGAGTTCCCTTGAACATTTTGGAAATGCGGGTGAAACTTTTTACATTCTCGCAAAGATTTCCAAATCCCCGACACGATTTTTACACTTTCACGTCAAAATCTCTAAAGCTCCAGTTGAGATTCTTAAAACCAAGGTTGACATGCTTAGAGATCCCTTGAACATTTTGGAAATGCCTGTGAAACTTTTTATATTCTCGCGATGTTTTCGAAATCCCCGACAAGATTTTTACACTTTCACGTCAAAATCTCTAAAACTCCAGTTGAGATTCTTAAAATCGATGTTGACATGTTTAGAGTTCCCTTGAACATTTTGGAAATCCGGGTGAAACTTTTTACATTCTCGCAAAGATTTCCAAATCCCCGACACGATTTTTTCACTTTCACGTCAAAATCTATAAAACTCTAGTTGAGATTCTTAAAGTCAGTGTTGACACGTTTAGAGTTCCCTTGAACGTTTTGGAAATGCGGGTGAAACTTTTTACATTCTCGCAAATATTTCCAAATCCCCGACACGATTTTTACACTTTCACGTCAAAATCTCTAAAACTCCAGTTGAGATTCTTAAAACCAAGGTTGACATGTTTAGAGTTCCCTTGAACATTTTGGAAATGCCTGTGAAACTTTTTACATTCTCGCGATGTTTTCGAAATCCCCGACAAGATTTTTACACTTTCACGTCAAAATCTCTAAAGCTCTAGTTGAGATTCTTAAAGTCAGTGTTGACACGTTTAGAGTTCCCTTGAACGTTTTGGAAATGAGAGTGAAACTTTTTACATTCTCGCAAATATTTCCAAATATCCGACACGATTTTTACACTTTCACGTCAAAATCTCTAAAACTCCAGTTGAGATTCTTAAAACCAAGGTTGACACGTTTAGAGTTCCCTTGAACATTTTGGAAATGCGGGTGAAACTTTTTACATTCTCGCAAAGGTTTCCAAATCCCCGACACGATTTTTACACTTTCACGTCAAAATCTCTAAAACTCCAGTTAGGATTCTTATAACCAAGGTTGACATATTTAGAGTTCCCTTGAACATTTTGGAAATGCGGGTGAAACTTTTTACATTCTCGCAAATATTTCCAAATCCCCGACACGATTTTTACACTTTCACGTCAAAATCTCTAAAACTCCAGTTGAGATTCTTAAAATCAAGATTGACATGTTTAGAGTTCCCTTGAACGTTTTGGAAATGCGGGTGAAACTTTTTACATTCTCGCTATCTTTTCCAAATCCCCAACACGATTTTTACGCTTTCACGTCAATATCGCTAAAACGGCAGTTGAGATTCTTAAAATCAATGTTGACATGTTTAGAGTTCCCCTGAACATTTTGGAAATGCGGGTGAAACTTTTTACATTCTCGCAAAGATTTCCAAATCCCCGACACGATTTTTACACTTTCACGTCAAAATCTCTAAAACTCCAGTTGAGATTCCTAAAACCACTTTTGACATGTTTAGAGTTCCCTTGAACATTTTGGAAATGCGGGTGAAACTTTTTACATTCTCGCAAAGATTTCCAAATCCCCGACACGATTTTTACACTTTCACGTCAAAATCTCTAAAACTCCAGTTGCGATTCTTAAAATCAATGTTGACATGTTTAGAGTTCCCTTGAAAATTTTGGAAATGCCGGTGAAACTTTTTACATTCTCGCAAATATTTCCAAATCCCCGACACGATTTTTACACTTTCACGTCAAAATCTCTAAAACTCCAGTTGAGATTCTTAAAATCAATGTTGACAGGTTTAGAGCTCCCTTGAACATTTTGGAAATGACGGTGAAACTTTTATATAGTCCTGAAGTTTTCCAAATCCCTGACAAAATTTTTACACTTTCACGTCAAAATCTCTAAAACTCCAGTTGAGAATCCTAAAACCAATGTAGACATGTTTAGAGTTCCGTTGAACATTTTGGGAATGCCGTTGAAACTTTTTACATTCTCGCGAAGCTTTCCAAATCCCCGACACGATTTTTACACTTTCACGTCAAAATCTCCAAAACTCTGGTTGAGATTCTTAAAACCAACGTTGACATGTTTAGAGTTCCCTTGAACATTTTGGAAATGCGGGTGAAACTTTTTACATTCTCGCAAAGATTTCCAAATCCCCGACACGATTTTTACACTTTCACGTCAAAATCTCTAAAGCTCCAGTTGAGATTATTAAAACCAAGGTTGACATGTTTAGAGATCCCTTGAACATTTTGGAAATGCCTGTGAAACTTTTTACATTCTCGCGATGTTTTCGAAATCCCCGACAAGATTTTTACACTTTCACGTCAAAATCTCTAAAACTCCAGTTGAGATTCTTAAAATCGATGTTGACATGTTTAGAGTTCCCTTGAACATTTTGGAAATGCGGGTGAAACTTTTTACATTCTGGCAAAGATTTCCAAATCCCCGACACGATTTTTACACTTTCACGTCAAAATCTATAAAACTCTAGTTGAGATTCTTAAAGTCAGTGTTGACACGTTTAGAGTTCCCTTGAACGTTTTGGAAATGCGGGTGAAACTTTTTACATTCTCGCAAATATTTCCAAATCCCCGACACGATTTTTACACTTTCACGTCAAAATCTCTAAAACTCCAGTTGAGATTCTTAAAACAAAGGTTGACACGTTTAGAGTTCCCTTGAACATTTTGGAAATGCGGGTGAAACTTTTTACATTCTCGCCAAGATTTCCAAATCCCCGACACGATTTTTACACTTTCATATCAATATCGCTAAAACGCCAGTTGAGATTCTTAAAATCAATGTTGACATGTTCAGAACCCTTGAACATTTTGGAAATGCGGGTGAAACTTTTTACATTCTCGCAAAGTTTTCTAAATCTCCGACACGATTTTAACACTTTCTCGTCAAAATCTCTATAACTCCAGTTGAGATTCTTATAACCAAGGTTGACATGTTTAGAGTTCCCTTGAACATTTTGGAAATACGGGTGAAACTTTTTACATTCTCGCAAAGATTTCCAAATCCCCGACACGATTTTTACACTTTCACGTCAAAATCTCTAAAACTCCAGTTGAGATTCTTAAAATCAATGTTGACAGGTTTAGAGTTCCCTTGAACATTTTGGAAATGACGGTGAAACTTTTTATATAGTCCTGAAGTTTTCCAAATCCCTGACAAAATTTTTACACTTTCACGTCAAAATCTCTAAAACTCCAGTTGAGAATCGTAAAACCAATGTTGACATGTTTAGAGTTCCGTTGAACATTTTGGGAATGCCGTTGAAACTTTTTACATTCTCGCGAAGCTTTCCAAATCCCCGACACGATTTTTACACTTTCACGTCAAAATCTCCAAAACTCTGGTTGAGATTCTTAAAACCAACGTTGACATGTTTAGAGTTCCTTTGAACGTTTTGGAAATGCGGGTGAAACTTTTTACATTCTCGCAAAGATTTCCAAATCCCCGACACGATTTTTACACTTTCATATCAATATCGCTAAAACGCCAGTTGAGATTCTTAAAATCAATGTTGACATGTTTAGAGTTCCTTTGAACGTTTTGGAAATGCGGGTGAAACTTTTTACATTCTCGCAAAGATTTCCAAATCCCCGACACGATTTTTACACTTTCATATCAATATCGCTAAAACGCCAGTTGAGATTCTTAAAATCAATGTTGACATGTTTAGAGTTCCTTTGAACGTTTTGGAAATGCGGGTGAAACTTTTTACATTCTCGCAAAGATTTCCAAATCCCCGACACGATTTTTACACGTTCACGTCAAAATCTCTAAAACTCCAGTTGAGATTTTTAAAATCAGTGTTGACATGTTCAGAGTCCCTTGAACATTTTGGAAATGCGGGTGAACCTTTTTACATTCTCGCAAAGATTTCTAAATCTCCGACACGATTTTAACACTTTCTCGTCAAAATCTCTAAAACTCCAGTTGAGATTCTTATAACCAAGGTTGACATGTTTAGAGTTCCCTTGAACATTTTGGAAATGCGGGTGAAACTTTTTACATTTTCGCTATCTTTTCCAAATCCCCGACACGATTTTTACGCTTTCACGTCAATATCGCTAAAACGCCAGTTGAGATTCTTAAAATCAATGTTGACATGTTTAGAGTTCCCTTGAACATTTTGGAAATGCGGGTGAAACTTTTTATATAGTCCTGAAGTTTTCCAAATCCCTGACAAAATTTTTACACTTTCACGTCAAAATCTCTAAAACTCCAGTTGAGAATCCTAAAACCAATGTTGACATGTTTAGAGTTCCGTTGAACATTTTGGGAATGCCGTTGAAACTTTTTACATTCTCGCGAAGCTTTCCAAATCCCCGACACGATTTTTACACTTTCACGTCAAAATCTCCAAATCTCTGGTTGAGATTCTTAAAACCAACGTTGACATGTTTAGAGTTCCCTTGAACATTTTGGAAATGCGGGTGAAACTTTTTACATTCTCGCAAAGATTGCCAAATCCCCGACACGATTTTTACACTTTCACGTCAAAATCTCTAAAGCTCCAGTTGAGATTCTTAAAACCAAGGTTGACATGCTTAGAGATCCCTTGAACATTTTGGAAATGCCTGTGAAACTTTTTACATTCTCGCGATGTTTTCGAAATCCCCGACAAGATTTTTACACTTTCACGTCAAAATCTCTAAAACTCCAGTTGAGATTCTTAAAATCGATGTTGACATGTTTAGAGTTCCCTTGAACATTTTGGAAATCCGGGTGAAACTTTTTACATTCTCGCAAAGATTTCCAAATCCCCGACACGATTTTTTCACTTTCACGTCAAAATCTATAAAACTCTAGTTGAGATTCTTAAAGTCAGTGTTGACACGTTTAGAGTTCCCTTGAACGTTTTAGAAATGCGGGTGAAACTTTTTACATGCTCGCAAATATTTCCAAATCCCCGACACGATTTTTACACTTTCACGTCAAAATCTCTAAAACTCCAGTTGAGATTCTTAAAACCAAGGTTGACATGTTTAGAGTTCCCTTGAACATTTTGGAAATGCCTGTGAAACTTTTTACATTCTCGCGATGTTTTCGAAATCCCCGACAAGATTTTTACACTTTCACGTCAAAATCTCTAAAGCTCTAGTTGAGATTCTTAAAGTCAGTGTTGACACGTTTAGAGTTCCCTTGAACGTTTTGGAAATGAGAGTGAAACTTTTTACATTCTCGCAAATATTTCCAAATATCCGACACGATTTTTACACTTTCACGTCAAAATCTCTAAAACTCCAGTTGAGATTCTTAAAACCAAGGTTGACACGTTTAGAGTTCCCTTGAACATTTTGGAAATGCGGGTGAAACTTTTTACATTCTCGCAAAGGTTTCCAAATCCCCGACACGATTTTTACACTTTCACGTCAAAATCTCTAAAACTCCAGTTAGGATTCTTATAACCAAGGTTGACATATTTAGAGTTCCCTTGAACATTTTGGAAATGCGGGTGAAACTTTTTACATTCTCGCAAATATTTCCAAATCCCCGACACGATTTTTACACTTTCACGTCAAAATCTCTAAAACTCCAGTTGAGATTCTTAAAATCAAGATTGACATGTTTAGAGTTCCCTTGAACGTTTTGGAAATGCGGGTGAAACTTTTTACATTCTCGCTATCTTTTCCAAATCCCCAACACGATTTTTACGCTTTCACGTCAATATCGCTAAAACGGCAGTTGAGATTCTTAAAATCAATGTTGACATGTTCAGAGTCCCTTGAACATTTTGGAAATGCGGGTGAAACTTTTTACATTCTCGCAAAGATTTCCAAATCCCCGACACGATTTTTACACTTTCACGTCAAAATCTCTAAAACTCCAGTTGAGATTCCTAAAACCACTTTTGACATGTTTAGAGTTCCCTTGAACATTTTGGAAATGCGGGTGAAACTTTTTACATTCTCGCAAAGATTTCCAAATCCCCGACACGATTTTTACACTTTCACGTCAAAATCTCTAAAACTCCAGTTGCGATTCTTAAAATCAATGTTGACATGTTTAGAGTTCCCTTGAACGTTTTGGAAATGCCGGTGAAACTTTTTACATTCTCGCAAATATTTCCAAATCCCCGACACGATTTTTACACTTTCACGTCAAAATCTCTAAAACTCCAGTTGAGATTCTTAAAATCAATGTTGACAGGTTTAGAGCTCCCTTGAACGTTTTGGAAATGACGGTGAAACTTTTATATAGTCCTGAAGTTTTCCAAATCCCTGACAAAATTTTTACACTTTCACGTCAAAATCTCTAAAACTCCAGTTGAGAATCCTAAAACCAATGTAGACATGTTTAGAGTTCCGTTGAACATTTTGGGAATGCCGTTGAAACTTTTTACATTCTCGCGAAGCTTTCCAAATCCCCGACACGATTTTTACACTTTCACGTCAAAATCTCCAAAACTCTGGTTGAGATTCTTAAAACCAACGTTGACATGTTTAGAGTTCCCTTGAACATTTTGGAAATGCGGGTGAAACTTTTTACATTCTCGCAAAGATTTCCAAATCCCCGACACGATTTTTACACTTTCACGTCAAAATCTCTAAAGCTCCAGTTGAGATTATTAAAACCAAGGTTGACATGTTTAGAGATCCCTTGAACATTTTGGAAATGCCTGTGAAACTTTTTACATTCTCGCGATGTTTTCGAAATCCCCGACAAGATTTTTACACTTTCACGTCAAAATCTCTAAAACTCCACTTGAGATTCTTAAAATCGATGTTGACATGTTTAGAGTTCCCTTGAACATTTTGGAAATGCGGGTGAAACTTTTTACATTCTGGCAAAGATTTCCAAATCCCCGACACGATTTTTACACTTTCACGTCAAAATCTATAAAACTCTAGTTGAGATTCTTAAAGTCAGTGTTGACACGTTTAGAGTTCCCTTGAACGTTTTGGAAATGCGGGTGAAACTTTTTACATTCTCGCAAATATTTCCAAATCCCCGACACGATTTTTACACTTTCACGTCAAAATCTCTAAAACTCCAGTTGAGATTCTTAAAACAAAGGTTGACACGTTTAGAGTTCCCTTGAACATTTTGGAAATGCGGGTGAAACTTTTTACATTCTCGCAAAGATTTCCAAATCCCCGACACGATTTTTACACTTTCATATCAATATCGCTAAAACGCCAGTTGAGATTCTTAAAATCAATGTTGACATGTTCAGAACCCTTGAACATTTTGGAAATGCGGGTGAAACTTTTTACATTCTCGCAAAGTTTTCTAAATCTCCGACACGATTTTAACACTTTCTCGTCAAAATCTCTAAAACTCCAGTTGAGATTCTTATAACCAAGGTTGACATGTTTAGAGTTCCCTTGAACATTTTGGAAATACGGGTGAAACTTTTTACATTCTCGCAAAGATTTCCAAATCCCCGACACGATTTTTACACTTTCACGTCAAAATCTCTAAAACTCCAGTTGAGATTCTTAAAATCAATGTTGACAGGTTTAGAGTTCCCTTGAACATTTTGGAAATGACGGTGAAACTTTTTATATAGTCCTGAAGTTTTCCAAATCCCTGACAAAATTTTTACACTTTCACGTCAAAATCTCTAAAACTCCAGTTGAGAATCCTAAAACCAATGTTGACATGTTTAGAGTTCCGTTGAACATTTTGGGAATGCCGTTGAAACTTTTTACATTCTCGCGAAGCTTTCCAAATCCCCGACACGATTTTTACACTTTCACGTCAAAATCTCCAAAACTCTGGTTGAGATTCTTAAAACCAACGTTGACATGTTTAGAGTTCCCTTGAACATTTTGGAAATGCGGGTGAAACTTTTTACATTCTCGCAAAGATTTCCAAATCCCCGACACGATTTTTACACTTTCATATCAATATCGCTAAAACGCCAGTTGAGATTCTTAAAATCAATGTTGACATGTTTAGAGTTCCTTTGAACGTTTTGGAAATGCGGGTGAAACTTTTTACATTCTCGCAAAGATTTCCAAATCCCCGACACGATTTTTACACTTTCATATCAATATCGCTAAAACGCCAGTTGAGATTCTTAAAATCAATGTTGACATGTTTAGAGTTCCTTTGAACGTTTTGGAAATGCGGGTGAAACTTTTTACATTCTCGCAAAGATTTCCAAATCCCCGACACGATTTTTACACTTTCATATCAATATCGCTAAAACGCCAGTTGAGATTCTTAAAATCAATGTTGACATGTTTAGAGTTCCTTTGAACGTTTTGGAAATGCGGGTGAAACTTTTTACATTCTCGCAAAGATTTCCAAATCCCCGACACGATTTTTACACGTTCACGTCAAAATCTCTAAAACTCCAGTTGAGATTTTTAAAATCAGTGTTGACATGTTCAGAGTCCCTTGAACATTTTAGAAATGCGGGTGAACCTTTTTACATTCTCGCAAAGATTTCTAAATCTCCGACACGATTTTAACACTTTCTCGTCAAAATCTCTAAAACTCCAGTTGAGATTCTTATAACCAAGGTTGACATGTTTAGAGTTCCCTTGAACATTTTGGAAATGCGGGTGAAACTTTTTACATTCTCGCAAAGATTTCCAAATCCCCGACACGATTTTTACACTTTCACGTCAAAATCTCTAAAACTCCAGTTGCGATTCTTAAAATCAATTTTGACATGTTTAGAGTTCCCTTGAACGTTTTGGAAATGCCGGTGAAACTTTTTACATTCTCGCAAATATTTCCAAATCCCCGACACGATTTTTACACTTTCACGTCAAAATCTCTAAAACTCCAGTTGAGATTCTTAAAATCAATGTTGACAGGTTTAGAGTTCCCTTGAACATTTTGGAAATGACGGTGAAACTTTTTATATAGTCCTGAAGTTTTCCAAATCCCTGACAAAATTTTTACACTTTCACGTCAAAATCTCTAAAACTCCAGTTGAGAATCCTAAAACCAATGTAGACATGTTTAGAGTTCCGTTGAACATTTTGGGAATGCCGTTGAAACTTTTTACATTCTCGCGAAGCTTTCCAAATCCCCGACACGATTTTTACACTTTCACGTCAAAATCTCCAAAACTCTGGTTGAGATTCTTAAAACCAACGTTGACATGTTTAGAGTTCCCTTGAACATTTTGGAAATGCGGGTGAAACTTTTTACATTCTCGCAAAGATTTCCAAATCCCCGACACGATTTTTACACTTTCACGTCAAAATCTCTAAAGCTCCAGTTGAGATTATTAAAACCAAGGTTGACATGTTTAGAGATCCCTTGAACATTTTGGAAATGCCTGTGAAACTTTTTACATTCTCGCGATGTTTTCGAAATCCCCGACAAGATTTTTACACTTTCACGTCAAAATCTCTAAAACTCCAGTTGAGATTCTTAAAATCGATGTTGACATGTTTAGAGTTCCCTTGAACATTTTGGAAATGCGGGTGAAACTTTTTACATTCTGGCAAAGATTTCCAAATCCCCGACACGATTTTTACACTTTCACGTCAAAATCTATAAAACTCTAGTTGAGATTCTTAAAGTCAGTGTTGACACGTTTAGAGTTCCCTTGAACGTTTTGGAAATGCGGGTGAAACTTTTTACATTCTCGCAAATATTTCCAAATCCCCGACACGATTTTTACACTTTCACGTCAAAATCTCTAAAACTCCAGTTGAGATTCTTAAAACAAAGGTTGACACGTTTAGAGTTCCCTTGAACATTTTGGAAATGCGGGTGAAACTTTTTACATTCTCGCAAAGATTTCCAAATCCCCGACACGATTTTTACACTTTCATATCAATATCGCTAAAACGCCAGTTGAGATTCTTAAAATCAATGTTGACATGTTCAGAACCCTTGAACATTTTGGAAATGCGGGTGAAACTTTTTACATTCTCGCAAAGTTTTCTAAATCTCCGACACGATTTTAACACTTTCTCGTCAAAATCTCTAAAACTCCAGTTGAGATTCTTATAACCAAGGTTGACATGTTTAGAGTTCCCTTGAACATTTTGGAAATACGGGTGAAACTTTTTACATTCTCGCAAAGATTTCCAAATCCCCCACAAGATTTTGACACTTTCACGTCAAAATCTCTAAAACTCCAGTTGAGATTCTTATAACCAAGGTTGACATGTTTAGAGTTCCCTTGAACATTTTGGAAATGCGGGTGAAACTTTTTACATTCTCGCAAAGATTTCCAAATCCCCGACACGATTTTTACACTTTCATATCAATATCGCTAAAACGCCAGTTGAGATTCTTAAAATCAATGTTGACATGTTTAGAGTTCCTTTGAACGTTTTGGAAATGCGGGTGAAACTTTTTACATTCTCGCAAAGATTTCCAAATCCCCGACACGATTTTTACACTTTCATATCAATATTGCTAAAACGCCAGTTGAGATTCTTAAAATCAATGTTGACATGTTTAGAGTTCCTTTGAACGTTTTGGAAATGCGGGTGAAACTTTTTACATTCTCGCAAAGATTTCCAAATCCCCGACACGATTTTTACACGTTCACGTCAAAATCTCTAAAACTCCAGTTGAGATTTTTAAAATCAGTGTTGACATGTTCAGAGTCCCTTGAACATTTTGGAAATGCGGGTGAACCTTTTTACATTCTCGCAAAGATTTCTAAATCTCCGACACGATTTTAACACTTTCTCGTCAAAATCTCTAAAACTCTAGTTGAGATTCTTAAAACCAAGGTTGACATGTTTAGAGTTCCCTTGAACATTTTGGAAATGCGGGTGAAACTTTTTACATTCTCGCAAAGATTTCCAAATCCCCGACACGATTTTTACACTTTCACGTCAAAATCTCTAAAACTCCAGTTGAGATTCTTAAAATCGATGTTGACATGTTTAGAGTTCCCTTGAACATTTTGGAAATGACGGTGAAACTTTTTATATAGTCCTGAAGTTTTCCAAATCCCTGACAAAATTTTTACACTTTCACGTCAAAATCTCTAAAACTCCAGTTGAGAATCCTAAAACCAATGTTGACATGTTTAGAGTTCCGTTGAACATTTTGGGAATGCCGTTGAAACTTTTTACATTCTCGCGAAGCTTTCCAAATCCCCGACACGATTTTTACACTTTCACGTCAAAATCTCCAAAACTCTGGTTGAGATTCTTAAAACCAACGTTGACATGTTTAGAGTTCCCTTGAACATTTTGGAAATGCGGGTGAAACTTTTTACATTCTGGCAAAGATTTCCAAATCCCCGACACGATTTTTACACTTTCACGTCAAAATCTCTAAAGCTCCAGTTGAGATTATTAAAACCAAGGTTGACATGTTTAGAGATCCCTTGAACATTTTGGAAATGCGGGTGAAACTTTTTACATTCTCGCGATGTTTTCGAAATCCCCGACAAGATTTTTACACTTTCACGTCAAAATCTCTAAAACTCCAGTTGAGATTCTTAAAATCGATGTTGACATGTTTAGAGTTCCCTTGAACATTTTGGAAATGCGGGTGAAACTTTTTACATTCTGGCAAAGATTTCCAAATCCCCGACACGATTTTTACACTTTCACGTCAAAATCTATAAAACTCTAGTTGAGATTCTTAAAGTCAGTGTTGACACGTTTAGAGTTCCCTTGAACGTTTTGGAAATGCGGGTGAAACTTTTTACATTCTCGCAAATATTTCCAAATCCCCGACACGATTTTTACACTTTCACGTCAAAATCTCTAAAACTCCAGTTGAGATTCTTAAAACAAAGGTTGACACGTTTAGAGTTCCCTTGAACATTTTGGAAATGCGGGTGAAACTTTTTACATTCTCGCAAAGATTTCCAAATCCCCGACACGATTTTTACACTTTCATATCAATATCGCTAAAACGCCAGTTGAGATTCTTAAAATCAATGTTGACATGTTCAGAGTCCCTTGAACATTTTGGAAATGCGGGTGAAACTTTTTACATTCTCGCAAAGTTTTCTAAATCTCCGACACGATTTTAACACTTTCTCGTCAAAATCTCTAAAACTCCAGTTGAGATTCTTATAACCAAGGTTGACATGTTTAGAGTTCCCTTGAACATTTTGGAAATGCGGGTGAAACTTTTTACATTCTCGCAAAGATTTCCAAATCCCCCACAAGATTTTGACACTTTCACGTCAAAATCTCTAAAACTCCCGTTGAGATTCTTATAAACAAGGTTGACATGTTTAGAGTTCCCTTGAACATTTTGGAAATGCGGGTGAAACTTTTTACATTCTCGCAAAGATTTCCAAATCCCCGACACGATTTTTACACTTTCATATCAATATCGCTAAAACGCCAGTTGAGATTCTTAAAATCAATGTTGACATGTTTAGAGTTCCTTTGAACGTTTTGGAAATGCGGGTGAAACTTTTTACATTCTCGCAAAGATTTCCAAATCCCCGACACGATTTTTACACTTTCATATCAATATCGCTAAAACGCCAGTTGAGATTCTTAAAATCAATGTTGACATGTTTAGAGTTCCTTTGAACGTTTTGGAAATGCGGGTGAAACTTTTTACATTCTCGCAAAGATTTCCAAATCCCCGACACGATTTTTACACGTTCACGTCAAAATCTCTAAAACTCCAGTTGAGATTTTTAAAATCAGTGTTGACATGTTCAGAGTCCCTTGAACATTTTGGAAATGCGGGTGAACCTTTTTACATTCTCGCAAAGATTTCTAAATCTCCGACACGATTTTAACACTTTCTCGTCAAAATCTCTAAAACTCCAGTTGAGATTCTTATAACCAAGGTTGACATGTTTAGAGTTCCCTTGAACATTTTGGAAATGCGGGTGAAACTTTTTATATAGTCCTGAAGTTTTCCAAATCCCTGACAAAATTTTTACACTTTCACGTCAAAATCTCTAAAACTCCAGTTGAGAATCCTAAAACCAATGTTGACATGTTTAGAGTTCCGTTGAACATTTTGGGAATGCCGTTGAAAATTTTTACATTCTCGCGAAGCTTTCCAAAACCCCGACACGATTTTTACACTTTCACGTCAAAATCTCCAAAACTCTGGTTGAGATTCTTAAAACCAACGTTGACATGTTTAGAGATCCCTTGAACATTTTGGAAATGCCTGTGAAACTTTTTACATTCTCGCGATGTTTTCGAAATCTCCGACAAGATTTTTACACTTTCACGTCAAAATCTCTAAAACTCCAGTTGAGATTCTTAAAATCGATGTTGACATTTTTAGAGTTCCCTTGAACATTTTGGAAATGCGGGTGAATCTTTTTACATTCTGGCAAAGATTTCCAAATCCCCGACACGATTTTTACACTTTCACGTCAAAATCTATAAAACTCTAGTTGAGATTCTTAAAGTCATTGTTGACACGTTTAGAGTTCCCTTGAACGTTTTGGAAATGCCGGTGAAACTTTTTACATTCTCGCAAATATTTCCAAATCCCCGACACGATTTTTACACTTTCACGTCAAAATCTCTAAAACTCCAGTTGAGATTCTTAAAACCAAGGTTGACACGTTTAGAGTTCCCTTGAACATTTTGGAAATGCGGGTGAAACTTTTTACATTCTCGCAAAGATTTCCAAATCCCCGACACGATTTTTAAACTTTCATATCAATATCGCTAAAACGCCAGTTGAGATTCTTAAAATCAATGTTGACATGTTCAGAGTCCCTTGAACATTTTGGAAATGCGGGTGAAACTTTTTACATTCTCGCAAAGTTTTCTAAATCTCCGACACGATTTTTACACTTTCACGTCAAAATCTCTAAAATTCCAGTTGAGATTCTTAAAACCAATGTTGACACGTTTAGAGTTCCCTTGAACATTTTGGAAATGCCGGTGAAACTTTTTACATTCTCGCAAAGATTTCCAAATCCCCGACACGATTTTTACACTTTCACGTCAAAATCTCTAAAACTCCAGTTGAGATTCTTAAAATCGATGTTGACATGTTTAGAGTTCCCTTGAACATTTTGGAAATGCCTGTGAAGCTTTTTACATTCTCGCAAAGATTTCCAAATCCCCGACACGATTTTTACACTTTCACGTCAAAATCTATAAAACTCTAGTTGAGATTCTTAAAATCAGTGTTGACACGTTTAGAGTTCCCTTGAACGTTTTGGAAATGAGGGTGAAACTTTTTACATTCTCGCAAATATTTCCAAATCCCCGACACGATTTTTACACTTTCACGTCAAAATCTCTAAAACTCCAGTTGAGATTCTTAAAACCAAGGTTGACATGTTTAGAGTTCCCTTGAACATTTTGGAAATGCCTGTGAAACTTTTTACATTCTCGCGATGTTTTCGAAATCCCCGACTAGATTTTTACACTTTCACGTCAAAATCTCTAAAACTCTAGTTGAGATTCTTAAAGTCAGTGTTGACACGTTTAGAGTTCCCTTGAACGTTTTGGAAATGCGGGTGAAAGTTTTTACATTCTCGCAAAGATTTCCAAATCCCCGACACGATTTTTACACTTTCACGTCAAAATCTCTAAAACGCCAGTTGAGATTCTTAAAACCAAGGTTGACACGTTTAGAGTTCCCTTGAACATTTTGGAAATGCCGGTGAAACTTTTTACATTCTCGCATAGATTTCCAAATCCCCGACACGATTTTTACACTTTCACGTCAAAATCTCTAAAACTCCAGTTGAGATTCTTAAAATCGATGTTGACATGTTTAGAGTTCCCTTGAACATTTTGGAAATGCGGGTGAAACTTTTTACATTCTGGCAAAGATTTCCAAATCCCCGACACGATTTTTACACTTTCACGTCAAAATCTATAAAACTCTAGTTGAGATTCTTAAAGTCAGTGTTGACACGTTTAGAGTTCCCTTGAACGTTTTGGAAATGAGAGTGAAACTTTTTACATTCTCGCAAATATTTCCAAATCCCCGACACGATTTTTACACTTTCACGTCAAAATCTCTAAAACTCCAGTTGAGATTCTTAAAACCAAGGTTGACACGTTTAGAGTTCCCTTGAACATTTTGGAAATGCGGGTGAAACTTTTTACATTCTCGCAAAGGTTTCCAAATCCCCGACACGATTTTTACACTTTCACGTCAAAATCTCTAAAACTCCAGTTAGGATTCTTATAACCAAGGTTGACATATTTAGATTTCCCTTGAACATTTTGGAAATGCGGGTGAAACTTTTTACATTCTCGCAAATATTTCCAAATCCCCGACACGATTTTTACACTTTCACGTCAAAATCTCTAAAACTCCAGTTGAGATTCTTAAAATCAAGATTGACATGTTTAGAGTTCCCTTGAAAATTTTGGAAATGCGGGTGAAACTTTTTACATTCTCGCAAAGATTTCCAAATCCCCGACACGATTTTTACACTTTCACGTCAAAATCTCTAAAACTCCAGTTGAGATTCTTAAAACAAAGGTTGACACGTTTAGAGTTCCCTTGAACATTTTGGAAATGCGGGTGAAACTTTTTACATTCTCGCAAAGATTTCCAAATCCCCGACACGATTTTTACACTTTCATATCAATATCGCTAAAACGCCAGTTGAGATTCTTAAAATCAATGTTGACATGTTCAGAGTCCCTTGAACATTTTGGAAATGCGGGTGAAACTTTTTACATTCTCGCAAAGTTTTCTAAATCTCCGACACGATTTTAACACTTTCTCGTCAAAATCTCTAAAACTCCAGTTGAGATTCTTATAACCAAGGTTGACATGTTTAGAGTTCCCTTGAACATTTTGGAAATGCGGGTGAAACTTTTTACATTCTCGCAAAGATTTCCAAATCCCCCACAAGATTTTGACACTTTCACGTCAAAATCTCTAAAACTCCCGTTGAGATTCTTATAAACAAGGTTGACATGTTTAGAGTTCCCTTGAACATTTTGGAAATGCGGGTGAAACTTTTTACATTCTCGCAAAGATTTCCAAATCCCCGACACGATTTTTACACTTTCATATCAATATCGCTAAAACGCCAGTTGAGATTCTTAAAATCAATGTTGACATGTTTAGAGTTCCTTTGAACGTTTTGGAAATGCGGGTGAAACTTTTTACATTCTCGCAAAGATTTCCAAATCCCCGACACGATTTTTACACTTTCATATCAATATCGCTAAAACGCCAGTTGAGATTCTTAAAATCAATGTTGACATGTTTAGAGTTCCTTTGAACGTTTTGGAAATGCGGGTGAAACTTTTTACATTCTCGCAAAGATTTCCAAATCCCCGACACGATTTTTACACGTTCACGTCAAAATCTCTAAAACTCCAGTTGAGATTTTTAAAATCAGTGTTGACATGTTCAGAGTCCCTTGAACATTTTGGAAATGCGGGTGAACCTTTTTACATTCTCGCAAAGATTTCTAAATCTCCGACACGATTTTAACACTTTCTCGTCAAAATCTCTAAAACTCCAGTTGAGATTCTTATAACCAAGGTTGACATGTTTAGAGTTCCCTTGAACATTTTGGAAATGCGGGTGAAACTTTTTATATAGTCCTGAAGTTTTCCAAATCCCTGACAAAATTTTTACACTTTCACGTCAAAATCTCTAAAACTCCAGTTGAGAATCCTAAAACCAATGTTGACATGTTTAGAGTTCCGTTGAACATTTTGGGAATGCCGTTGAAACTTTTTACATTCTCGCGAAGCTTTCCAAATCCCCGACACGATTTTTACACTTTCACGTCAAAATCTCCAAAACTCTGGTTGAGATTCTTAAAACCAACGTTGACATGTTTAGAGATCCCTTGAACATTTTGGAAATGCCTGTGAAACTTTTTACATTCTCGCGATGTTTTCGAAATCTCCGACAAGATTTTTACACTTTCACGTCAAAATCTCTAAAACTCCAGTTGAGATTCTTAAAGTCATTGTTGACACGTTTAGAGTTCCCTTGAACGTTTTGGAAATGCCGGTGAAACTTTTTACATTCTCGCAAATATTTCCAAATCCCCGACACGATTTTTACACTTTCACGTCAAAATCTCTAAAACTCCAGTTGAGATTCTTAAAACCAAGGTTGACACGTTTAGAGTTCCCTTGAACATTTTGGAAATGCGGGTGAAACTTTTTACATTCTCGCAAAGATTTCCAAATCCCCGACACGATTTTTACACTTTCATATCAATATCGCTAAAACGCCAGTTGAGATTCTTAAAATCAATGTTGACATGTTCAGAGTCCCTTGAACATTTTGGAAATGCGGGTGAAACTTTTTACATTCTCGCAAAGTTTTCTAAATCTCCGACACGATTTTTACACTTTCACGTCAAAATCTCTAAAACTCCAGTTGAGATTCTTAAAACCAATGTTGACACGTTTAGAGTTCCCTTGAACATTTTGGAAATGCCGGTGAAACTTTTTACATTCTCGCAAAGATTTCCAAATCCCCGACACGACTTTAACACTTTCACGTCAAAATCTCTAAAACTCCAGTTAGGATTCTTATAACCAAAGTTGACATATTTAGAGTTCCCTTGAACATTTTGGAAATGCCTGTGAAACTTTTTACATTCTCGCAAAGATTTCCAAATCCCCGACACGATTTTTACACTTTCACGTCAAAATCTCTAAAACTCCAGTTGAGATTCTTAAAATCGATGTTGACATGTTTAGAGTTCCCTTGAACATTTTGGAAATGCCTGTGAAGCTTTTTACATTCTCGCAAAGATTTCCAAATCCCCGACACGATTTTTACACTTTCACGTCAAAATCTATAAAACTCTAGTTGAGATTCTTAAAGTCAGTGTTGACACGTTTAGAGTTCCCTTGAACGTTTTGGAAATGAGAGTGAAACTTTTTACATTCTCGCAAAGATTTCCAAATCCACGACACGATTTTTACACTTTCACGTCAAAATCTCTAAAACTCCAGTTGAGATTCTTAAAACCAAGGTTGACACGTTTAGAGTTCCCTTGAACATTTTGGAAATGCGGGTGAAACTTTTTACATTCTCGCAAAGGTTTCCAAATCCCCGACACGATTTTTACACTTTCACGTCAAAATCTCTAAAACTCCAATTGAGAATCCTAAAACCAATGTTGACATGTTTAGAGTTCCGTTGAACATTTTGGGAATGCCGTTGAAACTTTTTACATTCTCGCGAAGCTTTCCAAATCCCCGACACGATTTTTACACTTTCACGTCAAAATCTCCAAAACTCTGGTTGAGATTCTTAAAACCAACGTTGACATGTTTAGAGTTCCCTTGAACATTTTGGAAATGCGGGTGAAACTTTTTACATTCTCGCAAAGATTTCCAAATCCCCGACACGATTTTTACACTTTCACGTCAAAATCTCTAAAGCTCCAGTTGAGATTATTAAAACCAAGGTTGACATGTTTAGAGATCCCTTGAACATTTTGGAAATGCCTGTGAAACTTTTTACATTCTCGCGATGTTTTCGAAATCCCCGACACGATTTTTACACTTTCACGTCAAAATCTATAAAACTCTAGTTGAGATTCTTAAAGTCAGTGTTGACACGTTTAGAGTTCCCTTGAACGTTTTGGAAATGCGGGTGAAACTTTTTACATTCTCGCAAATATTTCCAAATCCCCGACACGATTTTTACACTTTCACGTCAAAATCTCTAAAACTCCAGTTGAGATTCTTAAAACAAAGGTTGACACGTTTAGAGTTCCCTTGAACATTTTGGAAATGCGGGTGAAACTTTTTACATTCTCGCAAAGATTTCCAAATCCCCGACACGATTTTTACACTTTCATATCAATATCGCTAAAACGCCAGTTGAGATTCTTAAAATCAATGTTGACATGTTCAGAGTCCCTTGAACATTTTGGAAATGCGGGTGAAACTTTTTACGTTCTCGCAAAGTTTTCTAAATCTCCGACACGATTTTAACACTTTCTCGTCAAAATCTCTAAAACTCCAGTTGAGATTCTTATAACCAAGGTTGACATGTTTATAGTTCCCTTGAACATTTTGGAAATGCGGGTGAAACTTTTTACATTCTCGCAAAGATTTCCAAATCCCCCACAAGATTTTGACACTTTCACGTCAAAATCTCTAAAACTCCCGTTGAGATTCTTATAAACAAGGTTGACATGTTTAGAGTTCCCTTGAACATTTTGGAAATGCGGGTGAAACTTTTTACATTCTCGCAAAGATTTCCAAATCCCCGACACGATTTTTACACTTTCATATCAATATCGCTAAAACGCCAGTTGAGATTCTTAAAATCAATGTTGACATGTTTAGAGTTCCTTTGAACGTTTTGGAAATGCGGGTGAAACTTTTTACATTCTCGCAAAGATTTCCAAATCCCTGACACGATTTTTACACGTTCACGTCAAAATCTCTAAAACTCCAGTTGAGATTTTTAAAATCAGTGTTGACATTTTCAGAGTCCCTTGAACATTTTGGAAATGCGGGTGAACCTTTTTACATTCTCGCAAAGTTTTCTAAATCTCCGACACGATTTTAACACTTTCTCGTCAAAATCTCTAAAACTCCAGTTGAGATTCTTATAACCAAGGTTGACATGTTTAGAGTTCCCTTGAACATTTTGGAAATGCGGGTGAAACTTTTTACATTCTCGCTATCTTTTCCAAATCCCCAACACGATTTTTACGCTTTCACGTCAATATCGCTAAAACGCCAGTTGAGATTCTTAAAATCAATGTTGACATGTTTAGAGTTCCCTTGAACATTTTGGAAATGCGGGTGAAACTTTTTATATAGTCCTGAAGTTTTCCAAATCCCTGACAAAATTTTTACACTTTCACGTCAAAATCTCTAAAACTCCAGTTGAGAATCCTAAAACCAATGTTGACATGTTTAGAGTTCCGTTGAACATTTTGGGAATGCCGTTGAAACTATTTACATTCTCGCGAAGCTTTCCAAATCCCCGACACGATTTTTACACTTTCACGTCAAAATCTCCAAAACTCTGGTTGAGATTCTTAAAACCAACGTTGACATGTTTAGAGATCCCTTGAACATTTTGGAAATGCCTGTGAAACTTTTTACATTCTCGCGATGTTTTCGAAATCTCCGACAAGATTTTTACACTTTCACGTCAAAATCTCTAAAACTCCAGTTGAGATTCTTAAAATCGATGTTGACATGTTTAGAGTTCCCTTGAACATTTTGGAAATGCGGGTGAAACTTTTTACATTCTGGCAAAGATTTCCAAATCCCCGACACGATTTTTACACTTTCACGTCAAAATCTATAAAACTCTGGTCGAGATTCTTAAAGTCATTGTTGACACGTTTAGAGTTCCCTTGAACGTTTTGGAAATGCGGGTGAAACTTTTTACATTCTCGCAAATATTTCCAAATCCCCGACACGATTTTTACACTTTCACGTCAAAATCTCTAAAACTCCAGTTGAGATTCTTAAAACCAAGGTTGACACGTTTAGAGTTCCCTTGAACATTTTGGAAATGCGGGTGAAACTTTTTACATTCTCGCAAAGATTTCCAAATCCCCGACACGATTTTTACACTTTCATATCAATATCGCTAAAACGCCAGTTGAGATTCTTAAAATCAATGTTGACATGTTCAGAGTCCCTTGAACATTTTGGAAATGCGGGTGAAACTTTTTACATTCTCGCAAAGTTTTCTAAATCTCCGACACGATTTTTACACTTTCACGTCAAAATCTCTAAAACTCCAGTTGAGATTCTTAAAACCAATGTTGACACGTTTAGAGTTCCCTTGAACATTTTGGAAATGACGGTGAAACTTTTTACATTCTCGCAAAGATTTCCAAATCCCCGACACGACTTTAACACTTTCACGTCAAAATCTCTAAAACTCCAGTTAGGATTCTTATAACCAAAGTTGACATATTTAGAGTTCCCTTGAACATTTTGGAAATGCCTGTGAAACTTTTTACATTCTCGCAAAGATTTCCAAATCCCCGACACGATTTTTACACTTTCACGTCAAAATCTCTAAAACTCCAGTTGAGATTCTTAAAATCGATGTTGACATGTTTAGAGTTCCCTTGAACATTTTGGAAATGCCTGTGAAGCTTTTTACATTCTCGCAAAGATTTCCAAATCCCCGACACGATTTTTACACTTTCACGTCAAAATCTATAAAACTCTAGTTGAGATTCTTAAAATCAGTGTTGACACGTTTAGAGTTCCCTTGAACGTTTTGGAAATGAGAGTGAAACTTTTTACATTCTCGCAAAGATTTCCAAATCCACGACACGATTTTTACACTTTCACGTCAAAATCTCTAAAACTCCAGTTGAGATTCTTAAAACCAAGGTTGACACGTTTAGAGTTCCCTTGAACATTTTGGAAATGCGGGTGAAACTTTTTACATTCTCGCAAAGGTTTCCAAATCCCCGACACGATTTTTACACTTTCACGTCAAAATCTCTAAAACTCCAGTTAGGATTCTTATAACCAAGGTTGACATATTTAGATTTCCCTTGAACATTTTGGAAATGCGGGTGAAACTTTTTACATTCTCGCAAATATTTCCAAATCCCCGACACGATTTTTACACTTTCACGTCAAAATTTCTAAAACTCCAGTTGAGATTCTTAAAATCAAGATTGACATGTTTAGAGTTCCCTTGAAAATTTTGGAAATGCGGGTGAAACTTTTTACATTCTCGCAAAGATTTCCAAATCCCCGACACGATTTTTACACTTTCACGTCAAAATCTCTAAAACTCCAGTTGAGATTCCTAAAACCACTTTTGACATGTTTAGAGTTCCCTTGAACATTTTGGAAATGCGGGTGAAACTTTTTACATTCTCGCAAAGATTTCCAAATCCCCGACACGATTTTTACACTTTCACGTCAAAATCTCTAAAACTCCAATTGAGAATCCTAAAACCAATGTTGACATGTTTAGAGTTCCGTTGAACATTTTGGGAATGCCGTTGAAACTTTTTACATTCTCGCGAAGCTTTCCAAATCCCCGACACGATTTGGACACTTTCACGTCAAAATCTCTAAAACTCTGGTTGAGATTCTTAAAACCAACGTTGACATGTTTAGAGATCCCTTGAACATTTTGGAAATGCCTGTGAAACTTTTTACATTCTCGCGATGTTTTCGAAATCCCCGACAAGATTTTTACACTTTCACGTCAAAATCTCTAAAACTCCAGTTGAGATTCTTAAAATCGATGTTGACATGTTTAGAGTTCCCTTGAACATTTTGGAAATGCGGGTGAAACTTTTTACATTCTGGCAAAGATTTCCAAATCCCCGACACGATTTTTACACTTTCACGTCAAAATCTATAAAACTCTAGTTGAGATTCTTAAAGTCAGTGTTGACACGTTTAGAGTTCCCTTGAACGTTTTGGAAATGCGGGTGAAACTTTTTACATTCTCGCAAATATTTCCAAATCCCCGACACGATTTTTACACTTTCACGTCAAAATCTCTAAAACTCCAGTTGAGATTCTTAAAACAAAGGTTGACACGTTTAGAGTTCCCTTGAACATTTTGGAAATGCGGGTGAAACTTTTTACATTCTCGCAAAGATTTCCAAATCCCCGACACGATTTTAACACTTTCATATCAATATCGCTAAAACGCCAGTTGAGATTCTTAAAATCAATGTTGACATGTTCAGAGTCCCTTGAACATTTTGGAAATGCGGGTGAAACTTTTTACGTTCTCGCAAAGTTTTCTAAATCTCCGACACGATTTTAACACTTTCTCGTCAAAATCTCTAAAACTCCAGTTGAGATTCTTATAACCAAGGTTGACATGTTTATAGTTCCCTTGAACATTTTGGAAATGCGGGTGAAACTTTTTACATTCTCGCAAAGATTTCCAAATCCCCCACAAGATTTTGACACTTTCACGTCAAAATCTCTAAAACTCCCGTTGAGATTCTTATAAACAAGGTTGACATGTTTAGAGTTCCCTTGAACATTTTGGAAATGCGGGTGAAACTTTTTACATTCTCGCAAAGATTTCCAAATCCCCGACACGATTTTTACACTTTCATATCAATATCGCTAAAACGCCAGTTGAGATTCTTAAAATCAATGTTGACATGTTTAGAGTTCCTTTGAACGTTTTGGAAATGCGGGTGAAACTTTTTACATTCTCGCAAAGATTTCCAAATCCCTGACACGATTTTTACACGTTCACGTCAAAATCTCTAAAACTCCAGTTGAGATTTTTAAAATCAGTGTTGACATGTTCAGAGTCCCTTGAACATTTTGGAAATGCGGGTGAACCTTTTTACATTCTCGCAAAGTTTTCTAAATCTCCGACACGATTTTAACACTTTCTCGTCAAAATCTCTAAAACTCCAGTTGAGATTCTTATAACCAAGGTTGACATGTTTAGAGTTCCCTTGAACATTTTGGAAATGCGGGTGAAACTTTTTACATTCTCGCTATCTTTTCCAAATCCCCAACACGATTTTTACGCTTTCACGTCAATATCGCTAAAACGCCAGTTGAGATTCTTAAAATCAATGTTGACATGTTTAGAGTTCCCTTGAACATTTTGGAAATGCGGGTGAAACTTTTTATATAGTCCTGAAGTTTTCCAAATCCCTGACAAAATTTTTACACTTTCACGTCAAAATCTCTAAAACTCCAGTTGAGAATCCTAAAACCAATGTTGACATGTTTAGAGTTCCGTTGAACATTTTGGGAATGCCGTTGAAACTTTTTACATTCTCGCGAAGCTTTCCAAATCCCCGACACGATTTTTACACTTTCACGTCAAAATCTCCAAAACTCTGGTTGAGATTCTTAAAACCAACGTTGACATGTTTAGAGATCCCTTGAACATTTTGGAAATGCCTGTGAAACTTTTTACATTCTCGCGATGTTTTCGAAATCTCCGACAAGATTTTTACACTTTCACGTCAAAATCTCTAAAACTCCAGTTGAGATTCTTAAAATCGATGTTGACATGTTTAGAGTTCCCTTGAACATTTTGGAAATGCGGGTGAAACTTTTTACATTCTGGCAAAGATTTCCAAATCCCCGACACGATTTTTACACTTTCACGTCAAAATCTATAAAACTCTGGTCGAGATTCTTAAAGTCATTGTTGACACGTTTAGAGTTCCGTTGAACATTTTGGAAATGCGGGTGAAACTTTTTACATTCTCGCAAATATTTCCAAATCCCCGACACGATTTTTACACTTTCACGTCAAAATCTCTAAAACTCCAGTTGAGATTCTTAAAACCAAGGTTGACACGTTTAGAGTTCCCTTGAACATTTTGGAAATGCGGGTGAAACTTTTTACATTCTCGCAAAGATTTCCAAATCCCCGACACGATTTTTACACTTTCATATCAATATCGCTAAAACGCCAGTTGAGATTCTTAAAATCAATGTTGACATGTTCAAAGTCCCTTGAACATTTTGGAAATGCGGGTGAAACTTTTTACATTCTCGCAAAGTTTTCTAAATCTCCGACACGATTTTTACACTTTCTCGTCAAAATCTCTAAAACTCCAGTTGAGATTCTTATAACCAAGGTTGACATGTTTAGAGTTCCCTTGAACATTTTGGAAATGCGGGTGAAACTTTTTACATTCTCGCAAAGATTTCCAAATCCCCCACAAGATTTTTACACTTTCACGTCAAAATCTCTAAAACTCCCGTTGAGATTCTTATAAACAAGGTTGACATGTTTAGAGTTCCCTTGAACATTTTGGAAATGCGGGTGAAACTTTTTACATTCTCGCAAAGATTTCCAAATCCCCGACACGATTTTTACACTTTCCTATCAATATCGCTAAAACTCCAGTTGAGAATCCTAAAATCAATGTTGACATGTTTAGAGTTCCTTTGAACGTTTTGGAAATGCGGGTGAAACTTTTTACATTCTCGCAAAGATTTCCAAATCCCCGACACGATTTTTACACTTTCATATCAATATCGCTAAAACGCCAGTTGAGATTCTTAAAATCAATGTTGACATGTTTAGAGTTCCTTTGAACGTTTTGGAAATGCGGGTGAAACTTTTTACATTCTCGCAAAGGTTTCCAAATCCCCGACACGACTTTTACACTTTCACGTCAAAATCTCTAAAACTCCAGTTAGGATTCTTATAACCAAAGTTGACATATTTAGAGTTCCCTTGAACATTTTGGAAATGCGGGTGAAACTTTTTACATTCTCGCAAAGATTTCCAAATCCCCGACACGATTTTTACACTTTCACGTCAAAATCTATAAAACTCTAGTTGACATTCTTAAAATCAGTGTTGACACGTTTAGAGTTCCCTTGAACGTTTTGGAAATGAGGGTGAAACTTTTTACATTCTCGCAAATATTTCCAAATCCCCGACACGATTTTTACACTTTCACGTCAAAATCTCTAAAACTCCAGTTGAGATTCTTAAAACCAACGTTGACATATTTAGAGTTCCCTTGAACATTTTGGAAATGCCTGTGAAACTTTTTACATTCTCGCGATGTTTTCGAAATCCCCGACAAGATTTTTACACTTTCACGTCAAAATCTCTAAAACTCTAGTTGCGATTCTTAAAATCGATGTTGACATGTTTAGAGTTCCCTTGAACATTTTGGAAATGCGGGTGAAAATTTTTACATTCTCGCAAAGATTTCCAAATCCCCGACACGATTTTTACACTTTCACGTCAAAATCTCTAAAACTCCAGTTGAGATTCTTAAAACCAAGGTTGACATGTTTAGAGTTCCCTTGAACATTTTGGAAATGCGGTTGAAACTTTTTACATTCTCGCAAAGATTTCCAAATCCCCGACACGATTTTTACACTTTCACGTCAAAATCTCTAAAACTCTAGTTGAGATTCTTAAAACCAAGATTGACATGTTTAGAGTTCCCTTGAACATTTTGGAAATGCGGGTGAAACTTTTTACATTCTGGCGATGTTCTCCAAATCCCCGACAAGATTTTTACACTTTCACGTCAAAATCTCTAAAACTCCAGTTGCGATTCCAGTTGTTTAGAGTTCCCTCGATGTGTCGGGGATTTGGAAATCTTTGCGAGAATGTAAAAAGTTTCACCCGCATTTCCAAAATGTTCAAGGGAACTCTAAACGTGTCAACCTTGGTTTTAAGAATCTCAACTGGAGTTTTAGAGATTTTGACGTGAAAGTGTAAAAATCGTGTCGGGGATTTGGAAATATTTGCGAGAATGTAAAAAGTTTCACCCGCATTTCCAAAATGTTCAAGGGAACTCTAAATATGTCAACCTTGGTTATAAGAATCCTAACTGGAGTTTTAGAGATTTTGACGTGAAAGTGTAAAAATCGTGTCGGGGATTTGGAAACCTTTGCGAGAATGTAAAAAGTTTCACCCTCATTTCCAAAACGTTCAAGGGAACTCTAAACGTGTCAACACTGATTTTAAGAATCTCAACTAGAGTTTTATAGATTTTGACGTGAAAGTGTAAAAATCGTGTCGGGGATTTGGAAATCTTTGCGAGAATGTAAAAAGTTTCACCCGCATTTCCAAAATGTTCAAGGGAACTCTAAACATGTCAACCTTGGTTTTAAGAATCTCAACTGGAGTTTTAGAGATTTTGACGTGAAAGTGTAAAAATCGTGTCGGGGATTTGGAAATATTTGCGTGAATGTAAAAAGTTTCACCCGCATTTCCAAAATGTTCAAGGGAACTCTAAATATGTCAACCTTGGTTTTAAGAATCTCAACTGGAGTTTTAGAGATTTTGACGTGAAAGTGTAAAAATCGTGTCGGGGATTTGGAAATCTTTGCGAGAATGTAAAAAGTTTCACCCTCATTTCCAAAACGTTCAAGGGAACTCTAAACGTGTCAACACTGATTTTAAGAATCTCAACTAGAGTTTTATAGATTTTGACGTGAAAGTGTAAAAATCGTGTCGGGGATTTGGAAATCTTTGCGAGAATGTAAAAAGTTTCACCCGCATTTCCAAAATGTTCAAGGGAACTCTAAACATGTCAACCTTGGTTTTAAGAATCTCAACTGGAGTTTTAGAGATTTTGACGTGAAAGTGTAAAAATCGTGTCGGGGATTTGGAAATATTTGCGAGAATGTAAAAAGTTTCACCCGCATTTCCAAAATGTTCAAGGGAACTCTAAACATGTCAACCTTGGTTATAAGAATCTCAACTGGAGTTTTAGAGATTTTGACGTGAAAGTGTAAAAATCGTGTCGGGGATTTGGAAATCTTTGCGAGAATGTAAAAAGTTTCACCGTCATTTTTAAAATGTTCAAGGGAACTCTAAACGGGTCAACATTGATTTTAAGAATCTCAACTAGAGTTTTATAGATTTTGACGTGAAAGTGTAAAAATCGTGTCGGGGATTTGGAAAACTTTGCGAGAATGTAAAAAGTTTCACCCGCATTTCCAAAATGTTCAAGGGAACTCTAAACATGTCAACGTTGGTTTTAAGAATCTCAACCAGAGTTTTGGAGATTTTGACGTGAAAGTGTAAAAATCGTGTCGGGGATTTGGAAAGCTTCGCGAGAATGTAAAAAGTTTCAACGGCATTCCCAAAATGTTCAACGGAACTCTAAACATGTCAACCTTGGTTTTAAGAATCTCAACTGGAGTTTTAGAGATTTTGACGTGAAAGTGTAAAAATCGTGTCGGGGATTTGGAAATCTTTGCCAGAATGTAAAAAGTTTCACCCGCATTTCCAAAATGTACAAGGGAACTCTAAACATGTCAACATCGATTTTAAGAATCTCAACTGGAGTTTTAGAGATTTTGACGTGAAAGTGTAAAAATCTTGTCGGGGATTTCGAAAACATCGCGAGAATGTAAAAAGTTTCACAGGCATTTCCAAAATGTTCAAGGGAACTCTAAACATGTCAACCTTGGTTTTAAGAATCTCAACTGGAGCTTTAGAGATTTTGACGTGAAAGTGTAAAAATCGTGTCGGGGATTTGGAAATCTTTGCGAGAATGTAAAAAGTTTCACCCGCATTTCCAAAATGTTCAAGGGAACTCTAAACATGTCAACATTGGTTATAAGAATCTCAACTGGAATTTTAGAGATTTTGACGTGAAAGTGTAAAAATCGTGTCGGGGATTTGGCAATATTTGCGAGAATGTAAAAAGTTTCACCCGCATTTCCAAAATGTTCAAGGGAACTCTAAACATGTCAACGTTGGTTTTAAGAATCTCAACCAGAGTTTTAGAGATTTTGACGTGAAAGTGTAAAAATCGTGTCGGGGATTTGGAAATATTTGCGGGAATGTAAAAAGTTTCACCGGCATTTCTAAAATGTTCAAGGGAACTCTAAAGATGTCAACATCGATTTTAAGAATCTCAACTGGAGTTTTAGAGATTTTGAAGTGAAAGTGTAAAAATCGTGTTGGGGATTTGGAAATCTTTGCGAGAATGTAAAAAGTTTCACCCGCATTTCCAAAATTTTCAAGGCAACTCTAAACATGTCAATATCGATTTTAAGAATCTCAGCTGGAGTTTTAGAGATTTTGACGTGAAAGTGCAAAAATCGTGTCGGGGATTTGGAAATCGTTGCGAGAATGTAAAAAGTTTCACCGGCATTTCCAAAATGTTCAAGGGAACTCTAAATATGTCAACGTTGGTTTTAAGAATCTCAACTGGAGTTTTAGAGATTTTGACGTGAAAGTGTAAAAATCGTGTCGGGGATTTGGAAATATTTGCGGGAATGTAAAAAGTTTCACCGGCATTTCTAAAATGTTCAAGGGAACTCTAAAGATGTCAACATCGATTTTAAGAATCTCAACTGGAGTTTTAGAGATTTTGACGTGAAAGTGTAAAAATCTTGTCGGGGATTTGGAAAACATCGCCAGAATGTAAAAAGTTTTACCCGCATTTCCAAAATGTTCAAGGGAACTCTAAACATGTCAACATTGATTTTAAGAATCTCAGCTGGAGTTTTAGAGATTTTGACGTTAAAGTGTCCAAATCTTGTCGGAGATTTCGAAAACTTTGCGAGAATGTCAAAAGTTTCACCGGGATTTCCAAAATCCCGGTGAAAAAACTCTAAACATGTCAACACTGATTTTAGGATTCTCCACTGGAGTTTTACAGATTTTGACGTGAAAGTGTCCAAATCTTGTCGGGGATTTGGAAAACTTTGCGAGAATTTCAAAAGTTTCACCGGCATTTCCAAAATGTTCAAGGGAACTCTAAACATGTCAACATTGATGTTAAGAATCTCAGCTGGAGTTTTAGAGATTTTGACGTGAAAGTGTAAATATCGTGTCGGGGATTTGGAAATCTTTGCGAGAATGTAAAAAGTTTCACCCGCATTTCCAAAATGTTCAAGAGAACTCTAAACATGTCAACCTTGGTTTTAACAATCTCAACTGGCACTTTAGCGATATTGACGTGAAAGTGTAAAAATCGTGTCGGGGATTTGGAAATCTTTGCGAGAATGTAAAAAGTTTCACCCGCATTTCCAAAATGTTCAAGGGAACTCTAAACATGTCAACCTTGGTTATAAGAATCTCAACTGGAGTTTTAGAGATTTTGACGTGAAAGCGCAAAAATCGTGTTGGGGATTTGGAAAAGATAGCGAGAATGTAAAAAGTTTCACCAGTATTTCCAAAATGTTCAAGGGAACTCTAAACATGTCAACATTGATTTTAAGAATCTCAACTGGAGTTTTAGAGATTTTCACGTGAAAGTGTCCAAATCTTGTCGGAGATTTCGAAAACTTTGCGAGAATGTCAAAAGTTTCACCGGGATTTCCAAAATCCCGGTGAAAAAACTCTAAACATGTCAACACTGATTTTAGGATTCTCCACTGGAGTTTTACAGATTTTTTACGTGAAAGTGTCCAAATCTTGTCGGGGACTTGGAAAACTTTGCGAGAATGTAAAAAGTTTCACCCGCATTTCCAAAATGTTCAAGGGAACTCTAAACATGTCAACATTGATGTTAAGAATCTCAGCTGGAGTTTTAGAGATTTTCACGTGAAAGTGTCCAAATCTTGTCGGAGATTTCGAAAACTTTGCGAGAATGTCAAAAGTTTCACCGGGATTTCCAAAATCCCGGTGAAAAAACTCTAAACATGTCAACACTGATTTTAGGATTCTCCACTGGAGTTTTACAGATTTTTTACGTGAAAGTGTCCAAATCTTGTCGGGGACTTGGAAAACTTTGCGAGAATGTAAAAAGTTTCACCCGCATTTCCAAAATGTTCAAGGGAACTCTAAACATGTCAACATTGATGTTAAGAATCTCAGCTGGAGTTTTAGAGATTTTGACGTGAAAGTGTAAAAATCGTGTCGGGGATTTGGAAATCTTTGCGAGAATGTAAAAAGTTTCACCCGCATTTCCAAAATGTTCAAGGGAACTCTAAACATGTCAATATCGATTTTAAGAATCTCAACTGGAGTTTTAGAGATTTTGACGTGAAAGTGTAAAAATCGTGTCGGGGATTTGGAAATCTTTGCGAGAATGTAAAAAGTTTCACCCGCATTTCCAAAATGTTCAAGGGAACTCTAAATATGTCAACCTTGGTTATAAGAATCCTAACTGGAGTTTTAGAGATTTTGACGTGAAAGTGTAAAAATCGTGTCGGGGATTTGGAAACCTTTGCGAGAATGTAAAAAGTTTCACACTCATTTCCAAAACGTTCAAGGGAACTCTAAACGTGTCAACACTGATTTTAAGAATCTCAACTAGAGTTTTATAGATTTTGACGTGAAAGTGTAAAAATCGTGTCGGGGATTTGGAAATCTTTGCCAGAATGTAAAAAGTTTCACCCGCATTTCCAAAATGTACAAGGGAACTCTAAACATGTCAACATCGATTTTAAGAATCTCAACTGGAGTTTTAGAGATTTTGACGTGAAAGTGTAAAAATCTTGTCGGGGATTTCGAAAACATCGCGAGAATGTAAAAAGTTTCACAGGCATTTCCAAAATGTTCAAGGGAACTCTAAACATGTCAACCTTGGTTTTAAGAATCTCAACTGGAGCTTTAGAGATTTTGACGTGAAAGTGTAAAAATCGTGTCGGGGATTTGGAAATCTTTGCGAGAATGTAAAAAGTTTCACCCGCATTTCCAAAATGTTCAAGGGAACTCTAAACATGTCAACATTGGTTATAAGAATCTCAACTGGAATTTTAGAGATTTTGACGTGAAAGTGTAAAAATCGTGTCGGGGATTTGGCAATATTTGCGAGAATGTAAAAAGTTTCACCCGCATTTCCAAAATGTTCAAGGGAACTCTAAACATGTCAACGTTGGTTTTAAGAATCTCAACCAGAGTTTTAGAGATTTTGACGTGAAAGTGTAAAAATCGTGTCGGGGATTTGGAAATATTTGCGGGAATGTAAAAAGTTTCACCGGCATTTCTAAAATGTTCAAGGGAACTCTAAAGATGTCAACATCGATTTTAAGAATCTCAACTGGAGTTTTAGAGATTTTGAAGTGAAAGTGTAAAAATCGTGTTGGGGATTTGGAAATCTTTGCGAGAATGTAAAAAGTTTCACCCGCATTTCCAAAATTTTCAAGGCAACTCTAAACATGTCAATATCGATTTTAAGAATCTCAGCTGGAGTTTTAGAGATTTTGACGTGAAAGTGCAAAAATCGTGTCGGGGATTTGGAAATCGTTGCGAGAATGTAAAAAGTTTCACCGGCATTTCCAAAATGTTCAAGGGAACTCTAAATATGTCAACGTTGGTTTTAAGAATCTCAACTGGAGTTTTAGAGATTTTGACGTGAAAGTGTAAAAATCGTGTCGGGGATTTGGAAATATTTGCGGGAATGTAAAAAGTTTCACCGGCATTTCTAAAATGTTCAAGGGAACTCTAAAGATGTCAACATCGATTTTAAGAATCTCAACTGGAGTTTTAGAGATTTTGACGTGAAAGTGTAAAAATCTTGTCGGGGATTTGGAAAACATCGCCAGAATGTAAAAAGTTTTACCCGCATTTCCAAAATGTTCAAGGGAACTCTAAACATGTCAACATTGATTTTAAGAATCTCAGCTGGAGTTTTAGAGATTTTGACGTTAAAGTGTCCAAATCTTGTCGGAGATTTCGAAAACTTTGCGAGAATGTCAAAAGTTTCACCGGGATTTCCAAAATCCCGGTGAAAAAACTCTAAACATGTCAACACTGATTTTAGGATTCTCCACTGGAGTTTTACAGATTTTGACGTGAAAGTGTCCAAATCTTGTCGGGGATTTGGAAAACTTTGCGAGAATTTCAAAAGTTTCACCGGCATTTCCAAAATGTTCAAGGGAACTCTAAACATGTCAACATTGATGTTAAGAATCTCAGCTGGAGTTTTAGAGATTTTGACGTGAAAGTGTAAATATCGTGTCGGGGATTTGGAAATCTTTGCGAGAATGTAAAAAGTTTCACCCGCATTTCCAAAATGTTCAAGAGAACTCTAAACATGTCAACCTTGGTTTTAACAATCTCAACTGGCACTTTAGCGATATTGACGTGAAAGTGTAAAAATCGTGTCGGGGATTTGGAAATCTTTGCGAGAATGTAAAAAGTTTCACCCGCATTTCCAAAATGTTCAAGGGAACTCTAAACATGTCAACCTTGGTTATAAGAATCTCAACTGGAGTTTTAGAGATTTTGACGTGAAAGCGCAAAAATCGTGTTGGGGATTTGGAAAAGATAGCGAGAATGTAAAAAGTTTCACCAGTATTTCCAAAATGTTCAAGGGAACTCTAAACATGTCAACATTGATTTTAAGAATCTCAACTGGAGTTTTAGAGATTTTCACGTGAAAGTGTCCAAATCTTGTCGGAGATTTCGAAAACTTTGCGAGAATGTCAAAAGTTTCACCGGGATTTCCAAAATCCCGGTGAAAAAACTCTAAACATGTCAACACTGATTTTAGGATTCTCCACTGGAGTTTTACAGATTTTTTACGTGAAAGTGTCCAAATCTTGTCGGGGACTTGGAAAACTTTGCGAGAATGTAAAAAGTTTCACCCGCATTTCCAAAATGTTCAAGGGAACTCTAAACATGTCAACATTGATGTTAAGAATCTCAGCTGGAGTTTTAGAGATTTTCACGTGAAAGTGTCCAAATCTTGTCGGAGATTTCGAAAACTTTGCGAGAATGTCAAAAGTTTCACCGGGATTTCCAAAATCCCGGTGAAAAAACTCTAAACATGTCAACACTGATTTTAGGATTCTCCACTGGAGTTTTACAGATTTTTTACGTGAAAGTGTCCAAATCTTGTCGGGGACTTGGAAAACTTTGCGAGAATGTAAAAAGTTTCACCCGCATTTCCAAAATGTTCAAGGGAACTCTAAACATGTCAACATTGATGTTAAGAATCTCAGCTGGAGTTTTAGAGATTTTTGACGTGAAAGTGTAAAAATCGTGTCGGGGATTTGGAAATCTTTGCGAGAATGTAAAAAGTTTCACCCGCATTTCCAAAATGTTCAAGGGAACTCTAAACATGTCAATATCGATTTTAAGAATCTCAGCTGGAGTTTTAGAGATTTTGACGTGAAAGTGTAAAAATCGTGTCGGGGATTTGGAAATCTTTGCGAGAATGTAAAAAGTTTCACCCGCATTTCCAAAATGTTCAAGGGAACTCTAAACATGTCAAAATTGGTTTTAGGAATCTCAACCAGAGTTTTGGAGATTTTGACGTGAAAGTGTAAAAATCGTGTCGGGGATTTGGAAAGCTTCGCGAGAATGTAAAAAGTTTCAACGGCATTGCCAAAATGTTCAACGGAACTCTAAACATGTCAACATTGGTTTTAGGATTCTCAACTGGAGTTTTAGAGATTTTGACGTGAAAGTGTATAAATTTTGTCAGGGATTTGGAAAACTTCAGGACTATATAAAAAGTTTCACCGTCATTTGCAAAATGTTCAAGGGAGATTTTGACGTTAAAGTGTCCAAATCTTGTCGGAGATTTCGAAAACTTTGCGAGAATGTCAAAAGTTTCACCGGGATTTCCAAAATCCCGGTGAAAAAACTCTAAACATGTCAACACTGATTTTAGGATTCTCCACTGGAGTTTTACAGATTTTGACGTGAAAGTGTAAAAATCTTGTCGGGGATTTGGAAAACATCGCCAGAATGTAAAAAGTTTCACCCGCATTTCCAAAATGTTCAAGGGAACTCTAAACATGTCAACCTTGGTTTTAAGAATCTCAACTGGAGTTTTAGAGATTTTGACGTGAAAGTGTAAAAATCTTGTCGGGGATTTGAAATTTTCGAGAATGTAAATAGTTTCACCCGCACTTCCAAAATGTTCAAGGGAACTCTAAACATGTCAACATTGATTTTAAGAATCTCAACTGGCGTTTTAGCGATATTGACATGAAAGCGTAAAAATCGTGTTGGGGATTTGGAAAAGATAGCGAGAATGTAAAAAGTTTCACCCGCATTTCCAAAATTTTCAAGGGAACTCTAAACATGTCAACCTTGGTTATAAGAATCTCAACTGGAGTTTTAGAGATTTTGAAGTGAAAGTGTAAAAATTATGTCGGGGATTTGGAAATCTTTGCGAGAATGTAAAAAGTTTCACCCGCATTTCCAAACTGTTCAAGGGAACTCTAAACATGTCAACCTTGGTGTTAAGAATCTCAACCAGAGTTTTGGAGATTTTGACGTGAAAGTGCAAAAATCGTGTCGGGGATTTGGAAATCTTTGCGAGAATGTAAAAAGTTTCACCGGCATTTCCAAAATGTTCAAGGGAACTCTAAATATGTCAACGTTGGTTTTAAGAATCTCAACTGGAGTTTTAGAGATTTTGACGTGAAAGTGTAAAAATCGTGTCGGGGATTTGGAAATATTTGCGGGAATGTAAAAAGTTTCACCGGCATTTCTAAAATGTTCAAGGGAACTCTAAAGATGTCAACATCGATTTTAAGAATCTCAACTGGAGTTTTAGAGATTTTGACGTGAAAGTGTAAAAATCTTGTCGGGGATTTGGAAAACATCACGAGAATGTAAAAAGTTTCACCCGCATTTCCAAAATGTTCAAGGGAACTCTAAACATGTCAACATTGATTTTAAGAATCTCAGCTGGAGTTTTAGAGATTTTGACGTTAAAGTGTCCAAATCTTGTCGGAGATTTCGAAAACTTTGCGAGAATGTCAAAAGTTTCACCGGGATTTCCAAAATCCCGGTGAAAAAACTCTAAACATGTCAACACTGATTTTAGGATTCTCCACTGGAGTTTTACAGATTTTGACGTGAAAGTGTCCAAATCTTGTCGGGGATTTGGAAAACTTTGCGAGAATTTCAAAAGTTTCACCGGCATTTCCAAAATGTTCAAGGGAACTCTAAACATGTCAACATTGATGTTAAGAATCTCAGCTGGAGTTTTAGAGATTTTGACGTGAAAGTGTAAATATCGTGTCGGGGATTTGGAAATCTTTGCGAGAATGTAAAAAGTTTCACCCGCATTTCCAAAATGTTCAAGAGAACTCTAAACATGTCAACCTTGGTTTTAACAATCTCAACTGGCACTTTAGCGATATTGACGTGAAAGTGTAAAAATCGTGTCGGGGATTTGGAAATCTTTGCGAGAATGTAAAAAGTTTCACCCGCATTTCCAAAATGTTCAAGGGAACTCTAAACATGTCAACCTTGGTTATAAGAATCTCAACTGGAGTTTTAGAGATTTTGACGTGAAAGCGCAAAAATCGTGTTGGGGATTTGGAAAAGATAGCGAGAATGTAAAAAGTTTCACCAGTATTTCCAAAATGTTCAAGGGAACTCTAAACATGTCAACATTGATTTTAAGAATCTCAACTGGAGTTTTAGAGATTTTCACGTGAAAGTGTCCAAATCTTGTCGGAGATTTCGAAAACTTTGCGAGAATGTCAAAAGTTTCACCGGGATTTCCAAAATCCCGGTGAAAAAACTCTAAACATGTCAACACTGATTTTAGGATTCTCCACTGGAGTTTTACAGATTTTTTACGTGAAAGTGTCCAAATCTTGTCGGGGACTTGGAAAACTTTGCGAGAATGTAAAAAGTTTCACCCGCATTTCCAAAATGTTCAAGGGAACTCTAAACATGTCAACATTGATGTTAAGAATCTCAGCTGGAGTTTTAGAGATTTTGACGTGAAAGTGTAAAAATCGTGTCGGGGATTTGGAAATCTTTGCGAGAATGTAAAAAGTTTCACCCGCATTTCCAAAATGTTCAAGGGAACTCTAAACATGTCAATATCGATTTTAAGAATCTCAACTGGAGTTTTAGAGATTTTGACGTGAAAGTGTAAAAATCGTGTCGGGGATTTGGAAATCTTTGCGAGAATGTAAAAAGTTTCACCCGCATTTCCAAAATGTTCAAGGGAACTCTAAACATGTCAACCTTGGTTTTAAGAATCTCAACCAGAGTTTTGGAGATTTTGACGTGAAAGTGTAAAAATCGTGTCGGGGATTTGGAAAGCTTCGCGAGAATGTAAAAAGTTTCAACGGCATTGCCAAAATGTTCAACGGAACTCTAAACATGTCAACATTGGTTTTAGGATTCTCAACTGGAGTTTTAGAGATTTTGACGTGAAAGTGTATAAATTTTGTCAGGGATTTGGAAAACTTCAGGACTATATAAAAAGTTTCACCGTCATTTGCAAAATGTTCAAGGGAGATTTTGACGTTAAAGTGTCCAAATCTTGTCGGAGATTTCGAAAACTTTGCGAGAATGTCAAAAGTTTCACCGGGATTTCCAAAATCCCGGTGAAAAAACTCTAAACATGTCAACACTGATTTTAGGATTCTCCACTGGAGTTTTACAGATTTTGACGTGAAAGTGTAAAAATCTTGTCGGGGATTTGGAAAACATCGCCAGAATGTAAAAAGTTTCACCCGCATTTCCAAAATGTTCAAGGGAACTCTAAACATGTCAACCTTGGTTTTAAGAATCTCAACTGGAGTTTTAGAGATTTTGACGTGAAAGTGTAAAAATCTTGTCGGGGATTTGAAATTTTCGAGAATGTAAATAGTTTCACCCGCACTTCCAAAATGTTCAAGGGAACTCTAAACATGTCAACATTGATTTTAAGAATCTCAACTGGCGTTTTAGCGATATTGACATGAAAGCGTAAAAATCGTGTTGGGGATTTGGAAAAGATAGCGAGAATGTAAAAAGTTTCACCCGCATTTCCAAAATTTTCAAGGGAACTCTAAACATGTCAACCTTGGTTATAAGAATCTCAACTGGAGTTTTAGAGATTTTGAAGTGAAAGTGTAAAAATCATGTCGGGGATTTGGAAATCTTTGCGAGAATGTAAAAAGTTTCACCCGCATTTCCAAACTGTTCAAGGGAACTCTAAACATGTCAACGTTGGTTTTAAGAATCTCAACCAGAGTTTTGGAGATTTTGACGTGAAAGTGTAAAAATCTTGTCGGGGATTTGAAAAACATCGCCAGAATGTAAAAAGTTTCTCCCGCATTTCCAAAATGTTCAAGGGAACTCTAAACATGTCAACCTTGGTTATAAGAATCTCAACTGGAGTTTTAGAGATTTTGACGTGAAAGTGTAAAAATCGTGTCGGGGATTTGGAAATCTTTGCGAGAATGTAAAAAGTTTCACTCGCATTTCCAAAATGTTCAAGAGAACTCTAAACATGTCAACCTTGGTTTTAAGAATCTCAACTGGAGTTTTAGAGATTTTGAAGTGAAAGTGTAAAAATCGTGTCGGGGATTTGGAAATCTTTGCGAGAATGTAAAAAGTTTCACCCGCATTTCCAAAATGTTCAAGGGAACTCTAAACATGTCAACGTTGGTTTTAAGAATCTCAACCAGAGTTTTGGAGATTTTGACGTGAAAGTGTAAAAATCGTGTCGGGGATTTGGAAATCTTTGCGAGAATGTAAAAAGTTTCACCCGCATTTCCAAAATGTTCAAGGGAACTCTAAACATGTCAACATTGATTTTAAGAATCTCAACTGGAGTTTTAGAGATTTTGACGTGAACGTGTAAAAATCTTGTCGGGGATTTGAAATTTTCGAGAATGTAAAAAGTTTCACCCGCATTTCCAAAATGTTCAAGGGAACTCTAAACATGTCAACATTGATTTTAGGATTCTCGACCAGAGTTTTAGAGACTTTGACGCGAAAGTGTCAAAATCTTGTCGGGGATTTGGAAAACTTTGCGAGAATGTCAAAAGTTTCACCGGGATTTGCAAAATGTTGAAAAAAACTCTAAACATGTCAACATTGATTTTGGGATTCTCCAAAGGCGTTTTAGAGATTTTGACGTGAAAGTCTCCAAATCTTGTCGGGGATTTGGAAAACTTTGTGAGAATGCCAAAAGTTTCACCGGGATTTGCAAAATGTTGAAAAAAACTCTAAACATGTCAACATTGATTTTAGGATTCTCGACCGGAGTTTTAGAGATTTTGACGTGAAAGTGTAAAAATCTTGTCGGGGATTTGGAAATCTTTGCGGGAATGTAAAAATTTTCACCCGCATTTCCAAAATGTTCAAGGGAACTCTGAACATGTCAACACTGATTTTAAGAATCTCAACTAGAGTTTTAGAGATTTTGACGTGAAAGTGTAAAAATCGTGTCGGGGATTTGGAAATCTTTGCGAGAATGTAAAAAGTTTCACCCGCATTTCCAAAATGTTCAAGGGAACTCTAAACATGTCAACATCGATTTTAAGAATCGCAACTGGAGTTTTAGAGATTTTGACGTGAAAGTGTAAAAATCGTGTCGGGGATTTGGAAAACATCGCCAGAATGTAAAAAGTTTCACCCGCATTTCCAAAATGTTCAAGGGAACTCTAAACATGTCAACCTTGGTTATAAGAATCCTAACTGGAGTTTTAGAGATTTTGACGTGAAAGTGTAAAAATCGTGTCGGGGATTTGGAAATCTTTGCGAGAATGTAAAAAGCTTCACCCGCATTTCCAAAATGTTCAAGGGAACTCTAAACATGTCAACCTTGGTTATAAGAATCTCAACTGGAGTTTTAGAGATTTTGACGTGAAAGTGTAAAAATCGTGTCGGGGATTTGGAAATCTTTGCGAGAATGTAAAAAGTTTCACCCGCATTTCCAAAATGTTCAAAGGAACTCTAAACATGTCAACATCGATTTTAAGAATCTCAACTGGAGTTTTAGAGGTTTTGACGTGAAAGTGTAAAAATCTTGTCGGATATTTGGAAATCTTTGCGAGAATGTAAAAAGTTTCACCCGCATTTCCAAAATGTTCAAGGGAACTCTAAACATGTCAACATTGATTTTAAGAATCTCAACTGGAGTTTTAGAGATTTTGACGTGAAAGTGTAAAAATCTTGTCGGGGATTTGAAATTTTCGAGAATGTAAATAGTTTCACCCGCACTTCCAAAATGTTCAAGGGAACTCTAAACATGTCAACATTGATTTTAAGAATCTCAACTGGCGTTTTAGCGATATTGACATGAAAGCGTAAAAATCGTGTTGGGGATTTGGAAAAGATAGCGAGAATGTAAAAAGTTTCACCCGCATTTCCAAAATTTTCAAGGGAACTCTAAACATGTCAACCTTGGTTATAAGAATCTCAACTGGAGTTTTAGAGATTTTGAAGTGAAAGTGTAAAAATCATGTCGGGGATTTGGAAATCTTTGCGAGAATGTAAAAAGTTTCACCCGCATTTCCAAAATGTTCAAGGGAACTCTAAACATGTCAACGTTGGTTTTAAGAATCTCAACCAGAGTTTTGGAGATTTTGACGTGAAAGTGTAAAAATCTTGTCGGGGATTTGAAAAACATCGCCAGAATGTAAAAAGTTTCTCCCGCATTTCCAAAATGTTCAAGGGAACTCTAAACATGTCAACCTTGGTTATAAGAATCCTAACTGGAGTTTTAGAGATTTTGACGTGAAAGTGTAAAAATCGTGTCGGGGATTTGGAAATCTTTGCGAGAATGTAAAAAGTTTCACCCGCATTTCCAAAATGTTCAAGGGAACTCTAAACATGTCAACCTTGGTTATAAGAATCTCAACTGGAGTTTTAGAGATTTTGACGTGAAATTGTAAAAATCGTGTCGGGGATTTGGAAATCTTTGCGAGAATGTAAAAAGTTTCACTCGCATTTCCAAAATGTTCAAGAGAACTCTAAACATGTCAACCTTGGTTATAAGAATCTCAACTGGAGTTTTAGAGATTTTGAAGTGAACGTGTAAAAATCGTGTCGGGGATTTGGAAATATTTGCGGGAATGTAAAAAGTTTCACCGGCATTTCTAAAATGTTCAAGGGAACTCTAAAGATGTCAACATCGATTTTAAGAATCTCAACTGGAGTTTTAGAGATTTTGACGTGAAAGTGTAAAAATCTTGTCGGGGATTTGGAAAACATCACGAGAATGTAAAAAGTTTCACCCGCATTTCCAAAATGTTCAAGGGAACTCTAAACATGTCAACATTGATTTTAAGAATCTCAGCTGGAGTTTTAGAGATTTTGACGTTAAAGTGTCCAAATCTTGTCGGAGATTTCGAAAACTTTGCGAGAATGTCAAAAGTTTCACCGGGATTTCCAAAATCCCGGTGAAAAAACTCTAAACATGTCAACACTGATTTTAGGATTCTCCACTGGAGTTTTACAGACTTTGACGTGAAAGTGTCCAAATCTTGTCGGGGATTTGGAAAACTTTGCGAGAATTTCAAAAGTTTCACCGGCATTTCCAAAATGTTCAAGGGAACTCTAAACATGTCAACATTGATGTTAAGAATCTCAGCTGGAGTTTTAGAGATTTTGACGTGAAAGTGTAAATATCGTGTCGGGGATTTGGAAATCTTTGCGAGAATGTAAAAAGTTTCACCCGCATTTCCAAAATGTTCAAGAGAACTCTAAACATGTCAACCTTGGTTTTAACAATCTCAACTGGCACTTTAGCGATATTGACGTGAAAGTGTAAAAATCGTGTCGGGGATTTGGAAATCTTTGCGAGAATGTAAAAAGTTTCACCCGCATTTCCAAAATGTTCAAGGGAACTCTAAACATGTCAACCTTGGTTATAAGAATCTCAACTGGAGTTTTAGAGATTTTGACGTGAAAGCGCAAAAATCGTGTTGGGGATTTGGAAAAGATAGCGAGAATGTAAAAAGTTTCACCAGTATTTCCAAAATGTTCAAGGGAACTCTAAACATGTCAACATTGATTTTAAGAATCTCAACTGGAGTTTTAGAGATTTTCACGTGAAAGTGTCCAAATCTTGTCGGAGATTTCGAAAACTTTGCGAGAATGTCAAAAGTTTCACCGGGATTTCCAAAATCCCGGTGAAAAAACTCTAAACATGTCAACACTGATTTTAGGATTCTCCACTGGAGTTTTACAGATTTTTTACGTGAAAGTGTCCAAATCTTGTCGGGGACTTGGAAAACTTTGCGAGAATGTAAAAAGTTTCACCCGCATTTCCAAAATGTTCAAGGGAACTCTAAACATGTCAACATTGATGTTAAGAATCTCAGCTGGAGTTTTAGAGATTTTGACGTGAAAGTGTAAAAATCGTGTCGGGGATTTGGAAATCTTTGCGAGAATGTAAAAAGTTTCACCCGCATTTCCAAAATGTTCAAGGGAACTCTAAACATGTCAATATCGATTTTAAGAATCTCAACTGGAGTTTTAGAGATTTTGACGTGAAAGTGTAAAAATCGTGTCGGGGATTTGGAAATCTTTGCGAGAATGTAAAAAGTTTCACCCGCATTTCCAAAATGTTCAAGGGAACTCTAAACATGTCAACCTTGGTTTTAAGAATCTCAACCAGAGTTTTGGAGATTTTGACGTGAAAGTGTAAAAATCGTGTCGGGGATTTGGAAAGCTTCGTGAGAATGTAAAAAGTTTCAACGGCATTGCCAAAATGTTCAACGGAACTCTAAACATGTCAACATTGGTTTTAGGATTCTCAACTGGAGTTTTAGAGATTTTGACGTGAAAGTGTATAAATTTTGTCAGGGATTTGGAAAACTTCAGGACTATATAAAAAGTTTCACCGTCATTTGCAAAATGTTCAAGGGAGATTTTGACGTTAAAGTGTCCAAATCTTGTCGGAGATTTCGAAAACTTTGCGAGAATGTCAAAAGTTTCACCGGGATTTCCAAAATCCCGGTGAAAAAACTCTAAACATGTCAACACTGATTTTAGGATTCTCCACTGGAGTTTTACAGATTTTGACGTGAAAGTGTAAAAATCTTGTCGGGGATTTGGAAAACATCGCCAGAATGTAAAAAGTTTCACCCGCATTTCCAAAATGTTCAAGGGAACTCTAAACATGTCAACCTTGGTTTTAAGAATCTCAACTGGAGTTTTAGAGATTTTGACGTGAAAGTGTAAAAATCTTGTCGGGGATTTGAAATTTTCGAGAATGTAAATAGTTTCACCCGCACTTCCAAAATGTTCAAGGGAACTCTAAACATGTCAACATTGATTTTAAGAATCTCAACTGGCGTTTTAGCGATATTGACATGAAAGCGTAAAAATCGTGTTGGGGATTTGGAAAAGATAGCGAGAATGTAAAAAGTTTCACCCGCATTTCCAAAATTTTCAAGGGAACTCTAAACATGTCAACCTTGGTTATAAGAATCTCAACTGGAGTTTTAGAGATTTTGAAGTGAAAGTGTAAAAATCATGTCGGGGATTTGGAAATCTTTGCGAGAATGTAAAAAGTTTCACCCGCATTTCCAAACTGTTCAAGGGAACTCTAAACATGTCAACGTTGGTTTTAAGAATCTCAACCAGAGTTTTGGAGATTTTGACGTGAAAGTGTAAAAATCTTGTCGGGGATTTGAAAAACATCGCCAGAATGTAAAAAGTTTCTCCCGCATTTCCAAAATGTTCAAGGGAACTCTAAACATGTCAACCTTGGTTATAAGAATCTCAACTGGAGTTTTAGAGATTTTGACGTGAAAGTGTAAAAATCGTGTCGGGGATTTGGAAATCTTTGCGAGAATGTAAAAAGTTTCACTCGCATTTCCAAAATGTTCAAGAGAACTCTAAACATGTCAACCTTGGTTTTAAGAATCTCAACTGGAGTTTTAGAGATTTTGAAGTGAAAGTGTAAAAATCGTGTCGGGGATTTGGAAATCTTTGCGAGAATGTAAAAAGTTTCACCCGCATTTCCAAAATGTTCAAGGGAACTCTAAACATGTCAACGTTGGTTTTAAGAATCTCAACCAGAGTTTTGGAGATTTTGACGTGAAAGTGTAAAAATCGTGTCGGGGATTTGGAAATCTTTGCGAGAATGTAAAAAGTTTCACCCGCATTTCCAAAATGTTCAAGGGAACTCTAAACATGTCAACATTGATTTTAAGAATCTCAACTGGAGTTTTAGAGATTTTGACGTGAACGTGTAAAAATCTTGTCGGGGATTTGAAATTTTCGAGAATGTAAAAAGTTTCACCCGCATTTCCAAAATGTTCAAGGGAACTCTAAACATGTCAACATTGATTTTAGGATTCTCGACCAGAGTTTTAGAGACTTTGACGCGAAAGTGTCAAAATCTTGTCGGGGATTTGGAAAACTTTGCGAGAATGTCAAAAGTTTCACCGGGATTTGCAAAATGTTGAAAAAAACTCTAAACATGTCAACATTGATTTTGGGATTCTCCAATGGCGTTTTAGAGATTTTGACGTGAAAGTCTCCAAATCTTGTCGGGGATTTGGAAAACTTTGTGAGAATGCCAAAAGTTTCACCGGGATTTGCAAAATGTTGAAAAAAACTCTAAACATGTCAACATTGATTTTAGGATTCTCGACCGGAGTTTTAGAGATTTTGACGTGAAAGTGTAAAAATCTTGTCGGGGATTTGGAAATCTTTGCGGGAATGTAAAAATTTTCACCCGCATTTCCAAAATGTTCAAGGGAACTCTGAACATGTCAACACTGATTTTAAGAATCTCAACTAGAGTTTTAGAGATTTTGACGTGAAAGTGTAAAAATCGTGTCGGGGATTTGGAAATCTTTGCGAGAATGTAAAAAGTTTCACCCGCATTTCCAAAATGTTCAAGGGAACTCTAAACATGTCAACATCGATTTTAAGAATCGCAACTGGAGTTTTAGAGATTTTGACGTGAAAGTGTAAAAATCGTGTCGGGGATTTGGAAAACATCGCCAGAATGTAAAAAGTTTCACCCGCATTTCCAAAATGTTCAAGGGAACTCTAAACATGTCAACCTTGGTTATAAGAATCCTAACTGGAGTTTTAGAGATTTTGACGTGAAAGTGTAAAAATCGTGTCGGGGATTTGGAAATCTTTGCGAGAATGTAAAAAGTTTCACCCGCATTTCCAAAATGTTCAAAGGAACTCTAAACATGTCAACATCGATTTTAAGAATCTCAACTGGAGTTTTAGAGGTTTTGACGTGAAAGTGTAAAAATCTTGTCGGATATTTGGAAATCTTTGCGAGAATGTAAAAAGTTTCACCCGCATTTCCAAAATGTTCAAGGGAACTCTAAACATGTCAACATTGATTTTAAGAATCTCAACTGGAGTTTTAGAGATTTTGACGTGAAAGTGTAAAAATCTTGTCGGGGATTTGAAATTTTCGAGAATGTAAATAGTTTCACCCGCACTTCCAAAATGTTCAAGGGAACTCTAAACATGTCAACATTGATTTTAAGAATCTCAACTGGCGTTTTAGCGATATTGACATGAAAGCGTAAAAATCGTGTTGGGGATTTGGAAAAGATAGCGAGAATGTAAAAAGTTTCACCCGCATTTCCAAAATTTTCAAGGGAACTCTAAACATGTCAACCTTGGTTATAAGAATCTCAACTGGAGTTTTAGAGATTTTGAAGTGAAAGTGTAAAAATCATGTCGGGGATTTGGAAATCTTTGCGAGAATGTAAAAAGTTTCACCCGCATTTCCAAAATGTTCAAGGGAACTCTAAACATGTCAACGTTGGTTTTAAGAATCTCAACCAGAGTTTTGGAGATTTTGACGTGAAAGTGTAAAAATCTTGTCGGGGATTTGAAAAACATCGCCAGAATGTAAAAAGTTTCTCCCGCATTTCCAAAATGTTCAAGGGAACTCTAAACATGTCAACCTTGGTTATAAGAATCCTAACTGGAGTTTTAGAGATTTTGACGTGAAAGTGTAAAAATCGTGTCGGGGATTTGGAAATCTTTGCGAGAATGTAAAAAGTTTCACCCGCATTTCCAAAATGTTCAAGGGAACTCTAAACATGTCAACCTTGGTTATAAGAATCTCAACTGGAGTTTTAGAGATTTTGACGTGAAATTGTAAAAATCGTGTCGGGGATTTGGAAATCTTTGCGAGAATGTAAAAAGTTTCACTCGCATTTCCAAAATGTTCAAGAGAACTCTAAACATGTCAACCTTGGTTATAAGAATCTCAACTGGAGTTTTAGAGATTTTGAAGTGAACGTGTAAAAATCGTGTCGGGGATTTGGAAATCTATGCGAGAATGTAAAAAGTTTCACCCGCATTTCCAAAATGTTCAAGGGAACTCTAAACATGTCAACGTTGGTTTTAAGAATCTCAACCAGAGTTTTGGAGATTTTGACGTGAAAGTGTAAAAATCGTGTCGGGGATTTGGAAATCTTTGCGAGAATGTAAAAAGTTTCACCCGCATTTCCAAAATGTTCAAGGGAACTCTAAACATGTCAACCTTGGTTATAAGAATCTCAACTGGAGTTTTAGAGATTTTGACGTGAAAGCGCAAAAATCGTGTTGGGGATTTGGAAAAGATAGCGAGAATGTAAAAAGTTTCACCAGTATTTCCAAAATGTTCAAGGGAACTCTAAACATGTCAACATTGATTTTAAGAATCTCAACTGGAGTTTTAGAGATTTTCACGTGAAAGTGTCCAAATCTTGTCGGAGATTTCGAAAACTTTGCGAGAATGTCAAAAGTTTCACCGGGATTTGCAAAATCCCGGTGAAAAAACTCTAAACATGTCAACACTGATTTTAGGATTCTCCACTGGAGTTTTACAGATTTTTTACGTGAAAGTGTCCAAATCTTGTCGGGGACTTGGAAAACTTTGCGAGAATGTAAAAAGTTTCACCCGCATTTCCAAAATGTTCAAGGGAACTCTAAACATGTCAACATTGATGTTAAGAATCTCAGCTGGAGTTTTAGAGATTTTGACGTGAAAGTGTAAAAATCGTGTCGGGGATTTGGAAATCTTTGCGAGAATGTAAAAAGTTTCACCCGCATTTCCAAAATGTTCAAGGGAACTCTAAACATGTCAATATCGATTTTAAGAATCTCAACTGGAGTTTTAGAGATTTTGACGTGAAAGTGTAAAAATCGTGTCGGGGATTTGGAAATCTTTGCGAGAATGTAAAAAGTTTCACCCGCATTTCCAAAATGTTCAAGGGAACTCTAAACATGTCAAAATTGGTTTTAGGAATCTCAACTGGAGTTTTAGAGATTTTGACGTGAAAGTGTAAAAATCGTGTCGGGGATTTGGAAATCTTTGCGAGAATGTAAAAAGTTTCACCCGCATTTCCAAAATGTTCAAGGGAACTCTAAACATGTCAATATCGATTTTAAGAATCTCAACTGGAGTTTTAGAGATTTTGAAGTGAAAGTGTAAAAATCGTGTCGTGGATTTGGAAATCTTTGCGAGAATGTAAAAAGTTTCACCCGCATTTCCAAAATGTTCAAGGGAACTCTAAACATGTCAACATTGATGTTAAGAATCTCAGCTGGAGTTTTAGAGATTTTTGACGTGAAAGTGTAAAAATCGTGTCGGGGATTTGGAAATCTTTGCGAGAATGTAAAAAGTTTCACCCGCATTTCCAAAATGTTCAAGGGAACTCTAAACATGTCAATATCGATTTTAAGAATCTCAACTGGAGTTTTAGAGATTTTGACGTGAAAGTGTAAAAATCGTGTCGGGGATTTGGAAATCTTTGCGAGAATGTAAAAAGTTTCACCCGCATTTCCAAAATGTTCAAGGGAACTCTAAACATGTCAAAATTGGTTTTAGGAATCTCAACTGGAGTTTTAGAGATTTTGACGTGAAAGTGTAAAAATCGTGTCGGGGATTTGGAAATCATTGCGAGAATGTAAAAAGTTTCACCCGCATTTCCAAAATGTTCAAGGGAACTCTAAACATGTCAATATCGATTTTAAGAATCTCAACTGGAGTTTTAGAGATTTTGACGTGAAAGTGTAAAAATCGTGTCGGGGATTTGGAAATCTTTGCGAGAATGTAAAAAGTTTCACCCGCATTTCCAAAATGTTCAAGGGAACTCTAAACATGTCAAAATTGGTTTTAGGAATCTCAACTGGAGTTTTAGAGATTTTGACGTGAAAGTGTAAAAATCGTGTCGGGGATTTGGAAATCATTGCGAGAATGTAAAAAGTTTCACCCGCATTTCCAAAATGTTCAAGGGAACTCTAAACATGTCAATATCGATTTTAAGAATCTCAACTGGAGTTTTAGAGATTTTGACGTGAAAGTGTAAAAATCGTGTCGGGGATTTGGAAATCTTTGCGAGAATGTAAAAAGTTTCACCCGCATTTCCAAAATGTTCAAGGGAACTCTAAACATGTCAACCTTGGTTTTAAGAATCTCAACCAGAGTTTTGGAGATTTTGACGTGAAAGTGTAAAAATCGTGTCGGGGATTTGGAAAGCTTCGCGAGAATGTAAAAAGTTTCAACGGCATTGCCAAAATGTTCAACGGAACTCTAAACATGTCAACATTGGTTTTAGGATTCTCAACTGGAGTTTTAGAGATTTTGACGTGAAAGTGTATAAATTTTGTCAGGGATTTGGAAAACTTCAGGACTATATAAAAAGTTTCACCGTCATTTGCAAAATGTTCAAGGGAGATTTTGACGTTAAAGTGTCCAAATCTTGTCGGAGATTTCGAAAACTTTGCGAGAATGCCAAAAGTTTCACCGGGATTTCCAAAATCCCGGTGAAAAAACTCTAAACATGTCAACACTGATTTTAGGATTCTCCACTGGAGTTTTACAGATTTTGACGTGAAAGTGTAAAAATCTTGTCGGGGATTTGGAAAACATCGCCAGAATGTAAAAAGTTTCACCCGCATTTCCAAAATGTTCAAGGGAACTCTAAACATGTCAACCTTGGTTTTAAGAATCTCAACTGGAGTTTTAGAGATTTTGACGTGAAAGTGTAAAAATCTTGTCGGGGATTTGAAATTTTCGAGAATGTAAATAGTTTCACCCGCACTTCCAAAATGTTCAAGGGAACTCTAAACATGTCAACATTGATTTTAAGAATCTCAACTGGCGTTTTAGCGATATTGACATGAAAGCGTAAAAATCGTGTTGGGGATTTGGAAAAGATAGCGAGAATGTAAAAAGTTTCACCCGCATTTCTAAAATTTTCAAGGGAACTCTAAACATGTCAACCTTGGTTATAAGAATCTCAACTGGAGTTTTAGAGATTTTGAAGTGAAAGTGTAAAAATCATGTCGGGGATTTGGAAATCTTTGCGAGAATGTAAAAAGTTTCACCCGCATTTCCAAAATGTTCAAGGGAACTCTAAACATGTCAACATTGATTTTAGGATTCTCGACCAGAGTTTTAGAGACTTTGACGCGAAAGTGTCAAAATCTTGTCGGGGATTTGGAAAACTTTGCGAGAATGTCAAAAGTTTCACCGGGATTTGCAAAATGTTGAAAAAAACTCTAAACATGTCAACATTGATTTTGGGATTCTCCAATGGCGTTTTAGAGATTTTGACGTGAAAGTCTCCAAATCTTGTCGGGGATTTGGAAAACTTTGTGAGAATGCCAAAAGTTTCACCGGGATTTGCAAAATGTTGAAAAAAACTCTAAACATGTCAACATTGATTTTAGGATTCTCGACCGGAGTTTTAGAGATTTTGACGTGAAAGTGTAAAAATCTTGTCGGGGATTTGGAAATCTTTGCGGGAATGTAAAAATTTTCACCCGCATTTCCAAAATGTTCAAGGGAACTCTGAACATGTCAACACTGATTTTAAGAATCTCAACTAGAGTTTTAGAGATTTTGACGTGAAAGTGTAAAAATCGTGTCGGGGATTTGGAAATCTTTGCGAGAATGTAAAAAGTTTCACCCGCATTTCCAAAATGTTCAAGGGAACTCTAAACATGTCAACATCGATTTTAAGAATCGCAACTGGAGTTTTAGAGATTTTGACGTGAAAGTGTAAAAATCGTGTCGGGGATTTGGAAAACATCGCCAGAATGTAAAAAGTTTCACCCGCATTTCCAAAATGTTCAAGGGAACTCTAAACATGTCAACCTTGGTTATAAGAATCCTAACTGGAGTTTTAGAGATTTTGACGTGAAAGTGTAAAAATCGTGTCGGGGATTTGGAAATCTTTGCGAGAATGTAAAAAGCTTCACCCGCATTTCCAAAATGTTCAAGGGAACTCTAAACATGTCAACCTTGGTTATAAGAATCTCAACTGGAGTTTTAGAGATTTTGACGTGAAAGTGTAAAAATCGTGTCGGGGATTTGGAAATCTTTGCGAGAATGTAAAAAGTTTCACCCGCATTTCCAAAATGTTCAAAGGAACTCTAAACATGTCAACATCGATTTTAAGAATCTCAACTGGAGTTTTAGAGGTTTTGACGTGAAAGTGTAAAAATCTTGTCGGATATTTGGAAATCTTTGCGAGAATGTAAAAAGTTTCACCCGCATTTCCAAAATGTTCAAGGGAACTCTAAACATGTCAACATTGATTTTAAGAATCTCAACTGGAGTTTTAGAGATTTTGACATGAAAGTGTAAAAATCTTGTCGGGGATTTGAAATTTTCGAGAATGTAAATAGTTTCACCCGCACTTCCAAAATGTTCAAGGGAACTCTAAACATGTCAACATTGATTTTAAGAATCTCAACTGGCGTTTTAGCGATATTGACATGAAAGCGTAAAAATCGTGTTGGGGATTTGGAAAAGATAGCGAGAATGTAAAAAGTTTCACCCGCATTTCCAAAATTTTCAAGGGAACTCTAAACATGTCAACCTTGGTTATAAGAATCTCAACTGGAGTTTTAGAGATTTTGAAGTGAAAGTGTAAAAATCATGTCGGGGATTTGGAAATCTTTGCGAGAATGTAAAAAGTTTCACCCGCATTTCCAAAATGTTCAAGGGAACTCTAAACATGTCAACGTTGGTTTTAAGAATCTCAACCAGAGTTTTGGAGATTTTGACGTGAAAGTGTAAAAATCTTGTCGGGGATTTGAAAAACATCGCCAGAATGTAAAAAGTTTCTCCCGCATTTCCAAAATGTTCAAGGGAACTCTAAACATGTCAACCTTGGTTATAAGAATCCTAACTGGAGTTTTAGAGATTTTGACGTGAAAGTGTAAAAATCGTGTCGGGGATTTGGAAATCTTTGCGAGAATGTAAAAAGTTTCACCCGCATTTCCAAAATGTTCAAGGGAACTCTAAACATGTCAACCTTGGTTATAAGAATCTCAACTGGAGTTTTAGAGATTTTGACGTGAAATTGTAAAAATCGTGTCGGGGATTTGGAAATCTTTGCGAGAATGTAAAAAGTTTCACTCGCATTTCCAAAATGTTCAAGAGAACTCTAAACATGTCAACCTTGGTTATAAGAATCTCAACTGGAGTTTTAGAGATTTTGAAGTGAACGTGTAAAAATCGTGTCGGGGATTTGGAAATCTATGCGAGAATGTAAAAAGTTTCACCCGCATTTCCAAAATGTTCAAGGGAACTCTAAACATGTCAACGTTGGTTTTAAGAATCTCAACCAGAGTTTTGGAGATTTTGACGTGAAAGTGTAAAAATCGTGTCGGGGATTTGGAAATCTTTGCGAGAATGTAAAAAGTTTCACCCGCATTTCCAAAATGTTCAAGGGAACTCTAAACATGTCAACCTTGGTTATAAGAATCTCAACTGGAGTTTTAGAGATTTTGACGTGAAAGCGCAAAAATCGTGTTGGGGATTTGGAAAAGATAGCGAGAATGTAAAAAGTTTCACCAGTATTTCCAAAATGTTCAAGGGAACTCTAAACATGTCAACATTGATTTTAAGAATCTCAACTGGAGTTTTAGAGATTTTCACGTGAAAGTGTCCAAATCTTGTCGGAGATTTCGAAAACTTTGCGAGAATGTCAAAAGTTTCACCGGGATTTCCAAAATCCCGGTGAAAAAACTCTAAACATGTCAACACTGATTTTAGGATTCTCCACTGGAGTTTTACAGATTTTTTACGTGAAAGTGTCCAAATCTTGTCGGGGACTTGGAAAACTTTGCGAGAATGTAAAAAGTTTCACCCGCATTTCCAAAATGTTCAAGGGAACTCTAAACATGTCAACATTGATGTTAAGAATCTCAGCTGGAGTTTTAGAGATTTTGACGTGAAAGTGTAAAAATCGTGTCGGGGATTTGGAAATCTTTGCGAGAATGTAAAAAGTTTCACCCGCATTTCCAAAATGTTCAAGGGAACTCTAAACATGTCAATATCGATTTTAAGAATCTCAACTGGAGTTTTAGAGATTTTGACGTGAAAGTGTAAAAATCGTGTCGGGGATTTGGAAATCTTTGCGAGAATGTAAAAAGTTTCACCCGCATTTCCAAAATGTTCAAGGGAACTCTAAACATGTCAAAATTGGTTTTAGGAATCTCAACTGGAGTTTTAGAGATTTTGACGTGAAAGTGTAAAAATCGTGTCGGGGATTTGGAAATCTTTGCGAGAATGTAAAAAGTTTCACCCGCATTTCCAAAATGTTCAAGGGAACTCTAAACATGTCAATATCGATTTTAAGAATCTCAACTGGAGTTTTAGAGATTTTGAAGTGAAAGTGTAAAAATCGTGTCGTGGATTTGGAAATCTTTGCGAGAATGTAAAAAGTTTCACCCGCATTTCCAAAATGTTCAAGGGAACTCTAAACATGTCAACATTGATGTTAAGAATCTCAGCTGGAGTTTTAGAGATTTTTGACGTGAAAGTGTAAAAATCGTGTCGGGGATTTGGAAATCTTTGCGAGAATGTAAAAAGTTTCACCCGCATTTCCAAAATGTTCAAGGGAACTCTAAACATGTCAATATCGATTTTAAGAATCTCAACTGGAGTTTTAGAGATTTTGACGTGAAAGTGTAAAAATCGTGTCGGGGATTTGGAAATCTTTGCGAGAATGTAAAAAGTTTCACCCGCATTTCCAAAATGTTCAAGGGAACTCTAAACATGTCAAAATTGGTTTTAGGAATCTCAACTGGAGTTTTAGAGATTTTGACGTGAAAGTGTAAAAATCGTGTCGGGGATTTGGAAATCATTGCGAGAATGTAAAAAGTTTCACCCGCATTTCCAAAATGTTCAAGGGAACTCTAAACATGTCAAAATTGGTTTTAGGAATCTCAACTGGAGTTTTAGAGATTTTGACGTGAAAGTGTAAAAATCGTGTCGGGGATTTGGAAATCATTGCGAGAATGTAAAAAGTTTCACCCGCATTTCCAAAATGTTCAAGGGAACTCTAAACATGTCAATATCGATTTTAAGAATCTCAACTGGAGTTTTAGAGATTTTGACGTGAAAGTGTAAAAATCGTGTCGGGGATTTGGAAATCTTTGCGAGAATGTAAAAAGTTTCACCCGCATTTCCAAAATGTTCAAGGGAACTCTAAACATGTCAACCTTGGTTTTAAGAATCTCAACCAGAGTTTTGGAGATTTTGACGTGAAAGTGTAAAAATCGTGTCGGGGATTTGGAAAGCTTCGCGAGAATGTAAAAAGTTTCAACGGCATTGCCAAAATGTTCAACGGAACTCTAAACATGTCAACATTGGTTTTAGGATTCTCAACTGGAGTTTTAGAGATTTTGACGTGAAAGTGTATAAATTTTGTCAGGGATTTGGAAAACTTCAGGACTATATAAAAAGTTTCACCGTCATTTGCAAAATGTTCAAGGGAAATTTTGACGTTAAAGTGTCCAAATCTTGTCGGAGATTTCGAAAACTTTGCGAGAATGCCAAAAGTTTCACCGGGATTTCCAAAATCCCGGTGAAAAAACTCTAAACATGTCAACACTGATTTTAGGATTCTCCACTGGAGTTTTACAGATTTTGACGTGAAAGTGTAAAAATCTTGTCGGGGATTTGGAAAACATCGCCAGAATGTAAAAAGTTTCACCCGCATTTCCAAAATGTTCAAGGGAACTCTAAACATGTCAACCTTGGTTTTAAGAATCTCAACTGGAGTTTTAGAGATTTTGACGTGAAAGTGTAAAAATCTTGTCGGGGATTTGAAATTTTCGAGAATGTAAATAGTTTCACCCGCACTTCCAAAATGTTCAAGGGAACTCTAAACATGTCAACATTGATTTTAAGAATCTCAACTGGCGTTTTAGCGATATTGACATGAAAGCGTAAAAATCGTGTTGGGGATTTGGAAAAGATAGCGAGAATGTAAAAAGTTTCACCCGCATTTCCAAAATTTTCAAGGGAACTCTAAACATGTCAACCTTGGTTATAAGAATCTCAACTGGAGTTTTAGAGATTTTGAAGTGAAAGTGTAAAAATCATGTCGGGGATTTGGAAATCTTTGCGAGAATGTAAAAAGTTTCACCCGCATTTCCAAACTGTTCAAGGGAACTCTAAACATGTCAACGTTGGTTTTAAGAATCTCAACCAGAGTTTTGGAGATTTTGACGTGAAAGTGTAAAAATCTTGTCGGGGATTTGAAAAACATCGCCAGAATGTAAAAAGTTTCTCCCGCATTTCCAAAATGTTCAAGGGAACTCTAAACATGTCAACCTTGGTTATAAGAATCTCAACTGGAGTTTTAGAGATTTTGACGTGAAAGTGTAAAAATCGTGTCGGGGATTTGGAAATCTTTGCGAGAATGTAAAAAGTTTCACTCGCATTTCCAAAATGTTCAAGAGAACTCTAAACATGTCAACCTTGGTTTTAAGAATCTCAACTGGAGTTTTAGAGATTTTGACGTGAAAGTGTAAAAATCGTGTCGGGGATTTGGAAATCATTGCGAGAATGTAAAAAGTTTCACCCGCATTTCCAAAATGTTCAAGGGAACTCTAAACATGTCAACGTTGGTTTTAAGAATCTCAACCAGAGTTTTGGAGATTTTGACGTGAAAGTGTAAAAATCGTGTCGGGGATTTGGAAATCTTTGCGAGAATGTAAAAAGTTTCACCCGCATTTCCAAAATGTTCAAGGGAACTCTAAACATGTCAACATTGATTTTAAGAATCTCAACTGGAGTTTTAGAGATTTTGACGTGAACGTGTAAAAATCGTGTCGGGGATTTGAAATTTTCGAGAATGTAAATAGTTTCACCCGCACTTCCAAAATGTTCAAGGGAACTCTAAACATGTCAACATTGATTTTAAGAATCTCAACTGGCGTTTTAGCGATATTGACATGAAAGCGTAAAAATCGTGTTGGGGATTTGGAAAAGATAGCGAGAATGTAAAAAGTTTCACCCGCATTTCCAAAATTTTCAAGGGAACTCTAAACATGTCAACCTTGGTTATAAGAATCTCAACTGGAGTTTTAGAGATTTTGAAGTGAAAGTGTAAAAATCATGTCGGGGATTTGGAAATCTTTGCGAGAATGTAAAAAGTTTCACCCGCATTTCCAAAATGTTCAAGGGAACTCTAAACATGTCAACGTTGGTTTTAAGAATCTCAACCAGAGTTTTGGAGATTTTGACGTGAAATTGTAAAAATCTTGTCGGATATTTGGAAATCTTTGCGAGAATGTAAAAAGTTTCACCCGCATTTCCAAAATGTTCAAGGGAACTCTAAACATGTCAACATTGATTTTAAGAATCTCAACTGGAGTTTTAGAGATTTTGACGTGAAAGTGTAAAAATCTTGTCGGGGATTTGAAATTTTCGAGAATGTAAATAGTTTCACCCGCACTTCCAAAGAGTTCAAGGGAACTCTAAACATGTCAACATTGATTTTAAGAATCTCAACTGGCGTTTTAGAGATTTTGACGTGAAATTGTAAAAATCGTGTCGGGGATTTGGAAATCTTTGCGAGAATGTAAAAAGTTTCACCCGCATTTCCAAAATGTTCAAGGGAACTCTAAACATGTCAACCTTGGTTATAAGAATCTCAACTGGAGTTTTAGAGATTTTGACGTGAAAGCGCAAAAATCGTGTTGGGGATTTGGAAAAGATAGCGAGAATGTAAAAAGTTTCACCAGTATTTCCAAAATGTTCAAGGGAACTCTAAACATGTCAACATTGATTTTAAGAATCTCAACTGGAGTTTTAGAGATTTTCACGTGAAAGTGTCCAAATCTTGTCGGAGATTTCGAAAACTTTGCGAGAATGTCAAAAGTTTCACCGGGATTTCCAAAATCCCGGTGAAAAAACTCTAAACATGTCAACACTGATTTTAGGATTCTCCACTGGAGTTTTACAGATTTTTTACGTGAAAGTGTCCAAATCTTGTCGGGGACTTGGAAAACTTTGCGAGAATGTAAAAAGTTTCACCCGCATTTCCAAAATGTTCAAGGGAACTCTAAACATGTCAACATTGATGTTAAGAATCTCAGCTGGAGTTTTAGAGATTTTGACGTGAAAGTGTAAAAATCGTGTCGGGGATTTGGAAATCTTTGCGAGAATGTAAAAAGTTTCACCCGCATTTCCAAAATGTTCAAGGGAACTCTAAACATGTCAATATCGATTTTAAGAATCTCAACTGGAGTTTTAGAGATTTTGACGTGAAAGTGTAAAAATCGTGTCGGGGATTTGGAAATCTTTGCGAGAATGTAAAAAGTTTCACCCGCATTTCCAAAATGTTCAAGGGAACTCTAAACATGTCAAAATTGGTTTTAGGAATCTCAACTGGAGTTTTAGAGATTTTGACGTGAAAGTGTAAAAATCGTGTCGGGGATTTGGAAATCTTTGCGAGAATGTAAAAAGTTTCACCCGCATTTCCAAAATGTTCAAGGGAACTCTAAACATGTCAATATCGATTTTAAGAATCTCAGCTGGAGTTTTAGAGATTTTGACGTGAAAGTGTAAAAATCGTGTCGGGGATTTGGAAATCTTTGCGAGAATGTAAAAAGTTTCACCCGCATTTCCAAAATGTTCAAGGGAACTCTAAACATGTCAAAATTGGTTTTAGGAATCTCAACTGGAGTTTTAGAGATTTTGACGTGAAAGTGTAAAAATCGTGTCGGGGATTTGGAAATCATTGCGAGAATGTAAAAAGTTTCACCCGCATTTCCAAAATGTTCAAGGGAACTCTAAACATGTCAATATCGATTTTAAGAATCTCAACTGGAGTTTTAGAGATTTTGACGTGAAAGTGTAAAAATCGTGTCGGGGATTTGGAAATCTTTGCGAGAATGTAAAAAGTTTCACCCGCATTTCCAAAATGTTCAAGGGAACTCTAAACATGTCAAAATTGGTTTTAGGAATCTCAACTGGAGTTTTAGAGATTTTGACGTGAAAGTGTAAAAATCGTGTCGGGGATTTGGAAATCTTTGCGAGAATGTAAAAAGTTTCACCCGCATTTCCAAAATGTTCAAGGGAACTCTAAACATGTCAACCTTGGTTTTAAGAATCTCAACCAGAGTTTTGGAGATTTTGACGTGAAAGTGTAAAAATCGTGTCGGGGATTTGGAAAGCTTCGCGAGAATGTAAAAAGTTTCAACGGCATTGCCAAAATGTTCAACGGAACTCTAAACATGTCAACATTGGTTTTAGGATTCTCAACTGGAGTTTTAGAGATTTTGACGTGAAAGTGTATAAATTTTGTCAGGGATTTGGAAAACTTCAGGACTATATAAAAAGTTTCACCGTCATTTGCAAAATGTTCAAGGGAGATTTTGACGTTAAAGTGTCCAAATCTTGTCGGAGATTTCGAAAACTTTGCGAGAATGCCAAAAGTTTCACCGGGATTTCCAAAATCCCGGTGAAAAAACTCTAAACATGTCAACACTGATTTTAGGATTCTCCACTGGAGTTTTACAGATTTTGACGTGAAAGTGTAAAAATCTTGTCGGGGATTTGGAAAACATCGCCAGAATGTAAAAAGTTTCACCCGCATTTCCAAAATGTTCAAGGGAACTCTAAACATGTCAACCTTGGTTTTAAGAATCTCAACTGGAGTTTTAGAGATTTTGACGTGAAAGTGTAAAAATCTTGTCGGGGATTTGAAATTTTCGAGAATGTAAATAGTTTCACCCGCACTTCCAAAATGTTCAAGGGAACTCTAAACATGTCAACATTGATTTTAAGAATCTCAACTGGCGTTTTAGCGATATTGACATGAAAGTGTAAAAATCGTGTTGGGGATTTGGAAAAGATAGCGAGAATGTAAAAAGTTTCACCCGCATTTCCAAAATTTTCAAGGGAACTCTAAACATGTCAACCTTGGTTATAAGAATCTCAACTGGAGTTTTAGAGATTTTGAAGTGAAAGTGTAAAAATCATGTCGGGGATTTGGAAATCTTTGCGAGAATGTAAAAAGTTTCACCCGCATTTCCAAACTGTTCAAGGGAACTCTAAACATGTCAACGTTGGTTTTAAGAATCTCAACCAGAGTTTTGGAGATTTTGACGTGAAAGTGTAAAAATCTTGTCGGGGATTTGAAAAACATCGCCAGAATGTAAAAAGTTTCTCCCGCATTTCCAAAATGTTCAAGGGAACTCTAAACATGTCAACCTTGGTTATAAGAATCTCAACTGGAGTTTTAGAGATTTTGACGTGAAAGTGTAAAAATCGTGTCGGGGATTTGGAAATCTTTGCGAGAATGTAAAAAGTTTCACTCGCATTTCCAAAATGTTCAAGAGAACTCTAAACATGTCAACCTTGGTTTTAAGAATCTCAACTGGAGTTTTAGAGATTTTGACGTGAAAGTGTAAAAATCGTGTCGGGGATTTGGAAATCATTGCGAGAATGTAAAAAGTTTCACCCGCATTTCCAAAATGTTCAAGGGAACTCTAAACATGTCAACGTTGGTTTTAAGAATCTCAACCAGAGTTTTGGAGATTTTGACGTGAAAGTGTAAAAATCGTGTCGGGGATTTGGAAATCTTTGCGAGAATGTAAAAAGTTTCACCCGCATTTCCAAAATGTTCAAGGGAACTCTAAACATGTCAACATTGATTTTAAGAATCTCAACTGGAGTTTTAGAGATTTTGACGTGAACGTGTAAAAATCGTGTCGGGGATTTGAAATTTTCGAGAATGTAAATAGTTTCACCCGCACTTCCAAAATGTTCAAGGGAACTCTAAACATGTCAACATTGATTTTAAGAATCTCAACTGGCGTTTTAGCGATATTGACATGAAAGCGTAAAAATCGTGTTGGGGATTTGGAAAAGATAGCGAGAATGTAAAAAGTTTCACCCGCATTTCCAAAATTTTCAAGGGAACTCTAAACATGTCAACCTTGGTTATAAGAATCTCAACTGGAGTTTTAGAGATTTTGAAGTGAAAGTGTAAAAATCATGTCGGGGATTTGGAAATCTTTGCGAGAATGTAAAAAGTTTCACCCGCATTTCCAAAATGTTCAAGGGAACTCTAAACATGTCAACGTTGGTTTTAAGAATCTCAACCAGAGTTTTGGAGATTTTGACGTGAAAGTGTAAAAATCTTGTCGGGGATTTGAAAAACATCGCCAGAATGTAAAAAGTTTCTCCCGCATTTCCAAAATGTTCAAGGGAACTCTAAACATGTCAACCTTGGTTATAAGAATCCTAACTGGAGTTTTAGAGATTTTGACGTGAAAGTGTAAAAATCGTGTCGGGGATTTGGAAATCTTTGCGAGAATGTAAAAAGTTTCACCCGCATTTCCAAAATGTTCAAGGGAACTCTAAACATGTCAACCTTGGTTATAAGAATCTCAACTGGAGTTTTAGAGATTTTGACGTGAAAGTGTAAAAATCGTGTCGGGGATTTGGAAATCTTTGCGAGAATGTAAAAAGTTTCACTCGCATTTCCAAAATGTTCAAGAGAACTCTAAACATGTCAACCTTGGTTTTAAGAATCTCAACTGGAGTTTTAGAGATTTTGAAGTGAAAGTGTAAAAATCGTGTCGGGGATTTGGAAATCTTTGCGAGAATGTAAAAAGTTTCACCCGCATTTCCAAAATGTTCAAGGGAACTCTAAACATGTCAACGTTGGTTTTAAGAATCTCAACCAGAGTTTTGGAGATTTTGACGTGAAATTGTAAAAATCTTGTCGGATATTTGGAAATCTTTGCGAGAATGTAAAAAGTTTCACTCGCATTTCCAAAATGTTCAAGGGAACTCTAAACATGTCAACATTGATTTTAAGAATCTCAACTGGAGTTTTAGAGATTTTGATGTGAAAGTGTAAAAATCTTGTCGGGGATTTGAAATTTTCGAGAATGTAAATAGTTTCACCCGCACTTCCAAAGAGTTCAAGGGAACTCTAAACATGTCAACATTGATTTTAAGAATCTCAACTGGCGTTTTAGAGATTTTGACGTGAAATTGTAAAAATCGTGTCGGGGATTTGGAAATCTTTGCGAGAATGTAAAAAGTTTCACTCGCATTTCCAAAATGTTCAAGAGAACTCTAAACATGTCAACCTTGGTTTTAAGAATCTCAACTGGAGTTTTAGAGATTTTGAAGTGAACGTGTAAAAATCGTGTCGGGGATTTGGAAATCTATGCGAGAATGTAAAAAGTTTCACCCGCATTTCCAAAATGTTCAAGGGAACTCTAAACATGTCAACGTTGGTTTTAAGAATCTCAACCAGAGTTTTGGAGATTTTGACGTGAAAGTGTAAAAATCGTGTCGGGGATTTGGAAATCTTTGCGAGAATGTAAAAAGTTTCACCCGCATTTCCAAAATGTTCAAGGGAACTCTAAACATGTCAACCTTGGTTATAAGAATCTCAACTGGAGTTTTAGAGATTTTGACGTGAAAGCGCAAAAATCGTGTTGGGGATTTGGAAAAGATAGCGAGAATGTAAAAAGTTTCACCAGTATTTCCAAAATGTTCAAGGGAACTCTAAACATGTCAACATTGATTTTAAGAATCTCAACTGGAGTTTTAGAGATTTTCACGTGAAAGTGTCCAAATCTTGTCGGAGATTTCGAAAACTTTGCGAGAATGTCAAAAGTTTCACCGGGATTTCCAAAATCCCGGTGAAAAAACTCTAAACATGTCAACACTGATTTTAGGATTCTCCACTGGAGTTTTACAGATTTTTTACGTGAAAGTGTCCAAATCTTGTCTGGGACTTGGAAAACTTTGCGAGAATGTAAAAAGTTTCACCCGCATTTCCAAAATGTTCAAGGGAACTCTAAACATGTCAACATTGATGTTAAGAATCTCAGCTGGAGTTTTAGAGATTTTGACGTGAAAGTGTAAAAATCGTGTCGGGGATTTGGAAATCTTTGCGAGAATGTAAAAAGTTTCACCCGCATTTCCAAAATGTTCAAGGGAACTCTAAACGTGTCAAAATTGGTTTTAGGAATCTCAACTGGAGTTTTAGAGATTTTGACGTGAAAGTGTAAAAATCGTGTCGGGGATTTGGAAATCTTTGCGAGAATGTAAAAAGTTTCACCCGCATTTCCAAAATGTTCAAGGGAACTCTAAACATGTCAATATCGATTTTAAGAATCTCAACTGGAGTTTTAGAGATTTTGAAGTGAAAGTGTAAAAATCGTGTCGTGGATTTGGAAATCTTTGCGAGAATGTAAAAAGTTTCACCCGCATTTCCAAAACGTTCAAGGGAACTCTAAACATGTCAACATTGATGTTAAGAATCTCAGCTGGAGTTTTAGAGATTTTTGACGTGAAAGTGTAAAAATCGTGTCGGGGATTTGGAAATCTTTGCGAGAATGTAAAAAGTTTCACCCGCATTTCCAAAATGTTCAAGGGAACTCTAAACATGTCAATATCGATTTTAAGAATCTCAGCTGGAGTTTTAGAGATTTTGACGTGAAAGTGTAAAAATCGTGTCGGGGATTTGGAAATCTTTGCGAGAATGTAAAAAGTTTCACCCGCATTTCCAAAATGTTCAAGGGAACTCTAAACATGTCAAAATTGGTTTTAGGAATCTCAACTGGAGTTTTAGAGATTTTGACGTGAAAGTGTAAAAATCGTGTCGGGGATTTGGAAATCTTTGCGAGAATGTAAAAAGTTTCACCCGCATTTCCAAAATGTTCAAGGGAACTCTAAACATGTCAAAATTGGTTTTAGGAATCTCAACTGGAGTTTTAGAGATTTTGACGTGAAAGTGTAAAAATCGTGTCGGGGATTTGGAAATCTTTGCGAGAATGTAAAAAGTTTCACCCGCATTTCCAAAATGTTCAAGGGAACTCTAAACATGTCAACCTTGGTTTTAAGAATCTCAACCAGAGTTTTGGAGATTTTGACGTGAAAGTGTAAAAATCGTGTCGGGGATTTGGAAAGCTTCGCGAGAATGTAAAAAGTTTCAACGGCATTGCCAAAATGTTCAACGGAACTCTAAACATGTCAACATTGGTTTTAGGATTCTCAACTGGAGTTTTAGAGATTTTGACGTGAAAGTGTATAAATTTTGTCAGGGATTTGGAAAACTTCAGGACTATATAAAAAGTTTCACCGTCATTTGCAAAATGTTCAAGGGAGATTTTGACGTTAAAGTGTCCAAATCTTGTCGGAGATTTCGAAAACTTTGCGAGAATGCCAAAAGTTTCACCGGGATTTCCAAAATCCCGGTGAAAAAACTCTAAACATGTCAACACTGATTTTAGGATTCTCCACTGGAGTTTTACAGATTTTGACGTGAAAGTGTAAAAATCTTGTCGGGGATTTGGAAAACATCGCCAGAATGTAAAAAGTTTCACCCGCATTTCCAAAATGTTCAAGGGAACTCTAAACATGTCAACCTTGGTTTTAAGAATCTCAACTGGAGTTTTAGAGATTTTGACGTGAAAGTGTAAAAATCTTGTCGGGGATTTGAAATTTTCGAGAATGTAAATAGTTTCACCCGCACTTCCAAAATGTTCAAGGGAACTCTAAACATGTCAACATTGATTTTAAGAATCTCAACTGGCGTTTTAGCGATATTGACATGAAAGCGTAAAAATCGTGTTGGGGATTTGGAAAAGATAGCGAGAATGTAAAAAGTTTCACCCGCATTTCCAAAATTTTCAAGGGAACTCTAAACATGTCAACCTTGGTTATAAGAATCTCAACTGGAGTTTTAGAGATTTTGAAGTGAAAGTGTAAAAATCATGTCGGGGATTTGGAAATCTTTGCGAGAATGTAAAAAGTTTCACCCGCATTTCCAAACTGTTCAAGGGAACTCTAAACATGTCAACGTTGGTTTTAAGAATCTCAACCAGAGTTTTGGAGATTTTGACGTGAAAGTGTAAAAATCTTGTCGGGGATTTGAAAAACATCGCCAGAATGTAAAAAGTTTCTCCCGCATTTCCAAAATGTTCAAGGGAACTCTAAACATGTCAACCTTGGTTATAAGAATCTCAACTGGAGTTTTAGAGATTTTGACGTGAAAGTGTAAAAATCGTGTCGGGGATTTGGAAATCTTTGCGAGAATGTAAAAAGTTTCACTCGCATTTCCAAAATGTTCAAGAGAACTCTAAACATGTCAACCTTGGTTTTAAGAATCTCAACTGGAGTTTTAGAGATTTTGACGTGAAAGTGTAAAAATCGTGTCGGGGATTTGGAAATCATTGCGAGAATGTAAAAAGTTTCACCCGCATTTCCAAAATGTTCAAGGGAACTCTAAACATGTCAACGTTGGTTTTAAGAATCTCAACCAGAGTTTTGGAGATTTTGACGTGAAAGTGTAAAAATCGTGTCGGGGATTTGGAAATCTTTGCGAGAATGTAAAAAGTTTCACCCGCATTTCCAAAATGTTCAAGGGAACTCTAAACATGTCAACATTGATTTTAAGAATCTCAACTGGAGTTTTAGAGATTTTGACGTGAACGTGTAAAAATCGTGTCGGGGATTTGAAATTTTCGAGAATGTAAATAGTTTCACCCGCACTTCCAAAATGTTCAAGGGAACTCTAAACATGTCAACATTGATTTTAAGAATCTCAACTGGCGTTTTAGCGATATTGACATGAAAGCGTAAAAATCGTGTTGGGGATTTGGAAAAGATAGCGAGAATGTAAAAAGTTTCACCCGCATTTCCAAAATTTTCAAGGGAACTCTAAACATGTCAACCTTGGTTATAAGAATCTCAACTGGAGTTTTAGAGATTTTGAAGTGAAAGTGTAAAAATCATGTCGGGGATTTGGAAATCTTTGCGAGAATGTAAAAAGTTTCACCCGCATTTCCAAAATGTTCAAGGGAACTCTAAACATGTCAACGTTGGTTTTAAGAATCTCAACCAGAGTTTTGGAGATTTTGACGTGAAAGTGTAAAAATCTTGTCGGGGATTTGAAAAACATCGCCAGAATGTAAAAAGTTTCTCCCGCATTTCCAAAATGTTCAAGGGAACTCTAAACATGTCAACCTTGGTTATAAGAATCCTAACTGGAGTTTTAGAGATTTTGACGTGAAAGTGTAAAAATCGTGTCGGGGATTTGGAAATCTTTGCGAGAATGTAAAAAGTTTCACCCGCATTTCCAAAATGTTCAAGGGAACTCTAAACATGTCAACCTTGGTTATAAGAATCTCAACTGGAGTTTTAGAGATTTTGACGTGAAAGTGTAAAAATCGTGTCGGGGATTTGGAAATCTTTGCGAGAATGTAAAAAGTTTCACTCGCATTTCCAAAATGTTCAAGAGAACTCTAAACATGTCAACCTTGGTTTTAAGAATCTCAACTGGAGTTTTAGAGATTTTGAAGTGAAGTAAAAATCGTGTCGGGGATTTGGAAATCTTTGCGAGAATGTAAAAAGTTTCACCCGCATTTCCAAAATGTTCAAGGGAACTCTAAACATGTCAACCTTGGTTATAAGAATCTCAACTGGAGTTTTAGAGATTTTGACGTGAAAGTGTAAAAATCGTGTCGGGGATTTGGAAATCTTTGCGAGAATGTAAAAAGTTTCACTCGCATTTCCAAAATGTTCAAGAGAACTCTAAACATGTCAACCTTGGTTTTAAGAATCTCAACTGGAGTTTTAGAGATTTTGAAGTGAAAGTGTAAAAATCGTGTCGGGGATTTGGAAATCTTTGCGAGAATGTAAAAAGTTTCACCCGCATTTCCAAAATGTTCAAGGGAACTCTAAACATGTCAACGTTGGTTTTAAGAATCTCAACCAGAGTTTTGGAGATTTTGACGTGAAATTGTAAAAATCTTGTCGGATATTTGGAAATCTTTGCGAGAATGTAAAAAGTTTCACCCGCATTTCCAAAATGTTCAAGGGAACTCTAAACATGTCAACATTGATTTTAAGAATCTCAACTGGAGTTTTAGAGATTTTGATGTGAAAGTGTAAAAATCTTGTCGGGGATTTGAAATTTTCGAGAATGTAAATAGTTTCACCCGCACTTCCAAAGAGTTCAAGGGAACTCTAAACATGTCAACATTGATTTTAAGAATCTCAACTGGCGTTTTAGAGATTTTGACGTGAAATTGTAAAAATCGTGTCGGGGATTTGGAAATCTTTGCGAGAATGTAAAAAGTTTCACTCGCATTTCCAAAATGTTCAAGAGAACTCTAAACATGTCAACCTTGGTTTTAAGAATCTCAACTGGAGTTTTAGAGATTTTGAAGTGAACGTGTAAAAATCGTGTCGGGGATTTGGAAATCTATGCGAGAATGTAAAAAGTTTCACCCGCATTTCCAAAATGTTCAAGGGAACTCTAAACATGTCAACGTTGGTTTTAAGAATCTCAACCAGAGTTTTGGAGATTTTGACGTGAAAGTGTAAAAATCGTGTCGGGGATTTGGAAATCTTTGCGAGAATGTAAAAAGTTTCACCCGCATTTCCAAAATGTTCAAGGGAACTCTAAACATGTCAACCTTGGTTATAAGAATCTCAACTGGAGTTTTAGAGATTTTGACGTGAAAGCGCAAAAATCGTGTTGGGGATTTGGAAAAGATAGCGAGAATGTAAAAAGTTTCACCAGTATTTCCAAAATGTTCAAGGGAACTCTAAACATGTCAACATTGATTTTAAGAATCTCAACTGGAGTTTTAGAGATTTTCACGTGAAAGTGTCCAAATCTTGTCGGAGATTTCGAAAACTTTGCGAGAATGTCAAAAGTTTCACCGGGATTTCCAAAATCCCGGTGAAAAAACTCTAAACATGTCAACACTGATTTTAGGATTCTCCACTGGAGTTTTACAGATTTTTTACGTGAAAGTGTCCAAATCTTGTCGGGGACTTGGAAAACTTTGCGAGAATGTAAAAAGTTTCACCCGCATTTCCAAAATGTTCAAGGGAACTCTAAACATGTCAACATTGATGTTAAGAATCTCAGCTGGAGTTTTAGAGATTTTGACGTGAAAGTGTAAAAATCGTGTCGGGGATTTGGAAATCTTTGCGAGAATGTAAAAAGTTTCACCCGCATTTCCAAAATGTTCAAGGGAACTCTAAACATGTCAAAATTGGTTTTAGGAATCTCAACTGGAGTTTTAGAGATTTTGACGTGAAAGTGTAAAAATCGTGTCGGGGATTTGGAAATCTTTGCGAGAATGTAAAAAGTTTCACCCGCATTTCCAAAATGTTCAAGGGAACTCTAAACATGTCAATATCGATTTTAAGAATCTCAACTGGAGTTTTAGAGATTTTGAAGTGAAAGTGTAAAAATCGTGTCGTGGATTTGGAAATCTTTGCGAGAATGTAAAAAGTTTCACCCGCATTTCCAAAATGTTCAAGGGAACTCTAAACATGTCAACATTGATGTTAAGAATCTCAGCTGGAGTTTTAGAGATTTTTGACGTGAAAGTGTAAAAATCGTGTCGGGGATTTGGAAATCTTTGCGAGAATGTAAAAAGTTTCACCCGCATTTCCAAAATGTTCAAGGGAACTCTAAACATGTCAATATCGATTTTAAGAATCTCAGCTGGAGTTTTAGAGATTTTGACGTGAAAGTGTAAAAATCGTGTCGGGGATTTGGAAATCTTTGCGAGAATGTAAAAAGTTTCACCCGCATTTCCAAAATGTTCAAGGGAACTCTAAACATGTCAAAATTGGTTTTAGGAATCTCAACTGGAGTTTTAGAGATTTTGACGTGAAAGTGTAAAAATCGTGTCGGGGATTTGGAAATCATTGCGAGAATGTAAAAAGTTTCACCCGCATTTCCAAAATGTTCAAGGGAACTCTAAACATGTCAATATCGATTTTAAGAATCTCAACTGGAGTTTTAGAGATTTTGACGTGAAAGTGTAAAAATCGTGTCGGGGATTTGGAAATCTTTGCGAGAATATAAAAAGTTTCACCCGCATTTCCAAAATGTTCAAGGGAACTCTAAACATGTCAAAATTGGTTTTAGGAATCTCAACTGGAGTTTTAGAGATTTTGACGTGAAAGTGTAAAAATCGTGTCGGGGATTTGGAAATCTTTGCGAGAATGTAAAAAGTTTCACCCGCATTTCCAAAATGTTCAAGGGAACTCTAAACATGTCAACCTTGGTTTTAAGAATCTCAACCAGAGTTTTGGAGATTTTGACGTGAAAGTGTAAAAATCGTGTCGGGGATTTGGAAAGCTTCGCGAGAATGTAAAAAGTTTCAACGGCATTGCCAAAATGTTCAACGGAACTCTAAACATGTCAACATTGGTTTTAGGATTCTCAACTGGAGTTTTAGAGATTTTGACGTGAAAGTGTATAAATTTTGTCAGGGATTTGGAAAACTTCAGGACTATATAAAAAGTTTCACCGTCATTTGCAAAATGTTCAAGGGAGATTTTGACGTTAAAGTGTCCAAATCTTGTCGGAGATTTCGAAAACTTTGCGAGAATGCCAAAAGTTTCACCGGGATTTCCAAAATCCCGGTGAAAAAACTCTAAACATGTCAACACTGATTTTAGGATTCTCCACTGGAGTTTTACAGATTTTGACGTGAAAGTGTAAAAATCTTGTCGGGGATTTGGAAAACATCGCCAGAATGTAAAAAGTTTCACCCGCATTTCCAAAATGTTCAAGGGAACTCTAAACATGTCAACCTTGGTTTTAAGAATCTCAACTGGAGTTTTAGAGATTTTGACGTGAAAGTGTAAAAATCTTGTCGGGGATTTGAAATTTTCGAGAATGTAAATAGTTTCACCCGCACTTCCAAAGAGTTCAAGGGAACTCTAAACATGTCAACATTGATTTTAAGAATCTCAACTGGCGTTTTAGCGATATTGACATGAAAGCGTAAAAATCGTGTTGGGGATTTGGAAAAGATAGCGAGAATGTAAAAAGTTTCACCCGCATTTCCAAAATTTTCAAGGGAACTCTAAACATGTCAACCTTGGTTATAAGAATCTCAACTGGAGTTTTAGAGATTTTGAAGTGAAAGTGTAAAAATCATGTCGGGGATTTGGAAATCTTTGCGAGAATGTAAAAAGTTTCACCCGCATTTCCAAAATGTTCAAGGGAACTCTAAACATGTCAACGTTGGTTTTAAGAATCTCAACCAGAGTTTTGGAGATTTTGACGTGAAAGTGTAAAAATCTTGTCGGGGATTTGAAAAACATCGCCAGAATGCAAAAAGTTTCTCCCGCATTTCCAAAATGTTCAAGGGAACTCTAAACATGTCAACCTTGGTTATAAGAATCCTAACTGGAGTTTTAGAGATTTTGACGTGAAAGTGTAAAAATCGTGTCGGGGATTTGGAAATCTTTGCGAGAATGTAAAAAGTTTCACCCGCATTTCCAAAATGTTCAAGGGAACTCTAAACATGTCAACCTTGGTTATAAGAATCTCAACTGGAGTTTTAGAGATTTTGACGTGAAAGTGTAAAAATCGTGTCGGGGATTTGGAAATCTTTGCGAGAATGTAAAAAGTTTCACTCGCATTTCCAAAATGTTCAAGAGAACTCTAAACATGTCAACCTTGGTTTTAAGAATCTCAACTGGAGTTTTAGAGATTTTGAAGTGAAAGTGTAAAAATCGTGTCGGGGATTTGGAAATCTTTGCGAGAATGTAAAAAGTTTCACCCGCATTTCCAAAATGTTCAAGGGAACTCTAAACATGTCAACGTTGGTTTTAAGAATCTCCACCAGAGTTTTGGAGATATTGACGTGAAAGTGTAAAAATCGTGTCGGGGATTTGGAAATCTTTGCGAGAATGTAAAAAGTTTCAACGGCATTCCCAAAATGTTCAAGGGATCTCTAAACATGTCAACATTGATTTTAAGAATCTCAACTGGAGTTTTAGAGATTTTGACATGAAAGTGTAAAAATCTTGTCGGGGATTTGAAATTTTCGAGAATGTAAAAAGTTTCACCCGCATTTCCAAAATGTTCAAGGGAACTCTAAACATGTCAACATTGATTTTAGGATTCTCGACCAGAGTTTTAGAGACTTTGACGCGAAAGTGTCAAAATCTTGTCGGGGATTTGGAAAACTTTGCGAGAATGTCAAAAGTTTCACCGGGATTTGCAAAATGTTGAAAAAAACTCTAAACATGTCAACATTGATTTTGGGATTCTCCAATGGCGTTTTAGAGATTTTGACGTGAAAGTCTCCAAATCTTGTCGGGGATTTGGAAAACTTTGTGAGAATGCCAAAAGTTTCACCGGGATTTGCAAAATGTTGAAAAAAACTCTAAACATGTCAACATTGATTTTAGGATTCTCGACCGGAGTTTTAGAGATTTTGACGTGAAAGTGTAAAAATCTTGTCGGGGATTTGGAAAACATCGCCAGAATGTAAAAAGTTTCACCCGCATTTCTAAAATGTTCAAGGGAACTCTAAACATGTCAACCTTGGTTATAAGAATCCTAACTGGAGTTTTAGAGATTTTGATGTGAAAGTGTAAAAATCTTGTCGGGGATTTTGAAATCTTTGCGGGAATGTAAAAAGTTTCTCCCGCATTTCCAAAATGTTCAAGGGAACTCTAAACATGTCAACACTGATTTTAAGAATCTCAACTAGAGTTTTAGAGATTTTGACGTGAAAGTGTAAAAATCGTGTCGGGGATTTGGAAATCTTTGCGAGAATGTAAAAAGTTTCACCCACATTTCCAAAATGTTCAAGGGAACTCTAAACATGTCAACATCGATTTTAAGAATCGCAACTGGAGTTTTAGAGATTTTGACGTGAAAGTGTAAAAATCGTGTCGGGGATTTGGAAAACATCGCCAGAATGTAAAAAGTTTCACCCGCATTTCCAAAATGTTCAAGGGAACTCTAAACATGTCAACCTTGGTTATAAGAATCCTAACTGGAGTTTTAGAGATTTTGACGTGAAAGTGTAAAAATCGTGTCGGGGATTTGGAAATTTTTGCGAGAATGTAAAAAGCTTCACCCGCATTTCCAAAATGTTCAAGGGAACTCTAAACATGTCAACCTTGGTTATAAGAATCTCAACTGGAGTTTTAGAGATTTTGACGTGAACGTGTAAAAATCGTGTCGGGGATTTGAAATTTTGCGAAAATCTAAAAAGTTTCACCGGCATTTCCAAAATGTTCAAGGGAACTCTAAACATGTCAACCTCGGTTATAAGAATCTCAACTGGAGCTTTAGAGATTTTGACGTGAAAATGTAAGAATTGTGTCGGGGATTTGGAAATCTTTGCGAGAATGTAAAAAGTTTCACCCGCATTTCCAAAATGTTCAAGGGAACTCTAAACATGTCAACATCGATTTTAAGAATCTCAACTGGAGTTTTAGAGGTTTTGACGTGAAAGTGTAAAAATCTTGTCGGATATTTGGAAAACTTTGCGAGAATGTAAAAAGTTTCACCCGCATTTCCAAAATGTTCAAGGGAACTCTAAACATGTCAACATTGATTTTAAGAATCTCAACTGGAGTTTTAGAGATTTTGACGTGAACGTGTAAAAATCTTGTCGGGGATTTGAAATTTTCGAGAATGTAAATAGTTTCACCCGCACTTCCAAAATGTTCAAGGGAACTCTAAACATGTCAACATTGATTTTAAGAATCTCAACTGGCGTTTTAGCGATATTGACATGAAAGCGTAAAAATCGTGTTGGGGATTTGGAAAAGATAGCGAGAATGTAAAAAGTTTCACCCGCATTTCCAAAATTTTCAAGGGAACTCTAAACATGTCAACCTTGGTTATAAGAATCTCAACTGGAGTTTTAGAGATTTTGAAGTGAAAGTGTAAAAATCATGTCGGGGATTTGGAAATCTTTGCGAGAATGTAAAAAGTTTCACCCGCATTTCCAAAATGTTCAAGGGAACTCTAAACATGTCAACGTTGGTTTTAAGAATCTCAACCAGAGTTTTGGAGATTTTGACGTGAAAGTGTAAAAATCGTGTCGGGGATTTGGAAATCTTTGCGAGAATGTAAAAAGTTTCACCCGCATTTCCAAAATGTTCAAGGGAACTCTAAACATGTCAACATTGATTTTAAGAATCTCAACTGGAGTTTTAGAGATTTTGACGTGAAAGTGTAAAAATCTTGTCGGGGATTTGAAATTTTCGAGAATGTAAAAAGTTTCACCCGCATTTCCAAAATGTTCAAGGGAACTCTAAACATGTCAACATTGATTTTAAGAATCTCAACTGGAGTTTTAGAGATTTTGACGTGAAAGTGTAAAAATCTTGTCGGGGATTTGGAAAACTTTGCGAGAATGTCAAAAGTTTCACCGGGATTTGCAAAATGTTGAAAAAAACTCTAAACATGTCAACATTGATTTTGGGATTCTCCAATGGCGTTTTAGAGATTTTGACGTGAAAGTGTCCAAATCTTGTCGGGGATTTCGAAAACTTGGTGAGAATGCCAAAAGTTTCACCGGGATTTGCAAAATGTTGAAAAAACCTCTAAACATGTCAACATTGATTTTAGGATTCTCGACCGGAGTTTTAGAGATTTTGACGTGAAAGTGTAAAAATCTTGTCGGGGATTTGAAAAACATCGCCAGAATGTAAAAAGTTTCACCCGCATTTCCAAAATGTTCAAGGGAACTCTAAACATGTCAACCTTGGTTATAAGAATCCTAACTGGAGTTTTAGAGATTTTGACGTGAAAGTGTAAAAATCGTGTCGGGGATTTGGAAATCTTTGCGAGAATGTAAAAAGTTTCACAGGCATTTCCAAAATGTTCAAGGGAACTCTAAACATGTCAACCTTGGTTATAAGAATCCTAACTGGAGTTTTAGAGATTTTGACGTGAAAGTGTAAAAATCGTGTCGGGGATTTGAAATTTTGCGAAAATGTAAAAAGTTTCACAGGCATTTCCAAAATGTTCAAGGGAACTCTAAACATGTCAACCTTGGTTATAAGAATCCTAACTGGAGTTTTAGAGATTTTGACGTGAAAGTGTAAAAATCGTGTCGGGGATTGGGAAATCTTTGCGGGAATGTAAAAATTTTCACCCGCATTTCCAAAATGTTCAAGGGAACTCTGAACATGTCAACACTGATTTTAAGAATCTCAACTAGAGTTTTAGAGATTTTGACGTGAAAGTGTAAAAATCGTGTCGGGGATTTGGAAATCTTTGCGAGAATGTAAAAAGTTTCACCCGCATTTCCAAAATGTTCAAGGGAAATCTAAACATGTCAACATCGATTTTAAGAATCGCAACTGGAGTTTTAGAGATTTTGACGTGAAAGTGTAAAAATCGTGTCGGGGATTTGGAAAACATCGCCAGAATGTAAAAAGTTTCACCCGCATTTCCAAAATGTTCAAGGGAACTCTAAACATGTCAACCTCTGTTATAAGAATCTCAACTGGAGCTTTAGAGATTTTGACGTGAAAATGTAAGAATTGTGTCGGGGATTTGGAAATCTTTGCGAGAATGTAAAAAGTTTCACCCGCATTTCCAAAACGTTCAAGGGAACTCTAAACATGTCAACATCGATTTTAAGAATCTCAACTGGAGTTTTAGAGGTTTTGACGTGAAAGTGTAAAAATCTTGTCGGATATTTGGAAATCTTTGCGAGAATGTAAAAAGTTTCACCCGCATTTCCAAAATGTTCAAGGGAACTCTAAACATGTCAACATTGATTTTAAGAATCTCAACTGGAGTTTTAGAGATTTTGACGTGAAAGTGTAAAAATCTTGCCGGGGATTTGAAATTTTCGAGAATGTAAATAGTTTCACCCGCATTTCCAAAATGTTCAAGGGAACTCTAAACATGTCAACATTGATTTTAAGAATCTCAACTGGCGTTTTAGCGATATTGACATGAAAGCGTAAAAATCGTGTTGGGGATTTGGAAAAGATAGCGAGAATGTAAAAAGTTTCACCCGCATTTCCAAAATTTTCAAGGGAACTCTAAACATGTCAACCTTGGTTATAAGAATCTCAACTGGAGTTTTAGAGATTTTGAAGTGAAAGTGTAAAAATCGTGTCGGGGATTTGGAAATCTTTGCGAGAATGTAAAAAGTTTCACCCGCATTTCCAAAATGTTCAAGGGAACTCTAAACATGTCAACATTGATTTTAAGAATCTCAACTGGAGTTTTAGAGATTTTGACGTGAACGTGTAAAAATCTTGTCGGGGATTTGAAATTTTCGAGAATGTAAATAGTTTCACCCGCACTTCCAAAATGTTCAAGGGAACTCTAAACATGTCAACATCGATTTTAAGAATCTCAACTGGCGTTTTAGCGATATTGACATGAAAGCGTAAAAATCGTGTTGGGGATTTGGAAAAGATAGCGAGAATGTAAAAAGTTTCACCCGCATTTCCAAAATTTTCAAGGGAACTCTAAACATGTCAACCTTGGTTATAAGAATCTCAACTGGAGTTTTAGAGATTTTGACGTGAAAGTGTAAAAATCATGTCGGGGATTTGGAAATCTTTGCGAGAATGTAAAAAGTTTCACCCGCATTTCCAAAATGTTCAAGGGAACTCTAAACATGTCAACCTTGGTTTTAAGAATCTCAACCAGAGTTTTGGAGATTTTGACGTGAAAGTGTAAAAATCGTGTCGGGGATTTGGAAATCTTTGCGAGAATGTAAAAAGTTTCACCCGCATTTCCAAAATGTTCAAGGGAACTCTAAACATGTCAACATTGATTTTAAGAATCTCAACTGGAGTTTTAGAGATTTTGACGTGAAAGTGTAAAAATCTTGTCGGGGATTTGAAATTTTCGAGAATGTAAAAAGTTTCACCCGCATTTCCAAAATGTTCAAGGGAACCCTAAACATGTCAACATTGATTTTAGGATTCTCGACCAGAGTTTTAGAGACTTTGACGCAAAAGTGTCAAAATCTTGTCGGGGATTTGGAAAACTTTGCGAGAATGTCAAAAGTTTCACCGGGATTTGCAAAATGTTGAAAAAAACTCTAAACATGTCAACATTGATTTTGGGATTCTCCAATGGCGTTTTAGAGATTTTGACGTGAAAGTGTCCAAATCTTGTCGGGGATTTCGAAAACTTGGTGAGAATGCCAAAAGTTTCACCGGGATTTGCAAAATGTTGAAAAAACCTCTAAACATGTCAACATTGATTTTAGGATTCTCGACCGGAGTTTTAGAGATTTTGACGTGAAAGTGTAAAAATCTTGTCGGGGATTTGAAAAACATCGCCAGAATGTAAAAAGTTTCACCCGCATTTCCAAAATGTTCAAGGGAACTCTAAACATGTCAACCTTGGTTATAAGAATCCTAACTGGAGTTTTAGAGATTTTGACGTGAAAGTGTAAAAATCGTGTCGGGGATTTGGAAATCTTTGCGAGAATGTAAAAAGTTTCACAGGCATTTCCAAAATGTTCAAGGGAACTCTAAACATGTCAACCTTGGTTATAAGAATCCTAACTGGAGTTTTAGAGATTTTGACGTGAAAGTGTAAAAATCGTGTCGGGGATTTGAAATTTTGCGAAAATGTAAAAAGTTTCACAGGCATTTCCAAAATGTTCAAGGGAACTCTAAACATGTCAACCTTGGTTATAAGAATCCTAACTGGAGTTTTAGAGATTTTGACGTGAAAGTGTAAAAATCGTGTCGGGGATTGGGAAATCTTTGCGGGAATGTAAAAATTTTCACCCGCATTTCCAAAATGTTCAAGGGAACTCTGAACATGTCAACACTGATTTTAAGAATCTCAACTAGAGTTTTAGAGATTTTGACGTGAAAGTGTAAAAATCGTGTCGGGGATTTGGAAATCTTTGCGAGAATGTAAAAAGTTTCACCCGCATTTCCAAAATGTTCAAGGGAAATCTAAACATGTCAACATCGATTTTAAGAATCGCAACTGGAGTTTTAGAGATTTTGACGTGAAAGTGTAAAAATCGTGTCGGGGATTTGGAAAACATCGCCAGAATGTAAAAAGTTTCACCCGCATTTCCAAAATGTTCAAGGGAACTCTAAACATGTCAACCTCTGTTATAAGAATCTCAACTGGAGCTTTAGAGATTTTGACGTGAAAATGTAAGAATTGTGTCGGGGATTTGGAAATCTTTGCGAGAATGTAAAAAGTTTCACCCGCATTTCCAAAACGTTCAAGGGAACTCTAAACATGTCAACATCGATTTTAAGAATCTCAACTGGAGTTTTAGAGGTTTTGACGTGAAAGTGTAAAAATCTTGTCGGGGATTTGGAAAACTTTGCGAGAATGTCAAAAGTTTCACCGGGATTTGCAAAATGTTGAAAAAAACTCTTAACATGTCAACATTGATTTTGGGATTCTCCAATGGCGTTTTAGAGATTTTGACGTGAAAGTGTCCAAATCTTGTCGGGGATTTCGAAAACTTGGTGAGAATGCCAAAAGTTTCACCGGGATTTGCAAAATGTTGAAAAAACCTCTAAACATGTCAACATTGATTTTAGGATTCTCGACCGGAGTTTTAGAGATTTTGACGTGAAAGTGTAAAAATCTTGTCGGGGATTTGAAAAACATCGCCAGAATGTAAAAAGTTTCACCCGCATTTCCAAAATGTTCAAGGGAACTCTAAACATGTCAACCTTGGTTATAAGAATCCTAACTGGAGTTTTAGAGATTTTGACGTGAAAGTGTAAAAATCGTGTCGGGGATTTGGAAATCTTTGCGAGAATGTAAAAAGTTTCACAGGCATTTCCAAAATGTTCAAGGGAACTCTAAACATGTCAACCTTGGTTATAAGAATCCTAACTGGAGTTTTAGAGATTTTGACGTGAAAGTGTAAAAATCGTGTCGGGGATTTGAAATTTTGCGAAAATGTAAAAAGTTTCACAGGCATTTCCAAAATGTTCAAGGGAACTCTAAACATGTCAACCTTGGTTATAAGAATCCTAACTGGAGTTTTAGAGATTTTGACGTGAAAGTGTAAAAATCGTGTCGGGGATTGGGAAATCTTTGCGGGAATGTAAAAATTTTCACCCGCATTTCCAAAATGTTCAAGGGAACTCTGAACATGTCAACACTGATTTTAAGAATCTCAACTAGAGTTTTAGAGATTTTGACGTGAAAGTGTAAAAATCGTGTCGGGGATTTGGAAATCTTTGCGAGAATGTAAAAAGTTTCACCCGCATTTCCAAAATGTTCAAGGGAAATCTAAACATGTCAACATCGATTTTAAGAATCGCAACTGGCGTTTTAGCGATATTGACGTGAAAGCGTAAAAATCGTGTTGGGGATTTGGAAAAGATAGCGAGAATGTAAAAAGTTTCACCCGCATTTCCAAAATTTTCAAGGGAACTCTAAACATGTCAACCTTGGTTATAAGAATCTCAACTGGAGTTTTAGAGATTTTGAAGTGAAAGTGTAAAAATCGTGTCGGGGATTTGGAAATCTTTGCGAGAATGTAAAAAGTTTCAACGGCATTCCCAAAATGTTCAAGGGAACTCTAAACATGTCAACCTTGGTTATAAGAATCCTAACTGGAGTTTTAGAGATTTTGACGTGAAAGTGTAAAAATCGTGTCGGGGATTTGGAAATCTTTGCGAGAATGTAAAAAGTTTCACCCGCATTTCCAAAATGTTCAAGGGAACTCTAAACATGTCAACGTTGGTTTTAAGAATCTCAACCAGAGTTTTGGAGATTTTGACGTGAAAGTGTAAAAATCGTGTCGGGGATTTGGAAATCTTTGCGAGAATGTAAAAAGTTTCACCCGCATTTCCAAAATGTTCAAGGGAACTCTAAACATGTCAACATTGATTTTAAGAATCTCAACTGGAGTTTTAGAGATTTTGACGTGAAAGTGTAAAAATCTTGTCGGGGATTTGAAATTTTCGAGAATGTAAAAAGTTTCACCCGCATTTCCAAAATGTTCAAGGGAACTCTAAACATGTCAACATTGATTTTTAGAATCTCAACTGGCGTTTTAGCGATATTGACATGAAAGCGTAAAAATCGTGTTGGGGATTTGGAAAAGATAGCGAGAATGTAAAAAGTTTCACCAGCATTTCCAAAATGTTCAAGGGAACTCTAAACATGTCAACCTTGGTTATAATAATCTCAACTGGAGTTTTAGAGATTTTGAAGTGTAAAAATCGTGTCGGGGATTTGGAAATATTTGCGAGAATGTAAAAAGTTTCACCGGCATTTCTAAAATGTTCAAGGGAACTCTAAACATGTCAACATTGATTTTAAGATTTTCAGCTGGAGTTTTAGAGATTTTGATGTGAAAATTGTAAAAATCTTGTCGGGGATTTGGAAAACATCGCGAGAATGTAAAAAGTTTCACCCGCATTTCCAAAATGTTCAAGGGAACTCTAAACATGTCAACGTTGGTTTTAAGAATCTCAACCAGAGTTTTGGAGATTTTGACGTGAAAGTGTAAAAATCGTGTCGGGGATTTGGAAAGCTTCGCGAGAATGTAAAAAGTTTCAACGGCATTCCCAAAATGTTCAACGGAACTCTAAACATGTCAACATTGGTTATAAGAATCTCAACTGGAGTTTTAGAGATTTTGACGTGAAAGTGTAAAAATTTTGTCAGGGATTTGGAAAACTTCAGGACTATATAAAAAGTTTCACCGTCTTTTCCAAAATGTTCAAGGGAACTCTAAATATGTCAACATTGATTTTATGAATCTCAGCTAGAGTTTTAGAGATTTTGACATGAAAGTGTTAAAATTTTGTCAGGGATTTGGAAAACTTCAGGAGAATATAAAAAGTTTCACCATCATTTCCAAAATGTTCAAGGGAACTCTAAGCATGTCAACATTGATTTTAAGAATCTCAGCTGGACTTTTCGAGATTTTGACGTGAAAGTGTCCAAATCTTGTCGGAGATTTCGAAAACTTTGCGAGAATGTCAAAAGTTTCACCGGGATTTCCAAAATCCCGGTGAAAAAACTCTAAACATGTCAACACCGATTTTAGGATTCTCCACTGGAGTTTTACAGATTTTGACGTGAAAGTGTCCAAATCTTTTCGGGGATTTGGAAAACTTTGCGAGAATGTAAAAAGTTTCACCGGGATTTCTAAAATTTTGAAAAAAACTCTAAACATGTCAACATTGATTTTGGGCTTCTCCACTGGAGTTTTAGAGATTTTGACGTGAAAGTGTCCAAATCTTGTCGGGGATTTGGAAAACTTTGCGAGAATGTCAAAAGTTTCACCGGCATTTCCAAAATGTTGAAAAAACTCTAATCATTTCAACGTTGATTTTAGGGTTCTCGACCGGAGTTTTAGAGATTTTGACGTGAAAGTGTCAAAATCTAGTGGGGGATTTGGAAAACTTTGCGAGAATGTCAAAAGTTTCACCGGGATTTGCAAAATGTTGAAAAAAACTCTAAACATGTCAACATTGATTTTAGGATTCTCGACCCAAGTTTTAGAGACTTTGACGCGAAAGTGTCAAAATCTTGTCGGGGATTTGGAAAACTTTGCGAGAATGTCAAAAGTTTCACCGGGATTTGCAAAATGTTGAAAAAAACTCTAAACATGTCAACATTGATTTTGGGATTCTCCAATGGCGTTTTAGAGATTTTGACGTGAAAGTGTCCAAATCTTGTCGGGGATTTGGAAAACTTTGTGAGAATGCCAAAAGTTTCACCGGGATTTGCAAAATGTTGAAAAAAACTCTAAACATGTCAACATTGATTTTAGGATTCTCGACCGGAGTTTTAGAGATTTTGACGTGAAAGTGTAAAAATCGTGTCGGGGATTTGGAAAACATCGCCAGAATGTAAAAAGTTTCACCCGCATTTCCAAAATGTTCAAGGGAACTCTAAACATGTCAACCTTGGTTATAAGAATCCTAACTGGAGTTTTAGAGATTTTGACGTGAAAGTGTAAAAATCGTGTCGGGGATTTGGAAATCTTTCCGAGAATGTAAAAAGTTTCACCGGCATTTCCAAAACGTTCAAGGGAACTCTAAACGTGTCAACACTGATTTTAAGAATCTCAACTGGAGTTTTAGAGATTTTGACGTGAAAGTGTAAAAATCGTGTCGGGGATTTGGAAATCTTTGCGAGAATGTAAAAAGTTTCACCCGCATTTCGAAAATGTTCAAGGGAACTCTAGACATGTCAACATCGATTTTAAGAATCTCAACTGGAGTTTTAGAGATTTTGACGTGAACGTGTAAAAATCTTGTCGGGGATTTGGAAAACATCGCCAGAATGTAAAAAGTTTCTCCCGCATTTCCAAAATGTTCAAGGGAACTCTAAACATGTCAACCTTGGTTATAAGAATCCTAACTGGAGTTTTAGAGATTTTGACGTGAAAGTGTAAAAATCTTGTCGGGGATTTGGATATCTTTGCGAGAATGTAAAAAGTTTCACCCGCATTTCCAAAATGTTCAAGGGAACTCTAAACATGTCAACCTTGGTTATAAGAATCTCAACTGGAGTTTTAGAGATTTTGACGTGAAAGTGAAAAATCGTGTCGGGGATTTGGAAATCTTTGCGAGAATGTAAAAAGTTTCACTCGCATTTCCAAAATGTTCAAGAGAACTCTAAACATGTCAACCTTGGTTTTAAGAATCTCAACTGGAGTTTTAGAGATTTTGAAGTGAAAGTGTAAAAATCGTGTCGGGGATTTGGAAATCTTTGCGAGAATGTAAAAAGTTTCACCCGCATTTCCAAAATGTTCAAGGGAACTCTAAACATGTCAACCTCTGTTATAAGAATCTCAACTGGAGTTTTAGAGATTTTGACGTGAAAGTGAAAAATCGTGTCGGGGATTTGGAAATCTTTGCGAGAATGTAAAAAGTTTCACTCGCATTTCCAAAATGTTCAAGAGAACTCTAAACATGTCAACCTTGGTTTTAAGAATCTCAACTGGAGTTTTAGAGATTTTGAAGTGAAAGTGTAAAAATCGTGTCGGGGATTTGGAAATCTTTGCGAGAATGTAAAAAGTTTCACCCGCATTTCCAAAATGTTCAAGGGAACTCGAAACATGTCAACCTTGGTTATAAGAATCTCAACTGGAGTTTTAGAGATTTTGACGTGAAAGTGTAAAAATCTTGTCGGGGATTTGGAAAACATCGCGAGAATGTAAAAAGTTTCACCGGCATTTCCAAAATGTTCAAGGGAACTCTAAACATGTCAACCTTGGTTATAAGAATCTCAACTGGAGTTTTGGAGATTTTGACGTGAAAGTGTAAAAATCGTGTCGGGGATTTGGAAAGCTTCGCGAGAATGTAAAAAGTTTCAACGGCATTCCCAAAATGTTCAACGGAACTCTAAACATGTCAACATTGGTTTTGGGATTCTCAACTGGAGTTTTAGAGATTTTGACGTGAAAGTGTAAAAATTTTGTCAGGGATTTGGAAAACTTCAGGACTATATAAAAAGTTTCACCGTCATTTCCAAAATGTTCAAGGGAACTCTAAACATGTCAACATTGATTTTTAGAATCTCAGCTGGAGTTTTAGAGATTTTGACATGAAAGTGTTAAAATTTTGTCAGGGATTTGGAAAACTTCAGGAGAATATAAAAAGTTTCACCATCATTTCCAAAATGTTCAAGGGAACTCTAAACATGTCAACACTGATTTTAGAATTCTCCACTGGAGTTTTACAGATTTTGACGTGAAAGTGTCCAAATCTTGTCGGGGATTTGGAAAACTTTGCGAGAATGTCAAAAGTTTCACCGGGATTTCTAAAATTTTGAAAAAAACTCTAAACATGTCAACATTGATTTTGGGGTTCTTGACCGGAGTTTTAGAGATTTTGACGTGAAAGTGTCAAAATCTAGTGGGGGATTTGGAAAACTTTGCGAGAATGTCAAAAGTTTCACCGGGATTTGCAAAATGTTGAAAAAAACTCAAAACATGTCAACATTGATTTTAGGATTCTCCACTGGAGTTTTAGAGATTTTGACGTGAAAGTGTCCAAATCTTGTCGGGGATTTGGAAAACTTTGTGAGAATGTCAAAAGTTTCACCGGGATTTCCAAAATGTTGAATAAAACTCTAAACATGTCAACATTGATTTTAGGATTCTCGACCGGAGTTTTAGAGACTTTGACGCGAAAGTGTCCAAATCTTGTTGGGGATTTGGAAAACTTTGCGAGAATGTCAAAAGTTTCACCGGGATTTGCAAAATGTTGAAAAAAACTCTAAACATGTCAACATTGATTTTGGGATTCTCCAATGGCGTTTTAGAGATTTTGACGTGAAAGTGTCCAAATCTTGTCGGGGATTTGGAAAACTTTGTGAGAATGTCAAAAGTTTCACCGGGATTTGCAAAATGTTGAAAAAAACTCTAAACATGTCAACATTGATTTTAGGATTCTCGACCGGAGTATTAGAGATTTTGACGTGAAAGTGTAAAAATCTTGTCGGGGATTTGGAAAACATCGCCAGAATGTAAAAAGTTTCACCCGCATTTCCAAAATGTTCAAGGGAACTCTAAACATGTCAACCTTGGTTATAAGAATCCTAACTGGAGTTTTAGAGATTTTGACGTGAAAGTGTAAAAATCGTGTCGGGGATTTGGAAATCTTTGCGAGAATGTAAAAAGTTTCAACGGCATTCCCAAAATGTTCAACGGAACTCTAAACATGTCAACATTGGTTTTAGGATTCTCAACTGGAGTTTTAGAGATTTTGACGTGAAAGTGTAAAAATTTTGTCAGGGATTTGGAAAACTTCAGGACTATATAAAAAGTTTCACCCGCATTTCCAAAATGTTCAAGGGAACTCTAAACATGTCAACCTTGGTTATAAGAATCCTAACTGGAGTTTTAGAGATTTTGACGTGAAAGTGTAAAAATAGTGTCGGGGATTTGGAAATCTTTGCGAGAATGTAAAAAGTTTCACAGGCATTTCCAAAATGTTCAAGGGAACTCTAAACATGTCAACCTTGGTTATAAGAATCCTAACTGGAGTTTTAGAGATTTTGACGTGAAAGTGTAAAAATCGTGTCGGGGATTTGAAATTTTGCGAAAATGTAAAAAGTTTCACAGGCATTTCCAAAATGTTCAAGGGAACTCTAAACATGTCAACCTTGGTTATAAGAATCCTAACTGGAGTTTTAGAGATTTTGACGTGAAAGTGTAAAAATCGTGTCGGGGATTTGGAAATCTTTGCGGGAATGTAAAAAGTTTCACCCGCATTTCCAAAATGTTCAAGGGAACTCTGAACATGTCAACACTGATTTTAAGAATCTCAACTAGAGTTTTAGAGATTTTGACGTGAAAGTGTAAAAATCGTGTCGGGGATTTGGAAATCTTTGCGAGAATGTAAAAAGTTTCACCCGCATTTCCAAAATGTTCAAGGGAACTCTAAACATGTCAACATCGATTTTAAGAATCGCAACTGGAGTTTTAGAGATTTTGACGTGAAAGTGTAAAAATCGTGTCGGGGATTTGGAAAACATCGCCAGAATGTAAAAAGTTTCACCCGCATTTCCAAAATGTTCAAGGGAACTCTAAACATGTCAACCTTGGTTATAAGAATCCTAAATGGAGTTTTAGAGATTTTGACGTGAAAGTGTAAAAATCGTGTCGGGGATTTGGAAATCTTTGCGAGAATGTAAAAAGCTTCACCCGCATTTCCAAAATGTTCAAGGGAACTCTAAACATGTCAACCTTGGTTATAAGAATCTCAACTGGAGTTTTAGAGATTTTGACGTGAAAGTGTAAAAATCGTGTCGGGGATTTGGAAATCTTTGCGAGAATGTAAAAAGTTTCACCCGCATTTCGAAAATGTTCAAGGGAACTCTAAACATGTCAACCTCGGTTATAAGAATCTCAACTGGAGCTTTAGAGATTTTGACGTGAAAATGTAAGAATTGTGTCGGGGATTTGGAAATCTTTGCGAGAATGTAAAAAGTTTCACCCGCATTTCCAAAATGTTCAAGGGAACTCTAAACATGTCAACATCGATTTTAAGAATCTCAACTGGAGTTTTAGAGGTTTTGACGTGAAAGTGTAAAAATCTTGTCGGATATTTGGAAATCTTTGCGAGAATGTAAAAAGTTTCACCCGCATTTCCAAAATGTTCAAGGGAACTCTAAACATGTCAACATTGATTTTAAGAATCTCAGCGGGAGTTTTAGAGATTTTGACGTGAAAGGGTAAAAATCTTGTCGGGGATTTGAAATTTTCGAGAATGTAAATAGTTTCACCCGCACTTCCAAAATGTTCAAGGGAACTCTAAACATGTCAACATTGATTTTAAGAATCTCAACTGGCGTTTTAGCGATATTGACATGAAAGCGTAAAAATCGTGTTGGGGATTTGGAAAAGATAGCGAGAATGTAAAAAGTTTCACCCGCATTTCCAAAATTTTCAAGGGAACTCTAAACATGTCAACCTTGGTTATAAGAATCTCAACTGGAGTTTTAGAGATTTTGAAGTGAAAGTGTAAAAATCGTGTCGGGGATTTGGAAATCTTTGCGAGAATGTAAAAAGTTTCACCCGCATTTCCAAAATGTTCAAGGGAACTCTAAACATGTCAACGTTGGTTTTAAGAATCTCAACCAGAGTTTTGGAGATTTTGACGTGAAAGTGTAAAAATCGTGTCGGGGATTTGGAAATCTTTGCGAGAATGTAAAAAGTTTCACCCGCATTTCCAAAATGTTCAAGGGAACTCTAAACATGTCAACATTGATTTTAAGAATCTCAACTGGAGTTTTAGAGATTTTGACGTGAAAGTGTAAAAATCTTGTCGGGGATTTGAAATTTTCGAGAATGTAAAAAGTTTCACCCGCATTTCCAAAATGTTCAAGGGAACTCTAAACATGTCAACATTGATTTTTAGAATCTCAACTGGCGTTTTAGCGATATTGACATGAAAGCGTAAAAATCGTGTTGGGGATTTGGAAAAGATAGCGAGAATGTAAAAAGTTTCACCAGCATTTCCAAAATGTTCAAGGGAACTCTAAACATGTCAACCTTGGTTATAAGAATCTCAACTGGAGTTTTAGAGATTTTGAAGTGTAAAAATCGTGTCGGGGATTTGGAAATATTTGCGAGAATGTAAAAAGTTTCACCGGCATTTCTAAAATGTTCAAGGGAACTCTAAACATGTCAACATTGATTTTAAGATTTTCAGCTGGAGTTTTAGAGATTTTGATGTGAAAATTGTAAAAATCTTGTCGGGGATTTGGAAAACATCGCGAGAATGTAAAAAGTTTCACCCGCATTTCCAAAATGTTCAAGGGAACTCTAAACATGTCAACGTTGGTTTTAAGAATCTCAACCAGAGTTTTGGAGATTTTGACGTGAAAGTGTAAAAATCGTGTCGGGGATTTGGAAAGCTTCGCGAGAATGTAAAAAGTTTCAACGGCATTCCCAAAATGTTCAACGGAACTCTAAACATGTCAACATTGGTTTTAGGATTCTCAACTGGAGTTTTAGAGATTTTGACGTGAAAGTGTAAAAATTTTGTCAGGGATTTGGAAAACTTCAGGACTATATAAAAAGTTTCACCGTCTTTTCCAAAATGTTCAAGGGAACTCTAAATATGTCAACATTGATTTTATGAATCTCAGCTAGAGTTTTAGAGATTTTGACATGAAAGTGTTAAAATTTTGTCAGGGATTTGGAAAACTTCAGGAGAATATAAAAAGTTTCACCATCATTTCCAAAATGTTCAAGGGAACTCTAAGCATGTCAACATTGATTTTAAGAATCTCAGCTGGACTTTTCGAGATTTTGACGTGATAGTGTCCAAATCTTGTCGGAGATTTCGAAAACTTTGCGAGAATGTCAAAAGTTTCACCGGGATTTCCAAAATCCCGGTGAAAAAACTCTAAACATGTCAACACCGATTTTAGGATTCTCCACTGGAGTTTTACAGATTTTGACGTGAAAGTGTCCAAATCTTTTCGGGGATTTGGAAAACTTTGCGAGAATGTCAAAAGTTTCACCGGCATTTCCAAAATGTTGAAAAAACTCTAAACATGTCAACATTGATTTTAGGGTTCTCGACCGGAGTTTTAGAGATTTTGACGTGAAAGTGTCAAAATCTAGTGGGGGATTTGGAAAACTTTGCGAGAATGTCAAAAGTTTCACCGGGATTTGCAAAATGTTGAAAAAAACTCTAAACATGTCAACATTGATTTTAGGATTCTCGACCGGAGTTTTAGAGATTTTGACGTGAAAGTGTCCAAATCTTGTCGGGGATTTGGAAAACTTTGTGAGAATGTCAAAAGTTTCACCGGGATTTCCAAAATGTTGAATAAAACTCTAAACATGTCAACATTGATTTTAGGATTCTCGATCGGAGTTTTAGAGATTTTGACGTGAAAGTGTCCAAATCTTGTCGGGGATTTGGAAAACTTTGTGAGAATGTCAAAAGTTTCACCGGGATTTGCAAAATGTTGAAAAAAACTCTAAACATGTCAGCATTGGTTTTAGGATTCTCATCTGAAATTTTAGAGATTAGGATGCGAAAGTGTCCAAATCCTTCGGGGATGTGGAAAACTTTGCAAGAATGTAAAAAGTTTCACCGGGATTTCCAAAATGTTGAATAAAACTCTAAACATGTCAACATTGATTTTAGGATTCTCGACCCAAGTTTTAGAGACTTTGACGCGAAAGTGTCAAAATCTTGTCGGGGATTTGGAAAACTTTGCGAGAATGTCAAAAGTTTCACCGGGATTTGCAAAATGTTGAAAAAAACTCTAAACATGTCAACATTGATTTTGGGATTCTCCAATGGCGTTTTAGAGATTTTGACGTGAAAGTGTCCAAATCTTGTCGGGGATTTGGAAAACTTTGTGAGAATGCCAAAAGTTTCACCGGGATTTGCAAAATGTTGAAAAAAACTCTAAACATGTCAACATTGATTTTAGGATTCTCGACCGGAGTTTTAGAGATTTTGACGTGAAAGTGTAAAAATCGTGTCGGGGATTTGGAAAACATCGCCAGAATGTAAAAAGTTTCACCCGCATTTCCAAAATGTTCAAGGGAACTCTAAACATGTCAACCTTGGTTATAAGAATCCTAACTGGAGTTTTAGAGATTTTGACGTGAAAGTGTAAAAATCGTGTCGGGGATTTGGAAATCTTTCCGAGAATGTAAAAAGTTTCACCGGCATTTCCAAAACGTTCAAGGGAACTCTAAACGTGTCAACACTGATTTTAAGAATCTCAACTGGAGTTTTAGAGATTTTGACGTGAAAGTGTAAAAATCGTGTCGGGGATTTGGAAATCTTTGCGAGAATGTAAAAAGTTTCACCCGCATTTCGAAAATGTTCAAGGGAACTCTAGACATGTCAACATCGATTTTAAGAATCTCAACTGGAGTTTTAGAGATTTTGACGTGAAAGTGTAAAAATCTTGTCGGGGATTTGGAAAACATCGCCAGAATGTAAAAAGTTTCTCCCGCATTTCCAAAATGTTCAAGGGAACTCTAAACATGTCAACCTTGGTTATAAGAATCCTAACTGGAGTTTTAGAGATTTTGACGTGAAAGTGTAAAAATCTTGTCGGGGATTTGGAAATCTTTGCGAGAATGTAAAAAGTTTCACCCGCATTTCCAAAATGTTCAAGGGAACTCTAAACATGTCAACCTTGGTTATAAGAATCTCAACTGGAGTTTTAGAGATTTTGACGTGAAAGTGAAAAATCGTGTCGGGGATTTGGAAATCTTTGCGAGAATGTAAAAAGTTTCACTCGCATTTCCAAAATGTTCAAGAGAACTCTAAACATGTCAACCTTGGTTTTAAGAATCTCAACTGGAGTTTTAGAGATTTTGAAGTGAAAGTGTAAAAATCGTGTCGGGGATTTGGAAATCTTTGCGAGAATGTAAAAAGTTTCACCCGCATTTCCAAAATGTTCAAGGGAACTCGAAACATGTCAACCTTGGTTATAAGAATCTCAACTGGAGTTTTAGAGATTTTGACGTGAAAGTGTAAAAATCTTGTCGGGGATTTGGAAAACATCGCGAGAATGTAAAAAGTTTCACCGGCATTTCCAAAATGTTCAAGGGAACTCTAAACATGTCAACCTTGGTTATAAGAATCTCAACTGGAGTTTTAGAGATTTTGACGTGAAAGTGTAAAAATCGTGTCGGAGGTTTGGAAAACATCGCGAGAATGTAAAAAGTTTCACCCGCATTTCCAAAATGTTCAAGGGAACTCTAAACATGTCAACGTTGGTTTTAAGAATCTCAACCAGAGTTTTGGAGATTTTGACGTGAAAGTGTAAAAATCGTGTCGGGGATTTGGAAAGCTTCGCGAGAATGTAAAAAGTTTCAACGGCATTCCCAAAATGTTCAACGGAACTCTAAACATGTCAACATTGGTTTTGGGATTCTCAACTGGAGTTTTAGAGATTTTGACGTGAAAGTGTAAAAATTTTGTCAGGGATTTGGAAAACTTCAGGACTATATAAAAAGTTTCACCGTCATTTCCAAAATGTTCAAGGGAACTCTAAACATGTCAACACTGATTTTAGAATTCTCCACTGGAGTTTTACAGATTTTGACGTGAAAGTGTCCAAATCTTGTCGGGGATTTGGAAAACTTTGCGAGAATGTCAAAAGTTTCACCGGGATTTCTAAAATTTTGAAAAAAACTCTAAACATGTCAACATTGATTTTGGGGTTCTTGACCGGAGTTTTAGAGATTTTGACGTGAAAGTGTCAAAATCTAGTGGGGGATTTGGAAAACTTTGCGAGAATGTCAAAAGTTTCACCGGGATTTGCAAAATGTTGAAAAAAACTCAAAACATGTCAACATTGATTTTAGGATTCTCCACTGGAGTTTTAGAGATTTTGACGTGAAAGTGTCCAAATCTTGTCGGGGATTTGGAAAACTTTGTGAGAATGTCAAAAGTTTCACCGGGATTTCCAAAATGTTGAATAAAACTCTAAACATGTCAACATTGATTTTAGGATTCTCGACCGGAGTTTTAGAGACTTTGACGCGAAAGTGTCAAAATCTTGTCGGGGATTTGGAAAACTTTGCGAGAATGTCAAAAGTTTCACCGGGATTTGCAAAATGTTGAAAAAAACTCTAAACATGTCAACATTGATTTTGGGATTCTCCAATGGCGTTTTAGAGATTTTGACGTGAAAGTGTCCAAATCTTGTCGGGGATTTGGAAAACTTTGTGAGAATGTCAAAAGTTTCACCGGGATTTGCAAAATGTTGAAAAAAACTCTAAACATGTCAACATTGATTTTAGGATTCTCGACCGGAGTATTAGAGATTTTGACGTGAAAGTGTAAAAATCTTGTCGGGGATTTGGAAAACATCGCCAGAATGTAAAAAGTTTCACCCGCATTTCCAAAATGTTCAAGGGAACTCTAAACATGTCAACCTTGGTTATAAGAATCCTAACTGGAGTTTTAGAGATTTTGACGTGAAAGTGTAAAAATCGTGTCGGGGATTTGGAAATCTTTGCGAGAATGTAAAAAGTTTCAACGGCATTCCCAAAATGTTCAACGGAACTCTAAACATGTCAACATTGGTTTTAGGATTCTCAACTGGAGTTTTAGAGATTTTGACGTGAAAGTGTAAAAATTTTGTCAGGGATTTGGAAAACTTCAGGACTATATAAAAAGTTTCACCGCATTTCCAAAATGTTCAAGGGAACTCTAAACATGTCAACCTTGGTTATAAGAATCCTAACTGGAGTTTTAGAGATTTTGACGTAAAAGTGTAAAAATCGTGTCGGGGATTTGGAAATCTTTGCGAGAATGTAAAAAGTTTCACAGGCATTTCCAAAATGTTCAAGGGAACTCTAAACATGTCAACCTTGGTTATAAGAATCCTAACTGGAGTTTTAGAGATTTTGACGTGAAAGTGTAAAAATCGTGTCGGGGATTTGAAATTTTGCGAAAATGTAAAAAGTTTCACAGGCATTTCCAAAATGTTCAAGGGAACTCTAAACATGTCAACCTTCGTTATAAGAATCCTAACTGGAGTTTTAGAGATTTTGACGTGAAAGTGTAAAAATCGTGTCGGGGATTTGGAAATCTTTGCGAGAATGTAAAAAGTTTCACCCGCATTTCCAAAATGTTCAAGGGAACTCTAAACATGTCAACATCGATTTTAAGAATCGCAACTGGAGTTTTAGAGATTTTGACGTGAAAGTGTAAAAATCGTGTCGGGGATTTGGAAAACATCGCCAGAATGTAAAAAGTTTCACCCGCATTTCCAAAATGTTCAAGGGAACTCTAAACATGTCAACCTTGGTTATAAGAATCCTAAATGGAGTTTTAGAGATTTTGACGTGAAAGTGTAAAAATCGTGTCGGGGATTTGGAAATCTTTGCGAGAATGTAAAAAGCTTCACCCGCATTTCCAAAATGTTCAAGGGAACTCTAAACATGTCAACCTTGGTTATAAGAATCTCAACTGGAGTTTTAGAGATTTTGACGTGAAAGTGTAAAAATCGTGTCGGGGATTTGGAAATCTTTGCGAGAATGTAAAAAGTTTCACCCGCATTTCCAAAATGTTCAAGGGAACTCTAAACATGTCAACCTCGGTTATAAGAATCTCAACTGGAGCTTTAGAGATTTTGACGTGAAAATGTAAGAATTGTGTCGGGGATTTGGAAATCTTTGCGAGAATGTAAAAAGTTTCACCCGCATTTCCAAAATGTTCAAGGGAACTCTAAACATGTCAACATCGATTTTAAGAATCTCAACTGGAGTTTTAGAGGTTTTGACGTGAAAGTGTAAAAATCTTGTCGGATATTTGGAAATCTTTGCGAGAATGTAAAAAGTTTCACCCGCATTTCCAAAATGTTCAAGGGAACTCTAAACATGTCAACATTGATTTTAAGAATCTCAACGGGAGTTTTAGAGATTTTGACGTGAAAGGGTAAAAATCTTGTCGGGGATTTGAAATTTTCGAGAATGTAAATAGTTTCACCCGCACTTCCAAAATGTTCAAGGGAACTCTAAACATGTCAACATTGATTTTAAGAATCTCAACTGGCGTTTTAGCGATATTGACATGAAAGCGTAAAAATCGTGTTGGGGATTTGGAAATCTTTGCGAGAATGTAAAAAGTTTCACCCGCATTTCCAAAATTTTCAAGGGAACTCTAAACATGTCAACCTTGGTTATAAGAATCTCAACTGGAGTTTTAGAGATTTTGAAGTGAAAGTGTAAAAATCGTGTCGGGGATTTGGAAATCTTTGCGAGAATGTAAAAAGTTTCACCCGCATTTCCAAAATGTTCAAGGGAACTCTAAACATGTCAACGTTGGTTTTAAGAATCTCAACCAGAGTTTTGGAGATTTTGACGTGAAAGTGTAAAAATCGTGTCGGGGATTTGGAAATCTTTGCGAGAATGTAAAAAGTTTCACCCGCATTTCCAAAATGTTCAAGGGAACTCTAAACATGTCAACATTGATTTTAAGAATCTCAACTGGAGTTTTAGAGATTTTGACGTGAAAGTGTAAAAATCTTGTCGGGGATTTGAAATTTTCGAGAATGTAAAAAGTTTCACCCGCATTTCCAAAATGTTCAAGGGAACTCTAAACATGTCAACATTGATTTTAGGATTCTCGACCAGAGTTTTAGAGACTTTGACGCGAAAGTGTCAAAATCTTGTCGGGGATTTGGAAAACTTTGCGAGAATGTCAAAAGTTTCACCGGGATTTGCAAAATGTTGAAAAAAACTCTAAACATGTCAACATTGATTTTGGGATTCTCCAATGGCGTTTTAGAGATTTTGACGTGAAAGTGTCCAAATCTTGTCGGGGATTTGGAAAACTTTGTGAGAATGCCAAAAGTTTCACCGGGATTTGCAAAATGTTGAAAAAAACTCTAAACATGTCAACATTGATTTTAGGATTCTCGACCGGAGTTTTAGAGATTTTGACGTGAAAGTGTAAAAATCTTGTCGGGGATTTGGAAAACATCGCCAGAATGTAAAAAGTTTCACCCGCATTTCCAAAATGTTCAAGGGAACTCTAAACATGTCAACCTTGGTTATAAGAATCCTAACTGGAGTTTTAGAGATTTTGACGTGAAAGTGTAAAAATCTTGTCGGGGATTTGGAAATCTTTGCGGGAATGTAAAAATTTTCACCCGCATTTCCAAAATGTTCAAGGGAACTCTGAACATGTCAACACTGATTTTAAGAATCTAAACTAGAGTTTTAGAGATTTTGACGTGAAAGTGTAAAAATCGTGTCGGGGATTTGGAAATCTTTGCGAGAATGTAAAAAGTTTCACCCGCATTTCCAAAATGTTCAAGGGAACTCTAAACATGTCAACATCGATTTTAAGAATCGCAACTGGAGTTTTAGAGATTTTGACGTGAAAGTGTAAAAATCGTGTCGGGGATTTGGAAAACATCGCCAGAATGTAAAAAGTTTCACCCGCATTTCCAAAATGTTCAAGGGAACTCTAAACATGTCAACCTTGGTTATAAGAATCCTAACTGGAGTTTTAGAGATTTTGACGTGAAAGTGTAAAAATCTTGTCGGGGATTTGGAAATCTTTGCGGGAATGTAAAAATTTTCACCCGCATTTCCAAAATGTTCAAGGGAACTCTGAACATGTCAACACTGATTTTAAGAATCTAAACTAGAGTTTTAGAGATTTTGACGTGAAAGTGTAAAAATCGTGTCGGGGATTTGGAAATCTTTGCGAGAATGTAAAAAGTTTCACCCGCATTTCCAAAATGTTCAAGGGAACTCTAAACATGTCAACATCGATTTTAAGAATCGCAACTGGAGTTTTAGAGATTTTGACGTGAAAGTGTAAAAATCGTGTCGGGGATTTGGAAAACATCGCCAGAATGTAAAAAGTTTCACCCGCATTTCCAAAATGTTCAAGGGAACTCTAAACATGTCAACCTTGGTTATAAGAATCCTAAATGGAGTTTTAGAGATTTTGACGTGAAAGTGTAAAAATCATGTCGGGGATTTGGAAATCTTTGCGAGAATGTAAAAAGCTTCACCCGCATTTCCAAAATGTTCAAGGGAACTCTAAACATGTCAACATCGATTTTAAGAATCTCAACTGGAGTTTTAGAGGTTTTGACGTGAAAGTGTAAAAATCTTGTCGGATATTTGGAAATCTTTGCGAGAATGTAAAAAGTTTCACCCGCATTTCCAAAATGTTCAAGGGAACTCTAAACATGTCAACATTGATTTTAAGAATCTCAACAGGAGTTTTAGAGATTTTGACGTGAAAGTGTAAATATCTTGTCGGGGATTTGAAATTTTCGAGAATGTAAATAGTTTCACCCGCACTTCCAAAATGTTCAAGGGAACTCTAAACATGTCAACATTGATTTTAAGAATCTCAACTGGCGTTTTAGCGATATTGACATGAAAGCGTAAAAATCGTGTTGGGGATTTGGAAAAGATAGCGAGAATGTAAAAAGTTTCACCCGCATTTCCAAAATTTTCAAGGGAACTCTAAACATGTCAACCTTGGTTATAAGAATCTCAACTGGAGTTTTAGAGATTTTGAAGTGAAAGTGTAAAAATCATGTCGGGGATTTGGAAATCTTTGCGAGAATGTAAAAAGTTTCACTCGCATTTCCAAAATGTTCAAGAGAACTCTAAACATGTCAACCTTGGTTTTAAGAATCTCAACTGGAGTTTTAGAGATTTTGAAGTGAAAGTGTAAAAATCGTGTCGGGGATTTGGAAATCTTTGCGAGAATGTAAAAAGTTTCACCCGCATTTCCAAAATGTTCAAGGGAACTCTAAACATGTCAACGTTGGTATTAAGAATCTCAACCAGAGTTTTGGAGATTTTGACGTGAAAGTGTAAAAATCGTGTCGGGGATTTGGAAATCTTTGCGAGAATGTAAAAAGTTTCACCCGCATTTCCAAAATGTTCAAGGGAACTCTAAACATGTCAACATTGATTTTAAGAATCTCAACTGGAGTTTTAGAGATTTTGACGTGAAAGTGTAAAAATCTTGTCGGGGATTTGAAATTTTCGAGAATGTAAAAAGTTTCACCCGCATTTCCAAAATGTTCAAGGGAACTCTAAACATGTCAACATTGATTTTAGGATTCTCGACCAGAGTTTTAGAGACTTTGACGCAAAAGTGTCAAAATCTTGTCGGGGATTTGGAAAACTTTGCGAGAATGTCAAAAGTTTCACCGGGATTTGCAAAATGTTGAAAAAAACTCTAAACATGTCAACATTGATTTTAGGATTCTCGACCGGAGTTTTAGAGATTTTGACGTGAAAGTGTAAAAATCTTGTCGGGGATTTGGAAAACATCGCCAGAATGTAAAAAGTTTCACCCGCATTTCCAAAATGTTCAAGGGAACTCTAAACATGTCAACCTTGGTTATAAGAATCCTAACTGGAGTTTTAGAGATTTTGACGTGAAAGTGTAAAAATCGTGTCGGGGATTTGGAAATCTTTGCGAGAATGTCAAAAGTTTCACCGGGATTTGCAAAATGTTGAAAAAAACTCTAAACATGTCAACATTGATTTTGGGATTCTCCAATGGCGTTTTAGAGATTTTGACGTGAAAGTGTCCAAATCTTGTCGGGGATTTGGAAAACTTTGTGAGAATGCCAAAAGTTTCACCGGGATTTGCAAAATGTTGAAAAAAACTCTAAACATGTCAACATTGATTTTAGGATTCTCGACCGGAGTTTTAGAGATTTTGACGTGAAAGTGTAAAAATCTTGTCGGGGATTTGGAAAACATCGCCAGAATGTAAAAAGTTTCACCCGCATTTCCAAAATGTTCAAGGGAACTCTAAACATGTCAACCTTGGTTATAAGAATCCTAACTGGAGTTTTAGAGATTTTGACGTGAAAGTGTAAAAATCTTGTCGGGGATTTGGAAATCTTTGCGGGAATGTAAAAATTTTCACCCGCATTTCCAAAATGTTCAAGGGAACTCTGAACATGTCAACACTGATTTTAAGAATCTAAACTAGAGTTTTAGAGATTTTGACGTGAAAGTGTAAAAATCGTGTCGGGGATTTGGAAATCTTTGCGAGAATGTAAAAAGTTTCACCCGCATTTCCAAAATGTTCAAGGGAACTCTAAACATGTCAACATCGATTTTAAGAATCGCAACTGGAGTTTTAGAGATTTTGACGTGAAAGTGTAAAAATCGTGTCGGGGATTTGGAAATCTTTGCGAGAATGTAAAAAGTTTCACCCGCATTTCCAAAATGTTCAAGGGAACTCTAAACATGTCAACCTTGGTTATAAGAATCCTAAATGGAGTTTTAGAGATTTTGACGTGAAAGTGTAAACATCGTGTCGGGGATTTGGAAATCTATGCGAGAATGTAAAAAGCTTCACCCGCATTTCCAAAATGTTCAAGGGAACTCTAAACATGTCAACCTTGGTTATAAGAATCTCAACTGGAGTTTTAGAGATTTTGACGTGAAAGTGTAAAAATCGTGTCGGGGATTTGGAAATCTTTGCGAGAATGTAAAAAGTTTCACCCGCATTTCGAAAATGTTCAAGGGAACTCTAAACATGTCAACCTCGGTTATAAGAATCTCAACTGGAGCTTTAGAGATTTTGACGTGAAAATGTAAGAATTGTGTCGGGGATTTGGAAATCTTTGCGAGAATGTAAAAAGTTTCACCCGCATTTCCAAAATGTTCAAGGGAACTCTAAACATGTCAACATCGATATTAAGAATCTCAACTGGAGTTTTAGAGGTTTTGACGTGAAAGTGTAAAAATCTTGTCGGATATTTGGAAATCTTTGCGAGAATGTAAAAAGTTTCACCCGCATTTCCAAAATGTTCAAGGGAACTCTAAACATGTCAACATTGATTTTAAGAATCTCAACAGGAGTTTTAGAGATTTTGACGTGAAAGTGTAAAAATCTTGTCGGGGATTTGAAATTTTCGAGAATGTAAATAGTTTCACCCGCACTTCCAAAATGTTCAAGGGAACTCTAAACATGTCAACATTGATTTTAAGAATCTCAACTGGCGTTTTAGCGATATTGACATGAAAGCGTAAAAATCGTGTTGGGGATTTGGAAAAGATAGCGAGAATGTAAAAAGTTTCACCCGCATTTCCAAAATTTTCAAGGGAACTCTAAACATGTCAACCTTGGTTATAAGAATCTCAACTGGAGTTTTAGAGATTTTGACGTGAAAGTGTAAAAATCATGTCGGGGATTTGGAAATCTTTGCGAGAATGTAAAAAGTTTCACTCGCATTTCCAAAATGTTCAAGAGAACTCTAAACATGTCAACCTTGGTTTTAAGAATCTCAACTGGAGTTTTAGAGATTTTGAAGTGAAAGTGTAAAAATCGTGTCGGGGATTTGGAAATCTTTGCGAGAATGTAAAAAGTTTCACCCGCATTTCCAAAATGTTCAAGGGAACTCTAAACATGTCAACGTTGGTTTTAAGAATCTCAACCAGAGTTTTGGAGATTTTGACGTGAAAGTGTAAAAATCTTGTCGGGGATTTGAAAAACATCGCCAGAATGTAAAAAGTTTCTCCCGCATTTCCAAAATGTTCAAGGGAACTCTAAACATGTCAACCTTGGTTATAAGAATCCTAACTGGAGTTTTAGAGATTTTGACGTGAAAGTGTAAAAATCGTGTCGGGGATTTGGAAATCTTTGCGAGAATGTAAAAAGTTTCACTCGCATTTCCAAAATGTTCAAGAGAACTCTAAACATGTCAACATTGATTTTAGGATTCTCGACCAGAGTTTTAGAGACTTTGACGCGAAAGTGTCCAAATCTTGTCGGGGATTTGGAAAACTTTGCGAGAATGTCAAAAGTTTCACCGGGATTTGCAAAATGTTGAAAAAAACTCTAAACATGTCAACATTGATTTTGGGATTCTCCAATGGCGTCTTAGAGATTTTGACGTGAAAGTGTCCAAATCTTGTCGGAGATTTGGAAAACTTTGTGAGAATGCCAAAAGTTTCACCGGGATTTGCAAAATGTTGAAAAAAACTCTAAACATGTCAACATTGATTTTAGGATTCTCGACCGGAGTTTTAGAGATTTTGACGTGAAAGTGTAAAAATCTTGTCGGGGATTTGGAAAACATCGCCAGAATGTAAAAAGTTTCACCCGCATTTCTAAAATGTTCAAGGGAACTCTAAACATGTCAACCTTGGTTATAAGAATCCTAACTGGAGTTTTAGAGATTTTGACGTGAAAGTGTAAAAATCGTGTCGGGGATTTGGAAATCTTTGCGAGAATGTAAAAAGCTTCACCCGCATTTCCAAAATGTTCAAGGGAACTCTAAACATGTCAACCTTGGTTATAAGAATCTCAACTGGAGTTTTAGAGATTTTGACGTGAACGTGTAAAAATCGTGTCGGGGATTTGAAATTTTGCGAAAATCTAAAAAGTTTCACCCGCATTTCCAAAATGTTCAAGGGAACTCTAAACATGTCAACCTCGGTTATAAGAATCTCAACTGGAGCTTTAGAGATTTTGACGTGAAAATGTAAGAATTGTGTCGGGGATTTGGAAATCTTTGCGAGAATGTAAAAAGTTTCACCCGCATTTCCAAAATGTTCAAGGGAACTCTAAACATGTCAACATCGATTTTAAGAATCTCAACTGGAGTTTTAGAGGTTTTGACGTGAAAGTGTAAAAATCTTGTCGGATATTTGGAAATCTTTGCGAGAATGTAAAAAGTTTCACCCGCATTTCCAAAATGTTCAAGGGAACTCTAAACATGTCAACATTGATTTTAAGAATCTCAACTGGAGTTTTAGAGATTTTGACGTGAACGTGTAAAAATCTTGTCGGGGATTTGAAATTTTCGAGAATGTAAATAGTTTCACCCGCACTTCCAAAATGTTCAAGGGAACTCTAAACATGTCAACATTGATTTTAAGAATCTCAACTGGCGTTTTAGCGATATTGACATGAAAGCGTAAAAATCGTGTTGGGGATTTGGAAAAGATAGCGAGAATGTAAAAAGTTTCACCCGCATTTCCAAAATTTTCAAGGGAACTCTAAACATGTCAACCTTGGTTATAAGAATCTCAACTGGAGTTTTAGAGATTTTGAAGTGAAAGTGTAAAAATCATGTCGGGGATTTGGAAATCTTTGCGAGAATGTAAAAAGTTTCACCCGCATTTCCAAAATGTTCAAGGGAACTCTAAACATGTCAACGTTGGTTTTAAGAATCTCAACCAGAGTTTTGGAGATTTTGACGTGAAAGTGTAAAAATCGTGTCGGGGATTTGGAAATCTTTGCGAGAATGTAAAAAGTTTCACCCGCATTTCCAAAATGTTCAAGGGAACTCTAAACATGTCAACATTGATTTTAAGAATCTCAACTGGAGTTTTAGAGATTTTGACGTGAAAGTGTAAAAATCTTGTCGGGGATTTGAAATTTTCGAGAATGTAAAAAGTTTCACCCGCATTTCCAAAATGTTCAAGGGAACCCTAAACATGTCAACATTGATTTTAGGATTCTCGACCAGAGTTTTAGAGACTTTGACGCAAAAGTGTCAAAATCTTGTCGGGGATTTGGAAAACTTTGCGAGAATGTCAAAAGTTTCACCGGGATTTGCAAAATGTTGAAAAAAACTCTAAACATGTCAACATTGATTTTGGGATTCTCCAATGGCGTTTTAGAGATTTTGACGTGAAAGTGTCCAAATCTTGTCGGGGATTTCGAAAACTTTGTGAGAATGCCAAAAGTTTCACCGGGATTTGCAAAATGTTGAAAAAACCTCTAAACATGTCAACATTGATTTTAGGATTCTCGACCGGAGTTTTAGAGATTTTGACGTGAAAGTGTAAAAATCTTGTCGGGGATTTGAAAAACATCGCCAGAATGTAAAAAGTTTCACCCGCATTTCCAAAATGTTCAAGGGAACTCTAAACATGTCAACCTTGGTTATAAGAATCCTAACTGGAGTTTTAGAGATTTTGACGTGAAAGTGTAAAAATCGTGTCGGGGATTTGGAAATCTTTGCGAGAATGTAAAAAGTTTCACAGGCATTTCCAAAATGTTCAAGGGAACTCTAAACATGTCAACCTTGGTTATAAGAATCCTAACTGGAGTTTTAGAGATTTTGACGTGAAAGTGTAAAAATCGTGTCGGGGATTTGAAATTTTGCGAAAATGTAAAAAGTTTCACAGGCATTTCCAAAATGTTCAAGGGAACTCTAAACATGTCAACCTTGGTTATAAGAATCCTAACTGGAGTTTTAGAGATTTTGACGTGAAAGTGTAAAAATCGTGTCGGGGATTTGGAAATCTTTGCGGGAATGTAAAAATTTTCACCCGCATTTCCAAAATGTTCAAGGGAACTCTGAACATGTCAACACTGATTTTAAGAATCTAAACTAGAGTTTTAGAGATTTTGACGTGAAAGTGTAAAAATCGTGTCGGGGATTTGGAAATCTTTGCGAGAATGTAAAAAGTTTCACCCGCATTTCCAAAATGTTCAAGGGAACTCTAAACATGTCAACATCGATTTTAAGAATCGCAACTGGAGTTTTAGAGATTTTGACGTGAAAGTGTAAAAATCGTGTCGGGGATTTGGAAAACATCGCCAGAATGTAAAAAGTTTCACCCGCATTTCCAAAATGTTCAAGGGAACTCTAAACATGTCAACCTCTGTTATAAGAATCTCAACTGGAGCTTTAGAGATTTTGACGTGAAAATGTAAGAATTGTGTCGGGGATTTGGAAATCTTTGCGAGAATGTAAAAAGTTTCACCCGCATTTCCAAAACGTTCAAGGGAACTCTAAACATGTCAACATCGATTTTAAGAATCTCAACTGGAGTTTTAGAGGTTTTGACGTGAAAGTGTAAAAATCTTGTCGGATATTTGGAAATCTTTGCGAGAATGTAAATAGTTTCACCCGCATTTCCAAAATGTTCAAGGGAACTCTAAACATGTCAACATTGATTTTAAGAATCTCAACTGGAGTTTTAGAGATTTTGACGTGAAAGTGTAAAAATCTTGTCGGGGATTTGAAATTTTCGAGAATGTAAATAGTTTCACCCGCATTTCCAAAATGTTCAAGGGAACTCTAAACATGTCAACATTGATTTTAAGAATCTCAACTGGCGTTTTAGCGATATTGACATGAAAGCGTAAAAATCGTGTTGGGGATTTGGAAAAGATAGCGAGAATGTAAAAAGTTTCACCCGCATTTCCAAAATTTTCAAGGGAACTCTAAACATGTCAACCTTGGTTATAAGAATCTCAACTGGAGTTTTAGAGATTTTGAAGTGTAAAAATCGTGTCGGGGATTTGGAAATATTTGCGAGAATGTAAAAAGTTTCACCGGCATTTCTAAAATGTTCAAGGGAACTCTAAACATGTCAACACTGATTTTAAGATTTTCAGCTGGAGTTTTAGAGATTTTGATGTGAAAATTGTAAAAATCTTGTCGGGGATTTGGAAAACATCGCGAGAATGTAAAAAGTTTCACCCGCATTTCCAAAATGTTCAAGGGAACTCTAAACATGTCAACGTTGGTTTTAAGAATCTCAACCAGAGTTTTGGAGATTTTGACGTGAAAGTGTAAAAATCGTGTCGGAGATTTGGAAAGCTTCGCGAGAATGTAAAAAGTTTCAACGGCATTCCCAAAATGTTCAACGGAACTCTAAACATGTCAACATTGGTTTTAGGATTCTCAACTGGAGTTTTAGAGATTTTGACGTGAAAGTGTAAAAATTTTGTCAGGGATTTGGAAAACTTCAGGACTATATAAAAAGTTTCACCGTCTTTTCCAAAATGTTCAAGGGAACTCTAAATATGTCAACATTGATTTTATGAATCTCAGCTAGAGTTTTAGAGATTTTGACATGAAAGTGTTAAAATTTTGTCAGGGATTTGGAAAACTTCAGGAGAATATAAAAAGTTTCACCATCATTTCCAAAATGTTCAAGGGAACTCTAAGCATGTCAACATTGATTTTAAGAATCTCAGCTGGACTTTTGACGTGAAAGTGTCCAAATCTTGTCGGAGATTTCGAAAACTTTGCGAGAATGTCAAAAGTTTCACCGGGATTTCCAAAATCCCGGTGAAAAAATTCTAAACATGTCAACACCAATTTTAGGATTCTCCACTGGAGTTTTACAGATTTTGACGTGAAAGTGTCCAAATCTTTTCGGGGATTTGGAAAACTTTGCGAGAATGTAAAAAGTTTCACCGGGATTTCTAAAATTTTGAAAAAAACTCTAAACATGTCAACATTGATTTTGGGCTTCTCCACTGGAGTTTTAGAGATTTTGACGTGAAAGTGTCCAAATCTTGTCGGGGATTTGGAAAACTTTGCGAGAATGTCAAAAGTTTCACCGGGATTTGCAAAATGTTGAAAAAAACTCTAAACATGTCAGCATTGGTTTTAGGATTCTCATCTGAAATTTTAGAGATTTTGATGCGAAAGTGTCCAAATCCTTCGGGGATGTGGAAAACTTTGCAAGAATGTAAAAAGTTTCACCGGGATTTCCAAAATGTTGAATAAAACTCTAAACATGTCAACATTGATTTTAGGATTCTCGACCCAAGTTTTAGAGACTTTGACGCGAAAGTGTCAAAATCTTGTCGGGGATTTGGAAAACTTTGCGAGAATGTCAAAAGTTTCACCGGGATTTGCAAAATGTTGAAAAAAACTCTAAACATGTCAACATTGATTTTGGGATTCTCCAATGGCGTTTTAGAGATTTTGACGTGAAAGTGTCCAAATCTTGTCGGGGATTTGGAAAACTTTGTGAGAATGCCAAAAGTTTCACCGGGATTTGCAAAATGTTGAAAAAAACTCTAAACATGTCAACATTGATTTTAGGATTCTCGACCGGAGTTTTAGAGATTTTGACGTGAAAGTGTAAAAATCGTGTCGGGGATTTGGAAAACATCGCCAGAATGTAAAAAGTTTCACCCGCATTTCCAAAATGTTCAAGGGAACTCTAAACATGTCAACCTTGGTTATAAGAATCCTAACTGGAGTTTTAGAGATTTTGACGTGAAAGTGTAAAAATCGTGTCGGGGATTTGGAAATCTTTCCGAGAATGTAAAAAGTTTCACCGGCATTTCCAAAACGTTCAAGGGAACTCTAAACGTGTCAACACTGATTTTAAGAATCTCAACTGGAGTTTTAGAGATTTTGACGTGAAAGTGTAAAAATCGTGTCGGGGATTTGGAAATCTTTGCGAGAATGTAAAAAGTTTCACCCGCATTTCGAAAATGTTCAAGGGAACTCTAGACATGTCAACATCGATTTTAAGAATCTCAACTGGAGTTTTAGAGATTTTGACGTGAAAGTGTAAAAATCTTGTCGGGGATTTGGAAAACATCGCCAGAATGTAAAAAGTTTCTCCCGCATTTCCAAAATGTTCAAGGGAACTCTAAACATGTCAACCTTGGTTATAAGAATCCTAACTGGAGTTTTAGAGATTTTGACGTGAAAGTGTAAAAATCTTGTCGGGGATTTGGAAATCTTTGCGAGAATGTAAAAAGTTTCACCCGCATTTCCAAAATGTTCAAGGGAACTCTAAACATGTCAACCTTGGTTATAAGAATCTCAACTGGAGTTTTAGAGATTTTGACGTGAAAGTGAAAAATCGTGTCGGGGATTTGGAAATCTTTGCGAGAATGTAAAAAGTTTCACTCGCATTTCCAAAATGTTCAAGAGAACTCTAAACATGTCAACCTTGGTTTTAAGAATCTCAACTGGAGTTTTAGAGATTTTGAAGTGAAAGTGTAAAAATCGTGTCGGGGATTTGGAAATCTTTGCGAGAATGTAAAAAGTTTCACCCGCATTTCCAAAATGTTCAAGGGAACTCTAAACATGTCAACCTTGGTTATAAGAATCTCAACTGGAGTTTTAGAGATTTTGACGTGAAAGTGTAAAAATCTTGTCGGGGATTTGGAAAACATCGCGAGAATGTAAAAAGTTTCACCGGCATTTCCAAAATGTTCAAGGGAACTCTAAACATGTCAACCTTGGTTATAAGAATCTCAACTGGAGTTTTAGAGATTTTGACGTGAAAGTGTAAAAATCGTGTCGGAGGTTTGGAAAACATCGCGAGAATGTAAAAAGTTTCACCCGCATTTCCAAAATGTTCAAGGGAACTCTAAACATGTCAACGTTGGTTTTAAGAATCTCAACCAGAGTTTTGGAGATTTTGACGTGAAAGTGTAAAAATCGTGTCGGGGATTTGGAAAGCTTCGCGAGAATGTAAAAAGTTTCAACGGCATTCCCAAAATGTTCAACGGAACTCTAAACATGTCAACATTGGTTTTAGGATTCTCAACTGGAGTTTTAGAGATTTTGACGTGAAAGTGTAAAAATTTTGTCAGGGATTTGGAAAACTTCAGGACTATATAAAAAGTTTCACCGTCATTTCCAAAATGTTCAAGGGAACTCTAAACATGTCAACATTGATTTTTAGAATCTCAGCTGGAGTTTTAGAGATTTTGACATGAAAGTGTTAAAATTTTGTCAGGGATTTGGAAAACTTCAGGAGAATATAAAAAGTTTCACCATCATTTCCAAAATGTTCAAGGGAACTCTAAACATGTCAACACTGATTTTAGAATTCTCCACTGGAGTTTTACAGATTTTGACGTGAAATTGTCCAAATCTTGTCGGGGATTTGGAAAACTTTGCGAGAATGTCAAAAGTTTCACCGGGATTTCTAAAATTTTGAAAAAAACTCTAAACATGTCAACATTGATTTTGGGGTTCTTGACCGGAGTTTTAGAGATTTTGACGTGAAAGTGTCAAAACCTAGTGGGGGATTTGGAAAACTTTGCGAGAATGTCAAAAGTTTCACCGGGATTTGCAAAATGTTGAAAAAAACTCAAAACATGTCAACATTGATTTTAGGATTCTCCACTGGAGTTTTAGAGATTTTGACGTGAAAGTGTCCAAATCTTGTCGGAGATTTGGAAAACTTTGTGAGAATGTCAAAAGTTTCACCGGGATTTCCAAAATGTTGAATAAAACTCTAAACATGTCAACATTGATTTTAGGATTCTCGACCGGAGTTTTAGAGACTTTGACGCGAAAGTGTCCAAATCTTGTCGGGGATTTGGAAAACTTTGCGAGAATGTCAAAAGTTTCACCGGGATTTGCAAAATGTTGAAAAAAACTCTAAACATGTCAACATTGATTTTGGGATTCTCCAATGGCGTTTTAGAGATTTTGACGTGAAAGTGTCCAAATCTTGTCGGGGATTTGGAAAACTTTGTGAGAATGTCAAAAGTTTCACCGGGATTTGCAAAATGTTGAAAAAAACTCTAAACATGTCAACATTGATTTTAGGATTCTCGACCGGAGTATTAGAGATTTTGACGTGAAAGTGTAAAAATCTTGTCGGGGATTTGGAAAACATCGCCAGAATGTAAAAAGTTTCACCCGCATTTCCAAAATGTTCAAGGGAACTCTAAACATGTCAACCTTGGTTATAAGAATCCTAACTGGAGTTTTAGAGATTTTGACGTGAAAGTGTAAAAATCGTGTCGGGGATTTGGAAATCTTTGCGAGAATGTAAAAAGTTTCAACGGCATTCCCAAAATGTTCAACGGAACTCTAAACATGTCAACATTGGTTTTAGGATTCTCAACTGGAGTTTTAGAGATTTTGACGTGAAAGTGTAAAAATTTTGTCAGGGATTTGGAAAACTTCAGGACTATATAAAAAGTTTCACCCGCATTTCCAAAATGTTCAAGGGAACTCTAAACATGTCAACCTTGGTTATAAGAATCCTAACTGGAGTTTTAGAGATTTTGACGTGAAAGTGTAAAAATCGTGTCGGGGATTTGGAAATCTTTGCGAGAATGTAAAAAGTTTCACAGGCATTTCCAAAATGTTCAAGGGAACTCTAAACATGTCAACCTTGGTTATAAGAATCCTAACTGGAGTTTTAGAGATTTTGACGTGAAAGTGTAAAAATCGTGTCGGGGATTTGAAATTTTGCGAAAATGTAAAAAGTTTCACAGGCATTTCCAAAATGTTCAAGGGAACTCTAAACATGTCAACCTTGGTTATAAGAATCCTAACTGGAGTTTTAGAGATTTTGACGTGAAAGTGTAAAAATCGTGTCGGGGATTTGGAAATCTTTGCGGGAATGTAAAAATTTTCACCCGCATTTCCAAAATGTTCAAGGGAACTCTGAACATGTCAACACTGATTTTAAGAATCTCAACTAGAGTTTTAGAGATTTTGACGTGAAAGTGTAAAAATCGTGTCGGGGATTTGGAAATCTTTGCGAGAATGTAAAAAGTTTCACCCGCATTTCCAAAATGTTCAAGGGAACTCTAAACATGTCAACATCGATTTTAAGATTCGCAACTGGAGTTTTAGAGATTTTGACGTGAAAGTGTAAAAATCGTGTCGGGGATTTGGAAAACATCGCCAGAATGTAAAAAGTTTCACCCGCATTTCCAAAATGTTCAAGGGAACTCTAAACATGTCAACCTTGGTTATAAGAATCCTAAATGGAGTTTTAGAGATTTTGACGTGAAAGTGTAAAAATCGTGTCGGGGATTTGGAAATCTTTGCGAGAATGTAAAAAGCTTCACCCGCATTTCCAAAATGTTCAAGGGAACTCTAAACATGTCAACCTTGGTTATAAGAATCTCAACTGGAGTTTTAGAGATTTTGACGTGAAAGTGTAAAAATCGTGTCGGGGATTTGGAAATCTTTGCGAGAATGTAAAAAGTTTCACCCGCATTTCCAAAATGTTCAAGGGAACTCTAAACATGTCAACCTCGGTTATAAGAATCTCAACTGGAGCTTTAGAGATTTTGACGTGAAAATGTAAGAATTGTGTCGGGGATTTGGAAATCTTTGCGAGAATGTAAAAAGTTTCACCCGCATTTCCAAAATGTTCAAGGGAACTCTAAACATGTCAACATCGATTTTAAGAATCTCAACTGGAGTTTTAGAGGTTTTGACGTGAAAGTGTAAAAATCTTGTCGGATATTTGGAAATCTTTGCGAGAATGTAAAAAGTTTCACCCGCATTTCCAAAATGTTCAAGGGAACTCTAAACATGTCAACATTGATTTTAAGAATCTCAACGGGAGTTTTAGAGATTTTGACGTGAAAGGGTAAAAATCTTGTCGGGGATTTGAAATTTTCGAGAATGTAAATAGTTTCACCCGCACTTCCAAAATGTTCAAGGGAACTCTAAACATGTCAACATTGATTTTAAGAATCTCAACTGGCGTTTTAGCGATATTGACATGAAAGCGTAAAAATCGTGTTGGGGATTTGGAAAAGATAGCGAGAATGTAAAAAGTTTCACCCGCATTTCCAAAATTTTCAAGGGAACTGTAAACATGTCAACCTTGGTTATAAGAATCTCAACTGGAGTTTTAGAGATTTTGAAGTGAAAGTGTAAAAATCGTGTCGGGGATTTGGAAATCTTTGCGAGAATGTAAAAAGTTTCACCCGCATTTCCAAAATGTTCAAGGGAACTCTAAACATGTCAACGTTGGTTTTAAGAATCTCAACCAGAGTTTTGGAGATTTTGACGTGAAAGTGTAAAAATCGTGTCGGGGATTTGGAAATCTTTGCGAGAATGTAAAAAGTTTCACCCGCATTTCCAAAATGTTCAAGGGAACTCTAAACATGTCAACATTGATTTTAAGAATCTCAACTGGAGTTTTAGAGATTTTGACGTGAAAGTGTAAAAATCTTGTCGGGGATTTGAAATTTTCGAGAATGTAAAAAGTTTCACCCGCATTTCCAAAATGTTCAAGGGAACTCTAAACATGTCAACATTGATTTTAGGATTCTCGACCAGAGTTTTAGAGACTTTGACGCGAAAGTGTCAAAATCTTGTCGGGGATTTGGAAAACTTTGCGAGAATGTCAAAAGTTTCACCGGGATTTGCAAAATGTTGAAAAAAACTCTAAACATGTCAACATTGATTTTGGGATTCTCCAATGGCGTTTTAGAGATTTTGACGTGAAAGTGTCCAAATCTTGTCGGGGATTTGGAAAACTTTGTGAGAATGCCAAAAGTTTCACCGGGATTTGCAAAATGTTGAAAAAAACTCTAAACATGTCAACATTGATTTTAGGATTCTCGACCGGAGTTTTAGAGATTTTGACGTGAAAGTGTAAAAATCTTGTCGGGGATTTGGAAAACATCGCCAGAATGTAAAAAGTTTCACCCGCATTTCCAAAATGTTCAAGGGAACTCTAAACATGTCAACCTTGGTTATAAGAATCCTAACTGGAGTTTTAGAGATTTTGACGTGAAAGTGTAAAAATCTTGTCGGGGATTTGGAAATCTTTGCGGGAATGTAAAAAGTTTCACCCACATTTCCAAAATGTTCAAGGGAACTCTAAACATGTCAACATCGATTTTAAGAATCGCAACTGGAGTTTTAGAGATTTTGACGTGAAAGTGTAAAAATCGTGTCGGGGATTTGGAAAACATCGCCAGAATGTAAAAAGTTTCACCCGCATTTCCAAAATGTTCAAGGGAACTCTAAACATGTCAACCTTGGTTATAAGAATCCTAAATGGAGTTTTAGAGATTTTGACGTGAAAGTGTAAAAATCATGTCGGGGATTTGGAAATCTTTGCGAGAATGTAAAAAGCTTCACCTGCATTTCCAAAATGTTCAAGGGAACTCTAAACATGTCAACCTTGGTTATTAGAATCTCAACTGGAGTTTTAGAGATTTTGACGTGAAAATGTAAGAATTGTGTCGGGGATTTGGAAATCTTTGCGAGAATGTAAAAAGTTTCACCCGCATTTCCAAAATGTTCAAGGGAACTCTAAACATGTCAACATCGATTTTAAGAATCTCAACTGGAGTTTTAGAGGTTTTGACGTGAAAGTGTAAAAATCTTGTCGGATATTTGGAAATCTTTGCGAGAATGTAAAAAGTTTCACCCGCATTTCCAAAATGTTCAAGGGAACTCTAAACATGTCAACATTGATTTTAAGAATCTCAACTGGCGTTTTAGCGATATTGACATGAAAGCGTAAAAATCGTGTTGGGGATTTGGAAAAGATAGCGAGAATGTAAAAAGTTTCACCCGCATTTCCAAAATTTTCAAGGGAACTCTAAACATGTCAACCTTGGTTATAAGAATCTCAACTGGAGTTTTAGAGATTTTGAAGTGAAAGTGTAAAAATCGTGTCGGGGATTTGGAAATCTTTGCGAGAATGTAAAAAGTTTCACTCGCATTTCCAAAATGTTCAAGGGAACTCTAAACATGTCAACGTTGGTTTTAAGAATCTCAACCAGAGTTTTGGAGATTTTGACGTGAAAGTGTAAAAATCGTGTCGGGGATTTGGAAATCTTTGCGAGAATGTAAAAAGTTTCACCCGCATTTCCAAAATGTTCAAGGGAACTCTAAACATGTCAACATTGATTTTAAGAATCTCAACTGGAGTTTTAGAGATTTTGACGTGAAAGTGTAAAAATCTTGTCGGGGATTTGAAATTTTCGAGAATGTAAAAAGTTTCACCCGCATTTCCAAAATGTTCAAGGGAACTCTAAACATGTCAACATTGATTTTAGGATTCTCGACCAGAGTTTTAGAGACTTTGACGCAAAAGTGTCAAAATCTTGTCTGGGATTTGGAAAACTTTGCGAGAATGTCAAAAGTTTCACCGGGATTTGCAAAATGTTGAAAAAAACTCTAAACATGTCAACATTGATTTTAGGATTCTCGACCGGAGTTTTAGAGATTTTGACGTGAAAGTGTAAAAATCTTGTCGGGGATTTGGAAAACATCGCCAGAATGTAAAAAGTTTCACCCGCATTTCCAAAATGTTCAAGGGAACTCTAAACATGTCAACCTTGGTTATAAGAATCCTAACTGGAGTTTTAGAGATTTTGACGTGAAAGTGTAAAAATCGTGTCGGGGATTTGGAAATCTTTGCGAGAATGTCAAAAGTTTCACCGGGATTTGCAAAATGTTGAAAAAAACTCTAAACATGTCAACATTGATTTTGGGATTCTCCAATGGCGTTTTAGAGATTTTGACGTGAAAGTGTCCAAATCTTGTCGGGGATTTGGAAAACTTTGTGAGAATGCCAAAAGTTTCACCGGGATTTGCAAAATGTTGAAAAAAACTCTAAACATGTCAACATTGATTTTAGGATTCTCGACCGGAGTTTTAGAGATTTTGACGTGAAAGTGTAAAAATCTTGTCGGGGATTTGGAAAACATCGCCAGAATGTAAAAAGTTTCACCCGCATTTCCAAAATGTTCAAGGGAACTCTAAACATGACAACCTTGGTTATAAGAATCCTAACTGGAGTTTTAGAGATTTTGACGTGAAAGTGTAAAAATCTTGTCGGGGATTTGGAAATCTTTGCGGGAATGTAAAAATTTTCACCCGCATTTCCAAAATGTTCAAGGGAACTCTGAACATGTCAACACTGATTTTAAGAATCTAAACTAGAGTTTTAGAGATTTTGACGTGAAAGTGTAAAAATCGTGTCGGGGATTTGGAAATCTTTGCGAGAATGTAAAAAGTTTCACCCGCATTTCCAAAATGTTCAAGGGAACTCTAAACATGTCAACATCGATTTTAAGAATCGCAACTGGAGTTTTAGAGATTTTGACGTGAAAGTGTAAAAATCGTGTCGGGGATTTGGAAAACATCGCCAGAATGTAAAAAGTTTCACCCGCATTTCCAAAATGTTCAAGGGAACTCTAAACATGTCAACCTTGGTTATAAGAATCCTAAATGGAGTTTTAGAGATTTTGACGTGAAAGTGTAAAAATCGTGTCGGGGATTTGGAAATCTATGCGAGAATGTAAAAAGCTTCACCCGCATTTCCAAAATGTTCAAGGGAACTCTAAACATGTCAACCTTGGTTATAAGAATCTCAACTGGAGTTTTAGAGATTTTGACGTGAAAGTGTAAAAATCGTGTCGGGGATTTGGAAATCTTTGCGAGAATGTAAAAAGTTTCACCCGCATTTCGAAAATGTTCAAGGGAACTCTAAACATGTCAACCTCGGTTATAAGAATCTCAACTGGAGCTTTAGAGATTTTGACGTGAAAATGTAAGAATTGTGTCGGGGATTTGGAAATCTTTGCGAGAATGTAAAAAGTTTCACCCGCATTTCCAAAATGTTCAAGGGAACTCTAAACATGTCAACATCGATTTTAAGAATCTCAACTGGAGTTTTAGAGGTTTTGACGTGAAAGTGTAAAAATCTTGTCGGATATTTGGAAATCTTTGCGAGAATGTAAAAAGTTTCACCCGCATTTCCAAAATGTTCAAGGGAACTCTAAACATGTCAACATTGATTTTAAGAATCTCAACAGGAGTTTTAGAGATTTTGACGTGAAAGTGTAAATATCTTGTCGGGGATTTGAAATTTTCGAGAATGTAAATAGTTTCACCCGCACTTCCAAAATGTTCAAGGGAACTCTAAACATGTCAACATTGATTTTAAGAATCTCAACTGGCGTTTTAGCGATATTGACATGAAAGCGTAAAAATCGTGTTGGGGATTTGGAAAAGATAGCGAGAATGTAAAAAGTTTCACCCGCATTTCCAAAATTTTCAAGGGAACTCTAAACATGTCAACCTTGGTTATAAGAATCTCAACTGGAGTTTTAGAGATTTTGAAGTGAAAGTGTAAAAATCATGTCGGGGATTTGGAAATCTTTGCGAGAATGTAAAAAGTTTCACTCGCATTTCCAAAATGTTCAAGAGAACTCTAAACATGTCAACCTTGGTTTTAAGAATCTCAACTGGAGTTTTAGAGATTTTGAAGTGAAAGTGTAAAAATCGTGTCGGGGATTTGGAAATCTTTGCGAGAATGTAAAAAGTTTCACCCGCATTTCCAAAATGTTCAAGGGAACTCTAAACATGTCAACGTTGGTTTTAAGAATCTCAACCAGAGTTTTGGAGATTTTGACGTGAAAGTGTAAAAATCGTGTCGGGGATTTGGAAATCTTTGCGAGAATGTAAAAAGTTTCACCCGCATTTCCAAAATGTTCAAGGGAACTCTAAACATGTCAACATTGATTTTAAGAATCTCAACTGGAGTTTTAGAGATTTTGACGTGAAAGTGTAAATATCTTGTCGGGGATTTGAAATTTTCGAGAATGTAAAAAGTTTCACCCGCATTTCCAAAATGTTCAAGGGAACTCTAAACATGTCAACATTGATTTTAGGATTCTCGACCAGAGTTTTAGAGACTTTGACGCAAAAGTGTCAAAATCTTGTCTGGGATTTGGAAAACTTTGCGAGAATGTCAAAAGTTTCACCGGGATTTGCAAAATGTTGAAAAAAACTCTAAACATGTCAACATTGATTTTAGGATTCTCGACCGGAGTTTTAGAGATTTTGACGTGAAAGTGTAAAAATCTTGTCGGGGATTTGGAAAACATCGCCAGAATGTAAAAAGTTTCACCCGCATTTCCAAAATGTTCAAGGGAACTCTAAACATGTCAACCTTGGTTATAAGAATCCTAACTGGAGTTTTAGAGATTTTGACGTGAAAGTGTAAAAATCGTGTCGGGGATTTGGAAATCTTTGCGAGAATGTAAAAAGTTTCACAGGCATTTCCAAAATGTTCAAGGGAACTCTAAACATGTCAACCTTGGTTATAAGAATCCTAACTGGAGTTTTAGAGATTTTGACGTGAAAGTGTAAAAATCGTGTCGGGGATTTGGAAATCTTTGCGAGAATGTAAAAAGTTTCACAGGCATTTCCAAAATGTTCAAGGGAACTCTAAACATGTCAACCTTGGTTATAAGAATCCTAACTGGAGTTTTAGAGATTTTGACGTGAAAGTGTAAAAATCGTGTCGGGGATTTGAAATTTTGCGAAAATGTAAAAAGTTTCACCGGCATTTCCAAAACGTTCAAGGGAACTCTAAACGTGTCAACACTGATTTTAAGAATCTCAACTAGAGTTTTAGAGATTTTGACGTGAAAGTGTAAAAATCGTGTCGGGGATTTGGAAATCTTTGCGAGAATGTAAAAAGTTTCACCCGCATTTCCAAAATGTTCAAGGGAACTCTAAACATGTCAACATCGATTTTAAGAATCGCAACTGGAGTTTTAGAGATTTTGACGTGAAAGTGTAAAAATCGTGTCGGGGATTTGGAAAACATCGCCAGAATGTAAAAAGTTTCACCCGCATTTCCAAAATGTTCAAGGGAACTCAAAACATGTCAACCTTGGTTATAAGAATCCTAAATGGAGTTTTAGAGATTTTGACGTGAAAGTGTAAAAATCGTGTCGGGGATTTGGAAATCTTTGCGAGAATGTAAAAAGCTTCACCCGCATTTCCAAAATGTTCAAGGGAACTCTAAACATGTCAACCTTGGTTATAAGAATCTCAACTGGAGTTTTAGAGATTTTGACGTGAAAGTGTAAAAATCGTGTCGGGGATTTGGAAATCTTTGCGAGAATGTAAAAAGTTTCACCCGCATTTCGAAAATGTTCAAGGGAACTCTAAACATGTCAACCTCGATTTTAAGAATCTCAACTGGAGTTTTAGAGGTTTTGACGTGAAAGTGTAAAAATCTTGTCGGATATTTGGAAATCTTTGCGAGAATGTAAAAAGTTTCACCCGCATTTCCAAAATGTTCAAGGGAACTCTAAACATGTCAACATTGATTTTAAGAATCTCAACAGGAGTTTTAGAGATTTTGACGTGAAAGTGTAAATATCTTGTCGGGGATTTGAAATTTTCGAGAATGTAAATAGTTTCACCCGCACTTCCAAAATGTTCAAGGGAACTCTAAACATGTCAACATTGATTTTAAGAATCTCAACTGGCGTTTTAGCGATATTGACATGAAAGCGTAAAAATCGTGTTGGGGATTTGGAAAAGATAGCGAGAATGTAAAAAGTTTCACCCGCATTTCCAAAATTTTCAAGGGAACTCTAAACATGTCAACCTTGGTTATAAGAATCTCAACTGGAGTTTTAGAGATTTTGAAGTGAAAGTGTAAAAATCATGTCGGGGATTTGGAAATCTTTGCGAGAATGTAAAAAGTTTCACTCGCATTTCCAAAATGTTCAAGAGAACTCTAAACATGTCAACCTTGGTTTTAAGAATCTCAACTGGAGTTTTAGAGATTTTGACGTGAAAGTGTAAAAATCGTGTCGGGGATTTGGAAATCTTTGCGAGAATGTAAAAAGTTTCACCCGCATTTCGAAAATGTTCAAGGGAACTCTAAACATGTCAACCTCGGTTATAAGAATCTCAACTGGAGCTTTAGAGATTTTGACGTGAAAATGTAAGAATTGTGTCGGGGATTTGGAAATCTTTGCGAGAATGTAAAAAGTTTCACCCGCATTTCCAAAATGTTCAAGGGAACTCTAAACATGTCAACATCGATTTTAAGAATCTCAACTGGAGTTTTAGAGGTTTTGACGTGAAAGTGTAAATATCTTGTCGGATATTTGGAAATCTTTGCGAGAATGTAAAAAGTTTCACCCGCATTTCCAAAATGTTCAAGGGAACTCTAAACATGTCAACATTGATTTTAAGAATCTCAACAGGAGTTTTAGAGATTTTGACGTGAAAGTGTAAATATCTTGTCGGGGATTTGAAATTTTCGAGAATGTAAATAGTTTCACCCGCACTTCCAAAATGTTCAAGGGAACTCTAAACATGTCAACATTGATTTTAAGAATCTCAACTGGCGTTTTAGCGATATTGACATGAAAGCGTAAAAATCGTGTTGGGGATTTGGAAAAGATAGCGAGAATATAAAAGTTTCACCCGCATTTCCAAAATTTTCAAGGGAACTCTAAACATGTCAACCTTGGTTATAAGAATCTCAACTGGAGTTTTAGAGATTTTGAAGTGAAAGTGTAAAAATCATGTCGGGGATTTGGAAATCTTTGCGAGAATGTAAAAAGTTTCACCCGCATTTCCAAAATGTTCAAGGGAACTCTAAACATGTCAACATCGATTTTAAGAATCTCAACTAGAGTTTTAGAGGTTTTGACGTGAAAGTGTAAAAATCTTGTCGGATATTTGGAAATCTTTGCGAGAATGTAAAAAGTTTCACCCGCATTTCCAAAATGTTCAAGGGAACTCTAAACATGTCAACATTGATTTTAAGAATCTCAACAGGAGTTTTAGAGATTTTGACGTGAAAGTGTAAATATCTTGTCGGGGATTTGAAATTTTCGAGAATGTAAAAAGTTTCACCCGCATTTCCAAAATGTTCAAGGGAACTCTAAACATGTCAACATTGATTTTAGGATTCTCGACCAGAGTTTTAGAGACTTTGACGCAAAAGTGTCAAAATCTTGTCTGGGATTTGGAAAACTTTGCGAGAATGTCAAAAGTTTCACCGGGATTTGCAAAATGTTGAAAAAAACTCTAAACATGTCAACATTGATTTTAGGATTCTCGACCGGAGTTTTAGAGATTTTGACGTGAAAGTGTAAAAATCTTGTCGGGGATTTGGAAAACATCGCCAGAATGTAAAAAGTTTCACCCGCATTTCCAAAATGTTCAAGGGAACTCTAAACATGTCAACCTTGGTTATAAGAATCCTAACTGGAGTTTTAGAGATTTTGACGTGAAAGTGTAAAAATCGTGTCGGGGATTTGGAAATCTTTGCGAGAATGTAAAAAGTTTCACAGGCATTTCCAAAATGTTCAAGGGAACTCTAAACATGTCAACCTTGGTTATAAGAATCCTAACTGGAGTTTTAGAGATTTTGACGTGAAAGTGTAAAAATCGTGTCGGGGATTTGAAATTTTGCGAAAATGTAAAAAGTTTCACCGGCATTTCAAAAACGTTCAAGGGAACTCTAAACGTGTCAACACTGATTTTAAGAATCTCAACTAGAGTTTTAGAGATTTTGACGTGAAAGTGTAAAAATCGTGTCGGGGATTTGGAAATCTTTGCGAGAATGTAAAAAGTTTCACCCGCATTTCCAAAATGTTCAAGGGAACTCTAAACATGTCAACATCGATTTTAAGAATCGCAACTGGAGTTTTAGAGATTTTGACGTGAAAGTGTAAAAATCGTGTCGGGGATTTGGAAAACATCGCCAGAATGTAAAAAGTTTCACCCGCATTTCCAAAATGTTCAAGGGAACTCTAAACATGTCAACCTTGGTTATAAGAATCCTAAATGGAGTTTTAGAGATTTTGACGTGAAAGTGTAAAAATCGTGTCGGGGATTTGGAAATCTTTGCGAGAATGTAAAAAGCTTCACCCGCATTTCCAAAATGTTCAAGGGAACTCTAAACATGTCAACCTTGGTTATAAGAATCTCAACTGGAGTTTTAGAGATTTTGACGTGAAAGTGTAAAAATCGTGTCGGGGATTTGGAAATCTTTGCGAGAATGTAAAAAGTTTCACCCGCATTTCGAAAATGTTCAAGGGAACTCTAAACATGTCAACCTCGGTTATAAGAATCTCAACTGGAGCTTTAGAGATTTTGACGTGAAAATGTAAGAATTGTGTCGGGGATTTGGAAATCTTTGCGAGAATGTAAAAAGTTTCACCCGCATTTCCAAAATGTTCAAGGGAACTCTAAACATGTCAACATCGATTTTAAGAATCTCAACTGGAGTTTTAGAGGTTTTGACGTGAAAGTGTAAAAATCTTGTCGGATATTTGGAAATCTTTGCGAGAATGTAAAAAGTTTCACCCGCATTTCCAAAATGTTCAAGGGAACTCTAAACATGTCAACATTGATTTTAAGAATCTCAACAGGAGTTTTAGAGATTTTGACGTGAAAGTGTAAATATCTTGTCGGGGATTTGAAATTTTCGAGAATGTAAATAGTTTCACCCGCACTTCCAAAATGTTCAAGGGAACTCTAAACATGTCAACATTGATTTTAAGAATCTCAACTGGCGTTTTAGCGATATTGACATGAAAGCGTAAAAATCGTGTTGGGGATTTGGAAAAGATAGCGAGAATGTAAAAAGTTTCACCCGCATTTCCAAAATTTTCAAGGGAACTCTAAACATGTCAACCTTGGTTATAAGAATCTCAACTGGAGTTTTAGAGATTTTGAAGTGAAAGTGTAAAAATCATGTCGGGGATTTGGAAATCTTTGCGAGAATGTAAAAAGTTTCACTCGCATTTCCAAAATGTTCAAGAGAACTCTAAACATGTCAACCTTGGTTTTAAGAATCTCAACTGGAGTTTTAGAGATTTTGACGTGAAAGTGTAAAAATCGTGTCGGGGATTTGGAAATCTTTGCGAGAATGTAAAAAGTTTCACCCGCATTTCGAAAATGTTCAAGGGAACTCTAAACATGTCAACCTCGGTTATAAGAATCTCAACTGGAGCTTTAGAGATTTTGACGTGAAAATGTAAGAATTGTGTCGGGGATTTGGAAATCTTTGCGAGAATGTAAAAAGTTTCACCCGCATTTCCAAAATGTTCAAGGGAACTCTAAACATGTCAACATCGATTTTAAGAATCTCAACTGGAGTTTTAGAGGTTTTGACGTGAAAGTGTAAATATCTTGTCGGATATTTGGAAATCTTTGCGAGAATGTAAAAAGTTTCACCCGCATTTCCAAAATGTTCAAGGGAACTCTAAACATGTCAACATTGATTTTAAGAATCTCAACAGGAGTTTTAGAGATTTTGACGTGAAAGTGTAAATATCTTGTCGGGGATTTGAAATTTTCGAGAATGTAAATAGTTTCACCCGCACTTCCAAAATGTTCAAGGGAACTCTAAACATGTCAACATTGATTTTAAGAATCTCAACTGGCGTTTTAGCGATATTGACATGAAAGCGTAAAAATCGTGTTGGGGATTTGGAAAAGATAGCGAGAATGTAAAAAGTTTCACCCGCATTTCCAAAATTTTCAAGGGAACTCTAAACATGTCAACCTTGGTTATAAGAATCTCAACAGGAGTTTTAGAGATTTTGAAGTGAAAGTGTAAAAATCATGTCGGGGATTTGGAAATCTTTGCGAGAATGTAAAAAGTTTCACCCGCATTTCCAAAATGTTCAAGGGAACTCTAAACATGTCAACATCGATTTTAAGAATCTCAACTGGAGTTTTAGAGGTTTTGACGTGAAAGTGTAAAAATCTTGTCGGATATTTGGAAATCTTTGCGAGAATGTAAAAAGTTTCACCCGCATTTCCAAAATGTTCAAGGGAACTCTAAACATGTCAACATTGATTTTAAGAATCTCAACAGGAGTTTTAGAGATTTTGACGTGAAAGTGTAAATATCTTGTCGGGGATTTGAAATTTTCGAGAATGTAAATAGTTTCACCCGCACTTCCAAAATGTTCAAGGGAACTCTAAACATGTCAACATTGATTTTAAGAATCTCAACTGGCGTTTTAGCGATATTGACATGAAAGCGTAAAAATCGTGTTGGGGATTTGGAAAAGATAGCGAGAATGTAAAAAGTTTCACCCGCATTTCCAAAATTTTCAAGGGAACTCTAAACATGTCAACCTTGGTTATAAGAATCTCAACTGGAGTTTTAGAGATTTTGAAGTGAAAGTGTAAAAATCATGTCGGGGATTTGGAAATCTTTGCGAGAATGTAAAAAGTTTCACTCGCATTTCCAAAATGTTCAAGAGAACTCTAAACATGTCAACCTTGGTTTTAAGAATCTCAACTGGAGTTTTAGAGATTTTGACGTGAAAGTGTAAAAATCGTGTCGGGGATTTGGAAATCTTTGCGAGAATGTAAAAAGTTTCACCCGCATTTCCAAAATGTTCAAGGGAACTCTAAACATGTCAACGTTGGTTTTAAGAATCTCAACCAGAGTTTTGGAGATTTTGACGTGAAAGTGTAAAAATCGTGTCGGGGATTTGGAAATCTTTGCGAGAATGTAAAAAGTTTCACCCGCATTTCCAAAATGTTCAAGGGAACTCTAAACATGTCAACATTGATTTTAAGAATCTCAACTGGAGTTTTAGAGATTTTGACGTGAAAGTGTAAAAATCTTGTCGGGGATTTGAAATTTTCGAGAATGTCAAAAGTTTCACCCGCATTTCCAAAATGTTCAAGGGAACTCTAAACATGTCAACATTGATTTTAGGATTCTCGACCAGAGTTTTAGAGACTTTGACGCAAAAGTGTCAAAATCTTGTCGGGGATTTGGAAAACTTTGCGAGAATGTCAAAAGTTTCACCGGGATATGCAAAATGTTGAAAAAAACTCTAAACATGTCAACATTGATTTTAGGATTCTCGACCGGAGTTTTAGAGATTTTGACGTGAAAGTGTAAAAATCTTGTCGGGGATTTGGAAATCTTTGCGAGAATGTAAAAAGTTTCACCCGCATTTCGAAAATGTTCAAGGGAACTCTAAACATGTCAACCTCGGTTATAAGAATCTCAACTGGAGCTTTAGAGATTTTGACGTGAAAATGTAAGAATTGTGTCGGGGATTTGGAAATCTTTGCGAGAATGTAAAAAGTTTCACCCGCATTTCCAAAATGTTCAAGGGAACTCTAAACATGTCAACATCGATTTTAAGAATCTCAACTGGAGTTTTAGAGGTTTTGACGTGAAAGTGTAAAAATCGTGTCGGGGATTTGGAAATCTTTGCGAGAATGTAAAAAGTTTCACCCGCATTTCCAAAATGTTCAAGGGAACTCTAAACATGTCAACATCGATTTTAAGAATCTCAACTGGAGTTTTAGAGATTTTGAAGTGAAAGTGTAAAAATCATGTCGGGGATTTGGAAATCTTTGCGAGAATGTAAAAAGTTTCACTCGCATTTCCAAAATGTTCAAGAGAACTCTAAACATGTCAACCTTGGTTTTAAGAATCTCAACTGGAGTTTTAGAGATTTTGAAGTGAAAGTGTAAAAATCGTGTCGGGGATTTGGAAATCTTTGCGAGAATGTAAAAAGTTTCACCCGCATTTCCAAAATGTTCAAGGGAACTCTAAACATGTCAACGTTGGTTTTAAGAATCTCAACCAGAGTTTTGGAGATTTTGACGTGAAAGTGTAAAAATCGTGTCGGGGATTTGGAAATCTTTGCGAGAATGTAAAAAGTTTCACAGGCATTTCCAAAATGTTCAAGGGAACTCTAAACATGTCAACCTTGGTTATAAGAATCCTAACTGGAGTTTTAGAGATTTTGACGTGAAAGTGTAAAAATCGTGTCGGGGATTTGAAATTTTGCGAAAATGTAAAAAGTTTCACCGGCATTTCCAAAACGTTCAAGGGAACTCTAAACGTGTCAACACTGATTTTAAGAATCTCAACTAGAGTTTTAGAGATTTTGACGTGAAAGTGTAAAAATCGTGTCGGGGATTTGGAAATCTTTGCGAGAATGTAAAAAGTTTCACCCGCATTTCCAAAATGTTCAAGGGAACTCTAAACATGTCAACATCGATTTTAAGAATCGCAACTGGAGTTTTAGAGATTTTGACGTGAAAGTGTAAAAATCTTGTCGGGGATTTCGAAAACATCGCGAGAATGTAAAAAGTTTCACAGGCATTTCCAAAATGTTCAAGGGATCTCTAAACATGTCAACCTTGGTTTTAATAATCTCAACTAGAGTTTTGGAGATTTTGACGTGAAAGTGTAAAAATCGTGTCGGGGATTTGGAAATCTTTGCGAGAATGTAAAAAGTTTCACCCGCATTTCCAAAATGTTCAAGGGAACTCTAAACATGTCAACCTTGGTTATAAGAATCCTAAATGGAGTTTTAGAGATTTTGACGTGAAAGTGTAAAAATCGTGTCGGGGATTTGGAAATCTTTGCGAGAATGTAAAAAGCTTCACCCGCATTTCCAAAATGTTCAAGGGAACTCTAAACATGTCAACCTTGGTTATAAGAATCTCAACTGGAGTTTTAGAGATTTTGACGTGAAAGTGTAAAAATCGTGTCGGGGATTTGGAAATCTTTGCGAGAATGTAAAAAGTTTCACCCGCATTTCGAAAATGTTCAAGGGAACTCTAAACATGTCAACCTCGGTTATAAGAATCTCAACTGGAGCTTTAGAGATTTTGACGTGAAAGTGTAAAAATCTTGTCGGATATTTGGAAATCTTTGCGAGAATGTAAAAAGTTTCACCCGCATTTCCAAAATGTTCAAGGGAACTCTAAACATGTCAACATTGATTTTAAGAATCTCAACAGGAGTTTTAGAGATTTTGACGTGAAAGTGTAAATATCTTGTCGGGGATTTGAAATTTTCGAGAATGTAAATAGTTTCACCCGCACTTCCAAAATGTTCAAGGGAACTCTAAACATGTCAACATTGATTTTAAGAATCTCAACTGGCGTTTTAGCGATATTGACATGAAAGCGTAAAAATCGTGTTGGGGATTTGGAAAAGATAGCGAGAATGTAAAAAGTTTCACCCGCATTTCCAAAATGTTCAAGGGAACTCTAAACATGTCAACCTTGGTTATAAGAATCTCAACTGGAGTTTTAGAGATTTTGAAGTGAAAGTGTAAAAATCATGTCGGGGATTTGGAAATCTTTGCGAGAATGTAAAAAGTTTCACTCGCATTTCCAAAATGTTCAAGAGAACTCTAAACATGTCAACCTTGGTTTTAAGAATCTCAACTGGAGTTTTAGAGATTTTGAAGTGAAAGTGTAAAAATCGTGTCGGGGATTTGGAAATCTTTGCGAGAATGTAAAAAGTTTCACCCGCATTTCCAAAATGTTCAAGGGAACTCTAAACATGTCAACGTTGGTTTTAAGAATCTCAACCAGAGTTTTGGAGATTTTGACGTGAAAGTGTAAAAATCGTGTCGGGGATTTGGAAATCTTTGCGAGAATGTAAAAAGTTTCACCCGCATTTCCAAAATGTTCAAGGGAACTCTAAACATGTCAACATTGATTTTAAGAATCTCAACTGGAGTTTTAGAGATTTTGACGTGAAAGTGTAAAAATCTTGTCGGGGATTTGAAATTTTCGAGAATGTAAAAAGTTTCACCCGCATTTCCAAAATGTTCAAGGGAACTCTAAACATGTCAACATTGATTTTAGGATTCTCGACCAGAGTTTTAGAGACTTTGACGCAAAAGTGTCAAAATCTTGTCGGGGATTTGGAAAACTTTGCGAGAATGTCAAAAGTTTCACCGGGATTTGCAAAATGTTGAAAAAAACTCTAAACATGTCAACATTGATTTTAGGATTCTCGACCGGAGTTTTAGAGATTTTGACGTGAAAGTGTAAAAATCTTGTCGGGGATTTGGAAAACATCGCCAGAATGTAAAAAGTTTCACCCGCATTTCCAAAATGTTCAAGGGAACTCTAAACATGTCAACCTTGGTTATAAGAATCCTAACTGGAGTTTTAGAGATTTTGACGTGAAAGTGTAAAAATCTTGTCGGGGATTTGGAAATCTTTGCGAGAATGTCAAAAGTTTCACCGGGATTTGCAAAATGTTGAAAAAAACTCTAAACATGTCAACATTGATTTTGGGATTCTCCAATGGCGTTTTAGAGATTTTGACGTGAAAGTGTCCAAATCTTGTCGGGGATTTGGAAAACTTTGTGAGAATGCCAAAAGTTTCACCGGGATTTGCAAAATGTTGAAAAAAACTCTAAACATGTCAACATTGATTTTAGGATTCTCGACCGGAGTTTTAGAGATTTTGACGTGAAAGTGTAAAAATCTTGTCGGGGATTTGGAAAACATCGCCAGAATGTAAAAAGTTTCACCCGCATTTCCAAAATGTTCAAGGGAACTCTAAACATGTCAACCTTGGTTATAAGAATCCTAAATGGAGTTTTAGAGATTTTGACGTGAAAGTGTAAAAATCGTGTCGGGGATTTGGAAATCTATGCGAGAATGTAAAAAGCTTCACCCGCATTTCCAAAATGTTCAAGGGAACTCTAAACATGTCAACCTTGGTTATAAGAATCTCAACTGGAGTTTTAGAGATTTTGACGTGAAAGTGTAAAAATCGTGTCGGGGATTTGGAAATCTTTGCGAGAATGTAAAAAGTTTCACCCGCATTTCGAAAATGTTCAAGGGAACTCTAAACATGTCAACCTCGGTTATAAGAATCTCAACTGGAGCTTTAGAGATTTTGACGTGAAAATGTAAGAATTGTGTCGGGGATTTGGAAATCTTTGCGAGAATGTAAAAAGTTTCACCCGCATTTCCAAAATGTTCAAGGGAACTCTAAACATGTCAACATCGATTTTAAGAATCTCAACTGGAGTTTTAGAGGTTTTGACGTGAAAGTGTAAAAATCTTGTCGGATATTTGGAAATCTTTGCGAGAATGTAAAAAGTTTCACCCGCATTTCCAAAATGTTCAAGGGAACTCTAAACATGTCAACATTGATTTTAAGAATCTCAACAGGAGTTTTAGAGATTTTGACGTGAAAGTGTAAATATCTTGTCGGGGATTTGAAATTTTCGAGAATGTAAATAGTTTCACCCGCACTTCCAAAATGTTCAAGGGAACTCTAAACATGTCAACATTGATTTTAAGAATCTCAACTGGCGTTTTAGCGATATTGACATGAAAGCGTAAAAATCGTGTTGGGGATTTGGAAAAGATAGCGAGAATGTAAAAAGTTTCACCCGCATTTCCAAAATTTTCAAGGGAACTCTAAACATGTCAACCTCGGTTATAAGAATCTCAACTGGAGTTTTAGAGATTTTGAAGTGAAAGTGTAAAAATCATGTCGGGGATTTGGAAATCTTTGCGAGAATGTAAAAAGTTTCACCCGCATTTCCAAAATGTTCAAGGGAACTCTAAACATGTCAACATCGATTTTAAGAATCTCAACTGGAGTTTTAGAGGTTTTGACGTGAAAGTGTAAAAATCTTGTCGGATATTTGGAAATCTTTGCGAGAATGTAAAAAGTTTCACCCGCATTTCCAAAATGTTCAAGGGAACTCTAAACATGTCAACATTGATTTTAAGAATCTCAACAGGAGTTTTAGAGATTTTGACGTGAAAGTGTAAATATCTTGTCGGGGATTTGAAATTTTCGAGAATGTAAATAGTTTCACCCGCACTTCCAAAATGTTCAAGGGAACTCTAAACATGTCAACATTGATTTTAAGAATCTCAACTGGCGTTTTAGCGATATTGACATGAAAGCGTAAAAATCGTGTTGGGGATTTGGAAAAGATAGCGAGAATGTAAAAAGTTTCACCCGCATTTCCAAAATTTTCAAGGGAACTCTAAACATGTCAACCTTGGTTATAAGAATCTCAACTGGAGTTTTAGAGATTTTGAAGTGAAAGTGTAAAAATCATGTCGGGGATTTGGAAATCTTTGCGAGAATGTAAAAAGTTTCACTCGCATTTCCAAAATGTTCAAGAGAACTCTAAACATGTCAACCTTGGTTTTAAGAATCTCAACTGGAGTTTTAGAGATTTTGAAGTGAAAGTGTAAAAATCGTGTCGGGGATTTGGAAATCTTTGCGAGAATGTAAAAAGTTTCACCCGCATTTCCAAAATGTTCAAGGGAACTCTAAACATGTCAACGTTGGTTTTAAGAATCTCAACCAGAGTTTTGGAGATTTTGACGTGAAAGTGTAAAAATCGTGTCGGGGATTTGGAAATCTTTGCGAGAATGTAAAAAGTTTCACCCGCATTTCCAAAATGTTCAAGGGAACTCTAAACATATCAACGTTGGTTTTAAGAATCTCAACCAGAGTTTTGGAGATTTTGACGTGAAAGTGTAAAAATCGTGTCGGGGATTTGGAAATCTTTGCGAGAATGTAAAAAGTTTCACCCGCATTTCCAAAATGTTCAAGGGAACTCTAAACATGTCAACATTGATTTTAAGAATCTCAACTGGAGTTTTAGAGATTTTGACGTGAAAGTGTAAAAATCTTGTCGGGGATTTGAAATTTTCGAGAATGTAAAAAGTTTCACCCGCATTTCCAAAATGTTCAAGGGAACTCTAAACATGTCAACATTGATTTTAGGATTCTCGACCAGAGTTTTAGAGACTTTGACGCAAAAGTGTCAAAATCTTGTCGGGGATTTGGAAAACTTTGCGAGAATGTCAAAAGTTTCACCGGGATTTGCAAAATGTTGAAAAAAACTCTAAACATGTCAACATTGATTTTAGGATTCTCGACCGGAGTTTTAGAGATTTTGACGTGAAAGTGTAAAAATCTTGTCGGGGATTTGGAAAACATCGCCAGAATGTAAAAAGTTTCACCCGCATTTCCAAAATGTTCAAGGGAACTCTAAACATGTCAACCTTGGTTATAAGAATCCTAACTGGAGTTTTAGAGATTTTGACGTGAAAGTGTAAAAATCGTGTCGGGGATTTGGAAATCTTTGCGAGAATGTAAAAAGTTTCACCCGCATTTCCAAAATGTTCAAGGGAACTCTAAACATGTCAACCTTGGTTATAAGAATCCTAACTGGAGTTTTAGAGATTTTGACGTGAAAGTGTAAAAATCGTGTCGGGGATTTGAAATTTTGCGAAAATGTAAAAAGTTTCACAGGCATTTCCAAAATGTTCAAGGGAACTCTAAACATGTCAACCTTGGTTATAAGAATCCTAACTGGAGTTTTAGAGATTTTGACGTGAAAGTGTAAAAATCGTGTCGGGGATTTGGAAAACATCGCCAGAATGTAAAAAGTTTCACCCGCATTTCCAAAATGTTCAAGGGAACTCTAAACATGTCAACCTTGGTTATAAGAATCCTAACTGGAGTTTTAGAGATTTTGACGTGAAAGTGTAAAAATCGTGTCGGGGATTTGAAATTTTGCGAAAATGTAAAAAGTTTCACCGGCATTTCCAAAACGTTCAAGGGAACTCTAAACGTGTCAACACTGATTTTAAGAATCTCAACTAGAGTTTTAGAGATTTTGACGTGAAAGTGTAAAAATCGTGTCGGGGATTTGGAAATCTTTGCGAGAATGTAAAAAGTTTCACCCGCATTTCCAAAATGTTCAAGGGAACTCTAAACATGTCAACATCGATTTTAAGAATCGCAACTGGAGTTTTAGAGATTTTGACGTGAAAGTGTAAAAATCGTGTCGGGGATTTGGAAAACATCGCCAGAATGTAAAAAGTTTCACCCGCATTTCCAAAATGTTCAAGGGAACTCTAAACATGTCAACCTTGGTTATAAGAATCCTAAATGGAGTTTTAGAGATTTTGACGTGAAAGTGTAAAAATCGTGTCGGGGATTTGGAAATCTTTGCGAGAATGTAAAAAGCTTCACCCGCATTTCCAAAATGTTCAAGGGAACTCTAAACATGTCAACCTTGGTTATAAGAATCTCAACTGGAGTTTTAGAGATTTTGACGTGAAAGTGTAAAAATCGTGTCGGGGATTTGGAAATCTTTGCGAGAATGTAAAAAGTTTCACCCGCATTTCGAAAATGTTCAAGGGAACTCTAAACATGTCAACCTCGGTTATAAGAATCTCAACTGGAGCTTTAGAGATTTTGACGTGAAAATGTAAGAATTGTGTCGGGGATTTGGAAATCTTTGCGAGAATGTAAAAAGTTTCACCCGCATTTCCAAAATGTTCAAGGGAACTCTAAACATGTCAACATCGATTTTAAGAATCTCAACTGGAGTTTTAGAGGTTTTGACGTGAAAGTGTAAAAATCTTGTCGGATATTTGGAAATCTTTGCGAGAATGTAAAAAGTTTCACCCGCATTTCCAAAATGTTCAAGGGAACTCTAAACATGTCAACATTGATTTTAAGAATCTCAACAGGAGTTTTAGAGATTTTGACGTGAAAGTGTAAATATCTTGTCGGGGATTTGAAATTTTCGAGAATGTAAATAGTTTCACCCGCACTTCCAAAATGTTCAAGGGAACTCTAAACATGTCAACATTGATTTTAAGAATCTCAACTGGCGTTTTAGCGATATTTTGACATGAAAGCGTAAAAATCGTGTTGGGGATTTGGAAAAGATAGCGAGAATGTAAAAAGTTTCACCCGCATTTCCAAAATTTTCAAGGGAACTCTAAACATGTCAACCTTGGTTATAAGAATCTCAACTGGAGTTTTAGAGATTTTGAAGTGAAAGTGTAAAAATCATGTCGGGGATTTGGAAATCTTTGCGAGAATGTAAAAAGTTTCACTCGCATTTCCAAAATGTTCAAGAGAACTCTAAACATGTCAACCTTGGTTTTAAGAATCTCAACTGGAGTTTTAGAGATTTTGAAGTGAAAGTGTAAAAATCGTGTCGGGGATTTGGAAATCTTTGCGAGAATGTAAAAAGTTTCACCCGCATTTCCAAAATGTTCAAGGGAACTCTAAACATGTCAACGTTGGTTTTAAGAATCTCAACCAGAGTTTTGGAGATTTTGACGTGAAAGTGTAAAAATCGTGTCGGGGATTTGGAAATCTTTGCGAGAATGTAAAAAGTTTCACCCGCATTTCCAAAATGTTCAAGGGAACTCTAAACATGTCAACATTGATTTTAAGAATCTCAACTGGAGTTTTAGAGATTTTGACGTGAAAGTGTAAAAATCTTGTCGGGGATTTGAAATTTTCGAGAATGTAAAAAGTTTCACCCGCATTTCCAAAATGTTCAAGGGAACTCTAAACATGTCAACATTGATTTTAGGATTCTCGACCAGAGTTTTAGAGACTTTGACGCAAAAGTGTCAAAATCTTGTCGGGGATTTGGAAAACTTTGCGAGAATGTCAAAAGTTTCACCGGGATTTGCAAAATGTTGAAAAAAACTCTAAACATGTCAACATTGATTTTAGGATTCTCGACCGGAGTTTTAGAGATTTTGACGTGAAAGTGTAAAAATCTTGTCGGGGATTTGGAAAACATCGCCAGAATGTAAAAAGTTTCACCCGCATTTCCAAAATGTTCAAGGGAACTCTAAACATGTCAACCTTGGTTATAAGAATCCTAACTGGAGTTTTAGAGATTTTGACGTGAAAGTGTAAAAATCGTGTCGGGGATTTGGAAATCTTTGCGAGAATGTAAAAAGTTTCACAGGCATTTCCAAAATGTTCAAGGGAACTCTAAACATGTCAACCTTGGTTATAAGAATCCTAACTGGAGTTTTAGAGATTTTGACGTGAAAGTGTAAAAATCGTGTCGGGGATTTGAAATTTTGCGAAAATGTAAAAAGTTTCACAGGCATTTCCAAAATGTTCAAGGGAACTCTAAACATGTCAACCTTGGTTATAAGAATCCTAACTGGAGTTTTAGAGATTTTGACGTGAAAGTGTAAAAATCGTGTCGGGGATTTGGAAATCTTTGCGAGAATGTAAAAAGTTTCACCCGCATTTCCAAAATGTTCAAGGGAACTCTAAACATGTCAACCTTGGTTATAAGAATCCTAACTGGAGTTTTAGAGATTTTGACGTGAAAGTGTAAAAATCGTGTCGGGGATTTGAAATTTTGCGAAAATGTAAAAAGTTTCACCGGCATTTCCAAAACGTTCAAGGGAACTCTAAACGTGTCAACACTGATTTTAAGAATCTCAACTAGAGTTTTAGAGATTTTGACGTGAAAGTGTAAAAATCGTGTCGGGGATTTGGAAATCTTTGCGAGAATGTAAAAAGTTTCACCCGCATTTCCAAAATGTTCAAGGGAACTCTAAACATGTCAACATCGATTTTAAGAATCGCAACTGGAGTTTTAGAGATTTTGACGTGAAAGTGTAAAAATCGTGTCGGGGATTTGGAAAACATCGCCAGAATGTAAAAAGTTTCACCCGCATTTCCAAAATGTTCAAGGGAACTCTAAACATGTCAACCTTGGTTATAAGAATCCTAAATGGAGTTTTAGAGATTTTGACGTGAAAGTGTAAAAATCGTGTCGGGGATTTGGAAATCTTTGCGAGAATGTAAAAAGCTTCACCCGCATTTCCAAAATGTTCAAGGGAACTCTAAACATGTCAACCTTGGTTATAAGAATCTCAACTGGAGTTTTAGAGATTTTGACGTGAAAGTGTAAAAATCGTGTCGGGGATTTGGAAATCTTTGCGAGAATGTAAAAAGTTTCACCCGCATTTCGAAAATGTTCAAGGGAACTCTAAACATGTCAACCTCGGTTATAAGAATCTCAACTGGAGCTTTAGAGATTTTGACGTGAAAATGTAAGAATTGTGTCGGGGATTTGGAAATCTTTGCGAGAATGTAAAAAGTTTCACCCGCATTTCCAAAATGTTCAAGGGAACTCTAAACATGTCAACATCGATTTTAAGAATCTCAACTGGAGTTTTAGAGGTTTTGACGTGAAAGTGTAAAAATCTTGTCGGATATTTGGAAATCTTTGCGAGAATGTAAAAAGTTTCACCCGCATTTCCAAAATGTTCAAGGGAACTCTAAACATGTCAACATTGATTTTAAGAATCTCAACAGGAGTTTTAGAGATTTTGACGTGAAAGTGTAAAAATCTTGTCGGGGATTTGAAATTTTCGAGAATGTAAATAGTTTCACCCGCACTTCCAAAATGTTCAAGGGAACTCTAAACATGTCAACATTGATTTTAAGAATCTCAACTGGCGTTTTAGCGATATTTTGACATGAAAGCGTAAAAATCGTGTTGGGGATTTGGAAAAGATAGCGAGAATGTAAAAAGTTTCACCCGCATTTCCAAAATTTTCAAGGGAACTCTAAACATGTCAACCTTGGTTATAAGAATCTCAACTGGAGTTTTAGAGATTTTGAAGTGAAAGTGTAAAAATCATGTCGGGGATTTGGAAATCTTTGCGAGAATGTAAAAAGTTTCACTCGCATTTCCAAAATGTTCAAGAGAACTCTAAACATGTCAACCTTGGTTTTAAGAATCTCAACTGGAGTTTTAGAGATTTTGAAGTGAAAGTGTAAAAATCGTGTCGGGGATTTGGAAATCTTTGCGAGAATGTAAAAAGTTTCACCCGCATTTCCAAAATGTTCAAGGGAACTCTAAACATGTCAACGTTGGTTTTAAGAATCTCAACCAGAGTTTTGGAGATTTTGACGTGAAAGTGTAAAAATCGTGTCGGGGATTTGGAAATCTTTGCGAGAATGTAAAAAGTTTCACCCGCATTTCCAAAATGTTCAAGGGAACTCTAAACATGTCAACATTGATTTTAAGAATCTCAACTGGAGTTTTAGAGATTTTGACGTGAAAGTGTAAAAATCTTGTCGGGGATTTGAAATTTTCGAGAATGTAAAAAGTTTCACCCGCATTTCCAAAATGTTCAAGGGAACTCTAAACATGTCAACATTGATTTTAGGATTCTCGACCAGAGTTTTAGAGACTTTGACGCAAAAGTGTCAAAATCTTGTCGGGGATTTGGAAAACTTTGCGAGAATGTCAAAAGTTTCACCGGGATTTGCAAAATGTTGAAAAAAACTCTAAACATGTCAACATTGATTTTAGGATTCTCGACCGGAGTTTTAGAGATTTTGACGTGAAAGTGTAAAAATCTTGTCGGGGATTTGGAAAACATCGCCAGAATGTAAAAAGTTTCACCCGCATTTCCAAAATGTTCAAGGGAACTCTAAACATGTCAACCTTGGTTATAAGAATCCTAACTGGAGTTTTAGAGATTTTGACGTGAAAGTGTAAAAATCGTGTCGGGGATTTGGAAATCTTTGCGAGAATGTAAAAAGTTTCACAGGCATTTCCAAAATGTTCAAGGGAACTCTAAACATGTCAACCTTGGTTATAAGAATCCTAACTGGAGTTTTAGAGATTTTGACGTGAAAGTGTAAAAATCGTGTCGGGGATTTGAAATTTTGCGAAAATGTAAAAAGTTTCACAGGCATTTCCAAAATGTTCAAGGGAACTCTAAACATGTCAACCTTGGTTATAAGAATCCTAACTGGAGTTTTAGAGATTTTGACGTGAAAGTGTAAAAATCTTGTCGGGGATTTGGAAATCTTTGCAGGAATGTAAAAATTTTCACCCGCATTTCCAAAATGTTCAAGGGAACTCTGAACATGTCAACACTGATTTTAAGAATCTCAACTAGAGTTTTAGAGATTTTGACGTGAAAGTGTAAAAATCGTGTCGGGGATTTGGAAATCTTTGCGAGAATGTAAAAAGTTTCACCCGCATTTCCAAAATGTTCAAGGGAACTCTAAACATGTCAACATCGATTTTAAGAATCGCAACTGGAGTTTTAGAGATTTTGACGTGAAAGTGTAAAAATCGTGTCGGGGATTTGGAAAACATCGCCAGAATGTAAAAAGTTTCACCCGCATTTCCAAAATGTTCAAGGGAACTCTAAACATGTCAACCTTGGTTATAAGAATCTCAACTGGAGTTTTAGAGATTTTGACGTGAAAGTGTAAAAATCGTGTCGGGGATTTGGAAATCTTTGCGAGAATGTAAAAAGTTTCACCCGCATTTCCAAAATGTTCAAGGGAACTCTAAACATGTCAACCTCGGTTATAAGAATCTCAACTGGAGCTTTAGAGATTTTGACGTGAAAATGTAAGAATTGTGTCGGGGATTTGGAAATCTTTGCCAGAATGTAAAAAGTTTCACCCGCATTTCCAAAATGTTCAAGGGAACTCTAAACATGTCAACATCGATTTTAAGAATCTCAACTGGAGTTTTAGAGGTTTTGACGTGAAAGTGTAAAAATCTTGTCGGGGATTTGAAATTTTCGAGAATGTAAATAGTTTCACCCGCATTTCCAAAATGTTCAAGGGAACTCTAAACATGTCAACATTGATTTTAAGAATCTCAACTGGCGTTTTAGCGATATTGACATGAAAGCGTAAAAATCGTGTCGGGGATTTGGAAATCTTTGCGAGAATGTAAAAAGTTTCACCCGCATTTCCAAAATGTTCAAGGGAACTCTAAACATGTCAACGTTGGTTTTAAGAATCTCAACCAGAGTTTTGGAGATTTTGACGTGAAAGTGTAAAAATCTTGTCGGGGATTTGAAAAACATCGCCAGAATGTAAAAAGTTTCTCCCGCATTTCCAAAATGTTCAAGGGAACTCTAAACATGTCAACCTTGGTTATAAGAATCCTAACTGGAGTTTTAGAGATTTTGACGTGAAAGTGTAAAAATCGTGTCGGGGATTTGGAAATCTTTGCGAGAATGTAAAAAGTTTCACCCGCATTTCCAAAATGTTCAAGGGAACTCTAAACATGTCAACCTTGGTTATAAGAATCTCAACTGGAGTTTTAGAGATTTTGACGTGAAAGTGTAAAAATCGTGTCGGGGATTTGGAAATCTTTGCGAGAATGTAAAAAGTTTCACTCGCATTTCCAAAATGTTCAAGAGAACTCTAAACATGTCAACCTTGGTTTTAAGAATCCTAACTGGAGTTTTAGAGATTTTGAAGTGAAAGTGTAAAAATCGTGTCGGGGATTTGGAAATCTTTGCGAGAATGTAAAAAGTTTCACCCGCATTTCCAAAATGTTCAAGGGAACTCTAAACATGTCAACCTTGGTTATAAGAATCTCAACTGGAGTTTTAGAGATTTTGACGTGAAAGTGTAAAAATCTTGTCGGATATTTGGAAATCTTTGCGAGAATGTAAAAAGTTTCACCCGCATTTCCAAAATGTTCAAGGGAACTCTAAACATGTCAACCTTGGTTATAAGAATCTCAACTGGAGTTTTAGAGGTTTTGACGTGAAAGTGTAAAAATCTTGTCGGATATTTGGAAATCTTTGCGAGAATGTAAAAAGTTTCACCCGCATTTCCAAAATGTTCAAGGGAACTCTAAACATGTCAACATTGATTTTAAGAATCTCAACTGGCGTTTTAGCGATATTGACATGAAAGCGTAAAAATCGTGTTGGGGATTTGGAAAAGATAGCGAGAATGTAAAAAGTTTCACCCGCATTTCCAAAATTTTCAAGGGAACTCTAAACATGTCAACCATGGTTATAAGAATCTCAACTGGAGTTTTAGAGATTTTGAAGTGAAAGTGTAAAAATCATGTCGGGGATTTGGAAATCTTTGCGAGAATGTAAAAAGTTTCACTCGCATTTCCAAAATGTTCAAGAGAACTCTAAACATGTCAACCTTGGTTTTAAGAATCTCAACTGGAGTTTTAGAGATTTTGAAGTGAAAGTGTAAAAATCGTGTCGGGGATTTGGAAATCTTTGCGAGAATGTAAAAAGTTTCACCCGCATTTCCAAAATGTTCAAGGGAACTCTAAACATGTCAACCTTGGTTTTAAGAATCTCAACCAGAGTTTTGGAGATTTTGACGTGAAAGTGTAAAAATCGTGTCGGGGATTTGGAAATCTTTGCGAGAATGTAAAAAGTTTCACCCGCATTTCCAAAATGTTCAAGGGAACTCTAAACATGTCAACATTGATTTTAAGAATCTCAACTGGAGTTTTAGAGATTTTGACGTGAAAGTGTAAAAATCTTGTCGGGGATTTGAAATTTTCGAGAATGTAAATAGTTTCACCCGCATTTCCAAAATGTTCAAGGGAACTCTAAACATGTCAACATTGATTTTAGGATTCTCGACCAGAGTTTTAGAGACTTTGACGCAAAAGTGTCAAAATCTTGTCGGGGATTTGGAAAACTTTGCGAGAATGTCAAAAGTTTCACCGGGATTTGCAAAATGTTGAAAAAAACTCTAAACATGTCAACATTGATTTTGGGATTCTCCAATGGCGTTTTAGAGATTTTGACGTGAAAGTGTCCAAATCTTGTCGGGGATTTGGAAAACTTTGTGAGAATGCCAAAAGTTTCACCGGGATTTGCAAAATGTTGAAAAAAACTCTAAACATGTCAACATTGATTTTAGGATTCTCGACCGGAGTTTTAGAGATTTTGACGTGAAAGTGTAAAAATCTTGTCGGGGATTTGGAAAACATCGCCAGAATGTAAAAAGTTTCACCCGCATTTCCAAAATGTTCAAGGGAACTCTAAACATGTCAACCTTGGTTATAAGAATCCTAACTGGAGTTTTAGAGATTTTGACGTGAAAGTGTAAAAATCGTGTCGGGGATTTGGAAATCTTTGCGAGAATGTAAAAAGTTTCACCCGCATTTCCAAAATGTTCAAGGGAACTCTAAACATGTCAACCTTGGTTATAAGAATCCTAACTGGAGTTTTAGAGATTTTGACGTGAAAGTGTAAAAATCGTGTCGGGGATTTGAAATTTTGCGAAAATGTAAAAAGTTTCACAGGCATTTCCAAAATGTTCAAGGGAACTCTAAACATGTCAACCTTGGTTATAAGAATCCTAACTGGAGTTTTAGAGATTTTGACGTGAAAGTGTAAAAATCGTGTCGGGGATTTGGAAAACATCGCCAGAATGTAAAAAGTTTCACCCGCATTTCCAAAATGTTCAAGGGAACTCTAAACATGTCAACCTTGGTTATAAGAATCCTAAATGGAGTTTTAGAGATTTTGACGTGAAAGTGTAAAAATCGTGTCGGGGATTTGGAAATCTTTGCGAGAATGTAAAAAGCTTCACCCGCATTTCCAAAATGTTCAAGGGAACTCTAAACATGTCAACCTTGGTTATAAGAATCTCAACTGGAGTTTTAGAGATTTTGACGTGAAAGTGTAAAAATCGTGTCGGGGATTTGGAAATCTTTGCGAGAATGTAAAAAGTTTCACCCGCATTTCGAAAATGTTCAAGGGAACTCTAAACATGTCAACCTCGGTTATAAGAATCTCAACTGGAGCTTTAGAGATTTTGACGTGAAAATGTAAGAATTGTGTCGGGGATTTGGAAATCTTTGCGAGAATGTAAAAAGTTTCACCCGCATTTCCAAAATGTTCAAGGGAACTCTAAACATGTCAACATTGATTTTAAGAATCTCAACTGGAGTTTTAGAGATTTTGACGTGAAAGTGTAAAAATCTTGTCGGGGATTTGAAATTTTCGAGAATGTAAATAGTTTCACCCGCATTTCCAAAATGTTCAAGGGAACTCTAAACATGTCAACATTGATTTTAAGAATCTCAACTGGCGTTTTAGCGATATTGACATGAAAGCGTAAAAATCGTGTTGGGGATTTGGAAAAGATAGCGAGAATGTAAAAAGTTTCACCCGCATTTCCAAAATTTTCAAGGGAACTCTAAACATGTCAACCTTGGTTATAAGAATCTCAACTAGAGTTTTAGAGATTTTGAAGTGAAAGTGTAAAAATCGTGTCGGGGATTTGGAAATCTTTGCGAGAATGTAAAAAGTTTCACCCGCATTTCCAAAATGTTCAAGGGAACTCTAAACATGTCAACGTGGGTTTTAAGAATCTCAACCAGAGTTTTGGAGATTTTGACGTGAAAGTGTGAAAATCTTGTCGGGGATTTGAAAAACATCGCCAGAATGTAAAAAGTTTCTCCCGCATTTCCAAAATGTTCAAGGGAACTCTAAACATGTCAACCTTGGTTATAAGAATCCTACCTGGAGTTTTAGAGATTTTGACGTGAAAGTGTAAAAATCGTGTCGGGGATTTGGAAATCTTTGCGAGAATGTAAAAAGTTTCACTCGCATTTCCAAAATGTTCAAGGGAACTCTAAACATGTCAACCTTGGTTTTAAGAATCTCAACTGGAGTTTTAGAGATTTTGACGTGAAAGTGTAAAAATCGTGTCGGGGATTTGGAAATCTTTGCGAGAATGTAAAAAGTTTCACCCGCTTTTCCAAAATGTTCAAGGGAACTCTAAACATGTCAACGTTGGTTTTAAGAATCTCAACCAGAGTTTTGGAGATTTTGACGTGAAAGTGTAAAAATCGTGTCGGGGATTTGGAAATCTTTGCGAGAATGTAAAAGGTTTCACCCGCATTTCCAAAATGTTCAAGGGAACTCTAAACATGTCAACCTTGGTTATAAGAATCTCAACTGGAGTTTTAGAGATTTTGACGTGAAAGTGTATAAATCTTGTCGGATATTTGGAAATCTTTGCGAGAATGTAAAAAGTTTCACCCGCATTTCCAAAATGTTCAAGGGAACTCTAAACATGTCAACCTTGGTTATAAGAATCTCAACTGGAGTTTTAGAGGTTTTGACGTGAAAGTGTAAAAATCTTGTCGGATATTTGGAAATCTTTGCGAGAATGTAAAAAGTTTCACCCGCATTTCCAAAATGTTCAAGGGAACTCTAAACATGTCAACATTGATTTTAAGAATCTCAACTGGAGTTTTAGAGATTTTGACGTGAAAGTGTAAAAATCTTGTCGGGGATTTGAAATTTTCGAGAATGTAAATAGTTTCACCCGCATTTCCAAAATGTTCAAGGGAACTCTAAACATGTCAACATTGATTTTAAGAATCTCAACTGGCGTTTTAGCGATATTGACATGAAAGCGTAAAAATCGTGTTGGGGATTTGGAAAAGATAGCGAGAATGTAAAAAGTTTCACCCGCATTTCCAAAATTTTCAAGGGAACTCTAAACATGTCAACCTTGGTTATAAGAATCTCAACTGGAGTTTTAGAGATTTTGAAGTGAAAGTGTAAAAATCGTGTCGGGGATTTGGAAATCTTTGCGAGAATGTAAAAAGTTTCACCCGCATATCCAAAATGTTCAAGGGAACTCTAAACATGTCAACGTTGGTTTTAAGAATCTCAACCAGAGTTTTGGAGATTTTGACGTGAAAGTGTAAAAATCTTGTCGGGGATTTGAAAAACATCGCCAGAATGTAAAAAGTTTCTCCCGCATTTCCAAAATGTTCAAGGGAACTCTAAACATGTCAACCTTGGTTATAAGAATCCTACCTGGAGTTTTAGAGATTTTGACGTGAAAGTGTAAAAATCGTGTCGGGGATTTGGAAATCTTTGCGAGAATGTATAAAGTTTCACCCGCATTTCCAAAATGTTCAAGGGAACTCTAAACATGTCAACATTGATTTTAAGAATCTCAACTGGAGTTTTAGAGATTTTGACGTGAAAGTGTAAAAATCTTGTCGGGGATTTGAAATTTTCGAGAATGTAAAAAGTTTCACCCGCATTTCCAAAATGTTCAAGGGAACTCTAAACATGTCAACATTGATTTTTAGAATCTCAACTGGCGTTTTAGCGATATTGACATGAAAGCGTAAAAATCGTGTTGGGGATTTGGAAAAGATAGCGAGAATGTAAAAAGTTTCACCAGCATTTCCAAAATGTTCAAGGGAACTCTAAACATGTCAACCTTGGTTATAAGAATCTCAACTGGAGTTTTAGAGATTTTGAAGTGTAAAAATCGTGTCGGGGATTTGGAAATATTTGCGAGAATGTAAAAAGTTTCAGCGGCATTTCTAAAATGTTCAAGGGAACTCTAAACATGTCAACATTGATTTTAAGATTTTCAGCTGGAGTTTTAGAGATTTTGATGTGAAAATTGTAAAAATCTTGTCGGGGATTTGGAAAACATCGCGAGAATGTAAAAAGTTTCACCCGCATTTCCAAAATGTTCAAGGGAACTCTAAACATGTCAACGTTGGTTTTAAGAATCTCAACCAGAGTTTTAGAGATTTTGACGTGAAAGTGTAAAAATCGTGTCGGGGATTTGGAAAGCTTCGCGAGAATGTAAAAAGTTTCAACGGCATTCCCAAAATGTTCAACGGAACTCTAAACATGTCAACATTGGTTTTAGGATTCTCAACTGGAGTTTTAGAGATTTTGACGTGAAAGTGTAAAAATTTTGTCAGGGATTTGGAAAACTTCAGGACTATATAAAAAGTTTCACCGTCTTTTCCAAAATGTTCAAGGGAACTCTAAATATGTCAACATTGATTTTATGAATCTCAGCTGGAGTTTTAGAGATTTTGACATGAAAGTGTTAAAATTTTGTCAGGGATTTGGAAAACTTCAGGAGAATATAAAAAGTTTCACCATCATTTCCAAAATGTTCAAGGGAACTCTAAGCATGTCAACATTGATTTTAAGAATCTCAGCTGGACTTTTCGAGATTTTGACGTGAAAGTGTCCAAATCTTGTCGGAGATTTCGAAAACTTTGCGAGAATGTCAAAAGTTTCACCGGGATTTCCAAAATCCCGGTGAAAAAACTCTAAACATGTCAACACCGATTTTAGGATTCTCCACTGGAGTTTTACAGATTTTGACGTGAAAGTGTCCATATCTTTTCGGGGATTTGGAAAACTTTGCGAGAATGTAAAAAGTTTCACCGGGATTTCTAAAATTTTGAAAAAAACTCTAAACATGTCAACATTGATTTTGGGATTCTCCACTGGAGTTTTAGAGATTTTGACGTGAAAGTGTCCAAATCTTGTCGGGGATTTGGAAAACTTTGCGAGAATGTCAAAAGTTTCACCGGCATTTCCAAAATGTTGAAAAAACTCTAATCATTTCAACGTTGATTTTAGGGTTCTCGACCGGAGTTTTAGAGATTTTGACGTGAAAGTGTCAAAATCTAGTGGGGGATTTGGAAAACTTTGCGAGAATGTCAAAAGTTTCACCGGGATTTGCAAAATGTTGAAAAAAACTCTAAACATGTCAACATTGATTTTAGGATTCTCGACCGGAGTTTTAGAGATTTTGACGTGAAAGTGTCCAAATCTTGTCGGGGATTTGGAAAACTTTGTGAGAATGTCAAAAGTTTCACCGGGATTTCCAAAATGTTGAATAAAACTCTAAACATGTCAACATTGATTTTAGGATTCTCGATCGGAGTTTTAGAGATTTTGACGTGAAAGTGTCCAAATCTTGTCGGGGATTTGGAAAACTTTGCGAGAATGTCAAAAGTTTCACCGGGATTTGCAAAATGTTGAAAAAAACTCTAAACATGTCAGCATTGGTTTTAGGATTCTCATCTGAAATTTTAGAGATTAGGATGCGAAAGTGTCCAAATCCTTCGGGGATGTGGAAAACTTTGCAAGAATGTAAAAAGTTTCACCGGGATTTCCAAAATGTTGAATAAAACTCTAAACATGTCAACAGTGATTTTAGGATTCTCGACCAGAGTTTTAGAGACTTTGACGCAAAAGTGTCAAAATCTTGTCGGGGATTTGGAAAACTTTGCGAGAATGTCAAAAGTTTCACCGGGATTTGCAAAATGTTGAAAAAAACTCTAAACATGTCAACATTGATTTTGGGATTCTCCAATGGCGTTTTAGAGATTTTGACGTGAAAGTGTCCAAATCTTGTCGGGGATTTGGAAAACTTTGTGAGAATGCCAAAAGTTTCACCGGGATTTGCAAAATGTTGAAAAAAACTCTAAACATGTCAACATTGATTTTAGGATTCTCGACCGGAGTTTTAGAGATTTTGACGTGAAAGTGTAAAAATCTTGTCGGGGATTTGGAAAACATCGCCAGAATGTAAAAAGTTTCACCCGCATTTCCAAAATGTTCAAGGGAACTCTAAACATGTCAACCTTGGTTATAAGAATCCTAACTGGAGTTTTAGAGATTTTGACGTGAAAGTGTAAAAATCGTGTCGGGGATTTGGAAATCTTTGCGAGAATGTAAAAAGTTTCACCCGCATTTCCAAAATGTTCAAGAGAACTCTAAACATGTCAACCTTGGTTATAAGAATCTCAACTGGAGTTTTAGAGATTTTGACGTGAAAGTGTAAAAATCGTGTCGGGGATTTGGAAATATTTGCGAGAATGTAAAAAGTTTCACCGGCATATCCAAAACGTTCAAGGGAACTCTAAACGTGTCAACACTGATTTTAAGAATCTCAACTGGAGTTTTAGAGATTTTGACGTGAAAGTGTAAAAATCGTGTCGGGGATTTGGAAATCTTTGCGAGAATGTAAATAGTTTCACCCGCATTTCGAAAATGTTCAAGGGAACTCTAGACATGTCAACATCGATTTTAAGAATCTCAACTGGAGTTTTAGAGATTTTGACGTGAAAGTGTAAAAATCTTGTCGGGGATTTGGAAAACATCGCCAGAATGTAAAAAGTTTCACCCGCATTTCCAAAATGTTCAAGGGAACTCTAAACATGTCAACCTTGGTTATAAGAATCCTAACTGGAGTTTTAGAGATTTTGACGTGAAAGTGTAAAAATCTTGTCGGGGATTTGGAAATCTTTGCGAGAATGTAAAAAGTTTCACCCGCATTTCCAAAATGTTCAAGGGAACTCTAAACATGTCAACCTTGGTTATAAGAATCTCAACTGGAGTTTTAGAGATTTTGACGTGAAAGTGAAAAATCGTGTCGGGGATTTGGAAATCTTTGCGAGAATGTAAAAAGTTTCACTCGCATTTCCAAAATGTTCAAGAGAACTCTAAACATGTCAACCTTGGTTTTAGGATTCTCAACTGGAGTTTTAGAGATTTTGAAGTGAAAGTGTAAAAATCGTGTCGGGGATTTGGAAATCTTTGCGAGAATGTAAAAAGTTTCACCCGCATTTCCAAAATGTTCAAGGGAACTCTAAACATGTCAACGTTGGTTTTAAGAATCTCAACCAGAGTTTTGGAGATTTTGACGTGAAAGTGTAAAAATCGTGTCGGGGATTTGGAAATCTTTGCGAGAATGTAAAAAGTTTCACCCGCATTTCCAAAATGTTCAAGGGAACTCTAAACATGTCAACCTTGGTTATAAGAATCTCAACTGGAGTTTTAGAGATTTTGACGTGAAAGTGTAAAAATCGTGTCGGGGATTTGGAAAACATCGCGAGAATGTAAAAAGTTTCACCCGCATTTCCAAAATGTTCAAGGGAACTCTAAACATGTCAACGTTGGTTTTAAGAATCTCAACCAGAGTTTTGGAGATTTTGACGTGAAAGTGTAAAAATCGTGTCGGGGATTTGGAAAGCTTCGCGAGAATGTAAAAAGTTTCAACGGCATTCCCAAAATGTTCAACGGAACTCTAAACATGTCAACATTGGTTTTGGGATTCTCAACTGGAGTTTTAGAGATTTTGACGTGAAAGTTTAAAAATTTTGTCAGGGATTTGGAAAACTTCAGGACTATATAAAAAGTTTCACCGTCATTTCCAAAATGTTCAAGGGAACTCTAAACATGTCAACATTGATTTTTAGAATCTCAGCTGGAGTTTTAGAGATTTTGACATGAAAGTGTTAAAATTTTGTCAGGGATTTGGAAAACTTCAGGAGAATATAAAAAGTTTCACCATCATTTCCAAAATGTTCAAGGGAACTCTAAACATGTCAACACCGATTTTAGAATTCTCCACCGGAGTTTTACAGATTTTGACGTGAAAGTGTCAAAATCTTGTCGGGGATTTGGAAAACTTTGCGAGAATGTAAAAAGTTTCACCGGGATTTCTAAAATTTTGAAAAAAACTCTAAACATGTCAACATTGATTTTGGGATTCTCAACCCAAGTTTTAGAGATTTTGACGCGAAAGTGTCCAAATCTTGTCGGGGATTTGGAAAACTTTGCGAGAATGTCAAAAGTTTCACCGGCATTTCCAAAATGTTGAAAAAACTCTAATCATGTCAACGTTGATTTTAGGGTTCTTGACCGGAGTTTTAGAGATTTTGACGTGAAAGTGTCAAAATCTAGTGGGGGATTTGGAAAACTTTGCGAGAATGTCAAAAGTTTCACCGGGATTTGCAAAATGTTGAAAAAAACTCTAAACATGTCAACATTGATTTTAGGATTCTCCACTGGAGTTTTAGAGATTTTGACGTGAAAGTGTCCAATTCTTGTCGGGGATTTGGAAAACTTTGCAAGAATGTCAAAAGTTTCACCATCATTTCCAAAATGTTGAATAAAACTCTAAACATGTCAACATTGATTTTAGGATTCTCGACCGGAGTTTTAGAGACTTTGACGCGAAAGTGTCCAAATCTTGTCGGGGATTTGGAAAACTTTGCGAGAATGTCAAAAGTTTCACCGGGATTTGCAAAATGTTGAAAAAAACTCTAAACATGTCAACATTGATTTTGGGATTCTCCAATGGCGTTTTAGAGATTTTGACGTGAAAGTGTCCAAATCTTGTCGGGGATTTGGAAAACTTTGCGAGAATGTCAAAAGTTTCACCGGGATTTGCAAAATGTTGAAAAAAACTCTAAACATGTCAACATTGATTTTAGGATTCTCGACCGGAGTTTTAGAGATTTTGACGTGAAAGTGTAAAAATCTTGTCGGGGATTTGGAAAACATCGCCAGAATGTAAAAAGTTTCACCCGCATTTCCAAAATGTTCAAGGGAACTCTAAACATGTCAACCTTGGTTATAAGAATCCTAACTGGAGTTTTAGAGATTTTGACGTGAAAGTGTAAAAATCGTGTCGGGGATTTGGAAATCTTTGCGAGAATGTAAAAAGTTTCACTCGCATTTCCAAAATGTTCAAGGGAACTCTAAACATGTCAACCTTGGTTATAAGAATCTCAACTGGAGTTTTAGAGATTTTGACGTGAAAGTGTAAAAATCGTGTCGGGGATTTGGAAATCTTTGCGAGAATGTAAAAAGTTTCACCCGCATTTCCAAAATGTTCAAGGGAACTCTAAACATGTCAACATTGATTTTAAGAATCTCAACTGGAGTTTTAGAGATTTTGACGTGAAAGTGTAAAAATCTTGTCGGGGATTTGAAATTTTGCGAAAATGTAAAGAGTTTCACAGGCATTTCCAAAATGTTCAAGGGAACTCTAAACATGTCAACATCGATTTTAAGAATCGCAACTGGAGTTTTAGAGATTTTGACGTGAAAGTGTAAAAATCTTGTCGGGGATTTGGAAAACATCGCCAGAATGTAAAAAGTTTCACCCGCATTTCCAAAATGTTCAAGGGAACTCTAAACATGTCAACCTTGGTTATAAGAATCCAAACTGGAGTTTTAGAGATTTTGACGGGAAAGTGTAAAAATCGTGTCGGGGATTTGGAAATCTTTGCGAGAATGTAAAAAGCTTCACCCGCATTTCCAAAATGTTCAAGGGAACTCTAAACATGTCAACCTTGGTTATAAGAATCCTAACTGGAGTTTTAGAGATTTTCACGTGAAAGTGTAAAAATCGTGTCGGGGATTTGGAAATCTTTGCGAAAATGTAAAAAGTTTCACAGGCATTTCCAAAATGTTCAAGGGAACTCTGAACATGTCAACATTGATTTTAAGAATCTCAACTAGAGTTTTAGAGATTTTGACGTGAAAGTGTAAAAATCGTGTCGGGGATTTGGAAATCTTTGCGAGAATGTAAAAAGTTTCACCCGCATTTCCAATATGTTCAAGGGAACTCTAAACATGTCAACATCGATTTTAAGAATCGCAACTGGAGTTTTAGAGATTTTGACGTGAAAGTGTAAAAATCGTGTCAGGGATTTGGAAAACATCGCCAGAATGTAAAAAGTTTCACCCGCATTTCCAAAATGTTCAAGGGAACTCTAAACATGTCAACGTTGGTTTTAAGAATCTCAACCAGAGTTTTGGAGATTTTGACGTGAAAGTGTAAAAATCGTGTCGGGGATTTGGAAATCTTTGCGAGAATGTAAAAAGTTTCACCCGCATTTCCAAAATGTTCAAGGGAACTCTAAATATGTCAACCATGGTTTTAAGAATCTCAACTGGACTTTTAGAGATTTTGACGTGAAAGTGTAAAAATCGTGTCGGGGATTTGGAAATATTTGCGAGAATGTAAAAAGTTTCACCATCATTTCCAAAATGTTCAAGGGAACTCTAAACATGTCAACATTGATTTTAAGAATCTCAGCTGGAGTTTTAGAGATTTTGACGTGAAAGTGTCCAAATCTTGTCGGAGATTTCGAAAACTTTGCGAGAATGTCAAAAGTTTCACCGGGACTTCCAAAATCCCGGTGAAAAAACTCTAAACATGTCAACACTGATTTTAGGATTCTCCACTGGAGTTTTAGAGATTTTGACGTGAAAGTGTCCAAATATTGTCGGGGATTTGGAAAACTTTGCGAGAATGTAAAAAGTTTCACCGGGATTTCTAAAATTTTGAAAAAAACTCTAAACATGTCAACATTGATTTTGGGATTCTCGACCCAAGTTTTAGAGATTTTGACGTGAAAGTGTCCAAATCTTGTCGGGGATTTGGAAAACTTTGCGAGAATGTCAAAAGTTTCACCGGCATTTCCAAAATGTTGAAAAAAACTCTAATCATGTCAACGTTGATTTTAGGGTTCTCGACCGGAGTTTTAGAGATTTTGACATGAAAGTGTCAAAATCTAGTGGGGGATTTGGAAAACTTTGCGAGAATGTCAAAAGTTTCACCGGGATTTCCAAAATGTTGTAAAAAACTCTAAACATGTCAACATTGATTTTTGGATTTTCGACCGGAGTTTTAGAGACTTTGACGCGAAAGTGTCCAAATCTTGTCGGGGATTTGGAAAACTTTGCAAGAATGTCAAAAGTTTCACCGGGATTTCCAAAATGTTGAAAAAAACTCTAAACATGTCAACATTGATTTTAGGATTCTCCAATGGAGTTTTAGAGATTTTGACGTGAAAGTGTCGAAATCTTGTCGGGGATTTGGAAAACTTTGCGTGAATGTCAAAAGTTTCACCGGCATTTCCAAAATGTTGAAAAAAACTCTAAACATGTCAACATTGATTTTAAGATTCTCCAATGGAGTTTTAGAGATTTTGACGTGAAAGTGTCCAAATCTTGTCGGGGATTTGGAAAACTTTGCGAGAATGTCAAAAGTTTCACCGGCATTTCCAAAATGTTGAAAAAAACTCTAAACATGTCAACATTGATTTTAGAATTTTCCAATGGAGTTTTAGAGATTTTGACGTGAAAGTGTCCAAATCTTGTCGGGGATTTGGAAAACTTTGCGAGAATGTCAAAAGTTTCACCGGGATTTCCAAAATGTTGTAAAAAACTCTAAACATGTCAACATTGATTTTTGGATTTTCGACCGGAGTTTTAGAGATTTTGACGCGAAAGTGTCAAAATCTTGTCGGGGATTTGAAAAACTTCTCCACAATATAAAAAGTTTCACCGTCATTTCCAAAATGTGCAAGGGAACTAAAACATGTCAACATTGATTTTAGGATTCTCAACTGGATTTTTAGAGATTTTGACGCGAAAGTGTCCAAATCTTGTCGGGGATTTGGAAAACTTTGCGAGAATGTCAAAAGTTTCACCATCATTTCCAAAATGTTGAAAAAAACTCTAAACATGTCAGCATTGGTTTTAGGATTCTCAACTGAAATTTTAGAGATTTTGATGCGAAAGTGTCCAAATCCTTCGGGGATGTGGAAAACTTTGCAAGAATGTAAAAAGTTTCACCGGGATTTCAAAAATGTTGAATAAAACTCTAAACATGTCAACATTGATTTTAGGATTCTCGGCCAGAGTTTTAGAGATTTTGATGTGAAAGTGTAAGAATCTTGTTGGGGATTTGGAAAGCTTCGCGAGAATGTAAAAAGTTTCAACGGCATTCCCAAAATGTTCAAGGGAACTCTAAACATGTGAACATTGGTTTTAGGATTCTCAGCTCGAGTTTTAGAGATTTTGACATGAAAGTGTAAAAATTTTGTCGTGGATTTTGAAAACTTCGCAAGAATGTAGAAAGTTTCACCGGGATTTCCAAAATGTTCAGGGGAACTCTAAACATGTCAACATTGATTTTAAGAATCTCAGCTGGAGTTTTAGAGATTTTGACATGAAAGTGTAAAAATTTTGTCAGGGATTTGGAAAACTTCAGGACAATATAAAAAGTTTCACCATCATTTCCAAAATTTTCAAGGGAACTCTAAACATGTCAACCTTAATTTTAAGAATCTCGACTGGAGTTTTAGAGATTTTTGATGTGAAAGTGTCAAAATCTAGTGGGGGATTTGGAAAACTTTGCGAGAATGTAAAAAGTTTCACCGGCATTTCCAAAATATTTGAAAGGAATTCTAAACATGTCACCATTGATTTTAAGAATCTTAACTGGAGTTTTAGAGATTTTGACGTGAAAGTGTAAAAATCGTGTCGGGGATTTGGAAATCTTTGCGAGAATGTAAATGTTTCACCGACGTTTCGAAAATGTCCAAGGGAACTCTAAATATGTCAACATTGATTTTATGAATCTCAACTTGAGTTTTAGAGAATTTGACGTGAAAGTGTAAAAATTTTGTCAGGGATTTGGAAAACTTCACGAGAATGTAGAAATTTTCACGGGCATTTCCAAAATGTTCAGGGGAACTCTAAACATGTCAACATTGATTTTAAGAATCTCAGCTGGAGTTTTAGAGATTTTGACATGAAAGTGTAAATATCTTGTCGGGGATTTGGAATCTTCGCGAGAATGTAAAAAGTTTCAGTGGGATTTCAAAAATGTTCAAGGGAACTCTAAACATGTCAACATTAGTTTTAGCAATCTCAACTGGAGTTTTAGAGATTTTGACGTGAAAGTGTAAAAATCTTGTCAGGGATTTGGTAATCTTGGCGAGAATGTAAAAAGTTTCACCGGCATTTCCAAAATATTCAAGGGAATTCGAAATATGTCAACATTAATTTTATGAATCTCAACTTGAGTTTTAGAGGTTTTGAGGTGAAAGTGTAAGAATCTTGTCGGGGATTTGGAAAACTTTGCGAGAATGTCAAAAGTTTCACCGGCATTTCCGAAATATTTGAAAGGAATTCTAAACATGTCAACATTGATTTTAGGATTCTCGACCGGAGTTTTAGAGATTTTGACGTGAAAGTGTCCAAATCTTGTCGGGGATTTGGAAAACTTTGCGAGAAAGTAAATGTTTCACCGGCGTTTCGAAAATGTTCAAGGGAACTCTAAACATGTCAAAATTGGTTTTAGGATTCTCAACTGGAGTTTTAGAGATATTGACGTGAAAGTGTAAAAATTTTGTCAGGGATTTGGAAAACATCTCGGGAATGTAAAAAGTTTCACCGGCATTTCCAAAATGTTCAAGGGAACTCTCAGCATGTCAACATTGGTTTTAGGAATCTCAACTGGAGTTTTAGAGGTTTTGACGTGAAAGTGTAAGAATCTTGTCGGGGATTTGGTAATCTTGGCGAGAATGTAAAAAGTTTCACCCGCATTTCCAAAATGTTCAAGGGAACTCTAAACATGTCCACATTGATTTTAAGAGTCTCGACTGGAGTTTTAGAGGTTTTGACGTGAAAGTGTAAGAATCTTGTCGAGGATTAGGAAAGCTTTGCGAGAATGTCAAAAGTTTCACCGGGATTTGCAAAATGTTGAAAAAAACTCTAAACATGTCAACATTGATTTTGGGATTCTCGACCCGAGTTTTAGAGATTTTGATGCGAAAGTGTCCAAATCTTGTCGGGGATTTGGAAAACTTTGTGAGAACGTCAAAAGTTTCACCGGGATTTCTAAAATGTTAAAAAAAACTCTAAACATGTCAACGTTGATTTTAGGGTTCTCGACCGCAGTTTTAGAGACTTTGATGGGAAAGTGTCAAAATCTAGTGGAGGATTTGGAAAACTTTGCGAGAATGTCAAAAGTTTCACCGGGATTTGCAAAATGTTGAAAAAAACTCTAAACATGTCAACACTGGTTTTAGGAATCTCAACCGGAGTTTTAGAGATTTTGACATGAAAGTGTAAAAATCTTGTCGGGGATTTGGAAATCTTCGCGAGAATGTAAAAAGTTTCACCGTCTTTTCAAAAATGTTCAACGGAACTCTAAACATGTCAACATTGGTTTTAGGAATCTCAACTGGAGTTTTAGAGATTTTGACATGAAAGTGTAAGAATCTTGTTGGGGATTTGGAAAACTTCTCCACAATATAAAAAGTTTCACCGTCATTTCCAAAATGTTCAAGGGAACTCTAAACATGTCAACATTGATTTTAAGAATCTCAGCTGGAGTTTTAGAGATTTTGATGTGAAAGTGTAAAAATCTTCTCGGGGATTTGGAAATCTTGGTGAGAATATAAAAAGTTTCACCGGCATTTCAAAAATGTTCAAGGGAACTCTAAACATGTCAACATTAATTTTAAGAATCTCGACTGGAGTTTTAGAGATTTTGACGTGAAAGTGTAAAAATCTTGTTGGGGATTTGGAAAAGTTTGCGAGAATGTCAAAAGTTTCACCGGGATTTCCAAAATGTTTAAGAAAGCTCTAGACATTTCAAAATTGATTTTAAGAGTCTCAACTGGAGTTTTAGAGGTTTTGACGTGAAAGTGTAAGAATCTTGTCGCGGATTTGGAAAACTTTGCGAGAATGTCAAAAGTTTCACCGGGATTTCCAAAATGTTGTAAAAAACTCTAAACATGTCAACATTGATTTTAGGATTCTCAACTGGAGTTTGAGAGATTTTGACGCGAAAGTGTCCAAATCTTGTCGGGGAACTGGAATTCTTTGCGAGAATGTCGAAGGCTTCACCAACATTTCCAAAGTGTTGAAAAAAACTCTAAACATGTCAACATTGATTTTAGGATTCTCACATGGAGTTTTAGAGATTTTGACGTGAAAGTGTCCAAATCTTGTCGGGGATTTGGAAAACTTTGCGAGAATGTCAAAAGTTTCACCATCATTTCCAAAATGATGAAAAAAACTCTAAACATGTCAGCATTGGTTTTAGGATGCTCAACTGAAATTTTAGAGATTTTGATGCGAAAGTGTCCAAATCCTTCGGGGATGTGGAAAACTTTGCAAGAATGTAAAAAGTTTCACCGGGATTTCCAAAATGTTGAATAAAACTCTAAACATGTCAACATTGATTTTAGGATTCTCGACCGGAGTTTTAGAGACTTTGACGCGAAAGTGTCAAAATCTTGTCGGGGATTTGGAAAACTTTGCGAGAATGTCAAAAGTTTCACCGGCATTTCCAAAATGTTGAAAAAAACTCTAAACATGTCAACATTGATTTTAGGATTCTCGACCGGAGTTTTAGAGATTTTGACGTGAAAGTGTCCAAATCTTGTCGGGGATTTGGAAAACTTTGTGAGAATGTCTAAAGTTTCACCGGGATTTCCAAAATGTTGAAAAATCTCTAAACATGTCAACATTGATTTTAGGATTCTCGACCGGAGCTTTAGAGATTTTGACGTGAAAGTGTCCAAATCTTTTCGGGGATTTGGAAAACTTTGCGAGAATGTAAAAAGTTTCACCGGGATTTCCAAAATGTTGAAAAAAACTCTAAACATGTCAACATTGATTTTAGGATTCTCGACCGGAGTTTTAGAGATTTTGACGTGAAAGTATCCAAATCTTGTCGGGGATTTCGAAAACTTTGCGAGAATGTCAAAAGTTTCACCGGGATTTCCAAAATGTTGAATAAAACTCTAAACATGTCAACATTGATTTTAGGATTCTCGACCGGAGTTTTAGAGATTTTGACGTGAAAGTGTCCAAATCTTGTCGGGGATTTCGAAAACTTTGCGAGAATGTCAAAAGTTTCACTGGGATTTCCAAAACGTTGAAAAAAACTCTAAACATGTCAACATTGTTTTTAGGATTCTCGACCGGAGTTTTAGAGATTTTGACGTGAAAGTGTCGAAATCTTTTCGGGGATTTGGAAAACTTTGCGAGAATGTCAAAAGTTTCACCGGGATTTGCAAAATGTTGAAAAAAAACTGTAAACATGTCAACATTTATTTTGGGATTCTCAACCGGAGTTTTAGAGATTTTGTCGTGAAAGTGTCCAAATCTTGTCGGGGATTTGGAAATCTTTGCGAGAATGTAAATGTTTCACCGGCGTTTCGAAAATGTCCAAGGGAACTCTAAATATGTCAACATTGATTTTATGAATCTCAACTTGAGTTTTAGAGAATTTGACGTGAAAGTGTAAAAATTTTGTCAGGGATTTGGAAAACTTCACGAGAATGTAGAAATTTTCACGGGCATTTCCAAAATGTTCAGGGGAACTCTAAACATGTCAACATTGATTTTAAGAATCTCAGCTGGAGTTTTAGAGATTTTGACATGAAAGTGTAAATATCTTGTCGGGGATTTGGAATCTTCGCGAGAATGTAAAAAGTTTCAGTGGGATTTCAAAAATGTTCAAGGGAACTCTAAACATGTCAACATTAGTTTTAGCAATCTCAACTGGAGTTTTAGAGATTTTGACGTGAAAGTGTAAAAATCTTGTCAGGGATTTGGTAATCTTGGCGAGAATGTAAAAAGTTTCACCGGCATTTCCAAAATATTCAAGGGAATTCGAAATATGTCAACATTAATTTTATGAATCTCAACTTGAGTTTTAGAGGTTTTGAGGTGAAAGTGTAAGAATCTTGTCGGGGATTTGGAAAACTTTGCGAGAATGTCAAAAGTTTCACCGGCATTTCCGAAATATTTGAAAGGAATTCTAAACATGTCAACATTGATTTTAGGATTCTCGACCGGAGTTTTAGAGATTTTGACGTGAAAGTGTCCAAATCTTGTCGGGGATTTGGAAAACTTTGCGAGAAAGTAAATGTTTCACCGGCGTTTCGAAAATGTCCAAGGGAACTCTAAACATGTCAAAATTGGTTTTAGGATTCTCAACTGGAGTTTTAGAGATATTGACGTGAAAGTGTAAAAATTTTGTCAGGGATTTGGAAAACATCTCGGGAATGTAAAAAGTTTCACCGGCATTTCCAAAATGTTCAAGGGAACTCTCAGCATGTCAACATTGGTTTTAGGAATCTCAACTGGAGTTTTAGAGGTTTTGACGTGAAAGTGTAAGAATCTTGTCGGGGATTTGGTAATCTTGGCGAGAATGTAAAAAGTTTCACCCGCATTTCCAAAATGTTCAAGGGAACTCTAAACATGTCCACATTGATTTTAAGAGTCTCGACTGGAGTTTTAGAGGTTTTGACGTGAAAGTGTAAGAATCTTGTCGAGGATTAGGAAAGCTTTGCGAGAATGTCAAAAGTTTCACCGGGATTTGCAAAATGTTGAAAAAAACTCTAAACATGTCAACATTGATTTTGGGATTCTCGACCCGAGTTTTAGAGATTTTGATGCGAAAGTGTCCAAATCTTGTCGGGGATTTGGAAAACTTTGTGAGAACGTCAAAAGTTTCACCGGGATTTCTAAAATGTTAAAAAAAACTCTAAACATGTCAACGTTGATTTTAGGGTTCTCGACCGCAGTTTTAGAGACTTTGATGGGAAAGTGTCAAAATCTAGTGGGGGATTTGGAAAACTTTGCGAGAATGTCAAAAGTTTCACCGGGATTTGCAAAATGTTGAAAAAAACTCTAAACATGTCAACACTGGTTTTAGGAATCTCAACCGGAGTTTTAGAGATTTTGACATGAAAGTGTAAAAATCTTGTCGGGGATTTGGAAATCTTCGCGAGAATGTAAAAAGTTTCACCGTCTTTTCAAAAATGTTCAACGGAACTCTAAACATGTCAACATTGGTTTTAGGAATCTCAACTGGAGTTTTAGAGATTTTGACATGAAAGTGTAAGAATCTTGTTGGGGATTTGGAAAACTTCTCCACAATATAAAAAGTTTCACCGTCATTTCCAAAATGTTCAAGGGAACTCTAAACATGTCAACATTGATTTTAAGAATCTCAGCTGGAGTTTTAGAGATTTTGATGTGAAAGTGTAAAAATCTTCTCGGGGATTTGGAAATCTTGGTGAGAATATAAAAAGTTTCACCGGCATTTCAAAAATGTTCAAGGGAACTCTAAACATGTCAACATTAATTTTAAGAATCTCGACTGGAGTTTTAGAGATTTTGACGTGAAAGTGTAAAAATCTTGTTGGGGATTTGGAAAAGTTTGCGAGAATGTCAAAAGTTTCACCGGGATTTCCAAAATGTTTAAGAAAGCTCTAGACATTTCAAAATTGATTTTAAGAGTCTCAACTGGAGTTTTAGAGGTTTTGACGTGAAAGTGTAAGAATCTTGTCGCGGATTTGGAAAACTTTGCGAGAATGTCAAAAGTTTCACCGGGATTTCCAAAATGTTGTAAAAAACTCTAAACATGTCAACATTGATTTTAGGATTCTCAACTGGAGTTTGAGAGATTTTGACGCGAAAGTGTCCAAATCTTGTCGGGGAACTGGAATTCTTTGCGAGAATGTCGAAGGCTTCACCAACATTTCCAAAGTGTTGAAAAAAACTCTAAACATGTCAACATTGATTTTAGGATTCTCACATGGAGTTTTAGAGATTTTGACGTGAAAGTGTCCAAATCTTGTCGGGGATTTGGAAAACTTTGCGAGAATGTCAAAAGTTTCACCATCATTTCCAAAATGATGAAAAAAACTCTAAACATGTCAGCATTGGTTTTAGGATGCTCAACTGAAATTTTAGAGATTTTGATGCGAAAGTGTCCAAATCCTTCGGGGATGTGGAAAACTTTGCAAGAATGTAAAAAGTTTCACCGGGATTTCCAAAATGTTGAATAAAACTCTAAACATGTCAACATTGATTTTAGGATTCTCGACCGGAGTTTTAGAGACTTTGACGCGAAAGTGTCAAAATCTTGTCGGGGATTTGGAAAACTTTGCGAGAATGTCAAAAGTTTCACCGGCATTTCCAAAATGTTGAAAAAAACTCTAAACATGTCAACATTGATTTTAGGATTCTCGACCGGAGTTTTAGAGATTTTGACGTGAAAGTGTCCAAATCTTGTCGGGGATTTGGAAAACTTTGTGAGAATGTCTAAAGTTTCACCGGGATTTCCAAAATGTTGAAAAATCTCTAAACATGTCAACATTGATTTTAGGATTCTCGACCGGAGCTTTAGAGATTTTGACGTGAAAGTGTCCAAATCTTTTCGGGGATTTGGAAAACTTTGCGAGAATGTAAAAAGTTTCACCGGGATTTCCAAAATGTTGAAAAAAACTCTAAACATGTCAACATTGATTTTAGGATTCTCGACCGGAGTTTTAGAGATTTTGACGTGAAAGTATCCAAATCTTGTCGGGGATTTCGAAAACTTTGCGAGAATGTCAAAAGTTTCACCGGGATTTCCAAAATGTTGAATAAAACTCTAAACATGTCAACATTGATTTTAGGATTCTCGACCGGAGTTTTAGAGATTTTGACGTGAAAGTGTCCAAATCTTGTCGGGGATTTCGAAAACTTTGCGAGAATGTCAAAAGTTTCACTGGGATTTCCAAAACGTTGAAAAAAACTCTAAACATGTCAACATTGTTTTTAGGATTCTCGACCGGAGTTTTAGAGATTTTGACGTGAAAGTGTCGAAATCTTTTCGGGGATTTGGAAAACTTTGCGAGAATGTCAAAAGTTTCACCGGGATTTGCAAAATGTTGAAAAAAAACTGTAAACATGTCAACATTTATTTTGGGATTCTCAACCGGAGTTTTAGAGATTTTGTCGTGAAAGTGTCCAAATCTTGTCGGGGATTTGGAAATCTTTGCGAGAATGTAAATGTTTCACCGGCGTTTCGAAAATGTCCAAGGGAACTCTAAATATGTCAACATTGATTTTATGAATCTCAACTTGAGTTTTAGAGATTTTGACGTGAAAGTGTAAAAATTTTGTCAGGGATTTGGAAAACTTCACGAGAATGTAGAAAGTTTCATGGGCATTTCCAAAATGTTCAGGGGAACTCTAAACATGTCAACATTGATTTTAAGAATCTCAGCTGGAGTTTTAGAGATTTTGACATGAAAGTGTAAAAATCTTGTCGGGGATTTGGAAAACTTTGCGAGAATGTCAAAAGTTTCACCGGGATTTCAAAAATGTTCAAGGGAACTCTAAACCTGTCAACATTGGTTTTAGCAATCTCAACTGGAGTTTTAGAGATTTTGATGTGAAAGTGTAAAAATCTTGTCGGGGATTTGGTAATCTTGGCGAGAATGTTAAAGTTTCACTGGGATTTCAAAAATGTTGAAGGGAACTCTAAACATGTGAACATCGGTTTTAGCTATCTCAACTGGAGTTTTAGAGATTTTAATGTGAAAGTGTAAAAATCTTGTCGGGGATTTGGAAATCTTCGCGAGAATGTAAAAAGTTTCACCGGCATTTCCAAAATGTTCAAGGGAACTCTAAACATGTCAACATTAATTTTATTATTCTCAACTTGAGTTTTAGAGGTTTTGACGTGAAAGTGTAAGAATCTTGTCGGGGATTTGGAAATCTTTGCGAGAATGTCAAAGGTTTCACTGGCATTTCCAAAATGTTCAAGGGAACTCTAAACATGTCAACATTGGTTTTAGGAATCTCAACTGGAGTTTTAGAGATTTTGACGTGAAAGTGTAAACATTTTGTCAGGGATTTGGAGAACTTCGCGAGAATGTCAAAAGTTTCTCCGGCATTTTCAAAATCTTTAAACGATCTCTAAACTTGTCAACATTGATTTTAATAACCTCTACTAGATTTTTAGATATTTTGACGTTAAAATGTAAAAATGTTGTTGAGGATTTGGAAAACTTCTCGAGAATGTAAAAAGTTTCACCGGCATTTCGAAAATGTTTGAAGGCAACTCTAAACATTTCATTATTAATTTTAAGATTCTCAACTGGAGTTTTAGAGATTTTGACGTGAAGGTGTAATAATCTTGTCGGGGATTTGGAAAACTTTGCGAGAATGTAAAAAGTTTCACCGTCATTTCCAAAATGTTTAAGGGAATTCTAAAAAAGTCAACATAGATTTTATGAATCTCAGCTTGAGTTTTAGAGATTTTGACGTGGAAGTGTAAAAATGTTGTCGGGGATTTAGAAAACTTCGCGAGAATGTAAAAAGTTTCACCGGCATTTTCGAAATCGTCAAAGGAACTCTAAAAATGTCAACACTGATTTTAAGAACCTCAACTGCAGTTTTAGAGATTTTGACGTTGAAAGTGTCAAAATCTTGTCAGGGATTTGGAAAACTTCGCGAGTATGTCAAAAGTTTCACCGGGATTTCCAAAATGTTTGAATAGGCTTCTGAAGAAGTCAACATAGATTTTAAGAATCTCAACTGGAGTTTTAGAGATTTTGACGTGAAAGTGTAAATATTTTGTCGGGGATTTGGAAAACTTCGCGAGACTGTAAAAAGTTTCACCGGCATTTCCAAAATGTTCAAGGGAACTTTAAACATGTCAACATTGGTTTTAGGAATCTCAACTGGAGTTTTAGAGATTTTGACGTGAAAGTGTAAAAATCTTGTCGGGGATTTGGAAATCTTCGCGAGAATGTCAAAAGTTTCACTGGGATTTCAAAAATGTTCAAGGGAACTCTAAACATGTCAACATTGATTTTAAGAATCTCAACTGGAGTTTCAGAGATTTTGATGTGAAAGTGTATAAAATTTTGTCGGGGATTTGGAAAACTTCGCGAGAATGTAAAAAGTTTGTCTCTTCCGAACACCGGTACCTCTGTGCAGGCAAAACTACATGGGAAAACGCGTCTGCTTATTTTTCGGTGTATCAATGGAGTGTGCGTGTTCAGACAGCGGCATCTACACAGAGGTCTCCACAGATTCAGTTCATGCCATAACGAGAAAGTGCAGGAGAGCATCTCTTCACTAGTTTGTCCCTGATCTATTGTTGAGGGCTTGTGTGCTTATTTGAGAGGCAGTCTTTCCTGTCACTCTCTGGCCCTTTCAAGATCTGTCAGGCTTTTTTTAGCTCTGTGTGGCCCTGTCAAGTTTTGTTGTGCACTGTCTGACTTTTTTGGGCTCTGTCAGGCTCATTTTCCTTGTCGTGTTTTGTGGGCTTTGTCGAGACTTGTCAGACACTGTTACACTCCATCAGGCTGTGTCAGGCCCTGTTTTGCTGTGTCTGGCCCTGTTGTGCTCTGTCAAGCACTGTAGGGTTCTGTCAATCTTTATTGAACTCTGTTGCACTCAGTCGGGATTTCTCATGCTCTGTCAAGATCTGGCTGGCTCTGTCAGGGCTTGTCGGGCTCTTTTGGGCTTTGTTGGGGTCTTTCAATGCCTGTAGGGCTCTATCAAGCTTTGTTGAGATTTGTCAAGCTCTGTGTGGCTTTGTCAAGATCTATCGGTCTCTCTCAGGCTCTGTCAGGTTTTGTCAAGCTACTTTGGGCACTTTCTGCCATACCAGGCTTTTTCATGCTCTGTAAAGCCCTGTCATGCTCCGTCAGCCTTGTCAGGCTCTGCCGGATTCTGTCTGTCTTTGTCAGGCTCCATCTGTCTCAGTCAGGCTTTGTTGGTCTCTGTTGGACCCTTTCGTGCTCTGTCAGGCTGTTTTTGACAATGTGGTTCTCCGTCCGGCTTTTTTTGGGCTCTGTAGTGCTCTGTTTGGCCCTGTCACTCTCTGTCAGGTTTTGTCTGCCTCTTTAAGGCATTGCAGGGATGTGTCTCTGTTGGGCACTGTCAGGATTTGTTTGTCTCTGTTGGCCCCTGTCAAGCTTTGTCAGGCACTGTTGGACTTAGTCGGGGCCTTGTCAAGCTCTCTGAGGCTTTGTTGGGCTCTTTTGATCCGTGTCAGACTCTGTCAGTCTTTGTCAAGGTCTGTCGGGTATTCTTGCCCTTACTCAGGAGATGTCGGGCTCTGTCAGGCTTTCTCGGGTCTATCGGGCTCTGTTAGGCCACGTCAGGATTTGTACAGCTCTGTCAGGTTTTGTCAGGCCCTGTTAGGTATTTAGGAGATCTGTCAGGCTCCATTTGGCATTGTTGGGCTCTTTCAATCTTTGTTTGGCCCCACTGGGCTCCGTTATGCTGTACTGAACTTCAGGCTTTGTGGCACTTTGTCATCCTCTGTATGGCCCTGGCGGACTCTTTTGTTCACTGTCATGCACTGTCGGCATTTGTTGGGGCCTGTCGAATTTTCTCGGGCTCTATAAAACCCTGTTGGGCTTTGTCTGGCTCTAGCAGGCTTTGTCAGGCTCTGTCTGGCTTTGTCATGCTCCATAAGAGCTGCAAGGACTGGATGCTCTTGCAATGCTTGTATTCACACAATTATCACATATTAATTTTAATTTGGGGCAATTTTTAGCATACAAAGCATCTACATTAAGAAAGAATTGCATAAATCTAGGGTAAGGTTTCTTACTTACAATACATTTATTAATTTCTACTAAAACTAATAATTTACTTAATGTGTGTACTAGTTGCGCTTCTGAGGAGAGCTGCCAACGTGGAGAGGTCAATCATCAAAGTGAAAAGACCCCCCCCGAAGCTCCGCTGAAACAGACTGCATGTCCTCTAAAAGATGCTAGATGGCAGCAAAGACCGTGAAATAACTAAATCTGTCTAACACCGTGATACAGGGAATTGACTATTAATTAACTAACAATTAACTTAGTAACACTTAAAGACACTTAGAGAGCTAACCCTTTAACCTACATCACTATTGCCTAGCCTTGCTTAGTTTTGTGTAACTTATTGTACGAGAAACAGGACTTCACTGGCGCCTTGCAAAGGTAATATTCCTTGGGTGCCTCCTTGGTGCATCCTTGGGAGAAGTAGATAGAAACTTGGGCACAGGACAGGAGATACGCCAGTTTTAACCAACTCAGCAGTCTGAGACCTAACCAAGTCATCACACTGGACCAAAGGTGAAAGTGTACAGAGAAAGTGATCCTGGGTTCACGATCATTGCGCAGCTCCAACCAGGGGGAGACGGAGGTGGAGACTATGGATATGGTCTCCCGGAACTCATTGTAATATGAACCGCCTTCTTGGGGATAGGTTATGAATATGTATAGGCGTTCCTAAAAACTTTCATGAATATGTAACACTTTACTGTATTCAACCAAGCTCACAACTACTGTAAAACATACACTGTCAGGCTCTGTCCAACTCTGTACGGTTCTGTTAGGAACCTGTTATGTTTTGTCAGGCTCTGTTTGGCAATGTGGGACTCTGTCCAGCTTTGTTGGGCTCTGTACTACTCTGTCAGGCCCTGTCACACTCTGTCGGGTTTGTCTAGCTCTGTATGGCTTTGTGGACATCTGCCAGGCTCTGTCAGGATTTGTCTGGCTCTGCTGGGTCCTGTCAAGCTTTGTCAGTCACTGTTGGGCTTAGTCGGGTTCTGTCAATACCTTTCAGGCTCTCTTGGGCTTTGCACAGGTACCCTGTTCCTACATCCACATCCATCGTATACAGCCATCAGTCCTGTGCACATCAGAAGTCACACAGCATCAGGACACTTCTTTGAAGGCCGCAGGATCTTTTTCAGCCTTTAGCCACTATATATAGTGAGCACTACTTATATTGTTATAATATATATAATAATAATATGTAATATATATATAATATTGTTATAATAATATATATGATATTTTTTATTCTTTACTTAGAAAAGGCAAGCAAATCCACTACATGGAGCTTCATGTGAAATATGCTTGTGTTGATCACATTAACAGGGTCACAGGCATAGAAATACAGGCATAGTTACACACAAGGTAATCTGAATCAGGCACAAGGTGGCTTCAAGGAAACTCAAATATGTTTGTAGCATCAAGCTAGGTTAATGTCCCATTCCATGGGGACAGGATGCATAAATACATTTGTGTTTACTAGAGTCTTAGCTCCTATTTTTGCCAGCTCAACTCACAACCCTCAACCAAACATTCAGACTTCTGGGAACTAAGCATATTTGATGCCAAACCCTGGTTCAAGTTTAGCAACAATATATTTAGGTTGTGGGAAAGCAATGCCAGAGAGGAAATCTAAAAAAGTAAAGTAAAAAGGAACAAGAAAAAAAAAAGCAAAGGTAAAATCGTTGAGATAATGCCACTGTGCAGCACAAGAACTCACAGATAAGACACTCAAAAAAAAGCAGTAGAGAAATTGAGGTGACAACTGAGCAACAGGATAATTAGCCTATTTCAGGAAGCCACAGAAGCTGACAGCAACTTACCAGCAGACGTCTGCTGTGTGCCTGCAAGGTGGCTGCGAGTTTATGAATGTTTGGACAAGTAACGTGTTTGAGCCCTGTACTGTGTACATCAGGATACAAACGACAGCTGTCTCCTTGTAGGCTGTGTCTAGTCCTGCCTGCAGAATCTCCTGTGCTCAGTAAAGGTACCTAAGTGAAGGTGATGAAAGCGTATGAACTTACCAGTTGATGAAAATGAGCCTTCACAGCTACCCTGTTCCCCCTTCCACCAGTCCTTCCCAAAGTTGGTAAGAAACTATACTACGCATACCTGGATGTGGTCTGCACACAATAGCCACCAGGCAACGTGCACATGGTGAAATTACTGTTGTAGGAGTGTAGTCACTATTACTAAAAATGAATCCTGCCAGCAATTGCTACCCTAAAGACAGGCAAATCCTCTCAGTTTTGGTCAGTCTGCTCCTCTAACAAATGTAAGAGTAACTTGCAAAATGCCTAATCATGAACTACAAAGAATACTGTCCTTGCAGTGCAGATTGTCTGGCGCCAGCACAATTATTTGAGTCTTAACATATATCTCAAAACTCTCAACTAAAGTGTCCTTTAGCTCAACTTTGCTCATTCTATGCTCATTATAATAGTAAAATACACACCCCTAGACCCAGGCCCAGCCTGGCAGCCTTCCTCAACAAGTATGCGTAGTGGTAAAATTATTATGTAACCAATATGCAAATGTGTAACCAACTGGCTCTTAGGACTTGCCCTGAGGGTGTGAATGTAGCGAAAAGGTTTTGTATATAATGGCTTTTACTTTCCTTTCTGGTGTGCTGGCTTTATTTCAGCATCCAGACTTGCACAACTCTATAGTAAACACTATCTTGTCTCTGTGTGCTAAATCTGGTTTATTTGCATGCACGCTGGCTAAGAACCCTGGTTTTGGGACAACAAGAGCTGTCCTCAGCTTATATGTCAGACTGCCAAAGGGGATTAAAAGTCAAACCATGCCAAGTTACTGGTTTGCTTCTGTTCCACTTACAGCATATTAATGTACAGGTCCAACTGCAGCCCCAGCTGGCTGGTCTCAGCAAAGACTACAGATAGGGCCAGTAAAATATTGTAATGCTCCCAGTAGTGCTCAAATTCGGAAGACCATGTAAAGCAGAAGAGTCCAGTCATGTAAAACACTGGCCCTGGCCAGCTCTGCAGTTCAGTGAACATCCTCATGGACCAACCAGGTGTTGCTCCCACAAACAGATGCACAAATGTTACTTGGCTGTGACATCTAGGCTTCAGACAGCTCTAAGCTTTTGCATACCTATTTACATGAAAAGGCAGGAGCCACATCATTGATGCTCCTCTTGAAAAAATGGAAGGCTCCTCTTCCTTGCCAGATTGTGTTTTGCGGTTGGTTGCAGCCAACTGAGTTGTCGTGATGTAGAAACCTAGATACAATCCTAGCCAATGTCCTTTGGCAGCAATTCAGGTGGTATTTCTGTTTCACATGGCAACACCAACAAATGGGAGAAGACACCAATGAAAAGGTAGAGAGGTTTTTAATGGCATGATCAAGAATCCCCTTTTAAAAACAAAACTAATGACAACTGTGTCTGATATGAAGAAGAAATGGCCGCATCTTTTATTTTATTTTTTAAAATGTGATCTGAAGTTATGACAAATGGCAGGTGGATCTGTACACAGACAGGGCCTCTGTGATACATGCCAGATTTTATGGCCAAGAAATTTGCCATGCAATTGAACCGGAGTATGGTTCCTCGGTCGCAGTTGTACATTCTGTTTGCAGTGTGTAAACATTCTCCAGCTGCTTTCGTAAAGAATGCAAAAGAAGACATGTAGAGAGATTTAGCCTTGGGAGCCAGTCACATTTCCAGGCAGGCAGTACCAAGAAGTGAAGTCGTGTTTCCAGGCCAAAAGACTTTGTCAGACTGTGCCAGAGGCAAAAGAAAATGGCTGGGTGCACCAGATACAATGTTTCTGAGTGTAGAGTCACATGCTATCATGTTAAAAGGCAATATACAAAAATCATCTGTGTTTCCAGCTCCAATTCCTGTCCAGAGAAGCAGCAGCCCAGGTCCCAGAGCACAGCAGTGTTGCTGACATTGGTTTTCACACACACATGACTCCTTGCCTAAAGCCACGCAGTTCTGCAGAGCTCTTCACACCATCTGCAGGCGACAGTTCAAGAGCCTCTGCCTTGCAGCCCTGCAGTCATTTAGCCAAGCGCTGAGTGAACATCAGCCCCTGCGTCCTTGCAGCGACCCCGTGTCAGACCTCACCCCTGCAGCCTCCTCTAGTTTAACAGCTGAGTTCTCACCTTGGTACCTAACAGGAACCCACCTCTGGATTTGTTGTGGCAGCTCGCTTCCTCCTTTTAGCACAGAGGGCATCATCAATACATACTTCAAACCTGCTTTCCAGACATTTGCAGCTCCAAAAATAAAAGGGATATTGTTCTTCCTTATAACCTAGAGCACCAGTCTGCATGGTAGAGGGTCTGCTGCATGAGTTGGTGGACAAGTCTGCCTCAAGCTTTGTAGAAAACCAGGAGGGCTTCAAGCCCCCAGCCAGAAAGGGACTGACCTGCAGGGAGTACACAGGGTCTTCGAAGACAAGATCTGCTTGAGGAGGTAAAGTTAGGGACCAGGGGAGAGGAGAGTCATGGTGTACAAACCACTGTTATTTCATGGGATCCTGGCTATGCTTGGGGTCACAGTTCACCACAGCGTTGCAACCAGGGCTATTCTCTGGCCTCACAAAGATACCAACCCCAATGCACATGGAGATGCTGCCAACCTGCCTTCAGGCCAACTGGCTCTGCTGTTACAGCATGGTCCCAGCCCCTTGGAGCGCAGCAACAGGCTGAAGAAGGGCAATACCACTATTCAGGGTTCTGCAGGAGACCATGGGAGCCGGCACACTGTGAGGCCATAGGCACCCACCCGGGACCAGTAGAAAGGGAAAAGGGCCTGTACAGGAGCCCAGCTCACTCCTTTGCATGCAACTGAGTAGCTGGCAAACAGACAGAATCAAAGGTGGTTGCAAACTCCCAGGTGCTTTGTGAAACTAGCCTAGTGCTGCTAGGGCATATGTATATAATGAGCGCTATTTATATTGTTATAATAATATATATGATATTCTTTACTTAGAAAAGGCTAGCAAAGTCTCCTGCCCCTCACATAGTCCAAAGACAACTGACTCAGATATGTTTGCTACTGAAACACAAACACTCTCATCTCAACAGAGCATTTGCAGTATCTCATGATACCTGGCAGTCCCAAACACACTTCTGCTCCCAACACACGACCCTACAGTGCTCCTCCTCTCTCTTCCTACCACCCACGTACATGTATGCACAGACGCAGGCATGGTGGCAGCCTGTCTCAGGGGTCACCTCAAAATGCACATGAGCACAAGCATCTGCAGCTGGCCATGACAGATTCTGCAGCAAACACACTCATGGGGAACACACGTAGCGTCAGGCTCTTCACAGAAATTCCTGCAAACATGGAAAAGTGCTGAGAAGTCTGCTTCTCCTCCTCTTACCCCACTTTCCTTTATTCTTCCTAGCCATTTTGTCTGCTTTGGTCAGCTCAGTCTTCTCTTTGATCTTCTCTTCTTTGCAGTGAAGCAAGGACGCAGCTAGACACCAACAGCAAAGTTTGAGCATCCTTGTGTTTCCTCAAGGCATGACGGAGCTTGCACACTATGTTTCATGGGCAGGGAACAGCAGGGTTTTGCATCTCCTGCATTTCTGTGATGTGACAGCCTACCACGTCCTGTGATGCCATACTGAATTGTCTGGCATACCTCAACCACTTAACCCTAACATCACAGGCCTTGTTCCCTGCTGTCCCTAAAAATGATCTCCCATGTTTTCTCCAACTAGGGCAGGTGTCCTTCTAGCCTCCCTGCAAGGTCGGGTAAGAAGAAGAGAGGACCTGGAGGAGCTGTTGACCCTTTTGCAGGCCAGTTTAAACAGTTATGTTAACAGAGAGCATCACTGCTGGTCCACATGCCTGCCAGAAAATCCCTTCGGAGAGACACGCAAGAGGAATGGGAACTTCTGCAAGCAGGGTGTGCTGTGCACCCTGATGTCAAGCGTACCATGGGTTCACACTCACCACTGAGCAACTGAAGGGCAGAACCTTGAAAACCAGAGCCAGGGAGGAGATCCAGAGCAGCACCCACGTGGCAGGGGCTTTCCTGTGTCCCTCTGCTGACACCTGAAATAAGGATCCAGGCACCACCTGCTGCAGCACGCTAACAGGGCTGTTAACAGGCGGCTTGCAAGCATCCCTGTGACCACGTCTGCCAGAAAAATGCAGCTGTGTGGGACACCTCTTGTTACCAAATTATTGAAATCCACTTGACTGGAAGAGCCCAGCACTGAAACTCCTGTAAAGATAACGTCGGTGAAGGAATGAAAGAGGCAATGTGACACCCAACCAGGATCACAGCATCACTTGCTACTGGGAAGGAGAGCAGGTCTGGACACCCAAGCCTGTGGGACACAGGGGGACAGTCAGGCCCTGCAAGAATTACCCTTAGAAGCCTTTCAGTAGTAACAGCACCTGGCACCTCCTGCACAGGCTGTCTGGGGAGGAATCATTGCTGCAGTCAGTCAGCTTTCACTTCCATCACAGCTCTTTCTCATCAGAAATAACTGAGGGAGCACGCTGCTTTTGATACACTCTCCTGCTCCCCTCTGTGCCAGGGACAGCAGGGATACAGGACTGTGCTGGATCAATGAGGCTGGTAGCACAACCACAAGGAGAGACAACTCATGCCAGGCCCAGATCTCTGTGGACCCAGCTGCACCATTAGCCCAGCCCTGTCAAACAACACTGGGAACAGATGATGTTTTCTGTGCTGGAAATAATTCACTGGCTTTCTGGAATCTGTTCAGATGTCCACAGAGTACCCTGTTCTCGCAGCCACCCCATCACAGCTCTCATGCTCCTTTCCAGAACAGTTCCTGTAGATGTAAACAACTTCAGGATTCCTCAGATTCAATGGCCATCAGTGTGACTGTTTGTATATATGTTCAAATGAATCAAGGTTATTATTGTCCAGACACCTCTATCAAGCTTTGTTGTCTGCAAAGAGTAAATATGCAGCTGTGGGGATGGGTGTACAGAGCAGCCGTATTTTTGTTCTGCCTCAGGCAAAACCTCTTTTAGGCAAGTCAATTGTGTGGAATCCAAAGTATTTGGGTCTGGAGAGTTTACCCCTGCAAGACATAGAGAAAATTTTGTGGCTACAAGATCTCACCAAGCTCAGACAGGTATTAGTCACCCTGGCTTTCATTTTCAAACATTCCTAATTAGTCCGGGGGCTAAAACCTTGGTTAATTTATTTCTAGCGAAACACTAAGCTTCTGCTCTGATAATATTACTTGAAGAATACAGGCCTTGCTTTTACATTCCCATTGTTGTGTGGAAGAGCTGAGCACCGGGAAACACATAAATGTGACCTACACAACTCAACCCACTATACTCTTAGACAGAAACGCACAAGGTTCCCATGGCATGCTAGCAAACCTCCTCAGAAAGCAGCAGCTTTTGACTGTGCTAGAAGATAATTTCCCACCCTGCCCTGTAGGGGAGCTGTGGCTGAAACCACAGTGCCAAAATTCACAAACACCAAGATCATGACAATAATAGCACAAGGAATTTAGGTGCAAGGGGCACCTAAGCCAAAGGCATCCAGTGACTATTCGCATCTTCAGCATGGAGCTGTGTTTGGTGGACTATAGTCCTATGGCACCAACCACACTCGGGTCGAGAGGAACCACCCATGTTGGGAGGTGTGGTCTCCACAGATCACAGTTTGGTATTGGAGACAGAAGCAGATGCAGTGTGCTCCCTTCTACATCAATTAGCAAGCACTCTTGATTTCCCAGCAAGCTGCCCATACAGCCCTACTTCCATCTAACTATTTGCCACAGACGAATCTACTGAAAGAGCAGCCATGTCGCTGAGCAGAAATGCCAGATGGCCTCCTCTGTGGGAAATACTGGAGCAGGTAGCAAGACCTGCCTGTCTCCTATTCTCACCTGCAGAGGCATCCCTGGAAAGAAGACCCCCTGCTCCAGCCTGCCCCTGCTCTTATCTCAGCACACAAGGATGCATTCATCCTTCTTGGCTAAGCTGGTGACAATCCTTTGCTAACACAGGTGACAGGAAGTGATCCAGCACTCAGGTAGATGGTGGCGGTCAAGGCTAGCATTTTCCCAGACACAACAGAGGAGGGATCTGCCTGCAGAACAGGAGCCTTCCTGTCCAGCAGACCTTCCTCTCATCATCTCTGCTCCTCTTTCCAAAGCCAGGGTTGGTGTTGGTGACTGGTATTGCTAGAGAGAGGGGAATGCCTTGGGAGGGAGGGGACTTAGGCACTAGGCAGGCTGCCTGGGTTGCTGCTTGGTGCTGTGCATTAGCAAGCGTGAGCTGCAGGCTGGATGTCTCCCTTGAAGAAGGTTCTGTGGCTCAGAGGCTCTCAGACCCTTGGCAGCTGATCACAACTGTGTGGGGTGAGAGTGTGTGAAGTATTGAAGTACACTCGTGGGTCCAGCACGGAAGGCTGTGCTGCAGCATCTCAACTGTATACTATATGCTGAAGTTACCCAGTCTGTTGGGCTGGCAGAAGAAGACCATTATCTGGCAGTTGCCTTACTCTCCAGGGACACTTGCTTTCCTTTGGTTGCTGGACTCTGAGTCTGGGTTTTTGCTCTTTGTCGTTTTTTGGCCACACCAGGAGAGGTCAGGGAATCCCCTGTCAGCCCCAGGGCCTGAGCTGCGCGCTGGGGGGAAGGAGAAACTCGCTGGAGAGCAGTCCCTGGCTTATGCTTTTGGCAGGGAGAAGGGTTTTCCCTCCAAGGTGGCAGCAGGCTTCTGGGAGAAGCACTGGGGTTTCTTGAAGGAAGGACAGGGCTCTGAGGGGCTCTGAGGGGAGATCCACAGCTGGACCTCCATGAGCTGCTCCGTGGAGGAAGAGAAGTGGAGCTCAGCAAAGGAGGAAGCCGACTTTGTGTCTGTGTTGTTCGCCGCTCGTTTGGGACACTTCCAGCTGGTCTCTGTGCCTGAAGCCTGCAGAGGAAGAGAAAAGGGAGGATGAAAGGGAATTTCTGCAAGGGGCTTAGGGCTCCTGGCAAGTTTGGCATGAATGTTGCTGAGCAATTATAAGAAGTCTCCAGCACCAGGATGACAGGAGTTTTGCTGTGAACAAGACAGGGCACTGGTTTGAACACTCGTGCTGTTAACTAGTATTGGCCCTGATCCTCCAGTGCTGTCTGAGACAATGCACAGGCATGGTTTGGCCAATAGCACATATCTGTGACTCTTCTTGACATGCAGCATGGATGTAGCAACTTCTTTCAAGGTAGGAGGTACAATCTGGGAATGTGGGGATGAGCTGGATTGCACCAGCTGGCCTCTGACAGTAACTACTGGTAGATAAACCAACCCACAGGGATGCCCTCCTTTCACCCCACATCTCTGAAAGAGCAGAATTTGCTGGACCTGTGGCAGAGCCACATCAGCAGCTCTGCTCCTGGGCTGGACCTCCAGACCCAAGTTCATGAAGAAAAGCCAAACTGAATTCAGAAGGCCCACTTCCCCTTATATGTCTATGCTTACTTGATAGAGAACAAGGTGCCTACAAAAAAATCCCAAGACACAGGGATATGTAGGAACTCAGACCACGTGGAGGTGGCCCGCGCTCTTCTGGGTCACTGACAGAGCCCATGCACGTACATCTCCCTCTCTCCACCTCTTTGCATGCTGGTCATCTTCTGAGGCAATCACAACTGGCAACCTTGCAGCGCTTGGAGCTCTAATCACAATAGCCAGGTCGGTCACAATTGTGCCAAATATGCTGCAAAACTGAGAGCTCAACATGGGAGGGCTCTGCTATTAGCAGGATCAGACCAAATGAAAGAGCTTGTGGAATGGAAGAAGGCCTCAAATCCAGGGCAAGAGAAGAGGGGTTTGGCCCTTTGGCCAGACTGAGCCAAAGAAGGCAGAGAGGTGGCAATTTCACACATCAGTGAGCTGAAATTACTGTAGGAAACAGGGATGGACCACTCATTCAAGCCAAGTGAAAGGTAAAGCAGTAGAAGGTAAGCAAAGTCCTGGCTGCACCTCCTTAACAAGTCCAAAATTTTGCATTGCTCAGCATTTTGGTCTTACCTGTAGGCAACAGCTGCATCCTGTGGGGAGCTACATAGCATGGTCATTGCAACAGCCATGGAGCTCTCAGACTTTGCCGCCTCTAGTGATGTTTTCACTGGTGTGATGGGCCGAGGAATTCTGCTCTTTGTGCTTATGGGTCTTTCTTCTTTCCCCAGTGGGGCAGCCTTCTCTTTCCCAGCCTTCCTTGGGACTGAGTCATCAGAGTCATGTGTGTCCTCCTCAGAACCAGTGGCTGAGAGGGTTTCTGAAGCCCGCTGCCTCTCATCGCTGGAGGACGCTGAGGAGGAGGCCCCTGAGGCCAGTCGAAGAAGGCGGTTTTGCCTTTTCTCCATCACGAGGCGAGCCAAGTCAGGTTGCTTTGCCCTCTTATAAAGCCTCTCTTTGGCCGAAAGTGATGTTGAAAGGTCTGAGCCAGTGTCCTCCTCAGAGAACAAAATGGGTATTCGACTTCTATACCTGGAACCAAGAGGCCTCTTGGGGCCTTTATGCTGTGTGTTGAAGAGGGTCTCTGCTCGTTTCAGGTGTTCTGCCACCAGTGCTGACTTCTCAAGGTCAGGATCCCTTGTCACCACCTTACCAGGCTCATCCAAATCCAGCGAGAGTGACACTTTGTCAGAGACCTCTGGCTTGTCCTTGAGAGGCTTTGCTTCACCATTGGGAAGGGCCAGCTGCTCCCCCGCTGTTTCTGAGGTGGTTTCAATGTGATTAGCAGAAAGCGCAGAGCTCTCCGTCGGTGCCCCTTCCAGTCCTGAATGTATGCTTTCATTCTCTATCTGCACCAGGTTGTCCTCCAGCTCTTCTTCAATAATGACCTCCTCAAACTGGCCCGGAGGGCAGTACTCCTCATGCCTCATCAGCTCGCCATTGGAAGACATGACATTTAAGTGGGTCTTTTCAGCAATATGAACAAATGTGCGCTCAACTTTGGTAAAGGGGGAGGAAGCTGTAGCCACTGTCACGGGAGGCTTTGGTTCAGATTTAAGGACTGAAGAGAGGGTCCCTGGCTCGGATACATCCAGTTGGCTACCCATAGGCTGTGGCCGCTCACTCTGAGGAGTCAGTGCAGCAAGAGTGCCCAGATCAACTTCTGGAGCCAAGTCTGTGGTCACTGGAGACTTTTTCAGATCACCTGGCGAAAATAGAACTAGTGTTTTCGAGCCTTCCTCCAGCTCCAGGTCCCCATCAGCAGTGGAAGCACGACCCTTGGATCCCTTCTGGTCATCAGCCAGGAGTGTGGAGGGTGCACATTCCTGGCTGCGCTCTGTGCTTTTTTGACTCAGGTCACTGCTGGAACCATTGTGCATATCAATCTCATCCCCTTCCTCCTCTTCCTCCTCCTTGTCTTCTTCCTCATGGTCTTCTTCCTCCTCCTCCTCTTTTCCATTTATTTCCAGACAAGGTTCCGGAGGTTTGCAAGGGGCAGTCAAAACAACATTTGAGAAATCAACTTTCTTTATCCGCTGGGATACCTTAGGCTTTTCCCAGTAGTCCAACATATCTTTTCTTAAGTCTTGATAAGGCAAACTTAAAGGCACTGCCTTGGGCAGACCATTCATTTCAAATGACTTCAGCATATATGCCTGCAAGAAGACACATGTGACAAAAGAAAAGGGTTAGTATTCAGACATAGCATGAACACAGACATCAGAATCAAGAGCAGAGGGAAGCATCAGTCGAAAGGATCTAGTCCATGACACTTTCAAAATACATGCCTGAGCAGTGATCACTCAATCATTTAATTCATACAAAACTTAGAGAGATTCACAGATACTCATAAATGAAGGCAGAAAAATGTGCCAAAGGAGTTCCTTTGTTAGCAGTCTTTACCTGGACCTAAAAGAGATTTTTGCAAGCAATTCCTCAGGATTTTTTTCATGTTTACCAGTTTTCTTCAGTATTTATACATTTATTGCAATATTTAAATATTTACATATTCACTTCTTCCTTACTGGAACCATTCAGCAACTCTCTTTCATACCTAGGCCACGGTGAACTCAAGGGGCCCCGCAGGGCCAGCTACATTCGCTGATGACTTTTCCATATTATCCACCATTGTCTTGGGGGCAATACCCTTCTAGTGCTCCTGTGTTCCCCTCTATGCTATTCATCCCTCGCTCCTGCTCTCACATCCCTCCAGCAACTTATACTTCTGACTCTTACAGGGTCCTTCAGCTTTCACTAAAACGATTAGCAAGTTAAGTCATGAAAGCTGACATATAAAGTATCGTTATGAGACTCTGGGGTGTCCAAAAATTAAAAGCAATGGGAAGACAGAACAGCTGATCACAATACCAACAGAAAAGCAGCAACTCACACACACATGCACACAGTTGAACAAATAAGCAAAATAAGCAAAAAAGTCGCAAAATAGGCAAAATAGCAAAATAAATGCCCATTGAAGTTTAGTCTAATTAACAATTAGTTGCAAATTAAAACCACAGAAGCATCACTCTGTAAAATGGACTAAAAAACCAAACCAAAACAAAAACAAATCCCAAAACATTTAAGTCACCCTTCTTTAACAGGGCTGGGAAACAAAAGCCTCTCTGTAAACTCAACCAGTCAATAATGCATCACGTTACTTTTCAGTCCTAATTATGAACAGCAGGGCTCCAAACATCTCTGTTTGCAAGTGGCATTTGACAGTATCAGAAGCTACAACTAAACAAGCACCCATTTAACTACCTGGGCTACAGAGCTGCCATCAGCCAGCACATTCATCTGGCTATGGGAACAGAACATTTTGTCTCTGAGGGGGAAAAAAGCCCTCAATAGCTTTTCAATCCAATGACACTATTTCAAATTGTGCTGTAAATCTGCATGTTATTCTGTGCAGAGCAACTGCCTTATTAGTATGCCTGAAAAATGTAAGATCTCTATGCTCATGTATAACAGGGACATTTCAAATAGCTCAGTGGGCAGCATCAAGCTGTTATACATGGTGAAAAATTGTTATCTAATTAATATTTCTTTTTATATCTTATAAATTAAAACACAGGCCAGTGTTGGCAATGCCTCTGGACTCCAAATCAATGTCTCTTATTTCATTAAAGCTGAAATCTGGTGCTGAAGATGACCCTGTATTAGCCTGATTTAGTCTTTCACTGACCCACTCTACCTTTTCTATTAGGATGACAGATTTGGGTCTTGAACTGGTAAGAGGGACTTACCACCCTTTGCAAAGGAAATTACCCACTTGACATTTTTTGGACATTAGCAGCCTAAAATTGGCTTCTGCCTGTTGGCTGGATGTGGTTTTCCCAGGACATATACCTGCAGTGCTATCCTGGAGTCTTAATCAGACACGCTTCCTCAGTGGAACTGGGACCTGATTAAAGAAGCCCTGACCAACATCTTGCCTTGTGCTGAGCCTCCCACTGGAAAGAGTACCTGATCCCCAACAACAGTTCACCTGCTGCTCTACTTCATCCCATTTTCTAGATGCTGTGATTGATGGTACAGCTTTGTGATAGCTGGTTTCTCTGCATATGTAAACTTTCATACATCCCGTCAGCTCCTACGAGCTTGTGTCATCTCATCTACTTTCTGGTCAAGAAGAACTGAATCCAGTCCTGCAGTGTACATCCTCTGTAGGTCAGAGATACGGTTTATGTGTCCTGCAGTCTGCCCCACCAGCAGCCCTGTCTCCAGCAACCCCTCTTTCCTCAACAGCTCTTACCCTTGCAAGACATCAGAAGTTTTATTGAGATGAGATTCACACAAAGCAGTAAGATATGACACAGAGCTGGACATCATGATGTTGCTGTAATAAAAATAATGGTTCTTTCCTTCTTCTGCTCTGGTACCCCTTTGCTGCCATTCAGTTGTGCAGTAGATACCTTTCTAATCATAATGTACTTCCACCTCTGGCTGTACAAATTCTTTGTGGTATTTAGCAAATGAACTGCCCTTCTGTCTGTAATTCCCCGTGTATTTTCTATTTCCCTGCATGGACACTGCACCCTAAGCACAACAGTGATTGTTTGGCTTCTGCCTACCTGTGGGAGACTTGGACTGCTTAACCTGTTGCATGCAATACCCCAAAATTGTCAGAATGCATTCCTTAAAGAAGCCGGAAGCTGTTGTTGTTTTGCTACTGCAAATGCACCATGGAGAAAATCTGAAGAGCATAAATATGCCAAAAAATATGGAGGACAGAAGTTACCTACAAACCCAACTAAAAGAAACTTCGTTGAAATGCTGCTTGGATCAATTATTAATTTAACACATATTTTATTACCTTCATTGCTATCATCACCTGAGGCTGTTAACAAGGAAGAATGTCCTAGGGCATCAAAGTATGAGATTGGCTTCACTGTTGAGTTAATGTAATCAGCAGCTAGCTGTAAGCAAACACCCTGCCGGACCAGGTGTTCCCAGTTTGTCCTTTCTTGGCAGTCATCACGTGTCTTCTGTACTACAGGTCACTCAGCTGCTCTGGGACTTTTTCCCAAAAGCTGGAGAAGAATTTTTCTGTCCTGCTGTGCCAATGGGGAGGAACTGTGGGAAGATGCCAGAAGATCAAGAGTGGAGAGTCTTAGCTTGCATCTTAAAATTGTAGAATAAAAAAGGTGTAAGGAATCTCTGGAGGTCTCTGCTCCAACCACCCCTCAAAGCAGCACTAACTCAGAGACGTCTGCTCCAGGCCCTGTCCAACTGAGTTTTGAGTATCTTCAAAGATGGAGATCTCACAACCTCTTTGGGACCCTGTCCTAGAGTTTGAGGCTTTTCATGCTGAAAAAGTTTTTCTTTAAATCTAATTTCTATGTCTAATTTTCCTTTTACCCAGCTTGTGTCCATCACATCTCATCTTTTCATTGTGATCCTCTGAGAAGAGTCTGGCATCATCCTTCCATCAGGCAATTCAAGGAAAAAATAAGATCCCACCCCAACCCTTCTCTTTTTAAGGCAGAACAAACCCAACTCTCTCAGCCTCTCCGTATGTCATATGTTTCTAGTTCCTAATCATCTTGGTGGCCCTCTGCTAGGCTCACTCCACTATGAGAAGGAACTATGCCATGAGTTGAGGCAACCATCCCATTTTAAAAAGCTACCAAGATTGTGAGTGGGCAGAGCTACCCTGGATCTGGATGAATCTGAGTCAAAAAGACTGCCTTTACCTATAGCAAGCTCTGATCTCTGCCTGTGTTCCTCACTTTCTCAGAAGACACATTTGCCTGTCTTTGGGCAGTGAACCATTTTTTTCCAACCTGCTTGGGCTTAGATCTTAACTCCTGGGTCTTTTGACTTCCCAGTCAATTGTCCAGGAATGCATATCGCTGTTAATTAGTCTGAGCATGTGTGCCCCACAAAGTCTCTGCATTTCACATCTGTAACACTCTGTCTTTTCACTGAATTTAAATTAAATTTGGCTAGTAACTACTTTGGGCAACAATATGTGTTTGGAAGGCAATAAATATGCCTGCTTTGCACAGAGGCTACAATTAGAATATGAAGAGGAAGGAGAGTCAGGAGAGAAAAAGATCTACCTGCTTGTATTTGGTGGAGGCAGAAACCAGAGCCTTCAAGTCCATCTCTGTCCCCGTGCTCATGAGCAGCTACGTGGAGTCTGGGGATTTGTCTTTAAACTGGTGGGGTTTCAAATTAGCAGGATCATTGGCAATAGGACATCCTCAGAGGAGACATATTACCCAATATGGCAGGTGGAAAGTTTCTACATCCCAGTGATGCTGCAAATACTGCAAAAATCAGCAAAGGTGTAATCTCCACGGAATTACAGAACAGTTGGGGTTCAAAGGGACCTCTGGAGATCATCTAGTCCAACCCACCTGCTAAAGCAGGTTCAGCCAGAGCAGATCACACAGGAATGTGTCCAGGTGGGTTTCGAATGTCTCCAGAGAAGGAGATTCCACAACCTCTCTGGGCAGCCTGTTGCAGTGCTCTGCCACCCTCAAAGGAAAGAAGTTTCTCCTTATGTTTAGATGGAACCTCCTATGTTTCAATCTGTGCCTGTTGCCCCTCATCCTATTGCTGGGCACAACTGCAAAGAGTCTGGTCCTATCCTCTTGACACTCATCCTTGAAATATTTATGAGTATAAATAAGGTCCCCTCTAAGCCTTCTTTTCTCCAGACTGAACAGACCCAGATCTCTCAGACATTCCTCATAAGAAAGATGCTCCAGACTCCTAATAATCTTTGTAGCTCTCTGGTGGACTCCCTCCAGTAATTCCTTGTCCTTCTTAAACTGGGAAGCCCAGAACTGGCCATAGTACTGCAGATGCGGCCTCACCAGGGCAGAGTAGAGGGGGAGGAGAACCTCCCCTGACCTGCTGGCAACACTTGCCACAGCAAGTTTACAACCATGCATTAGAAGTTCCCAGGTCCCCTTGTCACCAAGAATGTAGCCAGATGTGTTCTTCTCAGACAGCAGCACGGAGCAGACTCATGCTGGTGGGTTCAAGAGCAGTACCAGCATCCAGGTTGTTAATGTGCTCTTCTGTGTCCTGCCTCATGCCAAGTCATACACACTCTGCCCAGGTCCCTTTAGCAATATGGAGTGATGACAGCACTTGCCATGCCTGTATGGCTTTCTGGTGATCTTGCAACTCTTGAATGCATAGAGAAAAGACCCTATAGCTTGTCTGTGCCTAACACCCACAGCAGAGCAGTCTGTGGCACCGTACAGAGTGGGCCTGGCATTCACCAGAAAAGCCTGCCATCTCCAGAAGCTCTGCACTGACATGGGGGAAAAGGAACAGTTTCTCAGGTGAGCCTAATCAATTTTCTCTTAGACTGTAGAATTTCAGATTATTATTTTTCTCCCATCTCTTGGTTTTAAACATTTTAAATGCAATAATTTGTGAAACAAAACCAAAACCAAAGCAAAGCAAACCAAAACAACAAAACTAAAAAAAAAAACAAACCAAACAAAAAAAACCCACCTGGTACAAGAAAAAAATCACAATATTTTATGTTATGGCTAACATAAAACTAGGAAATACTGCATCTGTTCCATCTACCATTCTGTTTCAGACCTTGTTCTAAATCATCTCTCAGCCAGTGGCATCCATGCATCATCCATGTGCCAGTGGCATGGATGGCTCTATGGCATCCATGCATCCTTCCGCAGTGTTTCAAAGATGCACATGTCCCACAGACCAACAGTCTTACAGAAGCAAACCAAAATGCACTTTAAGGTGTTTATCACAGAGGAGATGGCCTTTGGACCCTGCTAGAGGCAGACTTGGAAGAATCCTGACTCTCCATACAACTCCCAGGAGAAAAAAGAGACTCACACACTGTACAATCCTGTAAGTCAGAGACCACAACCAAATCCCAGCTCTTCTTCCCAGGCCGTCACCTGCCTGCACAAACTGCTTTCTGTCTGTGAGGAGCTGGGGTCTTGTACTTCTTCTGCAAGCGGGAAGGTTTCCACCACCCTTTCCACAGGTACCAGAGCCTTTGCATGCACGTACTGCCTGCAGCCTCCCTCTCCAGCCCCTTTCAGAAAAACACTGAATTAGTAACTGTGCAATTTACACCAAAGCAGACAGGGTCTGTCACCATGTCTCCCTCTTCCAACCTGATGCCAGACAGACCAACAGCAATTGAGGTTGGACCACATGCTGCTCTACAGTGGCGACTGCTTTCAGATGTGAGTCACAATGAAAGCAGCACGGTCGGATCCACTGAGCAGCCCAGGCAGGAGAATGTTACTTGCAGAACAACCACAGTTTTGCATCTGCCACCCTGGGGCTTCGGGGAGTGGAGGGGCTGGAAGTTTACCAGATGTTCTTAAATGCCTTGTCAAATGGCTGATGGGAGACAGCCATCCAACCACCCTGTGCAGACCATGCTGCCAGTCAGTGGAGGATGCTCAGTGGAAGAAACCAAGAGAAATGTGATAAATTGTTTCTGCTGTGTTCATAAGTGTTGAATTGTACTAGCTTAAGTTTAGCCAGTTTGGATGCTGGTAATCATCAAGGCAGACCTCTAAAAACTTTCGTAAGTTCGGGCTACTTGTAACCTGCTGCTGTGATAGGACTGGGTTCAAGTGAAATTGATACTAGCCTAAATTTATGTAAATTGAACTCACAGTGTGGCCTTCCCAAAGTACATTAAACACATCTCCAACAGTCAGAGAACTTTGTTTCTATTCCCAGATCTGTCTTAACTGCAAGTTTTCAGTGATCACATGAGTAAACAATAATAAAACTCTCTCTGTTCTACCAGAGCTCTTTCATACTCCTGCCTGGTGCACCCAAGGATAAGCAGGGGAAAACTGCCCAGAGCTGGAAAGCAAAGGGAGCAGAAAAACAAAGCAAGAAAGCAAACAAAAAACCCAGCCATCACCAAGGTGCTGCCTTTAATTCTTTAATAAGGTTTTGGTAGTATACAAGGGGTTTTTTTCTTTCCTTCTTTTTTTTTTTTTTTTTCAGATTGTCTGGATTAGCATACATGGATTTAAAAAAGGCACAAAATCCATTGCACAGCTTCTGTTTGTTTGTTTTTGATTACATTGCCTGTTCATTGTAGTTTCAAGTGTAGGATTTTACAGTACTATGCAGCATTTACAGCATGGTCTACATACAGGTAATCAATGCATGCATTTATACAGGAGACAGAATTAAAATTCTCTCTCAGTATTTCTATATACACAATCGTACAGTGTTTTTCTTCTGAAAAAAAAAGCTTTAAATTGGTCTTGCATGCTCAGTGTGCAAAAAGAATTAATGCAAGCATATATTACAGTGTTATTGCAGTACAAAAAGGGGTTGACCTTAGGCTCTAAAGGGATTAGATACAGGAAGAATAAAAAGACTCAAGGAAAATAAGCTTTGGATCCCTTTAGTAAACTACATCCTTCCAAATGGCTCCCTAATCAGCATTGCCTTTAAAGCTACAGCAGGCTGCTTCTGCTCCATCTCCCTGCTGCCCTCCCCCTGAGACAAACTTCCACAGGTTCTTCAAATCTTCTGTCTCTAACAAACTGATGAGGATTTCTGGCAACTTGAGGAAGCCCTTCTGCTGTGCCTCCCAAGCCTGGAGACCTGCTTGAAAGGGACTTTCCTGAGATCCTCTGCTTCAAGCAAACTCAACTCTCAGCAGATGAAGTTTCTCAAGCAAGCCAGGAAGTACAACAGGTTATCTACAGCTTTTGTCTCCTCTCAGTAGAAATTACTACAGAAACCCACATTCAGCTCCTACTTGAATAGCAGTTGGATAAATATGGTTTGGACTACCTCCTGTTTAGCAGCAACAGAAGTCTAACAGGTAACACAAGGTAATGCAAAGGAAGGATATGCTCGTCCCTGAGATTCTTCATGGGAGCTGGGAAGTCTGAGAAGCAGAAATCAAGTTCCCAATATGACGTTAATTGTTCCATTGGGAATGGGAAGAGGCCTTAGTCCTGAGAGATGCAGATGACACACAAACAGCAAGAGCTGTAGTTCAGTCTTCCCTGTAGCAGCTTTGATTTGGATACTATCAGGACCTTAGCATATCCTGGAAGTGACATTATCCTCTGCCAACATAGACTAAGCTTGTTTGGGACTGGGAGATCTGGCAGGATTGACAACAGTGAACGGAAAAAAAAAATATAATCTGAGCTTCTGAAGAAGCTCTTTCTTCAAACCAGTTTTAGATGAGGTAAAAGTAGCGGGGGTCTTAGAGCTGCCACACTTGCTTGCAGGATCTCTGTTGTTCCAAGAATCAGCACCATAAATGTCAGAGAGATATTCCTCTTTCCAGCATCTTACCATCAAACACTGCATAGCCTTTCCCTCTTTTTTTTTTTTTTTTTTTTTTTTTTAACCGAGGTCAATAGGACAGCCCAGTCCTATGCTGGTTAAGTGTCCCTCCCTATTTGTGTATTTGTGCTTTTGTATGTTGTTAGGTTTGTGCCAGTTTTCCTAGCATCTTGACCAGAAGCAAGAGCTCTGTAAGGGTGGTATGCCTGCCACTTAGCTTCCCACCTCTGCACCCACGACTGTCTCCAGCAAGAGTCAATGCAGAGCTCCTTCTCTGAGCAGACACGAGCAAAGTGGAAGAAAATGATAATCCAAAAATTGTTCTAGTCCCTAATAGTAAAGGCAACTTAATAGCAGCAAGAAAGAGGAAGCAGCAGCAGATTCTGAAAGCTAAACATCTTCCTTAGTCATAAAAATAACCAGAAGTCAGCAGTGCTGAATAAGAACCTGATCTGGCTTTTTTTTGTTTTTTTTTTTTTTAGGAATGACCAAGCTGAAGGGGCAAGAGCCCCACAGAAATCCTCCTTATCTGACTTGTTCAGAGGAAATCTGCCATTACTGTGTTCCACATTGCCAGATCATTAATTGCACTCATAATTAAACTGAGAAACTTGTTGGAGTTGTTGGAGGAAGCCCTGGGGATTCTTATGAGGCAAGTGCACTAGGTGAGGTAACCAACTTGAAACACTTTGCATATGAAAAAACCCCTCCAAACATAAAACCATTTTCTTTTCAAACACTAAAAGACATGCAAGTGAATGTAAAATGGGGATTGCTTCCAATCCCCAGGTTACACGGTTAGCAGCTTGTTCAAAATGTACATTCATTGTAACATCATTTTTTCAATACAAAGGAGTTGCAATACATCAGATAATACTTAGAAACATTTCCCAGAAATTAATCTTTGCACTGTCCCATGGAACCGCAAATGTGTGTGTTATAGCAAACCAAACACAAAACATATGATATAAAAATGCAACAAAAAGGAAGGTACTACTGCAGTGATCAGCCTTTACACATTTTATTTAATGTTTTAACATTACCCAAAATAGGCGTTTGCATACTAATAAATTATGTCCTAAGTGGCAGCACTGTTCCTATCGCCAGAATACTCTGCCACCAGCAGATGGTGAATGGAGGGATAGGTATGCTACAAGACACTGAATTAAGAAAAGTGGGCTGGGCCAGGTTGCCAAAATCAGATCTGCAACATGCAAAGGATGCCAGGTGTGCCATTTGAACCAGACAACATGATAATTTCTGTAACTGATTGAGATTTGTTCTTTGCAATAGCCTTTTGAGTACTTGGATGTGTGCAAAGGGGCCCATTACCGGCACAGAAAGGTTTCTTTAAGGCATGACCATGCATGGCCATTTGTATTCCATGTGTGGGTCATGAACACATATAAACACACATACAACCAGAAATGGAAGCTCTGGTAAAAAGCATCCTGACACCACCGTGGGGACAACAGTGAAACCAGGAAACACATCTGGCTTACTTTGGTCAGCTTCTCCAGAAACTATCATCTCCTCCAGTCACTCTGGGGAAGGGCTGGCAACTTCAAGGGAAGCGGGTCAAGAAGAAAAGCACACCATGTTCTCCAGCTGAGAAATATCCAGGGCAATTTATTCACTATAAACACTAACAGGATCCATGATTTTCAAGGCTTCAGACCTTGTCTGCCAGGAAATGCAATTTTATTTTCTTCAGCTAGCCTCTTTGAAGCCATCTGTTACTGCCAAGCAGAGATATATATGATAGTGATCTCCTAATAGTTCTTTCCCATTTGTCACAAAAGGAAAACAGAAAAGGTAAAATAAAAATAATAGTTTCTCTATTGAGTAGATTGGGATAAAAGAGCCCTTTCTTATGCAATGTGAGAGTTGCAAAATGGTCTCAGCTCCAGGTAAAGTTCTGAGAGTGGCGTGAATAAATCTCCACTGACAACCATTAATAAAATGTGTCATTCACCCAACCCAGCAGTTTGCAATAAAAATAAATTAAGTCATTGACACAGTATTATGTTGCTGTTATATGAATGTAGCCTAAGGAGGAGATGCTAAACCCTCTGGACAAATATGGTGAGTATCTGTCATCAGTCCCTCCAGATGAGCAGTAGAAAATCACCTTCTATTTTCAGGAATAATCTTGTACCACTGCCAAGCACTTAAAAATTCCATATATACACATCATGGAAGATTAATCGATGGAGGAGTGACAAGGAAGGACATTAGAAAATAGGAAAAGGATTGAACATATCATTTCATGCTTTCTGATCTTCAGTCTCATAGTGCATCCTATTGTTGAGCTATTTTACAACACTAAATTAGCAATGTTTATATTTTCTTGCCTTAATTTATTTACATAGAATCACAGCATCAGATTCAAATAGTGCATTTTTACATGAGAGAGCAAGTGAAGTTCCTGGTGATTTGCAGTGAAAGAAATGCCTGTATGACATTTGTTTTATTTGGTATATAGGTCTCACCCACTGTCCTGACAATTTCCAGATCATGAAATAATATTCTGCCTCCTGAAATTCTCTCTGTGCAATCAAACTCTTATATCTGGCCTCATATTTACATGTTCTGAAAAGGCTTTATTTGCCACTGACTTCCTCTATTGGTCCCGCATGTCAAACAGGAGAGAAGTGACTCACAGAAAAATAAAGCACACAAGCTCACAACAAGAGAAGTGGTGTTTAACCAGCCGTTTACATGGTTTGCAATCACAGATGGCAGCTGTGTATTAATGGAAAGAGCATTACCAGTTCTCTACATTCAGCTGCTCATGGACACAATAATTTTGAGGAGTTTGATGAGTCCTAAGGATTCCAGGATTTGAAACTTGTGAAATTGTCCTGAAGATGGATGGTATCTTCCACTGTCATATTTGAAACCAAACTGCCTTTAAACAACATGATCACTATTCCTTACACAGACTCCATGTAGAGCTGAGACTGCTCCAAGTGCCAAAATGTGCCATTTTCCACTGTTTCCTCCAAGGAAATCAGAGGGAGGGAAAGCAAGAGGCTGATCAAAGTTCTACAGGGACTGTATGGTGCAATAAATGGCTATGAAGTTGGTGAAGGTTTTGGAGGGGAAGCCATATGAGGAACAGCTGAAGTCACTTGGTTTGTTCAGCCTGCAGAAGAGAAGACTAAGAGGAGACCTCATCACTGCCTACAGCTTCCTCACAAGGGGAGGAGGAGGAGCAGGCACTGAACTCTTCTCTTTAGTGACCAATGACAGAACCCAAGGGAATGACAGGAAGATGTGCCAGGGGAGATTTAGACTGGACATTAGGAAAAGGTTCTTCAACCAGAGGGTAGTAGAGCACTGTGGCCGGCTCCTCAGGGAGGTGTCACGGCCCCAAGCCTGACAGTGTTCAAGAAGAGGCTGGACAACACCCTCAGACACATGGTGTGAACTGTGGGGTTGTCCTATGCAGGGACAGGAGTTGGGCTCAATGATCCTTATGGGTCCCTTCCAACTGAGGACATTCTATGATTGTGAGATATGCAATGCATAGGAAACTGGTGCAGGAAGCAAGCCTCGTGTATTCTTGGAAACAGCAAAGGCAGGAGGTAATGCAGGTACCAAGGGATGCTTAATCCACATTTTCACAGAAATCACCTCTCTGTAGCTCCTTCCTGTGGAAAGGAGGCCAGGGAGAGAGTGATACATTGGAAACATCTCCCATTCTGCAAAGAAAGTGAAAGGAGGCAAGAGACCAAGATATAAAAATATGGCTTTTGTATGTATATACAACTGATATGCATTTGCTCACTGAAGTAGAACAGGAGATCCCAGCAACAGATACCTGTCCTGATGCTAATGATCTCTGTATCATAAAGGAGTGGCAGATGCTCATTTCAATCCTCATTTTGCATTCTGACAAGAACAAGTGCTATGTACAACGGGAAGTAAAGACAGGAACATCTCTTTCAGGATACAAACCCTGTTCTTGGACCCTTCTGATAAACACAATTTGTCTACAAGTCTGATGCTGACATTTTATTTCACTAGTATTGATTTACACTGACTTACCCCAGCAGAAGCACTTCAGGAACCTTACCAAACGTAAAAGGAACTAGTGCAACTAATGTTTCAGCCCATAACCCCATGACAATTTTTCCTGTTGACAGCCATCCATGGGTTGTTTTTTTCCCTGCTGACCCTGGCTTGCCAGTGTTGTTGGTTGTGCAAATGGAGGATGAACCAAAGCAGGAAATGAACCAAAGCTGAAAACAACTTTCCTTCTCCCTGTGCAGGTCCATGCAGCCATATGAACACTGGCACAGGGGAAAGGGCTGGATGGGATGGGGTAGAGGTAGGAGGGCACCTCTTAGAGAACCAACACTTTTGTACTCCTAACTTGACCACGAAAGCATAGCCTTCAATGGGAAATGACTGATTGCCACTTCCTTTTTTTTTTTTTTTTTTTTTACAACTGATTTTGGACATATTTACATTTATATTTGCAGTCATTATAAATGAAACACAATAAATAAATGCAATATAAATGTAATCTACAGAGTTTTTTTAGAATTGCACTGTAACTAGTTTTAATATTAATTTATTACTTTTCCATATATATAAAAAAGATAGCTATTTTCACATTTATTTAATTTGCCAACTGTTCCTCAACAATATGTGGATTCCATAGTAATCATTACAATATTAGAGGAAGATGTTAAAAAAGTCTGCAAATTGACTATTGTAACATCAGGATTCAAGCCCTTAGCACCAATTAATTTGTTCAGAATTGAATTGTGAAAGCCATATTGACCATGAAATAAAACTTTCCATAAAACCTAGGTGACAGCAACATGTCCAGTTATTCTGGTATACAGGCCAAATTGGATAGTTTAACAGGATTGCTTTAGAAATCAATATCCCACCTTACAGAATCTGAATGGCAAAGAATTCAGTGTCTTTTAATAATGTATTTCAGCTGTTTACCACCCACTTACATCTTTAAAACAAGCATCCTAATTCTAGTTTGACCTTTGTTACTTTATCTTCCAGCAACTAGACCCGTATCTTCGCCTGGCAGATTAAAAAATGATCTTGCTCTCTTCAGGTAACTCTTAACACCAGTCATGTCACTTTCTAGTTTTGTCTTTAATGACAGACTGCATTTCTTCACGCTCATTCTACAAGGCAGGTTTTACAGAATCAAAAAATTTTTGCATCACTTCTCCTTTTTTAGGTTTTGAAAATATTTTTTAAAAAATTTCCACGCAAGACTTGGATACGATGCCTGGTACAGAGCTCACCAGTATAAAAGATCTCCTCTGTGCTCATATCTTAATTTTCCTGCTTATACATATATATATATATTTATTTTGTTTTGTTTTGTTTTTGCTTTAGCAACATAATGAGAACATACACGCAGGTAATTTTTTCCAGTAACTCCCACTTCATTTTGGGAGACAGCACCTCCCAGGGCACAGTTTCTCCCACTCTGAGCATGTGACCCATATTCTTCGTACTCAAAACATGACCTTGTCCCTGGCTAAATGCAATAATTAGTTTGAATGCAAGCAACTCATCAAATGATCCAGACCTTTATGCAGAGCTGGCCTGCATTATTTTATGAAGCCACCCATTTTCCTGCCACTGCAAACTTTCTCCTTAGTGATTTCTTTTCTCTTCTTGACAACCATTAAAGGCACAGAATAGTGCTGAGCTAAGGGCAGGAGATCAGGAATCCTAATGAGAAATATCACCACTTGTGAGAGATAGCAACATATAAACATATTTTATTTGGTTAGTTGGTTTTCAATTTATTAATAACTTTAACTAGAAGAAAGTCTTACTGAAGTCAATATAAATCAACCATCTTTATCAATCAGACTTTCAAACTTAGAAGAGTTTCAAGTTTACTTGGCAAGAACAGTTTTATATATAGACACAATGAGTAGCATTAGATTACTGCCCTTTAAATTTTATGTATGGAGCAACTTATCAGCTAGTCATTGTTTTTGTCTAAGGGGCAGGTTAGAGTTTGTTGCCTTTTCTCACTAGTGAAACTAAAAATAGATTTTTAAAAAATAACACAATAGAAATTTTCATTCCTTAAAATTTATCTGGAAAAGTGAACACCAGTGTTTTGGAGACTACGAACTAAAAGTTATTAAAGTTACTGATTTTAAATCTACTTCTTTCACAAACTTCATTTTCTCTGGTGTTCTATTAAAGTCCCTACTGAACATGGAAAAAATAATATCAGAGTCTACTCAAAGAAATCATTCCTTCTCATGTCGCTCTGAGAAAGGCAAAGCCCTGCTCTTTCTGGTGTATGGGAATTGCGGAAGATCGAGCGAGGAGGAGAAATGTAAACACACTCAAGTGACCTGCAGCTGGGATATAAAGAAAGCACATACATCACGCTAATTGTTTTGGTGATCTTGTGTGCTTGACAAGTAGAACCTCTGTATTAGATAACACAGGCCTGAGAGAAACCCTACGGCACCTTATAATGTCTGAGATTCCTGCTTTGTTTTGAGAAAGAGCAGAGCACAGCAAGAGGCTGCGTCTGCTCTCAGCCTTGAAATATAGGCGAGCACAGCCAGCCTAGCGATCTTCTAGCTGGGCTGAATCACTGCAGCGCCTGCGTCCCTGCTTGTCTCACCTCTGCATGGGAGCTTAGGTGCCACTTTGGAGATCCTCCAGTAGAGAGGTAACTAAAATAAAGCTTGCTCTTTGCCATTGTATTCATGGCCTCTGGCTCTTCTTGCGACATGCCTGTGCACACACTGGTTTCTGTGCTTGACAAGAGAAGAACTGCCAAAGAAGATTAGGCTACTGGTAAATTCAATCATATTTCTGGCAATGCCCAGTGGGTTTTTTTAAAATAAAACTGATCAACAAATTGCAGATAAAAATTCTGGCTGGGCAGTAAAGTGTCCTGTTCACTCATGTTCTTGCAGCAAATCAAAATAAATTTAAATTCAAGAATGACTGTGGGAAGAGACCAGTCATGCCTACACTGAATCTTCTCAAGGAGTGTGTGTTGCCCTCTCCATCTCCATCCCTCTACCCACCAGGACACTCTGTGGCACAACTGTGCCTGAGCACATCTTGCGGCACACAGACCCACCAGGCCAGGTCCTACGAGCTTCGGCCAGCACCACCCACCCTGTCAGGGCTTGCACTGTCTGGGGTTGCTTACAGAAGGGTGAATCTGGTATTAAGGGAGCCTCAGGCAGGGTAGATGTACCTACAGAAATCAGTATTTGGAAGGAAGACTGTAACTCCACTGGAAATACCATACTTATGCAGTAACACCTCCATGTCACAACTTTCTTCTAACACCCATGCTTATCCCATGCCATTTTCTCATTTGCCTGAGCTTTCTGTATTTTTTCTTGTCTGTATCCTCTGCTTATATGCTTTCTGCAGAATTTTTTATTTTGGACTTGCACTTTCCTAAAGCCCTGAGCACCAGCAATGACCCCTTCTTCTTTAACCTTAACATCCATACTGCCTCTTCTCCCAGAAAACTGGTCCTAAGGCTCATTTCGGTAGAAGATAGTTACTACATTCACAGGTCTTCATACAGCCTGGTGTTTTACACTGCAGCTAGACTGAGAAGGGCAATATAGCCCTGCAATCTGGGGAAATAAGGATACTTATAACAATTTACATTAACTTTGATCTCCCTTTTCCTCTGAGACTCAAGTCAGTTTTAGACAGGGGCTCTGTATACTAACTGCTGAGGCCACTTATTTCTCAAGTGAGATCTGTTATCACAGGCATTTCCAAGCAAGGCCAAGATGCAGGGCTCCTCTGCCATTGAAAATCTGCAGGTGCCTAAAATTTCTGGAATTTAGAAACAAAGGAATATACAGCTGGATCAGTAAGAAAATCCTTGCTATCCAGCTTAGGAGTGGAGAGCAGACAAACGGGTCCACTGTCACATAACAGAGGCAAAAACAGAGAGACAGAAATTTGTGGTGACTGTATGGAAACCAAACTGCAACAAAAAGCAAGGAGATTTCCAAAGCCAAAGCAACAAAGAGATACATGATCATAACTCCACAAGAGGGACAAATCCTGAGGTCCTGCCTCAGGTGAGCTTCCAGTAGGAGTCTGCCTATTTCTAGATGGAGTAAAACTGCCTACAGATTTGGCCCAGAGTAAGACACCAACAAAGATGCTTGAACCAATTTGCCCAGTGAAGGTAATGCTTGCTGATACCTCCACAGTCTCTCCACTCCAGTCATAATTTGACAATGTTTGTGACTTGATTGCATGTGTTCAGCAAGGCAGCCCTGCACTTTCTACCCCAAGGCTGCAGGACATGCAAGCGAGTCTCTGAGAAGAGCCCTGGCATTCAGCTCTTTCATATATATCACATGTTCACCATCTGTGTTCTCATCTTCGGCCATGCTCCTGCCCCTCACCCAGGTTGCTGGGAGGTTTAGAAAACCAGATGTTTTCAGTCTCTGTGGGGTTTGGTTGCCAGGGCTTTGGAAGTAACAGTACCTTAGGCCGTTGTTGTCTGGGATTCAGTATTGCATTAAGTGGTGACACACTGTGGGCAGGTGGGGATCTATTATTGCATTGTGGAGGCTGCTGCTTCCCTGAACAGGCTATGTTTTGTGTGTGAAGCGGGCCCACACCTGCTGGAGCTGGGACCTGGAAATGCGAAGGACGGAAGGCATGAGTCTGTGGTTTCCTGCCGTGAGGGGCATGTGCCTGCGGTGGGGCATGCGCACGGGGCTGCTCTCCGCCGAACGGCTGCGCTGTATGAAAGTGCCACCAACGTGAGGGTAGTGTTCTGTCTCCAGAGTTGAGGAGGAGAAAACGGAGGACGCCAGTCTTCTCAGGGGGCTGTACCTCGGGAGGGAGTGCTGAGAAGGCCTGTCCTCCTCCAACTGAAAAAGACCAAGAAGAGTGGAGGAAAAGGTGTCAGGCAAAGACTTGACTCGCCCCTGGTTTGTGATGCACATGCTGCAGGCATCTTCGCCGGCAGATGTAAAATGCCTAAGTGGGGCTTACTTACTGCTCTGCATCTCTAAATTCCCAGGGCACGTATGGGCACCACAGGAGTCTGCCATTACAGGGGGCCTGCCATGCTCTCCCCAGCCACATGCAGACACAAGCGACACCAGCAGTGTCAAGCTCTGCTATGTCAGTCCCCTTCTCTATCTCTTCAGGCTACCTGCCTCACCTCTCTGTTCCTCTGGCATCACTCATCTGGACACATCATTTGGCTACTCATACATCTTGCAAACAGGTAACAGTCAAAGTCTGAACACACCTGGAAACCATGTGTAAGAGAAATGGTGAAACATCTGGTGCTAAAATGATTATGTATATTTAAAAGTGAAGGATTCTCAGGTTTTTTATTTTTTTTAATAAGTCTTACAAAACTTGCTCCAGAGATTTGGAAAGGTAACTTTGGGGGCTGTTGGTGGACTTTTCTGACACTTAAACTGCTGGTCCCCTGATACACTTTTATATTGAGTACCTGCAGGGGGAGTGATAATGCTTCTAGTTTTGATAAGCAGGGGAAAGGCAGCAGCTGTAAAGGCTGGCAGAGTATAATTCTCCTTTCAGTGAGAAATACAAAACACAGAGCCACAGGAGGACATGAGGAGAAGATGCATTCTTAGGTCCCTTTTCTGTTTCTGTGATCATGGGATGGCCAGGAGAACAAGGAAAATATACTCACAGAGCACAACTTGTGCAAGGATGAGATTGCAGTCCCTACCTTCCTACATACTGACTAGAAGACAGAGACATTACAGGAATGACTTCAGATTCTTCACCCTGAAAATGCTAAGTCCTTCCTCTTCTTTCTGCCTCTGCTATGAAACTAGCACTTTCACAGGGATTAGCAACCTCAGTTTCCAAAAACAGACCATTTTTCCTAGAATTACCTTTTTCCTTTCAAATCCATTCCCTTCCTTGTGCTGCATTTTTTTTCAGGCAGTCTCTGTAGGTTTCAAAATGAAACTGGGAAATGTGAAAAGGCAATATTGTATTTTCTTCAGCCAAAACAGTTCTCCTTATCTTACTAGAGATGTTGCCTTTGCAAATGATATGAGAAAAAGAACTGAACTTCATCCAGTCTCATCTCTTTCCTGTCACCTTCAATATCTCTGCAGTGCTTTGAGGCAGGTATCTTATCTTCATAAGTTTGTGGTGGGCATTAAATGTGAAGAGCAATTATTTACAGTCCTAAATGTACTGCATTTCACTGCATAGGTCAGACTCTCAGACAATAATAATGATGTAATACTGTCATACAAAGTATTTGAGAGACACAAAGAAATTCTAGACAGCGGCTATAATTTGTCATAAAGCAAATAATCTCTCCATAGATGCTGTAGAAATTCAGTCCTGGGTATACTGTTTGGAGGCTGCACAGCTAAGTATACCAGAATTGTTCTTATTACTTTTTGCTCCATGTTTGGGCTCAGCATACTTTATGATTTCCAATGTATCATCTCAACATGGTAAAGACTTCTCAGATCAAAATTAATCACTCCAACTACCCAGATGGACCTGCTTCACAGCCCAGTACCAAGGGCCTTGCCCAGGCCACGAAGGGGCAAATCACAATGCCCCATCAGCAAGTGCACTTAGGTATTGCTGCCTCTTGGCTGAAGCTCAGGTTACAGACATGCTTAAATTGCACAGTCAACGCTGGAGGTGCTGTGCCCTTTTATCCCTCTGCCCTTGGCAGAAATCGGGCTGGACCACCTTCCATCAGGCCTATCCTGCTCTGTTTGGACAGGAGCAGCATGGGAAGTCCTGGAAAAATGTGATGTTGATAGATCTCAATAGATGTAAAAGATTTAAAATGTAATTAGGAATTTCTACTGAGCTGGAAGTTCCGATTGTTATGACCTGTATATATATAAGGACCATACATAAGAATTACTTCTCTTACAGTATCACTTTTTGTTGATCCTTTATTCCTAACACATGGATGAACAAGGACCCTGAATCTAAAAAGCCTAAGGGACAGAGGACAACTCTACACAGATCCTTCTCCATCAGCTGGCAAGCTCTTCTCACATGGACGGAAGCTGGAAGAGCTGCATATCAAAGAATCACGTAATCTACAACAGGCACCAAGTGCAGCTCAAGAGGAAAGACACTGAGTGAGGGGCAATGAGAGTCTGCCTCCTTCTGCAAATGCCCATTTCTCACCACTGAGAAATGGTACCTCAGGTCTCCTCAGAGCAGCCCATGGACAATGGGACACCAAGACACATAGCACCTTTTCATATATCATTTTTCCTGTCGCCTTCTTCCTCAGCCTGCCTCTTCTGCCCATGGTTATAAACCTGAGAGCCTGCTGTGTTTTGGTTCTATCCATTGCTTGATTATTTATACACAATATATATTAATATACTATGATATATATATTTCCATACTATAAACATGTATAAATAATATTTATATACCCAGCTTTTCTTCTTTCTGCCTTGGAGCCAGTGAATTTGTAGTTTCTGTCCTTTCCTCCTGCTGTCTTTCAGCACTCTGGGAGTGACAAGGATTTCTCTTATCACCGCTCCAGTGTCTGGGGACACAGAGGCCACCAGGCCCAAAATATAACCCAGAGAAAGCCCTGCTCAGCTTTCAGTCATCAGTGCAAATCAGAGTTCAGCCAGGTAAGAGACCTGGGCCAACCCAGGGCTCTACAACACACGAGAGAGAGGCTCTACAGATCACCCAAAATGCTTGAGCCCTGTCCTTGTTGTGAGGCAGCCCTCTCCTGTGTCTACGTGTCTTTTTCCAAGGAATAATCATCACCAACTCAAATCAACAGAGGAAGAGAACAGCATCAATACTGTTGTCACTGAAGTGGACATCCCCTAACCAGCCGTGCTGCTCCCAAGGGTATTGGGCAACATCACAACTATAGCATCCCTCGGATGAGGCAATGATGAAGGTCAGGAGCATGGGGGCATCCATGGGCTCAGCACGTGAACTGAGAATATTTTCTTGGCTCAGTGAGGGTCTCAGCACAGGTTTTTATGGAAGAAAAACAGTGATTAGAGGTCAAGTTGGACTCCCAGGTGGAACACTGGAACAGGCTCCCCAGGGAGGTAGTCATGGCTCCAAACCTGACACTATTCAAGAAGTGATTGGACAATGCCCTTCGACATGTGGTGTCAATTTTGGGGTTGTCCAATGGAGGGACGGGAGCTGGATGTGACGATCCTTGTGGGTCCCTTCCAACTCAGGACATTCTATGATTCTGTGATTCTATGATCTGTCCCAGGCAGCCTGTGCAATGTGCCTCTGACTGCCTCCTGTCTTACCATGGCATTACCAACATAGGTCTTCATGCTGAGCATCCTTGCTTGATCTCTCAGCAGAGAAGTCAATGGGCGGGGAATGGCTGGGAAGGGCTCATAAGCTCCGCAGCTCCTGCCCTCTCAGGGTCAAGACATGCACAACTTTAAATAACTCTATTTGTGGCACTCTCCTGGCTGTGGAAGGCTGTCTGTGGGATAAAAGAGGCCTAATGTGGGGAAATGCTGAGAGAGTTGGGACTGTTTAGTTTGGAGAAGGCTCATGGGGGTTCTTACCAACATTTATAAATACCTGATGGGAAAAAGAATATGGACCCAGACTCTTCTTAGTGGTGACCAGGGAAAGGACAAGAAGAAATAGGCAGAAATTGAAATACAGGAAATTTCATTTAAACATAAGAAAAACGTTTTTTACCATCAGTGTGATTAAACACTGCAACACGTTGCCCAGAGAGGTTGCGGAGTCTCCATCCTCAGAGAGATTCTGATTGTACGCCCTCCTGAGCAATCCTGGGTGGGACTAGATGATCTCCAGAGGTCCCTTCCAACCTCAGCCATGCTTTGATTCTATGATAATCCAGAGGTGACTGTCTTTTTGCCAGTAACAAGTAATGGGTTATATATTGGAGCCAGAGAATGGAGGAACAGAACAAAGCATTAGAGCAGGGATTGCCCATTTGCTCTCGGTTTGTACTCTGCTGATACCAATGGATGATCACCAGTTTCTGGGAGACCAGAATGAGGTCCCAAATCAGTACAACAGGGCCTATGACCTTAATCATGTTAGGTCTGCATTTAGTGATATTTTTACCTATTTTAAAGGCTCAGCTCATATCCAAATGTAAGGAAGACTTACTCATACACACACTATCTGTTCACAATTTCAATCAAACCCAGAGGAAGCTCAAGCCTGAGCTACAGGAAACACCTCTCATTGCTAGTGAGGCGTTCAATATTTTCATTAGTTAATTCCTTGGTCAAATTATTAGCATCCCAACCAACTGTCCCTCCAACTCTGCCGCACCTAAGGAGAACAGGCTGGTGCTTTCCTTCAGGCACCAAGTAATTCTTCCTTTCAGAGTTGGCAGTTGGTTCTGTGACAGCAAATGGAAAAATAGGAATGACACTGCAATGCTGTGTATATAGAAGCAACTGAAGGATCCAGAACTCAAAGGATGCACAACTGAATCCTGGCCAGCCAAAGAAGTCCAGTGTTGGTCTATATGTACAAAGTTAGGTCCAGGAGTAACCAGAGGGTGTTTCAGAATACAGGAGCAAAAAAATGTTCAGTCAGCTAGAGAGCCAAGGTTGTCGAATATATTAGCAGTAATCATCCACAATCCCATTAATTTACCTTTTTTGCCTGCTTTTTAAGTATCACCGTGCAGGGATAAGCAGCCTTCATACTATGTCATACCCAACTCGCCCAGTCATTTCATATAGCTGTATTAGGTGTGGTGGACAAGAAGGCACCTCCAGCCTTCTTTAGCTATGCTAAATACATCAGTGAAATGTTCCTGCTGGTTCCTACGGCTGGTTCTTACCAGCTGGCTCTTGCCGTGTTCATCACAATTTGCAGATCTTGCACTGACCAGCCTAATAAGTGTTCAGACAGAGCACAATCAGACACAGACCCTTCCAATTATGCTAATCTTGCCTAGGCAAGCTCCAGATATCTGTGTCATCCAACATCTTGGCTTCTTACAAGCAAACACCTCCACCAAGGAACCTTGCAACTGGATGCAGTCTTCCTGAGAAGCATGTACTACTATTATTCCATGCTCAGCAGGACAGTCCCACTAGAGCCTGCTATCAGTATTTCTGTCCTTCCTGTAAGTACTGCAGCCTCATACACCTCAGCAAGGAACACTTTGGTTTGATTCTTTTCACATAGTTTATTGCATCAGTCATGTTTTGCTGCTCAAATTAACAGCACTTTTTTCTTGTACCTCTCCAGGATCCAGAGAAGAGAAGAATCTGGTCAAGGCCTGAACAGAAGGATGCTCTTTTAACACGCTCCAGTCCAGTGAACACTCCTTTAGAGAATAAGCTCAGGAGGGAATAGGACATGGAATTACCAGCTTCCAGAGAGGAACAAGCAGACTGCCCAAACGCCTGCCACAGGAGGATGTCACTGTGTACATGACCCAAGACTTGCCTGCTCTTATGGATCCCACATGCATGAGATCTTCATTAACCTACAAATACAAAAAGCCCTTGGGAGAACAATTTTATTTTCTCTTGAAGTGAACATTCTGGGACACCCTTCTTCTGAACGTCTGAGAAATGAAGATTAGATATGACAGAGGAACTCGGAGCCCAACAGCATATAATGTTTTTCCAGGTCATCTAATAAATTGCCTCCCACTAAAGCCTGAAGTTCTTCGTATCTTCAGAGGACCACAGAAAAAAAGCAAAACCAAAAGCAAAAAGCCTTCTACAACTGTCTGGAACAAACAGAGTAGGTAAAGAACATTTCTGTGAGTTCTGGTAACAACAATGTCAATCACAGAAGTAAGGTTGATGTGATGTGTGTGCTGGTTACTCTGAGCTTTTTATTGGGTATTTAGAAAAAAGTTTAATCTCAGGGAGTTATTTCATGATTTGCATTGCTGTGCCCAGTGCTGATGTGTGATTAGAATAGAGGGCAGACACTGCTGTTGCTGCTGAGAAACTATGTGTAGAAGATTGGCTGGCAACACTTGCATACAGCTAAGTCGTTATTAACAAAACACTGTGGTAGAGCAATAAGAGAACTGATTTAAGATACCTGCAACCACAGCTCTGCTCTCCTCTTGTCACTGTGCCAAAACAGCTGAAAGATCTTGATAAGAGTGTGTCCTTTGTAGGGGATGTTACTAGCTATAGGGAGCACTTCTACGATGTTCATAACATTTAGAAGCACTGTTAGAAACAGTTTCACAAAAGCATCCATGCTTGAGTCACAGACTTCTCCAGTACAGTTGAGGTTTCCTAAGATGATGCTATGCTAGTCAACAAAATACAGACCCAGGGATCTTACCTGTCTCTGAGGACCAGTAGGTTCAGATTCTCGTCTCCTTTGTCGGAAAGCTGGTGCTGAATGTAGGGGAGAGTGGGCTGGACTTCCCATCTGCTGTTCATGTTTACTGTCAGATACTGTTTGAGAAGGTCCTTCATGTCTGTGGGAACTGTCCTCCTCAGTCACAGGCTGCATACCCCGACCTCGTCCATCATGTGTCTTTGGCCTGACTGCAGCATCTGCTCCTAAGCGCTTTCTCTCCTCACCGTCTTCAATAGGTCTCAGTTCTTCAGGCTCCTCATCTGTGGTTCCAGAGGTGCTCGGCTCAGCACCTGGGTGAAAGTCCTTCAGCTCTGTCTCCTTATCAATGATAACCCATTCCTTGCTATCAAAGTCCTCCTCCTCTGCAAGTGGTACTGAGCGGAAGGCATTGCTGAGGGCTTCATGTTCCACCGAAGCAGACACATCCATCCTACCACTTGCCTGCCGATCAGCCTGGCCAGTATCAATGGACAGCATCTGGGCTGGCTGGGAGGAGCATACGAGCCGTGATGGAGAGCCAGGTAAATCCATTCGAGATCTAAAGACAGAACATGAAGCCATTAGGCTTAAGCAAAAATATTTCTTTAGAATCTACATGGCAAAAAGATGTTCCCCCTAAAGTGCTTCAGTATGAGAGCCAACGCAGCATCTCTCTTCCTTGTAGATGACAGGATGATAACCAATTTCCCCCAACAACACCGATATACTCTTAAGCCTTTGGTAAATACTATTGGTTTGTGAAAAAGAAAACACCCCCTAAATCCTTAATCTACTGTCTGACTTAACAGTGTCTCTGCTTGGCTCTTATAACCTCTTCAGCTGCACTGTGCTACCACTTGAGTGGCCACTAAAGCATCTAAGGTGGCCACAGGAGTTCTTCAAAGACAGAAGAAATCTTCGATCCTATTGTGCACAGATGACCCCAAAATACTTTGGAGGAGCAGCAAGAAAATATGATTAGTACCCTTTTACAAAGGCTAGCATAAGGTTCAGCGAGTCACAGACTAAATAGCAGCAGTTTCTCCAGCCATGCAGAAATACCCTGGAAGCTCCCTGTGCCCCATTGGCCCTGGCAGCATCTTAGCAGGAAAAAACAGTGGCATTTCTATCACTCTACTCCACAGTGGTATAATCCATGCTTTTCATTTGGCCTGCACCTGCTGCTAACTTGCTTCTCTGTCCACCACAGCCGTTAGCAGCTTGCTGTACAAAAGCAGAGCATCTGCTGGTCAGAAAAAGACAGCTGCAGTGCATTTTACAAAAGGATTTCAACAAAGACCACACAGCCTTGCAGACTCTCCTGGGAAAAGCCTTCCATGTGTGAGAAAGCATGAGGGGAAACAGAGAACTGACTGACCATTTGGTGAAGGCTGCTAAGCAAAACTGGGTATCATCAACACAGAGGAAGGTCAGAGCTGAGATGGAAATAACTGCGCTTGCAATGTCAAATTTCTGACTAAGAAAGGGGAATTAGAGAAGGAGGTGAACCAAAGATTGATATAGAGAAAACTGTGAGCAAAACCAAAGCTCTCAGCAAAAGCCATCTTGATGGATCTGAAAGAAGCAAGGTTGTATTTGTTAGTTCTTGAAAATATATCATTGTGAATAGGAAACACTAAGTATGCAAAGTAAGAATATACTGTGTGTGAATAAGAACTGGATTTTAAAAGCTATTGCTAAAAAAAGTAAGAGAAACTCTGGACTTAGGCAATGTTTTCATGCATTCCCCAGGAGAGGAGAGACTCCTGGAGTGGAAGAATTTACTCCAGAAAGCCAGAAGAATTTCCCAGTGCTGCGATTCAGGTCTGTGTCATGAAAAGTCAAAAATGGAATAATGAGTAGACTGTGTGGCAGAGTGGGATTGTATTTGCAACATACTTGGTGCAGGCTGCTTGCAAAATGGAAAAATATCTTGATTTTAAAAACAGAAGCTGAGGTAAGAAGGCAGGAGAAAGGGATGTATTTTGGATAATACACATTTTCTATATTAAGTTAGCATGATGCTGAGTAGATAAGGAAGAGCTAGAGAAATAAAGGAAGGAGTTAAAAGCATTCAGTGAATATACAGGACTGGTGTTGCTGACTGTTATAAATGACTTTTTTCCCTTCCTATTTTAAAGTGCCTTTCTTCTGACCAAGAAAAAGAAGAGGTACCAAGACACAAGAATTATTATTCAAGCTCTAAATTATTAACAGCAACACGAACAATCCTTCCTGAATTACAGAGAAGAATTACAGCTTCCTCCAGCCACCCAGAATAAAACAGTACCTAACAAACAGGGTAGTGCTAGGGGCTCATCCACTCTCTAGTTCTTTTGATCCTTCTCCATTTCTAGCTATGGCCTCCTTGTGACTGTTCTTCTTGGCTGAAGTTTGTCAGATTTTCTCTGAGCAGAAGGTCTGTCTCCCCCCTGCCTCTTTTAGAGGGGGCATTTCACCAGTACACCCTGCAACCACAGTCCATGCCTTGACTTCCAGTGGAAAGAGGAAGACTGATTAACAAAGGACATGAAGGGAGTTAACCAGCACCAAAGGCTTGTGTCTTGTAACATGTTCTCCAGGATACAATGCTTTAGAAAGCTTATTTTTATTATTCTTGGGGTTTTGTTTATTTTTTTGCCATGCATCTGAAAGTATCCATATTACCCTCAAAATCAGGGTGTAATATATACTTTTCACATGCAAACAAGTGAAATACTATATGCTGAAAAATCAACATTATTCTTGCTGTTAATGAAAAATAATGAAATAATGAAACCCAGCATATCAAGATCTGCCATCTAGCTCCCAGAATACATGGATCCTTGTCTGTATCCTAAAAAGATCCATTGTTCCCTCCCACCTCAGGCCAGCCAAAAGTTTTGTGACTATTTACATTATCTCTAATCTGACGCTTTGCCTTCCCTCTAATAAATGTCCCTTCTTCTATCTGTGGAGTTCTTCCCATCCCGAGACAGAGTAAGAATCATTCCCACTAACTCTCCTTATTAGCAGACATGAGTCTCATCAGAAAGATCATAAAGCCCATGAACACCTCCAACCAGAAATGGACTTCCAGTGCCTGCTGATCTAATGGTTAGGTTGGTCTCCACAGTCCTCAAGATGCTGGGTAAAAGCAGTAGGAGGCTACAGAGGGTGAGCAAACCTTCTTTCGTGTAGATCTGCTTTGCCATCAGCAGTGGAGAGGCGTTCTGATTCAGGGCTGTTCACACGGCGGTATCTTAGGGAGCGCACTTGTGCAGTCGGGGACTCTGGAGGCACTCGAACAGGGGAACTGGGGCAGACACCATTTCTCTGTTCCTCTTCCACCATGCACTGAGTCTGTAGGAGGTAAACACAAAGAACTTCAAAATCTGACCAGAGACATTGATTTCCCATTCTTCACTGCTGCTCTATGCTTTCTTCCAGGATATAATTTCAGCTGCATTTTCACAATCTACGCAAGCAATGTCTGAAGGAATGCAAGGGCCTGTATGTCCCGGCAATTATCTAATATTAAAACAAGGTATGGATTTTAAATGAATCCAAATATTTAAACATCTTTACAAAGCAGCCTTTGCATTTCAGTTACCAAAAAGAGTTATCATGGGCTAACCTGCTACATATACAAACCCCAACTGCTTATCCAAGATGTCTAAGAGCCCCTGTTTGTAATTTTATTTAGTTTTTTTTAAAATCTTGGACCTCAAAACAAAGTCCTCCAGGATATATACTCAACCACAACATCTGTAAGCACTTTCCACAAACCCAAGGTCACACTGAACATGTTCATGGACATTTGTGAGCCTTGCATGTTCATACACTACCAGTACATATTTTCTGTTTTCATATGGCCTTACTGAATTTGATTTTTTTTTTTTTTTTATTTAGCAGCAGACAAAGGAGCAAAAGTCGGTGACTGTAACACAGCTGCTTTCTGCCTTCCACTGTGGTGCTTTTTCTTCTTTTTCTTGGAAGAGAAGACCTGCTTAGGCAAAAGCATAGACGCAAAATGGCCCAAGTGCTACAGCAACAGTCTCAGATTTGCGTTCAACCCTGGTGTGCTGCCAGCCATGCAACACCAGCTTCTACACACCGCCTCTGTGTGGGGACACACATTGGGGTGCCAGTGCAGGCTCCTACTATGGAAGACATTTACCTTTCTCTGCAGCATGCCCTGTATTTACTTGTCCTCTTAATGCCAGAGGCTCTGAATGTATGCAGGCTTCTCAGTAAAATGCTGCTGATCAAGACAGTTGTCTTTGTGCATGTACTGTGTACATGACAAGTCAGTCAGTGTTCATGAATTAGCAGATCTAAACCATTCAGTTTGGGTTTGGAATGCAGAAGTAAGTAGTCTTTGCAGCCAGGGAGAGTGGAGGAGAACTTTCACACAATACAGGAAAAGCAGAATAGGTGATAATTATTTAATCTGTAATCCATTCAGGACAGGAGTAAGTTAGTGCTGAAGGTCAAATGTGTTTGTGAAAGGAGCAAAGTGTTGATTTAAGTGTAGGGTAACAGGCAACTTATTAAGATCCAAAAGCAGAGAATTGGGCGAGGGTGTGGGAGAGAAGGAAGAGGCTTCTGAGAAAATACAGAAGGAGAACTTTGATCCAGTGGAGGAAGGAGAACCAGAAGGATTTAGAAAGATCAGTGACAGGAAGTAAGGAAACTACCCTTAACACAGAAATGGGAGAAGTGGGACAGGAGACCTGAATGGTGTGAATAGAGAAATAAGGATGACATTAGAGAAGTATTGGGGAGAAAAAAAACATGGCAAGATCTACTCATCACCTAAATACAAAGAGCAAAATGGGGAGGGCCAGAGTTACTTCTAATGGTGCAAGACTGTAAGATGAAGGATGGTGAAGCTGTGAATAGCAGAAGGGTGTTTTACACACCAGTTGTCCTTGTGGTTCAGAAAGACACATGGGATGCCTGAGTTGACAAGCAGAGGTGAAGCTGTACACTTACATATCACATCTACAGCCTCCTTTTTTTTTAATCCATGTGGTGACTGTGACTCAAATAAAAACTGATTCTCTCTTGGAGAACAGTCAGACTAAAGATAATAAGCCTAGTGGACTGAAAGGTCGGGCAAGGGTCAGACTAAAGATAACAACCTTCACATAGAGAAAGAACACATTTCTTTAACTTTGGAGAGGACGATGCCCTGGGCTCTATTTCATAAACTGCTGAGCTTGTCAGAACTCAAGTGCTCATTGCCATGCTGACTAACTCCTTAAGTTCTTTTGCCAGTAACTTGACAAGAAACAGCATATCCCTTGGCAGGAACATCATCTGGTCATGCTGCGGATCTTGCAGAAACCTCCCCTGCCTTTAGCTGCTGTTATGACAGGACTTGTGAACGACGGCGCTGGGTACCCAAGATATGAGGTACAACTAGCACACAGAAAGGACATTCAGGACTCCTTTGTGCACATCTCAGCCTGATTGAAGAGCAATCAAGGCACCTGGTGGTTCAAAGGAACAGAAAAACACATAGGAGTTACCAGGATTTTTCTGTAATGCTGGGGTTTTTTGTATGTTCTGGAAACAGAACTGTCCCACTCTACTAGTCTTTTCTTATTTCATGTGCCTTCCAAAGAGAACTTCTGGGAATGCACACAGTTTACCAGTGAGAGATGAAAAAGTAGTTTGAACTTAGTTTATAATTCTCAGTATTGGGGGATGCTGCTGGTAATGTTCCATACAGGTGACACTTTGATCCAAATTATTTTTGTTGGAGAATTTTAAGCAAGTTAGATGAGATCATTTCTTGTCCATGAATAATGTTTTCTAATAAGACTAAGGATAGTGGAGCTATCTGCAGGGCTGAAAAAGGGACTAACTTTGTGCCAGTAGAGACTAAAGTGAATTCTGGTCAGAGCCAGAAGACTGGTAAGTTTAACATGCTAGTCCACAACTGTCCATTAAAGACAGGTTTGTGAAGTGAATCCAACACGCCCTCATATTATTTTACGTCTGTTTGATGAAGGTTTCTCTGCTAAGAGATTCTGTACATATCTGATGTCATGCCATGTGACATTCTGATTTTTAAATAAGAACTGAGATCAACACTACAAATACTAATTTACTTACAATATGTAAGCTGACTTAATAAATAAACTAACTAATAAACATTTACTATGGGATCATCATTCAGTGGGGATGCCTCCAAGAAATTAGGTAACTTTTACAAGAAAGAACTGAGAAACTACTTAGGGATTATGAGGAAAACCAACTGAAATATGTACTGTATGCAAGCCAAAAAGTCTAAGATGATCTTGGAATGCAGAAATATGAGAATATTAAGTTATAGTTTCTCTCACTCTTCACAGGGGTGAAACCATCGTTAGATGCTCTTTATAGGTTGTGCTACCCTTTAGAAAGAAAAGTTTAAAAATTGGAAGAGAAAAATTAGTGATGATTCAAGACATAGGAAAAAAAGGCTGATGAAGACATCTCTGAGGAAATTTATTTATCCAAGAGGTTAGGACACAATAAAATTTTGGTTTATAATTTCCAAACCTGGGACAACTTGGATATTATATCAGCTATGCAAGGACTAGAATTTCATTGCTTGAAGTAGCGAGATCCTATTGGTCCCCAAAATGTCGTTTGCATAAAGATTGAAATTAATCCCAATGGCTTTTAATCTGTGAAAAAATTATTTGTAATTTCCCATTTCCACAGGCAAATTCCACAGTGCTTTTTGAGCTGCACTATGTAGGATGTTACATCAGTGTATCCAGGTGGCTTCTAGCAGACTATGAATCCATTGCCCTAAATCCAACAGCCACAGGAGATAAATAAATGTTCTTTACTTTGCTGATGCTGATCCTGAGTTTGTTGCGATTCACATCTGTCTCTTCCCAAACTTCAGCCTCATTGAAAGCAGTGTTTGGAGCCTGAACAAGACCTTCCGCTGGCCGGCCTGACAGGATGGGAGGAGCATTCTCTTGATCACTCAGATGTTCACCCTGTAGGACATCTTCAGTGTTCTCACGAAGCAAGTCCCCAGGTACCGGAGTAACATTAACCACCCTATGGAAGAGACAAGAAATAAGGTAAAATTATTAGTACTTAAAGAAGGAGGTCTATCACACTGCCCCACAGAAATTAATTAGCAGCTTTTATGGTATTATCAAGTGCTAGACCGGGGTGGACAACAGGCTTTCTGGAGGCAGGGAAACCTGAGGAAGAGACTGTTCTGGCATTCACGGACCTGCTGGAAAGTAGCACTGCAGAGAGGACTTGGGACTTCTGGTCGACGACAGGTTGACCACGAGTCAACAATGTGCCCTTGCGGCCAAGAAGGTTAACAGTATCCTGGGGTGCATTACGAAAAGTGTGATCAGCAGGTCAGGGGAGGTTATCCTACCCCTCTACTCTGCCCTAGTGAGGCCACAGCTGGAGTACTGTGTCCAGTTCTGGGCTCCCCAGTTTAAGAAGGACAAGGAATTACTGGAGGGAGTCCAGCAGTGGGCTACGAAGATTAGAGAGCACCTTTCTTATGAAGAGAGACTGAGACAGCTGGGTGTGTTCTGCCTGGAGAAGAGAAGGCTGAGAGGGGACCTTATTTAATGAGGGGACATCATAAATATTTCCAGGATGAGTGTCAAGAGGATGGGACCAGACTCCTTTCAGTGGTGCCCAATGATAGGATGAGTGGCAACGGGCACAGACTGAAGCATAGGAGGTTTCATCTGAATATGGGGAAAAACTTCTCTACTTTGAGGGTGACATAGCCCTAGAACAGGCTGCCCAGAGAGGTTATGGAGTCCCCTTCTCTGGAGACATTCAAGACCTGCCTGGACACATTCCTGTGCAATCTACTCTAGGTGTACCTGCTTTAGAAGTTGGGTTGGACTAGATGATCTCCAGAGGTCCCTTCCAACCCTAACAATTCTGTGATGACAACCTGAAAAGGTTTCCACCTAACATAGAGTCACAAAGACAGTGGGATGGATCAGTGAAAGCATGTTGGGACCCTTGATAATCAGGCTGCAAACCTCTTCAAAATTGTCCATTACACAATATTTAGCTTAGAAAGATCCTCCCCTCTTTTCATGAGCAAATGAGTCTTAATAGGCCTTATAGTTTTTATCTTCTATAATATTACTAATGATCACTGTTATCCCTTAATGTCAACTCCCTCAAAAGCACCAAGACAGACCAGTGAACTAAGCCTTATCAACTTTTGTTGGGACTCATTTCCATCTCTGAGCACCAAGCTCTATGTACCTTTGCACCAGCACATGAAACACCCTGTCAAGGTTGAGGAGCTGTGAGGCGTGAGCAGTACATGCATTCTGTGGTGTTCAGCTTACTATCAATCACAAACCCACCCCATTGCAAGGCAAAAACTGCCTCACAGCAGGGCATTCTCACAGAAGCTCCAGTTATGTGTGCCATGTAATGTGCAAAATATACAAACATATGGGCTCCATCAGTCCTGGCCAAAGTTCTCCAGACATCTCTTAATGTGACTCCAAGTCACACATTCATCCCCAATAGAAAATGTGTTTTCAGGACAGCAAGGGTCTGAAACTGACTTCCATCACCATAAATCCAGGTTAATATATATCAAGTCAAATCAAGTGGTGGCTGCCATACGACTCCAGCTTCCAGGATCATAATAGCCCTGAAATCATCAAAAAATTACCTTGTTGCTGAGCTTGTTATTGAGGAGGTCCATAGTCTAACTGGCACAACTGCAATACTCACCCGAACATGGCTGCTGTTTGCCTGGTGTTTTGCTGTGGTGGAGTAGAGGTGCTAGTGGACAACAAGATATCTGTACCAGCCTTCTCCCAGTCAAAGGCTTCATTTTCCGTGATACCTCTTTCTTTCATGCTGTTCTCGAAAACGGACATGATGAGCTGGAATAAATTTACAAAAAAAAAAAAAAAGTTAAGTAGCTGAGGGTAGCTCTTGCAAAAAAAATCTGAACTGTGAGCATAAGGACCAAGTGCAGTTTATAATCTCCATCTTGCCTATGAAAGGTACCAAGAAATTAAAGCAAATGTCATAAAATAGTATCAGTTGTTTCTCAGGCTGGTTTTGGCTTGGTAACTGAAATTTCTTTAAATCTACAAAAGAAGTGCATGCAACATTTTGATGCTGATTTGATGAAATCTTTCAGTTGGCTTGTTACTTTAACTCTAAAGCCATAACTTCAGCTCAGCTTCCCTGTAGATTAGACACATGAGGAATAATACTTTTGATATGTAGAGTTCAAAGGCTGCCAGAAGATGTAAACACAACCAGAAAACACAGTCCTAGGATGCAGACTCATTGCAGTGTCTGGCTCAAATATAGCTTGGTCAGGAGCCCTATGATATGCTTATGCACAATGTCACCTGCCACATTTGGCAGCAGAATAAACTAAAACTGTAAGAGGGATAACAGTGTTCTTTAAAAGATGGCAGGTACAAATGCTCATGCTGACATGGTTTATGCTGTTGCTTTCTAAGAACAGGTATTCTTTAGGAGAGAATGAAACTACTGCCAACGGTGCACCATACATCAGTGTGTTACCCAGGGAAATATGATGTTCTGCTGTCAAAGGGAAACTGGATGCTATAGGCCAACACAGCCATACTTGAGGTCCTGCATTTCTAATAAAATTATTCAGCTAAATAATGCAGAATTGAGAGGTTTCAGCCTAAAGTCTATACAGAGAAAGAATATAGTAACAAATACATTTGGTTTATGGCACTGAATTAGCACTAAGTTATGAAAAAAAAATTACTATGAACAAACCTCTGTTTGCATTTATATTCCAGTTCTGTTTATCAGCATGAACAGTCAGCCAGGAAAACCTGCCATTTCCTACTACCTTCCACCAAACTGCACTAAAATGCCTATTTGCAGCTTTCAGTTGAGACACCTTTTTCCTCCTTTTTGTGACCCAGAATCCTAGAATTAGGTGCACAACTCTTGCAGTGGCACTATGATTGATTAAAAGAATTGCCAGAGTTGACTGTTGGTCAAACCAAGGAACAGGTAACACCTCTCCAGCAAGTGGACACGATATAGCAGTGGTAGCAGCTTCTTTAATTTGAAAAGGATTTTACTGTTGTGACAGTTTAATATGATAGGATTGTGTTCCTGCTTCTCAGCCCCATGTCATGATGTCTTCTTTCACCTCTGATGGAAAGGAGAGTTGTGCTGCTGCCATTGGAAGGGAATTTCTTGCTCAAAACTGAATGTGAGTAACTAAAGGTTTTAGTAAATGTATTTCTGCATTTAGTAACTTCAGACGGATGTTTTCTCATTAATTTGCCTAATCACTTATTGAATACATAAGCTTTTGGACAACACCTATCTTATGACAAAGCATGCACCAATTATGTGAACTATGTTCTTCACTCATTCCAACCTGCCACCTGCTAACAGTTGTCTTTGATGCAGTGGAAGACAAATCAGTTCCCCTCTTTGACTTTTCTTCTCCAGGCTAAACAAATCTAGCTCCCTCAGCATCTCCTCAGTCCACCTCTATCCCTTTACAGCCCTCTATCTTAGTGGCAAATGTTATTTTTCCACTGTACTATCTACAAAGTATTTGCCTTTTTTTGTTTGTTTGTATTTAAAAGTTGTGGTTTCTATGCTGCAGCGGTGTCTAAAACACGAAAGCACTGTTGGAGAGAGTTTGCTGGAACACACTCCTACCATTTTCCCCCTCATGTGATACACTATCAACAGAAGCAGGCACTCCTATAAGACTGCCCAGATCTGCTAATAAAATATTTTCATCACCCTGGCATTGATATACAGAGAAAACCACTGTGATAAAAAAGGGACACAGAATTAAGTTGCCTCACTTATATTGTGTTACTTGAGCTACTGTAACTGATCACATACATGCAAATAGCAAAAAGTGAATGGGAGAAAAAAATGTTAAGATGAATATTAAAGAAAGACATAGGAATAGCTAGGGGTCATATGAGTCTGCAAGAAAACAAAGGGGTCAGTGTGCGCTATGGAGCTGTTGGCACAGGTTCTTTGCAGACTTTGGCAAGCTGTGCTAAAATTCCGTCACATTTGGAGTATCTTAAAATTTTTGTGTTTTAATGAAAGCCAAAGGTACTCTGTTACTTGGGAAGAGCTTTCTGGTTTGAAGTACGGAATTATTTTGGATAAGGTGGTGGAAGAAAAAAAAGCTTTTGAGATGTTGAAGAACTGCACAGTCCAACCTTTTTCTCCTGGTCCTCTGAAAGGTATTCTTCAGCCAGATATGAACATATGCATGGAAATGTTAGAAAATCCAAATGTCAATCCAGAGCGCCACCTATCACATTGGTAACAAAGAAAAGGCTCCTACCTGATAGTCTGGCTTGGTGAAGTAGTCTAGGCTTGCAATATGATCCAGAAAAAGGTGGAACTCTGAAGGCATGTGTTTTAGCAGCATTCGGTGTTCATACTTTTCTTTTATCATGCCAACCTGCTCCTGGAAAAAATGAAAATATCTCACAGTCAAGAATCTCTTCTATTGCTTCATATTCATATAGTCTTATCGTTCCTGGAACATGGCCTCTTCTTAGACCCAGTGTTGTGTCTACACACTTGTCCTGTTTGGTGGCCCTAGCAAAGTGAGGCTGATCGCTGTAGGCAAAGGTCGAAAGGGAATCCTGAGTCACAAATACTCTTCAGAAGCTGTCTCTTTAGCAGAGTATTTCCAAGACAGCATGAACAGTTAGCTTTATTCTTTTTAACTTTCCACTTGCAACTCCCATTTGGCTTGTTTGGCATGGCAAAGCATTATCCTCTGGCCTTTCTAAAGGGTTGTTTATTTGTCAAAAGGACACCTCAGCCATTCCATTTTTGTTGTCCGCTTTGCTAGAACAAAGTAAAAGTTGCTTGATCAATTATGATTAACAACATGCATAAGAAAATGTCTAGGTATTCCAAATAAACTCTACACTGTGTGTCAGACGAACACACAAAAGCAGGTTAGTATCTTGCAGCAAGACCCGATGAAAAGTAGGCTCTGGCTTTACTCCAGAAAAAAAGCTACACTGAGCTGCAGGAGGAATAATAAAAGTCATAAAAATAAAAATGTAGCACCCTGTCTTAAGCACAGACACTAGGTTTCCTACCTTATCTTTGATCTTTCGCCATGGAAGCTGTCCCACCGCAAACTCCACCAACATGTAAAAGAGGGACCACAGGTCATCGTGTCTACCCATTTCCTGGAGAAAAGAGAGACAAAGACTGAGGAGCAAAGTTTCATGCTGCTCAGTAGTCCAGGTGTGCTCTCCAGCTGAGCTACTTCATTTTGAAAAACAGGAAGATAAGTTATACTTCCCATTCAGTGATTAAAGAAGCCATATTAAAGACTAAAGATGCAAAATCAAGCATTTATTTAACTTGGCAATGTCAATACAGTCACCCGAATACCCTCATTTGTCTTTCTTTTTGTGAATATATTAGGAAAGAGCACAAATTTTCCATAGGACTCTCCCTCACTGAGTATACAGGAATGGTATATTTATTAATGGGATGTCGAATAACCTAGATAAAGAAAAAACACCAAACTGTGTATAGAAAGTATTTTTTATTATTACTTTTAAGCTAAATATAATTCAAACTCTTTTCACAAGGCAGCATTTACTCAAAAGCTTTTGCAAAACACTCATCATCAAATAGTAGAACAATTTACAGATTTATAACATTTCCACATACCACTCTCCTCCTGACTCAGCAACTGGGAACCTGAAACATGGGGATTAAGGCTGAAATGGTCAAAGCACATGAACTAATTTTTGGTGTTCAACATCCAATGTCTAGAGCATGATTTCTCAGAATAGCATGCATTATACAGCAATTATTGTGTCTTAATACACCTTCAGCTGATGACAGGTACAGTTGACACTATTCAGGTCTTCCAGAAATTATACTTCAGGTTTCTCAATGTCTCCCAGGGAACAGAATGAATTCATGGTGGCATTCAGCTGCCCTTCCCACATCACACTTTGCACTTTCTGCAGACAATAACTTCTTTCCCTAAAAAAACTGAAACTTCCTCATGTGTCCCATATCATCCTACAGACTCATCCCAAATAAGGCCAGAAACCTGGAGGACTGATAGTTTCCATCTGCCAAGCACCTGGCAGCAGAACCAGAGGACTTACGGTTTACTGTCTACACAGGAACATTACTGTAATAGGACAAATGAGTGTTTTGAGAAGAATGTTGAATGAGACTTCTGGAAGCATTTAGAATGAAAAGGGCCAGACACTAGGTAAATAATTACTCTTTTCAGGGATAAATAAACCTAGCTTTCACTATGTGACTCTTTACCTGACAGTCTGATGTTAATAACTAAAATTCCAGGTGGAGAATGGATTTGCGGACCTGGCACTTGGTAATTCACAGTCAAGTTCTTCTAGAAACTAGCAGCAAGCAGCCTAGCACGGTAAGAGTCTGTTTCCACCCAATTTCCACTTTAGTGTTTTTGTTTTCCACTTAAAAAGTGCCCAATAATTATGATTATTAAGGCTGCCAGCTAGAGGGGATCCAATAAATTAATCATAATTTTGACTTTACAGTCAAGAGCCTTAACCATCAAATGGAATAAATCTAATATACTAACTTCTGTAGATAACAAACCAGAACTCACACCTCCTACTCCTCTGGTCTTGAAAAGAGGTTTCTGTGGAGAAATAACCTTGTTGTTAACTCCTTATAACCCAAAAATACTCACTCGGTTTTTGTGTGCATTCACTGAAGCGTAGCGGACCGTTCCTCGAAAACCAGCAACATTGCGAGGCTGAAGGGAGACAACAGAAAATCTCAGAGACAGAGCAGATTGCTAAATCCCCTATGCAGCTAACTCCTGAGATCTTCTCATCTATATTGTTATTTCCTATGTACCCAAGGGATACAAATCTAGCAGGCAGCTAAACAGACAGCATTCTCCAATTCTGCATTTTTAGAAAAGCTTATTTTTCAGAGAGGGCAAGGTAGTTACAGTGATAGGACAGCGTAGTAGTAGTCTAGGCATAGAGCTAAGAACATTATCCAAGATCATATTTTCCTTTTTAAAATACAGGTCAAGGGAAAAGCTAGTAGAGAAGTGCAAGTACAAAACTGAGTCATGACTAATATCAGCGAAGCAAAGCCCGAAGGCAGCCTGGTCCCAGATAGGATCGGGGATCCCTTAGTATGACACAAGGCTGATGACCATATGCATGTGCTGACACTGCTTGTCAACATCCTCTGTAAAACTTAAACAAATTAAGAATCTCTGACTTTCAGAGTTCTTGCTTTTTTTTTCCAGATTCTTCCCAGTATATCTTAAACCATGTATCTTTATTTTCTCTTTCTCTGATTCTCTTGTTCTTCACATCCTTGGGAAATGAAGGCTTGATATATTAATAGTAGCTTTGGGAAGAAGGCAGTCCTCCTGTGACTATTCCTTCGAGCTGAAGGCTTTCTGTGTTCTGGGGGCTGAGTAACACTTCCAACTCTTCCCACTGCTGCCTCCAGAAAAACATTAGGCCATGTGAGTTAACCTACTGAAGATATCATTGTTCTGAAAAAGAATGCATTTAAATAATGACATCCACCAAATTCTTTCAACTTAGAAGCACCAGAGTTAACATCAGCGCTTTCAAAATTCATGTAGCAAAACCAAGCTCAGGCCCTGACATCTTCCATCATAAGGCTAAGCCTGGGCAAAGAACTAAGCGTACTCACTATTAAGATCCTACACTTGTAGAAATTTGAGCACATTAATAACAACTCTAATTGGGTAACTTGTCCTACTTAGGTCAGTTGATTCATATTTGTTATTTCAGCTGTGCCTATGCTTGCAGAACTAAGCCTAAAACTCCGGACTTTTATTCTAGGTCACCCTTCTCTCCGTTTAAATACATACAATTCAGTTTCTTCCTTTTGGATACATGGAAGTTGCTCTGAGTTTCAATACTCTCAGAAAGAATAAAACTTTAAAAGTTTTTTAAACAAATTCACAAACATCATGCCACTAACACACACCTGAATGGTGCATAATGCAGCTCTTAAGTTACAGTGACTCCAGGCAAAAAAAACTACAAGTCTATCTTACAGCTCTTTTACATTAACCAAATACTCCACAAGGAGAACACGTATACATGTCCTATGCAGTTAATGCAGCACTTAAGCTTGCAGTACACCAGCTTGAGCTAGCAGCAGGTAATAGTTGAGATATTATGTTAATGAACATGTACCTCCCTCATCCCAGAACGTACATTTAGGATTCCCACTGACAAATGACTGCAAAGTATTTTTCAGAATTCCAGTAAATTCACTGATGTAAGCTCCTGAAAAGCAGAATACTGGCCACTAGAATACATCTGTTAGAATGAGACATCACCATAAATGTCCGCTACATATTCAAAAGCAAGAGGACATTCCTGTTTTCCAATATGAATGGAAGCTAGTGTTTTTGGATACTTTACACGAGCCATGCTATGGTTAGCAATGTCTCTGAAAATCTTTTTAGATCAATACTTACTATTTCTGGCAGACAGGCTGTCTTTAGAGTCTTTAATGATATCTATTCTGAAAGCAACACTAGGCAGCTTGCAAATGCATTCCCCTCCTCTTTCAGAAGCAAAACAAAAGCCTAGCCATGTTTTAATGCTGCATCTGTCCCACAGCCATCACGAAACAGTTCACCACGCCAGTCCTGCAGCTGAACCCAAAGGGCTCTCTCTCCAGTCCCCTCTCATGTGGTACCTCAGTAAAGGGAGATCACGGCAGCTGATCAAGACTTCCCAATTGTTTTGACAGCACATTTATAGCTTTGAACAAAATAGACAGATGCTAACTGTGTTAATAGCATCTTTTTTCTCATAAAGGTTTCCCCTCTTTTTTACCATATTTGACCTCCCTGTCAGTCACAATGTATTTAGCCACATCTTTTGACTGTGTCACTGATCACTACAATCAAATCTTTCTGTGGCTGTGGAGATAGCGTGTTTTTCATCCAAGCAAAGAGCTCCTGCCTGGGCATTTATCACAGCACATACTGTATATCCAGCTGTTACTGACTTTTCTTCTGAATTCAACAATGTTAATTTTCCAAATGATTTATTTACAGACTTCATTTCTTCCAGTTAATAAATTTCATCCCATCACTGCACTGCCCAGCAGGGGAAAAAAGCCTGGATAAAGCATCCTTGCTGTCCAGACCAGTCATATTTGACACAGAACTGAAACTGTAAGAGTTAGGAGCTTCAGACTATGGAATCACATATAATCCAATTGATTTGAATCCCAAAAAGTGATTAGAAGGTAATACGCTTGCAAGCTGAAATACAATTTTAAATCATGCACGATTTATTTTTTAATTTTTCCACATCAGTATTACTATCAAAAATGTTACTCAGGATAAAGTATATCTCTTCCTGCATTCAGATTGTGTCTACCATAAAGCTGAAGTAATTTATTACACAGACCTGTCAGGGAGATGTCAGAGACATTAAGTATATTGCATTGTGTTAGAAGCTTAGTTTAAAGTGAGTTTTAGCTTGGGATAATGTGTTAGAATGTGTTAGCAAAAATTATACTCTTTCTTTCAAATACATTAGCAATATAGACTACCTCATGGACCTAAGAATTATGTAACAGAATCCTGTACAAAGTGGATACATTGTTCCAAACTGTGTTCTTTTGCACTCATCAGCTTTTCATCATTCTGCAGTTCAAACACCCGTGATCATTTGTATTTTAAGAGCAAATGGTGTGTCTGTCTTTCCTGTATATGCTTCGTTTTATTTCAGAAGTGCTTGTATTTCCTCATTAATCTGAATCCCTGCTCCTTACACTACATTCATACTTAGAGATTAAAATTTTTCTTCTTGCCTCACTGGTCCATAGATTGATAATTTGAACGTCCTGGTTTCCAGCTTCCTTCCTAGAAACTAATATTTGGATGCGAGTACTTTCCTTCTGCTGTTTTTTATGCCTATGGTACGCTCATGGAACATGACTGCTGGTTCCTGCCCAACTTTTTGGAAGTCTATGCAAACACCTCATGAGATCCACCATCTTTGCCCCTGGCAGGCCTACTATCATATAGGTCATCAACCCACCTCTCTTGGAAACAGGAAAAAGAGTTCCAGCAGAAAATTAAAAGAAAGTACAGATTGAAGAAAAAGTGGTGGTAAGGGGAGAGAAAAAATGCCATAGATTTTAGGAAGCACTTGGAGATATATCTTGTATTGAAATAACTTGCTGGAAAAATTGTGATAAGAAGGAAAAGTGAAAGGAAGCTTTAACTAAACTAAAAGGAAGTATCTCTGGGACTTCTAGGAATTTCCTGCTTGTACCAGTAAGGTTCATGAGGGAGATGCAAGGATATGCATCTCGACCTGTTCTGTGGAGACAAATTCTGCACCTCTTATATATGTGCTTTGACTTGCTAATTTAAACAGTAGCACTTTGTAGTATCATTAATGACAGCAGCATATTTTATCCCAATGTGGAGTCAGAAATGGACAGAGGAAGCTGGAGCCAAAAATGTAAGATGAGAGAACTCCCCTCCTCTTGCCTCTGAAACCACAAAAGTGACAAAACGGCAGTCTCTGGCACCACTCAAATGTCTGCCAACCCTCAGGCAGAATCCCAGGTGTAATTCAGACTTCCATATATAAAAAAAGCACAAACCAAAATGATAACCCAAAAGCATGGTGATGGCTCACTCACAACTCATAGCAGAGATGGTTACGAGCAGCAGATGGGAAGCCAACGCATCAAACACAGCCTCAAAAGAAGAGCCCAAAAGAACTGTAAAACAGAGAGAAACCCAAAGAAAAACATGATAAAAACAAAACCAAAACAAAAAAACAACAATAAAATGAGAAAAAAATAAGCAAATTAATTAAAAACCAATTCAATATTGTAACCCTACAGAAACACGGGTCTCTTGTTTAGCTGTTGCCATCTCAGCATCCTTCTGAGGGCTGTTGGCCTATGCTGAATTTAGCTTCATTTAGACACAAAAGTCTGAGTGAGCCTGTGTGGTTTGTGAGTGCTCTGTAAAGTGGTGAGAGGGGTCCCTCTAGAGACTAACTTCCCCCTGCTTACATATCACACTTCATAGTATAAAAAAACAAAGTTGAGAGCACAGAGGCATACAAGTTAACTACAGGTCAGTAGTATGATTCTACCACAATTTTCCTTCCTAAAATGATCTGACACACCTCCCTTCCTCCCCCATTCAAACTGAGCTAATAACCAGCAAGAAGATTTGCTCTTTCTCATCTTTTGCCCTTTTCACCCAGATCAAGTTCTAAGATTAGCACTTAAGTTTCTAAAAATGCACAGAGATGTCCCCTTCCCCATTTGAAGTGTCAGGAGTTCCCACCCAAGATACGTTGCTTTTTTTGCAACCACCACCTTGCTTTCTCACCAGCAATCTCCATGCAATCACTGGCTTGCCATCTTTACAGGATTCATAGCTGCCAATTTCAGGCATCGTCCCCTTCCCTGAGGATTGCTGCAGTGCTCCACCTACGAATAGCAGGGTCTCCGCTGTCTGTGCTGGGATGCAGCATGGTGGTTTGCAAGAGGAGGAGAATGAAAGTTCATGCTGCTTTTAGGCCATGCGAGTGGTCACTGTATCTGAGGATGTAAATTGCACAGTATGGAAACATGAGGGCCACCTGGGCCAGAGGCAAGAGCTAATATTATAATATACTATATAACCTTAAAACTCAATTCAGCAAACTGAGGAAAGACCTCATCTGAGAGACACTTGTTCCAACAGAAATCAACTAATCAAAAGCAATCAACCCAACAGACTCTCTTATTTGACTTTCAGTATTCCTCTTCCCCAAAAAAGTGCAAGTTCTAAGAATTTTGGCTATTTTGCACAAAATTTAGTTTTGAGAAAGTTACTTAATAGTCCTCTACTATTCTTTCCAAAGCAAAAGACTCAAAGGAGACAAGTTAAAATGCCATCTTTCGTTCTTTACTTTAGGATAATTCAAGATTTCCAGTGGATTTTAACATCTGAAAAGACCAGGTTATAATTTCATCTTTCTGAATAGCATGTGCCAACTGTCTCATCATGTGATTCCTTTGCTAGAACTTGTTCTGGAGATGAGGATGCCTTTCTCACATTAGAAACAGGGCTAAGAATGAGCATTTTTAAAATCAAAAGCTTACTCCAGCTGTAATCCTATTATTCAATTATCATTTGATTTTTAACAAGAGAATTTTGGCTTCTGAGCTGCACTTGTTTCTTAAATGCATTGTCCCATAGGAGAATATCCACATGGAAAGCATGGGGAGTGCCGAGTAAGAAAGATAAGTTTTTCATGTGCTGCAAGGCAGAGCAGGGAAAATGTTTTGGAGAGCATTATAGAGCGTTAGTCACATCTGATTTGGGATTTACAGCTCACAATGCTTTCCCTGAGTCAGATGGAGAAGATGGTCCTTTTCTGCCAAAAGGAAGAAGACAAAAGATAGACGTGGTGATCACTGGGATACAGCAGAGCTAAGTTCAAATCTCTCTGCCCCTTGGACAGACATGAAAACCACACCTCCCTCCTTTCAAAGTGCACCTTCACCCTTAAGTCACAGTGTGCTTTGAGAAGCAAGTCTAAGAACATCCATGTTGGAAAGGATCCCTTTTGCACAGAATAATTTATTATTTATTACCAAGAGAGAGAAAGCATATGACAGGCATTCTGTAACCTGGCAGCAAATGCACTTACCCGATGGAGGGGAGACTTGATCTGCAATCCAACTCAACGTTCACTTGCCCAGGTAGTGAAGCCCCTGTTCCCCCATCACCAGACATAGTAATAGTTTTCTGTTCCTCTGTAGTCCAGTAGGAAGAATAATCAGAGCTCCGAGTGGAACAGCATCAACCAGAAGGAATGACACATTCTGGAGTACCATATCCCCCCCTGCAGCTAGGCAATAAAGGCACTCAGAAATGCAAAATGGGATCTCAGTTCCCTGCAGGCAGATCTGGGATCTAGGCCTGAGTTGTCCTTCCTCTTCCCTTACCCCTGTAGGATAAGACCTCTATCCAGAGAGCTGCTACATAAAATAAAATCACAAACAACCTGATGCAGATGATCTGAGGTCACCCTCACTGAACCAGGGCTTCCAGGGTAGGAAAGGAGAGAAGCAGCAAGTTATAACAAGATACAGGAGTCTCTGCTTGCTAACATTTTCAAATCCATCAGTCTGCTTTTCATACATTTAATTTCAACTGCACTGGCTTTCTGTAGTTGTAATGTTTTTGACTGGAACATGAACTCTCAAGTCCAAATTTGCTACTCCAACAACGAAAGTAACAATGTGAATCTTCATGTAATTTTCACAATGATCTGTTTTATAACTAACCTATTCCCACAGAAACAGCATTTCTATAATATATTAAATGTGCAATATTTTTAAAGACATAGGTCCATTTTTTTCCCTTTTCCCCAACTCCATGTGAAACAATGTGACTATTCTGTGCTTTCAGCCTTTTCTCCAATTCCTTTCTACAAAACAAAGTTCAAGACAAAAATTATGTCCCTTCCTAAGCTAATAGAGTACTCCAAGTACTACTGCTCCACAAATCTGTTTATTCTACTGAAAAATGTTCATCTCCTACATAACATTACAGGTTTACATATATTTCAAGCACTAAGTAAGTACAAAAGCTACCAGCTTCTATGTTTGAATATTTAGGGTCTTAGGATGTAGGAGTTAATATCCTTTGTGTTATTTCATAGCTTATTTCATAGCTTATTTTTCCAGTACTTAATAGAAAAATGTACCATTTTCTCCTCTCATAACACCTTGTTCACCACAGCAAATTTTATTTTTAACACTATGCACAGACATTTGGAAAAGAAATCCCTTTTATTCTCAATTAGCTGACACATTTCTGCAGCCTTCATCACACTTGTCTAAACATGCTATGCCCTGTCCTGCCTACAACATCTTCTTTCTGCTCACCGACTCACAGAGTCACCCTCACACATGTACAGTATCTTCAGCAAGGCACCGCAAACTGCTGCAGTGCAGTCTGAGACATAAGGAGATTGAAATCTGATCAATGGGCTGCAGCTGCCTAAACTAAAATGCATGCTGAGCATAACAGCCTAGTGTCAGACCCTGAAAAGGGAGACAGACTCCAGGAAAAATGTAGCCTCTCTTCTACTTTCAAATAAATAAGTAAGACCAAGCTGCTAAACCCTCAACCACTTTCAATTAATATTTGTGGAGCTACAGAGAATATGTTTCTGAAGGCAGGGTGTCAAAGAGACGTGAAAAGTATAATGCTTTCTGCACTGCACATTAGTGACAGAACTAGCAGGCCTGTACAAAGACCAGTAATGATCCAGGAGTTATTGTCCAAAACCTGACCTACCTCAGCACAGAAGATGTTCATGACTTAGAACACCACCACTATACAAACATATGTTGTTCATCATATTATCTGTATAACAATGTTCATGTCTATTTTCCACTCCAAGTTCAAATTTTCTACTCTGCCTTAGTTCTCTGTATCAAACATGTTTTGCTACTCCAGCTCTCTGCTATAAAAATTAATGCAACATGAAAATTTTGACTTGTGCAATTTCTATAGAAGCTATTTCCACAAATTTTTTAAAATACCCAACATTTCAATTCACTCCCTGGTGCTTAGCTCTTTTGTCCTAAGATGTGCATCAACACTGACTGCTTATACTGCTGCGTGGCAAAGGCAGGCTGTACAACCAGGACATCACAGTGAATAAAACTGCTCATGTCTCCATCTGAACCACAGCAGAAGGTTGCATCTAGAGGACAGAATAGTTAAAAATACCTAAAAAAACCCTCTCTGCATCCTGTAATATCAAATTTGTTATGGAAGGTCTTGGGATTTGGATGGACCTTTTCATGGAAGGGGTTGAAAAAAAATTAGACTTGTTTCTCAGAAGAATACACTCTGCATCTGAAAGAACTTATTAATTTCAGCTGAATTAACAGATACCCTCAAGCCATCTCTTCTTAGGCAAATCTCCAAGCCATCCATGACTGAGAAACACATGGCTTGAACTACTGCTCATTTCAAACCCACTTGGATGGGAACCCTCGTGCTGATACAAAAGTATGTAACACATCAGCCTAACCATATTAAAAACTATGAAGTTATACAATAGCACAAATCCTGAGAAGATCCCATGGAGAAAAAGTATTGTGAGGTGTTGGAGGGTGCAGAACATAAGCTTAAAAAACAAGAACAGTGGGCTTAGAAGAGGCAATGGGATTGCTTTAGGTACAAGGGAAGGAAAAAGTGCATTCTGTATATCAGTAGTCTAGACAAAGGTCAGATCGGTCCAAGACAACACTACCTCGAAGCAACTTGTATTTCCCAATTTTCTTTTCCAATGAGGCAAAAATGTGATGCAAATGTTCTGCAGGAAGACCATTCATAAGGAAGAGAACACCAGTTCTCTGTTTTACCTTCATTTTTCAAATGTTTCTAACCAGATTTTATATTTACCCATTTTCCTGCTCCTGGGCTAGTTTGCCTGCATGCCTGCATGAAAAAACTGAAGCAACTGCAAAATTCTCAGAGGAGAGGGCTTAAAAAGTTTAGCAGCCTAAAGCAAGCTCATTTAATAGTAGATGGGAGAGATGGCCTACACCCACAATTGCTGCTAGCATCGTACTATGACCTGTAACACAAAGAGAAAGGCTCTTTGCAAGAACAAGGCCAACAGATATGTAGCTCACCTCAGATCAGTCTAAAGTTTTCTCTCAGGTATGCCATGAGAACTCTGAAAAGCCACACCCATCAAGGGTCACAACTATGATCTCTGATTTGTCCTGCATTCTTTTCCCAATGACTTCTAGTGTTTGAGCACCTTCTTGAAAGGTGTCGAGTATCAAACCCGTGTTTTCACGAAGCTATTCTTGGTCAACAGCTGGCTGAACATGAGCCACCAATGTGGCCAGGTGGCCAGAAAGGCCAACAGTATCCTGGTGTGCATCAAGAATAGTGTGGCCAGCAGGACCAGGGCAGTGATCATCCCCTGTACTCAGCACTGGTGAAGCTGCACATCGAATACTGCATTCAGTTTTGGGCCCCTCACTACAAGAAGGACATTGAGGTACTGGAGAGAGTGCAGAGAAGGGCAACAAAACTGGTGAAGGGTCTGGAGTACAAATCTTACAAAAAGCAGCTGAGGGAACTGGTGCTGTTTAACCTGGAGAAAAGGAGCCTGAGGGGAGACCTTATCACTCTACCTGAAAGGAGGCTGTAGCATGGAGGGTGTTGGTCTCTTCTCCCAAGTAGCAAGTGACAGGATGAGAGGAAATGGCCTCAAGTTGCACCAGGGGAGGATTAGATTGAATATTAAGAAAAATTTATTCATGGAAAGGGCTTGTAAGCAATGGAACAGGCTGCCCAGGGAAGTGGATGAGTTGGGAGGTGTTGAAACACCTGGAGGTGTTGAAAAGATGTATAGGTGATGTTCTTAGGGACATGGTTTAGTGTCAGAGTTAGATTAATGATAGGACTTGATGATCTTGAGGGTTTCTTCCAACCAAAATGATTCTATGATTCTATTCCACAACACCAAGGTCTCACCAGTGATACCTGTCAGCTCAGAGGCCACTGTCATGTATGTGAAATTAGAACTGCCCTCCCCCAGCCACATACCATGAGCATCACCTTTTACCTACACAAAATTTCACCTGCTAGTTTTAAGCCCTCCCTATTTTCTATAGCTGTCCTTACCGTTTCCACAGCACACTCTGTCCCATGGGTGCTATTTAGACCAGTCTCTGACCTGCACCTACGTGTTGTGTTACTCTTCCCAGTGACTACTTGTGGCAGCAAGTGATGCTTCATGAATAAATATATCCCTTTATTGGTCTAAATTTATCACCTTTTTCACAGAGTATCTTGTTCCTGTGTAACCAGGAAGAACAAGAGGCTCTCTTATTCACTTCTCAAGACTTCATAGTATTTTGCAGAATTTTATAAAATTCCTTCTATTCATCTTCTTGCTCAGGTTTTCATGACAATCTTTTTGATCCCTCTTCATATGAGTTTGTCATCACTGTCTTCTTAGTACTGTTTACACCTGTAATACCTTCTTTGAAACTGGATGGGTGGTATCTTATGCATCATCAACTATTATCTCATCTAGATTTCACAGAATCACAGAATCACAGAATGTTAGGGATTGGAAGGGTCCTCGAAAGATCATCTAGTCCAATCCCCCTGCCGGATTAGGAACATCTAGATGAGGTGACACAGGAAGGTGTCCAGGCAGGTTTTGAATGTCTCCAGAGTAGGAGACTCCACAACCTCCCTGGGCAGCCTGTTCCAGTGTTCTGTCACCCTCACTGAGAAGAAGTTTCTTCTCAAATTTAAGTGGAACCTTTTGTGTTCCAGTTTGTACCCATTACCCCTTGTCCTATCATCTGTATAAAGGCTTTAAAAAAGGGTTTGTAGCTGTCATCATCCTATTCCATATGGACCATAAAAATTACATCACCATCTCAATGCATTCCATCTGGTAACCTGCCTCCAGTACCGAAGAAGGTGCTTCTAGATATCCTGCAGTAGGGTACATGTAGTTGGGCAGATGTAGTACCCATGCATTCTGTTTAATCTGGTATGTGCAGTGCTCATTTTTAAAAGCTAATAGCGTTGGTTCAGACCCCACGCACTAGAATAAATACTTGAAACTCTCTTAAAGAATAAAATCAGTAGAAATGTGGCTAGCTGGAATGTAATTAGGAAAAGTCTACACAGCTTTTCTAAGGGAAAATAGCATATCACCAACAGTGTTCTCTGCAGCATTTGTGCATAAAGACAAGGGCAACCTGGTCAATACAATACACCTGAATTTTCAAAAACATCAGCCCATGAGAAAGTCCAAACTTCAAATTACACTGCAAAAGACAATGCATCTCTCTCATTTGAGTGGTGGCAATTACAGTTGTCCTCTGAAGAGGCAACAAACTTTTAAAGATCTGCACACATCAAGAGCTTTATGATAAAACCTGGTCAAAAGTTGTGTTTTCAGTTTCCTCTCTCCTGTTAAACTATTTGTCATATCATGAGACAAGAAAGTTTTGAGATCAGCCTAATTCAGAACCTGATTTCCTTTAGATCAAAGTTTAACTGTGAGACTCACAATGTTTAACAAAAACTTTGGCATGAAAAGCATGAAAATGTCGATTTAATTTTTTCCTCTATTTATGGTATTTGTAAGCAGCACAGTAAACAGACAACTAACAGAGCTGTAGCAGCTCTGACAGCAGTTAGCAAAACAAAGGTCTGAAGTGGCCCAGAAATTTTGCCCAGGACAGTGTGGGCCTGACTGAGGCTGCAATGATGGTGGTGATGGGTCACCAGGCCTGGTCCCCAGCAGGGGCTGATGCAACTGTCTTTAGCACAGAGGCGGCCCCAACCCAGAAAAGCCCCAAAGGAAGGATGTGGCCATGCATATGGGGCTTCAGAGACCACCTTGTGCCTCTGCTTCATTTTTAAGAGAAGTACTCCGGTTGAGGTGGGGAGTTGGCAAGTGAAGGAGCTGTGGTGAGGTGGGAAAGGAAGTGAGCAGACTGTGTAGAGGTTGTTTCAAAAAGATGGACACAATTTGAAACCACTGTATCTCTGCAACCACAAACCACCCATGAATGACACACTGCCTCAGCGTTGGATGGGTCGCATGAGACCACAAGATTTGGCACTACACTCTTGGCCCCCAAGATCCCCAGACTTTATACCCTGTGACTTTTTCTAGTGAGGATACATCAAAGACCACTTTGAAATTGGGTCCATCTTTTTGAAACACCCTGTAGTAACAGGGACGGTGAACAAGAGATCAACAGAATCTTCACAAAGCCTTTGAAAGTGAAGATCATGAACCCTGCAATGCAAGTGAAAAGGGACAACTAGTAGTTATCCTAAAAGGAGCAACAGAGGAGGGAAGCCAGCAGCAGAAGGGAGGTTCCTGGCTCCACACACAGGTCTGCAGTTGCAGAATAAATCTAGTAACCTGGGAACTGGTGAGGAGGAACAAGACCTGTCAGGGAAGCCAGCTGAGTCTGAACCAAATGTCCATATCAAGAAGCAAAGGTGAGTGATGGTCACTGAAGACTCATTCCTGCAGGAAATGGAAGCCCCATCTACTGGCCGGACTTGATGTCTCAAGAGCTTTGTGGCTTGTTGGGGGCCTGGATATGAGATGATAAGGACAGATTGCTAAGGTTTGTGTGGCCCTCTGATTACCAGCTCTGCATGGGAGCATCAAAAGCACCCGTTTTTTAAAAGGTGACCTTGAGTATTGTAAGAATTACCACAGATAGATGCTACTCTCCTAAATCCTGCCAGTGAGTGGGAAAGCCTTAGGTGGATGCATCCTGCAAGTCAACACTTAGCTATCAAAGACAGCCTTTGGCTTCTATGACCATGGGTCCCTCTTTGAGGAAAAAGGACTGTTGATAAAAGAAGGGACCCATCTGACAGAGTGGCAAAAGCAGCTTCGTGAAGGCTTTGCATCTAGGCTTAAAGTAGGCACAATGAGAGAAGATCACCATAACCTGAAAAGAAATGGAAGAACAGAGGCCGCAAGGAGGTGCCCCAGGAGAGGATGACAGAAGATCTCAGCCTCCCCTGGGAAAGCAGCACAACTGGTGGTCCACCTCAAGTGCCTGTCCACAAACACCTACACATGGAAAACAAATGGGAGTTGTTACTAGTACATGTACCACTGCAAAACTATGATCTCACTGGGATTATACAGACTTGGTGGGACAGCTTGAGTGCTTCAGGGAAGGGAAAGTAGGACTGGGAAGGCAAGGAGGTGTGTTTGGACAGGAGTGGCTTGAATGTATAAAGCTCTCTTTGGAGCGGGTATTGAGACAGTCACTACTGATGGGTAAGTGATCAGAACCACCTAACACAGGTAGCATAATGGTAAGCATTTGCTACTGACTACTTGATAAAAAAGAAAAAGTAGATGAAGCCTTCTTTAGACAACTGGAGGAAGCCTTGCAATTGCAAGCAACGGTACTCATAGGGGGCTTGAATAACTCTTGTGTCTGCCTGGAGAGGCAATATGGCAGGGTGAAGCTATCCAGGAGTTTTCTGATGAGCACTGAGCAGAACCAGCAAAAAAAAGAAATGAAGGTTCAGAGTCACAAAAAAATGGACAACACTGAACAGGAGCACAGTTTCTTCTCTCCAGCACTAGATCCTTCACCCAAAGTTTGGAAGTCTCAGATTCCTGCATTCTCACCTGACAGCAGAGTACCACAAACATCGCGTATTTAAGCCACAGGCAGAATGGCAGCAGGCATATTGAGATCTCTCTCATAGAAGCTTTACAGCTTTGCACAAAATTAAGACATATTCCCTAGAAAGGGAACCTCAGGAGTCTCACAGCCCTGAAGATTGCCCTGTTTACTCTGACTAAGTAATTTTTCCACTCTCTGTTTCAGTAGATACCAAGTATTGAGCACCAAAAGATGTTGCTAAGGGTAATGGACCAGGAATACTTTGTGAATTATAACTGACAGTACTCCCTTGAGAAATGGGAAATCTCAGGTCAGACATACCCTGCTGAATACAGATCACAGATCTTAACCAGTGTTTGCCACCTTGCAAACAGGTTAGAGTGGGGCTTGGAGGGGCAGGGAGAAGCAGTAAAGAAATCTGCATCTCCTCTAGGAGTTTTGTCAAACTGCCTGTATTTTCCTTCATTTCCCTGTTCTCGCAAGTGTTTGAAAATAAAACCCTCTGGAAACATTCATTTTTTATTTTGCACTGGCAGTCCATCCTGTTTATCATAATAGCCAGAGTCCCTCCTGCTAGCCAGGATGTTGACTCTGATTCAAATGCCAGAAATACTAATGGTAGCCAAAGTAATAAACTTCAGACAGGCCCTAAGCAGTTATTCACACACAATAGACACCAAATGTCTACCTGACTGATGCACATCTGCTCTACCTGTTCAAAAAAGTAACTATCAAAGACTGACTCCTACAACCTGAGAGAAATAGCAAGTAGTGACACTGTTGAGAACAGCTGAGTTCCCCTGATTACTGACAGAGGGAAAAATTGTTGCTGATGCTTCCTTACACACTTTATAGCTCCAACCATCTTCTGTCTTTATAGTGCAATCTGAGTTCCTACAGACTGTTATCCAGAAGATTTTGCAAGAACTGGCAAGGGTAAAGTGGTAGAGGGGTGAGACTGTTCCCATGAAAGCGAATCTGTGCAACGACTTTTCTCCAAAGAGTAGCATTTGTACTAGTATTAGCATCCCACATAAGGTACATCAGCTTTCTTTTCCTAGAAGCAGAGAATAAATTCAGATTCAGAATACATTTGGATTTAGTTAAGCCAAGTGGCCCATAACTTTACAAATGCTGAGCAGTCAAGCTGAACTGTCAAGTAGCTATTCTCTGTAAATACATACAAACAAAATACACGGTACTCATCATAAGCTTAGAAGAGTAAAAGCTCCCTAGATAAAAGCTACTGTGGTAGCCCTTGAAAGAGGGTCTGGAAAGTCAGAGTGGTGACAGCTGAGGATGAAGAAACTAATGCTTCATGAAGATTATGGAGAGTAGAAATGATCCCACCTCAAAGCTTTAATCAAACTCTAGAAAATCAGAATGAGACCTTTTAAGTGACAGCCTATGCTATCTGCCTACTAAGGAGGTCCTTGCCTTTTCATATAAAAGAAAAAATCATACTGTGTGGGATCACACATACATAAAATCAGTGCCAACACAGTCTCTAGAGGATTTTGCTCCACAGAATCACTGGCTTTTCCCTTTTTCAAAATAGAAAAGTGACCATAAATAAGAAGGCAAAAGCTAAGTTAAAAAAAAAAAAAAAACACCACCACAAAAAACCCCACAAACAAACAAAACACAAAAAAACACCCCAAAAAAACCAACCAACCAACCAACCAACAACAAACAAACAAAAACCACACACACATAAAAAAAAAACCACCACCAACAACAACAAAACCACAGCATCCTAAATAGCAAGGCCATTATCTGTGTTACTAGCAAGTCATTCAGAGTTTTTCTGAAAAGGCAACAAGCAAGACTGAGGTTATGAATTTCAGATGACAGGACAGCAAATACTTTTTATAGTATTATACATAAATTATGACAATGCTTCTGCAACTGTAGGAAACTGCACAGTACCTGCTTAAGCAGAAAATGTCTGTTAATAAATGTATACAACTGAAAGCAAAATTCAGACATGCTTCCAGAAAAAGAGAAAGTGAGTTCCTTCCCCTGCCTATCTTGTGTATTATGCCTCAGACCACATCACAAAACAGCTAGGCTCAAGATAACCATTGGAACTGTATTCTTCATGGATGAAGGAACGAAAGAGAATGGAGAAAGAAGAATCTGCCTTACTAGCTTTAAATAACCTTTTTGGTGAAATAAAAGATAAAGTTTTTAATTTAAAACAACAACACCAACAACAACAACAAACCACCTCATTTCACTTGTCTTTATACCACACTTCAACCCCATCGCCTTCCTAATCCTTGGTGCATGATTTGGGCAGCAATCACACCACGCTTCTCCAGGCAAATGTCTCAGTCTGCTAAGTGGGACTCAACAGTGGTATCAGGCAGCAGGGACACAACGTAATCCAATAGCCTGGTGACTGTAACATAATGTCAAAAGCGATTGAAGTAATTTTTGCCAGAAACCTTCACTACCTGAACCATGGCATGGGAGAATAGGGTATTGGGCATATGAGACTACTCCATATGATCCTCCCGCATCCCAAACAAACTGAGACTTTTTACCATGTTCAGCAGAGCATACTCCCACCCCTCTGGGGATCCTCAGATGTTTTTTCAGGAAAATATTATGTGTTATTATTCCTTCCATGACATCCACCTGTGTCAAGCAAGCAACCATCCACCAGAATGACCAGAATTAAGACTGACCTTCTCAGAGTCATGCATCCTAACAAAGACGCACCTCACCCACACCAACCCAAGCAGGACACAGCTTGTGAGACACAGCTGAAGAATATTTTGTTCTGAAAAATACTAAGGCTGGACGTAGTGCTGTTTCCAAAAACAGAGCCTGGGAGTACTCTCTAAGGATGGAGCAAAGTAAAAGCAAACTTTAAATTCGTAGGAAAAAGGAACTAAAGAGAGGATCCAAAAGAAGGAACATCTGGAAAAATTAATTTCTTTCATTTTAAAGAAAGAATAGTATTCAAACAACAGGACTTGAAATGCAGACTTAAAACATAATTGCTTAACTGAAGCAATTATTTAATTTTGCAGAAATCCAAATGCCAGGTTCAATCCATAATGAGCTTGAATTCTGACTGCAGGAAAAGGAAACGAGTGGGGCTGCATTTCGAAAAGGGCAATATGAAGAAGGGTTATCCCCAAACTAAACAGCATTGACAAGGAAGACCAGTACACAGTGTGTGTCTTTTTAAATGCAAGATGCAGACACAACCTGTGGAGCTGCTTCCACCTACAGCTAAAAAGAAAAGGCTTGCAATGTCCAACTGAAAAGACTTATAAAAAAGAGGAAAAAACAGAAGAAAAATCCAGCAGCTGTGTTCATCTGCTAAAGACACAAAATCTGCTCACTGATCTTTGCTTTCTTCCCACTCTCCAACGATAATCTGCACTACAGAGAGTTCGAATCTAGCTCTCACATTGTTAACATTTCTCGTGACAGCAATTATCTTGCAGATGGAAAAGATGTGCGGACCAAAACGTGTAAGCCTGTGATGATAAACATATGATTGTCTAAGCCCTCCTTGCTTGCTCTGGGTTCCAAAGTAAGTCTAGAAATGCTCTGACCAAGAGCATCGAAAGCTTAACGTGTCCTTATGAGTGACCCCAGATAACACAGTGCTGGTAGAAGGACTGAATATAACATGTCATATAGTGCCTGTTATGTCTCCTGCTCTTACCTGCCCTCCAAGCAGGCCTGCTGAAATAATCCTACCAAGAAACCTGGACAGGGGGCAATATACACAAAACCAAAGCCAGGCAAGGGTGAGAACAGCATTACAGATTGCAGTTCACAGTAAGCTCAGCATCAGAGACCAGGTCAGCTTCCAACTTGTAGCACTTTATTCATAAAAAGCTTTAAGAATGCACCAACCTGGTTCCCCAGATTCCAGAGAACTGAACTAGACCAGTCCTCTACAACTACAGAGCTTACATGGCCAGCATTGGGCTCAGCCTCTTTGCTCAGCCATAATGTACTCAGTAAGTATTCCAAGCCTGTGGAAAACAGGATTATCGTAAAGGCAAAAAGAAAAAAAAAACAAAAAAAAAGCCACACACTTTCACACCTTCTCAGACCAAAGCAAACCTTCTTTCTTAGTTTCCCAACTCAGCTGAAGCCACCTGTTGCTTCTCACCTTGCAGAAAATGCAGTCCAAAATAATGACCAAACATAACAACCACAACACGAACAAAAATCACAAAACCTTTCCATGCCTAAGCAGTTGCAGAAGTGAAAAAAAAATTACATAAAATTTACTTACTGGCCGAACTTCACCAGTAGTGTTGGTATACTGACGGGCCAGACCAAAGTCTAACATGTAACACTTCCTGTATGTTGAAGGTAAGCGGCCCATGGCAAAATTGGACTAGACAGAGAAAGAATTAAAGAAAGAAAGCAACAAAGAAAGAAAGAAAGAAAAAAGTCAGTTTGAAACCAGCAACTTGGGTAAGAGTGGCCATTTGTTAACAAAACCTTGTCGTATAGCCCCACAGGTCTCTAGTGGAAATGTAAGTCAAAAAGCAGCATCTTAAGATGCATCCTAAACATCATGATTAGGGAATCACTGCCATTTTAATAAGTTCACTTTGCAAGTAAGTGACTGTGGAGTCTCAAAATAACTAAAATTCACATTAGCTTAGCTACATTTCAGCTGCTGTAAGAAAGAACTACACTTAACACTACTAGCTTTGCAGAGATAGCTCCAAAACAGGCTAGAGTTACTGTAGACAAAAGTTTCTGTTCACGGTTCAGCTGCTAGTATGCAGTATTCTGCCCTAACTCCCAGAATTTCCATCCACTGTATTGCATTACCTAAATTAATCTGAACATTCAGACATCCAAAGCACAATGGATTTGCTTCTTAGTTAATAAACTGACACAAACAGAGCAGCTCTTTTTTAACGCCCATGCTGAAGTTATATCCTTTACCATAATGGACAGCTGCTAAAGGATTTGTGGCCAGTCGCATTAGTGACTGATTTTCAGCTGAATCTGATCAGCCAAAATCAGCTGATTTTAAAAGCAGCAAATTATTTTGCTGGAAGGAAGATGGTCTCAGGGATGGTGTAGCAACAAGTGTTCAGCTGCAGGAAAAAGACTGGATCTTATAGTGAGACTTGGAATTACCATGCCTCACCTAGGCAGATGACAAACACGGTGTGTTTCTGACACTGGAAACTGTGCTCCATTTTTTTTTTGCAATTGCTCATAAAATAATAAGAGGATTATTTAACTCAGTCAAATACATTAACTAGCATTTATTCGAGTGATGTGTCATAGAGCATGGCATCCTTTCTGAACCCCTTTTATATTAATAATTGGTTGAACTCCAAATGGTTGTTCAAAATTAGATTGCTTTGGCAGGTACAAGTATGACTGACAGTTACTAACCCACCATGGAGTAGCCTCTTCTGATAAAAACTAGCTTGCACTTAAAGGAATGACAATATGACCACTCTCAGTGGGAGTGTGCAAAGAGGCCTAAATGCCTCCACTGAGATCTGCCCATATTCAGGCTGTCTTTATTGACTCAAGCAGAACAGACAGACATACAACTAAAAGCAAAATTTCCAAAACAACATACAGGTTTGATGTCACGATGCAGGAATCCCACAGAGTGAATGGCTTCTATTGATTCCAGAATCTGTTTGCCTAATCGCAGCGTTGTGCTCAGTGTGAAAGTCCCTCGAGGCTGACTCCTTCTGAGATCTGCAAGATTTCGGCCCTGAAACAATCAATAAAACACTTAAACCATCACACTAAAGCATAGCATTTCACAGCTGCAAGTTCTAACACGCATCCCAAAAAAAGCAGAAATGCAAATCAGGCAGGTGCTCACCTTATGTCTGCTTTATTTCTTGTATATGATCTTCCAATACTTCATTTTAACTTTTAAGTGATGTATTTGCTGATAAGAAGGTACAAGACTGTTATCTTGGGAAGTCAGCCGATGTACTGTTTAGGAAATAGGCTTGGCATAGACAGCAGTGCCTCAGACTGTATGAGCCCAGCATCTCCTTACTGTTAAACCCAGACCATATATTAATAGAAGCAGATTTAAGAACAAATTTTGACTGTTCTCTGAGCCATCTAAAAATTAAAGCAGTACAAATATAAGTGGGTCATGAAGCCACTATGAAGCTCACAGAAGCAGTTTCATCAAAAACTCCCTAGCTCACAACTGTGTGACTCAAGCTCAAGTCAGCATGGTTGTCGCAACAGCACAATGGAAAAAGTTGTCTATCAAGAGAATCATACCCAAAATCAGGAGAGGAGGATTTTTCCATTGACTTAAAAAATACTTACTAAAAAAAGTGGTAATCTACTTACAGTTAATTAAATTTCTGGGGGGAAAAAAAATCTGCCAGCTGTGCATGAAAATAAAGACAATTTAGAAAACATAAAAAAAAGAGGACAGACTAAATACCAGAAGAATCACAGTGTTATTTGATCTCAGTCATCTCAGTTTCGTCTATACCTCTTTAGATTTGTAAAGAGGAAGAAGGTGTTAAAATGAGTATACTCTATAGCAGACTATCCCTCTAATCCACAGAACTAACGCATTTATCAACTAATCAGAAACATTAGGAATAAGAGTCCACTTTCAGAGAACATGCATCAAGAGCAAAAGCTATAGGATCGTGCTGATTATCACTATGTTAGAGAATCTCTTAATTCTGCTTCTGCAAAGACATATATGCTTATAATACAAGTCCAGATGTATTCAAACAAAATTCACAACAGAAGATACATAAAACATTCCAAACATTTGATGAGAAAACAGAGATTGATCTCCAAACTAGTGGAATTCCATCTATTTATCCACCCATTTTCAGTTCTCCATTTACAGACACTACAGGGCCAACTGTAACTGGCTCTTTTAGCATATGACTCAAATTGGCTTGACCTATGTTTCACTTCAGGACTCTAGTCGCTTCTCTTTTTTAATTTTTGTGACAGTTTACTAGAGGCAGCACAGACTTGCCATTGCTATCCTGAAAGATGCAAGATACTGAATTGACAGCAGATCTTCCTTTCTACTGTAAAGTGTTTCCTTGGGCACCAACTCTCTTACCCAATGGTAAAAGGGAAAGGCAGATGTGTTTTCAGAGCTGCACACTGAAATGTACCATAATTTTCCCCAGCTAGTTTGGGAGCCTATCCAGAAACAACCCAAGGCACGTAGATATCCAGTACTACCCCCAGGGAAAGAGAGAAAATTAGCATTATTTTCCAAACAAACACCATCAGGCTGGCTATGAAACAGAGCAGATGCAGTGAGTTGCAAAGCTTAGAGCTGAAGCCCCAGTCCCGGTGACTGAAGAGAAAGAGAAAATTGCAGTACCCAACAGTCACATGATAAACCATGTTTCAGCAGACCTTGAAGCTGAATTAAAATTTTAGCCTGAAGAGTGATGATACAAAACTAGTTAACGCTTGAAGTATCAAAGTCTTCATTTGCAAATAGTGAAATGATTTTTAGCTCTGCCTACTCTACGAGCTCAGCTACGTAGTCAAGAACATGCCAGAAAGTAAGAGATTCTGTGCAGAGAAGTTTTTTTCTAAGGAACAGTCATCTTCATCAGGCACCTTAATGACAGGACTGGGGGTTAGAAGCCCTGTTGTTCCATAAGCTCCAAATTAGCTCATTCAAGAACCATATTCACACCCACACTGCAGCAATAGCCAGGGTTGGTTAGAGAACAAAACCTTTTTTTCTATCCATAACAGCAGCCAGGATGCCAAGCATCAGGAATTTGCTGGTTTTATATATCAGCCTTGCAAAACGGAGGTACACTTCAAAAGAATCAGAAGTTTATTTTAAAGAAGTACTGGGCTCTGCTGGTGGCTATTCTACTTCATTCACATTGACTAATTAAAAATAATCTTCCAGTTCATGTGGCAGCTTACTTCTCTTTACTTAGTGTTCCAACCTTCTCACTTTCCTTCAGCATGTTCTGTCACCCAAATTATACATAAGGAAACATGACATGTAAGCTCTTCAGGGAAGGGTAGGCTTGTATAGTCATACAGTGCTTTGCACAGTAAAGCCCTGATCATACAAGCTGCAAGAGGGATAGGACAAGTTCCCTGTCAACTCTGGTATCAGGTGCTGAAACAGGCCAGCTTTCAAGGCAACTGTGTCAAAAAGAAGCACCTTTAGTTTGAAAGTATTCTCCTCAAGCCAGGGACAATCTTCCTCTCCTTAAAGGCCTTTTTTCTGTGTTTTTAACTCAGCTATCTCTTCCCACTTGTTCCCCTCCAACTCTTTCTCCTGTAACTTTATGCTGTAAAAGAAAGGTGCTTTTGTGAAAAAGAAAGCAGTTTTCATCACAGTACCACTGTATTTGGGCTCTGAAGATCTAACTATATATGTTTTCTTGGTGAAGTTTCATGCTGAACCACGCAGTTGCTCTTGCAGGTCCTGCTGTTATTGTGGCTCATGTAGACACTCATGTAATACTTCAGCTGGTTGACTCTGATAGGAGTAGCTGTCTGTCCAGCAGTACAGTCACCATGTACACTCTACCCAAGGATTTAACTGTATTGAATTAATATGAGCAATTTTCAAAGAGGAGAAAACACTTTCACAGCAAAAGCCAGGCTACTGCTGAGCTTGGCAGAGACAAGTGAGCCAGAGATCACTCCCTTTCATAGAGAAGACTGTGTTGCTGATGTGACACCACTGGCTTCCACTGCACTCTGAGCTCTGATACAAGACACATATTTTGAATGCTGCAGAGCTCAGCAGGAGATATTTCAAACAGCTGCCACTGCTGCACAATACTGTGGATAGCTCCTGCAAGCATTCCGATTTGAGTGTTTTCCACAGAAAATTGACAGAAAGACATCTGAAACAGAAAAGCAGAGCTATGAAATACCTTAGAGATATCACAGCAACATCACCCCCTTCTCACTGTCTCCCATTCCACCCACTTTTGATGTACAACAAAGTCTCTACCCCAGTTCTTGGCCTTATTCTCTCACTGTAAGTCCTTTCCTGTGATGCCATCTCCACGGGACGGGGGAGAGAGCAGAAGCACAGAACTCACCTGAAGCTGCATGACCACATAATTAAATTTTTCATTCCTTCCACAGCCAATAAATCTGCAAACATGATCCTTCCCTGAAAAGAAACAGAAACATACAGAATGGAACATAACAACCCTGTGACCACAATTTTTAGAAAAATGGTTTCTGATCAAGGGTTTGTAACTGTAAGTGGCATCAAGTAGGAAGTTTTGCAGAATAGACTGACTTTGTTTATACTTCTCAGTCTTGTAGCTCAGGAGAATACTGACACTCAACAAGAAAACTGCCTGTGTCATGAGTGGAAATCAGTGTCAGGGATCCTTGAAACCACAGCTGGCACAGGGCACAAATGAGAGCGTGACAAAGTGCAGTGTATACCACCACCATGAGTATGGAAGACCACCACAGCCACCACCATCCCTGAACTAAACCATGGGTAGTACACATGACTCCATGGTTCCATAGGTTCACTGGCAGCATGCTTAAGCTCATTACACCAACTTTAGTCAGTAAATGCTGACTTCTCCACACCACCAGAACAGTCACATATTAGCATTGCTTACCATGAAACAGCTAAACTAATGCTACATCAACATGGACAAACCCTGATTTTAATAGTCAGAAACACTTGGAAAAGAAAGATGCTTATGGAAAAACTCCATTGAAACATTAAAGCCATTTCATAATAGAAGAAGGAAATAAACCTGGGCAATTTCATGTCGAGTTCTGGCATAGTGTTAGAAGTACAAACTACACCTATTCAGGCCAAATCAAAACCAACCAGCCACCCAGCAATGCTCAGTCAGTCCTCTAGGTTCATTCTCCATAGTACGTAAGTGATGCTGCAACGTCTACATTTCATCACGTGGTACCAGGCAGAATGTACCTTCAAGAAAACCCCCAAAAAACTGCAGAGGCAGCAGAGGCTGTGGTTTCAGATCCTGACCTCTAATGGATTTGGGATGGTGTGCTCTCTGTATTAGCAAAAGGGGAAGTATGATGCATGCATTTCTCTAATAGCAAACTACTGATAACAGAGTAAAGGTTGATGCACATAAGAAAGGCAAACATTTGGTTCCTGGTGGGGTTTCTAAGCAGAAAAGAGGGTGAGTGTTGTTGCATAGCTTTGCCCTGTATTTCTTTGTAGCACTTGACCAATGGTGATTTTAATTAGTTTTTAAGCCAACGCGTCTTGTTTCATACTTCCCAGTTTCAAAACTAAAAAAAAAAAAGGAAGACCATGAACATATACAGTAATCAGTAACTGAACTGCCTGTAACAGCCTTAGGGCCCTGCTATTGCTCTAATTGTGTGCACTGCGGGCCTGAGGCATCAAGAACTGGTGGCGACAACAAGACAGAACAGGGACGTGGAGAGCAGCAGGAGACAAGTGGCTTTCTCACTGGAGAACCAGTGCTTTGACCACAGCAATACATACAGCAGTGGAATATGAAGCTCCGTCCCAGGGCACTCGGTAAGAGCATCAAGAGCTTGCCCTCCAGGGCTTAGCAGCATCCCACAGCAGAACACCCACACTCTTACCACCAAGAGATAACAGAACTGATGGCAGCCAGAACTTGAGGGGCAGAGGCCTTGGCTACCCCTTCCTCTCTTCAGAAGAACAGGCTTAAAACCAACCAACCAACCAACCAACCAACCAACCAACCAACCAACCAACCAACCAACCCTAGTATCCACCTATATCTGGTTAGATAAGCAGGAAGACTATGTGGCTGCAGATCCTTCAGGTCTCTGGCACAGACCTAAGGACATTGTGCAGTTTCAGGACTGAGTGTACAAGACCATGCCATCATCAAGGAATTTCAAAAGCCACCATATTTCAGGAAAAGATATTTAGAGATCAGGAAAGTACCCTCTTCAGTACACATCAGGGCAGCCTTCATGCTCTTTCTTTATCCTTTTTTTCACATACCAAGTCCATGTTCCGTGTGTGCCCATGAGTACTGGATACCACTTGTTTATTACTATCTGCAAATTCATTATAAATTCAGCGTTGATTTTGATACACAGGCATTTGGTTTTCTGAGGGGACACTGGATGTAGCACACATCCTGGCCTGGGCATTACCAAGAAGGGGCCACCAGCAAAGCCTCAACTGTCCTGCATGTCTTCCTGCCATGGGTCCCAATACGGACGGCTCTGCTGCCAATGTGAAGGCAGCCTCAAACCCAGACTTGTAGCTACAAAGCAAACATATCTGGATAACCTCAGAAAGAACCAGTTATGTTTCTTTAGAAGCTTGTAATACCCATGTGCTTCAGCAAACTGGCAATATACACAGGTCTCAGACAGCATGGATGGGCCAGTGTAGGTTCACACTCATCCCAGATCTGACTCCTTTAAGTCCATACGGAGTCACATAGACCAGCGTGGCTTACTTACAGACACACTGACAGTCCCACTTTGCTTTGTTTTGCCTTTCAGAGCACTGGGAGATGGATATTGAGGCAACAGGCAAAACAGTTACTGTTCCTACAGTAAATGAGAGCTACTGTGTGGTAAAAAAGGTATATTACTCCATTTTTAACTTGTTTTTATTGTTTTAAATAATTGCAAAGGACTGATTGGCAGGACACCATGTGCTTTTTATGGCTGTAAAACTACAGACAAGATTATTAAAAAACAATTCTCTGACAGGGAGAACCTGGCCAGCTAAATCAATCATTTCAGTGAAAGAGGAGTGGTAGTGCCCAACAGACTCGATTGTGACTTGAGACACATTCCTGCTAATTCATTACTGCCTCTTCTGATTTCAAGTATATTCTTGAGACTCTTTTTTTTTTTTTTAATCAGTTTCCTCCATAAAATTATTGTTTTCTGAATCACAAAATTTTGCATTTAAATTTTTAATTTATTATCTTAAAGAACTGAATGCATATTTAGGCTAACAATGTGTTTCTGCTTACTACAATTTTTGAAACTGATGAATCAACTGACAGTTTTTGATGACACACATCCCCAAACTGACTTGATTTTATACTGAATGCTCCTTTCTGGCCCAATATGGGCTCCTACCTGACCTGTTGGTCTTGGGAATTTAGACTCCCCCTGGAACAGCTCTCCCATGCACTATTCTGTAACACAAGCAACACCAGGAAAAGAAGAAGAAAGGGTGTGAAGGAAGACTGCCAATTCCTGAATGAAACAAAAGGAATATAAAAGAGTGTAGAGAAAGCAGGCCACATTTAGAAGTCGTATATGTACAGCCAGCTGGTCATAAATAGGGATAAATGCTTGCAGCATAAACCCCTCTGGGTTTCAGAGGCTTTTACTCATTCTTCATCTAAAGGAGACACCAGGTTACAACTGTTTGCTCTCTCAGAGGAGTTCATGTCATGCTGAAGTAGCAGATGGAGGCTTGTGGGACTATGGTGGGCCCGTGGATTCCCTGATGGAGGGCATGCGAACAGAAATTAGCGTTGAAGATATTAAGGCCTACCCGTGAGAAAGATGGGAGTAAAGGAGTATCAGGAGATGTTAAGGATGTACCTGTGAGAGAGAAGGGAGTAAAAGAGTAACATTGATGACAGCAAAAATAGTTAATGAGATGTTACTGCTGTAACTTGTAACCAACAGTGAAGAGACACATGAATTGGTAAAACTGTATACAAATGCACTTGTGGCAATAAATGGCATCTACTACCTTCATCCTGGAAGAACCTGGTCTATGTTGTTTGTCCCTCTCAACTGCGACATCTGGTGACCCTGACGCAATCCTGTATGAAGAAGGATCTCACATGAAAAAGAGACAGCAGTGAAGCTGTGACAGCCGAAGACGAGCTGTGGAGACAGAGCCCGGTACAGCTGATAGAGCAGCAGGGGGGAGCTGCCGAAGATCCGGATCCTTGAAAAGACACCACGCGAAGAGCTGGTGAGCTACCGGGAACGGGGGGGGTGGAACTTATGTAAAGAAGAGGGTATTATATTATCTACATGGAAATTGCTTCCGAAGAAGCAGGGTATTAGCCTTCTGGAATTGACTTAACAAAAGATGTTACTATGGGGCAAAGCACTACTGAAAGATCCAAAGAAACAACTGAAGTGTTAACAACATGGCACTTGTTGGTAGAGACTTTGAGAGGATTAAAAGAGCAACGGGAACACACAGAGACAGCGGAGAGGGGTGGCTTCCCTGCACTAGATTTGGAAAAAAAAAAAAAAAAGTGCACTGTTCCAAACCCTGAACCTTCCTGTTACTACTGATTCTCCAGCACCGTTCAAGTCCACATTATCTGATGACTCGGATGAGGGTCTGCAGCATTTTTTTGAAAACTTAAAAGAAAAAGGAGTATGTGTACATGTTGCCCCAAGATCAGATAAAAACCATGAAAGACTCAAGCAAAATTAGACCTATGCAATGTAACAGCTATAGATCATTTAGGACGGAACGATGGGGATTCGTTCAAATGGGCAGGTACCCCCAACTCTTGGAAGAGACACTAATTGGCACACCACAATTACAGGCACGATTGGTTTCTGAAATGCTGAGGCAGTCAGCAGACCTCGCATATCAAGCTATGATAAAGGTGCCTGAAACCGACAAAGCAGCCAAATCATGTACAACTATTAATCAGGGTCCCAATGAGAATCACATGCAATTTATTGACCATCTTCAAGAGGCCATCAATAAGCAGGTTGAAAACTTAGAAGCTGAGGACACACTAGTGTTGAAATTAGCAGTAGAGAATGCTAATGTTTGCTATCAAAATGTTATCCGTGAGTTTTACAGTACATATTATGTGTTTCTGTGTATTGCCTCTCTGAAAATCAAGCAGCTTGTCAGGAATGTGAGTTAATTGTTTTACTGGTTGTTAGAATTGTTTCTTTGTGCTATAAGTACACCGTAAAACCTTCTCCCCACTTTTCCCACTCGTGCTGCAAGCAGCCCTGTGCTTCCCCCCCCGCCTCCCTCTTCTCATGGTTTTTACTTACAAGATGGGGTCGGAAAGGACTATTTTCAGTCTTGTTCCTAAGAAATTCCTAATTTAAATTGTTAAACTCTGATTCGCATTGAAAAAAATAAACCAAAACAAAACAAACAAACAAGCCACACACACACAAAACAAACAAAAAACAAGCAGACAAACAAAACACCAAAAACGGAAACAAAACAAACCCTAAATGCTATGATGGATGTGAACTTGCTATTATATGAGGTTGTATTTAAAAGTTGCTAGAATATGAATTGATCTGGATCTAGGAAAATGGAATAATGGATTGATGTTCAATATGCTGGGTTTTGACATCTGTAAATTTTAAAAGGTAAAGGAAGCTAAGGAATGTAACTATTGCTGAGCTACTTGGAATTTCATATAAAATGTACTACGGTTGGCATGAAATGGGAAAACAAAAAAGCAAAATATCCCAGGCCTGTGTTATACAGTTTGAATATAAATTTCAGGCCTGTGTCAAGCTGCAAGATAAACTCAGCTCATTGTAACCGAGGAGTTTGCCAAAGCCTCCCACTTCGTACCAGCAATTACGCCACCTGTGTGGCCTTCGCTATATCAAAACTTCAGCAAGAAGAGAAAGAAAAAAAAAAGAAAAAACCTGGTTGCTCGCTGCTAGTGGAGAAAGGGGGGCTTTATTCCCCCCACTCTGACTTTTTTTTTCCTGAAGTGTTATCATCCATCCTTGTTGCAGCACTGTGTTGCTTCTCGACTTTGAATCAGGGGTTGTTGGTGCTGTTTCTTATTGCTTCTGTCTTGTTTCCTAGGTTTTGGCACATCTGGGGAGAGAGCTCATCATTTTACCTCCTGGCTGAAATCTTTTCACACTGGCCAGCTTTAGGGGGTCAGAATACTCCATGCTTCTCTGGGTCAGACTGGTACTGATTTGGGTGTGGAGTAGAGCCAGGATGGTTTGATGTGGAGTTCGAACTAATTTGTTTTCATGCTGGGCTGGAGGTCTTGCCAATCTCAGATGGGGGCGAGAGGGAGGTTTTATTCCCCCCGCCCCCAGCAATGTTACTGCTAGAGAACTGTAATACTGCATGAAGGAGTCTGAGGGTGAAATTTAAAGGCATTGCCAGTGGATCCATAGTTCTAATGAAGCTGGGAAATTAAACAATTTTTTTTTAATAGAATTTTTCTGTGGTAATTAGTTGTAAGAGACTTCTTAGTAAATTCACTGTGCTAGTTTTTGAGGTCACGGGAGAGAATGAAATAAAGGCCGTTTTTTGAGACCAATGGAATGCCAAATTTGGAACAAAGTTTTACCATATGAATTCTTGTATTTGCCAGAAAGCCCTATACCCTTACCTGGGTCAAGATTTTTTAAGTAAATTGTAAGCTCAAATAACGTTTTCTGATAATTCTGTTCAGTTGCATGTCCTACAAGAAGCTGCTTGGATGGTGCAGATCTGCTTGCTGCAAGTGAGAAATTTCAAATGCTGTATTTCCACTAGTATTAACAGCCAATGTTTCGATAAAGCAAACATTACACTGATAGAACTGAAACAGGACTTTGATCCAGTAAGGGAAAACAATATCCAATAAATATGACAACCAAAATGGACTTAGAGACTTTGATGAATAAATTTATTACAACCTTACAGGCTGATTGCATTTGATTGGACTTGCAGATTTGTCTGTTTATAGCTACAACATAGAAACAACCTGTGGCTATTGTGGGACAGTATGATAAGATTGCTAACAGACTGATATACCGATTGTTACTCTGATCAAGAAATGCAGGGAATTAATTTACGTCTTAATAGGCCATGATCCTTTCATCATATATGTACCATTTGTGAAATTTAATTTTGATTTTTTATTTGCAGTCTATGTTCTTGTAAATTGCACTAGCCGATTTTCTTAACAGCACAGCTTTTGGCATGCATAAATGTAAATTGGTGCAGAACCTGCAAGTCTTTAACATCAGGTCACAGACCATACTTGTATCTGGTCTGATCCTACATACTTGCACAGTTTTTGTTGGTGGTTCTGGGAAGTCTCATAAAGCTGTAGTGGTCTGGCGTGAAGATAACAACTGCCATCATTCTGTAAAAAATTATTGAAGGTTCAACCCAATTAGCAGAACTTGGCGCAGCTTTACGTTAATTGAAGATTAATTGCCTCCTGGAAGCAGATATTGAACCACAGGAACTGGAATTGCTGGCATCTATGCCCATGGATGCTTGTATCCAGCTGGTTTGTGAAAAGTGTCAGAACAATACACAAGAACATAAATGGACAAAACTGCAAAATGTTAATGCTACCCTTGGTGACTATAGAAATGAAACTCGATGGTGTAATGCCTCGCAGAAGAATCCAAGGGGTGTCGTTGCTAATGTGGGACAGCGACCCCAAAACCTCCTGTATGGTGTATTCTTGATCTGTGGAGATAGAGCCTGGCCAGGAATTACTTCTAGTGTTGTTGAAGGACCATGTATTTCGGGACAATTAACTCTCTTAACGCTGGATGTATCTATGATAACAGATCACAGAAGAGCAACACAGAAAAACACATTTTGCATGTATATGAGTCAAAATGTGATGATAGTGTAGATATTTGGTGATCAGGGTTAAGGTTTTTAGGATCTCTTGTATCTGGTGTTGGCACAGCTAAAGCTTTAAATACTTTAGAAAAATTAGGATGCTGGCTAGTTAAGCAAACTAACAGAACTTCTAAGGCTTCAAGTGGACTTTTGTTAGATGTAAATTCTGTAAGACATGCTACACTGCAGAACAAAGCCGCAATAATCTTTTTGTTATTAGCAAAAGGATATGGGTGTGAAGATTTTGATGGGATTCGTTAAATAGATTGTTAAGTGTTTGGGGGCTTTCATGGTTGTTGTTATCAGTAGTGAAAACGGGACTGATTGTCTTGATGATTGCTGTGTTTGTGTTACTAATGTTGCCATGCATGATTTCTCTGCTGCAAAGAGCCCTGCAGCGGACAATGAAGGCAATTTTTTTAGCACAAACACAAAAAGGGGCAACTGTGGGACTACGGTGGGCCCGTGGATTCCCTGATGGAGGGCATGCGAACAGAAATTAGCGTTGAAGATATTAAGGCCTACCCGTGAGAAAGATGGGAGTAATGGAGTATCAGGAGATGTTAAGGATGTACCCGTGAGAGAGAAGGGAGTAAAAGAGTAACATTGATGATTGATAGCAAAAATAGCCATTGAGATGTTACTGCTGTAACTTGTAACCAATAGTGAAGAGACACATGAATTGGTAAAACTGTATACAAATGCACTTGTGGCAATAAATGGCATCTACTACTTTCATCCTGGAAGAACCTGGTCTATGTCGTTTGTCCATCTCAACCGCGACAGAGGCTGAGTCGGGTGTGACTTTGGGATTCCTGCAGATCAGTGCTGAGGCTGACCAGAATGATGGAGCCCACAAGAACAATACTGTTAATAAATTCCTGTGCAGCCAGGATGATGAGACTGTCACACTTTCCTTTCAGGCAGAAGGAAATAGCCTTATTTCATCATACATGCCCTCCTCAAGGATGAAGATCATAGCACAGAGAGCAGCAAAGCATATTTTATCCCAGAAAAGTAAGAAAAGGGGAAAAAAAGATTTTTCGAGATATGTTTAGTATGGGAAGCCTCACAACCATTTTACTGCACTAAGTGCCAGAGCACATGTCCTCCTTTGCTAGGCTGTTCCACTGAACAGTCACTCTGATATTACAGAAGATCACAAGCTCATACTTTAGAAACCAAGTCCTACATCTGTATTTGTTTATTACTAAAACAAAGCAGTTATCTTCCAACAAAGTAAAGGAACAGAGCAAGAGATTATAAAGAGTTTTGACCTATTAACTAACTGAGATAGGTTGGAGGAATAAGTCAGCCTGATGTTCATAAACACTAACCTGAGAAAACTTTCCTGTTTTATTTTGTTTCATATGCATTCATTTTTTCCAAGCTCTTAGTTAAAACAATGTTTTAATATTCACCCATAGAAAAATATTCTACCACTGCCTTTAAACTAAAATGAACTTGATAATCTCTCACGTAATACTGTGTAATAAATACAAATATTTCAGTTACTGAAATGGTCTTCACCATCTTTGTTCTGAAGGAACTTAAAAACTACAGTCAAAAACCTTGTCCTAATCTATAAAAATAACTTCGAGTATCTGGAAAAACCTTCCATCCTAGGATAGATATTCATCACCTTGTAGAGACATGATTAAAAACCCATGTTAATACTTAAAATCTTTCACTGCATGAAAAGCTTTCATTACACAACACTTAAAAAAAATTAAATTATGATCCTTTTTTGAGTGTATTATTTTTCCCCACAAATCAATTTCAAATCGCTGTAAACTAATATTCATTTCAATCTTCTACTGTTTTAAGTTCTTAAATATAAAGATATTTTCAGTACAGCAATGAAACTAATCAAATAAACAGAAGACTGAAATGTGTGACACTATTGTTGCAATTTGAAGTATATTTTTTTTTCTGGTAACAGATTCCATATTTCCCATATTTTCATCTGCAGAAAACAAATAACCACTCTTTTCCCCAAAGGAGTTCAATAATTTAATATTTTAAATTTATGCTAAAATTATTTTGTGATTAATCTCCAGAGAAGAGCTCCCTCATTGCTAACAGTCAACCCCAAACACTGAAGAAACTCCTGCTGTGTAGGTTATAATAAATCTCATGGCAATTATTGTTACTCTCATAAATGTTACCTTAAGATTCTTGTATGTCCTCTGCAGTACAAGACCAACACTGATATAACAGTGTAAGTCCAGCAGTGGCCACCAGGATGGCTTCAGGAAAAGGAGAACGTGACATTCAAACAATTAGAGGAAATGGCCTCAAGTTGCGCCAGGGGAGGTTTAGATTGGATATTAGGAAAAAATTCTTCATGGAAAGGGTTTTTAGGCATTGAAACAGGCTGCCCAGGGAAGTGGTGGAGTCACCATCCCTAGAGTTGCTAAAATGATGCAGAGATGAGGTTATTAGGGACATTGTTTAGAGGTGGACTTGGCAGTACCAGTTTAATCATTGGACTCAAATATCTTAAAGGTCTTTTCGAACTAAATGATTCTATGATTCTGTGAATGAAAGTGGGATAGGATTGGGTTTGTTCAGCCTTAGGAAGGCAGCAGAGGGTGATCTAACTGCTGGCTGGAGCCACCTAACAGAAGAATGCCAAGAAGGTGGAGCCTGACCTCTCTTCAGCTTAATTCCATCAATCATCAATCAAGTTTCCTTTTATTCAGGTAATTCATGAAGTATCAAAACCAATGGTGTACTGTGGCAAAAAACAACAAGAATGGCACAGCCATCCAGCAGCTCAACCCTCAAGACAACTGCACAGGAAAAGCCCAGGTGCTTAGTGACATAACTTGTTTGAGCACTTAGCACTGCCAGGGTCTCTATTGTATGTGCAGTTGTGGACATCTAGCTATACAATTGCTCTCACTAGCATTTGAAAGGTTCTTTCTCGTGTTCTACATTGTAGATATAATACACATTCTACAGCTATCCTCTTTTTCATTCACCTGTCAACATTAGTATCAGGTTTATCAGCTTATCAAAGATTTCATGTTGTAGGGATATTGAATTCAGTTCTGTACAAATACTCTAAAGAAATGAAGGATCCACCAGAACTAGAAAATGAAATAAGAGTTATTTTTATCATTTTTTTAACTTTATTTGGAAATGGTGCCTGTAGTTTTGAACATGAAAGAAAACAAATTCCATGCTGGAAGTAAGGCTTAAATAACTACGTTATCCAATACAAATCAATGAGGATTTCATTAACTGGGTTAACTTTGCTAGCGCTTCTGTAATATATGAATGAACTAATGGACATAAAAACAAAAGGGTGGTCACCATCTTCTAATCAAACAGCAAAAGGTAAAACTGCCTGACCTTGCATGGCATAATTTCCTCTACTTGTTTCCCAAGAACACCAAAAACTTTAAGGTAATAGAATGGTTTGGGTTGGAAGGGACCTTCAAAGCTCATCTAGTCCACCCCCCCCTGCAGTAAGAAGGGACATCTTCAACCAGATCAGGTTGCTCAGAGCCCCATCCAGCCTGGCCTTGAATGTTTCCAGGGATGGGGCATCTACCACCTCTCTGGGCAACCCGGGACAGTGTTCCACCACCCTCATTGGAAAAAATTTCTTCCTCGTGTCTAGCCTGAATCTCCCTTCTTTTAGTCTTAAAACCTCTTGTCCTATCACTCCAGGCCCTGCTAAAAAGTCTGTCCTCATCTTTCTTACAGGCCCCTTTTAAGTACTGAAAGGCTGCAATAAAGCCTCCCTGGCACCTTCTCCAGACTGAACAACCCCAGCTCTCAGTCTGTCTTCGGAGCAGAGGTATTGTGGAATAATTACTGAGGGAGCAAATTACTGAAAATAATTATCAAAGGTACACTTATTGAGAATAAAGTTATATCCACATCCTCAAACCATAAGTCAGCTGCTCAGCATGTAAGGAATCTGCTCTGCGATGCTTTCCCACCCCACCTAGCTTGAATCCTTAGATGTTCACACAGCTCAGTGTGCTGGCACCAAGGAGAATGGAGGATGGAGCAGTGTGGACATACCACAGCCAGGCTCTGTGTAGGAGGCAGGTAGAGGAACTAGATGGTACTGAGCACATAGTTGCTGTCAAGTAAAAGATAATATTCCATTCCATTCAAAATGCTAGTTGCTGAGCTAGCAGTTGTGGAGAAATTTATCCTGTGGATGAACTTTGCTCCCTATAATCTGACTATAATACCAAAACACACCTCCATTCCAAAAGATACCCACCTCCACCCTTGCTTGAACATGCTCTCTGAATTCTTTTAAGTCTATACCTTTAAAATCAAAGTGAGAGAATTTTACACCAGTTGATAACAAAGGTTTGTATGACTAGAGTCACTCAAGCTCCACATAAACATAGAAAATAGTATAAAAGACCCTAACAATAGGGGAAAGTTAGGGAAGACATCATCACTGAGAAGTCAAGGAGACAGTATCGCAGACTTCTGGGATCAGTCAACGGTCTGAACCTATCTTTCCCCCCAGAGGGACACCTTTGGGTAAGATTTGCACACTTGGTTATAGCAAGTGCTTTCCCGGGAAATTCAGACTGGTATTTGTTAGCACATCCACAGCACTATATAGCCATCTTAGAATAGATACATTTGGTACTAAAGTGTATTTTTGCAGATAGTGCATTTTATCACCGGCAATTTAAAGTAACTTGTACTTGTTGTTTTAATAAACATCATTATCTGTGGATCTACTCATGTGAAACTCTCATTGGATGTGTTCAGACTTATAGTATATTTTACACTATATGTCAATCTGTGCAAGTGTATAAATTCAATGACCATGACCCAACCCTGCATTATTGGTGAATCCTTAAATGTGTGAAGCCAACATAATGCCAGACTGGCTGTTAAGCACGATCGGACATATAGTGTGGGCTTGAGGTTATTTTGGTTTAACTGGGCAGCACTCAGAAGCTTAGCTGAGCCACCCCCAGCCACCAGGGACATACTGAGGACAAGCTGGAATGCAAGGGCGTTTCATTTCTGCCAAATTCCTTTTATTGCAACAGGTGTCCATCCCTCTGATCATTTTGGTGTCCTCCTCTGTACCCTCTCTAACAGGTCCATGTCTTTCCTGTACTGAGGGCTCCAGAGCTGGACACAGGACTCCAGGTGGGGTCTCACCAGAGCAGAGCAGAGGGGCAGAATCACCTCCCTCAATCTGCTGGACACACTCCTTTTGATGCAGCCCAAGATATGATTTGCCTTCTGGGCTGCAAGCGCACATTGGTTCGTGTCCAATCTTTCATCCACCAGTACCCCAAGTCCTTTTCTACAGGGCTGCTCTCAATCCCTTCATCCCCCAGCCTGTATTGATATTAGGGATTGTCCTGACTCAGGTACAGGGCCTTGCATGTGGCCTTGTTGAACCTCATGAGGTTCCCATGGCCCCACTTCTTGAGCTTGTCCAGGTCCCTCTGGATAGCATCCTGTCCCTTAGGCATGTCAACTGCACCACTCAGCTTGGTGTCATCCAAAAACTTGCTGAGGGTGCACTCAATCCCACTGTCTATATAATAGATGAAGATATTAAACGGTACTGGTCCCAATACAGACCCCCAAGGGACATCACTTGTTACGGAAGTCCATCCAGACATCGAGACATTGACCACTACCCTCTGGATGTGACCATCCGACCAGTTCCTCATCCACTGAACAGTCCACTCATCAAATCCATATCTCTCTAATTTAGAGAGAAAGATGTTGTGGGGGACCACATCAAAGGCTTTACCAAAGTCCAGATAGATGATATCTGTAGCACTTCCTTTGTTCACTGATGTAGATACTCCATCATAGAAGGCCACTAGGTTGGTCAGGCAGGACTTGCCCTTGGTGAAGCCGTGCTGCCTGTCTCGAATCACCTCCCTTTCTTCCCTGTGCCTTAGCATGGGTTCTAGGAGGATCTGTTCCATGATCTTCCCAGGAAGAGATATGAGGCAGACAGGTCAGTAGTTCCTAGAATCCTCCTTTCTATCCTTTTTAAAAATCGGAGCAATGTTTCCCTTTTTCCAGTTCACCAGGGACTGCACCTGACTGCCATGACTTCCCAAATATCATGGAGAGTGGCCTGGCAACTACATCAGCCAATTCCCTCAGGAATCTTTTCAGGTCCCATAGATTTATGTTTGTTCAGGTTCCTCAGGTCATCACCAACCTGATATTCACTTACAGTGGGAGGGACGTTGCTCCCCTAGTCGCTCTCTTGCAATACATCCACTTGAGAGGTGTGGGAAGAGAGCTTGCCACTGAAGACCGAAGCAAAAGAGTACCTCAGCCTTCTCCTCATCCATTGTTACAGGTTTGCCAGTCTTGTTCATCGGGAGGGTTGCACTTTCTTTGAACTTCCTATGCTGATTTACATACGTGTAGAAGCCCTTCTTGATATTCTTTGCATCCCTTGCCAAGTTCAGCTCCAGCTGTGCCTTGGCCTTCCTGACCCCATCTCTGCAAAACTGGGCAGTGTCCCTATACTCTTCCCAGGCTACCTGTCCCTGCTTCAACTGCCTGTGCCTTTCTGCCCTTTAGTTTGACTAGCAGGTCCCAACTCAGTCATGCTAGCCTCTTGCCTTCCTTACCCAACTTCTTACACCTGGGGATCAAGAGCTCTTGTGCTCTGTGGAAAGCATCCTTAAAGATCTGCCAGTTCTGTTCTGCTCCCTTGTCCCTGAGGGCAGTTTCCCAGGGAGGTCCTGCTGACTAACACCCTGAAGAGCTGGAAGTTGGCTTTCCTAAAATCCAGGGTCCTGACACTATTCTTTGCCTGACCCACATCCCTCAGGACTGTGAACTCCACGAGCGCATGATCACTGCAACCCAGGCTGCCTCCAATCTTGACATCGCCTATTAGCTCACTTGCATTGGTGACCATCAGGTCCAGTATTGCATCCCCCCTGGAAGGGCTGTCTATTACCTAGCTTAGGAAGTTATCCTCAATGCACTCCAGGAGTCTCTTGGATTGCCTAGAGCTCGCCATGCTACTTTTCCAGCAGATGTTGGGGTGATTGAAGTTCCCCAGCAGCACAAGAGCCTGAGAGGCAATGCCTCCTGTAGCTGGAGTAAAAAGGCTTCATCAATAGTCTCTCCCTGATCTGGCAGCCTGTAGTAGACTCCAACCACAAGGTTTCTTTTGTTTCCTCAGTGTCTGATTCATACCCATAAGCTTTCAACCTGCTTGTGGCTATTCTTCAGAGGCAGCTCTTCACAGTCTATCCATCTTTTCATGTAGAGGGCAACCCCTCCACCTTTGCTTCCTTGCCTGCCCCTTTCTGATTAGCCTGTAGCCATCCATTGCCACACTCCAGTCATGGTATCCGTCCCACCAAGCTTCAGTAATGGCCACTAGGTCATAGCTTACTAGCAGCATGGTGGTTTCCAACTCCAAGATGAGCAGCTGATAATAACTGCCCACAAAGGGCAAGGCAGAACAGCAAAGGAGTAAGAATTCAACACAGCCTCAAAATAAGTGTGTTATAAATCCTCCTTCATCCATTCCATGTCCTTCCCCCCTCCCGTGACACCATGGTTGACACAAAAAATATGTGGCCCAAATGCTACTTAATTCAAACACCCATATAACTCTTCCACATGCTAAAATGCAGCGCTGGGCACAGAGGCTACAGCTATATCAAGTGTATGAATCTGCCACCCTGTGATAGCCTAAAAACCTGCCAAGGGTAATGTACCCTGATTTCCAGCCTTTACAGATAGGTTGGTTACACCAATCTAGCGAAATACTGTAGAAACACATAAAACATGTCTACAAAAGTAACAGAAACTGAATCACAGAGAGTTAAGGCACGACTTTAACATGAAAAAACTCACATATAAAAAAAAGAAAATAGTATGACTGGCAAATGAAAAAAGACCAAGCAAGATCTCTTCTCCTCCGCTATTTTATTAGGAAACCCTTACATGTCCAACCCCCGGCAGTAAATGGGGAATAAGCAACACAGACATGCTTCGTTATCTGCTGTAATAAAATCAGGTACTCAAAAACTACAAAACCTGTGACCAGGCTGCATCTTGAACAACTACTCAATATGCAAAAGATCTCTGCACTGCAGAATAAAACTAATCAGAGTCCTACGCAATGAGATTGGTTACACATAAAAGAAGGCATCTAAAAAGAAAATGACACACTGAAGAGAGTTCAGGAATGACTGGCTGATGAGTGAGGTCAAAAGCAAGTACATGGGGCCTCGTTGCCTCACAGCAGGGCAAAATTGCCCCCATGAATGAACAGAAAATGGTGCTCAGCACCAGAATAATCCAGCCATTTTAACTGCCAATCTGACTGTTAGGCTGCTCCAAGGAGAATCCCAGCAAAGAATGCCGTGCCTACATACTTATTTTGGGGAACCTGTGGACCGGGAGTCATCTGAAGTGCATGCCTCGTGAGAGATCCTTTTGTACCATCCTACTCCCACAAGCCCTCAGAATGCTCCCAGAGAGATGTATCAAGAAGTGGGTAAGGACAGGGAGGAAACTTCTGAATTCAAACAATGTGCTGCTGGGCCGCAGATAGCCCCAGTTAAGCATCTAGAGAAGACACAGTGCCTGGTTTGGCATGTAAAGATGGTTTCCACAACCCTCTCTGCAGCAGTGCAAAATTTAGAGGAAATAATCCACTGGATATAATCAGGGATACTGGTTTACTGTTTCTGCAATTAAGGTTCATGTTGGAACAGCAGACTAACACTGAGATAGCGCAAGCCAAGCACCTCAAGTGCTGTGCAAGAGCTGTTCTAACAGAGGTATTGTGTGCAGAGTCCAGATAGTATTTCACAGATGATCCCTTGCCACCTGAACATTGCTCCAAAGCAAATCCAGGGCAGGAAAAATGTCACAGAGGGAGCAGGCAGGTTTCTGTCTGTCTGTATTCCAAAGGATTAGAAAAGCATTGAAGATAAAGAAAAAACATCTGCTCTTCTAGAAGCAATAGGACTCTTTCTTCCATGCGTTCAATGACAGGAAATCATCCCATTTTTTCTACCCATGACTCCAAAGATCAGGGGTCTCAGAGTCCAGGTTTATAATAGCAATGAGGTTTTAAAGCAAGCTCCCATACCGCCTTAAATCATCACAATTACTCTCTGTCAGTGTTGTTCACACAGTGACTTCAGGCCATGTAAACTTTTCTGAGCAAACAGACCCAGAAGCTCCATTCCAGATGCACACCAAATCATCCCCAAATCCTAAAGGAGGCAGTCCAAACCAACAACTGGTTCCTCAGACAGGGGGATGAGATTAAAACCAACCCAAAGCAAAATCCTCAAAACACATGCTGTTTATAGTTTAAAATCCCCAAGCCATAAGTGCTGGAGATGTATAGACCTGAGCAACTGCTTCTATCCACTGATCTGCTGGTACTATACTGCTCACTAATATCCACATACCTTACGACAGTAAAACACAGAAAACCCAGCAAAGGTTCTTCTTGCTCTCTGGGTAAGCAAGTTGCTAATTCACTTAGCGATACAGATCTTATTTCCATTTCTTTTTTAATGTATGTAGTCAAAAGCAAAAAACTTGCAGATGCAACTAAACCAGAAACCTTCTGTGCTGGAGACAATTTGTATCTGCAAGAAGTATTTTGCCAATGATGTACCTTAGGCTTGGTTTCAAAGTGCTTGACTGCAAAGTAGAAAAGCCCAATAGGTTAAAATTATATGCAAACAGTACAATCATATAAAAGTATCTCACTTAAAGATAACTTTACAGTAGTGATTAAGGTAATAAAATGAGGGCTTGGCACTACAATAGTGTTCTTCTGACAGGAAGCTGTGTTCCTGCATAAGTTCCCTTTGCAGATGTGCCAAACTATCTCTGAAACAGTTTCTGAATGTTATAGGTAAGATTTTAATACTGACTAGGGTAATTCTCTATTAGCTGTCTATAAAATATTTTTTCTTGTATTTTTTCATACTACTACTTTGATTTATTATCCCTATACTTACCAACTACATACACACATTTCTTATTGCTGTTCACCATGAATTTTTCATATAATTTCCACATTGTTACTTATTGCACATTTTAGAAATAAATATGTATATAAGAATCTATTACTGCAAAAGTCTACTCTTTCGTGCAGTTCCTTGGACTCTCCATGACATCCAGGAGCTGGGAACTGCACAGCAGCCTTCTTCAAGGAAGGAAAATTTTCTGATCCTTCAGGTAAACTTAGTGCTGCTTACTCCTTCATCCACAGAAGGAAGAGATAAGTCAGCGATAATCAAGCACAACAGAGGTGGTGAGAAACTCCTGTAGTCAGGCCAAAAGGGTTGCTCAGGCTGATGTTGATAAACAGCAGATGTCACCTACAGCAGACACTGGGTAAACACATGGTACAATCTCAAATAAAAGAGAGATCCATGGTTGTATGCTGTAGTGTCCACTGGTTCTACAACAAGGTATGGTTGCCTGAATGCCATAATGTGGAGAACATTTGGAAAGAATGACTGGTTTTCAAAGGGCAACTCCTCATGGAAGAGGCCTGGCATCATGGAGGATCCCATCTGCTTGTGCTGCAATGATGATACAGGTAAAATCAGGCACTGTGGGGGGTGCAGGCCTCCTTGAGCAGCAAGGATTGTAATACATGTTGCAATACTGAGATTAGCATTCCTAATGGTACCAAAAAGAGAATGCAGTTTCCCTGTTCCCCAGGCAAGCTTACCAACACTCACTGAGAAAACAGCTTTGGTTCAACAGTGCCAAAGCCCTGTCAGAAGAGGGGAGCAACAGGACAATGTAAGCCAAACAGTGTGTGACGAAGATGAAAAAAAACTGTTATCTTGCAGTGCTGTGGTTAGAATTCACCAGATAGAGTAACGCCACACAGAATGTCCTGAGTCCTGCAAGCCCAGCCTGAACAAGGAAATACTCTACAGCAACTCCATGGGACCAAGAGGTTTTGCTTTTCACTAAAATAGTCCAGGGCCAGCAAGGAAATGAAAGAAATTTTGCTGGAAACTTTTTGGGTAAATGCCCAACAACAGGACAACCAAGAGCTTCAGCTTATCGCCCGCTTGAGCAAGAAACTCTGTAAGCTGACTTCTCAATTGTATTTCACCCAAAGGTGAAAAGGGCACCGTTGCTCATGCTTCCCAGCCCCAAGACAGTAAAAAGAGTTGGAAGACTGGTCAGAAGATGATCTATGATCCTTGCAAGTCAGAAAGAACTTTCCTTTTGGCAAATACATTAATATTTAAACAGACAAATTAAAAACACTACAGCTAAAAAAATCAAATCAATTAAGAGCAGAACAGAATGACTCTGCAGGGCAGCTGATACTGAAGAAGGTATAGGGACTCTCTAGAAGAGTCATTAACTGATTAGTTCCCCAGTTGTTCTGTGTGGACTGACAGTGAAGGGACCTGCAGCTGTGTTCCTTATATGGCGTTTCCAGAAAGTGTCCCAGAAAGTCTGACTGTTGGCACCAGCCTGCAGTCCAAACTGATCAGGATCTACTGCACTGAGAGGTCAGGCTGCACCTAAATCACATGCTGACATAGGGGCTGCAGTATGGGCTAATGGCCAGCCTTCTCTATCCCAAACTCTGTGAAGCTCTAGCAAATTGCAAGATCCTGATCACAAGTTCTGAAAAGAACAGCAGCTCACCTGTCCTTTAATGTTGGTGTGATACCTAAATAGAAAACAATAAACCTGCACTATTTAAGAGTGGGCTGCAATGTTGAATTCTACCAGAAAAGTACAGAGGAATTTTAGACAATATTGTTCTGTTTCTTTTCACCTGAAAAACCATTAACTGACTGTATCACCTATGGTAATACTACCAGCTTTCTCCATCTACCAGCTGTTGGGATAACATCAGCATCTCCATTTCTGAAAAGTTTCCCACCTCTTCACAACAGCTCACAGTGAAAACATACACAATACATGATTCCAAACTCTCTCAACCTTATTTCTCACTTTAACTTTATCATTTAATCCAGTAAGGCATTTGGGGCTTAACCTTGAAGCAAAAAGTTAAATTCTACACAGAACAGATTGATTTGTAAAAATATGGCTACATAATTTGTTGTTCTTAAATGCAGAATAGCTGATGGATAGCCAGTTCTGCTTCTTCTGACTTTTCTGTCCCTTAATATTTGGTAACTGCTTTGCCAGGGGACTTTCCTAATTCCACACACCACCACTCCCTCTCCCCAGTTACCAGGAACATGCTGTGTTCAACTGTGGGTGATTTTTCAAGCATTTGCTATTTTCAGCTATTTTCCAGAAATAAACACTGATGGCAAAGCATGAGTATTAGTCAAGTCTTTGCACATTTTATGGTGCTAGTTCTGATTTGGTGACTTCAGGTTTTGCTTTTCAAGCATTACCTGCCCTGGATGTAACACATATTGACAATAGCCAACATGATCGCATCAGCTCTTGGTATTCTAATGATCTACCATTCCACACATTCACACCCTCACTCAGTTTAGAGCAGTTCCAAGTGTACAACCAAATGCAAAAATCTTAATCTCTGCCTTGCTTGCCCTCACTCTATTACTTTCAGACCTCAGCCACCTGCTCTGCTGTTGTCTGGGAGCTGGATATCCAGGCCTTTCACAGATCAACAGCAAGGTTTCTCCTAATGACCTGGGTTGATTTCTCCTTTGTTTTGATTGTCTTTACACAGCTCAGCCACATTTATTACAACACAGTGTATTCAAAAAAGGCCTCATCAGTCCTCCTCTTAGAGGAGGTGAACTGTGGAAAACTATTTGACCTTCAAAAATAATACACTGAGTTTCACCTCGAGGTGATCTGTCACAGACATTGAGTAACCCCTGTTTCACAAGATCTGCAACAGTCTCACCCTCTAATTCAATAGTATCTCTGGAAATTTTGTGCAAGGGCAGAAGTATAGACATGGACATAGGGACACTATCTCTGAAGCATGAGCCCTGGTGATATGGATACTACTCACTGCTTCATGGGAAGGTGTTTCCTCAGCCCAAGATGGAATCCTGCAAAAAGGAACACACGTGCCTTCAAAGGCCTATTACACTAGAACACGTAAACTGTTTCTGTCAATAACTGGTCGTATCTTCACAAGGTAATCCATGCACAATGCTCTTCAGCAAACAGCAGATGCCTTAAAGGCAGATTTGGAAATTCCTTGTTTACATCCTCCCTTAGCAATCAGTTTTTAGTAGAAGCCCCCTCACTGTTCCTTCAGCCAGGAACAACTGCAGCAAGAATACTCCCTTGCACCGTTTGGTGTTAAACTCTATCTCATCAGCATTGTAAAAGCCTTTGGGATACTGGCTGGCTTCTTTCACCCTATTCTACAATTTCACTCTTGATAATGACTGTCACTTTAAAGAGCAGCACAGGAAGTTTAAATTTTTAGCCTTACTTATAGTTTCATCTGAGCAAACAGAAACCAGCACCCTGAGTAAGGCAAGTGCCCATTTAGTGCAATTTCTTAAGTGGAGGCAGGGTTGGACATGAGTCTAGGAAGGCTTCCATTTTGCTGTTTCCTGTTGGAGCGAATAAAGGACCCCGCACTCCGATTCAATGTGAATCACACTAGAGCCATTTGTTATAGAAACAAGCCTCCTTATATATGCAACTATTCTCTGATCACGCGTCCATGCTCCAATCATGCATTCACTGATTGGATATCATCTATGTTCACGAGCTGTCCATGTGCTGGAGTCTCACTGCTGATAGGTCCATTGATTTATGTCATGTTGAGGCCTTGTTATTGCAGAATTGCTTCTCTCCCACGGCAGGTCCTGTTTTCAGCTTTTGAGTTGGCCTTGAAATTCCTTTGGGCCTGGATGGTTCAATAACAAATCTCCATCTAACAGAAACCCCTCCACAGTTTCCCAATCCATTTGAAACCTGCTTACAAGCTTTGCCAGGTTCAGCTGTAGAAATTGATGGTCCCAGGGCTGACTTCTACACCCAAACCAATATAAAGCTGTGTTAGTCAATATTAAGAATAGGCCTATCATTTAAATTAATACAATTCAAAACCACCACTCTCAAAACTAAAAGACCTAAAATCACTTCACACTTTACCTGCAGGACAGTCAGCTACACTAAAAATTAACTAATTGTCAGTTTCCCTATACTTCATGTTATCCACTTTTTGCACTCATCTACTAGTCCATCAATTATTTTACTTGGAGACTGTCATGCTTACAGTACTATTGTCATGAATATCATCCCAGTCCTCTAGGAGGCAATCAGCTAACTTCATTTCTTAGTTGGCATTGCTTGCTCTGTTCCTTATTACCTCATCAGTACCACTAGACTGCACAGACCAGTGTACCAATAGTTCAGTTTTAATTTCCTCATTGTTCTTAGAACCCGGTGTACAAAAATAGTCCTTGTAATTGGAACTCACTTGAGCAGGATTTTTTGCAGAATGTAATAACTTGCAAGCTGAATGACTTAATGTAACATCACATATAGATGGCAGCTGAAGAGAAAATTACAAAAACAGTTGCAACTTCAGATTCTAATTGTTAACAGGCACAGTGACCTTTAGCACTTCCAAAGAGCTTTCTGCCTTACCTTGCAGCTTTTTCAGGACAGCCACTTCCATCTTGAGAACTTGCTTGGGCTGCTGGGCTGATTCCACCTTCAAGGCCACATTCTCCCGGGTCAGCAGATCCATCGCCTCATAGATCTCCCCAAAGCCACCACCACCAATCTTCTTCAACTAGGAAAGTAGAAAGAGGTTTGGTACAATGTACAAGAGACAACATCAAATTCACTCTCACAGAGCCAGGCACTAGCTTCTTTCCTACACAGAGAGAACAAACTCAGCGTCCAATGTGTGCTCTGCCTGAATCCCTTCACTGCACAGTTAGGCAAAAGTCCAGCTACCCACTTAACTGTGCTATGTATAAATTTCTCTGCTGTAACAACAAAGAACAAGCCTTGCAAGTGATGGTATGTTATACATTTAAAAGCAAATGATAACACCTTTTACCTCAGCAATGTTCTTGCCAAAATTCAAGGAAAGACCCTTCAAGGGGGCCCCTTCTACTAAGCAGTCATTTCTCCCCCTCCAAAAGTACACTTTCCTTAGGCAGGCCTTCTCTGCTGTCCCCTTGTTGTGCTTGATGTTGGTGTGGGACCAGTCAGAATTGCGAGCTGTGTGTGGCTCAAAATAATCTAGAAGGGGGATCCTTCTACTACTTCAAGATAGTAGAACCATTATCCAGACCATGGTAGATAAAAACTGGAATTCACTCTCAACAAACACATCTCTGCAGTAAAACACAACCACGGCAGTTGGAACTGAAGTCTTCAAGCAGTAAATTAAATGATGTTTTAATTTCATTCACAGGATTTTAAATAGAGAACAAAACATCCACTAGAATATTTTACAACATGCTTGGACCTGCTCTGGTAGTGAGGTTACTTCATGGTCACATTTCAGAGAACTACCAAGTGCATTACCTCATGACAGTTACGTACAAGCAACAAGTACAGCTCCATCATTCCTCTTTCTCTCTTTCTCTCTTTTTTTCTTTTTAATTTTAAAGCGCACCAAATGATGTTTTTTGTGTCTCTGAGCAAAATTAAAGACTGTTTCACAATAGAAGGATATCACTACTTGGAAATAAAAACAATTTCAACTGACATAAGCTCAAAGCTAAAGATGTCTAAGTTTCAGAATATCTGATATGCACCTACTAGAGACAGATCATCTGCCTGTTCTAGAGTAGCCACCCACTCAAGAAAGTAAGCTGTGATCCTCTGCCTTTCCTGGAAGGTAATTCCTTCATTCTCCTTCTGCTGTGACTTGACAGCATATGCATATGCAGTTATACACCTGCATGTATAAGACAGATTCCTAACATGTTGCAAGTGTCAATGTCTATGCCAGGAAAATTCTTTTACATTTGCTTCCCTTAGGTATATTTAAAACATACTATGTTGCCCAGGAACAAATTCAGGTTTACTGCAGAGCTAGATCAGGGCTCCTTTGATCTGCTTAGCACTTGTTCATTGAAGGTCTCAGTGGGAAACAAGCAAAAGTCAACAGCAATACATAGCTGAGATGAAGAAGAAACATAGGCCACCCAAACATCCTGCTGGGTTGCAAATTCAAGGAATGGATCTGGGGAGAAATATTGCTGAGCCAGTACAGTCGCACACAATGATCTTTTTCCATTCACTAGTCTTAACAGGGACAGTTCTGAATCTGTAGGAATGTCTAGTCGTGTACAATGCACAACCTTGATCACCCTGCTTCTAGAGGTTCTCACTGAATTAGGAGTGGTTCATTTTAGGATCAACAGAATGATCAGGAGCCTGGAAAAACTAAGAACAGACTAGGACTACCTCAGAAAAAGCAAAAGAACATGTGCAGGTTCAGGAAGAAAGGTACAGGTGTTGAGACTGCTCACCTGGGAAAACAGCCAAACTGGAGGACCCGTATAAGTCAATAGAGCAACAAATGCAAGATGACATGAGATCAAGATCAGCACTTCTGCAGAATCAGAAACCTGACTTTATATAGACATTCCAGCCAACAGATGCGCCTCACTGTCTAAGAACCCTCAATATGCCTCTACTTCCTCGCATCCTTTCTCATCTTCCTATGAAAATTATTCCCTGGTATACTTTTCCCAGCACATCAGATGTTCCTACTCGTCATCACCAGCACCGCCATCCTCCTTTCTTTTTCAGCAACACTCAGAAGCCATCAGTGACCATTTAATTTTCTTTTTTGCAGAGCAAGTTGTTATCTTGCAGCTCAAGGTCAGGGGCTTTACACACAGGCATTTCCTCATTGCTTGGGTGCTCTGTTGGAGTTCACTGTCTGAAGTGAACTCAGCACAGCCTCTGCTGAACACAAAGGAGAGATGGGCATATACCACTAAGAAATTAAACAAATAATGAAACTGTTAAACACAAAGTCAAGAAAGAGAAGGGAATATCTAATGAGAATCACCTAAGTGGTAATCATGAGTCACCATCCCATGCTAAGCTTCACTGCTCTGTGAATATTCTCACCCTGTTTCCTATGTTCCACCAGTCCATTTGCTGTGAAGACTGGGATACAGGCTGACAACACGAGCAGGCTTCATTCTACCTAAATGCATGAGCCTGTGTGTGAACTGGGTGTCCAGATTTCCATTATGACTTGTAGAGTCAGGCAAACAAGTCATTTGATCAAATGCAGGTATCTATTTGGACTTGCACACAGACAAACAAAATTTGTCAAGCTGCATCTCAGACATTATTTCAGTCCTTTCAGCACCCCACCAACAGTCACATGACCATACAGCTTATTGTAGTGCTTCTTTCATATTCTAAGAGGCTTCATGCCACATTAGGCCCTTGGAGCAAACTGTTACTGAAAAACCACTCTACTTCACCCCTCAGTGTGGCAGTCTCCAGCTCCGAGGTTCCAGGAAATCTGCAAATTGGACTGTCCCTCAGGACTAGCGACACAAACCAGCCGTGTCCTGATGGGGAAATCCACTCCCAAAAGCCCTCCCTGGATATATCAGTAGTTACACAGGATAGAGATGGTACCTTTTAAAGACTCCTTTAGATATCCTGAAATATTTTGTATTTATCCTGAAAAGATTCCTGTATCACAATCCTCCAGAGCCAGTTAAAACAAAACGAAACAACACAACACACAGCCTTCCCACTAAGCAGAAATCAGTACTCACAGAGGGACAGTTCAAAAAAAACAAGGCAACGCCACCCACCCCCAACAAAAATAGCCATTTAATCTTTTATTCAGCAAGTTTTTATGACACTGCTGCTCCAAACAAAGTCTGCCTTCCAAGGATATTACATAAAGACTAGATCTGCCCAGGAAAACACTCCAGGACCAACGCACTAGTGGTTCTGTCTCAATACCAGTGGCAAGGTCAGGAACATGAACATGTGCTCTGAACCCAGAGTGAAGGACCAAACCAAGAGCCATCAGCCTATGGTGAACTCAGCCAGGGTCAATGCTGTCACCCACAGGCTTCAAATGTTGACAAGGTCAAATGGTGATTACGGTGACCACCTTTATCTGCTTTAGGTAAGTCAGCAACTCCTGCAGCCCAACTCAATGAGCTACTTGATCCAGAAGTAGCTAGCAGGCCTCATCTGACTTAACAATAGGTGAGGAAAAGTAGACCTACATTCACCAAACTCTCAGAGTCCACTCAGCTTGCTTAGGAGGACTGGAGTTACACTCATCTGAAGGGAAAACTAATTTTTATAAAACAGGCATGAACTGAGAAACCAATCAAGGAGAAGTCAACCAGCCACATTCTAAAACATCTAAAGACCCACCAAAGCCCACTTAAAGCAATTCTGCACAGCATGAGACTAAAACAGGCCCCAGGACTCACAAAGCACTTTCCTTGTTTAAAGTTCCCTCTTTGAACCATAAATGGCCTTTGTGACGAAGACAAAGTGGAAAGTCCACAAAAGTTTATGGGGCTTCCAGCAAGGTTTCCAAAATAAACAGGAGAATGGCATGTGTAACCAAAACTTAAGTTCAAGAACCTCAGAAACCTGGAAGAAACCAAAGCATGGATTGCATATACAAGAGTCACCACTTGTATTCAAGGCTCAGTGCAGGAGCTGCCAACTCTGTCTTGCTAATAAGTCTGATTTCTTAATCCCCATAGAAAGGATTTAGCTGAAATAAAGAGATATATCCATTAAGCCTTAACATCTATACCTAGTTCAAAGCAAGTACAAGTTATGTTTGACTCCCCTGCACAAAGCAGTTCACATCACTTAGAGCACGTATGGATCAAGTCACCCTCTGGGATCTCAGCAAAAGTCACATGGTTCCAGTACTGGTCCAAATTTCATCCAGTCACAGCATCAAAAATATCTGGAAGTAAAGAGTGATGATTCAAAAGAATACTTCAAGTCTGAAAGTTTTGGTAAAAAGCATAAGCACTCCCCGTCTACACCTTTCTCCAAAAAATAACAAAAATACCATTGTTGTCAGGTAGCCAAACTTTACTCACTTGAAGTGACAGGGAAATTAACTACAAACAGGCTAATGGCAGAGAACTAACATCTCCATTTGTCAAGACTTTGTCAGTCAGCATATAGTAGGAGAGGAGGAAAGGAATTCAAGGAATACATTACACTGATCTAAAATTCGAAATTGGCTCAATACTGGAAGTATGCCAGCATGAAGAACTACAAGGTTCAAGAAGATGCCCAGCCAGAGACAGTCACGATAGGAGGACAAATTACACAAAAAACCTTCTGGCAGCTGAACCCCAGCAGCACATAAATATGCCACACACCTGCTTGAGCAAGGTCCATCACTCACAGCAAAAGCTTTGGACTGTCCAGCTTGCATGCTATGGGTTAGATTCAGAAAGGTCTATGATAAAGAAAAAAATGCTTCTGTTGATCTTACAGCTGTCTGCTCACTTTAAGGTACAATCTCTTTTTCATCTCTCATGTGATTCTATGCTATCCATTTCCTTGAGCCAACAGAAGTATTTTTATGTTTTTTCTAGATTATTTTGAGTCACACACAGCTCGCAATTCTGACTGGTCCCACACCAACATCAAGCACAACAAGGGGACAGCAGAGAAGGCCTGCCTAAGGAAAGTGTACTTTTGGAGGGGGAGAAATGACTGCTTAGTGAAGGCTCACAACACACAACTCAGCTAGCACAAGGCCAAATTCCCAGCTCTACTCAGAGCTAGGAATTAGAATTTCTCATTGCTATTTATGCCCTTTAGCAAGTAATGTAATTTCTCAGAGCCTTCAATATGACCTCACCTCATATTGAAGACTACTGTGAGTTAACATCATAAAAGGCTATTTCTCTAGTTAGAGGTAGTTGTTGTTGACAATGTAGCTGCACATTTCTGTATTTTCTAAGGCAGATTTAGTGAGTAGAGCTTCTAGCAGTCCCCAGTCAGATTTAAGCAACAATGAAATCACTGAATCCCACATTTAGTGCCTCTACCAAATTTAAAATTTGTTTGAAATGTTCCCCTATGAGCATAACTGAGCATATTTTAAACTTTATTTGGAGTTTTGGGGAATTTCAAGAATTCTGCTGTTTCCAAGAACAAAGTTACTTTGTTTAGACTGTGTTAAAAATACTCCCATCATTCACAGAAGTTTTAGCACTCCTGTCTATGAAGGAGAAACTCAAAGTTTGATAAACAGTAGGAATGGTACAAACTGAAGCTAGATAAAGGAGAATGGAAAAGAATGAGTATTTGCAACCATGCACCTGAAGTAACAGGTTAGCATCAGGAAGCCATCTCAATTCAGCTTTGCAAAGAGCATGTGCCAGCCTGATGAAATTGTAGGCTCTAAGGAAATTTCCATTTGTGTAGGGATGGTCAGATAAAAACTGCAAGCAGTATTTTCTGAGAAGTCCACAGGCACAAAGCATGTTTCAAGTCCTGTATGTCAGTTAACCTGCACATGTATAATGCTGCCAAAACAAGTATAAGTGCTCTAGCACAGCTCTGAAAGAGTACAGCAAGACTTTCCTTCAGCTGTGCCAGAAAACTTTGGGAGCAAGATAGGGTTTGTCTCCATTTTGCTATCTAATCACAGAGAAAACTGAGATTCTCCATCTGCTATCAGGAAGTCTGCACAACGAAGAGCAGTTTGAATTGCTCAATTATAAATAGGCTGTTCAGGGATAGGCCAGACAGAAAAGTGAAGGCTGTGGAGAAAGCAGAAGCAAAGTGCAAGGATGAAGAGAGGCAGGCAATGAGAGAGTAACAAGAACAGACCAAGGTAGAACTGACAGGAGCAACAAAGAGATATAGGCTCAAGGCAAGTCTAATATGTCATCTGAAGTGGACTGTTGAAAAAAACCTATCCACAGCCTGGAGTCCTGAGTCTATTTCTCAGCTCTTCACAGCCCACAGCAAAACTCATGGGGCAGCTAGTTAGCTAGTTAGCACAGAGAAACGATTTAGTGCTACTACTAGAAATAACTCATAGTTCAAACTAGCAAGGCTTCTGCTGTGAGTTTAATGGTAAAGAAAGTTTAAAAATGGACACAATGTTACACGCGGGATTTTTTTTTTCAGCTTTTTAAAAGCAAAGCATTTAAAGCCAGAAAACAAAAAGTCTTAGAAAACACGTATAGAATTTCAAGAAGTAGAAAGGTACATGATGCTTTCATGTGTTATATTCGAGTTTCTTTAACTGATGTGATAATATCATCATGCCAGAGACCTCACTTTATGGCTAAAGAGAAAAGCCTTACATGTAAGAGAACTTGTATCCTTTGAACAAATCTGGTGGCAATGAAACACATGTCTGGAGGATGAGATTCTCCCCCTGTCTCTACCACAGCATTCTTGCATGATTATGGTCAAGATGCTGAATTGTCTGCTCACAGGCCATCACTAACTGCATGCTCATCTGTTGTGTGCCTAAGGCAAGACAGCCAGGTCCAATCTATAGAAGTGATGACCATGCCTAGATGCCCATAATGTCTAGCAGAGTTGTGCTTCAGTCATAAATATTAAGCAGTCTTCAGCTAATAGTTCTCTCTTGTATCACCTGGTAAAAGCATGAACAAATATATATATATGAACAAACATATTATCGATATATATATACACAAATACAGATATATGTATATCTGACACAGATACTATAGAAATATGAAACATAAGGAGCTGAGTTTAAATGGCAAACTCATGCCATGAATTTAAATGGACAGTGAGATCTGCAGCTGAACAATGAATACATAAAAGATGCAATAGCTACTAACTCAGTGTAGCCCATCCAGCTTGCACAACAGAGACAGTTGCATCACAAAGAAGTTAAACTCTGAACATGTAATGATATAATTTTTAAAAGTATCTTAATAAATTTACACAGAAGTTGTACCAACAAGCTAATTATGGAATTTCTGACTTTTGAAGTAGCTGACATTCCAACCTTAAACATTTGCTTTTACATTATTTCATTGTAATGCAATTCATTGGCACAGCTGTAGTATTCTTTGCCACAGTAACTTGAAAGATGAGTTTCTTACTCAAAGATGACTCAGCCTGCTGCAACAGTTCAATCCTACCTAAAAATCCTGGGCATGTTTAGTCTTCTAAAAATACCAAGCAGTCTAAAAAACACTAGAGCAATATTAACCATCTTCTTGCAGTATCTTACTAACATGTCAAACCATACCACTCCACTGTTGACTGCTGGAGCCCAAGATTAAACAGACAAGTTTCTATCCTACTACAGCAGGAGATCTGTTTGGGCCACCAAAGGAAGCACAAAGCGAGAGCTACTCACCACTTTCCAGCGATCTTTGACCACATAATTGGCCGGAAGAATGTCGACCTGTTCCCCTCCTCCACTCATGTTTGTTTCGTCCTTGATGACTGCTGCTAGGCACTGCATTTGCCAGCCAGAGGGTATTTTAGTAGCTCCCAATTTAAATGAGCCATTTATCTAGGGAAAAAAAGGGGTGGGGGGAAGGAATGACAAAATTAGCACAGGTCACAGCAGAAGTACATGCTACATTTCCACAGGTTTTGCTTGTTACAAAATCGGAACCAGTCTCTGAGGAAAGAAGACAAACTCACCTTGCAAACACCTGAGCTCACTCCATGCATAAAACTTGGCAAATGCAACCATGCTTCACGTCAGCAGCACAGACTAAAAGGGTAACAGTCACCAGCTGCACCATGCAAGAGTCCAGTGCTCCTGGGCCTGAGAGCCAACCAGTCAAAGAGATTCTAATGCCAAATGCTGCAAGAGCTGTTATTGTTATTGGGCAAAAGGGTCTTTCTTTAACAAAGCCGCTGCTACATAGGCAGTTTTTATGGCTTTCTTTGGATGACATCCAACACAAATCAGAAAGTTTTGCCAGGTATTGCATTCAATAAGCCTAAAAGCATCTGAAAAGGGAAGAAGGGCCTTTACAGAGCCAGGATTACAGATACTATCACTGTGATGAACAGCTAAGCAAAGAAGATGGGGATGGTTAGAAACGGCTCCAGCCATGTACAAATTAGTCATCCTCATAGCATACACGCAGTGCTAAACATGAGCAAATTAAAATACAGAGAGAAATCTTGTTCCTATGGTGTTTGCACTCTACATCATGCTCTTTTTTCCAGGTTTTATAGAGAGCTCCAGACAGCCTATGCTGAAATTAATTTTGGCTTGAAGTTTTTTGGTTATAGTTCTTCTACAAAAATGACTTTCAGATGCACAGTAATTCCACTTTCCTGGAAGAAAACTAATTGAAACGGTACTAATGAAAGATCATCCTAATGCATTTTGTCTCTTCCTGTTAAGATGTTTTTCTGGCTTTATAAGTAGGCCAGATCTTTTATTAAGCTTTCTTGGCAGCTCTATCATTCTCTCCCCAAAATGGGAAATATTTTCCTTCCTAAAAATGACTGTTACTGTAGCACTCTGACTGCAGATTTAAATAAGATTAACAACATAAATACCAAATTAGAAAAAAAAATATTAGAGCTGTTCATTCAACCATCACACTTCTTCAGGCCCAAAAAAAGTCACCAGTTATGAGCTCAAGTAAAGAGCTCATTCCCTAGCAATAAAAGAATAGGAAGTGACCTGTATGTAGTTTGTACAAGGAAGCAGCAGACAGAAGTATGTCAAAAGTGCAAGACATAGAGGATGGTCAAACAAAACATGAACAAAAAATCTCAAAGAGATCTTCACAAAATGTTTCATTCCAGATGTAGAAGATTACTACGTGGAAAAAAAATGAGCAGCAGACTAATGCAGGAAGAGGGATGCTGAGAAATGTTCATACAATCCAACATCTGCTAAAGTACTATCAAAATGAGATAAAAGAAATAAGAAGAAACTGAATATTAAAGAAATTCAGAAGAAGGGTGCTGCAAAATACTTCAAATTCTCATAGAAAGTCCTGCATCTGTATGGATTAGCAGCCTTTTCAGTCACCAGGTACTGAAGTAAGAAACCGGAAAGCTCTCCAAGGAGAAAGTACATGCTGTGTTTGGCAGCTTGTTGTGCAAGTCTAACACCATTCCAGGCTCCTTTATGCTCACCAGAACATCGGAATGGATCATCCTCCAGCTACCAGAGAGCTGTGCACACAGCCTCACTGCACATCACCACAGGCTGCACAGGAGAATGAATTCCCACAAAATCTCTTCTAAGGCTGGCTTTTCTTCTTGTTATTTAAAGAAAAGTCATCTAATGATAGACTGTTCCAAACCTTCAACATTACAAAAATATTAAAAACCCCACCTTGACACACAGGTACAGAGGCAAGTATCCCCTCCCTACTATTGAAGATCTCTTGGCATCACTTGAGGAAGACAAGTGTAGCACGATGCAGGCTCTGGATCGCAGGGGATACAAAGGCAGCTAGAGATCCAGCAACGAAGACATAGAGAGAGAAGCTTAGGAGTTTTCCAGAAACAGTGAGCCATGCACTATTTTTCACTTTGAAGCAAAACACCTACAAAGTATGGTACATGATGTACATAGCGATGCATGCGCATAATAAGATTTCAGTCTAGTGACTAGTGGTGGAAAGTAATCCCAAGAATAATTTTAGAGGAGAGACAGAGCACAAAAGGCTATGAGCACTCAAATCTAGGCAAGGTAGTACAGCTTTTCCTGGTGTACTATTCTACTTTCCTTTATCAATGTTATAATACATGTGTACAAAGATATTTAAAGATATTTAAAGGAGTCACATAAATGTTCACTGGCTTTGAAACAGAACAAAATCCTCCTGGGCACTACCAAGAATACCAGCCATTTGGCAATACAGAATTACAGAACCAAGTTTACAGATATACTGTGGTATAGCCAGAGTGATGCAGCCAAACCAAAAGTCAGTTTAATTACAGCCTGTTGTGGGGGACTACGGTGGGTCAACAGACTTATTCTGTGGTAACTAGTTGTAAGAGACTTCTTAGTAAATTCACTGTGCTAGTTCTTGAGGTCATGGGAGAGAATGAAAGAAAGGCTGACTTTCAAGGCCAATGGAATGCCATATTTGGAACAAAGTTTTACCATATGAATTCTTGTATTTGCCAGAAAGCCCTATACCCTTACCTGGGTCAAGATTTCTTAAGTAAATTGTAAGCTCAAATAATGTTTTCTGATAATTCTGTTTAGTTGCATGGCCTACAAGAAGCTGCTTGGATGGTACAGATCTGCTTGCTGCAAGTGAGAAATTTCAAATGCTGTATTTCCACTAGTATTAACAGCCAATGTTTCGATAAAGCAAACATTACACTGATAGAACTGAAACAGGACTTCGATCCAGTAAGGGAAAACAATATCCAACAAATATGACAACCAAAATGGACTTAGAGACTTTGATGAATAAATTTATTACAACCTTACAGGCTGATTGCATTTGATTGGACTTGCAGATTTGTCTGTTTATAGCTATAACATAGAAACAACCTGTGGCTATTGTGGGACACTATGATAAGATCGCTAACAGACTGATATACCGATTGTTACTCTGATCGAGAAATACAGGGAATTAATTTAAGTCTTAATAGGCCATGATCATTTTGTCATATATGTATAATTTTGAAATTTAATTTTGATTTTTTTTATTTGCTATCTATGTCCTTGTAAATTGCACTAGCCAATTTTCTTAACAGCACAGCTTTTGGCATGCATAAATGTAAATTGCTGCAGAACCTGCGAGTCTTTAACATCAGGTCACAGACCATACTTGTATCTGGTCTGATCCTACATACTTGCACAGTTTTTGTTGGTGGTTCTGGGAAGTCTCATAAAGCTGTAGTGGTCTGGCGTGAAGATAACAACTGCCATCATTCTGTAAAAATTATTGAAGGTTCAACCCAATTAGCAGAACTTGGCGCAGCTTTATGTTACTTAGAGCTTTTTAAGGAGGAACCTCTAAATTTGATTTGTGATTCTGAGTACGTAGTCAAGGTCCAACGCACGTATCTGATTCTGAACTGTATTTTTATTTTTAAACAAAAAGGGGGCAGAAGTAGGGAAAACACCACAAAAACAATTCTCAAAAGCATTGTATGTGATGAATCACTTATATCTATGTGGTGCAGCCCAAATTTGCCCTGTGATGAAACACTTTGCAAGTATGACGCAAAAACACGCTAAAACAGAAAGAACCTACATTAATTATGGTCAAATCACTAGTTAATGGTCAATGGAAAGGGCAACATCAATTGATAACCTGGGGGAGAGGCTATGCTTGTGTCTTTACAGGTCAAAGGCTGCAATGGTTGCCGGCACAAAATATGAAACCTGCCTTATCTTCCTGACAATGATTGCTGCAGCTGCTGCATTTTGCACAAAGACTAACATGTGGATTACTTTAGCCAACATGACTGACCAGGACTCTATATGCCTACCTAGGGCATCTCCGGAAAAACCATTCCACACATGCTTGGCTGGCATCCCCCTTGATGACTACAGCAGCACCACATAATTGTTTCAAAAGAGTGGTCAGTGCACAGGCATTGCAATGAACTGTAATAATACCAACACGGCACTTTGGATTAATTGCCTCCCAGAAGCAGATATGGAACCACAGGAACTGGAATTACTGGCATCTATGCCCATGGATGCTTGTATCCAGCTGGTTTGTGAAAAGTGTCAGAACAATACACAAGAACATAAATGGACAAAACTGCAAAATGTTAATGCTACCCTTGGTGACTATAGAAATGAAACCCGATGGTGTAATGCCTCGCAGAAGAATCCAAGGGGTGTCGTTGCTAATGTGGGACAGCGACCCCAAAACCTCCTGTATGGTGTATTCTTGATCTGTGGAGATAGAGCCTGGCCAGGAATTACTTCTAATGCCGTTGGAGGACCATGTATTTTGGGACGATTAACTCTCTTAACGCTCAATGTATCTATGATAATAGATCACAGAAGAGCAACACAGGAAAAACGCTTTTTGCATGCATATAAGTCAAAATGTGATGATAATGTAGATCTTTGGGGATCGGGATTAGAGGTTTTAGGATCTCTTGTACCTGGTGTTGGCACAGCTAAAGCTTTAAATACTTTAGAAAATTTAGGATGCTGGCTAGTTACGCAAACTAACAGAACTTCTAAGGCTTCAAGTGGACTTTTGTTAGATGTAGATTCTGTAAGACATGCTACACTGCAGAACAGAGCCGCAATAAACTTTTTGTTATTAGCAAAAGGACATGGGTGTGAAGATTTTGATGGGATTCGTTAAATAAATTGCTTAGTGGTTGAGGGCTTTCAGGATGGTTGTTATCAGTACTGAAAATGGGACTGATTGTCTTGATGATTGCTGTGTTTGTGTTACTAATGTTGCCATGCATGATTTCTCTGCTGCAAAGGGCCCTGCAGCGGACAATGAAGGCAATTTTTTTAGCACAAACACAAAAAGGGGGAATTGTGGGACTATGGTGGGCCCGTGGATTCCCTGATGGAGGGCATGCGAACAGAAATTAGCGTTGAAGATATTAAGGCCTACCCGTGAGAAAGATGGGAGTAATGGAGTATTAGGAGATGTTAAGGATGTACCCGTGAAAGGAGTAAAAGAGTAACATTGATGATAACAAAAATAGCCATTGAGATGTTACTGCTGTAACTTGTAACCAATAGTGAAGAGAAACATTAATTGGTAAAACTGTATACAAATGCACTTGTGGCAATAAATGGCATCTACTACTTTCATCCTGGAAGAACTTGGTCTATGTCGTTTGTCCGTCTCAACCACGACAGCCTGTGAAAAATTTCAAGCTGTTTTAGATCATAGCAGCAGCAAAAAGCAGCGTTAAGATATCAAAAATTTGTTCCTGAGGCAGTACTAATACTGCAGAAACATGCTTAGGCCTATGAACAAAGGTTCTACCAGACTTAACACTGAAGCACTGCCTACACCCATGGCATGATGTAACACATTAAACTAGATCTCCAGAAAGGGCACAAAGAAAGGGCAAAAGAGGGGACGAAGTTACCTTTGTGCAGAAAACATTATCAGATTTAAATGATGCTTTTATCTCACACATTATTGTAATTCCTTCTAAATAAAAAAAATAGAGCATAACTATTGTTTGACTCACGCCAAAGCTTGCAGCCAGCTGTCTGATATTGCTGAATGTGCTAATGTAGCTAGCGAAGGGAGGTGGCAAAGGATGGTCATTGGGGGAGCAGTAGGACACTACCGTCTGTTACCCAACACATAGCAGAGAGAATAATTTCTGCATGTTGAATGTTAAGTAGTGTTAAGCAGAACTGGAGGAGAGATGGAAGGATTATATCACATATCACTCTCTATCTCCAGTAAAACTGTTCCTGATTCAAAGGATGACCAACTATATAAACTCTGACATACTTGCATCACTTTTAGCTTTAGACCAACTTTTAGTTTTAGACCATAGATTTTAAAGATACATAATTTTGAAGATAGTGACTGAGGAGACAAGCACTTTCAGATTTTCTTTTCCTGTAGGAAATGGACAGGATGTCAATAAACTATTGCACCCCTCTCCCGTGAAGACAGGCAAGAGAGTTAAGCGATCCTATGATACTGTATTGTGTTGGTGCAAAAGTAATTACAGTTTTTGCATTGTTGAAATTTGTCATTCGATGTTGAAATACATTCTTAAATAAATGTGGTCATGTTAGACATCATTTCAATGTGCTTTTCGCACTTTATGTTTTTTAAATGTTATTTATTAATTGCTGTTATATTTATATTTATTTTCGACTATGGCAATCATGTTAGACAAAAATAAAATTCAAGCCATTTTCTTATTCAAGTTCAAAATGGTTTGTAAAGCAGTGGAGACAACTCACAACATCAACAATGCATTTGGCCCAGGAACTGCTAACAAACATACAGTGCAGTGGTGGTTCAAGAAGTTTCACAAAGGAGATGAGAGCCTTGAAGACGAGGAGCATAGTGGCCAGCCACTGGAAGCTGACAATCACCAATTGAGAGCAATCATGAAAGCTGATCCTCTTACAGCTAGATGAGAAGTTGCTGAAGAACTCAACGTTGACCATTCTATGGTCATTCGGCATTTGAAGCAAATTGGAAAGGTGAAAAAGCTCAATAAGTGGGTGCCTCATGAGCTGACCAAAAATAGAAAAAAATCATCATTTTGAAGTGTTGTCCTCTTTTATTCTGCACAACAGCAATGAACCATTTCTTGTTTGCATTGTGACATGCGACAAAAAGTGGATTGTATACGACAACTGGTGACAACCAGCTCAGTGCTTGAACCAAGAAGAACCTCCGAAGCACTTCCCAAAGCCAAACTTGCACCAATAAAAAGGTCATGGTCAATGTTTGGTGCTCTGCTGACAGTCTGATCCACTACAGTTTTCTGAATCCCAGCAAAGCCATTACATTTGAGAAGCATGCTCAGCAAATCGATACAATGCACTGAAAACCGCAATGCCTGCAGCCAGCACTGGTCAACAGAAAAGGCCTAATTCTTCTACGTGGCAACGCCTGACCACACGTAGCACAACCAATGCTTCAAAAGTTGAATGAATTGGGCTACGAAGTTTTGCCTCATGTGCTATATTCACCTGACCTCTCACCAACTGACTAACACTTCTTCAAGCATCTTGACGTTTTGCAGGGAAAATGCGTCCAGAACCAGCAGGATGCAGACAATGCTTTCCAAGAGTTCGTCAAATCCCGAAGCATGGATTTTGATGCTACAGGAATAAACAAACTTATTTCTATTTGGTAAAAATGTGTTGATTACAATGGTTCCTATTTTGATTAATAAAAGATGTGTTTGAGCCTAGTTACAATGATTTAAAATTCACGGTCCGAAACTGCAATTACTTTTGCACCAACATAATAAACCAGGCTTCCTAGAAATAGCAAGTGAAGCAGAAGCAAAAGCAGCTGTGAGAAAGGAACAGTGAGAACAGGACAAAATCCCATCTCTTGGCCAACCTCAGCATTGTGGGGGACTACAGTGGGCCCATGGATTCCCTGATGGAGGGCATGGGAACAGAAATTAGCCTTGAAGATGTTGAGGCCTACCCGTGAGAAACATGGGAGTAACGGAGTATGCAGAGATGTTAGGGATGTACCCGTGAGCGAGAAGGGAATAAAAGAGTAACATTGATGATAGCAAAATTAGCCAATGAGATGTTACTGCTGTAACTTGTAACCAATAGTGAAGAGAGACATGAATTGTGTCTCTTGTGTGCGACACAACATGAAGTGTGAAAGCAGCTCTCACAAACTCTTCCAGCCCATACTGGAGAATCTTTATAGTTTTAAAAATTTAGTCTTGACTTTAAAAAAAAAGAAATATAAAAAGCCATGCTTAAGCAGGCTAATAAGCCCCACTATATATTCTGACACACTGCTCTGCTAGCTGTTCCTTCTACATGGCATCAAGATAGTTCCAGTCAATAGCACTTGTGCGTAAATGGTCTCCTTATTTTTGAGGCTGCTTACAAAAATCTGATGCACTATAGGAACCATTATTTAGCCGACAAGAAAACAAAGATCTGGCAGAGAAGCATGACTGGGTAGGCAACATTAACAAACTTAGAAGGAAAGTCTGCAATAATTTCAGTGTAAGGTCTGATGATGCAATCAGTGTGGCAGAGTCTTACATCACATACATCTGCTTTGTTCACACGTGTGTTCATCAGGAGACAAACTAGACCAAGCAGAAGTAACTTCATAGAAGTTGTTAAGCTGAAGAAATCTTCACTGCAGATGCTAAAAGCTTACATAGATTCAAACAGTGACTTGACAAATTCACTAAAAAGAATAATAACAAAAAATCAGTTAAACAGTTACATAAAAATATTCCACCTTTAGCCTAGGAAGCTTTCAATTCACAAATCACTTAAGGTGGCTGGAGTAGTCTGTAGAGTCATTTTATATGCTTTCCCTGCTTATTCTCTACCCTAGATATCCACTCTTGGCCAACTTAAGATGGGATACTGGCCCAGATGGACCTGTGATATGACTCAGTATAGCCAGACTTGTGTTTTTATCAGTTTCTTTCAGAGGAATAGTGTATATATTTTGTTTCCTTTAACACTTCAAGGAGGTCAGAGACCAAAAAATAATGAATCAATCAAAAAGTCTCAATTGCCTATCTTACAATATTGTCTTTCATGGAAGCAACACTTTAAACAGCTTTACTGAAAAAAATATTTTCTAATTTTACAGGATCATAGCACTCTTATAATAAATATGGAGCACTCCCTGTGGAAATTCGTAATGTACATATGAGATCTTTCCAATGTTAGCTTACTTCAGTCTCAATATACTGTTGTAGCAGTGCTCAAAATACAAACTCAAACAAATATCAAGTTGAAAACTCATCAGACACCAGGTGGTTATTAAACAGCAGAACAAAGCTACGGAGGTCTGTCTCTCATCATCTTACTAAAGATCCTAGATAATCTTAAATGTCTTAATCTCACTGTGAAGGAATTGCAATATCTCACTTTATTTCAGGATACATCCAATGTAGTGTATGACCATCTTTGCTTGATCAAATTCCCCACCATGAACATAGGATCCACCTTTAAAAGCAGAGCCCAACGGTGGTTTAGAAAGCTGATGCAAACTACAGCCTTTTAGATTAGACAAAGCTGGACAACTGTAAAACCAAAAGAAGTAACCCCAGTAAACTGCAGGCTAGAAATCAAATAAATCTCATCAAATCAGTCTCCTTGTCCAATACTTGCATGGGAGGAACAAACGAACAAAAGCTGTAAATAGAATTTAAGCATAACTTGGCTGTTCCCAACATGAACTTTACTGGCATCAAGCTAAAATGAAACAGATTGGGAGGAGAATAAGAGGACAGTATAACAAGTAGGATTAAGAGTGCTTAGAAGAATGAAAGAAAAACAGTGGAGTTTCCAAGTGCAACTGAGCAACAGAACTGGGGCTTGGTGAATGGCAGCATTAACTGCACACAGCCAGAGTCCCTCACCGTTTTACCAACATCATCTGTTTCCAATACACAATACCAATTATAAAAATGAAATCCCTCACATTAAAACAAACAAAAAATACTGTAAATCTTTCTATAAATAAATTGTACCATGCACTAGCATTCTGTTGTTAGGGTAGAAGTGCATATGACAGTATGGGAAACATGTTGATTTTAAAAAAATACAGTGCACTGGACTAACAGCCCCTTAGCCCTGGAATATACCATATGTCCTGCTGAACTTGAAACAGAAATTAAAAACAAGTCATACACTGTGGGGGTAGGTCTGACACCAGGAGCCTGAAAGGTTGTTGTTTCTTGAACACATCTATCTTCCTTCACTGCCTGCCTCTGCTGTAGCAAACCCTGCTTAGAGAGCAGGCTCAGCTCCTAGCAGCTGTGGCTTAAAGTCTCCTCTGTGACATATTCTCACAGGCATGCAAGGGCATCAGCCTTAGAAATTCTGGATTCGCTATTCATAGCATCTCATTTCTGTAAAAAACAAAACATCTAAAGGTGACGTTGCAAGATACTGTGACTGTTTTTCACCTTTGAAAGGTTTGTGACCATTAAGCAGTGATGTATTTATGACTGGGAAAATAACAACAACAACAGCAGCTGCAATCAAGACAGAGAGGTCTTCTCTACTAACATGAAGCTGCACTGAACAAACATACATAAATATATTAAATATGACAACAGATGCACCTTGACAGCATTCTTATGGCTACCTGGTTGCGCAGCTAACTGAATGCATTATTGCCTCCACAGTGACTTACAAGTAACAGCACATGAGCCAAGCAAAACAAAACAAACCCCCGAACACGTAACTTCATACTGCCAGAGACTGTGCCCACAAACATCACAGAGTAGTCAGACACATCAATGATTTCTGAGCCAAAACCACCTATCTACAGGGAGAATCAGTCCAGTTAATTATAACAACAAATCATTAGGAATGCACACCAGATAAGCATGCCTGCACTACTGGCAGTTTATGTGATCCTAATCCTCTCCAACTACATCTCAGCAGCAAAGCTAAAAACATGCGGAGCATGAGAATTTGAGAGGAATCACAGAATGTCCTGAGTTGGAAGAACCCACAAGGATCATCGAGTCCAACTCCTGTCCCTGCACAGGACAACCCCACAGTTCACACCATGTGTCTGAGGGTGTTGTCCAGTCTCTTCCTGAACACTGTCAGGCTTGGGGCCGTGACACCTCCCTGGGGAGCCTGTTCCAGTGCTGCACCACCCTCTGGTTGAAGAACCTTTTCCTAATGTCCAACCTAAACCTCCCTGGCACATCTTCCTGCCATTCCCTCGGGTTCTGTCATTGGTCACAAGAGAGATCAGCACCTGCCCTTCCTCCTCTACTTGTGAGGAAGCTGTAGCCACTATGAGTTCTCCCCTTAGTCTCCTCTCCTCCAGGGTGAACAAACCAAGTGACTTTAGCCACTCCTCATATGGCTTCCCCTTCAAACCCTTCACCCATTTCATAGCCCTCTTCTGGACACTCTCCAGTAGCTTAATATATTTTTTATCCTGTGGCGCCCAGAACTGCACACAGGGCTACAGGTGAGGCCGCACCAGTGCAGAGCAGAGCGGGACAATCACCTCCCTCGCCTGGCTGGCAATGCTGTGCTTGATGCACCCAGGACATGGTTGGCCCTTTTGGCTGCCAGGGCACACTGTTGGCTCATGTTCAACTTGCCGTCAACCAGAACCCGCAGATCCCTCTCGGCAGAGCTGCTTTCCAGCATCTCATCCCCCAGTCTGTATGTACAGCCAGGGTTGTCACGTCCCAGTTGCAAAATCCAGCACTTGCCGTTGTTAAACTTCATGCAGTTAGTCATTGCCCAGTTCTCCAGTTTGTTCAGAACACTCTGCAGGGCCTCTCTGCCCTCGAGAGTTTCAACAGTTCCTCCCTGTTTTGTGTCATTGGCAAACTTACTAAGTATTCCCTCAAGTCTGTGTCCGAGTCATTTATGAAGACACTGACGAGTACTGGCCCAAAGATGGATCCCTGCGGAACCCCACTAGTGACTGGTCACCAGCCCAACACAACCCCATTTACTAGAACCCTTTGAGCCCAGCCTGTCAGCCAGTTGCTCACCCACTGCATTGTGTGTTTACCCAGCTGTGTGCTGGACATCTTGTCCAGGAGGATACTGTGAGAGATGGTATCAAAAGCTTTACTGAAATCCAAAAAGATCACAACGACGGGCTTGTCTTGGTCAGCTAGGTGGGTAACCTTGTCGTAGAAAGACATTCAGTTTGTTAAGCAGGACTTTCTCCTTGTGCTGGCTGGGACCAATGACTGCGTTGTCATTCAGATGTTTTTCAGTAACTCCCAGAACAATCTTCTTCATGATTTTGCCAGGCACAGGAGTGATGCTGACAGGCCTGTAGTTGCCAGGGTCATTCCTGTTGCCCCTCTTGTAGACTGGAACAACATTTGCCAGCTTCCAGTCAACTGGGACCTCTCCAGATTCCCAGAAGCGTTGAAAAATCACAAGGAGAGGTCTCGCTATGATGTCAGCCACCTCTTTAAGATGGCCCTTGGATGAATCCCATCAGGCCCAATTGACTTGTAGGGATCTAGCTGGAGTAGCAAATCCCATACAAGTTCTGGATTGATTGAGAGTTTATTGTTCTCGCAGCCATGGTTCTCTAACCCAGGGTTATGGGGGCCCCCAAGTCCATCTTCGGTGGTGAAGACTGAGGTGAAGAAAGCATTAAACATCTTGGCTTCGTCTATGTCCCTGTCAATAAGGTGACCATGCTCATCAAGTAATGGGCCAATGTTATTTCTAGTTTGCCTTTTCCGTTAACATATTTTAAAAAGACTTTTAAAAATTGTCCTTCACAGTACTGGCTGGTTTCATTTCTAATCGAGCTTTGGCAGTGCTAATTTCATCACTATAGTGGCAAGCAGCATCTTGTAGTCCTCCCATGATGCCTGACCTTGCTTCCACTGACCATGTAATTTCTTTTTTCACTGTATTTCAAGAAGATCCCTGCTCAACCAAGCTGGCTTTTCACCTTGCCTGCTAGATTTTTGGCATTTTGGAATTACCTGGTCCTGTGCTTTTAGGGGGTGGTACTTAAAAAGTGGCCAACGCTGATGGACCCCAGCACCCTCAAAAGCTTCTTCCCAGGAAATCTTATTAAGTAGTTCTCTGAGTAACCTGTAGTATGCTCTCCTCATACCTAGAGTTGAGGTCTTGGTGTCAGTTTTCCTGCCATTAGCATAGATTTTGAACGTGACTGCTTCGTGTTCACAGTGTCCAAGAAAGCAACCCGTCGCCACTGTTCCCATGAAGACCCTCTCTGTTAGTGAGCATCGAATCTAGGAAGGCATCTTTCCTGGTTGGTTCCCTTTGTATCTGTACCAAGAAGTTATCATCCAGATGCTTTAGGAATCTTCTGAAAAGTCTGTTACCTTCTTCCGGAGGGCCTATTACCTTCCATCAACCTCCCTGAAAGGGTTGCTATGATTTTTGAATCAAGCAGAAAATGAAATCTAACACTAGGAAATCCCTCTAATAGCATAACCAGCCTAACCTCTAGTAATTTAAAAGGGAAACATCATGGTCTGCTTACAAAAAAACATTTAACTGCAGCTTAAGTAGATCTACCTGTGGATGGGTTTCTATTAGATGGAGATTTGTTATTGAACTAGCCAGGCTCAAAGGAATTTCAAGGCCACCTTGGAAAGCTGAAAACAGGACCTGCCATGGGAGAGAGGCATTTCTACAATAACAAGGCCTCAACATGATGTAAATCAACAGACCTATCAGCAGTGAGACTCCAGTGCATGGACAGCTCGTGAACATAGATGATATGCAATTAGTGAATGCATGATTGGAGTGTAGATGCATGATCAAAGAATAGTTGCATATATAAGGAGGCTTGTTTCTGTAATAAACGGCTCTAGCGTGATTCACGTTGAATCGGAGTGCAGAGTCCTTTATTCATTCCAACAAATTGTGACCCCAATGTGATATTCTGAAGGCGTCTCACTGCAATCGGAGAAAAGCCTGGAGCAGTCCAGCCAGAGGCGGATCAGCTGGACTGAGAACAGGCTGGAGGCGTACGGACGTTCCGCAGACAAACTGGTCAAAGAAATCACCGGAAAAGGTGAGCGGCTGGGGCAGGAGGAGGGAAGAGTGAAGGTCCTCCTGATGTTCTCTGTATGAGAGGACTTAAATATGAAGAAAGTAACATACGTAGACTGTTAGTTGGGTGTAGAACTAACGGCTACCCCGCAGAAACCGAGAAGGCTTTTAAACTTGAACTTTGAGACGATATAGGGCAGAAGTTCTGGGATAAGGTCAGCAATGGAGATAAAGAAGCTAAATCATTAGCAACTACATGGAAGCCTATAATTACTACCTTAAAAGATCTTAAGGCTGAACGGTTTGCTGCTGCTGGAATATTTGTAGCATTGCAGTCTGATAAGAATCCTGAAAGTCGCTGTGAAGTTTAGCCGGTTCGTGTCTTTGATACCCTCCCTACTCCATCCCCTGCTATGCCTTCGGCACCACCGATGGTTCAGCAGTCCAGAGCGGGGGAAGGAAAAATGCCAAGCGGGTGTCCTCCTACACTATTACCCAACCCTGATGAGAACAGCAAGTCCAAAGGATTGGAATCAGACAACTTGCCCAAAGAACCTGTGAAACCTGAGAATGTTAAAGTCATAAACAAGTGTACTATCAGTCCTTTTACCAATTTGTATCTGCGTTTACCATCTTTTAACCCTCCAACTTCCAAGAGAGAGCAGAAGGAGTCGCCAGATAAGAACTGGGCAAAAGAACTCTGTGAAAGATTAGATCAGCTAATAGCGAGTGAATCCAGCAGTTGGCAATGCGGTCATGCTGATCGTGACAGGAAAGGGGATTCAGGTTATACAAATAATTATGATGCTAGAAAATACTGGCGAGAATGTGCACTGTTCCGAACCCCCCTGTTACTAATGATTCTCCAACACCGTTCAAGTCCACGTTATCTGATGACTCGGATGAGGATGGGGGTTTGCAGCATTTTTTTGAAAAGTTAAAAGAAAAAGGAGTATGTGTACATTTTGCCCCAAGATCAGATAAAAACCATTAAAGACTCAAGCAAAATTAGACCTATACAATGTAACAGCTATAGATCATTTAGGATGAAATGATGGGGATCTGTTGAAAGGGGCAGGTATCCCCCACCTCTTGGAACAGACACTAATTGACACATCACAATTACAGATGCGATTAGTTTCTGAAATCCTGAGGCAGTCTGCAGACCTCGCATATCAAGCTATGATAAAGGTACCTGAAACCAACAAAGCAGCCAAATTATCTACAATTATTAATCAGGGTCCCAATGAGAATCACATGCAATTTATTGACCATCTTCAAGAGGCCATCAATAAGCAGGTTGAAAACTTAGAAGCTAAGGAAGCACTGGTGTTGAAATTAGCAGTAGAGAATGCTAATGTTTGCTATCAAGGTGATATCTGTGAGTTTTACAGTACATATTATGTGTTTCTGTGTATTGCCTCTCTGAAAATCAAGCAGCTTGTCAGGAATGTGAATTAATTGTTTTACTAGTTGTTTTTAAGTGCACCGTAAAACCTTCTCCCCATTTTTCCCACTCACGCTGCAAGCAGCCCTGTGCTTCCCCCCCTCCCACCCTCTTCTCAAGGTTTTTAGATACAAGATGGGGTCAGGAATGATTGTTTTCAGTCGTGTTCATAAGAAATTAGTATTGGGAGGTGGTTTAGAACATAGAAAAGCACTTGGAAATATGAGGAAGATCTTGTGAAATATTGTAATTAATGGTGGCTGCTGTATAAGTTAAATGATTGGGAAAAGTGTCTGGAGAATAGAATCTTGAAGCATAACACCTTGTTGCAATTAATGTTGGTTTTAATGTGAGAAGAGTAGGACAAAATAAATCTCTACAAGAGATCATTAAATAATTTCAGACAGCTTTACAGGCGGAATGGTTTGAACTTCAACAAGCTGAGAGAGAGTTAACTGATAACACACAGGTCAGAAAACTTGCTGAAGTATGCAAGATGCTTTGTGGGTATCTGTTTAAGTATGTTACAGTTTTAGTAGGTCTTTGTTATATGGTACGATGAGTTCACAGACTGTTAAATCATGAGAATCTGTTGACTCGAAATGTGCGTTTTGTGATACTACAGAAGACCATGAGTAATTTATTTCTTTACTGCATGAATGTGATCGTAAAATTTTTGTGTGTAGTAGCTGTTATTTTTCTTTCTAGCATACTAGCTTTGTTCTGGCATTCAGACTTATGCAACTCTGTGATAGGCTGTGTCTCATCTTGGTGTTCTGAATTTGGCTCTTTTGTATGCACAATAGGTAAAGAATCCTGGTTTTGGGATAACAGTTGCAACACACCAGATGAGACGCTAAAAAAAGCCTTGCCCAGTCCAGCTCGCTGCGGCGGCGGGGGGCTGGTGCTGATGGGGCTCCAGCACGCACTGACCTGTTTTGTCAGGGAGACCCAGCGGTGCCCCCCACCTGGCTGAGCAGTAAGCGGTTCAAAGGTGCAATGCAAAAATTGAGATATTGCCTTGAATTAGTGTAACTGTGATCCATCTGCATATTTGAACTTGGTGTTTGGTTTTCATATCTGAGCTCAGTATTTTAATTTGTATATTTATATTTGGTACCAAAAGAATTTTGTTTGGGGAGATAATTACAAAATGGGAACCGGTTCCACTACTAAAAGGCCACCTCAGAAAGCTAAAAACAGGACCTGCCGTGGGAGGGAGGCATTTCTACAATAACAGGGCCTCAACAGGATGTAAATCAACAGACCTATCAGCAGTGAGACTCCAGCGCATGGACAGCTTGTGAACATAGATGATATCCAATTAGTGAACGCATGATTGGAGTTTGGACGCATGATCAAAGAATAGTTGCATATATATGTAATAAATGGCTCTAGTGTGATTCACATTGAATAGGAGTGCAGAGTCCTTTATTCGTTCCAACATCTACCTGCAAAGTCAGTATAGATCCCTACTTGCAAAGCTTGAGTAGTCTGCTGGTAGGCAAAACAAATATATCTGAATAAAAGTAAGAACTAAGCGGTGGCTATATTTATGTTATCAGACTCAATCTACACCTGATACCACCAGAAACACCACACAGAGGTATGTTTTCACTACCTGATCCTGGACCAGTTAGTTTAATTGATCCTTTGGTACTGCAAAGTGTCCCTCTTAGGCAAGTCCTCTCTCTTCTTGTTGCTTTTGTGGGTAGCATGTTATTCATCCTCCTTCAAACATGGCCATTCCAAGTTGCTTTTCACAGCTGTTCAACAGTACCTTTCTTGAGTGCTTATTCTTGGAGAACAGTATTTTACCTTGAATAACCACCTCAGCCATACAGCAAACTGGTAACATCCATTGATCAATGGTCTTGTGTACAACCTACTATGTTAGGTTCTTAAAAGGCCCACAGCCTGAGATCAATCATTGTAAACCTCCATTCCAAGGAAAACGGTGCTCATCTTACCCATTCAAATAATTTTATGATAGATGCAATCACCATAATTATCAAGGATTAAATAAACTTGTCAAAAAAAACATTTAGAGGTTGGGAACATAACAGTAAGTTCCTGATCAGAGATTTGGTATTTTGATTCAAATTCTGGAAGATGGAGTATTTTGCAGGGAGAAATCACATATTTATAGATTTGCCACATAGACTTCATGTTGCCAAGTGCTTTAGTAAAAATTAGCATTAGTAGTGCAACTGCCACTTGCTGCAATAATACATCATATCAAACTAAATTAGACTAAGCGGGACAAAATTTTTGCAGTTTTCAAGCCCACTGTTGATCACAGCAGAGATTCTGTTTGTAATTACACAGAAGAGATTTCCTGGGACTGACAAAAATGCTTTATCATGCCATTTGTTTGTCACTTATATCATCCATCTACAGCCCAGTCCTTCTGTAACCATTTTTCCCATTTTTGTAAAGAACTTTCCCCCCCTAGTTGGACCATGCCCAGGGGAGCATGTTCAACCTTCCTCAGCACTCTACAAATCTACAGTTTCATTCTCTGATCTGCAGCCTCATCATTTTTTAGTTTGCAGAGCTGATGACTTGCCTGAAGATGATGTCCTCGTGGCTGACCCACTTTTTCTTCCACCCTTGGGAAATCCCAGTGCGTTCTCAACCATATCCAACGGTTCCCTGAGCTTTTCTTCTCAAAGACATAAGTCCCCAGCGGTGTAAAACTTGTTTTTAGACTGGAAGCTCAAACTTCATTTTTATTTGAAAGATCTACAGTTCTAGAGGAACATGTTTCCTTTGTAGTTAATAGCTAAATCTAATATTAACAAAGAAAACAATAATATAAATTAAGATAATGTCTGTAGCCTGTATCTGTTTCTCTCCATGCCTGAACATCCTAGAAAGATATATGAAAACTCTTGTATATGCAAGCACAGGATGTTTAATTTCTTTCTGCACCGCTACGTGAGTCAGTTTCCAGGGAGAAATGGTGCTACTAAGATTATGGAAGTGTTTTACAAGCTGGTCTGGACTGCCTCTATATAAGCCATTTTCACGTGTGTCATTGATGACATCTAGTCCACAACGGTCTGTACCTGCTTGCAATCTCCCAGCTCATGAAAATAATAATTTCCCATCTATAAGTGTTCCTATCTGTTGAGTTAAGCAGTTCTATGACTTAGGCATGTGTCTTCTCATTCTGCTATCAGATCTTACACTGTTGTGCTTGACAGAAAAATCCCTTGAATATTATTCTCAGGAAAAAAAAAAAAAAAAGTGTTCTTCAGGTCTTCAGGGTAGATACATTGTAATAAACCATATTTGTACTTGCATCCTTAATTTGCCAGTGCTATGCCAGGTAACTATTACAGAACACAGATGGTCAGAATTTGTTTCTATAAAAAAGCATCATAAACCTTATGTCATATTTGAATGTAAAAGTAATTTTAATTCTATTAATAGCCATAATAAAGTAATGAAAACTAAACTTTGTACCTGAGCTGGCCAAAGCTCATAATTTTTCAAACTGATCTCAATCTGAAGTGGGTAATTGTGGATTCTGTGCTCAGCTTGCCAGAGTAAGCTGGCTACTGGCAAGTGCTTCTAATACTACTCCACAGACAGCACAATTACTGGTTCAAGTCCAGCCTAAGATGTTTGGAGGGGGCAAAAAATTGATATAATTTCATCACAATCAGAAACACAGGTCACAAGGTTAAAGGAAATCTGCTTTGCAAAAAAAGCTACAACCACACTAACGATATCAGCTTCTGAGTTGCCATCAAACTTGACAATAGGCTGCAGAGACCCACGGGATCAAACAACCTTGAGTCCTAGAACCCAAATGCCTAGAACCCCAAACACAAATGCCTCCTGCCATTTCCCCCACATCAACTGTCACAAAAGTGAAAAAATACCTGACTACCTGCCCTTCGCATTTGCACATTTTTTACCTTTTCTTCTTTTTCCTGTTAGCTCAATGGACAAAGCCCTTTAAGCCTCACCTCTGCTTGATAAGCAACTGCTCCGGATTCTTTCTAGACATGAAGAACAGCAGAAAGAAGAAGTTCACCTTCCACAAAATGCTTCCAAACTCAGACATCTATGAATAAGTCATGCAGGTCATATATATAGAGCACAGCATTGCTGCAGAGAGAAACAGAAAAAAAGGGAGGCAACTCTGTCCTTGCCTACAACTGGGGAGAGACAGTGGAGGCTGGTAAATGCCTAGCACCCACACTTCATGGTCACTAAAAAAGCTGGAGCTGAAAGAAGTCTGAAAGATGCCTTCCAGCCACCTGGAAACTAAACTCTTTAAAATGCATGTATCTCATCCAAAAAGCACACTGAAAAGCAAATTAATGTAGTGTAGAAGTATCTCCCTAACATGAAAATATAAGAAACTGAAGGGCTCTCCCATTCTAGCTCATCTTGCTAAAAGCTGAAGCCTGACAACTGCAAATGAGTTTTTCATGGAAGATTTCCTTAAAGACAGGACCTAGAACAAAGCAGATGGTGGAGTCTAGATCTCTTGCTCTTTTCTGATCAAGGCTTGGCACCTTTTAAAAGACATGCTTTAGCTAGTGCAAATTTTACTAAAACCAAAACCAACAGTCAAAAAACAAAACAAAAAATATCATTTTTGGCTGCTTAGTCACTAATGAATGGAAGTTGAGAATCAATGGAAGCACTGCTACGTCATATTTTCTACATTCCCTCCTCCATAAAGCCTACAAACAGATGCTGACCCTGGATCCACAGCTTCAGGCTCCTGGTTAGCCAACCAAAAAACCTACCTGCAATGAAGAGGAAACAGTTCCCCTCTCTCCTGCCAGCTCTGAACTGCACACAGGATTCCACCAAAGGCCAGTTCAGTGACTTGTACCAGAGAAAAGCTATTCCTTTTCCAATAAATAAGGTTATTTCCTTGGCTTAGAGCTCCTTGAACTGGTTCATTGTAGGGTCAGTCAAATGCAAGTGCTAGCACAGTGGAGGAGCGATACCTCAGATCCATCTCATCTCAGTCAAGCCACACTCCATGTTCATCTCCACAGCAGGAAGCCTTCAGCCTTCCATGAGATCACGGGATTCAGCCACTTCTCCTTAAAAGCAGTGGAGTAACTTTGTCTGAGGCCAACTTTTTTTTTCAAGGAAAGCAAAATTTAAAGAAACCAGTTAGTTTCTATAACTTACTTGCATAACCCCTACACTAGTAAATTTTAGAGTCTAATGCAGCTAGATTCTGTTTAAGTAATTAAAGATGTAATCACACCACAAAGCTCTAAGTCTCCCAACACAATGTCACCACAAAGGTGACTTCTATTCTCTGATTGGGGTACTTCAGCAAGCAAGCAACAAGCAACTTTCTCTTCATGAAATGAGGGAAAACAAAACGCACAATTTAATGGAGTGTCCAATCAAAAGGAGCACTGCACTGATGCCTATATGAAGGTAGAAGTATAAGACAGCTACACTATCCCCATGTTTGAGTGAGCGGAACACATTTAAGAATTTAACTATATACATCAAGAAGACTATGAAGTTCTGAGTCCCTAACTGTAGAAGTGAGATAAAAAAAAAGTTATGCTAAAAGAAGAGGGAAACAACAGAACTACCTACTAAACACTCTCCACTACCTCTACAAAGGCTGGAAGCTGGGAAATGGGCAGCAATGCAGCAGAAAGATAAGGCAGCCATAGTCTGCTTTAAATGCTGCATGTACAGCTACCTATCTCTGAACAGATGTACATGGACCTCACTGTCCTCAGAAGCAACATATTGCTTTTTCATGTTAGGGATGGATGAAGTGCACAAGTTGGGGTTTGGAAAGGAGGAAGAGAAGAACTTCAGATAGATTCCTACCTTCAGACTATGCTCTCACCAAGGAGGGGAAGACATCTGGTGGCAATATGTCTTAGGGTGACTAGCAACGATCCTGCTGGTAAAACCGCCTCAGTGGATGGTTGTATCCCATCCTCTCACACCAGGAACACCCACCTGTGTGGCAGAGGACAAGGAAGGTTGCAGAGGCAACCTGGCAGGCAGACAGCTGAATTTTGGAGATGAAAGAAGAGCACAGCGGCCTGCCAGTCAGGTGCAAGAGGGGCATTCCAGGTGCTGGGAGGCAGATTCTTAGGAAGAACCACAAGTTGAGGTGCAGTGTGACTGAGGTCTACACAACCAAGTTCCACACAGGAAAGGTGAACAAGAAATGATTGTTCACTGCTTTTTCCAGCAGTAGGCAACTGTAGCAAGTGGCATGTGTGAAATAAATGCAAAGCACAGAGGAGTTGCGCAACATTCTGCTGCAAGATGCAGTGGAGGTTAGCACTTACACTAATTCCAAAGAACCGGACAAATTCACAGGAAAAAAAACAACAAAAATTAAAAAATTTAAAAAAAAAAATGACAAACATAAAAATTGCCAGCAGCAGACAACCGAATATGATGACGAAAATCTCTGATCAAAAAAATCACTAAATTGAAAGCGACTGACCGCTCAGAGAGCACTCCAGGACAAGGGCAGTACCCACCAGCTCCAACCTCTGGCTTCTCCCATGGCATTCAGCATTGGCCATGGCCACAGGCAACATGCCAGGCGGTCTAATCCAGAACAGCCATTTCATACCATCCCAGGGAGAAGCTGGCAAGTGTGATCCGTGTGGCTTTCAATGGTATAAAGGCCAAGAATGATAGCCTGGATGAAATCCCAAGTTCTGTAACTTCTGAAATAGGGTAGGGAAAAATGGGCAGAATTCTAGAAAAAACTCCACCCCACCCTCGAAGAGCGGTTTCAGGGGTATGTGATATTTAAATGGGACCCCCCCCAAAAAAAACAAAACCCAAACAGATGAAATAGACCTAAGAAGTAAGGTGGAGAACTAGGATGTATGGATTCAAGGGAGAACATGGAAGTAACACATACCCTAGAAACCTGTTAACAGGGTGGCATTCTCCAGCACTCCAGGGAACGAGGTACAGAAAAAGGCCAGTCAAGGGGAGAATCACAGAATCACAGAATCGACTGGGTTGGAAAAGACCTCAGAGATCATGAAGTCCAACCCTTGGTCCAACTCTAGTCCGTTTACTAGATCATGGCACTAAGTGCCATGTCCAATCTCAGTTTAAAAACCTCCAGGGACGGTGAGTCCACCACCTTCCTGGGCAGGCCACTCCAATGCCTGATCACTCTCTCCGTCAAGAATTTCTTTCTAATATCCAGCCTAAATTTCCCATGGCAGAGTTTAAGCCCATGCCCCCTTGTCCTATTGCTGACTGCCTGGGAGAAGAGACCAATCCCCATCTGGCTATAATTTCCCTTCAGGTAGTTACAGAGAGTGATGAGGTCACCTCTAAGCCTCCTCTTCTCCAGACTAAACAAGCCCAGCTCCCTCAGCCTCTCCCCAGAGGTCTCATGTTCAAGTCCCTTCACCAGTCATGTTGCTCTTCTCTGGACCCACTCCAGCACTTCAATATCTTTCCTGAATGGAGGGGCCCAGAACTGAACACAATACTCCAGCTGTGGCCTCACCAATGCAGAGTAGAGGGGAAGGATCACTTCCCTTGTCCTGCTGACCACACTGTTTTTGATACAGGACAGGATACCATTGGCCTTCTTGGCCACCTGGGCACACTGTTGGCTCATGTTGAGCTTCCTGTCAATTAGCACCCCCAGGTCCCTTTCTGTCTGACTGCTCTCCAGCCACTCTGTGCCCAGCTGGAGCGCTGCAGGGGGTTGTTGTGACCAAAGTGCAGCACCCGGCACTTGGCCTTATTGAACTTCATCCCACTGGAATCAGCCCATTTTTCCAGTCTGTCCAGATCCCTCTGCAGAGCCCTCCTGCCTTCCAGCAGGTCGACACTCCCTCCCAACTTGGTGTCATCAGCAAATTTGCTGATGATGGTCTCAATCCCCTCGTCTAAATCATCAATAAAGATGTTAAACAGGACTGGACCCAACACTGACCCCTGGGGGACACCACTAGTGACTGGCCGCCAGCTAGATGCAGCACCATTCACCAGCACTCTCTGGGCCCGGCCCTCCAGCCAGTTCTTAACCCAGTGTAGGGTACACTTGTCCAAGTCATAGGCTACCAGCTTTTGCAGGAGTCTATTATGGGAGACAGTGACAAAGGCTTTGCTGAAGTCTAGATAAACCACATCTACAGCTTTCCCCTCATCCACCAGGTGAGTCACCTGATCATAAAAGGAGATCAGGTTGGTCAGACAGGACCTGCCTCTCCTAAACCCATGCTGGCTGGGTCTGATCCCTCGTCCATCCTGAAGGTGCTGTGTGATTGCATTCAGGATGATCTGCTCCATAACCCTACCAGGCACCGAGGTGAGGCTGACAGGCCTGTAGTTGCCAGGGTCAGCTTTCCAGCCCTTTTTGTGGACTGGGGTAACATTCGCCAATTTCCAATCATATGGGACCTCCCCAGTGAGCCATGACTGTTGGAAGATGATGGAGAGTGGTTTGGCGAGCTCTTCTGCTAGCTCCCTCATCACCCTAGGATGGATCCCGTCTGGTCCCATAGACTTGTGAGGATCCAGATGGCTCAGTAAGTCACCAACTATTTCCTCCTGGAATACAAGGGGCCTATTTGGCTTCCTATCTCTGTCAACCACCTTCAGAGATGAGTTGTCCTGAGGGACACCTGTCTTACTGGTAAAAACTGAGGCAAAGTAGGTATTAAGTACCTCAGCTCTCTCCTCATCTTTGTTAACTATATTTCCCTCAAAGTCCAACAGAGAATGGAGGTTTTCCTTGCCCCTCCTTTTGTTATTAACATATTTGAAGAAGGGCTTTTTATTGTCCCTGACAGAATTGGCCAAATTAACTTCAAATTGCACTTTTGTTTCCCTGATTTTTTTTCTGCACGATCTAGCTATTTCCAAAAATTCTTCATAAGTAGCCAGCCCTTTTTTCCACAGTCGGTAAAGTCTCTTTTTATTTCTGATCTCATTCAGAATCCCCCTCTTTAGCCAAGCTGGTTGTCTTCCCTGCCGGCTAGACTTTCGGCACACTGGTATAGCCTGTTCCTGTGCACTCAAAACCTCCTGCTTGAAGCATGTCCAGCCCTCCTGGGCCCCCTTGTTTTTAAGCATTGTTTCCCAGGGTATGCTCTGAACTAGACTTCTGAATAGGCAAAAATCTGCCCTCCGGAAGTCCGGCGTAGAGGTTTTGTTAATGGTTCTCCCTGCATCTCTGAGTATTGAAAATTCTATTATTTCATGGTCGCTATGCCCCAGGCGGCCTCCAACCACTGCATCTCCCACCAGCCCTTCTCTGTTTGTAAACAGTAGGTCTAGTGGGGCCTTACCCCTGGTAGGCTCATTTACCAGCTGATGAAGGAAATTGTCCTCTATACACTCTAGGAAACTCCTAGACTGCCTCTTCTGCGCAGTATTGAGCTCCCAGCAGATATCCAGCAGGTTAAAGTCACCCACAAGAACAAGGGCCGTCGGTTTTGAGACATCTGCCAGCTGCTTGTAGAATAATTCATCTCCTTCATCATCCTGGTCGGGCGGTCTATAACAGACACCCACGAGGATGTCAGCCTTGTTGGACTTCCCCCTGATTTTGGTCCACAGGCACTCAACCTTGTCACTGCTGACCTCAAGTTTAACAGAGTCAAGAGACTCTCTAACATATAAAGGCAAACCTCCACCTCTCTTACTACATACTAAAGTACTACATACTAAAGAAAAAATAATACTTAAAGGAGATATATATATATATATCGATAAAGGAACTGTATCAAGCCTAAATGGAAAAATGTAGTAGTAAAACTACCCCATTGGTCCAGAATAAAGCAGGAATGGTGATTTGCCATGGGAGAAGAGATGGGCTGTGCCTTTAGGAAACAGGCAGCAATGAGGAACTTTGGTTTCCTCATGGAGATCAGGACATGTCTCCAAGGTATTAAACAGTAACTTTATAACTCAACTTCATTGTGAAAGAACTGAAATACAGCACCTTAAAAAAAAAACAAAACAAAACAAAACACAACAAAAAACAAACCACAAAGCCTTTGGCTAGTACAACTTCTGCTTGGTCCTTTACATTGCTTCATTTTAATTCTAATTGACCAATTGTACAATCAAAAAATCTTTTAAAATAGAATACGTGTGCAAAAGAAGAAAGCAGCACAAATTCTTCCAAGTTAAAAATGATAATTTTTAATGATTTTAAAGAGATGTAGCAAACTTCTACAAATAAAAACTACATCTTTTCTACACATACCTGACCAGAGGCCAGGCAGCCAATCTGCTGGACGACGGACAGACAAAAAATAGAAAAACTGAATAGAGAAAAGATAAGAAAGAAGATGCCAAAGATTTTTTGTTGTTTTTTATTCTAAAGACCTCTGCAGAGAATCTGGAAAATCAAAGAGTCTTACTTCCACACCAGACACATTCAGAAAACTGAAAATGAAAAATAAAACTAACTGGCAGGCGGGAGGAGAAGTCACAATTTCTAGACCTATTAGGAAAAGCTAGGTCCTTTTAGGAAGACTCAACAAGCACAACAGATAGGGCCATCTCTCTAATAATAATGTCTCTGGATAGCCCAAAATCTTCTGGTATGGTATCAGACCAAAGGCCTTAAAAATGAAGATGTCCCAGGAAAAAATGAAGTTTCTCTAAAACCAATAACTGTCTAAAAGAGAGGAAGACACAGAGGAATGCATAGCTAGGTTTCACAACAGAGAGCTGTTAACCGACGGAATGACACACCTTGTGTACATAAAAAATTATTCAGGCTAACAAATAAAAAGACTGAAAATGTGCAGACTGCAACACCAAGAAGGGTATAACTAGGGCAAGCATGTTATATGTGTCCTCTCAGCCTTTCCTTAAGCATCATCTCTTGGTCACTGGTAGAAAAAGGGCTGGAGCAATACGAGGTTTTGGCCTGAGCAGCTGGGTTTATAATCCTGTAATCAAAACCTTGTCACTAGACATTAACTTCTCCTTTTCCCTTTCTCAGTCATTTCATATCTGATCGGTAGGCCACCAAAGTTTCATATACACACAGCCTCCAGGCTGACGCTGAGCCTCCTAGCATTGACTGTCAGGCGGACACATCCATCTGTCAAGGCTGACACCAAAACTGTTTAAGGCTGGGCTGCCCCATTTTTCTGAAGAGAATGCACCCACAAGCATTCCCTCTGTTCCCTGTTGCACCTATAGAGCTGCATTCAACCTACGATCTGCAGTTTGTTCCTTTCATATTGATCACCAAATTAAAGATGACATGGCTTGACACCAAAAGGAATAGGTTTCCAAGCACATCTTATTCCATTACATCAATAGTCCATCACGCTGTCAACATCTTCCTTCTCAACTACCAAAAAGACCCTTTCCCATGTAAACAGCTCTTCAGTAGCGAAGAAGTGGTCCTGCATGACATGGAGGACTGTCTTTGTCCAGTTTGTAACTAGTGAGACTCTGATACGCATCTGAACCCAAATAGGGACTCCCTTGTCTCATTATCTCTTTCACCTCCCACCTCTCCTTCCTAAGGCTTAAACAAATGTCCAACAGATTCTCCCATTCTTCCTCGGCCCTAGGGAGGGAGGCCTCATAGGTAGCCTTCCCCATTCCTCTCTCCCAAAGCAATCTTAACATTTATTCCAATTGGACAATGACATTTAAGTGGATTTTAGGATGTTTCAGTGGAATACCCACTTTTTAGTTATTTTTTAGGCAAGAAGGGGAGGGAAGCACTAGACGTGCCCATTCTGTATCTTATTCAGTAAACTAGCAGAGTTTAAACACCCTTTAAGTAAATGCTTCCACAGTCACCCCAGCAAATATTGGGCTGTGCCTTGCAATGTTCAAAGAAGGAGAAACCAACAAAGCCAACAAACTCTTAAAAATGAGGGAACAGTTTACAAAGCCTTTGAGGCATATCCCTCTATAAGGCTCTGGTTTCTGTCTTCTGCTCTGTTTTCAAAGTGAATCAATGTTACTGGAAGGTCATTATGGAGCTCTGGCAAATTAATCCAATCTAGGACCTTCCCAGACTAGGGAGCCATTCCTATAGGGTTTATCTGGACCCTGCACATTGGTACATACACAAATAAGGCCAAAAATGACAGGACACAATTGAAGAGGTGAGCCCATAGCAAGACGCACAAAAGAGCAGTGGGCTACCCAATAAGCTATAAAGCCATGTGGCAATTTTTCTGTAAGAGAGGGCAAGAAACAGAATGAAGTGAACCCAGCACTAAAGATAAAGTAGAAAGAGGAATTCTAATCTTCCTGGATCTGTTTGACCACTCCTGCTTTGGAAAAAAAAAAAATGAGTACCAAGCACTTCCATTGGAAGAGAGGTCTACGCTTCTTGTTGCAGTGTAGTGACAGACCTGCCTTCACCACCAGACACTGGGGTGCAGAGGGAAGGGAAAGGAGAGGAAATCCACCCATAAGCCATGAGAGCCATTTCATTAGCATCAATCATGGAAGCTAGTGAAATAGGTTTCCTAACACCAGAGATGCTCCTTACAGGAGGACGAAGAGTACTGATGAGGATCCAACTTCCTTCTTGCTGACTATTCCAAGGAAAAAAAAAAAAAGATTAATCAGGTATTCCCAAGACTGATCCTGATTCCCTGCAAGGGAAAGATACTTGCACTGTTTTTCTTTGACAGTCAGAGAACGGGAACTTCGCCCATTCCTGAAGGAAGGATATTATCATAAGGCATGCAAAAGCACACAGAACACAAAAGTAACAGCAGTGGACACCACATACACCATTCATGAGCATTGCATGTCAAAAGATTCTGATCCCACATACATCAGCATGACAATGCTTGTTATGAGCTGGATGATCACTGGCACACAAAGCCAAAACATTAACACATAATTCCTAACCTGCCCCTCTTACACTGAGACATAGTCTCAAAACAGGCTGATACATTGAAATGTGGTGAATAACCACTAGTAAGACAGTACTGCTGCACACTGTCCTTTAGTCATAGCACCTGTATAGGCACAGCATCTGTAAGCATTAGTGTTGAGAGAGCATTAGCACACCCTATCTCACACACAACATGAGGTTAAATTTCACTCATACAAAGTTCTGGGGCTGAAAATTTATTTTGTGACTCACTAAGAAGTACGTTGCTAAAATGTAGCATTTTCAGTGACAGTACAAGGAATACGAAGAAATTCATGTGCAATGGTAAAATTTGGAAGCCTTTCCTTCTGTCAATCAAATTGTCTATAGTTCCTCCTTGCAAGTCTAAGGAAATTCAAAAATATAGAAGAAAAATTTTAATATATAGCTGATTTGGACTGGTCAGAAATGTGACACCAACAGGTACTGAAAATCCCACCCCCAAAAAAACCACACGGGTTCATGGATTTGGCATGCAAGTATTTCAGCAACACTGATGGAGTGGTAGCATCACTCCAGTGCTTCATAAAGCATACTGGTTCCTTGTTAAACACAAGATGCACTTCAAGGTCATGGTGCTCATCTTGAAAGCTCTCAGTGGGTCAGACTCAGGTTACTAGATACGTCCTCTCCCTGTGTGCAGGGAAAGCATAATGACTACAGTCACGTTCACCAGTGCAGACTTGGAAACTGCAAGCAATAAAGACACAATGGCAGAGGATTTCAAGCTAAAAAGCTGCAGACGACATGGCAACACACACAGGAGTAAAACTTCTCACCCTGCAAAAGCTAATGAGCCTCCTGCCTCAAACCCATGCACCTTATTGCGGCCTTTCAATACTTAAAAGTGGCCTATAAGAAAGATAAGGGCACACTTTTTAGCAGGGCCTGCTGCTATAGGACAAGGGATGATGGTTTTAAACTAAAGGAGGGGAGATTCAGGCTAGACATGAAGAAGAAATTTTTTAACTCTGAGGGTGGTGGAACACTGGCACAGGTTGCCCAGAGAGGTGGTAGATGCCCCATCCCAGGCCAGGCTGGACAGGGCTCTGAGCAACCTGATCTAGTTGAAGATGTCCCTGCTCATTGCAGGTGGGTGGACTAGATCACCTTTGAAGGTCCCTTCCAACCCAAACTATTTAATTACTTTGTGACCAAGAAGTCATCACAAAATAGCAGAATGAAAACACTCCCTCCCCAAAAGCCTCTACAAAACAGGCTGGCTTTCTAGCCCTGGGTTGAACTGGTACGTACTGACACCTGGAAAGATGCTTATGTCAGCAGCCTGGCCTCGATGACATCCTCCAGACGTTTCGCTCATACATCCTCCCAGGCATCAGCCCAGCTGGCTGCCTAAACACCTCAGCCCCTACCCCAACACTGGGGGGCGGGCGGGCGACGGAGCCACCTGGCACCACCCGGTGGGCCTGTTCCCTCCTCGGCGGAGCCTTTCAAGGCGCGCGGGGACAGGGCACCCCCGCTCAGTCCGCCTGCGGCCACACACGGCACTGCCGTTGCCCGCGCCCCGGCGAGGCCACCGCCCGTCCCTCCCTCGCGAGCACCCCCGCGCCTCGCCCTGAGCCCTGGCAGCCGCCGGCCCGCAGCCAGCTCGAGCGGGAGGCGGCGGAGCGCGAGGAGCCGCTGCCAGGCCCCCGGTCCCCCCAACGCCCTGCCCCTCACCTCGGGCCGCCCCGCCTCCCCCCGCCGGGGAGGTGGCCGCGTCCGCCCCTGCACTGCAGCTGCCGGCACGCCACCCCCCATCCCCCACCGCCCCTCTCGGCAGATGGTTCGCCCCACCCCGGACCGCCTTCTCATTGGCGGTGCCCGCCCGTCACTCCGCGTCGCGATCGCCCAGCCCCTCGGGCATGCTGGTAACCCGAGTCCTCCACGCGGGACCCTTCCCCTTCCGCAGCCGGCACCGGGCGGAGGGTTGAACTACAGTTCCCACAGTGCCCTGCGCGGAGCCGCGGAGCGGGCCGACGCGGCCCGGCTCGATGCAGACCGCGACCCCACATCCCTCCAGCCGCCCGCGGGGCGCCCCCTCCCCTGCCAGTGACCGCAACAGCCGCCGCGGCCCGGGCGGGCCCGGCTCACCTGGCCCCGCCGCCGCCGGCGCCTCCCGCTGCGGCCGGCGTGTGCAGCGCATGCCCCGCATCCCTCAGTGCGGCTCGTCGGGCTCGGTGCCGCGGGCCTGGCACGCTGCGGCTGCGGCTATGGGGCCGGCCGGCCCCGGGCGCATTCTCCCCCTCGGAGCCGCGGCGGCCGGCGGGATTCGCCCACAATGCACCGCGCGCCGCACCGACAGCATCAGCCTGACATCACCCGCGGGCCGCCCCTGCCCGGCCGGGCCCGCCCCTGGCCCGCCTCCCCGCCACCTGCAACCGGCCTTGGCGTGGGGCTGGGCGCCGCATCGCCAACGGCACTGGGCACCGGGCTGTCGGCGCACGGGTCTGGGCACTGCAGCATGCCGAGACCTGGGATGCTGGGCATCGCAACGGCGTGAGGCTGTGCACGGCACGGCAGCGCGCTAGGGGCAGGGGTGTCACGGGACTGCCCCGCCCTGGGACCGGCGCCAGCACGGCACACACGATCACGGGCATCGACAGGACGAGGGTAGTGGAAGGCTCGTCTCTGGGCTGCTGGGATCAGCACTGGCATCACTAGTATGCGGTAGGGTCCTGCACGGCCTGAGGACTGGGACCATCGCTGGCACTTGCCTTCACAGGGCCAGGTGCTGCACTTTGACCAGGACTGGTACACTGGTCCTGGTACTGTCTCACCAGGACTGTCCCACTGGTCGTTGGACCATCACCAGCACCTTCAGCATGGAGCTGGTCACTACAATCTTGGGACCAAGGCCAGAGGCAGCACATCTGCTTGGGGCTGGGCATTGCATTGCTCTGGGACTGGCAGCATCACCAGTGTGAGGCTGGCACTGCCCTGATGTGACAGTGGAGTCAGCCGCAGCAATGCTGGCCTGGGGTTTTTTACTCCAATGCTCTGAGGTCAGCACCAGGTCTAGCACCACCAGTAGGAGACTGGTGAAATACACTGGACTGCCAGTTCCAGCACCACCATAATCTGGGCTGGACACTGTACAGGGACTGGGACCAGCACCACCAGCACTGGGCCAGACACTGCAGCACAAGGACCAGAACTGTCTGCATCTGCACAGGGCCAGGTCCTGCCCTGCCAGGGCTGGGAAGAAGCCCAGCAGCCCATAGCTGGGTGTAGCACCAGTGCTGCCAAATCTGCACCACACAGAAATGGCTCACACAAGTAAGCCTCTCCCTACACGCAGCTGAGCAATGCACCTGTCCTTGGGCAGTCACTCCCCTGTTACTCCACCAGAGTAACACAGCTGCACCCCTGCTTCAGGGATGTTCCATTCTCCATGCTCTAGCTCACCACTACTCACATTGTATTCAGAGCACTGATAAGCACGTGGATCCAACAGATGTTCTGTGCAGTGTGCATGGTTGTGGTTTCTTGTTCCCTTTTGTCCCAGGTGAGCACTGCAAATTGCGCATATCCCCAGCTGTACCTCTTGCCTGTGCCCAAACTGTGGATGTGCACTGGCCCATGCCCTGTAGATGTTCATGCAACACACTGCAAGGAACACTGCTCCCAGATCCTTTCCATGAATTTGCAACACACCCATGCCTGATCCCTGTCCCCACCAGAGTGACCCAACCTGGTTTTGATCCCTAGCTGGAGGTTCCCATCTGATTTCATATGTGGGATGTCACAACAGCTTCCAAAGGGCTGTAGTGCTCCCCAATCCCTTGTACCTCCCAGCCAGGACTTTTCCCCCTCACAAAACAGTCCCTTGTGGCCAGGGTGGTAATGAGGGGGATATGTTACGAAGATTGACATCCCTGCAGATGTGCCTGTGCAAAGGCAGATCTGTCACAACCATGGCCAGCCCAGCCACTCAGAGCAGGGAGAACAGGGCTACCAGGCCCCTGTGATGTTCCTCCACTGACTGGAGGTGGCCTTGCATGCCCTGCATTGAGGGCTTACTCAGTGGAAGCATCCTGCGCAGACTCCAGGGAGTCTCCAGCCCTGCAGCAGCTCATCCCACAGGTCCCAGGGTATAACACAACCTTTCACAAACAGTTGCATCCTCACGCCCAGGCCCCTGTGATTCTAGGTCTGTTCCACAGTTGATTGACAGTTGCCGCATGAGCTCTCTGTGCTTCAAGTCAAGTCTCCATCACTTGTATCCCCAAGGACTGGCTCCTGGTGCTGGCTTAGAAAGGGCTTGAGGGAAGCAGGCAAACAAAAGGAGAAGGTGGAGAAGCTGTCTTCCCCTGCAAAGACCCCCTCGGTGCCCTTCAAACCTCTTTTTCAGAGGGCTGGTGAAGCTTCTTGGCTTGAGCTTGAAGCTGTCTTGCCAGTATGGGCTTAGCTGGGAATCACTGGACAGTGTCTGAGCCAGGCTACCCTCACTGGACCTGATCCTGGTCTGTAGATTGACTACCTGGCTTGACTTCACACCTACCTCATCACCACCACAAACTTGCCTGTTGACTTGACCTCTAGATTGAACCTTACTACAACCACTGCATCCACCTTGCTTGATTACTGAGATACTGGCCACCGGCTGGAGAGGGCCTTGTCTTGTCAGCAGGCCTAACTTCAGATTTAGGACAGGGACTTGTCCAGGCCAGTTTGGAAGATCTCCAGGGATCTCCTGGGAAAGCAGTTTTTCATACAATCACATTTACGTTGCAACTTGTGTCTCTTTAAATTTAATTGAAAGGAGAAGGCAATACCACTTGATGAGCTGAAGTGGAAGTCAAGGGAGAGCTGGAGGCTTCCTAACTTTCTCAGTTGTTTCTACTACGCAACAGTCTGCCCATCAGTGAGCCTCTGCCACATGTGGACACTACACCCAGGGTATCAGTACCAAGCTGGAGAGGATGGAAGAGTTTAGTGCTGAAGCCTTCAGTCCCCTGTCAAGGTGGGCAACCCCAAGTGCTGCCCACAAGGGAACCAGCATGATGGAGAGGTTCATCAGCAAGGACTTTCTGGAACAAAGCACATAGCACAACCAGTGTAGACTGAGGTGCTGTATCTGTCCTCAGCTGCACACTGGTCTTCTACATGCTTGTAATGAACGTATATAATGCATCTTGAAACATTCCTGGAGGAGAAAGGCATTTTTACTCATGATTTTTTGAACACTTTTAAGTGTTGTTTGTACTACATACAGCAAATGCAAACCTTGCAGTCAATTTGAGGAAAATATTTGCAATCTCCTGAGTTAAATGTTTGCAAGACAGTGCTATAATGTTAGGGATGGATTTTAGTCTCTTTACATCTGTCTGAAAGCACTTTAGTTATCTGGATATTTCTAAGTATTGTTTTTCTCCTTTATCACTTACTGGTCATTTATTACACATTCACAATGGAAGTGCAGCAAATCTGTATTTTTCACACTGTTTAGACCTTTACTTCAGGTGTGGCGAGATGTGAGCAGATCTGGCAAAGATTTATGTCCCTGATTAGCTTGACTACTCTGCTCCTTCAAACTCACTCTGGTTCCAATTGCTTTGGACCCCAGGCCCATGCTGATCTGTGCCACTGAGTTAAAGTGATACCTGCATTTAAACTTTATTTCATCCCTGCTTTAAACCTCCCTCTGAGCCTTCTCCTCTGCAGACAGAGCTGAATGGAGCCACAAACCCACTGGAACAGCCACCTGGGAACATGTCCAACTTCATCTGCATACCCAAATATGGCTGAAAATGATCAAGAGATTTTATTAAAATCTGGGTTAATTGTAACTTGGGAAGATTTCTAATACAGCCCAATGTATACCTGGTTCTATAATGACATTTTTGTCTGGCCTTGCCTTTCTTTGTGGGGCCAGATATCAGCTGTGTACACATCATGTGGGAAAGACCGCTGGAAAGTACGGTTAGGAGTAGAACAGTGATAGTGAAGTGACAGTCATGGATTTCACCATCTTCTTATTCTCCTTTTTAGGTCACTAGGGGAAAAATAACAGGATGAGCAATTAGGAAACATATCTCATGTCAAATACTTGCTTTGATAGAAAAGATAGAAAGGCAAAGCAAAGTGGTCAGAGGGCATCAGTGTGCATGCCCATAGAGTATCTGTGCCCCAGAGAGGGGCACATGCAGATAAATCCCCTGATATTTTCTCTCTCCCCAGTGGTACAGGATGGGTGGTCTCCAGGCTGTCACACCAGAGAGTAAATGCAAAATGAGCCCATGGAGAGCTGCTGTGATGTGGAGGCTGCAGCTGGGATTAGCCTGCCTGGTGGCATCCCAGCTCTAACCAAGATGGCTTCACCTGAAGGCTGAGGCTTCGGTCTGTCCCCAGTGAGACAGAGATGGATGTGGAAAAAACAGCCGGGCTTGCTAGGATGCCAGGTGTACTTTAACCCAGCAGGGACAAAAATCCTGTGTCTGAGAGCTTCCAGTCAAAGGTCCCCATCCTGCAAACACCTCTTCTGTGCTCAGCTTTATGCTGGCACTTCTAGGGCTTGCACACCACATTGAGTAAGCCTTGTATATATTGGCAGAATTCAAAGATGAGGCAAATAAATAACTGCTGGTATCAGTAAGAATAGGAGTAGAAATATGTAGGACATGGGGTTTTTTGGCTTTGTTTGTGATTTTTTTTTTTTTTTTTTTTTGCTACAGCTCTGATCACAACAGATACCTGCAGCCAAACTCGCCATCTACTAAAACCACTACTGGCTTGGTTCTTCAGTGCCTGTCATGATATCAGCACAAAAGACCCTTAATTTATGCCTAGGGCTGCAGCTGTTCATCAGGTGAGCCTGTTAGCTGCTAAAATCTCTTGCAGGGCAGTGAGGTTGACTGGAAGGTTGCCAGACTGGAAGGCTGTCATGGAGGCACCCCAAAAGTCAATTTTAGGTGGACAACAAGTTCCAAAACAGACTTTATTCTAGCCGGAAAAGTGTAGCCAATAAAACAACTAGAAATAGGGTTTATACAGAATCACAAAATCGACTGGGTTGGAAAAGACCTCAGAGATCATGAAGTCCAACCCTTGGTCCAACTCTAGTCCGTTTACTAGATCATGGCACTAAGTGCCATGTCCAATCTCAGTTTAAAAACCTCCAGGGACGGCGAGTCCACCACCTCCCTGGGCAGGCCACTCCAATGCCCGATCACTCTCTCTGTAAAGAATTTCTTTCTAATATCCAGCCTAAATTTCCCATGGCAGAGTTTAAGCCCATGCCCCCTTGTCCTATTGCTGACTGCCTGGGAGAAGAGACCAATCCCCACCTGGCTATAATTTCCCTTCAGGTAGTTATAGAGAGTGATGAGGTCACCTCTAAGCCTCCTCTTCTCCAGACTAAACAACTCCAGCTCCCTCAGCCTCTCCCCATAGGTCTTATGTTCAAGTCCCTTCACCAGTCATGTTGCTCTTCTCTGGACCCGCTCCAGCACTTCAATGTCTTTCCTGAATGGAGGGGCCCAGAACTGAACACAATACTCCAGCTGTGGCCTCACCAATGCAGAGTAGAGGGGAAGGATCACTTCCCTTGTCCTGCTGACCACGCTATTTTTGATACAGGACAGGATACCGTTGGCCTTCTTGGCCACCTGGGCACACTGTTGGCTCATGTTGAGCTTCCTGTCAATTAGCACCCCCAGGTCCCTTTCTGTCTGACTGCTCTCCAGCCACTCTGCGCCCAGCCTGGAGCGCTGCAGGGGGTTGTTGTGACCAAAGTGCAGCACCCGGCACTTGGCCTTATTGAACTTCATCCCACTGGAATCAGCCCATTTTTCCAGTCTATCCAGATCCCCCTGCAGAGCCCTCCTGCCTTCCAGCAGGTCGACACTCCCTCCCAACTTGGTGTCATCAGCAAATTTGCTGATGATGGTCTCAATCCCCTCGTCTAAATCATCAATAAAGATGTTAAACAGGACTGGACCCAACACTGACCCCTGGGGAACACCACTAGTGACTGGCTGCCAGCTAGATGCAGCACCATTCACCAGCACTCTCTGGGCCCGGCCCTCCAGCCAGTTCTTAACCCAGCATAGAGTACACTTGTCCAAGCCATGGGCTACCAGCTTTTGCAGGAGTCTATTATGGGAGACAGTGACAAAGGCTTTGCTGAAGTCTAGATAAACCACATCTACAGCTTTCCCCTCATCCACCAGGTGAGTCACCTGATCATAAAAGGAGATCAGGTTGGTCAGACAGGACCTGCCTCTCCTAAACCCATGCTGGCTGGGTCTGATCCCTCATCCATCCTGAAGGTGCTGTGTGATTGCATTCAGGATGATCTGCTCCATAACCCTACCAGGCACCGAGGTGAGGCTGACAGGCCTGTAGTTGCCAGGGTCAGCTTTCCAGCCCTTTTTGTGGACTGGGGTAACATTCGCCAATTTCCAATCATATGGGACCTCCCCAGTGAGCCATGACTGTTGGAAGATGATGGAGAGTGGTTTGGCGAGCTCTTCTGCTAGCTCCCTCATCACCCTAGGATGGATCCCGTCTGGTCCCATAGACTTGTGAGGATCCAGATGGCTCAGTAAGTCACCAACTATTTCCTCCTGGAATACAAGGGGCCTATTTGGCTTCCTATCTCTGTCAACCACCTTCAGAGATGAGTTGTCCTGAGGGACACCTGTCTTACTGGTAAAAACTGAGGCAAAGTAGGTATTAAGTACCTCAGCTCTCTCCTCATCTTTGTTAACTATATTTCCCTCAAAGTCCAACAGAGAATGGAGGTTTTCCTTGCCCCTCCTTTTGTTATTAACATATTTGAAGAAGGGCTTTTTATTGTCCCTGACAGAATTGGCCAAATTAACTTCAAATTGCACTTTTGTTTCCCTGATTTTTTTTCTGCACGATCTAGCTATTTCCAAAAATTCTTCATAAGTAGCCAGCCCTTTTTTCCACAGTCGGTAAAGTCTCTTTTTATTTCTGATCTCATTCAGAATCCCCCTCTTTAGCCAAGCTGGTTGTCTTCCCTGTCGGCTAGACTTTCGGCACACTGGTATAGCCTGTTCCTGTGCACTCAAAACCTCCTGCTTGAAGCATGTCCAGCCCTCCTGGGCCCCCTTGTTTTTAAGCATTGTTTCCCAGGGTATGCTCTGAACTACACTTCTGAATAGGCAAAAATCTGCCCTCCGGAAGTCCGGCGTAGAGGTTTTGTTAATGGTTCTCCCTGCATCTCTGAGTATTGAAAATTCTATTATTTCATGGTCGCTATGCCCCAGGCGGCCTCCAACCACTGCATCTCCCACCAGCCCTTCTCTGTTTGTAAACAGTAGGTCTAGTGGGGCCTTACCCCTGGTAGGCTCATTTACCAGCTGATGAAGGAAATTATCCTCTATACACTCTAGGAAACTCCTAGACTGCCTCTTCTGCGCAGTATTGAGCTCCCAGCAGATATCCAGCAGGTTAAAGTCACCCACAAGAACAAGGGCCGTCGGTTTTGAGACATCTGCCAGCTGCTTGTAGAATAATTCATCTCCTTCATCATCCTGGTCGGGCGGTCTATAACAGACACCCACGAGGATGTCAGCCTTGTTGGACTTCCCCCTGATTTTGGTCCACAGGCACTCAACCTTGTCACTGCTGACCTCAAGTTTAACAGAGTCAAGAGACTCTCTAACATATAAAGCCACTCCACCTCTCCTACCCTCCCTGTCTTTTCTGAAGAGCTTGTAGCCACACATAGCAGCACTCCAGTCATATGAGTCATCCCACCATGTTTCTGTGATGGCAACTATGTCATAGCTTTCCTGCTGCATGATGGCTTCCAGCTCCTCTTGTTTGTTGCCCATACTGCGTGCATTAGTGTACATGCACTTCAAGTGGGCTGCTGATTTCACTCTTAATTCGGGCTTTCCATCCTTAGGCTGATCTTTGGAGAGCCCAGTTTCAATCCCTTCCCCCTTCAAACCTAGTTTAAAGCCCTCCTGATCAGCCCTGCCAACTTATGGGCTATAGTCCTCTTGCTCTCCCTAGAAGGATGAAGCCCATCTGATTTGAGGAGACTAGGTACCATGGAGTTTGCCCCATGGGCAAATAACCCAAAATTTTGACCGTGACACCAATCCTTAAGCCACCTGTTGATGAGATGGGCTTTTCTACTCTTCTCTTTATTTAGCTCCTCATCCATCCCAGATAGCACAGGAACTGAGGCAAATATCACTTGCGCTCCCATCCCATGAACTGACCGACCCGGTGCTTTAAAGTCTTTTTTAATTATCTTGGTACTTCTTCTGTTGATGTCCTCGCTGCCAGCTTGGACTACTAACAGGGGATAGTAGTCTGAGGGCTGAATTAGCTCTGGAAGTCTTCTATTAATGTCCCTCACCCTGGCCCCAGGAAGGCAGCAGACCTGCCTGTGGGATGGGTCTGGGCGACATATAGGGCCCTCTGTTCCCCTCAGAAGGGAGTCGACGACTACTACCACTCTTCTTTTTTTTTTTTTCTTCTTACAGCTGCAGTTGTAATCCTTTCTGTAGATGAGGTCCATCCAGGGGGCTCTCCAGGTGAATCTTCTTGGCTGTCCTCTGCCTGATTTTCAGGGTCCAGGGCCTCATATCTATTTGTTAAGGGCACCAAGGGAGGTGATGGGGTTCGAGAGAGGGTTCTTTTACCTCTCCAATCAGGGACCTGTTTCCATTCCCCCCCATCAATTAGTTCTGCTCTATCTGCCTTATGGCAGGAGGGACAAGGCTTTGCCATCTCCTGTTGCACACCCTTAGGAGTCAAAAGAGTTTGACCCCACCAGTCAATTTCTTCTTCACTCTCCCTAATGCTCCTTAGTCTCTCCACCTCTTCCTTAAGCTCTGCCACTAGGCACAGTAAGTCATTGACCTGGTCACATCGTACACAGGTGCCTCCCATACCATTCTCTGGTACTAATGACAGGCACAGACACTCTGCACAGCCAGAAGCCTGGGAGGCTGCATCCTTCTTGGCAGGTAGTGTCTGTGTAGACATACTCCTTGTATTAATGGCAGCAACAGCTTTCATTTTTCTAGAAACCATTACTACCCTTAGTTAAATTGGGGACAAGAAAACAAAATGAAACCCCGGACAAACTCACCTACAAGAGCTAGTTGTGTCCAGTCTACTTGCCCTGCCACACCCCAGTCTGCGTCACCAGCAACAAGTGAGAGGTCTAACAGCAAGGAGTGACAGCACCTCTGAACCCTACTGCACGAGCAGCCCCAGTCGCTGCTGCAGCACGGTGTGGGTAGTGCTCACCTGCCTCACAAGCACGTTCACCTCCCAGCGCCTGGTGGGCAACAACGCGTCGCTGCCCTCCCGGAGGCTTTTTCAAAGCAAGAAGGAGGGGGTGTGACCCCCGTCACCGTGGTAACGGCCGCGCCACGTCAGCCGGCTCCGCAAGGGCTGCCGGGGACTCCGGGGTAGCGGAATCGAAAACGCGACCAGAAACCCCTCTCCTTATCTTCTCTTACCTCTGTAGCTTCGAGATTTCGCTCACGGCTCCGGCTGAGCTGGCTTCAGTCAGCTGATCCGAGGAGTTAGCACTCCAACAACATAACATACAGGTTCAGATATCAGTTGAGATTATTTGGGTATGACAGCATAATGAGGATCCACAACGTGCATTCATACACTCACAAGAAACAAAACTGGGGGCCTTTCACTCCAGGATACCCACAAGAAATAATCACTTGCCTGGGTTAGGCATGGGCTCACACTTGCCTGGGTTAGGCAAGGACTCATTCAAGAATATGTCTGGTAAATAACCACTCACCCAAACGAGGAGATGAGGCACTCTCAGTCCCATGAAGTCTCCTTAGATGGCATCGCAGTCTGAGGGGACGGCTCCAGTTCACAGACCTGCTGCTCTGAGAAGACCACTCAAAGGAGGTCTTCGGCGGGGGACCCCGTTTTGTAGCTTGGTCAGATCTGGTTGTGGGCATTACAACATAGTCCAGAAGCTCTGCAGCTACTCTGGGCACCTCCTTTGTTGAGGACCCTGTCAACTGACTGAGGGTCCTACCCCTCCTGCCCCACCAGCTGAGTGGAGGTAAAGTCACCCTGCCCCAGGGTAGGGGAGGATGTGACTGTCAGCACCTTGGTACCACCCTAGGTGTGTGCGTGGGGACAGGCACAGTGGGGCACAAAAAGTGCTGAAGAGCTATCAACTGCCCCATTGAAGGCTCCAGATTTCAGGAGGATGTGCAACTGCCAGGGGACTTGGCTGCAGCGGGGAATTACTTCTTCTACCCTGGCAGGCGCAAGCCATTGGGAGCTGCAATAGAGAGACGGCATTTGCCTATCACAGTCACTGGACTTCTTCAGACCTGGCAACTCCAGCATTGCTGTTTGGACTCCAGAATGCCATGAGGGTCTTCCAAACGGACACACGGCGAATGAAGGAAGCAATCCCATAACCTGTCTTTCATCCAGCACCAGCCTTTCCTGGCATACTTAAGTGCTATGCTTATTAATGAGAATTGCTGTAACACCCCTTGGTTCTCAAAAGTCAACAGCCTGATGCCAGCCTTCACCACCAGAAAGTCATAGTCAGGACAAGTGGACATTGCAAAACCTCAGGAACTCATCTCCTCTCTCCTCAGCTCTCTTGGAGGCAGGAAAGGAGATTTGGGGTTGTGCTTGTCCTGCCCAGCAGGTCAGCTGAATCAGGTGATTGGATGGCCTCCAGGCTGGATTACATCCAGGCTGTGTTGATGATGGTCATGGCTTTCTCTGAGAAAAAAGAGGGTCAAAACTTGAGGGTAGGTGGTGGTCTGGTGAAGCATGAGAAAAACAAAACTTGATGGTGGAAAAGGAAATTCAGTCTTATGTGGAAGAAAACCAGAGAAGGGCACCATTTCCAGAAGATTTCAAGGTCTGCAAATGAAGCAGCTAGGTTTTCAGGCCAAAGTATTTAAATTCATACTTAGGTTTTTTGACAACTCATTTGCTTGTAAAATGCTTGTAAAAGCCTTCCTCTGGAATCCTGGAGTAGGGGAATGGTATGTGTGGTTTGCAAGCTAACAAGATAGCCACGATAGCTGTTCATGCAGTTCCCCCTCTTCCTCGCTCCCCCCTCCTTCTGAATAGGGGAGAGAATCAAAAAGAAAGGAAGAAACTTGTGAATTGAGAAAAAACAGTTTAATAAAATAACAAAATAAGAAGTACTATGCTACTAGCAATAATATATATAATGGAAATAGAATATAAAATAAAAGATACTCAATGCAATTCCTCATGAATTCTGTCCACACCGAGCAGCCAGTCCCGGGAAGCAGTACCTCGTCCCGAACAGCCAATCCCAGAGAGAGAAGAGAGAAAAAAGCTGAAAGGCCCAGAGGCCTTTGCAAAATGGCAGGATGGCAAAAGGCCGAACTAAAGAAACTCCCAAACAGAAATCCTCCTAACAAATCTCTTTCCTGACTCCAACGTCCTGACCGGAAGACCCCAGCTCTTCTGAAATATGAAACATGATGCCAATGGGATGGAATATTCTTATTGATCAGTCTGGATGTCAGTCAAGCTCTGCCCCATCTATGTCCCCCTCCCTCGATGCCTCACACCTGTGGGCAGAGCTCAGAATGTGCTTCCTTGGCTCTCAGACCAGAGCAATTAAAAACATTAACTCTGTCCTGGGGTGCTATCTTCATGTTCTCAAACTAAATCCAAACAATGACCATGCTAGCTACAAAAAATAAAGTTTTCTAACAGCGTGAAGAAAATTAACCGCCTTTCAGTCAAACCAGAACATTTGCATACAAATAATCTTTGACAGAAAGCTTTGGAGCAATCCTTAAGCAAACCCAGTGAAAGCCTCTTCATACTCCTATCTGGCACCAGGTGGCACCCATGCTGCTGTTTGCAACTCGGGCAAACCGAGAGACTGGCGTTCAAAAAACACGACGAAGGAATACCAGACTGTGTTAGCAATGCAAACTTTACAAGGAAGTTTAAAGTATATTTATTTTGTACATCACCTATAAAGCACAGCTGAAAATGTCAGAAGTATCAGAAATCAAAGTCCTGATAAAATTTGCATTATTTACTTAGATAAAGGATCTGGTGATATTTCTAGGATCAGAAAAAAATTATAGAAAACACTTCTTGTCTTTACCACTGCCATAATAAGCTTCAACTAAGCATAAAGAGTAGGTTCAAGTTTTTAATCTTGAACATGAAACGTGCTGTGTCTGCCCAAAGTCTAGGAGCAAGTTGAATTGGCACTCAGGTAGTCTGGCACTTCTTAAGGGTGCCCAGACCTTGCTGCTCTAATAAGGGTTTTCAGACTCTGTGTTGGACCAAACTGCCTAAAAGAGTTAGTTTCTTCATGCCAGCAAAGAAAACCCTGCTATGCACTGTTTTACCTGCTGTAAAATCTCACTGCTTGTTCTTGAGGATTTGCATTGAAAAATCAGGGTTAAATCTGGTCCTGAGATAGGACGAAGACGTGTTGTGATATGAAAGACAGGAGCCCCACCTCATGGTAATGATGATGCTTGGAGGGCTGTCAAGCAAAAAATTGCATGTGTACCCGCTTTGAGAGACCCCATTTTGAGCAAAGAGGGGACAAGGGTATGACATGTGGCAGTGAGCTGAGGACATGACATGTTCACTGTCGCGGTTGAGACGGACAAACGACATGGACCAAATTCTTTCAAGATGAAAGTAATAGGTGCCATTTATTGTTACAAGTGCATTTTTATACAATTCTACCAGTTCATGTGTCTTTTCACTATTGGTTACAAGTTACAGCACTAACATCTCATTGGTTAATTTTGCTATCATCCATGTTATTCTTCTATCCCCTTCTCTCTCACGGGTATATCTCTCCTTTCTCACGGGTACAACTCCATACCTCCGGATACTCCTTTACTCCCATCTTTCTCAAGGGTAAATCTTAATATCTTCAAGGCTGATCTCTACTCCCATATTTTCTGTCAAGGATTCCACAGACCCGCTGCAGTTTCCCACAATTCCCCCTTTTTTTATTTATGCTAAAAATGCTGCCCTCATTGTCCGCTGCAGGGCCCTTTGCAGCAGAGAAATCATGCATGGCAACATTAGTAACACAACCACAACAATCATCAAAATGATCAGTCCTGTTTTCACTGCTGATAACAACCATCCTAAAAACCCTCAACCACTAAGCAATTTATTTAACAAATCTCATCAAAATCTTCACACCCATGTCCTTGAGCTAATAACAAAAATCTATTGTGGCTCTACTCTACCGTGTGGCATGTCTTACAGAATCTACATCTAACAAAAGTCCACTTAAAGCCTTTGAAGTTCTGTTAGTTTGCTTAACTAGCCAGCATCCTAATTTTCTAAAATATTTAACGCTTTTAGCTGTGCCAACACCAGATACAAGAGATCCTAAAACCCTTAACCTTGATCCCCAAAAATCTACATTATCATCACATTTTGACTCATATACACGAAAAAAGTGTTTTTCTCGTCTTGCTCTTCTGTGATCTATTATCATAGATCATAGATACATTGGGTGTTAAGAGAGTTAATAGTCCCAAAATACACAGTCCTCCAACAGCATTAGAAGGAATTCCTGGTCAGGCTCTATCTTCACAGATCAAGAATACACCATGCAGGAGATTTTGGGGTCGCTGTCCCACATTATCAATGACATTCCTTGGATTCTTCTGTGAGGCATTACACCATCGAGTTTCATTTCTATAGTCACCAATGGTAGCATTAACATTTTGCAGTTTTATCCATTCATGCTTTAGCATATTGTCCTGGCACTTTTCACAAACCAGCTGGATACAAGCATCCATGGGCATAGATCCCAGCAATTCTAGTTCCTGTGGTTCAATGTCTATTTCCGGGAGACAGTTAATCCAAAGTGCCATGTTAGTATTTTTGTTGCAATGCCTTTGCACCGGCCACTATTTTGAAACAATTGTGTGATGCTGCTGTATTCATCAAGGGGGATGCCAACCAAGCACGTGTGGAACGGGTTTTCTGGAGATGCCATAGCCAGGCATATGGAGTCCTGGTCAGTCATGTTGGCTAAAGTAATCCACATGTTAGTCTTTGCCTGTGCGGGCATCCAAAACACAGCAACTGCAACAATCATTGTCAGGAAGATAACACAGGTTTCACGTTTTGTGCCAGCAACCATTGCGGCCCTTGATCTGTAAAGACACAAGCATAGCCTCTCCCCCAGGTTATCAATTGCTGTGGCCTTTTCCATTGATCAGTGATTTGACCATAACTAATGTAGGTTTTTTCTGATTTAGCATGGTTTTGGGTCACACTTGCAAAGTATTTCATCACATACAATGCTTTTGACAATTGTTTTTGTGGTGTTTTCCCTACTTCTCCCCCCTTTTTGTTTTAAAAAAGAACAAAACCAAAACAAAAAACACAGTTCAGAATCAGATACGTGCATTGGACCTTGACTACGTACTCAGAATCACAAATCAAATTTAGAGGTTACTCCTTTAAAAAGCTCTAAATAATGTAAAGCTGTGCCAAGTTCTGCTCATTGGGTTGAACCTTCAATAATTTTCACAGAATGATGCCAATTGTTATCTTCACGCCAGACCACTACAGCTTTATGAGACTTCCCAGAACCATCAACAAATACTTTGCAAGTATGTAGGATCAGACCAAATACAAGTATGGCCTATGAACTGATGTTAAAGATTTGCAGGTTCTGCAGCAATTTACATTTTACATTTATGCATGTCAAAAGCTGTGCTGTTAAGAAAATCAGCTAATGCAATTTATAAAGACATAGATTACAAATAAAAAAATCAAAATTAAATTTCACAAATGGTACATATATGACAAAAGGATCATGGCCTATTGAAACTTAAATTCATTGCCTGCCTTTCTTGATCAGAGTAACAAGCAGTATATCAGTCTGTTAGCAATCTCATCATACTGTCCCACAATAGCCACAGGTTGTTTCTATGTTGTAGCTATAAATAGACAAATCTGCAAGTCCAATCGAATGCAGTCAGCCTGTAAGGTTGTCATAAATTTATTCCTTAAAATTTCCAACTCCATTTTGGTCGTCATATTTATTGGATATTGTTTTCCCTTACCAGATTGAAGTCCTGTTTCAGATCAATCAGTGTAGTACTTGCTTTATCAAAACATTGGCTGTTAATACTAGTGGAGATACAGCATTTGAAATTTCCTTGGAGATTTCTCACTTGCAGCAAGCAGATCTGCTCCATCCAAGCAGCTTCTTGTAGGCCATGCAACTAAACAGAATTCTCAGAAAACGTTATTTGAGCTTACAATTTACTTAACAAATCTTAACTTAAGAGAGGTATAGGAGTTTCTAACAACTATAAGAATTCATGTATTTAAACTTTGTTCCAAATTTGGCATTCCATTAGTCTCAAAAAATGGCCTTTCTTTCGTTGTTTCTTATGACCTCAAAAACTAGCATGGTGAATTTACTAAGAAGTCTCTTACAACTAATTACCACAAAATAAGTCTATTAACAAATTTTTGGTTTAATTTTCCAGTTTCATTAGAACTATGGATCCACTGGTGATGCCTTTAAATTTCACCCTCAGACTCCTTCATGCAGTATTACAGCTCTCTAGCAGTAACATTGCTTGAGGGAGGGGCACGGGGGGGAATAAGACTTCCCTCTCGCCCCCATCTGAGATGGCAAGACGTCCAGCCCAGCATGAAAACACATCAGTTCGAACTCCACATTAAACCGATCTGGCTCCACTCCACACGCAAATCAGTACCAGTCTGACCCAGAGAAGCACTGAACACTGTGACCCCCCAAAGCTGACCAGTGTGAAAAGACTGACTTCAGCAAGGAGGTAAAGTTATGACCTCTTTTCCCCAGATGTGCCAAAACCTAGGAAACAAGACAGAAGCAAAAATAAACAACACCAACAACCCCTGATTCAAAGCCGAAAAACAACACAGTGCCACAACAAAAATGGATGACAATACTTCAGGGAAAAAAAAATAGGGACAGAGCCGGGGGAGCAAAGCCCCCCTTTCTCTGCTTAGCAGCGGGAAAACAGTTTTTTTCCTTTCTTCTTTCTCTTCTCGCCGCAGTTCAGATATAGTCAAGGCCATGCAGCTGGTATAATCACTGGTACGAAGTGGGAGGCTCTGGCAAACTCCTCAGTTACGATGAGCTGCACACAGGCCTGGGATATTTTGCTCTTTTGTTTTCCCATTTCATTCCAGCCGTAATACACTTTATATGCAGTTTCAAGTAGCTCAGCAATAGTTACATTCCTTAGCTCCATTTACCTTTTACAATTTAGAGATGTCAAAAAAACAGTATAAACCAGTATAATAAACATCAATCCATTATTCTATTTCCCTAAATCTAAATCAGTTAATATTCTAGCAACTTTTAAATACAACCTCTTCCAAATTCACAGCTATCATAGCATTTTAACAATTTAAATGCTTTTCTAACAATATAAGCAATCATTCTAATGTGTAAGGATGCATCCTAAGGGGAGGCAAGGTGGAATTTTAGCAATTTTAGCAGTGGAACCGGTTCCCATTTTGTAATTATCTCCCAAACAAGATTCTTTTGGTACCAAATATGAATATGCAAACTAAAATACTGAGCTCAGATATGAAAACCATATACCAAGTTCAAATATGCAGATGGATCACAGTTACACCAATTTAAGACAATATCTCAATTTTTGCATTGCACCGTTGGGCCGCTCACTGCTCAGCCAGGTGGGGGTACCTCTGGGTCTCCCTGACAAAAAAAAGTCAGTGGCGCCGGAGCCCATCGGCCCCCCCCGAGCCGGAGCGAGCTGGACTGGACAAGGCCTTTTTTTGTTTTGTTTTGGTTTGGTTTCTTTTTAGTGTCTCATCTGGTGCGCTACAGCTGTTATTCCAAAACCAGGATTCTTTACATGATGTACATACGGAAAAGCCAAATACAGCACAGCGAGATGAGACACAGCTTGTCACGGAGTTGCGCAAGTCTGAATACTGGAATAAAGGTAGCATGCTAGCGAAAAAAAAAAAATAACAGCTACTACACACAAAATTTTACCATCACATTCACGCAGTAAAGAACTAAATTACTTATGATCTTCTGTATTATCACAAAACGCACATTTTGAGTCAATGAATTCTCATGATTTAACAGACTGTGAACTTATCGTACCATATAACAAAGACCTACTAAAATTGCAACATACTTAAACCGATACCCACAAAGAAAACAGGTTAATGAGGAAGGCATCTTGCAGACTCTAACAAGTTTGCTGTGACCTGTGTGTTATCAGTTAACTCTCTCTCAGCTTGTTGACGTTCAAACCGTTCCAGCTGTAAAACTGTCTGTAATGATCTAATGATCTCTTGTAGAGATTTATTTTGTCCTGGTCTTCTCACCTTAAAAACAACATTAATTGCAACAAAATTCTATTCTCCAGACACTTTTCCCAATCATTTAACTGAAACAGCAGCCAACACTGATTTCAATATTTAACAAGATCTTCCTTCCTTATAATTCCGAGTGCTTTCCTAAGTTTTAAAACACCTCCCAATACTGATTTTTCAGGAACACAACTGAAAACAATTATTCCTGACCCCATCTTGCAAGTAAAAGCCTTGAGAAGGGGGAGGGAGGGGTAGAAAACACAGGCTGCTTGCAGCACGACTGGGAAAAATGGGGAGAGAGTTTTACGGTGCACTTAAAAACAACTAGTAAAACAATTAACTCACATTCCTGACAAGCTGCTTGATTTTCAGAGAGGCAATACACAGAAACACATAATGTGTACTGTAAAACTTGCAGATAACATGTTGATAGCAAACATTAGCATTCTCTACTGCTAATTTCAACACCAATGCTTCCTTAGCTTCTAAGTTTTCAACCTGCTTATTGATGGCCTCTTGAAGATGGTCCATAAATTGCATGTAATTCTCACTGGGACCCTGATTAACAGTTGCAAATGATTTGGCTGCTTTGTTGGTTTCAGGCACCTTTATCATAGCTTGATATGCAAGGTCTGTTGACTGCCTCAGGATTTCAGAAAGTTATCGTGCCTGTAGTTGTGGTATGTCAACTAGTGTCTCTTCCAGAAGCGCACAGGGTCCCGTGGTTTAACTGCAATCGAAACTGGGGGTAAATCCCAGCTTTTTGGTAAGTTCGGTTTACGCTCTGAAACTCTACCCTCACCCTCAGGAATTCAGTGCGGGTGGGAGGAGGGGGCAGGTTGGAGGGACCCAAATCTGTAGGAATTACGTTATTTGGCTCGGTCTGGCTCACCACGGGGGGGTCTTCCCCACCTAAATCTCCAAGCAAGGGGGGATAGGAAAAAAAAATGTCCATTTTTTTCTTCCGCGACTGATAGCGGCGGGGCAGAGGGTTGAACTGTGATTAATGGCAGTGACGCAGACGGCAGAACCACGGTTGATGATGGTAGAGGAGAGGTTCGAGCCGTGATCGATGACAGCGGAGCAGTCGGCCGAACGCGGTGCTCTGACCGGTGCTCTGAGGGCCCCTCCCGAGACCATGCACAACCCAACACTGTTTTTTCATGTGAGTCTTTCACAGCTTTTATCTGATCTCGGGGCCACACATACGTATACGAGTCTTTCATAGTTTTTTTCTGATCTCGGGGCCACACATACGTACGCTCCTCCTTTATTCCTTTTAACTTTCCAAGAAAGTGCCGCGGATCCTTATCCGTGTCAGATAATATGGACTTGGGCGGTTTTGATGAATCTTTAGTAACAGGGGGGATCAGAGTAGCACTTAATCTTGCTTTTTTCTCCGAATCTGGCCCAGGAGAGCCAGGGAGACCATCCCCCTCCGCCGCCTCTGCCTGTTGTTGTTTTAACTCTTTCAGAGTGTCTAATAACAAGCGCCACATCGTTAACAGTTCAGTTGCTTCCTTGGACCCTTGGGTAGCACTATCAAACAGTTTATCTCCCAAGTCCATCCACTGTGACACACTAAATGCTGTCACAGGATTAACCTCTAAACCTTGTGCTTTGCCCCATAGTAACATTTTTCTTAAAGTCAGTTCCGGGAGGCTAATACCGTGCTTCTTCAGAAGCAGCTTCCATGTGGATAATATAGTACCCTCTTCTTTAGATAAGTTTCAGCCCCCCTGTTCCCGGTAGCTCACCTACTCCTTAGCGAGGTGTCTTTTCAACGATCCGGATCTTCGGCAGCTCTCCTCGGCTGCTCTCATCAGCTGTACCGGGCTCCGTCTCCACAGCTCTTCTTCGGCTGTTCACAGCTTCACGCTGTCACCTTGTTAGGCGAGATCCTCTTCAGGCAGGATCACGTCGGGGTCACCATATGTCGCGGTTGAGACGGACAAACGACATGGACCAAATTCTTTCAAGATGAAAGTAATAGGTGCCATTTATTGTTACAAGTGCATTTTTATACAATTCTACCAGTTCATGTGTCTTTTCACTATTGGTTACAAGTTACAGCACTAACATCTCATTGGTTAATTTTGCTATCATCCATGTTATTCTTCTATCCCCTTCTCTCTCACGGGTATATCTCTCCTTTCTCACGGGTACAACTCCATACCTCCGGATACTCCTTTACTCCCATCTTTCTCAAGGGTAAATCTTAATATCTTCAAGGCTGATCTCTACTCCCATATTTTCTGTCAAGGATTCCACAGACCCGCTGCAGTTTCCCACAGTTCACCACCTAACCATGTGCACAAGCACTGCCTGTGCATGGGGGCTGGTAATGCCATGTGAGGGCTGTGCCACCGCTATGTTGACTTCATGGCCAGTGTCCAGGCATGTGGTGATGGACATCAGTTGTTGACAGGACGGTGTGTGTGAGCGGGCTGAGTGTTGCTGTGTGTGTTAATGTGCGTGGCTGTACCTGGGCGCCTGGTGTGAACACATGCGCAGGTACGTCACAAGAAGAGCCAGAGGCGACGAATGCATTGCAAAGAGCAAGTTTTATTTTAGTTACCTCTCTACTGGGGGATCTCCGAAGTCACAAGTAAGCTCCCAGGCAGAGGTGACACCAGCGGGGACACAGGCACTGGTCAGTTCAGCCCTGCTGGAAGATCCCTGGGCCTGCTGAGCTTGCCTGTATTTCAAGGTTTCAGGCAGGCGCAGCCTCCCGCTCTTTCTCACAACAAAGAAAGAATCTCAGACATAGCGATAAGGTGCCTGGAGTTTCTCACAGGCCTATGTTATCTAACACAGAGGTTCTAGTCATCAAGCACACAAGGTCAGTAAAACAATTAGTGTGATGTATGTGCTTTTTCTACAGACAGCTGCAAGTCACTTGAGTGTACTTACATTCAACCAACCTCCTGGCCAAATCTTCCACTATATTCCCATACACCTGGGATTGTACTCAGGAGGGTATGTGCAGGGATGAACCTCTGCCTGCACCCCTGTGCAGGTGATGTTCTCAGCATGCTGTAAGTGCAGGATTTATCTTAGCGGTTCCAGCGATGTTGCTTCCAGGGCTGTGTGCATGCAGGGGTGCATTTGGGTAAGTGTCTCTGAGTGGAGTGTACCTGTGTGAGTGCTATGCTGTTCCCAAGGGTGTAAGGGTGCAGGGGTCTCTCTGGGTAGGGGATGCTCCTAGGCGTGCGGGCTGTGGGACGATCCTGGGGCCATGTGGGTGCAGAGGTGTCTTCGGTTGCCCATAGCTCTGTGGGGTCGCTGGCTGCCCCTGGCCGCGGGGCGCTCCTGGAGCCGCCCCGCCGGAGCAGTCCCTCCCCGCAGGCGGTCTTTCCCGCCGGGCGGCGGCTGTTCCGTGGCCGAGGGCGGTGCCGGGCACGGCGCGGCCCTGGGGGTGGTGGAGGGCCGTGTCCCATGGCGCTGACGGCGGGCCGAGCGCGGGTGCTCCTCACTCTCAGCCGTCCGCTCCCGTGGCGCTGCTACAGCCACGGGGGGTGCTCCGCGGTGCTGCCGCCCGGGGGGTACAGGGTGTGGCAGGAGTGGGCGGCCCGCGACCCTGCTGATTTCTGGGCGGAGGTGGCCCACGGGGTGCTGCGCTGGGACAACCCCTTCCACACGGCCTGCCAGGCCGGCCCGGTCGCCGGCGCCGCCCGCTGGTTCCTCGGCGGCCGCCTCAACGTCTCGGGTAAGGAGTCCCCGGGCCCGCTCATCCCCCGCGGCTCGCCGCCCTCGTTTTTTTCGACCAAAGAAGACCGTTGGCAAAAAAACGACTCCCGTGGGGACCCTCCCGGCCAGCCTGAGGGCAGAAGCGGGGAGCACCGCCGGGCCGGCCCCCACTGGAGTTTTTTTGCCAGCGGTCTTCTTTGGTTGAAAAAAACGAGGATTTTGTTTGGGAAGCGCTGGGAGAAAATGCGCCAGAGGTGTTGCGAGATGCTGGGAAGTGGGGGGAAATCCGAAACCGGGGATAACCCTGGCTAAGCTTTTTACCCTGGCGCTGTTTTGCCATTGCCTATTCATCGCTTCTGTAGAAACGCTACCACAGCCCCAACGTCTTCCTCAGGTCCAGGCAGGGAGAACGCAACTGAAAGCCTGCCGAAGGGCTGGGATGTGGCATCCCCAGCACCGTGCTGGCAGGGATTCCTCGACCTCCCCTAAGGGCCCGACGGAATGGCAGGAAGATGTGCTAAGGGAGCCTCAGGTTCGATTTCAGGAAAAGGTTCTTCATCCAGAGGGTGGTGGAGCACGGGAATAAGCTCTCCGTTGTGGTAGTCATGGCCCCAAGCCTGACAATATTCAAGAAGTGTTTGGAAAACGGCCTCAGACACATGGTGTGAATCTTGGGGTGGTCCTGTGCAGGGGCAGGAGTTGGACTTGATGATCCTTGTGGGCCCCTTCCAACTCAGGACATTCTGTGACCTCAGCCATACAGCCCTCGTCCCCAGTGGCTGGCTAGAGGGTGCTGCTTGGTCCCATGGTGGGCTCTGCACAAACAGATGAGCCAAAGGTGGGGAACAGTGTGAATCCAAATCTTTTGCAGGGGAAGCTGCAGCCTCTTTTCTCTCTTAGACAAAGAACTGGGTCTTTTCTTCTAACTTTATTACTTGTATGAAGGAAGAGAAAAATTTGCCGTGATGGTCCTAACTACCTCTGAGTTTCTTCCTGGCCATATGTGCCTTGAAGGCTCTTCTGTGCTGTGGTCCTGCTTCATTCAGTGGGAGTAAGCCCCAGCCCTGTCTAGAGTACAACTCGGTGGTGAAGTCTTTTAACAGGGGTGTAGGTTTCTTAACTTCATTTCCTGTTCCTGGGAGAGTGCTTGAAGCACCAGACCGCAGTTCAGTAGTGCACGAACTGTAACGTCTCTGTCCACCTTTTTCACAGCAAAAGAGCAAACCCTCCTCAGGTTTTCCAAGGAGCACAGGGGAGCATCTCCTCCCAGGAGATGATTCCCAGCAGTGGATGCCAATTTGATGGAGATGTGAGTATAGCCCTGCTTCCAGCACCAAGCGGTCAGAGGGATTTTAGCCAGATTTCTGTTTTCATTGATTCCTATTGAAAGGAAGATATTGGCTGAGCATGAGGACTTTCAGGGATCCATGTCGTTCCTCTGTAGGGCAGGATCATCACCTTCTTTTGGATACCACATGCGTCAGATGTCTGGGCCTGCTTTTAGATCATGTCTTGTGTCTGCTTCTTCTGCAGGCACTAAATGCCACTAAGTTTTCTTTGCATAGGTAAAAAAATCATCATAGGCCACTGAAACATAGATGCAGAGAATTAAACAGTTTTACTGTTGCCACTTTTCTTCTTTTAAAGCACGATGAAGATGGTACTCAGCCACAACTGAGTGACTGGTTTTCTGCTAGGAGGCTCTGGTTTTGTCCCTTGATCTCTTGACTTGAATGCCAGTTGCAGAAACATGGCAACAGTTCAGGTCCCTGATCCAGAGTATCCTGTGTGCCCATCTCCCTGTGTGCCCATCTCCCAACACAGGCAACAGGACCACAGGCAACTGAATCATCTGCTGCTTTTTGCTTGGGGAGATGAGGCAGGATTTGGGGGAACTGTGAGCTTCAGTGCTTCTGGGTTTATTGCACTGTAACTCCTATCCAGGAAAATAACCTGACAAACTACTGCACTTCCAAGGCACCAGGTTCGCAGGAGCATGTCTTGCTGAAATGAATCATTTCCAAGTGTTGTTGAGGAGGCAAGAATACTTATGGAGAAACCATTAAGGTCTAGCAGTAAGGGGAAGGTCACTACATTCTATTTTGTAAAATGAGCAAAACACTGCTGTAAGCCTAAGATCAGGAAGGAAGTAATAGCGTTTGGCCCTGATCCACCTGCCAGTTCTTACTGAGCAAAAAGCTAAAGCTCTCACTTGGCTCAGCTGGAGCTTGGTGCAGCAGAAATTTCCCCTGAAGGCTATTATGGCTGCTCACAAGTGAGAAGTGCTGCTTGGGCAATGAATCTTCGTTAATGTGATTTATTGCAGTGTGGTGCATTACACGAGGGTGTTGCTGCAATGAGCTTGGAGGTGGGAGCTGCTAAGGGTGGCAGGGGACCAAGCTGCAGCAGATCCATTTACCGATGGATGGACAGCAGAGGAAACTGGTGTATAACTGCTTAAAGCGTTCCCCATCAGAGGTTTTGTCATCCTGTATTGTATTAGGATGACCTAAGAAATAGCTTAATCTCCTTTTGTTTTTATAGTATTGTTGCAGGAATTTACATTAAAAAAATGCAGACTTCAAACAGCTAAAAGGCACCTTTTTGTATTTTTGAGATTGACAGTTGTTCTTGTAATGAAATATGCCAAATTCTGAGGCATTTCTCTCTCTGCACCTTCAGGGGTGCATTCCCACCCTGTGTGTGGTGGTGTAAATCAGCTGTGAACACAGAACAGCCAATGCTGACACCTGGGCTGCAGTTTACTTAAACTTCACAAATTGTGACAGCAAATAGGCAGCTTTTGTTGCTCTTAATTTATCTGGAAAAGTGTGATCTGTCCCCACCAATATTAACCTTTCCAGGAAGTATGATCTGAAACTCAGCATTTTCTTTAAGGGTGTTCTCTTGGTTACACAGGAGCATGCCTGATTGGTTTTAATAGTTGTCTTTTGAAATAAAATAACTGCCTTTGGAAGATTATAGAGAAATAAATAAGTGTAGCTTAGGCTTGGAATTAATACTGTTAATACTGTTGGAATTAATAATGTTAATCTCTAACAGTCAGGCAAGTTGCTGCTGAACATGCAAGCAGGTTTCTTGGTTAGATTCTCTATAACTTTCTTTAGTGGATGCTGTCCTTAAGGCCATTTGAGCATCTCACATAGTCGTTCAGGTTTTCCCTACCTCTAGCTGTTAAGGGGAGAGATCCACCTTCAGAAGGTAATTTTATACCTTCAGTTTTTAGGAGGCCTAACACACCACTTGAGGCATGTTCACCGTGTGTAGATGTCTCTACTCCATGAGTTTACCCTAGGTCTTAAAATTTTAGATGCTTTCAGTTAGCTGAGATTCAGCTCTTCCATTATAACCTGGAATAAAAATGTTTTGCGTGTGCTTTAATTAGAAAATTCAAATTATGCAGTGCTAAAAATGCAGGCTGGGGAAGACAGTCTGTCAGATTTATGCAGTAAAACACTGCTCTGGGGAGCAAAAACATCAAAACAGTGTCTTGTCTTTGTGCTGCTGAGAGCAAGGGAGAGATTTGTGCTGGTTTAAGCTTAGCCAGTGGAGGTAAGTTGAGCTGAATCAGCTGAGGCCACTCACAGGGTTATCATCCCTAAGGCATCTTGACCAATTAAGTATGCTATTGGTAGTATTTATGTAATAGAGATATGGCAAAGGGCAGCTTTACCATTGCTACAAATGCTACCACTGTACAGGACAACTTCTCAGCATTATAAATGAATGTGTGACTAGCTCACTAACAAGTGATGTTTCATCTTATGCTACCTTGCTGTTATGCTTGACCAAGCTAAGTTTACAGAGCACCTTGCATATGATCAGGTTTGTTTAAACTTCTTTCTTTCAGTGAATTGCTTAGACCGACATGTTGAAAAGTCTCCAAACCGAGTGGCTTTGATTTGGGAGAGAGATGAGCCTGGCACTGCAGTGCATGTCACGTACAGGTATGGCACCTTCTCGTGATGCTTTACAATGCCTGGCAATGTGTTGGGGAGAATAGCTACTGCTCTGAAATAGGGCTTCTGTGAAACTCTGCTTTCTTCCAAGGTATTCCAGCAGATAGGACATGCAGAGGCAGCACTGTGGGTAGGTTGTGGTGTCATGATAAGATAGCTCCTAAAAAACTGAGGCATGTTCCCACCGAGCAATAATATTCTTCCCTTGGCTTCCTCATGAAGAGGGTCCCTGATCTTAGACACCTATATAATAAACATATTACAGTGAATGTAAGTTAGTGACAGCTACTGAAAATTTCAGATTGAGATCTGGCATCATCTTCTAGTTAGGGCATTAATCAGGCCTGCCTGCAGATTCTTTCTCTCTGAGTGGGAGCATTTAGAAGAGAAAGGCTTGGGTTTTCTTCTTGGTTTATGTTCTCACCTGCCAGTTTTCTTTTTGCTCATTAGAAGTGTTCATGGGAAAAATTCTGTGAGCAGCTTTCAGTTTCAGCACAGCAGCAAATGTCTTGTGCAGCCATCTTGTATTGATGGTCAATAGTATGATACCGAGCCCTGGCTGGAGAGGATTTGAAGTTTCCTGCATTCCTCTTCCCCATTTTCTGTGCAGTTTAGAGCAACCTTGAGGTTGCTCTGAGTAATGCTGACTTGTATTTGCTGCTATTGATCATAGGACTCAAGCATTTTTCTCTTCTCCCTGCTATGTGCCCTCATTTAGGAGACAGGCCTGCCTGCAAAAATGACTTTTACATCGTTGTCACCGTTTACTGCAGGGCGACAATAAACTGTGGCAGATGCTCTCTGTTAACCCCCCTCCTTCCCCACTAGGGAAAGGGAATAGGAGGAAAAGGGAGAGAGACTTACAAATTGTAAAAGTTAAAAATACTTTACTAATGCTACTAATAAATAGAGAAAATAATACAAAATATATAAGACCAATCTTGAATTTCCTGGGGTAGTACAGCATTGCTCTGGTGGCTGCAGGGCAGGCACACAGAAGTCCTGGGCTGGACTCCGCAGTAAACTGGAACTGGATTCAGGGATGCAGGGTCTGGAGCTAGGCCCAGGATTGCAGGCATGACAGGCAGGGTCCTTTTCAGATGCCGGCCATGGTCGAAGAGAGCTAGACCCTCATGATCTCCCACTTCTATAGGGTGTATTATGTGGATGGGATGGAATACTTATTTGGTCAATTTTAGTCACCTGTTCTGTTCGCCCCTCCTTGCAAATACACTTGTGTGAAGAAGTGGGCAGCAGTACGTGTTGGCTGACCTGTTTTTGTAAAGGGTTGCAGGCTGGGTCTCAGCAGAAGGGTTTTAATTTACAAAGAAGCTCACTCCAGTGCAGAGAATGTTACAGGCAGAAGGAATGTTCGAAATGCAAAATACAATGTAGGGAAAGGAAAGCTGAAGGACCAGAAATGAGGGTCCTAGGTAGCTTTTCTTAGGGTCCTAGGTAGGTGGGAATGTGCAGAGGACATGTGGTTGGACACCCTTGCTAGCCACATTACACCTGTGCCTTCAACAAGCCAACAGATGGACTTGTCTGCATTTTTCGTTGAAAGATAACATTTTCTGAAAGCAAGTCCAGAATCTACTCCATGTGTCATAATTTTTCACCTTCCCTGCCCATGTTCATTAATGCACCTACCATTTCCCTGGATTGCTTTATTTTAAAAGCACATACTATATATACTGTTCTTTCTTTTGTGCAGGTGGCCTTACCTCCTGGGTCCTATTGGTTGCTGCTTCCTTGTTTCTCAGCTTCACCCTGATACTTGACCCACTCAAGTGATGTATTGCTGCCTGGTTTGCTCTCTTATTTGTCCTCAGCTCTTACTGCCTGCTTGTGCAGAGGCATTGCAGGCTGTTGCACCATGAACTGACTTTACAGTTTCTCAGCTCTCTCTGTCCAGAGGGGCTGGGCGCTTCCTTTCACTGCGGCATGTTTCCTTCTGCAGTGGCTCTGCTGAGATCCTCCTGTTGACTGCCCAGCTTGTGCGCAGGGAGTCAGGCCCCCGGACCCCCTGTGTACCCCGTGGCTTTGTCCGTCTCCAGTGGTTGTCCTGCGTGCCTCTTCTGAACACAGTGCCCTGATCTGTACTGTCTGCTTGGGTGGCTGTTCTGAAATCCTTTGGAGTGCAGGCAATGCTGCAAGCATCACTTGGGATTTTGCCTTTCTTCCTCTTCTTGTGATCTTCAGAAGCAGCACACATCTGCCCCAAGCCTTTGGCCACCATCTGTCCCTCACTAGCAACAGCTGAGCCCTTGCAGGGTAGGATTTTCACTCTAACCCTCTGCTTCGTCTACCCTTCTTCTGTACCCCTTAGAATCATAGAATCATTTTGGTTAGAGGAGACCCTCAAGATTTTCTAGTCCAACCATTAACCTAACACTGGCACTAAACCTAAGAACTTCATCTGCATGTCTTTTAAACACCTCCAGGGATGGTTACTCAACCACTTCCCTGGGCAGCCTGTTCCAACGCCTGACAACCCTTTCTGTGAAGTTTTTCCCAATATCCAATCTCAACCTCCCCTGGCACAACCTGAGGCCATTTCCTCTCATCCTATAGCTTGCTACTCAGGAGAAGAGACCAACCCCCTCCATGCTACAACCTCCTTTCAGGTAGTTGTAGACAGTGATAAGGTCTCCCGTCAGCCTCCTTTTCTCCAGGCTGAACACCCCGAGTTCCCTCAGCTGCCCCTCATAAGGCTAGCACTCCAGACCCTTCACCAGCTTCGTTCCCCTACTCTGAATTTTCCCCTTATTTCAGTGCAGGCAGAAGCTCAGTGAAGATGCCTTCTTTCACACTGTCTCACCAGCTCCGGGGTGTCAGCATCTAGCTCTGCTTAGTCTCTGGTGTGGTTTTGGTAGATGTGCCTTCTTTCCAACACACATCCCGGGTGTGGATGGGAGGCAAATCCTTTCCTGTGCACAGCCCACCAGCACATGATAGCATTGTCTCTGTGACAAGAGTAGGGCAGTGCTGGGCCTGAGGCCAGAATTGCTCTTGCCTCTTTTAACCTTGTGTGATGCAGGGATCACAATGCCAAGCTTGACAGCAGTAGCAGGTAGGGAGAGTAATGGCCATGGTTTGCTCCTTCTCACTTCAGTTAGGTCAGTCCTACCCAGTTCTGCACAGCAGCAACTCTGCAGGGTGCTCGTTCCACCCTGAGGTGTGTCTAGCTTAAGTACTGGAAATGTGTGACCTGCTGGCATGTACCAATTGCCTATCTGTTAAATAGAAAAATGTGTGTGAAGGACTGAGGTAGTCAAAGGAAGAATTCCCAAAGCATTTCTGCTAACTCCCTTCTTGAACTGGAGGAGAAGCCGGAGTTGCTGCTACAGGAGCCAGAAGATATGCTTGATGCTCAAGGATTTGTGTGTTTTTTTGTTGCTTTACCTTCCCTTTTGCCTTAGTGTCTGTTCCTCCATGTGCTGCACCATGAAGGGACCTCCAAGGCCTTCTTATCTCAGCCTTTCAGAGCACAAAAGAGAAGGCAAAGTTAATAGATTGGGGGTAAAGACTTGGTCTTTATTGTCTTATCAACTTGCTCACACACTCTCACTAAGTAAATGATAAACTGGGGTTAATTGTGAAAAAACAAATGACAGCTTCTGCCATTGTGGTCACAAGTCCTGAATAAGCAGGTGAACCACAGAGTTGCTCAGGAAGGACACCCTGGCCAGAGCTCTTCAGCATTTCTGTTCAGGAGAAAGAGGCTGCAGCTCTGAAAGCACTTGGGTATTTTCCATCACAGATAAGTGGTTTTTATTTTGTTTTCTCACAACTGCCTGTCTGGGGCCTGTTTCACTTCCTGTGCTATGCAGTTGAGCAGCTCAGTTTTGTTTTGGTTCTTTACTATTTATCCACATGGAGATTTTTCTCTAATGCAGCATTAGATTAATTCTGGAGCAGAGAATGTGACCTTTTAGGACAAGGCAGAAAAACACTGGGTGGCAATTTGTTTTAGCATGGAGACTCTCAGTTCATGAACATAGTAAAAGCAAGCAAAAAAATACATCTAGCAGACTGCACTTATATAGATGGCAGGAATATGCATGGTCTTGAAGCACTTGGGAAGAGGTATTGAATGTTTTGCCAATGAGGGTCAGCTTGGCATGAGACCACTCCTCACCTGGCACAGTTATCTGTTTCTTTCTCAAAGCCTTTCTACTGCAGGCACACATTGCTCTTCAGTTCATGGCAGCATCTTGGTCTCAGACGTGCCTGCAATTGTGTTATGCCCCATGCAGGCATCAGAATAAGTGTACCTGCAAGTCATTGCCCACAAACTGCTTTTTTGTTCCTTAGAGGAATGTTTCTGCTATTAAGTCAGCACATTGCAGCAGCAAGCCCTGTGAAAAGAGCCTTTGTTCCTGTTGTTGGTGTTCCTGAGTTTCTCTGTGTGAGAGCGGCTTTGGTTTTACTCAGAGCAGTATCTCCATTCTGCGAGGCCATTGTGCTCTGTGGCATGGCAGGTTGAAGGGACAACGGAAGAATTCAGGCTGTGGGTGGTCCAGCTTTGATGAGCACCTTGTAAAATCTACCACTCACACAAGTGTCTCAGGACTTCTCCTTTTCTTCCTTATGCATGAAAACACTTTGTTTATCCTTGTGATTTAAGGAAGAGCTGCTAGTTGTGAAGCACTTCCAGTAGTTCCCCAGCATAAACAGTGCTGAGAGTCTTTGAACAACGCTTCCAGTTCATCTTGTGTTTATCCCACACATGTTCCCAATAGCTTCTGACTGAGCCTTGTAGGTACAAAAGGCATCAAGAATAGCTAAAATGGACATCAACTTTTGGAGGCAGAAGGACAGCCACTGGCTTGCTGGCTGCTCTACCCATGCCGGAGCCTAGCAGATCTGGCTCTCACTCGTTCTTGTGCAGCAAGTGTGGCTCTCTGTCCCCCTTTTCTTCTCTCCCCAATGACAGGAGCAGTCTGTCTTTCACCACACCCCAGGCCAGCCTTCTTTAAGATGAAAAACCTTGCATGCCCTACGCTGCTGAGATGATGAGGTCCAGAGGTGATCGCGATGTCTTGTTCCGTTCAAGTTTATCCTTTTTTACTTCCCTGCATAAAACAGGTTCTGTGTTTGCATGACAACGTTCCTTCTGTGCTGCAGGGAACTTCTGGATCTGACTTGCCGTCTTGCCAACACCCTGAAGAAATATGGGATACAGAAAGGGGACAAGGTGGCCATCTATATGTCTGTGTCTCCCTTGTCAGTGGCAGCCATGCTGGCTTGTGCCAGGATTGGTGCTGTTCACACCGTCGTCTTCGCTGGATTCAGCGCAGAGTCCTTAGCTGGCAGGATCATGGACTGTAAGTAGATGCACACTGGGGAACAAACCCCTCTGGACAGTGCTCTAAGATGTATCCAAATTTTGTGTTTTCTTGGCAGAAAGAGAAAAGGTTGATTCTCAGCTGGCAGGATAAGTAATTCTCCTTTGCAACATACTGTGAAGAGCTTTTCCCTTAGTGGCAGATGCAGTATCCTCTGGCCATACAATACTTCATAATTTGCTTAACATTCAGTCTGTGCTGGCTTACTTCCAGACAACAGTGAAGCTGTGGGGGAAAAACAGAGCTTAGGAATGGGGCCTGATTTGTTCTTTCGTAGTATAATCACAGTGTTTCTTTGAGACTCTTGCACAGAGGTAATTCTGCACACTTGATTGTCATACTGTAATTTATGTATATAGCACTGGAAGTGTTTGCAGTCTGCCCCTGCTCTGTTAGCTGTTAGTACAAAGAAAGCTGTTCTTAGCCCAAAGTACTGGTAGTGTGGTTAGGTAAAAAGTAATGTTAAAATACCAGCAGAAGAACAAACTAGCAAGTGGCTTATGTCCTAGCAGTCACATCAGTTTCTTTATGGCTCCTTGGAGGATATAAGTCTTACAGCAATTTTTAAGCTTTTTTTCTGGTTGAGTAGAGTTAACCTATGGAGAGCAAGTACACAGTTTGATTATCCCTCACTTTTGGCCACTTGTGTGGAGGTGTTGGGCTAAAGAGCTCTTTCTATGCAGCCACAGCTCCACAGGGTGTTTCAAAGAGATGTAACCAATTTCAAAGCTGTATATTTCATGATGGCAACGTGATACAATTACATAAAAAATTACAAATGGTTTAATGAGTTACTTAGTTTTAGTAAAGTTTTTATAAATGCTCTGTGTTCCCTCTGTCTCTTGTACAGACAACATCGAGACAATAGTTGAATTCATCCCAAACGCTTCTCAAAGTGTCATCTTCCACTGAGGTCACCACTGCCATGATTCTTTTTTTTGAGGTCATCCAGATTAGTCACTAATGGTGGCACAAAAATATGGTCTTTGACATATTCCCATAAGAAAAAGTCTCAGGGTTTAATATCTGGGGATCTTGGGGGCCAAGAGTGTAGTGCCAAGTCTTGGTGTTCCATGTGACCTATCCAACGTTGAGTCAGTGTGTCATTCATGGGCACTTTGTCATTGCAGAGATACAGTGATTTCAAATTGTGTCCATCTTTTTGAAACACCCTGTATAATAAACATAGTGTGGTACAGTTTTAAGTGCTCTTCCAGAGTGTTGCTCTGTGCTGTGGCTTCCAGGAGGTTTCCTCTCAAAGTACAGGTGAGTTTCAGAAGGCTGCAGGTATCTCAAAGCAGGGTAGCACCTCTGAGAGGCTGCTGAGTTTGGTGCTGTTCACTTCAGTTTGCAATGGACAATTCTATGCAGCCCCAGAGAGAGGATGAGAAAGGGTAAAGAAGGTGTTTGTGTACTAAAGTTGTGGGAAGCCTTGCACTGGTTTTGGTGCATAAGCTGTTAGTCTGGAACAGCCATATTCACTATAACACAGGTAACTGGGACGCAACTGTTTTGCATGTTGGCTTTGCTAGACAGGAATTTAGGCATTTAAATTGCAGTGAGTGATACTTAGGCTAGACATTGGGAAAGACTTCCTTGTGTTCAGGATAGGCATTGGAGTGGAACGGGTGGGAAGGGGTAGAATAGCTACCATCGGAGTGTTTTAGGAAGATTTGACTGACAGCTGTCAGAAATGGTTTAGAATTTTAGAATCATAGAATGTTCTCAGTTGGAAGGGACCCACATGGATCATTGAGTCCAACTCCTGTCCCTGCATAGGACAGCTCCACAGTTCACACCATGTGTCTGAGGGTGTTGTCCAAACACTTCTTGGGGTTATTGCTACCTCCCTGGGGAACCTGTTCCAGTGCACCACCACCCTCTGAGTGAAGAGTCTTTTCCTAAAATTGAACCTAAACCTCCCCTGGCACATCTTCCTGCCATTCCCTCGGGTCATATAATTGATCAGCAGAGAGAAGAGATCAGTACCCACCCCTCCTCTCCTCCGCTGGAGCAGACCCTGCCTTGGGGTGGAGGAGATGAACTAGATAACCTATGGAGTTTCTTGCTACCCCTAATCTCTCTGGGTCTCAGCTTTTAAGGTGTTTTCCTCAGTGTTTTTGTTTCCCACAAGTTCTGAGTATTTGTCACACACATTTTACCATACATCATCCCCCAAAGTAATGAAAGCAGGGTGCACATACTAGCAGACATACCAGCCTGTTTTCTATGCTATTTTTTTCTCTTTTTAGCTGGATGCAAAGCAGTTATCACCTACAACCAGGGAGTCAGGGGAGGCCGAATCATAGAGCTGAAGACAACTGTGGATGAGGCTGTGAAGAACTCTGCAAGCATCAAACATGTCTTTGTGGCTCAGAGGACAGATAACAAAGTCCAGATGGGTGACCACGATATTCCCCTTGAGGAGGTATGTTGGTGTTGGTAAACCTTGCCTGTTTTCTCTGATGTTTCTTGAAGTATATGATATTTACTGTGCTGGGGGAGAGAAATATGCTGCACCAATAAATTTAGGGACCAGCTAACACAGATATCTCTGAGAGACGCAGTGTAGGGCTGTGCAGAATGTATGTGTGAGAGTCTTGCTGAAAATGTAGATCGCAGACACTCTGAAATTTGAGGTTGGTCTTCAATGTGCTGTGGGCTACACTGGAAATCAGCAGCCAAGGAAGACCAGGCCATCTCAATGCTTTCCTTGCATATGTGAGCTGAGCTAAAAGCCTACGAAGCAGCCACTGTGCTGCAGCTGGGCACTCTAGTGTAGCTGCACGAGACCTGCCAACAATGACTGGCCGTCACACTGCTTCTGGAGCAGGTTTTCAGTGTGTGCTGCTCTTCCTGTGTTGCCACAGTACCTGGTGGGTAATGGGTACAGCTGTGTTGCATTGACAGCATCTGTACATCCCTGCAGTCACCTAGTTCTGCCAACACCCATGTGCACTCTGGATAACTCCCTTTAGGTTTGAGTGTTGGCCAGATCATATTTCTCTCTGTCTGTGCCTTTTGGACCTGACTTCTGCAGGTAAAAAGGAGATGCCCCTTATGGCTTCTGGATCTCCATTCTCAAATGGATTGCCTCTGTTTACAGTCTGCTGGGATTGTGAGTTGAAGCAGCTCAGTCTATGTCTGATTCTTCTCAGCATGGGCAGGGGGTATGCTGCTCCATTTTTGGTACTCTTGCCAACAGTGCTGAGATTTAAAGAATGAGTGTTTTCTGAGAGCCAGAGTGCACTGATACCATTGCTGCTGTTGTTATACTGTGTTCAGACACTGTTCTGGTTTGTCATATGCTCTCTCAGACTGGACACTGTTGAAAGGCAGTGCAGAAATAATCAGGTTCCAGAGGAGGCTTAATATAGCCTATGGACAGTGTTGTGATTACCCCATGATGGGAGGACAGTGATGGCTTGGGAATATTTAGAACCTGTGCTTCTTGGGGAATAAAACAGCAGTTGTTTTAATGTGTTTAGATGGTACACACAGGACTGCAGCCTAAGGCAGAAGTAGTTTTATCAGGTTTTTGGCAGGAGTAAACATAAAGTACTCATGGCATTAATGCCTGGAAATCACCCATCTGCAGGAGTCCCTGTGCTGGTCAGACAGGTGAGATAGGAATAACTACTAGGCTAAGTTAAACAGAGAAGGCAGATTTTATTCAGAGATTTGTCTTACTCTTTCTTATTCCACAGAGCACATTCTGATGATTTTCCGTAGTCTGCAAACAGCCTGAGGCACTTTGGTGAACCAAGAGCTGAGCTCAGCCCATTGTCAGTTGTAGAGTCTGAAACATAATAAGAATTAAACCGTCTGTGCTGTTAACTCTGTTGTTACTGCTCTTAACAGTAGTTGTGCTTTCCAGCTCTTGCACAATGGCTTATTGCAAAATTTAAGCTCATGTTGTAACGGTGCATATGAGAACTCCATCTTAGTTTCAAAAACTGGCAAGTCAGCCTGCATTGGCAGTGCTGCAATGTCACAATAAATAGCTGAGGTGAGGAGGAATGCTGTAACTTAGAGGTCTAGAATCACATCTGAAGCTATTGAAATGAAGCAATAAACTTTTAACAGCAGAGTCAGTTATACTGTTAAGCAGCATTCTTTATTTTATCGGCACTGGGGAACATCCTTCATAAATGTTCCCAAGACTGGATGCTATTGCATTGCTTATAGTCACGTAATTATTACATATGCATTACAATTTTTGAAAATTTTGACATACATCTGTAGTAAGAAATAATTTATGATGTTAGTTATAATTGTTTAGCTTCTTACTTACAAGACGTGATAATTATTAGTTAAATATGAACTAAGCACTCTGCTTCTAAACAATGTATTATTTAATCTTCTGTCTCCTTCTTGTTATGCAGAAGGATCTAAAACTTGAAAAATATCCCCTCATTTTGCAGATGGTCCGAAAGCATTTATCATGTCAATTGGTTAGTGATGGGTACGTCTTTTGTAACTTAATCACAGTATACATTAATTTAGCAGTTTCTCTTCACTATCAACTCTTCATATTTTACTAAGCTTTCTTTGTCAGACACTTGTAAATGATTGGACCTGCCATTGGTTGTGTTCACTTGTAAATGTAGCTTGTTCACAGTGTATACTTGTTAAAAGGCAGTACCTAGAAATCCCTTCGAAGAGCCACCTAATAACCCTTGCAGGAATCATTATTCATCCAGGACAGCACAGAGCCTGAGAGAAGCAAGCCAGCTGTGCTTTTTTTACAGCCACATGTTGAGCATCTGGAACGCACAGTGATTACCACAAGTTTGTACATGCGTAAGAAAAATGTTCAACCTCTTCCTAAAAAATCTACAGTCTAGGCAGACAGCCCTCTGCAGCTGCAAGGTGCAGTGACCACAAACATCTCCTTCAAAGCACAGTATTTATCCTTCCTCTTCCAGACTGGGCACACAAGCTGGGCCAAGAGGACATTGCATCCTTCCCTCCCATGGTTCTGACCACAGGGGTGGGGAGAGGATCTCACCTACCAGCCCAAACAGTGGAGTACCAGGAGAGTGACAGAAGCAGGAGAATAAAGCACTTTCCTTCTCATGGGTAGAAGCAATTAGAATTTGAGGATCAAATCAACAGAACAGTCATCCTTTGCTGGGGCCAGGGAAGGGACATGAACCCACAGTTAAACTGTAGCACAGCAGTTTTAAAAGGAAAAGGAAGGTCCTAAACAGTATCCAGTCATCCTTACTGCTGCTCTCAAGTGTGGTTCATGTTTGCAATCACACTTTGGTTTTCTACTAGTAGCTTGAAGTGTAACCTACCGTTTTTTCCCTGAAATGCTATTTTATCTGGCTGGTTCCCCTTGACTTCTGCACCTAGCAAAGCTATTGGTGGAGAGGCTAGGTGCTATGCGTCCACAGGAAACTTTCCATTAGGTGAGCACATGAAACCTATGATACATCCATGGATGTTTGTGAGGGGGCAACAGCAACAGTGGTTCTTGTCTCTGGACACTGCTGACATGCTTACAGATGGCATGTTGGTTGGCTCCATATAGCCAAAGTCTTTATGTAATTACCACCTTTTTTTTCCTTAGGAGATGGCCAAGGCAGCTCCTGTATGCATTCCAGAGAGCATGGACAGCGAAGACACGCTTTTCATGCTGTATACCTCAGGCAGCACTGGAAAACCCAAGGGCATCATTCACACCCAGGCTGGATACCTGCTGTACACTGCTCTCACGCACAAGGTAACTCCACTACATCCTCTGGAAAAGGTTTGCTTACCTTCCGACAGTACTACCAAGAGGTACTTGACCTGGTGGTGGTTACTGTATTCTGTGTTCGCTGCCCAATTGGCTTAGTAGGTGTAAACAAACTGAAAGATGTCTGAGAACATATAAATAATCTTCATTATTTGTTCCTGGCGAATATAATACCATGCAAAGCAAAGCCTAGAGTTTCAAAAGGAAGGAAACTGTGGTGCTGCTGCTTTGGCATTTAAAATGTGGTAGTGTTGCAGGCATTAAAGTGATGCAGCTGAGAAGATTCTGCGAAGTATCTTATTGGCGTTGGTAACGTGGATATTACTGTAGTATTTTGTAGTGGGATGCTGGCCTTTTTATTTTAGAGAGGATCTGGACTCTTGAAACAACCTCTTCGCATAGTACTTATCGTCTGAAGATCAAAAATTACATTCATGCTCTATGGTTGTACCTTTGTGCTGCTTTTCTATGTGATCTAGGCTAACTGTTTTAAACCCCTTTCTCATGAAGAAAAAAAAAAGTCAAGGTACTGCTCATTGAAGCTTCTGGTCTGAGCTCTGCATATAAAAAGGTAACAGTGAAATGTGGAGAGGACTGCAATGAAAGATCTGGCTTTAGTGGTATCCTGCTGTTTGTAATCACACACAACTCAGGCCGAGGTTTTCTTTCTTTAGGCTCACACAGTTGAATTTTTAGATTTGAATGTGCAAGTTCCAGCTCTGCATCAAGGGTATTTGTTACATCAGCTTTTCTAAGTGATAGTATAATAGCCAAGGCGTTCTTTTCTTTCTTAGTCTGGAAGGTATAATAGATCCTGCACCCTCATGCAGACATGCAGGGAGTCACTGTATGCAGCTGCAGTCCCTTTAGAGGTACTTCAGAACGTGACAGGGAAAGGCACTTGCAAAGGTAAGGTGAGATTTAGCACTCCTAGGTAGAGGGATCAGCTGACCTGTGTGGCCTCTGTGGTCTTTGCACTCACATGTGGCACTTTTGGCACATACTCAAGGGTTGTTTTGTTTTCTTTTAATTATGATCCACTTTCTCTCATTTAAAAAGGTAGAACTGATGTGTCTTATGAGTCAGGACTTCTTCACTATACAGTTGAGAAGTTAGATTTACAGTGACAAGCATTTTCCACAATCAAGACAAGATAATGAGTTCTCTGAGATCTGTATCTTGACTTTAATGAGCAGGGAGAGGGTAGCATCTGGAAAATGGTACACTGCTAGAGAAGCTGAGTAGCTAAGAACATTTTTTCAGAAAATGTTTCATGGGCACATGAGTTTCAATGGCTTTTTCATGGAAACCTGTTGATATTGGTGAGGGGTCTGAGCCTCTGAGGCATGCAGCTTCCCTGCAGTTCAGGGTCAGCTCTGCCATGTGAGCTTACTGGAGTAGGCAACCTTATGTATCCAGATCCTCTGGGCTTTGGTTGTAGCTTTGTTGCTCCAGTCTGAGTAGCTCCTGGTACAGCCATGCTCCCTGTATGTTTGCAAAAGCAGTCAGGAGGCTGGATGCCCTGGTACTGGTCCCTCTGACTTGCTTCCTCACCTTGGGTTGGCCTTTGTGTTGCTGTGTCTTGCATGCCTGGCTTCTCTTAACCTGCACTCTCCCTTGCATGTATTCCATCCAGCACCTCACCTTTAAGCTATTTGTGTCCACCAACAGAAAGTCAGCTGGCCTTTCATTTATCTTTGCAGTATGTATTTGATTACCAAGAAGGCGAAGTTTTTGGCTGTGTGGCTGACATTGGCTGGATCACAGGACATAGCTATGTTGTATATGGGCCACTCTGCAATGGAGGCACCTCTGTCCTGTTTGAAAGCACTCCAGTGTACCCTGACCCAGGTGAGGAAATGATGGGCTAAGGTTTGGCTAGATGTGGCAGTGTGACAAAGGAGATTTAGAAACTCGTCTGGTGTGACCGGCCTGCTCAGGAGGAGGTAAGCTCCATTTCTTCGGAACATGTGTCTATGACATTAAGGAACATCTGTGCATCCAGAGTGGGGAAAGAAAAGAAGTTGCCATTGGTTTTGCTCTCTAATCACAGCTTTAGCTTTGGCTTTTAACCTGCCTGCTCAGCATTTGTGATGGTATGTCAGTGCTAGACAGATAAAAAGCCTCTTTGTGATCTTGCAGGTCGTTATTGGGAAATGGTACAAAGGTTGAAAATTAATCAGTTTTATGGAGCACCTACGTCTATACGCTTGCTGCTGAATTATGGAGAAGAGTGGGTGAAGAAATATGACAGATCCTCCTTGAAGACCTTGGGATCGGGTAAAGGGCATGAAATCTTCTTCTGAAAAAGACAGGGGGGTCTAGCTGATGAAGTGAAGGTACCAAAGGATCTTGTCTGACCAAATGCAAAGTGATTAAAAATAGATGTTAAGTAGGCTTCCTGTCCGGCTTTTCAGATATTTTCCTAGCAGAAGGAGAAACAAATTGAAGTTGGGGCCATTGAACCTTGGTGTCATTGCCTGTTTCCTGGCTTATTTTGCAGGATCACATTCTTTGCTAAAACGATTTATCCGGTGATAAATGACATCACTTTGAATTTAACTGACATAGGTCATCTAAGCAGCATTTTCCTGCACAATTTAGGATTCTATAAGTTCTTGTATATGACCTGCATTGACGAAGTGCTTTCAGTGATATTTATTTTTTGCCTTTTGGTCTTTCTGGAAAATGTTTGTCAGTTACAAGAGCGCGTTGCAGTCCTTTGCACATCCTAGCAAAAATGCGGTAAGTGTTCTGCTTAAAGATCCTGCATGCAGTGTGTTGTGCACCAGAAGGGAGAATGAACTGCCTGCAACCCCCAGAGTCTCAGGCTGCTTCCTTTCTTATTTTGGTCTAGTGGGAGAACCCATCAACCATGATGCTTGGCAGTGGTTCTACCACGTGGTGGGAGAAGGGCGCTGCACCCTTGTGGACACGTGGTGGCAGACAGGTAAAAAGCATCCTCGGGCAGCATGGGGGGCCCTGACCCTTGACAGGTTGCTGGTGGGTAGAGAAGTATTAATCCATTTCAACTTGATCCAACAAGTCTGTCGAAAAAACCCTCCTGACATTTTGATAAGCTTTTGAAAGTCACTGGGCAGTTTCAGCACACAAAAGCAATGTAACAATGTATCAAAGCAACAGCAATGTTGTCTTTTTTTGAAATTTTCCCCTCTAAATGTTCTTTGATGTTTTGAATGCTGGAAAATATCAATTGGTTCTAGAAACAGAAGGCAGAGATGGAAATTCTGGGTAAAGCTGGGAGTAGGCAGATTGAGGTGGAAATCTCACTTTTGATTATTTATACAACTGTATTGACCTTGATATGGTCTTATGAAAAGGCATTTACAGCACTATGTAGCCACAATCTGGACTTAGGTGTGCTTTATTTCCCTTCCTGGAAACAGTCAGTAGAAGATGGAAAACTAAGCTGTGTAGTCAAAGGCACCTAGTGCAACTTCTCTGACAGACTGGAAGGGAGTAAGTTGAGGCTTGCTGGTTTATCAGGTGAGTAGGGGACAGTGGCTGTCACCCAGCAGGGCTGCCTGGGAGCAGCTTCTCCCAGGAGTGAAGTAGTATGCCGTAGTCACTTTGACCCTGTATGTTTGATGCCTCAAAATGGAGTGCGCTTCTGTTTTGGCAACAGGAGTGTGCATCAGTTAAGGCTTGTTTTCCATTTGCAACATGCTGGCCAGAGCAACTGTCTCTGGTAGATCCCTGCCCAGTTGGAGCAGAGCTGGTCCCTGCCTCCTGGCCTCCCTGGCCTGCAGTGGAGGGAGGCCACAGCTGCTGGGTGGTGGGGCCCTGCACTTGAAGGGGTCTTGCAGCTCCTTCCTGGCTCCATCCTCAGCACCCAGCCCTCTCTTCTGGACACCAACATTCCGGAGTAGCTAAAGTTGTCTCGCAATATGTCCTTCTCAAGTCGTGGACCACAGTTTGCCATGGAGCCATGGGCTCCAAGGATGCAGCACAGCTGCTGGCATTCTGCCTCCGCTAAAAAAGCGCCATCCCTACTCTTAAATTTCTAGCTGCCATTAGGCAGAATATTCATTCCCTTTCCAGTCAAGCTGCTCCTGATTTCATCTTTATTCCTGCCAGCAGGCTCTCTCTCCAGGATCCCTGTGGCCCATTTCAATGTGATGAATTAGCTTCTGGCACACAACCAAGTTTCATTTAATCCAGACCAGGCTTGCAGACTCTTTCTATTTTCAGATTTGAAATAAAACAACCTCACAATTCAGAGCAGCAATTTAACTACTATCTACTTCAGTTACTGATTTCTTAAACCATCTGGGTTCTCATATGCTGAGCAGAAGGAAAGCTGACTGGCGAGGTGCTGTATGCTTTCCTCCTCTCTGCTCTGAAATAAAACACCATGAATAAACAGTTGATTATTGTCCAGTGATGGAGTTAAGAAGAATCTTTTTTTTGCCCTAATATTTTTGTTTGTTTGTCTTCAGTTAACTGGTGCGTGCAAATGTCTCCTATTTCCTCTGAAGTATAGGGCTAGATCTTACGTTAAACTGTATTTTTCCTGTTTTTTTTGAGCAACAACTGTCGGGTGAGAGACTAAAGAACATCTGCTGGACAGTCTGTAAGTGCAGAATGCTTGAACTAGGCATAGTTTAGCAGGTAAACAGTTACCAGCTCCTGGAAGCATAATATAATGATGAATATTCATGAAATTGATTTTGTTAGAAAGTAGCATCAATCTTTCTCCACAGTTGGTGCTTCCAATAAAGAAGAAGCCAAATTAATCTTGGAAACATATGCCATTTGAAAGTAAAGGGAGTGTGGAAAGAGATCATAGAAAAGGTTTGATGAATGCTGGTTGTGGACCTGCAGTGTCATGTCTTGTAGACAATGTTGATATAGCCTAATTGTACTGCTGTTTGCAGTGTCCTCTATGACATATTGTTCTCTGAAGCAATAACATGCTGCCAGCTAACAAAGCCTAGCAGGTGTAAAGATCAGCAAATGGTGATTTAAGAATCCACTTGAAAGTCTTTGGATGAGCAAATGAGTGAGATAGCAATTACAAGAAGTGATTTAAGTGGTGTGGTATGTGCAGATGAGATGGATAATTCTTATGGCTCTTACTATTAAAATATTAGGTAGTGCTGTCCTCTGACAGTAACAGTATCAAAGCTGTGTTTGAGTTTCAGTTATATTTCTTCACAGTGCAGAAGAGACAAGGTATTTTTACTTTTGTCGTTGGTTTAATGAAAAAAAATACAGCTGTTGTATGAAGCTGTGAACAAAAGCTGGTTTTGAAAGACATCTCTGAATAGGCCCTGGAAGCTTTTGTTGTTGGCACCATCTTACAGAGATTTAGACTGGGCTGGTGCTTCTGAGATGGATTTCCCCTGAAGTCATCCGTCTAACCTGTCTGTGGTGGTGAAGATGATGGTGGCAGAGAGTACATGCTCCACCCTGCTGCCAGAGGTGATTTATTCATGGCAGAGGGGAGCCTGTTTTGATGCATCACTGTCCGTGCTCAGACTCTGTCCCTGCATCACTGTCCATGCTCAGACTCTGCTGCTATTGCCTAGAGTCTGGGTGGATTTGCACTATGGTAACTTTATGGGCACAGGTGACATGGAAGCATGGCTTTTCTTCTGCCAGTTCTGCCTCTAAAGAGGCAGACTTCATAGGGCAGGGTGGAGCCTAGAAGCCTTGCTAGCTCTCATCTGTCAGTGGCTAAAATTGGTACTTTCAAACCAGTTTAAAATAGGTCTTTGCCATGCAAATAATTTTTAAAGCACCCCTGCCACCATGCAGCTGCCTCTGGAATATGACTCTATTGCCTTTTGTGCAGCTGGCTGCTGAGTGTGAAGGATATGGCTAAACCCATGTTGAAACATAGCTTGCGGTGCTCTATTCAGAATGAGTACTAGCTTAGGAAAAGCAACCATCAGTTCAATCAGGGTCCCCGCTCTGATGCAGATTTTTATCTGTGCAGAGAACAGGGGCTGTCTGAGGTATTTTTTTCTTTTTCTGAAAAAATTCAAGATGACCCTTCCAAAATAAACAGAAACATGTGAAGTGGATACATGCCTGTCAATGAGATGTGAAATAATTTTATGTGTAAGCCACATATGAAACTATTTTCTGCAGGTCTGAAGCTTAGGGTTCCTCCAAGAGATCCTTTGTTGTAGCCCTGTCAGGGTAGCTGGATGCAAATTTATCGTCAAATTCAGCCTTTCCACACCCTGGTTTCAGTTTTCACAACCTCAGCAATGCCAGTAGAAGAATGCACTCTCAAAGTGGCAGAACATACCTTTATTTATAGAGCTGTATTTTTAGATTTTTAGGTTTTATTTCTCTCTTGTGTTTCTGAATTGGTTTTAGACCAGAAAAGATCTGATTAAGGTTGCAACCTGATTTAATGTTCATCCCAGCAGGAATAAAAAAGGATGATTAAAAGGTTCAATTTTGAATAGACTATAAGCTCAACCTGCCCAGAAGGAGTGGATTAATAACAGTAATTCAGACTCCTGAATTGCTTTTCATGCTAAGACAGCTGTGAAAACAGCACCAGGAGGTAAATCTGACCTTTCCCTGGTAAGATCACTTCTAGGGTAGGAAATGGAGCTGGCGAGTGCTGCCCCTGCCACCAGGCAGCCCTGTTCGTGTGAGATGGACCTGCAAGGATGTAAGTGTGTGTTAGAGCTGTCTGTTTTTGTTGCTGGTTGGTGGCTGGAGTAATGGGTTAATCTGTGAGCCTGCTTAGGGTTGGCTGGAGGGAACAGAGTGTGAATCATTGGGTCCTTCACCGTGCCTGAGACTTGCCATGGACGGGACTGTGGGAAGATTCTTGAATGCACACACATTGTCGCTGCTGCTGCAGGGTCTGCAGCCCATCTGGTGCAAAGCTAGCTGCTGTACCTGTGTACTTTCTTTCCTCTGAGCCTTTGAAGAGCCAAGCTAGACGTCAGTGATCCTGATGCTCTGGGGCATTGGGAGCTGCTCTTCCCCTGAAGCAGCTGCTTGGCCACACTCTGTAGTTTGTGGTTTGTACCATGCAAACAGGGAGGAGGAATAGTTCTTGATCTGACCTCACCAAAGGGGACCTGCCTGCAGCTCTCTGCTCTCTGCCTGCTACAATGTCCCCTGTAGATGGAACAGGCCTTGGTGGTGTCATTCTGGCTTGCCAGAATATTTTTTTAATGTTTAAGCCTTTCTTGGCTTCACAAGGAGTTCTTTGTTTATCAGGTCTGCACTGCTTTCAGATAGCTGTGGTGCTTGGTGTTGCATAGTTCCTCCTTGGGGGCTTTTTATTGAAAGGTGGCTTTTCTATTCTCTTCTTTAGCTAAGAAGAGCTGGCATTTGGTTTCATCCATCATCTGTTGGACCCCAGTTATTTTGGTTTTCATTATTCTTACAGAAACTGGTGGCATCTGCATTGCCCCCCGGCCTTCAGAGGAGAAAGCTGAGATTGTTCCGGCTATGGCTATGAGACCTTTCTTTGGGATTGTGCCCGTGCTGATGAATGAGAATGTGAGTTGGTGTTACACTGCTCCTGATTAAGAGCTGCTGCCTCCATTTATGAGAGCAGTCCAAAGTCACACAGCTCCTGGGAACCAGGGAGGAGCACTGCATGAAATATCCAGTGACGTGGCAAGACTGGAGCAGCCAACGGGACTAGTGGAGTTTTCCAAGGGAAGTGCAAGGCATGAGGCCCTACAACTGTGCATGTCTGTGAGAGAACTGGTGCTGGTCTGTGAGTGTGTGGAGCGATCCACATCTGTGCTCTAGTGCTCTGTTAAACAGGAAAGCATGTAGTCTCCTCCATAGACAGTTTGGTAAGGGAATCTGGCAGTTAATAAAAGTGAAAGTGAAAGGCAGGGGTCCGGGCATTTCCCTGCTAGCCTCATCCCAGGCATCCTCTGGCTGCTCAGCATATCTTTGCTGTCACCTTTGCTGGCATTGCATTCTGGAGAATCACAGGACTCACTTATCTGCTGTGCTGCTGGCCTTAAGGGGTGAGGAGTCATGATAGGGACAGCATGTAGTAGCTCCACAAGTGGGTAATTTTCTCCACCTGTGGCCCTCCCCTGGCAGTCCGCAGTGAGATTTGTTGGCCAATAACAGATCCTGGCAAGAACTGCCTTCAGATTTCACAGCATTACCTGCCTATTGCTGCTCAGAAGTGCTGCAGGGACAATTCTGATGTGGACATGGCTTTGATGAAAAGCCAACACGATCTGTGCCACCAGGTGTGTTCTTAGTGACTCGAATTTCCTGGAACTACAGAATCTTTTTCAGTTCCCATCAAAAGTTTTAGACTCTCCAAGTGACTCTTGCCAGATCAATGACTGTTCCTATTGTGTTCACCTGATCATCCTTCCTGTGCTTAAACCTGCAGGGAAAGGTTATAGAAGGCAATGATGTGTCCGGCGCACTCTGCATTGCCCAGCCATGGCCTGGCATGGCAAGAACAATCTATGGAGATCACCAGCGATTTGTTGATGCCTATTTCAAAGCCTACCCAGGTAAGGAAGGTGCCAAGGGAAGGCCGTTTGCACTGCAGTAGAAGCACACTGAATATTTTCAGCAGCACTTTGTGGTATTTCTGTCCCAGCCAGATCTTCATTGCTTGGGGTTGTGTCTCACATGTTGCAAACATTCACTCATGGTCTTAGATAGTGGTGACCTTTCTAGCTGTCAAAAGGGAATGTATTTTTTAGAAAAATTTAATGCCCAGATTTTAATGTCCAAATGCCTTTTCTTTGGGGCCATCTGTGTCTCTCTTGGAAGTAAGCATATTGGATGGGAAAGTACCTCCTGGATCACTGAATCTCAGCCCTGCTGTCATAGGCTGTGTTACATCCTTCCTTTTTAAACATGGTCAGGTTTTATCTGCCAAGTAATTAGAAGTGGCAGGGAATAATTTTTTTGTAGGAGATTGGACAAAACCACTGTCTTCACTCAGAAGAGCAACTGAAAGGGAATTGAAAGCTACAAGGTAGACAAGAATTAGACATAATCCTGCAAAATGTACAAAATGGGTTGGAAAATAAGAATGGTAAAATTGGTAGTAGAAACTGAATGAGCCCATACTCCCTTATTACTCACTACATGTTCACATCTGAAATCTTGTTGATACTTAGTTGATAGTTGTTTGATTTGGAAGGGCAGGAGTCATGACTGAAAGTCCATTAATTGGCCAATAACAGATCCTGGCAAGAACTGCCTTCAGATTTCACAGCATTACCTGCCTATTGCTGCTCAGAAGTGCTGCAGGGACAATTCTGATGTGGACATGGCTTTGATGAAAAGCCAACACGATCTGTGCCACCAGGTGTGTTCTTAGTGACTCGAATTTCCTGGAACTACAGAATCTTTTTCAGTTCCCATCAAAAGTTTTAGACTCTCCAAACATCATATTACCATGTGGTGGTGGTGTTATTGTTGGGGTTTTTTTGTGGTTTTGTTTGTTTGGGTTGTTTCTTTGGTTTTGTGGTGTGTGTTTGTTTAGTTTTTTGAGTTAGTTTTGTTTTGGTTTGTTTTTTTGTTTTTCATAGCTAATCTGATAGCAATTTTTATGCCATGCTCATGTGCTAGAGGAGGACTGTTATCTGGGGTCAGATCCTTTGTTAGCCAGGAGGGAAAATGGCATTTTATCCATTCCAGTATAAGCGATTAAAAAATTGGCAGTGTTCCCACATACCAAGTGTAATAGAACTGCTCCCTTTCAGTTGTAGTTTTCCATGAGCTTGAGGTGTAGCTAGCAGCATACCTGTGATTGACCAATAGATTATGGCAGATGGCATTTGAAGTGGTTTTATGTCAGAGCTGTCTGTGGCAGGCCTGAGTACACAGTTGCCATGCAGTTGTAGGTATATAAAACCTAGGGAGATCAGACAGACCCCCTTGCTTTTGTAAATCAAACGAAGCATCATTGTATTTGCTGAACTTGATTTTACTACAGGGACATCAGCCACTGGCTACTGCTGATTGCCTAATGTGATTTTGCCCATCTTGGCAGAGATCTGAGTTCCGCTGTCTTGGCACTTCTCATGTGCTTACTAGGAGCCAGCACAGCTCAGGAGGAGCAGACAAAGTTTGGCGATGGCAGAGGGAAGTGGGAAATAGAATCATAGAATCATTTTGGTTGGAAGGCACCCTCAAGATCATGGAATCCAACAATTAATCTAACAGTGGCACTAAACCATGTCCCTAAGAACCTCATCTACACGTCTTTTAGACACCTCCAGGGACGGTGACTCAACCACTTCCCTGGGCAACCTGTTCCAATGCCTGACAACCCTTTCTGTGAATAAATGTTTCCTAATATCCAATCTAAACCTCCACTGGTGCAGCTTGAGGCCATTTCTTCTCATCCTATTGCTTGCTGCCTGGGAGAAGAGACCAACACCCTCCATGCTACAGTATGGTAGTAGTAGCTGTGGAGAGCAATAAGGTCTCCTCTCAGCCTCCTTTTCTCCAGGCTATGGTGTATGGCAGGTCATGCAGCTGTAAGCTGAGGAGGCCCTGTGACCTGCCTGAGCCACCCTACCCTACTCGCCATCTAGAGCATCATCTGTTCTGCATCGGAGCCCAAAGCAATAGGCTGGCATGTTTCCCACTGCTGATGGCCCACCTGTCTTTGCTGCAGGTTACTACTTCACGGGGGATGGTGCTTACAGAACCAAGGAAGGCTATTACCAGATAACGGGGCGCATGGATGATGTCATTAACATCAGTGGACACAGGCTTGGAACGGCAGAGATAGAAGATGCAATGGTAAGTCCTAAGCAGGTTGAAATCCCTTGACAGGGCATATCTGTGGGGCAAGATGGCCATTCAAAGAATTTTTATGAATTTAAACACACGCAGGGTCTCTTGCCTTCAAAATCCTGCCCCTGCATACACACAGTGTGATGCAGAATGAATAGGGAATGTGCAAAAGGAAACATCTCCCTTATTGAGGAGACATCAAATGGACAAGTGAGGGAGGAGTCACACCATGGGCAGTCCTTGCAGTCGAACTGTCAGAGCTGTGTTTCCTCTCAGTGACATTGTACTGTTGCAGTTGTAATTTTGGATGCTGGTGGAGTCTCCATAGGGGATTGTCTGTCCTGTTTGTTCCTTCACCTCTGCTAACACCTAACATCTCCTTCCCAAATCTGTGGTTCTTGCTCATTCAAACTAGCTGAGTATGCCTGAGAATTCAGCAGTGTTAAATATGAAGCAACCTTGATTCATGTCAGCTGCAAATTTAGCCTGTCATTTTGAGACAAAATAGTATTAGTTCAGGGAACTGAAAACATAAAATCCTCAGAGCATTTCTCTTCAAAGCTTGAGCTGAATATTCATTTTTACATTATGTACCTTGCCTACAAATAGCACTTAAGTGTAACACTTGCTAAACCTGAGCTGTGTTTGCATGGCACAGAGGATCCCACTGTCTCCTCTGTGACTAATTTTTTTGTCTGTGTGGGTTTCTGATCATAGATATAGGATACAGTTCCTCTCTCATTCAACGTACATGTATGCATGTGTATATGCAAACTTATTTATATGCTTAGATTGCTCCATGCTCTTTTCTTTCATGTTTTAATCTAAGATAGCATAACCCAGTCTTTGGTGTGGGATTCAGTTATGCAATTTCTTCTTGTCTGTACACCCAAATTTTCTTCTTACTGCAGAAGAATGTTAAATTAAACTCTGAAGTGTGACAGAATAAATCACTGTTCCGTAGCATAATAATAAAAATATGCATTTGGCACAACAACCCATCTCCCCTTCTAGGAAGATGAAGAAGCCCGATTCTTTCTGCCTTCTGGTATGTTTTGGGCACTTAGTAAACAGTCAAATGTGGACTGTGATGTTGGCAGCTTCACTTTGCTCTGCTGGCAACAGTTCCCTGTGGCACAAAGCAATGCAGGACTGGTTTTACTTGTGATTTGGCCAGGCCAGTCACCACCTGGGGCCATAGCCATGCACATACAGGAGCACAAAGAGAATGCAGATTTCCAGCTAGTGCAAGTTCAGGTTGGTGTGCAGCAGGCTTAGTGGAGTGTGTAAGAGTTTAAAAGCAGGGCAAATTGAGTGAGTAAATGCTACTCCCAGAGACATGGCTGTGGCCACTAGCTGACCATCCAGTAGGAAGGTGGCATCCAGCTTTCCTGTTGTGCTTTCAGCAGAATCTGCCAAGAGGATGATGAGATATGGCAAGATGTTTTGTTCCTAGAGCAACTGGAGCAAAATCTGCAGGGCTCAATGCAGTTGTTACGCTCTGTGTACTTTTGTTTCACTTTTTGTGAAGGCTGATCACCCTGAGGTCCCTGAGACAGCTGTGATTGGATATCCTCACAAGATCAAAGGAGAAGGTACGTGAAAACCAGTGTCCTGATGTGAAACCTACATACACTTTCCTTAATTTGTATAATAACCTGGGGTGTGTGTTAGGGGGTGCCTAGGGAACAGGAGAGCAGTTATCTTGAGGTTGACTGGCATTGCAGCCGCAAGAGGCAAAGACAGCCATGTTCCTTAGCTGGGTGTAGGTTTTACTCCCTAAACTGTTTTTGCACATAGTGTTTACATATGTGGTAGAGCTTCATTTAAAAGGATTGTGCTCAGAGATGTCCTTTGAACAGAATGGGAATAGCTGATTTGTGTTGGCCAGCTTTTGATCCCAGTGACACTTTGGTAATTTATGTTGAGTTGTCATTGTCACTGAGATCAGTCTGGTCCACAGATGCCAAGACAAGACTGGGCCATGATTTGAGGGCTGGAGTCTGACTCCCTTTTGTAGACAGGATCTATGATTTTCTTAGCATTCCTTTGATTGCACATAGGAAGGACTTGAAACCTGCCTTGGCATTCAAATGAACATCCCTGGTCTTGCCAGCCAGGATGTAATATGAGTTATGTTGCTTCTGCTTTTTGTCTTCAAGGTGCCTTTGCTTTCATAGTGTTAAAGGAGCAGACAGCTCATGTAGACCGTGTCAAAGAAGAGCTCAAAACCATAGTGGCTTCCAAGATAGCAAAATATGCTGTGCCTGACCACATTCTGGTAAGTGGGAGACTGTAACTGGGACCAGGAATGGTCACATTGAACAAGCCTCACCTTCCTGCCTGCAATATTGCTGTTGTCCCTCTCTGGCAGGATGAAGCAGCAGGAAGACAACTAGCTGGAGTGATCCCTAGGCAGGGGAAGGCAGGTGAAGTGGTCTGCCTGTGCTCCTCCATGCCAGAGGATGAGCAGTGACCCAGAGGGTGGCTGGGATATTACAGCTGCTCCAGCCTGCAGAGCAGCTTCTTGGTGGGGCTGTTTCAGAGCTACCCTGAGGCTGCTCCATTTGGGCCAAGTGCAGAACAGCCCTTTAAATGAGATACAGAGAATGCTGAAATAACTGCGCTCAGGAAGAGCTCTGGCAGAGAGGAACCCCAGGCTCACCCTGTGCCTTAAGATGTACTGGATGTCCCTGTTCATCATGCAGCAGCATTGCTGCTCCATCCAGCTCTTGCCCTCAGCTAACCCCTTGCTGAAGCAGTGTAGCACTGCTCTCTGTGGCCCTGTACAATAGATCAGACAAAATCCTGCCAAACTGTAAAGAAACACCACAACCTTCAGTGTCACTGAGAGGCAGAGTGACACTTTCCACTGCCCTGTGATTTTGTGTTAATAATTTGCATCAACCCCAGATCTCAAAGGACTTGCTGTTTCTGTTGCGTAACTCTGACAGCTGTTCAACTAGACGCTGGGACCACTGATGAACTCCAGGCTCTGTTTCAGGCCTCCTCACCTTTCAGCAGCTCCCCTTGTGCATTTGGGGAGCATGAATGAAGTTGCCCCTTAGCCACCTCCCAAGGCCCACCTGCATCCATTCCACTCTCTGATTGGAGGCAGAGAGTGGACCAGACCGCTTTGAGGGTTTCTGCTTTAGCCACATGTGGGGAAGGTGGACACCAAGAGACAGTTACAAAATAAAACAGGAGCAGGCAAGAGTAGCTCATTCAACTTGGAACAGCTCAGGATGTCCTCAGTAGATTGAAGCAGCTTCCAGAAATTGCAGGTTTGCAAGGAGACACCTCTGTTTCCCTGTGTTTGGAGGCAGACCTGCAGAAAAGTTCTACAACTCCTTCCTTGCATGTTAGTTAATGCTTTGGAATTTTGCAGCCTACTGGCCTGATCATGTAGCAAAATGTGAGACCTGCTAGCACCCCTGTTCAGTGCCTGAGAACTCTTTAGCAGGCTCATGTTTATGCTAAAGCCTCTGAATCTACTGCTAAGTCCTCTGCAGGAAGCATAGCCAAGACATGTAACATTCTTCAGGTTAGGAAGAAAGGCATGGAGTTATCCCTTGAGAAGGAGACCCTGTAGCTGGTGTGCAGTATTGTGTGTTTTATTCCTGCCCTGTAAAGGGGAATATGAATGTCTGTTCTGGTGATACGTTGAGATCTGTGTCATCATCAGTGTCTGAGTTTTCAAGTGTAACTAGTTTTCTAGTTCAATAATTGACAGCTTATTCAGGACCTTGTTCTCCAAAGAACTGTGCATCCTACAGCACCCAGCCTGGAGATACACAACAATCAGTAAATGGGGAATAATGTTCACTTAAATAAGAATTCTAGAGAGATAGTGTGCCAGGCTTGGGAGAGTTCAGCCAAATTTCCTTGTGGATTCCAGCAGGATCCAGGTTCTAATATAGGCAAGTCTTTCCCTTCTCTGCAGGTGGTGAAACGTCTTCCTAAAACCCGATCAGGGAAGATCATGAGAAGGCTGCTGAGAAAAGTGGTCACTGAACAGTCAAGCGACATGGGAGATGTCACCACACTTGATGATCCAAGTGTTGTCAAGGAGATATTGGATGCTTACCAGAAATACAAGGAGAAGAGTTCCTCCTAACAGGCAGCTCTGGAATCTCTCTCCTCTGGAAAGGTGGAAGGTCTCAAATAAAAAGGCAAATTACATAGTTTTCTCTGTTCCCTCGTGGGGGGGTCAGGATTTTCTGCTCCACAATGTATTTTGAGGTGCACAGAGCTAGGAGCAATCTGTAGTTTTGCACAGTGAGTGAGCTCCCTTTCATTGCTTTTAGGGTGTTGTAAACCAGCCACTGGTGGTTTCTATTAGCTGTGATGAAATTTAATATTAGCCAAAGCAAGATGCAAATGTTAATGTTTCTAATTTTAATTTTACTGTACAGGGAAATGTTTTTATGTAATATTTTGCTGTTTTAAAAGGAGCCCTGGAACACATTTCTTCAATTTTTCTGTCAGCTTGGATATCCAAGTTCAAGTAGCTGTATTTCACTGCAACTCTGGTGCCTTTTCAGCAATGCTGGGTATTCTAGTAGATGTTTCACATCTGTTATTTGAGAACTGAGACAGACATGGCTAGTCTGATAATTCTTTCTTGTGTTTACCCAGTTCTAACACCTCCTTTGGCTTTCCTCCTAAGGATTCGTTCCTGCCACTATGTGTCCTGGGACTTGCTGGAGATGTGTCCCTTTAAGTCCCAAATAGGCAACCCAGCACTAGCACTGCCAGCTGCAAAACTCAGCTGCAACCCCCGTTGAATTCTTCTAATCCTTTTGTCTGTCCATGAGTAACGTGTGGGTTATTTGCCAGATTGCCTTTGTAGCTTCATCAGAAGACACCCAGAATCAATTTTACCTGTTGCAGTTTGTTGTGCTTGCTTCTTTTCCGTTTGTTTTTGCCAGTAAGCCCCAGGCATGGTGCCTTCCCCGCCACTGGAGACACAGACCATGATAATTCTTAATTATCTTAATTATCTTAATTTCTTAATTTTAGAAAGGGAAAGTGCCTCTTTCTAGAGATGAGGTGTGTGTTGTACAGTCTAATGTCAAGCTTTTAATTTCATTTTGTTTTATTGTAATCGTACTTTAAAAGCATTTCTTGTCCCTGACCAAAACCAGTTTCTTCAGTGATCTCTGTATTCATATTTTCATTAAAGGAAGTATCTTTCTCTGTGTGATGGATTGTCTTTGGATCATGGGTGTCTGGCCCTCTATCCCCTAAAGGGTCTGGGACTTTTCCAGTTCCTTGGACTTGCATCTGCCTGTCCTGATTATTATAGTTTGCCAGTCCAAAGAAATGCAAGGAGTTCAGGATGAGTCATTTTGTGGCCCAAATTGCTGGTTTGCTTTACTGCTTTTCTCTAAATAGTAGATCATAGGAAATGAGTTACTGCCAGAAAACCCGCTGCAAAACAGCTTCAAAAGTTGAAGAACTAGCATTTGCATGTCACTAAGCTGCATGGTGTGTGTAAATCCTGAGGTCCCAGTGCTCAACACTCATTTTCCTGTGTGATGCAGAGAACAACTGGTGAGAACAGTTATATTAGTTGATATAGATGTTTCAGCTACCCATCTCGTCTTGTGCAGTGTGCATAAGTAGAAGGAGTGAAAACGAGATGCATGCGGTGAACATAAGAGACAGCATTATGTGTAGAAAGTGTGTAGAGTGTCCCAAAGCCAAGTGGATGAGAGAATAAATTTGTTTCCAGGTGCCAGGGATCATTTGTAAATGCCAAGAACACATCCTCTGCAGGGCACCTCACCCATCAGGAAGAGAGGAAGATTGTGTTTCACCCTCTGCACACCACATGGATAACACTACACTTGTAATGTAGGCATGGGCACTCAACATCCTCATTAACCACTTCTCCTGTTACCTCCAGCAGCTGCTTCTGGAGAGCTCCCAACACAACTCTTAGCGCTTGCAACCCTCTGGCAAGTGTCTCTGACAAGTCACAGAAAGGGCTACATAGAAAGGCAGGCACCCAATCTCCTCACTTTGTGTTTTGCTACTGCAGCTGCCCTCTTTACTGAGGATTTATTGGTAAAATGGAGACTGTTTTCTAGCCTAACATAATTATGTTCAGAGGTGGTCCCTGTGGCCACTTAAAACCACAGAAACTAATTTCAGCAACAAGATTCTGTTTTTAAACTAAGCAGGGACAATTCTTTTTCAGTTTGAAAACAGTTCTGGACAGTCTTCTGGCTGAGTCCAGAGGCACAGCACGTTTTCCATAGCAGTGAGCCTAGTCCTGCTTTGTCCTGGATAGAGGGATTTGGGGATGTAACCACATTTTGATGTGGAAATGTTCATGGCCATGCAAAATTACCAGCCTAGAAAAACTGGTAATAAATGATCTGCCACAGCAGCTTTTTCACTCTTGCTTCTGTTCCTGGTGTGTATCTGCCTGGACTCCCCATGTCTGAAGTGACAAAGCTTACTTTGGCTTTTCAGTCTGTTGAGGTTGGGAGAGTGTAAACCTCATACTTTTTAGTGCTTATCCTGCACCTGGGATGTGAAAGATTCAACTAAATTTCTTTTTCTCTATATTGGACCTTGGGGATGTCATTTTACTCCTCTGTGCCTCTGTTCCCATTGCGGAATGCTACTCATGAGGCCCTGTGGTGGAAAGGCTTGTTCAGGAAAGCAGGTGCCTTTAGGGAACAGTGCTGCTAAGCTCTCTTGCAGCTGCTGAGCCTGTAGCCTGAATTCAACCTGAACAGCGACCTGAAAGGCACCCTCCACCTCCCCTTTCCTGGCCACAGCCTGTGGAAAAGCCAAGTTTTGTTACTAGGCGCGATGCCAAAGAGCCTTTCCTATTCCTTGACAGCAGGCAGCTGGGGCGGTCACGTGTTCCAGCCCGTGCCTGTTGAGCTAAACTTGTTTAAAACTTTTTTGCAGTGTTAACAAAGCCGTGGGTCTGCTCTTGGCGCCGGCATCCTCCGTCCTTCTTGTAATGCCGCTGCCCCCAAGGAAGGCAAAGAAGCCAGAAAAATCTCAGCACGTCGTGTTGCCCAAAAGACGAGCAAATACTATGTTGCGGGAGCCCGCGGGCTGACGAAGACGGGGGGCGCGGGTACCACCCTTCGCATCTGGGTTGTAATCTCGTGAGTGCACAAGATGTCATGAGGGACAGGCAGCTCTGCCCGCTCACACGCCCCGCGCGGGTTGGCCTTCCGCGTCCCAGAGCCCCGGGCTGCCCTCTGCCCTCCTGTCCCACTGGAGACCAGTTCCCTGCCGCAGGAGGAAAAATCACCCCGTCCCTCCCTCCTTTCCTCCCTCCCTCCCTTGCGGTTTCCTGGCGCCATCTTCCGGGCCCTGGCGCTCAGGCTCGCCGTGCCAAGGCCGCGCGCGGGAAGGGAACAGCTGCAGCACCCAGCCCTGCCCACGGCTGCCCCAGACGGCCCACGAGGCAGCGCTGGAGCTCGCTGAGATCCCCGTCGCAGTAGGGTAGCTATCAATCCGCACTGCCCGCCCAGCGACACCCGAAGAAACCGCTGGCCCTCCGCCTCCCGCCCGCTGCGGCGGGGAGCGGCTCCTCCCTGAGGGCAGAGCGCGGGCGTGGTCTGGGGTCCGTGGGGGCGGGGCCAGGGGGCGGCTCCTTGGGGGTGTGTGGAGGGGGCGGGGCAGGTGCGCTGCTGCGGCGCTGGTCCGTTGCAGCGGGGACATGAATGAGGCGGAGGGTCTGCGGCAGCGCCGGCCGTTCCGGCCACAGGTCATCACCGAGGACAGTCCAGCGCAGGAGGCCAAGGAGGGCAGGTGGGCCCCGGCGCGGTCCTCCTGGGCGGGGAGGGAAGAAGGGCCGTGGGGTGGGGAAGGCCTAGCCTGAGGGCAGAGGAGGAGCGGGCTGCGGGGGGCTGTGTGACGGCAGTATTCAAAGAGCCTGGGCCTGGCTGAGGTGAGGGGTAGTCGGGTTGACCCGAGGGAAGAGCCCGGTCTGGTCGGGGAACCGAGGAGGAGAGGTCGTGGTGGACTGGGGGTTCCGGCCTGACCTGGGGCTGTAGGGTGGTGATTGGGCCCGGCCTGAGGGAAATCTGGAAATGTTGGAAGGGGATAGGCTCCACTAGCCTGACCAGACCCGCCCCAGGTGAGGGAGGCCCTGGACTGGGCCACAGTGCCCTGGGAGAGGCTGTCGTGGGTGAGAGTGGGTGGAAGGGTCTGACCGCCCCGGGGCCTCAATTCCCCACTTGTGGCTGACAGCACAGGTTGATTCTGTGGCACTCATGGGTGTCAGCCTGTGAGTCACCCCAGCCTCCTCTGCAGTGGGTGTTTCTCACCAGAGTGCTTGTGCTCCTGCTGTAGCTGGGTGACAGAGAGAGCAGACACCTGCTTCTGCTGAGCTGCAGGAAGAGACTGTAGCAAAAAAACCCACGGTTTAATCTGTGGCTGTGTTTTGTTTCCTTGTTTTTGATTTTGTACTGTGCTGTTTGTAGTTACTTTTGCTTTCTCTGAGAGACTGCAAATAATAAGTTGTAGACCTTAATACCTTATGAATACATTTAACTTTCTAGTTAGCGATAGCTTTATTCAGCATGACTGTAGATAAGGGCAGCAGCAAACAATCACTGAAGCTTAAAGAACATTTTTAAAATAAGTACCAAGGCCTCATATTTGTTCTGAAACTGTTTGTTTTATTTTCAGGGAATACTTCTTAATTGTCTTAATTTCCTAGCCAAGAAATAACAGTTATCCTGTTGTGGCTTGCACTGATTTATTGTGGGTGTGATTAAGTCCTCTAAAACTCTGGTTAGTCTGTTTACATTTGGCTGTAACTGTACCTGAAACCTGTACATGAGAATACCTCATATGATGTCAGTATGCTGAGACTGTGCCTTTCATTTATCCTAAAGAGTTCAAAATGGGCTTGAAAGGTCATTCAGAATGGCGGTTGGGCAAAAGTATTTCTGTTTCCTTTTGTGAAGAAAATAGGCTGTTAAAAAATTTTTAAAGACTGCTGTATCTAAAAGCGGCTTAGCATGTTAATCCTGTTTCTTGTCTGGTTTTGGCAGTGCCTACAGCAGCAAGGTGTTCCGTATTACCTTCTTGACTTTGGCTACATCTGTAACTGTGCCTCTGCTTGGAGTAACTGTTCTACTGGATTGTCCTATAGACCCTCAGCCTATAAGGTAAGTTCTTGCTTTGTTTTGAAAGAAATGTCATTGAAGTGTGACTTCTCATATGTGTTCTGTTGGTTCGTTGTTGCTTTTTATTTCAGCAAACAAGAGTCAACTGTGTAAAGTGGTTCTAACTGGATTAAGAAATTGGGGAGTGATTGCAGCATTAGCCATTGCCATACCTGCTTCCTGTACTCAGTCTGTTTCTGAGCCCGCTTCTGCAGTTGTGTGTAATTACTGAGCATTGAAGGAGCTGAGTTACTTTATTTGACCATTAATCTAGAAAATGATTTTCAGCTGTCCAGGCTGTCAGTGGAGCTTGTTATCACTTATGTGCACTCTTGCCTTCTGTGAGACAAGAAGTGCATTTACACTAAGGACTGAGTTTTACCCTTGCTATTCTAGTTCTGTCAAAGAGACTGTTTATCTGAGGATGCAAGTTGAAATGGATAACCTAACTGGGTTGATTTGGTGCTTTGTATCAGCGAAACCATATGGTGATGTTACGTTTAAATGCAGATCTCATAAAGCAGTGTAGTTGGGTGATTTCTGCCCTGTCTGAATTCGTAAACGTCTGAATCGAAGTCTGTATCAAATGTGTAGTGTAACAGTGAATCAGCTACGTGAGAAGATGTGACCTGTGTTTGGAGAAGTTGTGTGTGAAAGGCTTTGACTGCTAGCATAGGGTGGAGCCAGGCTGTTTAGTGCTCCTGGCATTTTTAAGCAAGTAAAAATGCTCATTCTGCTAAGTATTTACAATCAACTTGATAATTCCTTAATGAAAAGGAACAACAACACTGTAAATATTTCTAGAGTTGAAAGAAACTGTTGATGTGGTAATTCTGAAAGCCGAAAGGTTATGTCTATAAGGCTTTTCCTTTTATATAGACCTGGTAGAATTCTGGTCCAGGGTAACATTATTCTGCAGGCTTACATTTTGTAGTTCAGGTCCCTTTTACAGGACTATTCTTTCTGTCCAAGTCAGTGGCTTATGTTGCTGTACTTAATTAGTTTCTTAACTTAATTAGTTTCTTAACTTCACTGCCAGAAGTGATTCCTGTCTCTATAATAGATAGAATGATTCTGTGTGATGTTTGTTAAATGTTTTGAAAAAGCTCAAGGAGGTAGATGCTGTCTGAATCAATCCCTTCAGCGAAAGAACATGTAGAAATCTCATTTGCCGATAGTGGTGTTATTCCTATAAGCTACTGGAAATAACGAGAAGAAAAGAGGGGTAGAGAAAAAAGCTGATGTGATCTGTGAAACTCCATTTGAAGTGTCTGCAGCTTTGATTTAAGTTCTTCCTCTGTGAGCCTATTTTGGATAATATTGATCCCAGGGGAGATTTTCTGCTTACAAACACAACTGTCCAAAGTTTCCAGCAAATGAGTTCCCTATCTGAAGCCTGTTATCATCATTTGAAGCTCTCTAATGCTTGAAAAAAGGGATGGAAAATGAATTTATGTTAGCATTGTGAAGACAACTCTGCTGTAAATCTTCCCTGGACAGGAGCTAGTAGTTCAGTTGGCTTTGCCACTGCACTGATACATACTTAAAGGAAAGTTTGTTGTCTGCAACCAGACAGGTGAAACTATGTATTTTTCTCTCCTTCTGAATTATTTGTGTTGTGAACCTGTTTTTATCAATTGTCATGACTTTTATAATTTGCAATTTCATTTTTTTTCCCCACGAGTCACTGAAGCTCTAGAAATTTTCACCATGTGAGCAGTAGAGTTGCAATGTGGTTCATGCCAAATAGGTCCTGGATCCTGTGAACCTAGGCAAGTTTTGCAGTCAAACCTAATTTTTTTAGGATTCTACAGGTGGAAGGTGTTTGCTTATGGTCATCCAAGGAGTTATTTAAAAAAAAAAAAATTGAGAAATTCTTTCAAAACTTGACTTAGAGAGCTTTAGCATGTGAATGAACACCTAATGAGCTTACCACTCTGGGCATGTATGCAGCTTTTACTAATAACTTGAAATAACTTAAAATCTTTTACTTGCAGGGTCTGAGGTGGCTATGTGTGTGTTTTTAGGAACCTGAGAGACTGAAACATATTTGGGTTTGTCCGTACAGTTAAGGCTGGTTTTGAAGCTCTGTGCTTTGGAGCCTGGTATTTAAGTTGAATCTGTGTAGGCATCTTACTGCCTTCATTTTCCATGTCTTTGTAGTTGGTTTGAACTCCAGTTGGCTTGAATTTGGCTATTTATGTGAATAAGGCTTGCAAGATTGGACCTTATTTTGTCATTTTGAGATTTCAGTTCTATAACCTTTATGTTTATGTGCAATTTATTCCTTCGAGTTGGTCTTTCTCTATGGAAATGCATTCAAGTCATTAATGAGAATATATATTTTAATATGGTATGAAGCCCTGTGTGTTCGTGTGCTCAAACTACTAGAAGACTTTTTTCCCCCAGTTGTATGCTAATTAGTAAATAAAAATTGTTTTTTCTCCATAATGAAATCGCTACGTGGTATCAGATCTCGGTATATTGTAAAATGCTGGCCTTTTAAATTGCTTAGCAATTTTCGTATATACATCTACTTAGGAAAAATATTCTGGTACAAACAACTCATTCAGCTGAGCAAGAAAGCACTTGTTTGTTTGTATTGTGGCAATGTGGAAATGTTTTGCCTTTGTGTAAGACAGATTAACTGGGATTGTGTTGTTGGACTTTGCTGGGGTCCAGTCTGGGAAGCCCCAAGCCAGAGAGATTTTTTTTAATATTGCCCGCGGTGAGATTAATACACAAACGAGGTCAGATGCTGCTTAACTCGGGAAATTTGTTGAATGTTGGTAGGGAAAGTAGCGATAGGACAGTAGGAAACTTGGCAACCAGCAGAGACAGGCTGGCGAGAGGAAAGTTACCACCATGGACCCAGGGTCCAATCGGCTGCTCTGGCAGCAGAACCGGAAAGTTTTGATCCTTGATGAACAAGAGTCAATTTTTCAGCTTGTCAGATGCGTTTTCTTTTTTTAAAAATGCTCTGTGTAAAGCATAGGTCAAGTTTGGAGGAGTTGGCAAACTAGGAGAAAAGTGATCCAGTATGTTGCTCAAGAGTGTTTGCAGATATGTGCAAAGGATCACGAGGTTTGTGTTCTGTTTCGCAGTTTGAAGGAACCTCCCCTCCTGACGGGTGCACTAGAGCCCAATGTCAAGTTGCGAAAAGCTGAGCAGTTATGGGAAAATCAGCTGGTCGGACCAGAGTCCATTGTCAATATTGGGGGTAAGCACTGACAAAATAAGCTTTTAACGAAGGGTCTTTAAATGTTACTCCATTGCTACGGTTTTGTTCAGCAGTATAGCTCTTGGATAACAAATTCTGGAAGTTATTTTGAATATGTAGGTTTTTTTAAAAAATAATTGTTTTATGCAGCAAAATGTGGCTGCTGTATACTGCTTTTCTCATGTTTCTCCAGTATAAAATAAATCTTGTTGCCGGATTAAAAATCCCTGTCTTCCAGGAGTGAAAGCAGCAGCAATGCAGTCAGGATCTACTTATGTTTGAAGGAAGTGGTCCCATTTTTCATTTGGCTAGCTCTTAACTGTGAATTAATATTTACAGGGTACTACCTACTGCTCTTTTAATGCTCATTGCCTCTGAGGGAGCAGAGTTTTGTGGTGTTAATTTTTACTTCTATGATGGAAAAAATCTCAAATTGATAAACAGCATATTTACATTTTAGTGCTGTTGCATGCATTACAGGTGCCATCCTATACTTCTCTCTTATGGTACATGTGTTCTTTCCAAATCACCAACCCATGCGACCTCTGAGTGGTTTCTTAATGAGATGGCTGAACTTGTGATGGCAGGACACCTGCTCAGTCAGAAACCAGCTTTGTGCAGGGGTTGTTCCCTGTGCCTTCTGAAGGGGGCTGAGACTAGAAACTGCTCTTTCCATGAAGTCCTTGACTGTTTTTATGTGAAAAGAATAGAGTGTGAGAGTTGTCGGCATCCTTCAGTGTAAGAGTTGGTCAGTAGCTGTATGTATCATTTATTTCACTTCTGCTTTATCTTCTAATGAATTAGTAAAATATTTCTTTAAATATTTTGGCCAGCAAGAAACTACTGTAAATTTCTTCCTCAGATTAGGCTTTTTCTACCTATGTTAACAATGTGCTAAAGTGATTACTTGAAGCCACTGATTCTTTTCTGTCAGTTAGTTTCATCGATCTCATTGGAAAGTCTTTAAGGAGACCTTCCTGCAAGAGGCGACTGGCCTGTGGATGAGGTAATCAACCTGACTGGGAATAAGTTTTGTATGAATAGATGTTGAAGTCTTCTTATTCCCTTTTAAAAGTGTAATTAGCAAACTTAAAACTTAAGTTAAATTGGAGGTGGAAAAGTCCAAGCAATGGGCTCTACTGATCCAACAGTCTTTCATTTAATTTGGTTGTATGGAAAAGTTTGTGTGTTGTTTGTATTCAGTGTGTGCTGGGTCGTCAAGATGGGATTAATTTATACACTGCCAGGACATCACAGAATCACAGAATGTTAGGGATTAGAAGGGACCTCAAAAGATCATCTAGTCCAATCGTCCTGCCAGATTAGGAACACCTAAATGAGGTCACACAGGAAGGTGTCCAGGCGGGTTTTGAATGTCTCCAGAGTGGGAGACTCCACAACCTCCCTGGGCAGCCTGTTCCAGTGTTCTGTCGCCCTCACTGAGAAGAAGTTTCTTCTCAATTTTAAGTGGAACCTCTTGTGTTCCAGTTTGAACCCCTTACCACTTGCCCTATCATTGGTTGTCACTGAGAAGAGCCTGGCTCCATCCTCATGACACTCACCCTTTATATATTTGTAAACATTAATGAGGTCACCCCTCAGTCTCCTCCAAGCTAAAGAGTCACAGCTCCCTCAGCCTTTCCTCATAAGGGAGATGCTCCACCCCCTTAATCATCTTTGTTGCCCTACGCTGGACTCTCTCCAGCAGTTCCCTGTCCTTCTGGAACTGAGGGGCCCAGAACTGGACACAAGATTCCAGATGTGGTCTCACCAGGGCAGAGTAGAGGGGAAGGAGAACCTCTCTCGACCTATTAACCACCCCCCTTCTAATACACCCCAGGATGCCATTGGCCTTCCTGGCCACAAGGGCACAGTGTTGGCTCATGGTCATCCTGTTGTCCACCAGGACCCCCGGGTCCCTTTCCCCTATGCTGCTCAAATCTGGGTATTCTATACCATAAAAGGTCAAGCTAAGGTTCTTTCATTTTTACTGTTGTTACCGCTTATTGGGTTTTTGTTGTGTTTTTTTGTGTTTGCTTTTTTTCTTCGCTGTTCCGTTAAACTGTTCTTATCCCAACCCATGAGTTTTGCCTTTGTTTTCTGATTCTCCTCTCCATCCCACTGGGGACAGGAAGGGGTGAGCAAGTAGCAAGTGCTGCCAGGAGGGGGGGCTGAGGCTAAACTATGACAGTCCTTTTTGGCGAGACAGGCAGGAGAAATAAAAGAGTTGGGATAACAACAGAGCTGACCAGGGTGTGTTAAACATTGTTAGTTAAGTGGTCACGATGTTTCTGTCTTTGCCCACGTGGCTGTGTCATCTGGATTCCTATATGCACTGTGTGTTCTCTGCGGTTCTGTTTATTACATCTGAGGAAGGGATTAGGTTTATCATCTTGTTCTCCCTTATGATGTCAACCTATGAGATTGTGATTTCATTTCTTACACCTCTTTATTGGTATTTTTATAAGATATTGTTGATATTTCCTCACCTGGGCGCCATCTCTCGGAATTGATGAGTAATTGCACCCAGTCTACGGAGAGGACATAGGCAGGTGTTTCTTCACATCCCTTTTCTCCTCCAGTTTAGGTGCAACAGATTTTGAGGATTTTTGAACACCCTAGCATGCTCTTGTTTTTATGTCTTCCGAATATGTGTCAGGTCATGTACAGGGTTACAAGAGGATGTGTTAAGAATATCACCCATAGAATTACCCCAAGATTATGGGTGGAACGGCATATGGGAAAATATGGGCAGGTATCTATAGAATTTTTTGCCTCTGATGGTTTGGAGTTTCACTTCTGAACAGCTGCAGGACTCTGATGAGGATAGAATAATTAAAAGGAAAATGCTCTAGCTACTTCAAAGAAGCACATCTTACTGCACTGTGCTGGGCCCTGGCCAGTATCTATCAAACACTGCTCGATGCCCTGTAGCACTCCCAGGGTCAAGATGGGGGTGACAAACTGACAGACACTATGGCTACTCCCACCCTTGTGCCAAACACTGCAGCTGCTCAAACTCCAGCGACAGGCACCATGGCTACCCAGACGCAGGCACCAGGTGCTGCAGCTGAATCAGAGAACAAGCCACTGTCTGTATCAGTTGCCCCTTTCCAGAAAAAAAAAAAAAAAAACAACCACGAAGAAATCAGTTTTCTTAGTGAGGGAAGATGATGACCCAGCCTCATCACAAGAACAGAAGGAGGAGACAGAACCAGAGATAATAATCCAGTCTCTATCCCCACTTGAGCTGCGAGTTATGTGAAAGGATTTCAGCTGCCAGGATGGCAAGCACATCGCTGCTTGGCTGCTCTGATGCTGGGATAATGGGGCTGATGGCTTGGAATAATAGGGTAGGGAAGTAAAGCAACTAGGATCCTTGTCTAGGGAAGTGTGCATTGACCATGGCAATTGGAAAAAAGACACAAACCCTCAGCCTCTGGAGGTGACTTCTGTGGGGTATGAAGGAAAGATACCTCTTCAAGGAAGATGTTACCTGTCACCCAGGCAAGTGGACTACTGTGGAGAAAGGTACTTGAGGGAATTAGCTGTTCTGGAGGTGATTTATAATGACACCAACAGTGATGGTGTCATTGATCCCGATGAAATTTGGTGCACACAACCCGTGTGGTGGAAGTTCCTCTGGCATGCACCATCATCCTTTGCCAGCTCATTGGCAGTAATGTCCTGGAAAGAAGGCAAGGGACAAATGGTGGATGAATTGTTTGACCAGCTCCAGCAATGAGGGAAATCTATCTTCCTCTCTGCAGGCCTGTGTCTTGGCTATGGAGAAACTGCCAGGTATGCTAGCTGAAAAATTATCCCAAGAGTTACAGCATTTTGAAGACATGTTACGATCCCCACCTGTGTGTTCTAGGGTCTCAGCTACTTGGAATGAGCGTCTCTCCGATCGAGACAATATAGAGGGTATACAAAACAGGGCACCCTGTGGTTTTTCCTGCGTGACCATGGAGAAGACATGAGGAGGTGAGATGGGCAACCTACCTCAGTCCTAGAGGCACAGGTACATGTGTTGAAAGGAAAGACAGTCACAAAAGGAGATTATGACAGGAAAAATGCTGCTCCAGGCAGTTCCCCAGAAAGAGTAGAAGAGCTGATCTTGCTTCTTATCCTCTTGAAGGGACTTCTGATTCATTCTTGCAAAAAAGAAGCAATAAGTACCATGACCAGGACTAGAGGGGCCCTGCTTCCAGTCAGGTGGAGGAGAGGGACAGATGGGTTTTTTGGGCTGTGTGGATTTGATGGCCTGGACTCACAAGAGTACAAGGCTCTGGACATTATTCCATCTGGTGGACTTTATTCCATCAAACTATGAAAGGGCAGAACCCATCAGCATTTGTGGAGTGACCAGGGGATCCCAACAGTTGACTGTATTAGATGCTGAGGTGAGTCTGACTGGAAAGGACTGGTAAAAGCACCCAATCGTGACTGGTCTGGATGCTCCATGAATCCTTGATATAGACTACCTCAGAAGAGGGTATTTTAAGGACCCAAAAGGGTACTGGTGGGCTTTTGGCATAGCAGCCATAGAGACAGAGGACATTAAACAGATGTGTACCTTGCCTGGAACCTTCTGTTGTAGGATTGCTGAGGGCCAAAGGCCAGCAGGTGCTGATTGGTACCGTGAAGGTGCACTGGTACAATATCCCACTAACTGAGACTCTCTCTCCATAAGTTGATTTGTTAACTGGAGAGCCAGAGAGTGATCAGTAAGACTCGCCAACTCTTTAACAGTCCCATATGGCCAGTGAGGAAGCTCAGTGGAGAGTGCAGACTAACAGAAGACTCTCATGGCCTGAATGAAGTCACACCAGCATTAAGCGCTGCCCTGCCAGATATGCTAGATCTGCAATATGAACTAGAGTCAAAGGCAGCCAAGTGGTATGCCACAATTGACATTGCTAATACATTTTTCTCTATTCCTTTGGCAGCAGAGTACAGGCCACAGTTTGCTTTCACCTGGAGGGGTGTCTAGTACACCTGGAATCAACTGCCGCAGGGGTGGAAACACAGCTCTGCCATTTGCCATGGACTAATCCAGGCAGCACTGGAGCAGGGCAAAGCTCCGGAACACTTGCAGTATATTGACAACATCATTGTATGGGGTGACAGAGCAAAGGAGTCTTTGAGAAAGGTGAGAATAATCCAGATTCTTCTGCAAGCTGGTGTTGCTATATAATAAAGTAAGGACAAGGGACCTGCACAGGAGATCCAGCTTTTAGGAGTAAGATGGCAAGATGGATGTTGTCAAATTCCAATGGATGTGATCAACAAAAGAGCGGCTATGTCTGCACCAACTAATAGGAAACACAGACTTTCTTGGGACTTGTGGGATTTTGGAGAATGGATGTTCCAGGCCACAGTCCGATTGTGAGCCCTCTCTATCAAGTGACCTGGAAGAAGAAGGTCTTTGAGTGGGGCTCTGAGCAGCAGCAAGCCTTTGAACAAAGTCTTATGAGGAGTGGTTGAAGGAGATGGTGCTGTTTAGCCTTGAGAAAAGGCGGCTCAGGGGAGATCTTATTGCTGTCTACAACTACCAGAAAGGAGGTAGTAGCATGAAGGGTATTGGCCTTTTCTCCCAAGTAGCAAGTGACAGGACAAGAAGAAATGGCCTCAAGTTGCACCAGGGGAGGTTTAGATTGGATATTAGGAAAAAATTCTTCATGGAAAGGGTTGTCAGGGATTGGAACAGGCTGTCCAGGGAAGTGGTTGAGTCACCATCCCTGGAGGTGTTTAAAAGGCATTTAGACGAGGTTCTTAGGGACTTGGTTTAGTGCTAGAGTTAGGTTAGGTTATGGTTGGACTTGATGATCCTGAGGGTCTCTTACAACTGAAATTATTCTATTCTTTTCTAAATTAAGCAGGAGACAGTCCCTGCCATGGCTCTTGGGGCAGTCCGGGTAGGACAAGGTGTTAAAAATGTGCTCTACACTGCAGCTGAGGAGAATGGCCCTGCCTGGAGCCTTTGGCAGAAAGCACCAGGGAAGACTCGAGGTCAACCTCTGGGGTTTTGGAGTCAGAGATACAGAGGATCTGAGGCCTGCTACACTCCAACTGAAAAGAAGATACCGGCAGCATATGAAGGGGTTCAAGCTGCTTCAGAAGTCGTTGGTACTGAAACACAGCTCCTCCTGGTGCCTCAACTGGTGGTGTTGGGCTGCATATTCAAAAGGAAAGGTCCCTTCTACTCATCACGTGACTGATGCCATGTGGAGTAAGTGGGTCACATTGATCACACAACAGGCTCAAATGGGGAGCCTTGATAGCCCAGGGATCTTATAAGTGATCACAGACTGACCAGAGAGTAAGGATTTCAGAGTATTGCCAGAAAAGGAGGTGACGTGTGCTGAAGAGGTCCCACTATATAATAAGCTACCCGAGAATGAGAAGCGGTGTACCTTGTTTACTGATGGGTCCTGTCGCATTGTGGGAAGGCATTGGATGTGGAAATCTGCTGTGTGGAGTCCCACACAGCAAGTCTCAGAAGCTACTGAGGGACAAGGTGAATTGAGTCAATTTGCAGAGGTGAAAGTCATCCAGCTGGCTTTAGACATTGCTAAATGAGAGAAGTGACCAGTGCTTTATCTCTGTATTGACTCATGGATGGTGGCAAGTGCCCTGTGAGGCTGGTTACAGCACTAGAAGAGAAGCAACTGGCGGTGCAGAGGCACACCCACCTGGGCTGCTGAATTGTGGTGAGATATTGCTGCCCAACTAGAGAACCTGCCTGTAAAACTGCACCACGTAGATGCCCATGTGCCTAAGTCAGTCCACTGAAGAACATCAAAACAACCATCAGGCGAATGAAGCTGCCAAGATTAAAGTGGCTTAGGTAGATTTGGACTGGCAATACAAAGGTGAATTATTCATAGCTCATTAGGCCCATGATGCCTCAAGTCATCAAGGAAGGGGTGCAACATGTAGATGGGCTCCTGATCGAGGGGTGGACTTGACCATGGACACTATTGCACAGGTTATTCATGATTGTGAAGTATGCACTATGATCAAGCAAGCCAAGCAGTTAAAGCCTGTGTGGCATGGGAAGTGATGGCTAAAGTATAAATGTGGGGAGGCCTGGCAAATTTATTATATTACACTCCCACAAATCCAACATGCCAAGCCCTATGTGCTTACTATGGTGGAAGCAACCACTGGATGGCTGGAAACATATGCCATGCCACTGCCCAGAACACTGTCATGGACCTTGAAAAGCAAGTCCTATGGCAACATGGCACCCCAGAGAGAAGCGAGTCAGACAATGGGACTCATTTCCAGAACAACTTTTGGGCCAGAGAACATGGCACTGAGTGGATATATCACATCCCTTAGCATGCACCAGCCTTCAGGAAAACTGAAATGTATGATGACTTCACTAAGAGCAATGGGTGGTGGAACTTTTAGAAATTGGGATCCAAATTTAGCAAAAGCCACCTGGTTAGTTAACACCAAGGGATCTACCAATTGAGCTGCCCAATTGAAGCTTCCACACACTGTAGAGGGGATAAAGTCCCTGTGATGTGAATGAAGAATGTCTTGGGGAAAACAGTTTGGGTTACTTCTGTCTTGCGCAAAGGCAGACCCATCCATGGGATTGCTTTTGCTCAGGGACCTGGGTACACTTGGTGGGTAATGCTAGAGGATGGAGGAGTCCGATGTGTACCTCAGGGGGATTTGATTCTGGGTGAGAATACTCCCATGATGTGAACTGTACTGTATAAATGTAGGAGCAGTAACATTTATACAGTCCTAAAATTACATCTACAGTCACAGTATCACAGTATGTTTAGGATTGGAAGGGACCTCAGAAGATCATCCAGTCCAATTCCCCTGCCAGAGCAGGAATGCCTAGATGAGGTCACACAGGAACTAGGTGGGTTCCTGTGTCCAGGTGGGTTTTGAATGTCTCCAGGGAGGGAGACTCCACAAGCCCCCTGGGCAGCCTGTTCCACTGCTCCATCACCCTCATGGGAAGAAGTTTCTTCTCAAATTTAAGTGGAACCTCTTGTGTTCCAGCTTGGTCCCATTACCACTTGTCCTATCATTGTTTGCCACTGAGAAGAGCCTGGCTCCATCCTCATGGAACTCACCTTTTATATATTTATAGACATTAATAAGGTCCCCCCCTTAGCCTCCTCTTCACCAAACTAAAGAGACCCAGCTCCCTCAGCCTTTCTTCATAAGGGAGATGCTCCACTCCCTTAATCATCTTTGTTGCCCTATGCTGGACTCTCTCCAGCAGTTCCCTGTCCTTCTTGAACTGAGGGGCCCAGAACTGGACACAATACTCCAGATGGGGTCTCACCAGGGCGGAGTAGAGGGGAAGGAGAACCTCTCTCGACCTATTAACCACACCCCTTCTAATCCACCCCAGGATGCCATTGGCCTTCCTGGCCACAAGGGCACAGCGGTCATCCTGTTGTCCACCAGGACCCCCAGGTCCCTTTCCCCTACACTGCTTTCTAATAGGTCATTCCCCAGCCTATACTGGAACCTGGGGTTGTTCCTGCCCAGAAGCAGGACTCTACACTTTCCCTTGTTAAATTTCATTAGGTTATTCCCCGCCCAACTCTCCAGCCTGTCCAGGTCCCGCTGGATGGCAGCACAGCCTTCTGGCGTGTCAGCCACTCCTCCCAGCTTAGTGTCATCAGCAGACTTGCTGATAGTACACTCTATTCCCTCGTCTAAATCGTTAATGAATATATTGAATAATATTGGCCCCAGTACTGACCCCTGAGGCACTCTACTAGATACTGGCCTCCAACTAGACTCCACACCATTGACTACCACTTTCTGGCTTCTCTCCTTAAGCCAGTTTGCAACCCACCTCACTACTCTATTGTCCAGACCACACCTCCTCAACTTAGCAACTAGGATGCTATGGGAGACTGTGTCAAACGCTTTGCTGAAGTCAAGGTAGACCGCATCCACCGCTCTGCCATCATCCATCCACCTTGTTACATTCTCATAACAGGCTATGAGGTTGGTCAAGCATGACTTCCCCTTGGTGAAGCCATGCTGACTGCCCATAGTAATCCTCTTATCCTTCATATGCCTTGAGATGGCACCAAGGACAAGCCGTTCCATTACTTTCCCAGGGACGGAGGTGAGGCTGACTGGTCTATAATTGCCCGGGTCCTCCTTCTTGCCCTTTTTGAAGACTGGAGTGACATTTGCTATCCTCCAATCCTCGGGCACCTCTCCTGTTTCCCAAGACTTGGCAAAGATGATGGAGAGCGGTCTAGCAATGACTTCAGCCAGCTCCCTCAGCACCCACGGGTGCATCTCATCTGGACCCGTGGATTTATGGATGTCCAGACTACTTAATTGCTCCCTAACCCAGTCCTTTGACCCTTTGAAGGCAACCGTGAGGCTGATGTGGCCCCCAGTGAAAATGAGTTTGACACTCCTGCTATACACCATGCTAACAGTATTCAGTAAGTACCTTTCACATTAATGAAGAATGAACTTCAATAAAACGAAGTGCAGTAATGATGGAACTGAAGCTTGCTCCAACAACTGGTATCCAGCCATCTCCTCGAGGTCGACACCTTTGACATGCAAACCATGAACAAGAACTAGGTGTTCCAGATTAGACACGCAACAATGCAACAGTCCAAAATGACACTCCATCTTTCTTGCCTGTCCTGATAGTGTCCAGCATCATGGGCTCAATGAACATTTCAGAGGAATGAGACTATGCCATGAGCTAAGGGGGAAAATATCTGTGTGTATACGTATTTAAGGTGTCAGTAATTAGCTGAAGCACATGGGTGAATGTAAGACCTAAGCATGACATAAATGGTATAGAATAAGGGGTGGAATGTGCTGGGTCGGTCAAGATGGGATTAATTTCTACACTGCCGGAACATCTGGGTATTCTATACCATATAAGGTCAAGCTCAGGTATAAAGGCGAGAGAATCCAGGGACACGTTCTCTCTCGTGCTGAATCCGGAGTGGTCTGGATCAGCTCCTACTTGACCATGCAGTTTGGTGCTTTTGTATTTCTGGTGTAAGTTGTGGTTTAGGGCAGGGGGGAGCAGTTTCAGTGTGAGCTGTGGCCGCGGCAATGGGGGAATTTCAGTGCGAGCTGCGGCGAGCGCCTGCTCACCTCTGTGGAGGGGCTTCCATGTGGTGAGACCAGTGTGGATTGGGTTGTGCTGTGTGTCTATTGTGCTTTCACTATTGCTGTTGCTACTGCTTATTCATTTTGTGGTTGTTGTTTGGGTTTTTTTCCCCTTTTCTTTGCTGTTCCGTTAAACAGTTCTTATCCCAACCCATGAGTTTTGCCTTTGTTTTCTGATTCTTCTCTCCATCCCACTGGGGAGGAATGAGAGAGCAGCATGTGGTTTTAGCTGCTGGCTGGATGGGGCTGGGGCAAAACTACAACACAGTGAATCTGTCTTATGCTACCACATGGCTTGGCATGAATACAGTAATTTGGCAATGCTTTTGATTTGGGTGGTTGTTCAATTGCTGTGTTTTTTGTAATTCTCAGAACTGAAACAATATCAGCATTGGCAGGTGTCCAGCAGCCTGTATCAGAATGAGAAGTTTTATCTAGTCAGCCTCTCGTTGAAGTGTGCTAAGATGGACGTAGTGCCTGACTACATTTTAGGATGATGTAGAAATTTGCCCAGAGGGATCAATCCAATGACTAGCCTTTAAGTTGTTACATCCACCTTTAACCAAAGATTTGGACCACTTACTGGTGAAAAGCTTCCTATCCCATATGCATAACTCCTAAGGCTTAAATCCTTCCTCTTTTTTTTTTTTTTTGAGCTGGAAGAAATCTAACTAAATATTCTTATTTGCCTTCATTTTTCCCTCTTTATTCTTTTGCTGTGACTGAAGTAGGCTGTTATTTCACTGTATTTTAAACATGAATTCTACTTCATGCTAGTAGAAGGGTCATGTATAAGGATGTTTGCCACTACAGTTTTGTGATCAAACTAATCATACCAGTTGTTTTTACAGATGTGCTATTTACTGGGACAGCTGATGGGAAGATTATCAAAATTGAAGATGGGGAAATAAAAACAATAGCCAGAATTGGCCATGGTCCTTGTGGTGAGTGACAGATCCTGAATACAGTGTACCTGAAAATGTCTGGGTCAGGGCTTGTGTTGATTAAACTGGTGTTCTGTCTGGATTGCTCATGCAAGTTACATACCTCTGTAGAGGTTTGTAACAGAAATATTAATATATTTGTATGAATGACCTATGAGTGAAAATATGTATACAAGTGCTGGAAGGAACAGTAGAACAGAGGGGCAAAAGAATGAAAATGGATGCTCTTAATAACAAAGGACACTGTTCCCAGCAGTAAAATTTAGGAGTGTAGGTTTTTTATGTCATGACTACAAGGCCTACACTCTTGTAAGGCTGCAGCATGGATGACTTGTTGGTAGAAGATCTTGCATCTCAAGACCGGGAGGAATATGAGGTTGAAGTGCGTCACAAATAACATTCCTTTTCTGGTTAGTCCATCTAGAAAAAGTATGTATTCTAAACAAGAAAAAAAGTATGGCAGCAACCTGGCCTAATATTTATGGAAGCTGAAGTCAGGAAAATTCTGAGGTGAAGGGCCACCCCATAAAAACTGAGGACTCCTAAGCAAGTGTGAGTGAATGAACTCTGAGATAGTGTGTCAGTGGGAAAGATCAACTTATTTAGAGACTTAAAAAAGAAATATCACCTTCCCCATCTGCAGAATTTTGCCTTGCATTTTATTGTACTGATTTCTCTTCCTCTCTTTGTAAGCACAGCGGGGGTTTGTGGTGGCTGCACCTGCTTTAGCAGAGATCATCAATTGGCCATGAGATTTCTGTTTTGTCACCGCTAAATTGCCATTATTTCTTGTTGAATTCCACACCTCTTTCTGAACCACTTACTTGCTTCATTTAATGAGACTTCTGGAACTAAGTGAGAAACTGGTAGCAGCTTGTTTATTAACGGAACCATTTCTATGCGGAAACTTAGCGTTGGCCCTCTCAGTATTGCCTGGGCAGCCTGAGAAGCCTGGCTGCTCTTTGTCGGAACTGTGGGTGGTTTTGTTGTAATGATGTAGAAGCTTACATGAGGTTCTGCAGCATTGTCCTGGTTGCTAGTTAGACAGAAATTATGGGCAGGAACTGTTGCTGTCTTTATGTAGCTCAGATGGCCACATTCATTATTTTAGCTATGTCATTTTACATGGATGCTCACATGATTTGGCTCAGGACTGATTTAGAAGCATTTTCTTGGCTGCCTAACAGGTAGGACAGCCTTGGCACTGACAACTAACTAAGTCTGCTGCCACTGGAAGATGGGCTTCCAGCTCCTGATTAGACCTGAACATGGCTTAGGATGGCTATGAAGAATCGCCTTTCCACTGCTCATTTCCATTGGACTCGTACAGCTTGGGAGAGGTGGGAAGATTATGCTGCCCTGTTTCTTTGGGGCCAAAGAGGTAGTGGAGAACCTATAGTTCCATCTTGCCTTCCTTGAGTTGGGAAGTGCAGTGGAAAGGCTGTGGCTGACTGACTTCTCCAGAAGTTTGTATTGCTAATATTTCAAACTACAGATGTTCTGAAGTCTTAGTCCTTCAGGACTCAAGCAGACAATTTTTTCAGATTTGCAGTATTCCTCTTCTTCCTCATATAGAAGTCTTCAGTGTCCGTGTCTTGAGAAACCATTTGTTTCATGACAGTGTTGGACCTTTCCAGAAAAAGGAAGGTCCAAAATGTGCATTTTTTTTAAATTAAAAAAAAAAAACAAAACAAAAAAAAAACCAAACCCACAACACAGTAAAACTGATTGTTTCTACAAAGAAGCATTCATTTAAATCCCTTTTTTTGACATTCAGCTCTACTTGGGGCAGCTGTTAGCTAGCTACCAGCCTGGCAAATTATATTATTATCTCTAGACTGGTGAAAACATGGAAATATTTGTTTTGCTCACATCCTAGATCCTAAGAATAATTTCTTTAATGAATGTGTGTGGTGCTGGCCATAGAGTTTTATTAAGCTACAGTTTGACCTATGTAGGTAGTCTGAACGCTTTCTATTTGGAAAACCACTTAAATTTATTTCATAAGGAACCCGTGAAGATGAGCCAACATGTGGAAGACCACTTGGCATCAGAGTGGGGCCAAATAACACCCTTTTTGTGGCAGATGCTTATTACGGACTCTGTGAAGTTAATCCTGGTACAGGTATGAACTTTCTGCTCAGGTGTTCTCTTCCACTACCAATCTGGGCTTCATTTGCAGTTTTGCCAGACATTGCAGGCAAAACAATGCCTGCCTTCTTTGTAAAGTGGTTTGGAGCTGTCTGGATGAAATATGCCATGCAAGAACTTGGTATTGATTTTCTTGTAGCAATTGCTCCCTCTCTATATCTGTCTGTCTGGATCAGTTACCTGTAGCTTATCTTTTGGTTGTCAAAACTGGTACCTCAGGATCCATGAAGCTCTGTGTAGCTCTTTTCAGTTTTCATAAAGGGGAAAAAATTGCTGTTACATAAACTTTTTGTCATGTTTGCTGTACTTTTGTTTCTGCTTTGATCTCTCTGTGTGGTAGTGAAGAGCTCTTAACTTCCCCGTAACCTCAATCTATAGAAAGTGAAGAAAGATCTCAGTTTTAGGAGCTGTGCTGTCAGAAACCAATAGTTGCTTTCATGTAGGATTGATTTTCTGACATCTTGCATCTGCAGATTGGCTTGAGGTGAGGAGAGGGAGGGTGGCCAAGCGCTGGGTGGGATATAACCCCAGGGCTCAGACTGTGTGGCACTGGGAGGGTATGATCAAGGTCTCCTCTTTTGATGTCAGACAGCTGCCATGCTAGCTTAGTTGTGACAAAAAAACCAGCCAAACAAACAAATCCAAACTCCATGCCCAAAGATTATTTTTGTTAATTTTTAGCAAATCAATTATTTGCCCGGTAATATGTGGCAGAGAAGTTTAGTGAACCTGCTGATGTTTTAAATGTTTAAAAAGTACTGTTCTTTGTTTCTACAGATTTACGGGGAAAGAAGGAATAGTGATTGGCTTACCTGCATCCTTTTAGAGGGTTGGGACCTGAGTTTGCACTTTGTTTTATATGAGCTTCAGAAATGTGAAAAGTCTGGCCCTTATTAATAGGGAGCATCCTCTACTGTTTCAGTTTTTATGAAGAGTATTTTCTCCTAGTTATTCATGTTTGGTGTTGAGTTGTTCCATTGCAACCCCAAACCTTATTATTTAACAGGTGCATGAATGGAAAAAAAGTGTTTGCTAATTTCATGTTAATATTTACCTTTTTTTCCAAGGCAGGACATATAAAAACTTGTCCTGGGGGTTTTGTTTGTTTTTTTTTTTTTTACTTCTCATTGTAACCAGGTGAAATGAAAATACTTGTGTCAGCCAAAACACTAATTGAAGGTCAGAAGTTGTCATTTGTGAATGATCTTACAGTGACCCAGGATGGGAGAAAAATCTACTTCACAGACTCCAGTAGCAAATGGCAAAGACGAGACTACTTATTCTTGATTATGGAAGGCACAGATGATGGGCGGCAAGTATCTCCTTCCCATAGGAATGGACTTCACCACTTCTTTGGTCATGAAGTTGTTTCTCTTTATAAAGCACCTGTGCAAACACTGCACTGCCCAGGAGAGAGTGAGAGAATGTGTGGATGTTTCTAAAGAGACCTGCAGTGAAATAAATGAGATTCCTCTTTTTCTTTCAAGAGGACTTGCATGGAACATCTGTTTTAAAAGGGAAGGTGTTAGCAGTATGTTCAGTCTAAATCCTTCATGGATGCTGCCTCAAGTGGTTTAATATTTCTCCTGCGTACAGAAACAAATGCTTCTTTGCTATTCTGCCTTTTTAACTTAGATGAAATGCATGTGAGAGAAGATAGAATGCCTGGAAAATGAAACCGAGATGAATAAATATTTGTCTTCACTCAAAACTATATGTAATGCTTTATTTTTAGCCTGCTTGAATATGACACAGTAACAAAAGAAGTTAAAGTCTTGATGGTGGGACTGAGGTTTCCCAATGGTGTCCAGCTCTCCCCTGCTGAAGACTTTGTCCTGGTGCAGGAGACAACCATGGCTAGAATCAGGAGGTGAGTATGACTTTGCTGAAATTATTACTACCCTCTTGTTAGAGATTGGTTAAATAAATGAGTTGAATGACAAAAGATACCCTACACTTCATTCAAGCCTAGTTATCAATGGCAAAGAAGGTGGCCTTCCTCAATACTTAATTTTTTCTTTCACTGTAAACATCTGGACTGCATAATCGTGGGCTCCTTGAGCATAGTGGAGTAAGGTGACTTTTTCTGGGGAGAGGAATGTGACTGTGCTGTATTCCCCTATAACAAAATATGGAGGAAAAAAAAATATTTTTAGATTTGTAAGTGAATTCCTTTTGCAACTTTTATTAACTAGACTGCTTTAGTTCAAGATGTCCTAATCGTGCTGTCTGTAACTTTCAGGTATTATGTGTCTGGGCTGATGAAGGGTGGAGCAGATATGTTTGTTGAGAATATGCCTGGACTTCCAGATAATATCAGGCTGAGCAGCTCTGGAGGATATTGGATAGCTATGTCAGCTATTCGGCCCAATCCAGGATTTTCTTTGTTGGATTTCTTGTCTGAAAAACCATGGATTAAAAGAATGATATTTAAGGTAAAAAAAAAAAAAATCTAAAACCTCACCTTTAATATAGGAATGGAAGTGATAAATATTTGTTTGTCCTGTTTCTTCCACTTCAAAGGAAGATTTAAAAATTTTTTTTTGTTCTGTGGTTAAAACTGTTGTGGTGGTCCCCAGGTAGAACAGTCCTTGTATATTTATAGGTAGTAAAACTAAAACTTGCTTCTCTGGCTAGCAGGTACATATCTCTTGACTTGCCTTCCATCTTGAGTTCAGGAAAGAAAAGGAGACTTGTTTCTGCCCTAGCCATGCAGCAACACAGGATCTACACTTCGATATATGAAGATGTTGTCTTTATACCTGAAGTACCTAAATTATTTATTGCCAGTTGTCCAGAATGCTCTCTGGACATGGCTCTCTGGGAAGTCTGACCTGTTCTAATGACTACCCTAGGCATCCTAGGAGACAGTGTGTATGTTATGTATGGAACTAGGTGATACTAGGTTCTGACTCAATATGCCTCTTGTTACGTCACACTCTCCTTTAGGATGAGCAACAATAATGTATTTTGTAAGGGATATTTGATGCTAAAGAAATGGCATGGTGCTTTTTAAACAATACAAAGACTTGAAAATACTTCTGTTCATTATCTCTCCTGTTGCAATGCAGGAGGCATAACAAACTGATGGTGAGGAGAGCATGATGTCTGCTGCTTGACATCAGCTGCACCAGAACAAGCTGATGTCTCCTGAGTGGACATCTTTCCAGCCTCGTGCTAGAACACTTCTGCTGGTCCCTTTTTTTTTTTTTAAGTTGGTTTGTCAGGTGTTAGTCTGTTAAGCTCATGTAATCGTGTTTGTTCACGGTGTGTACTTATGTTTGTAGCTGCTTCTTCCAAGGAGGGTGGAATGGTTTTTGACTGTATAAGTGTGAGATACATTAATAATTGTGGAGAATGAAATATTTTGTTGTTAATTTTCCTTTTTTTTTTTTTTCTTTTAGCTGCTGAGTCAGGAAACTCTGACAAAGTTTGTGCCCAAATATAGCCTTGTTGTTGAACTTAGTGAGACAGGATCCTACAAAAGAAGCTTTCATGATCCCAATGGAGTGACGGTAGCTTATGTTAGCGAGGCCCATGAGCATGATGGATATCTTTACCTGGGGTCCTTCCAGTCTCCATTTATTTGCAGACTTGATCTTCAGCATGTTTAACTACCCACCCATGATGAAATGCCAGTGTCCTATAATACTCCAGAGGTAAGAAGGAAGCACGTGCTTGAGGCAGTGTGGGACCAAGGACAAAGTGGAAGACAGTCTGTTAATGTGCAGTAGCTCTGTTCTGTTGACATAGAAAAATGTACAGCTTGCTGTACCTGTCCTCTTCCTTAGTTTGACTGCTCTTGCTTTGGACTTGGCATGTGTAATTATTAATATCTGAGGAGTATGGTGGGGCATCTTCATACTACAACCGTAGTATGCTCCTTAGAGAAAATCCATTGCTTTTCCATACCTAAGCCTGTTTGTAGTCGTCTTAAACAGACATTATCTGTTACCTGTAATGCAGCTGTTTGGCTCCTTAAATTGGAAAGATCTGTGTTGTACAGAATCCAATTGTGTTTGATTTGGATTGAAGGGGATGTCTTGCATGTGTTTATTTCTGTTTTAGAACTACCTGTTTAGGACTGATTACAGTGCATGTTCTAATGTCATATCATGGTGCTGTGGCAGAGGTAGCAACATCCAGAACATGCCTAGAAATCCACTTGTACCACTGGGGTTTCTTCAATTCCAGCCTGTGTAATCAGTATCAGAAACTACAATTAACTGTTAATCAACATGCAGAATCAAATTTGATCATCATCTCTGGATTCCTGTGTTTCTTTATAGCATTGTAGTCAGATGATGAATGAAAGTTGTGTTTTCTATGTTATTAAAGACTGATTCCAGCGGGTTTAAAAAGGGTCACTTGTAGTATTTCCTCCCTATTTACCAGGGTCTGTAAAGTCTCCTGGTTGTTATGTAGGTGGCTATTCCTGACAGGCATGGGAGGGAAGAGGACCAGCTGCAGGAATCCTCTTCAGCATGCTTTTTGTGAAGAACTGGTAAAGGTTTTGGGGAACATTGGTATCTGAAGATGAATGTGAACTGAAAGGGCCCCTGTAAAACCCAGTAATGGTGGACAAGGAAATCTTTGGTGGAAAACCTTGGAATGCAGTAGTAGCTCATGGATGCTTTCTGTCATCTCCGGAGGAACTGGTTTACTTCCTCTGCTAACAGATAACTCTGCTTGGTAAATGCAGAGAATGCTTTTCTGTCAACTACTACAAAAGAAAGGCCATTCTGTTACAGTTTAAATAAGAGGTTTTGGATTTTGAAGAACTAAAGTGGTTACTTCAGCAGCTGTGTGATGTAGTGGATTGATTCCTGCTCTGATATTGAAGGCTTTACTGCTCTCTCTTTTTCTGCCATTGGGTGATAGTAAAAAATAAACTTACACTATTGCTTAATTTCCTCACCTTTGAAAAGTGAATAATCAAAATTTGCTTGATATAGTGAAAAGCACTAGAGAAGGGGGAGATTATGTTGAAAGTGCTTTCACTGGCCCTCTGTGCTTGTCTCAATTAATGTGGGGATATGCAAATTAAAGTGATTCTTTTCTGTCAGTGCTTCTGTCACCTTTTTCTGTGTTACCACCAGACTGCAGCAGTCCTGTGGCAAGTCGCTCATGTTGGATCAGGGTTCCTGTGCAGGCCAGGGGCTGCAAGCCCTTTTGCTTTACCTAGTGGTTACTAGATTTGGGAGGGAGCTCAGTAGGAAGTAAAAGAAGCCTAGAAGAGTTGCTGCAGGCTCCAACCTTTGGTCCAGCTAAGCCCTATCTTAATAGTTTGTGGACAGAGATCAAGTGATACTGTGTTAAGTTTCAATGGCTGGAGAGATGTGACCTGCCTGGGGGAAGGGACAGACTCGTTACTTTGGGAGCTCTGAAGAAGAGCTGAGAACACATGCTTGCAACATCTCTTTCTGGGGAAACCAGCACAAGTCAGGATGTTTAAACAGCAGCTGGCTAGCATTGCTCTGTCAGCCCTTGCAGCTCTTTGTCCCATTGTGGGATATGAAAGTTGAACTTGATGGGATCTTAAACTGGGGTTGCAAAAGCAAGACTGTTCTGGGGCTTGTTTCATGCTGATGCTTTGGTAGCCTTGGGGCAAGCACAACTTTGCGTGTTGCATAGTTGCCTCTAGTGCTTTGTTTGCGAAAGTATTTAACTGAATTACTTGTGCTGTCTTCTGTAGTGAAGTGGACCTCAGCTGTTTTGGCATGCCAAATGTGATAGCTTTTAAGACACTCTCCCTGAAGTTATGAAGTGTGAAGGAAAATGAGTTGTAGTGCTGGTGTTACTCAAGAGGGATAAGACATTTTAAAGAATTGTCTCTTGGGGAATTTTTTTGTTCTGATCCTTTTTCTACTCTTCCACCCCATCACTCCTTCCTGGCCACTGTTGGAGACTAACTTAGTACACTGCTGATTCTGTAGTCCCACCAAAAAGTTCTTGAGTCTTTTTTTTTAGTTCTCTCAGAGCTCCATAACAAGTATAGACCCACAGTTCATGAGAATCACAGAATCACAGAACAGTTTGGGTTGGAAGGGACCTTCAAAGGTCACCTAGTCCAATCCCCCTGCAGTGAGCAGGGACATCTTCAACTAGATCAGGTTGCTCAGAGCCCCATCCAGCCTGGCCTTGAATGTCTCCAGGGATGGGGCATCTCCCACCTCTCTGGACAACCTGTCCTAGCCTGAAGTAACTTGCCTGGAGTAACTTGCTTTTCTCAGGGAAGGGGAAAATAGAATGACAAATATGAGAGGTAGCTAACAGAATGTGACTTTGTCTAGTGTGGCTTTTGATCGGTCTAGTCCAAACTGTCAGACAGTGGCCAGGCATAAGTATCTCAGGGGCACGTGCAAGAAGGCTGGAAACAGTTAATCATGGCAGAACTGAAGCCAAGAAGCAGCTTTCCCTAACATGAAAATAGCCAATGCCATTGTTCACTGGGGCTGTTGCCTTCTAAGCTCCTCTCTTAATCCTGCGGTAGCAGGGAGGGTTGTTCTGCTAACTACCACAGTGAGGAAAAGAGGCTGGACACCAGGAAGATAGTAGAGCTGTCTCCACAAGAGTCTTCCTATGGGGAGCAGTTTTCCTTACATACAGCAAATCAGGCAGGTGCTGTAGCACAAAGGAAGCTGAGCTGATACCTTGAGAACTTGGGTTCTGTGTTGGCACTGGTGTCTCACGGGAGTTTGGTCACTACTTCTCCTTTCTGGCTGGTGGTATGGATTCTTTGCTGGCCAGACTTCTCCAGCTGTGCAGAGTGGCTACGGCTGCATTAGAAATAACTGCAGGCAGACAAAAGGCAGGCTCTGCACTGACCTATGGGCAGGAGGTGAATTCTGGGAGTAGGGTTCATAGGCAAGCAGGAATTCATGCCCATAAAAGTCTTTATTAGTCTCTCATATCTTGCACTTGCCTTCCTGTTGGTGTCCACTTTGGACAACATAAATTTTTCATTGTTCTTGTCTGTAGGTAGCTGAATAGCTCTTGGTCTAAATGAGTTTGTCTAAAGGTTAAGCCTTTAGACAGTGTGCAGTTCTTCTCATTTTAATTTTTCAGAATGAATAAAGCCTGTCTGTCCAGTCTCTACAAACAGTGACAGTTCAGTAGGTACAGGTCCAGTCAGACAGCAGTTCCCTTAAATATAAAGACCACTGAAGTCTGTAAACACTGAATGTAAGCTGTGGTAGGTGGTATAACTTAATGTCATTCTGAGCAACTAATTTTGCATGGTGACAGGCTGCTTAACCAGGCCATTGGTATTTCATCTGTCATAAGAACCTTAACATTTCATTTTAGCTGGAGCTTTATGGACATAAATATGGGGTTAGTAGTTTCCTCAGAGGGAGGTGATCTGGTTGTCTCATGTATTTTTGACCAAAAACTTGTCTGCAAGGTTTTTCAGCACAGTGCTTGGCCCAGCAAGTTAGAGCTCAGCCTGAAGTAGGGTGGGATGGTGGCACATGAGGCACCATGGTCCAGGAGAAAGTCAGCATGCTTGATGCTTCCTGGTGAGAAAGATGTCTGGCTCAAGATTGCCAGTGTCTCCATGGCCACTAATATTGAAAGGAGGCCAGTTATGGTGGCTGCAACATTGATGGGGGACCAACACAGAACTGCAGTAGCAGGTAGAGGTGTCCTTGTGCAGCTTAAGGATCTTCTGACATGTATCTGAACATAGGGTCTGCATACCTTCAATCCAAGGAGACCCAAAGTCTGCAGAAGTTGAAAGGAGTAACTTCCCTGAGCTCAGATGGTGTTGGCTCCCATTCCTGGTGCTGTGCTGGATCCTGATTTTCCATCCTTTATATGCAGAAGTGGGGTAGTCAGCTGTAGAACCCAGAAGAAACAGGTTGACTGACACAGACTTCTTTCATTACTAAGCTTAAGGAGTGCTTAAGAACAGTATTTTCATAGAAGCTCAGGTGCTTTTAATCCCCTGATGACTCCTGAAATGCAGAGTAGTCCTCTCAGAGTAGTGCAGCAGCATTAAAATGCCTGTGGAACAAAGAAACTGGCATAAACTCTTCTTGGTGCTCCTGTGAAGACTGCTTTTACTGACTTGTTCTGCTTCCACAGAAGTATGAGTCAATGGCATGTTCAGTTTACGATGGATGGTGACACATCTGCCTTGAGCAATGGGGAAAGCTGGAACAAGTCAGGCTTGGAAAAAAACAGCTCTGTCTTCTTGCTTGATGATATCAGTGCAGGAACATGACACCTTTGCAGCTCTGAGGCTGTTTTTTCTCCAGTGTGGACGTACACTGTTTCCCCAAACATAAGACGTGCCCCAAAAATAAGCCCTAGCATGATTTTTCAGGAATTTGCGGGTGCTCAAAATATAAGCCCTACTCAAAAAATAAGCTCTAGTTACAGTTCATTTTAAAAGTAAATTTAAATAGTGTCCAGGCAGCTCTACATGTAAAAAAGTAGTAAGTTTTGGAGCAAAAACTAATATAAGACCCTGTCTTATTTTGGGGGAAACAGGATATTGCCCACACTGAAAGAAGGAGGAGCATTTACAGCAGTATCCAAAGATCTTGTCAGGGCAAGATTGGCTTTTTTGGTGACGGGAGAAAGGGGCTGTGGCTCCCTAAGAAGGAGGAAACTCTCTCTGCACAAATCCCAGAGCCTGAATGTGCTTCCTGTGTCTTACCCACACTTCTTTTGGGACAGACTATAGGATGTAGAATTGGAGAACAGCATCTGGTCTCCTGAAGGTCTTGAGGAAGTCTTTGATTTAGTGTAAAGCCCTGGAGTAAAACAGCCTAAGGAAAAGGAACTGAGCTGGAGTGCACCACAGCTGTGCATTTTCAAGGCAGGTTTTGTTTGGCCAAGTTGGTGGAACAGATGTTTCTGCATGACACAAGAATTAAGAAGATTTTGCTGAAGTAAACATCTGATGAAAGTGATTGCAAAGCCTTGGTGTAAATCCAATTCCTTTAAATCTGCTTTGTGGCAGTAACCTTTGCAGATGAGATAATAACCTCCTGAGTTTCTGGATCTCTCTGCTCTGTCACTTAGACCTTCTCATCTAGCTTGCTTAGAAAACAGTGCTGTAAAAGAATAAGCACATGGGGCAGCTCATTTTGCTGCTCTGAGATATGGACTGAAAAATTGAGCAGTAAGTGATTGTAGTTAGCCCTGTACAAGTTTGAGGTCTCCTTATCTAGCTGCTGCTGGTTAAACCTCGTCTTGGTTCTGTGCAGCTGTGTACATTTCTCCCCCAGCTGTCAGTGGGTCCTGGAAGTCAGTCAGGTTGTGAAATTTGGTACAACTGGTATAGAAAGGCCTTCCGGGTCCTTAACATGGAGCTGCTGACATGAAGAGAATGCAAAGTGACAAGTCTGTCAGTCAGCAATGCTTCCTATTTTGGCGGTAGGCAGTTTGTTCCCTATGCAATTTGAGAAGTAGGAATGTGAGATGAAATATTTGCATAGCAAAGCTTTTGAGCAAATGGCAGATCTCCATCTGAGAATCACTGGGCACTGTGAAGCTCTGGTGGAATGCGGCCTGTGCAGCACTGTGTGCATGGAGGTCTCCTCAGCGTACAGCCTGTCCCTCCATGTGCAGACCGTTAGGGAACTCTTTTTCAGATGAGGCTGAGTATCCTCATATGCAGATGAACCAAAACAGTATGTCATGCACTGGGCCCAGTGCTTCCAGGATACTGGAGAAAGATCTGAAGCTGAAGGAAACCACTCCTTCAGCTTGTTTGTAGCAGCCCTGTGTGAACCCATACCTCTGAAGCACCAGCTTTGCTTGTGCCAGAAGCTCTTATTGTCACTCCTTGGATTGTTGCTTTTTCTCTAGCATTTGGGGATGGTAGGAACAATTTTCTCTTCTCCCCTTTTGCCCTAAGTCTTTACTAGAAATATTTATTTTTATTTAATTGCCTTTGTAACCTGGAACAGATGTCAGAGCCTCAGCCAGCTCTGCAAGGATCTGAACTCCCTGGAGTGAACTGGTGAACAGTTAACCGTGTAAATTCTAGGAAAGGAGCAGAGACATTGGCTTTTTGACTGCTACATGTCATGATGATTCTATGGTACTTACCTCCAATTCTTTAGGTCAGTGCTAGCAGTGTCCTTCTGCAAGGTGAGCTCAGTTGACTTTAGCTCTGCTTCTTTCTTTGGTGCTCATAACTCTCTTAGCTGGAGGGGATGATGGATGCTGCTATTTCACTGTGACTTTAATGTTACAGTAAACACATTGCTGCAGCTGTAAACATAAGGCTAATCTGCCTTTCTTAGAAGGTGCTTGTCTCCTTTCCCACTGTGTTGGTTGCAATGAGCTCATGTGTTGCAGTAAATGCTGTCAACAGTTTTATGTAAAACATGCTTCCGAACAAGCCTGTTTGGATAGAGATCCAAAAGATCTTGCTGCATTTTCCTTGAGAGAACGGCAAGAGCATGTTGGGTTTGTCAGCCTGAATGATGCCAGGTTCACCTGGCTTTAACTTTTGTTTCTTTGACAAATGTGGAATTGACTGTGTGAGGTGACTGAGATGAAGCCCTTTGTGCCAGCTGCTTGAAGGGTCACACACAGGAGACTGTTCTGTGATGTGCTTACTGCCTGCATGACTCTCTGCACAGACCTAAGCTGATCTCACCCCCACTGTGGCATGTGGAAAGGCCGATGACATCTGTTACTGAGCACCAGGCTGTCCTGCTGGCTGAAGGAAGAAACAGGGATCTGTTCAGCTTGTTCTGGGCCCGGGCTGTCTGGAGCTTACTGCCTGGTTGGAAGCCCTTGACACTGTGTGAAGCACCCAGCTTGAAGTGGAAAAGGGACTGAGAACGTTGCTGACCCCTTTGAGATACGAAGAGCAGCTGCTCCTGGCTCCTATTGCCCTCTTACAAACTTAGCTGTGGCTTGGCTTTCCTGCTTTGTAGACAGCTTCAGCCACCAGATTTGGCTTTATTTGACATCTGGCTGTCAATGGTGGCTTGTGTGATGGACAAGTGTAGCACCATACTACATCCATCCATGGCCCTACTGGAGCTTTCATTTGAGCACTTTTTTTTTCTAGCTAAGAGACTGCCACCCCCAAAGGTAAGATGAAGCACAGCTGCCTCTCCAGCAGTGGATGCTTAATTTGAACTGCTGCTGGGCAACCTGCTCATCAGAAGTGATGTTTCTGAAGCAGAACTTGAGACTTGCCCAGCCTGCAAATGTTTGCATTGGGATTACTTGGAGTGGAGACCTCAGCTATGCTGTTAATAGAACCACCTGTCTAAAGATCCCTGTACCTTGGCTTGGAGCCTTTCACTGGCCTTTCTTGACTGAATGGTTGTTATAAAGGCTGAAAGTGCAGGAGTTGCAATATTGCTGCAGAAAGGCAACAACTATCAGAAGAAAAGGAGTGTTTGTGGAAATAAAGTGCTAGGTCAGGGTCCTATCCATTTAAAAGTGCTGGTCTGTGTATAACTAAACATTGCTGTTTTAAGAGAGCAGTTACCCAGATCTTTCCAAATAAGAGCCTTAGCCCAATTGCAATGTAAGCAATAATCTAGCCACGTACGGAGAGTGAAGGCTGAAAGAATGGTAGATGCCCACCTAGAGCAGACCATCATTCTGCTAAACTTGGGCATAAGCTGTGGTCAGACAGAAATTAAATGTCTTAAATTAATTGGAATGACATTACATTGTTTAACCTCAGCAAAAATATGCTTTGGGAATATGATTGGATTTGTCTTGACATTTGCCATGATACTGTTTCATAGTATGGATTAGCTTTTGATTAAAGTAGAAGCACTAGTTAGCATGTGTAATTTCTGGCCTGTGAGTGTGTTTTAAGACCTTATCTATACTCTTGTTTTGAAGAAAAAACAAATCTACCTCACACATTGCTGGCATATATGTCTAATCTTTTCTCTAGCACCGGAGACTCTTAAGACTGTTTGTTTGTTTGCCCCCCTGGGAGTGTGTATGTATCACCAGGCAAAATATCTCATTGTTATAAACCTTTCCTCAGTGTTGTTGTCACATGTGCTGTGGTTTAGACTTGCTAACATCATAGCTGCATGAAGATTCATCACAGAATGAAGAAAGTCCAACAGAGCTTCCTAAGTGTTTTCACACTGCTTGGAAACTTCAACCAGAGGATGGATGGTGCCCCACTGAATGAATGACAACACACGCATCTGCAGTTTAGTTTCAGAAAAACAGATGTACAACTGCATAGCAATATTCAGTCACACGGCAGGTCTTGTCTTTTTCACACAGATTTTGAGCATCTTTCTCAGGGAGAAAAATAAGCATGTGCTTTGCAAGAAGAGCTCTGTGGTGATTCTGTACAGCTGTTTCCCACTTCAGTTTTGGCCTCAGCAGTCCAGGCAGGGAAACACTCGTGGTGGTGATAGATCCCCTGTAAGTCAGGCTTTCGTGTGGGGAGGTGAGTCAGCGACAGAGAGCAACAGGGACATGTGCTTTATGTAACCAAGGTGTTATCCAGACCTCAAAATAGCATCTCAGCATCTGCAAATAAAAGGGATATTGGTGACAAAGTTCAGGTGGCTGCTGGTTGGTCTCAGCATTGTGGGCCATGATGGGACAGAACACCATCTTTTTGTCTTCACCCTTTATCCTGTGAAAAGTACTGCTTGCTAAGTAATCATACTTTAGTGGGAAGGCCCCTGTTAGGATTTCCCCCACCCAGGAAATCTCTCTACTTAGCATGTACTCTATTTTGCATGATTTCACTCACTAATCCAGGAAAATGGGCTAAATGGCTCTGTCTGGTTCCACTCTTTGCCGACAGAAGCTGGCCCTGCATGCATGAGAGGTACCACACTGCTTATACTGGTCACCCTGCCTCAGCTAGCTCTGCACAGAGGAGGTCTGTACATCTGAGGGGACATGACAGAGCTGGTCTGAAGGTGACTATACAGCTAGAGATGGCCAAGAATCACCTGCAGTTACTGGGTACCCCAAAGGAATTGGACACATACCTGTTGCAGGTTTTTTTTCCTCTGGAAGTTACAACTGTCCAGGCCAGAGTGTTCCCTCTTCTCACACACCGTGCGTCCAATTTCCACATGGAGCATGTATTTCAGCCCTCTGACAATCTAGAGAAAATAGTTTAATTCTTTAAAGTAAGGGCAGGGAAAAGGGATGGTAGAATTTTGGCTAAGAATTAAGTGCTACATCTGTGAATTGTGTGTGGTGGTGTGGAAGTGTTTTATGTTGAATTACTGGGGGGTGGAGGCCCTCCTGTGAAGCAGTTGAATGGGATAGAGGGACATGTGCTGTTTATCTTTAGGCACGCATAGCCATCCTGAGAAGGATCAGGGCTCTTGCGTGCTCTATAGGAGGGTCAATGGTAAATGGTTTGGAGGACCCGCAGAAGTCTGGGCTCTTCTTACCTGTACCAGGGCTCTGTTTATTTGTGATTCCTTAAACAGAAAGAGGTCGTTGGAACTGTTGTTGTATCTGTAAACCCCGAAGCGAGCTGCCTTGCGGACCCCAGGATTGTTGGTGTTCACTGGGACAGGGGAGCCAGGTGGCATAGTCGAATGAGGTGGCGGTACATACATAGCTGAAACAACGCAAAATGTGAGTGCAAAACACATCAGGTGCCTGAAAGAGTGGGAGTTTCGGCCCTCTGAAACAATGCTAAACCTTCTTACTTGTCCCATGCACTTGTGCTTCAGAAGGGCTCTGCTCATATCCATTATAAAGTAGTTTTCCTTTATGTGTTTGAAATGGTGAAACAATTCTGCGGAATGAAGTGACAGAAAAAGACACTGCTAGAAGTGGTAGCAGAGCTCAAACTGACTTAGAAGAAGCCAGGGTATCATAAATATTATTTAGAATGTCTCTGGTATGACTCCCAACTTGTAGAAGGCCCAACTTTGAATATAGTTATGAAGCTAGATCCTGTTGTCAGGAGTACAGCATAATTTTGATAACATATCAAACATTGGCTGGCAGAGCCCTGCTGTTCCTAGTTGTCATGCCAAGTTTAACTTGCAGACATAAGTCTTTCCCACCCCACTTTAATCCTTTGATGGCATCATAAAGTTTTTATTTTAGGGGAACTTTGGTGGTGATAAAGGTATGGGTAAAGATACCCTCGCTCTACATATTGATAAAAGAGAGAGTATCCCTGTTCTCCAACTGGGCAGGGAGTGGCCTGGGGCAGAACTTGGACTCTACTGTCCTGGAGAATGGGCTGCTTTAGGTGTTCAAGAGCTGTTGTCCTGACGCAAGTGCCAAGGACCATCTTATTATCACAGCCATGAAGTGTAGGAACAAGGTATGTAGGAAATGGAGGCTGGGGGATGGAGAGGGCAACCCAAGAGCTTTCAAGCTTGGGCAATTCTTTCTACACGGTCCTTATTACTATATATTCTTACTTGGTTATATGGCTATGCCTTGCTTATTTTTTTCAGTAATTTAAAAGAAGCTCAAAGCTTACAGTTGATGTAATTATTTCCTCCTCTTTTACATTTGCCTTCCCCTCCATTTTCCCCTTTCTGCAATAGAAACAAGAGAAAGAAATCCTCAATCTGCACAAGTCGCTGTGCAGCCACTGATGCCAAGACCTGCCGATGCAGGAGCCGGCCCTTGGAGTTCATGCTGTGTGTAGGCAGTGAGCCTGTGGTACATGTACACACAAAGGTGTGCACAGAGCTGGTACTAAATTTGCTGTGCAAGTCAAGCTTTTTATCACCTCCAGGTTTTTTTTCACAGCTAGATCTCTCATAGAGAGATGCATGAAGCATAGACTCTGTTTTTAAGCCAGTTTGTATTGGGAAAACCCAAGCAGAAGAGGGAGAGGCAACCTGATGACCCAGAGTTTATTTTAAAAATATAAAACCCCAGCATTGCATGCCATCATTGGCATAGAAGGCTGCAATAATTCAGCTCTTGGGTTGCTGACATATGTCCTAGTTACACCATCTCATCCTCCCCCACAGGTGATAATGGCTGCACCCCCTTGTAACACAGCTCAGGGATTAAAGTCTTGACCTGCAAAGGAGAGACTCAGTTCCACGTCCTTCCTAAACCCAAGGACAGAAACATAGAATCATTTTGGTTGGAAGAGACCCTTAAGATCATCGAGTCTAACCATAACCTAAATATAGCACTAAATCTTGTCCCTAAGAGGGGGATACCTCCAGGAATGGCAACTCAACCACTTCCCTGGGCAGCCTGTTACAATGCCTGACAACCCTTTCTGTGAAGAAATGTTTCCTAATATCCAATCTGAACCCTCCCTGGTGCAACTTGCAGCCATTTCGTCTTGTCCTGTTGCTTGATACTCAGAGAGGAGACCAACCCCCTCCATGGTACAACCTCCTTTCAGGTAGTTGTAGACAGCAATAGGGTCTGCCCTCAGCCTCCTTTTCTCCAGGCTGAACAGCCCCAGTTCCCTCAGCTGCTCTTCATAAGACTTGTGCTCCAGAACCCTCACTAGCTTCATCACCGTTCTCTGAACTCTCTCCAGCACCTCAATGTCTCTCCTATAGTGAGGGGCCCAAAACTCTACACAGTATTTGAGGTGCAGCCTCACCAGTGCCGAGTACAAGAGGGACAATCCCTAGTCCTGCTGGCCACACTGTTCCTGATACAAGCCAGGATGCTGTTGGCCTTTTTGGCCACCTGGGCACTCATATTCAGACAGCTGTTGATCAACACCCCCAGATCCCTCTCTGCCAGGCAGCTTTCCAGCCACTCTTCCCCGAGCCTGTAGCGCTGCCTGGGGTTGTTGTGACCCAAGTGCAAGGCCTTGCACATGTTGAACATCAAACAATTGGCCTCAGCCCAACGATCCAGGTGGTCAAGATCCCCCTGTAGAGCCTTCCTATCCTCCAGCAGTTCAACACTCCCACCTAACTTGATGTCATCTGCAAAATTGTCCAAATTCAAGTCTCTTCCTGGCTGATAGCCAGCTACCTTAATGACCCCCATGTTTTCTTGCAGGTGGGAGCTGAGAGACCCAGACCAGGTGTCTGAGAGGAGCAGATGTTCTGCAAATGGCTTTGTGTCTGGTGTGGAGATGACAAACTTTCCTGACCCATGTCTCTGATCAGTGCTGGGACTGGGTGTGCAGCCAGTGCTGGGCAACCTGGTTTGTTGGTTTGGTTTTGTTTTTTTTTTTTACCTAACAACACAGAATCTGCTTCTCTATGGGATGATATTTTCCCACAACAGCAAGGGTAGGATTCAAGAGCCATGGAAACTCATGACTGGGCAGCCTAGGGCTGAAGGTATTTCTCAGGCACCTCATCTTTTCTAGTGCTCAGTGCATGGGTAAGACTTTCTAGAGCATCTGTTTATCCTCTTGTCCTGAAGGGGGACCCCCCTGCCTGGGGGTTAAGGTGATGTGATCCACAGGTGATTCAGGAGGACCATGCAGGACTTGCCTGAAGTCAGAAAGGAAGCTGGGGGGCAAAGCAGGGCCTTGATTTAGGCCTTGCCTATGAGGCCAGCTGTCCTTTTCCTCTGGGATGCAGTGCTTTTCCCTGTGCCATCAATACCAACTCAATAGCTTATAGCAATGAGATTTTTCCTGGGCTCACCTAGCAACTGAGTTTGCCAGGCTGAGAGCAGGTCACTGGCTGGGGCTCTTCTGGCTGATTTCCAGGACCTTGCTGGAATCTATGCTCCTGTGCCTGTTGGAAAGCCAGATGTGACAGTGGTGAGAGTGTTGATAGCAGGTACCATCCCTTGTAAGTAGGAGGAGATAACCGCAGTCTTTTTGAATCTTAGCACAAGGTCCCTTTGTGGCTTAATAGCTCTCAACACCTCTTGAGTCACAGTGATGTCTTTTTTAGGCATGGAGTGGCAGGGTGAGCAAGGTTGGCTGAAGTCACACTGTGTGTACAGGAGGAAAACTATGAAACTCAGAGCAAGAGTCTTGAGTCTGAAGTGCCCTTGTTCCTGACTCCAGCTCCTGGTAGATCTAGCAGTATCACACATGGCAAGGCTTCTGAAATGCAACATCTGGAGAGGTGGGTTCACAGTATTGCAAGCTGGATCATGTGTTGTAGATAGGTAGCAGGCTGGTACTACACTGTGCATTGCAGGCAGATGGTAGGCTAGTATATTTTTGCCTCAACCTTCACCAAGGGGTACTGGGAATTTCATCTCCTTCACCTATTGCAACTCAGTGGTGAGAATTATTCATACTAGACCAAAGTAGGTATAAAATCTAGTGAACTTTAGCCCCCTGTTTTCCTCCAGTGACCCAGATTCCTCAAGGCTAGGATTTGTTTTTCTTGATGTGCTTTGATTCTCATTCAAGGCAGTCATTGCATGGAGCACACACTCATCTGAAATCTCTTTTGCTGTTTGGAATAGTTTTCACCACTGAATTTCCAAACCCCGGATACTCTCTGGTGTGAGGCATCTGTAGTTGTGATGTTCTTCAACCTTTCCAAACAGCTTCTTCATTAGCTTGGCCCCTAAGGGCCATTACCTTAAAAAGTTGAATGTGTGTAAGGTGATGACCCCACTCCAAGAGCAAAGCAAAATGGTCTAGAGGGTCAGATAACAGTGCAAGGCTCTAGGCAAACCAATACTGGTGAAAACACTTGTAGTCCAGGCCTGGGTGGGAACAGAAGCACTGCGTGATCTGGCCAGGTACTTATAACACTCAGAGGCTCAAAGAATGTGATCTCACAACCTGGGAAAAACATCTCTTACTGCTCCACAGGGAGATGCTTATGTCCAGAGAACTTGTATTTCGGACTCCATCCTTGCTTCTGGATTTGGAAATGCCAAGAGAGAGCAGAAAAATCTGTCCTTTCTGTGAGATGGTGTTAAGGTAGACTGTTTTTCTTACTCTGAGTTAACATCATCTTGCAGAGGTGAGTTGAATGTTTTATTAAAAGGCCCCCTCTTCTACTTTCCTCATTAAGGAATAATTTTGGGGCTCTATTCCCGCAGTATGAGAAAACAATCCTGTGGATGCTCTCTCCCAGTCTGCAGCAAAGCTCACAGGCAGATTGTAACAGGTCGCCTTTTTTTTTTTTTTTTTGTCATGGGTTGCTTTCAAAATCTCCCCATTACTAGGAGCAAGGCTATGCTTTATCTGTACATTTAAGATGTGGCAGAGTTCCTGTACGCTTCTGCAACCCTCAAAGGAAACCACAGCCGAAACAAAAAGCTACTGGCTAACCAGACAGGATCCCTGAGTGCATCAGTACTTTCTGTATATGCAAGCCAAAGTAAAACTGAAGGAAAGCTAAAACCTTCAGAAAGAAATCGCTCCTGTCTGCAGCTGCCATTCTAAAGTTTTAAGGCCAGCTGCAATCAAGAGAGTTTCCTTGCTCAGTAAAGAAAGAAATTATATGGAGTAATGTTTCATTAAAGTCAGATAATCGGCACTTAAGTTCACATCTGAACATAGCAGTCATATTGTTACCCACAGTCTTTAGATTTACTAATCAAGGTCATGCAGAGTTTAAGCCCTGACAAATAAGTTAAAACCATAAGTTGACTTTAAAATCCTTAGATGATGTCCCTAGATAATGGAAAAGAGCTGTTATCTACTATTACATTAGAAAGCCACACTCACAGGACAAAGAAAGCAGAAATTATTTTCCACTCTTACCATCTGAAGTCCTGGTGAAGCCCCAGAGTGCACAACAGCAGAGTGTGGCGAAACTGCAGGTGAAGTTCACTGCCATCTCCAGTACTTCAGAAGAGGAGCCTACTAGTGAGATGAGTGATGGGTGAGACAAGTGATGGTCCTGCTTCCTGCCAGGGGAAGATGTGCCTCTTTGGGTGTTCTTATTGGCTGGAAGGGTAGAAAAAAAAAAAACAAAAAACCAAACAGCACAACACCCCCTGAATCATTGCAGCTCTGATGCAGACTTTGTTTTCTGCTGATGACCATATGCCTGGAAGCCCAGCTGCAAAGCTCTGGCTTGGTGATAACAGCACCAGTCCTGCATCAGACAGGGACTTCATGATCCTTAGGGGTTCTGCAGAAGCATGTGTGGTGTAACACCAGAAAGTGGTGTGTGGGTGAGGAGAGTAACAGTTGTGTGCTTTAAGAACCATGGGGAAATTTAGTTCTCAAGAAATGGGCAGTGAGCCCTGGGGATGTAGTTCTTGACCTGTGTATGGGCATCTGTGGGGGAAGAAGCCTGACAGAGAAGATGGGATCAGTGCCTTGCTTCCCCTGACATGGAGATGTGGGGTTTGGGTGAGGGAGACAGGGACGTTTTAGGGGTACCTCCCCAAGGGGGCTGTATGGAACAGAGCCAGCAGGAAGAGCCTTTTGGTTTCGGTGATAGAGAACACTGTGCCCCACATTTATGAAACATGTTTTGACAATAGGAAAGGGCTGTGTTAGACTCAGAGGATGTGAAGTTTTCTCTAGGTGCTCTCCAGAGAGTGAGAGAAGCATGGGGAGATGGGTCATTTACCACTCTGTAACTTTTTGGCTCTGGGGTTGGATTACCCAGGGTCAGTGCTTGGTTTCCAGACAGGTCCTCTCCAGGCAGTCTTGGCCCATGCTGAGGAGCTTGCAAGTCTGGGGCAAGGATGTGGTTGCTAGACCTTGTGGTACACCTAAATAACCAGCTGCCAGACTCAGGAGACTGGGAGATAACCTGAACTCACGCATCACTGAAGGGCTGGAAGCTGTGGACCTCGGTCTGCATATGTGCATTTCTTTCAGGTGAGCAGAAAGGTGGTAGTTGCCTTTCACTTGTCCCAGCAATGAACTGTGTACCTTTCTGAGCAAAGACTGCCTGAAAGTTCTAATGCAGGGCAGTGTGGGTGGTGCATAAGAAGCTGGAAGAAAATAATTTCAGTGTTTCCTGTAGGAAGGGCTTAGGTAAACCCTCTGTTGAAACATCCCACCAAGACGGAATGGGGCAAGCATGGTGAGTCGCATTTATCATCAGTCCTACTTGCACAGAGCTTGTGAATCAGACTCTAAAGCCTGCAGAAAACATTGAGAGAGAATGAGAGGGACTACAGTGGGGGTTTTTTGCCTCCTTTCCCCCTTTTTTTGAGCTCGCACAATCCTTCAACTGTGGCACAAATAGAGACTGAATCGGGTATCTTCAGCCCTCCCTTTCTCCTCAAGAACTGTGCTCTACAGTTCTTACCTCACTGAGAGACACTGGGGGAATGTCTTTCTAAGCCTATAGTTAAGTCTTCCAACATACAAGAAAGGGGTGGTTGGGACCCTTGTCACCAGATCCCGACACATCCTGACTGTTGCAAGAACCTCTTTGTCACCCTGCCACATGATGCACCAGAAAGGATTTCAGGCTTCCTGCAGGACCTTCATCCCTCTTTTTTTCCTAGTGAGCTCACAGCCTTTCAATTTAAGTTGAAAGAGGCCCAGTATGAGGGATTTGGGGAGATCTTTCTAGAGCATAGATTCTTTCCTTGCTTAAAAAAACTGCCTTGGGACACCACTGAGTAGGGACAGACCCCAGGGGCAGTGGACCTGTTTTCAGCCTCATCCAAAATAGCAATGCCTTGGTCTCGCCTAGGAGGTTGCCTGTAGTTTTGATGGACCAGCCCTTGGGCATGTGATGGTTGGTGCCCTGGGGCAGAGGGGTACATCCTCTGGCTGTCAGGGCACCGGTACCCATGGTCTTATGCAAATCTGGCTTGTGCTGCCCTCTGCCTGTCCTGCTGCGGTAGCATCTGTGCTGCCACAGACTTCATCCTGGGGAGCTCAGGACCTGCTCTAAGACCTTTTCTTTCCTGAAGAGCACTGGTTCACTGTTGACAGGGTTTATTAAGCCAGATAGTGACTTAAAGTAGCATGTGTCTCAGTGCCCGAGGTCAGCTGATCGGAGCCGTTTCAGTGGATCCCGAGGTACAGGGGAGTTCTGCGGTTCCTCGGGTTTGAATTTCGCGTCCCGGAAGCCCCCGGCAGCCCTTGCGAGAGCGGCTGACGGGACGTGGGCGTTACCACGGTGACGGCTATCACAACCCCGCCCCCCTCCTTGAAAAAGCCTCCTAGAGGGCAACGACGCGTCACCAGCGATACCAGGCGCTGGAAGGGACAACCCGCTTGTGACGCGGGTGAGTACCAGCCACACTGAGCTGCAGCAGCGGGTGTGGTAGCTCGTGTAGTAGGGCGGAGAGGTTGCCACACCTCACAAAAAGACTGTGGCAACTCAGACAGAGGCCCTGCCCCAAACTGTGGCTGTTCAGGTCTCTGGCTGCAGGGAGTGCCAGAGCCTACTGCTGTCAGGGGAGGATGGCCAGCATTCCACCTCCGTGAGGTGCAAGGTCTGCTCAGCATGGTCACGAAACTTAAGGAGGAGGTCGAGACACTGAGGTCCATCAGGGAGTGTGAAAAGGAGATCAACTGCTGGAGTAACTCCCTGGCATGCCAGCCAGAAATGTCCCAGGGAGATAACCCCCAAAAGGTGATGGAACCCCTGCCCTGTCCGGGCAGAGTGGGGAGACCCAAGACAGCCCCTGCCCTGTCACTGTCAAGCGGAGGTAGGGGACCAAAGAGATGACGAGGGTTGGAAGCAAGTTCCAGTTTGGTGTCACGGGCAACCCCCCTCCCTACCTGCTTTGCTTCCCCAGGTGCCCCGCCATAGTAAGTTTGAGGCCCTGGATCTTGAAGAAGAGGTAGGTGAGGATGTGGTGCAAGGCCTGCCTACAAGGTCACATAGGAAGAGGCAGTTGACTCCATGCCTCAAGACTGCCTCTGATAAGAAAGAAAGAAAGAATGGTAATTGTAGTAGGCAATTCCCTTCTGAGAGGGGCAGAGGACCCAATATGCAGAGTTGACCCTCATCGTAGGAAAGTTTGTAGTTTACCTGGAGCCTGGATCAGGGATATCATCAGGGCACTCCCCAACCTGGTGCATCCAGCAGATTACTACCCACTGCTGATCCAGACAGATGGGGAGGAAGCTGCATCCTGCAGTCTGAGGGGAATGAAGAAAGATTTCAAGGCCTTGGGACGGATAGTGAAAGAGTCTGGGGCTCAAGTGATTTTCTCTTCCCTCCTTCCATTTTCGGGTGACGAGGTGGGATGGAATAGAAAAATTCAGTCCATAAATGGTTGGCTACAAGACTGGTGCTACAGGCAGGGCTTTGGATTCTTTGATAACAGCTGGTTTTATAAGACACCAGTCCAGACAGTGATATGTGGGAAAGATTTATCTCACAGGAGCAAAAGGATGCTGGGGCAGGAATTAGCAGGGCTCATTTGGGGAGCTTTAAACTAGATTTGAAGGAGGTGGGGTTGTAGCTGGGCTTGCATCAGTGGGGCAGCACTCTAGAATTGGGGAAGACTGGGAGGCCTCCTATAACCCTAGGGTGAAATCAGTGTGCTCATCTTGCTCCCTGAAATGCCTGTACACCAATGTGTGCAGCATGGGGAATAAACAGGACAAGTTAGAAACCTGTGTTCCATCAGGGGATTATGATCCGATGGCAATTACAGAAACATGGTGGGACAGCTCACATGACTGGAATGTGGTCATGAATGACTATGTCCTTTTCAGGAAAGACAGGCCAGCCAGGCGTGGTGGTGGAGTTGCTCTTTATGTGAAAGAACAACTACAATGTATTGAGTACTGTCCAGGCATGGATGAGGAACAAGTTGAGAGTCTATGGGTGAGAATTAAGGGGCAGGCTGGCAGGGGTAATACTGTTGTGGGTGTCTACTACAGGCCACCAGATCAGGGTGAGGTAGTTGATGAGGCCTTCTACAGGCAGCTGAGAGCAGCCTCATAATCACAGGCCCTGGTTGTCATGGGGGATTTTAACTTCCCTGATGTTTGCTGGAAGGACTGCTCAGCCAGCCAGCCACAGTCTAGGAGGTTCCTCCAGTGCCTTGATGATAACTTTCTGATGCAAATGGTGGATGAGCCAACTAGGAGAGGAAGCGCTGCTGGACCTCATCCTCACTAACAAGCAGGGTCTGGTTGAAGCACTGGTTGAGGGCTGCCTTGGTTGCAGCGACCATGAGATGGTGGAGTTCAGGATCTGTTGTGGCAGAAGCAGGATAGCAAGCAGAATTGCAACCCTGGATTTCAGCAGGGCAAACTTTGGCCTTTTCAAACAATTGCTAGGGGAAATCCCATGGGCAAGGCTGCTTGAAGGTAAAGGGGCCCAAGATAGTTGGTTAGCATGCAGGGGCTGCTTCTACCAAGCTCAAGATCAGAGCATCCCGACACTTAGGAAGTCAAGGAAGGGAGCCAGGAGATCTATGTGGTTAAACAAGGAACTGCTGGGTAAGCTCAAGTGGAAGAGGAGAGTTTACAGATCATGGAAGGAGGGGCTGGCCACTTGGGAATAATATAAGGCTATTGTCAGAGGATGTAGGGAGGCAACTAGGAAAGCTAAGGCCTCCTTAGAATTAAACCTGGTGAGGGGGGTCAAGGACAACAGAAAGAGTTTCTTCAAATGCATGGCAGATAAAACTAACACAAGAGGCAATGTAGGCCCACTGCTGAATGAGGTGGGTGCCCTGGTGACAGAAGATACAGAGAAGGCAGAGTTACTGAATACCTTGTCTCTGTCTACTCTGCCAGAGGCTGTCCTGAGGAGCCCCATACCCCTGAGGCCCCAGAGGAAGTCAGGACAATGGAGGAGTCTGCTTAATTACTCCCTAACCCAGTCCTCATCAACAAGGCAATCTAGACATCCATAAATCCATGGGTCTGGAGGGGATGCACCTGCGGGTGCTGAGGGAGCTGGCTGAAGTAATTGCTAGGCCACTCTCCCCATCTAAGTTATGGGAAACGAAAGAGGTGCCTGAGGACTGTAGGAAAGCAATGTCACTCCAGTCTTCAAAAAGGGCAAGAAGGAGGACCCAGGTACCTATAGACTGGTCAGCCTCACCTCCATCCCTGGGAAGGTGATGGAACAACTTATCCTTGGTGCCATCTCAAGGCATATCAAGGATAAGAGGGTCATTAGGGGCAGTCAGCATGGCTTCACCAAGGGGAAGTCATGCTTAACCAACTTTGTAGCCTTTTGTGAAGACATAACAAGGTGGATAGATGATGGCAAAGCAGTGGATGTGGTCTGCCTTGACTTCAGTAAAGCATTTGACACAGTTTCCCACAGCATCCTTGCTGCTAAACTGAGGCAGTGTGGTCTGGACGATGGGATAGTGAGGTGGATTGTGAACTGGCTGAAGGAAAGAAGCCAGAGAGTCATGGTCAATGGGGCAGAGTCTAGTTGGAGGCCTGTATCTAGAGCAGTCCCTCAAGGGTCAGTACTGGGACTAGTATTATTCAATATATTCATCAATTATTTGGACGAGGGAATAGAGTGTACTATCAGCAAGTTTGCTGATGACACCAAACTGGGAGGAGTGGCTGACAGGCCAGAAGGCTGTGCTGCCATCCAGCGGGACCTGGACAGGCTGGAGAGTTGGGCGGGGAAAAATGTAATGAAACATAACATGGGCAAGTGTAGAGTCTTACAAGAACAGCCCCAGGTTCCAGTATAAGTTGGGGAATGACCTGTTAGAGAGCAATGTAGGGGAAAGGGACCTGAGGGTCCTGGTGGACAGCAGGATGACCACTGTGCCCTTGTGGCCAGGAAGGCCAGTGGCATCCTGGGGAGTATTAGAAGGGGGGGGGTTAGTAGGCCCAGAGAGGTCCTCCTTCCCCTCTACTCCGCCCTGGTAAGACCACATCTGGAATATTGTGTCCCATTCTGGGCCTCTCAGTTCCAGAAGGACAGGGAACTGCTGGAGAGAGTCCAGCGCAGAGCCACAAAGATGATAAAGGGAGTGGAGCATCTCCCGTATGAGGAAAGGCTGAGGGAGCTGGATTTCTTTAGCCTGGAGGAGACTGAGGGGTGTATGTAATGTTTACAAATATATAAGGGTGAGTGTCATGAGGATGGAGCCAGGCTCTTCTTGGTGACAACCAATGATAAGACAAGGGGTAATGGGTGCAAACTGGAACACAAGAGGTTCTGCTTAAATATGAGAAGAAACTTCTTCTCAGTGAGGGTGACAGAACACTGGAACAGGCTGCCCAGGCGGGTTGTGGAGTCTCCTGCGCTGGAGACATTCAAAACCTGCCTGGACACATTTGTGTGTAGCCTCATGTCCTGGTTTTGTTAAAAACAAGTTTCTCTTTTAGTGAATTTGCCTGTCAGCTAAAGCTTTCATATTAGCTGCATTTTCCAGGCGAACCAGATACATGTTTTGGTAAACATAGCAATGGAATGAGAAGTTATTGATAAGTATGGATGCACCTCTCGCGAGAGGGGCAACGAGAAACTGGTGACCAAGAAACTGACCAACTGAGTATAACATCCCATTCATGTGAATACTTTATATGAAAGTGGGAGATCACAAAGATCTTGTCCCTTTTCCTTAGGGCCGACATTAAGAGAGGACCTTGCTAGTCGTCCCTGTGAACTGAGGCCTAGTGACAGACTGAATCCAGCTCCGGTTGGCTGCATGGTCCAGTCCAGGATTTTGGGTGGCAGCTCTGCAGTTGCTGGGACTTTCAAGATTGGTTTTGTATATTTTGTATATTTTGTATTATTTTCTCTATTCTTATTAGTAGCATTAGTAAAACATTTTTAATTTTTCCAACTCTCTTCTGTCTTCCTTTCACTCCCGATTGCCTGTCCTTAGTGGAAAGGGGGGAGAGGGAGGGGCTGAAGGGAGAAAAGAGGGGAGAGGAGGTCAGCAATACATCTGCCATGCCTTTATTGTCACCAAAACCTTTATTGTCATCAAAATCTCGACACCTCATCTATGTGTTCCTGCTCCGGCAGGGGGATTAGACTAGATGATCTTTTGAGGTCCCATCCAATCCCTAACATTCTGTGATTCTGTGATTTTTCCTGCCACCTTCCCTCTCCCCTTCTTTCCGTAAAATTGATCATTTACAGCTCTTCCAAATCAACTTTCTTTTTTCTAATGACCCATTGATAATTTTGTTGAGGAAGTTTCTCCAGTTCATCTCTCCTAAGAATTAACGGAGTGCTCGCTAAAGGGCAGTGGTATTAACTGTGCTAGATACTGTTATGTAAACAAAAAAAAACCCCAACACCAAGAAACTCCCTCTTCTCCTGCTTCCCAATAACTGACAAACAATAGCAAAATCCTCCAAGCCCATGATATACAAATACTTGCTGTTTTTCATTGGGAATTTTTACACTGTGGAGGAACCTATGACTGAAGACTGGTACTGTTGTCCCTTTGCCATGTCTCATTCTGGCCACATGTCAGCTCTTGGGACACTGCTCTCTGCCACACATCAATCTGCAGGAGGAGTGGAGCAGCATGTTATCTCATTTGACATCCAGCCCAGGAAAATGAGGCAGAGCCTCTTCTCATTTCAGCTCCCTCAGGGTCACTGATGGGAATTTCACCCACTTTCCCTGGAATACACGTGTAGACCATCTCCTCCAGGCCAACACGGGGTACGTGGTGCACACTACGGGGGGGTTTTCACTCTCTAAATTTCCCATTATGTGGCTGTTCCTGTGTGAGCAGAAATCCTGAACAGGGAGAGGATTAATGTAAGCAGGCAAGGAAAGGCTCACTGATTATCCCAGAGTAAACAGAGCATTTGCTTTAAGCAGTTTAAATTAAGCTTGTGATCTCTGCATTAAGAGAGGTTAAACAGATCTTTAAGAGACTTGTATGCCTCAAGAATCCTCATGTTCATTTTTGTGTGAGTAGGGAATGTTTATTGCAAGTCATGGGAAACCCAAGTGTGCAAGGGAGTTTTTCATTTTATCTTTGTTGGGCTGGGTTATTAGAGGCTTGGAAACAGTGTGCAACTGCAGGGGATTTTTTTTTTTTTTTTTTTTTAAGCCTGACTTTTATTGTCTGTAAATAAAATATACAATTATTTCCTCCTTATCTATTGAAGAAGTAAAACCATAGTACCTGAAGTTTGATTTTCATGACATTTGGTGCATAAGGTGGATTTTTTTCAGCATCACTTTTTGTTTCTGTCATTCAAGGCAGACCTTTGCCCACAAAGCACAAGCCAGTAGTTGCTACCATGACTTCCTGGAATAATACCAGTGGGGTCTGCACAGGGTCCTGTTGGAATTACACACTTGTAAATGCAATCAGCAGTTTGTGAGCCAACACAGGCGGGTTGCAAGAACAACCAGAGGCCACAAATGCAATTACAAAGAGCAAATTTATTTAGTTACCTTGCTAGCAGGGGATCTCAGAGGGCAGAGGTGACACAAGTGGGGATACAAACGCTGCAGAATTCAGCCCTGGTACAAGATCGCTGGGCCTGCTGTGTTTGCCTGTATTTCAAGGCTTCAAGCACAGTCTTACGCTGTGCTCTGCTCTTTCTCACAACAAAGCAGGAATTTCAGCCATAGTGATGAGGTGCCTTAGAGTTTCTCACAAGCCTATGTTATCTAACACAGAGGTTCTACTTGTCAAGCACACAAGGTCAGTAAAACAATTAGCGTGATGTACGTGTTTTTTTCTACACCACAGCTTCAAATCACTTGAGTGTATTTACAAATTCCTCTCCTCACTATTGTTACACTATTCCGATACATTCCACCCCCCTCACTAAAGCAACTGCTTCTGCTGAGGCCAAGAAAGCCAGAGTTGTTCATTTGGGCTTGTGAAGTGTAGCACAGAGCAATTTACCAAGTCACACAATAAACATATGCAGAAAAAGGAAAAAAACGCATTTCTGCAACAATTCTTTAAAATGGGTGTCCCATTCATCTTGTCAATGAAACAATCTACTGATAATGCATGGCTGAATGCCTCGTTTGTTTCATTGCTGCTTTAGTCCCAAAGATGTGAAATGTTGTCTTCCATGCTGGCTAGTTCATCATTCATGTTGAAGAAACACCTGCCTTCAGAATTGAAGCATTTGCAGCCGCTACCTACTCAGAGAAAACAACAAAAAGAAACATTAATGTCAAAATCCCTTAGCATTGCACAATTCTGTAACACAGCTACTGGGGTTGTCACACTAATGAAACACACCATTAAGAGATCTGCAGCCATTAATTTCTTCTAAACATTAAAGGCAAATATTTTGGGTGCAGTAGAGGCTGAACAAATCTAAGTTCACCAGGACAAATCTAAGTTCATAAACAGGAGTGTTGTCACCTTCCAGTAATACATACACTGCTGCTCCAGCTCCCCAGGTTTAACAAGCTGGTGTGGGTTAATTGCCCACACAGACTGGAAAGCTGTGCCCTGCATTTTTTCAGATTGGACTGCAATTAGATGTTGTGTCTGTGACACCAATAACGTTGTTCCAATACTGTCTCTTCTAGCTAAAGCAAGGTGTTCACTGAAGATACATACCTGAAATATAAGAACTTGAGAATCTGATATTAGCAAAGAATGTAACATAAGAGGAGAAGTCAGGGTATAAATCCATACAGCATTCTCTGGAGTCATATGAATTTCTACATCGAATCGGCTGCAGTCCCACGTCACAATCCATTGGTGTGAATAATTCCATTTCCCCAGATGTTAGTCCTAACACTGTACCCACAGCAGTGTATACATATTGCCAACCACTAGATGGGGTTAGGAGTCTGATATAATTGACCTGACAGATATACAAAGCCCACTGACCCCCTTTTATCTTTCCCCATGGCCAACGTAGTGCCCTTAAATGTAACTGTGTACAAGTAGCACAATGATGTGCTCATGTTTTACAAGTATATATAATAGCAAAGCGGTTTGATTGTGAGCAATGTTCCATGCACAAGCAGTATAAGATGATCCATGTCTACAGGCTGTATGTAAACAGACATGTTTATGCTAGAGCATGAATGTGCATTTCATGTGCATATTTCTGTAAACAGATGCGTGTGGGGTGTGCTTACAGAAGTGTGCATGTGTGTGGACACACATTTGCTTATATATCAGTGTGTGAACAGGTACGTGCTTTCCTGTAGCTGCATATGCATGCAGGTGGTGGTGTGTGCACATACCTGTGTGTTTGTGGAAACATTTCTTCATGTGTTTCAGTGAGGAATCCTAGGTGTGCATGTGAATACATACAAGGGAGAGCAACTAGGCTCAAAGAAAGCAGACTGTGAGCTTTCCTACGCAATCTGTTTCTTTCAGCATACCTAGTCGTACCAAGAAAATCACTAAGCCTTTGATCTGCAAGAGAAATACAACAAAACATGCCACATGGAGTAAATTTAATTTCTGCACACCAGTGCAGATGTACATATGTGGCAACATTAACACACCTGCTTGTTGACAGAAAGACATGTACTCACGTGCATGTGGAGAGATGGATAGATACCACAGGCGCTTACACACACACCAACATTTAGGCAAGAGTCTGCCGAGGGAAACAGAATAGCAAAACTTCCAGTTCTGCTGCTTCTGTGTTGGTTCCTTAACTTTATCCACCCACATGAAAAATGCAGGCTTGTTCAACCACAAGTAGGCAGAACAGCACAGCTGTGCACTCACACCAGCATATATATGCATAAGAGATGGCTTAAACACATACAGACATACATGTGCATGTTTTTGCAGAGAAAAACATAGAAGCTTTCACACACACTAGCAGATGGGCACCAGGTTATCCAAACGCAGGCACGTACCCACAGACACCCCCCCAAATATTTATTGCCGTGTGTGCAGAATCACACATTTATTCTCAGAAAGGTACAAAAGAGCCTATCACACACAAGCTTTTGAAGACAATCTCTGATCTTCTTTTATGATAAAACCACTATAGATGTATTTTTTCTTTTAGACCTACCGCTAAGCATTCTTCGTGTGAGTGTGAGATTCTGGCAAGAGAAACAGATGACGAAGATCAACTTTGAATTCCAGACCAAACAGCTTTATACCCTTGCAGTCATGTATGCCTGTGTGCAAAAGCAAAAAAAAATGTACACACACGTGAGAACACTCACAGTTGTCCATACACACACATATCAGGCACACGCTTCTGCACCCACTCTCCATTGCTCTTTGCCAATATGAGCTCATTGATTACATTTCTCTTTGAGCGCTACTGCTAAGTATTGTTCTTTGTGTGACTGTGAAGAGTCTACCAAGGAAAACAGGTTGCATAGCACAACTTTCAGTTCTGCTTTCTTGTTTCTAAACCTTTCCTGGAAGCTATCTGAAATAGAGAAAAAAACTTAACAGCAAAGTCAGTTATACTGTTAAACAGGCATTCCTTAGTAACAGCACTGGGGAACAGTGGGGATTATCCACCTGAAGTGCTCCAACAACTGGACGCTCTTCTGTTGCTTATATTCACACAATTATTGCATATTCATTACAATTTTTGGAAATTTTTAACATACATCTATACTAAGAAATAGTTGCTTAAACATAAGGTTAGTACGGCCTTAGTTATTTCACAGTCTTTGCTGCTATCTAGCATGCCTTTCAGGTACTGCATACTCTTTTGAGGAGGCTTCTCAGGGTCTTTTGATGTGTCACAGACCGACCTCTCCACGTTGGCAGCTCTTTGCGGAAGCACACATAGTACACACGCAAGTAATTGATGATTTTTTTCTTAGAATAAATCTATTAATTACTAGTAATATATAAGCGAAGCACTCTGCTTCTAAACAATGTATCACTTAATCTTCTATATCCCTTTTGTCATGCAGAAGGATCTAAAACTTGAAAAATATCCCCTCACTTTGCAGGTGGTCAGAAAGCATTTACCATGTCAATTGGTTAATGATGGGTACGTCCTTTGTAACTTAATCACAGTATACATTAATTTAGCAGCTTCTCTTCATATTGCTTGTGTGTCCACATGCAAGCACAGGAGAGGTCAGCTACATATATGCAGAAACTTTTTCCTAAACACTCACAGTTGTGCACAGGCTACATGTCTTACATAAATAAGCTTCTATATAAACACACATGCATGTGCACAGACACGGACCAACACATACAAATGTCCAAACAAAGGAACACATCCAAAAGCATCACTACCTGCGTGTAGAAACATACAACCATGTGTACCTCTAGTGCAGCGGAGGATCACACTGCTAGGCAGCAAACACATTCAATAATTTGCCAGGCCTCAGAGGACACTGGAGACGGGAAGTAATTCAGAGACAGCATCCAGGTACACACCCAGGTGGATGCTTACCAAGGACTGCTTCTTGCAGGCTGAAGTCATTGTCTACAGTTTGCATGACAATCTCCAGGTCAGGTTGCCTTCATTTCAGTGAATTCAATCCCAAAACCAGTCATTGCTGAAGCTCAGTCCCACACGAAACACTTCTGAATGCAATGCTCTCCTTGCTTCAACTGGCCTCCAGTGCAACATGAATACACCAGCCAGGAGACAGCATCAGCCTTGCAGCAAGCAATCTGTAGCCCTGGGAAGTGGTGGCTCACCTTTGTTGCTTGTCAGGATGGGAGGAACCTTCATCCCTGCTAACTCACCTCACTGGAGGGAGAGAGGGAAGGTAAGAATTGCAAACACAGAGGAAATAATAATTAAAAAAAAAATCACCTATGCCTGCTACTTCAACATAATAAGTTTCCTGCTTCAACTGACAGAACAATTAAGTTGAGGAGTGGGTGTGGGGAAGCATTTCAGATGATCAGGTGTCCGGTCCAGAGAGACAAATCAGTTAAAATGCTGCAGAAGCCAAACAACCACAGAGCTGTATGTGCTTGGTCCCTCTCAGGACCCTGCCTGTTCTTTCCACGGCTGACTTTTGTATTTCAGATAAACACCACAACCAGGATTGCATCAGCCAGGCTGTGCCTGGCACAAAGGGAATTGGGGACTACACACCATCTAAAGCCATTTTTGCCTTCTCTTTAATAAAGATTGTGTCATTTATTTATAGGCAGAACCAGAGGCTGTAAAAGGAAACAGAAGATGGAGGAGAGGTAAATTTGCTGTGAAAGGTCTGTGGAGAAAGTAGCTGAAAAATGCCTTTGCAGCAATAGCTGCCCTATCCTTCACCATCCTCACCTCCTCCCTCTCACCAGATTCCTGGCAGAAACTAGTATCTCCTGGCCCTGTGTAGCCCAGCAGGTTGTTCAAGCAGCTTGGACTCTACACAATGCAACAACCAGCCCAGTGACATTCCCCTGCCAAGTGCAGACTCATGTAAGGACCGGTGCAGGCATGCTGGCTGTGCCCATGAGGACCAGGGCAATCCACAAGGTCAAGCAAGCTGCACAGGCACACTGCTACGTGTCACCATGTCACTAGTAAAACAGGAAAAACTGGCAAGAAAAAATAACAGGGAAGTCAAAGGTCTTGGGCTTGATGCATTCATCGTGTGTGAGCCAGGTGTACAGAGCTACCTTGTACCAAGCTGAAAGCTACCTAAATAGCATAAAAAAAAAATCCATTTTACAGCAATCAGTCTACCAGACACCCACCTAAAAAACTCAACGAGCCTTCTTCTGAAAGTTTTGCTTTACAGACCAGCAACAGAGACATTTGTGGTTGTTCTGTACCGCTGGCACAAGAAGGAGCCGAAGGTTCACTCATGTTTCTCTTGCTCCTTTGCTCAGCTCGCTGTTATCAGAGCAGACAAGAACAGTATCTCCCCAGTGAACACAGTGCCAGGCTCTCCACCCACCGCTTCCTCAGATCTCAGCAGTGAAACTTGGTCTGTACTTGGAAAGGACACAAAGGAAAATGCAGTGGTTATCAGCTCAGTCTCTGTGTTCTATAGCCCCAGCTACAAAGCTGATTTGGGGATATTGGCAGCGTGTTTTGCACAAAAAGGTGAAGACACCTCACCAAGCTGCAAGGACAGGTGTGGACAAGTTTCTGAGCTATGAGTAAACTAGCTGCTCTGGGCAACTTGTTTTTAGGGCTTTGCTGTGTCAGGGCAAACTCCCACCCTCCTTGGTTCAGGAGCTGACCTCCCAGCTGGCAGACTAGGCTCAAACCTCATATATAACTCAAAGCAAGCACTGTTAGAAACACTGATCTTTGTGGTCTTTCATAGGAACCAGGCCAATATAGGGTACAGGCAGCCATAAACCAACTGGGGAAATGGAGAATATCAGTACCTCGAGTACAAGATAAAAGCGGCAAAAGTACTTGCAAAACAGCTTAAGAGCAGCTTCATGCGGAATGTGACTGCTCCTCTAGCAGTTTACAGACTAGCCCCTCTTGAACACTGATCAGCTATGAGCACCTTATTGGTGGCAGGTCTCCTGCCAAAGCTGCTGGGAGGGCAGTACACCACACGAACACCCACGTACTGTGGATGAACTTGTGCCATCAGGGTTTCTGAACTGCACTCTCCTCAGTACAGACAGAGGTTGATCCTTAGCCAGGCATTCTCCAGAAAGGTCTACAAAGCAGAGCTGCTGGAAAGCTGAGTCTATTTTCAGTAATAAGAAATGGAGGTTGTGCTGGCAGTCTCAGGACAGGAGCCAGCAATCACTCCTTCCTGCCAGTCCAAAACAAGATTAGCTGCTGTTGTCGCCACATCCCCGAATATCCCTGCTCTTTTCCTAATAAGTTTCTAAAATGTGCAGAAAATAACAGATGAACAAGCTTAATTTGAAAGCTGTGTGAGATATAAAGGAAGCGCTCAATTTCTTTCTTTGCAGTGACAGGGTCAAAGGTGCAGATGCTGGTAACAGCAGGGGCAGGCTGAAGCAGCAAACATAAATGTGTAGTATAGCCTATGCTGGAGAAACCAAGGAGAGCAAGGTCACACTTAGATGTGAACTTGGAGTCTGTATCCTGAAAGACGTGGGCAAGTTTTATCACTTTATTTCTCTTCCTGAAGAGAAACTTGTTCTTTAGACTGTTAGGGTAGGGTTTTTTATTATTAGATGAAAGTTAGAGCTGAAAAAAAAGCAAGACTAGAGAGCACGTGATTCTGAAATGCTTTGAAATAAGTCAATAGCACAGTCCTTATCCAAAATGCTGTGGTTAGTTCTCATTGCTTCACATTAAAAGGACACAAAAAAAGAAGAGTTAGAGGCACAAAAAGGAACCTTAAAAAGGCACAATCAAATGTTTGTCCATACAGCAATGAAAGACCTCCACAGAATTGTTGGGCAAGAGGAACATATTTAAGTATAACTAAAATATTTCAGTTTTAGCTCTATCCTCAGAACTCAGGAGTTTGTTTCGGATTTAAAGCGCCCTCTGTATGGGAATTGCACAATATGCTCAAGTGACTTGCAGCTGTGGTGTATAAAAAGCACATACATCACACCGTTTTACTGATCTTGTTTGCTTGACGAGTAGAACCTCTGTATTAGATAACACAGGCATGTGAGAAACTCTAAGGCACCTCATCACTATGTCTGAGACTCCTGCTTTGTTGTGAGAAAGGGCATAAGGCTGTGCCTGCTTGAAGCCTTGAAACACAGGCAAACTCCATAGGCCCAGCGATCTTCTACCAGCGCTGAATTCTGTAGTGCCTGCGTCTCCGCTTGTGTCACCTCTGCCCGGGAGCTTAGATGCTGCTTCGGAGATTCCCTAGCAGCGAGGTAACTAAAATAAAATTTGCTCTTTGCATTTGTGGCCTCTGGCTCCTCGTGCAACATGCCTGTGTTTGGTTCACACACCCTCCAAGAAGATATGTGAGAATAAAAGCTCAGTGATTGGGATTCCCACCTTAAATTAGTGAAGTTTTAGGTTATCGTGTTTCAGACAGAAGTCAGTAACTTCAGAAAAGATGACACAGGTCACTGTCTGACCAGGCTACTTTGTAGATGCTCTTCTGAAGCTTTTTGACAGAATGTTCACCTATAGCCCACTGATTTAATCTGATTTAGCCATTCCAGTGCTGTGGTTAACAAAAAATAGAAGCAAAATTTGCATTACATGCAAATCCCTGCATCCATGCCACTAAGTTTAAAATGGCCAGAAGTTTACACCTGGATGACAAAGAAAGCATCAGCTAATACGAATTGTGCTGTCTGAAATGTCAGAACTCCACTGTATTAACAGCCTAAGTGACAGAAAATTTGGGAGCGTTTTAGTAAGAAAGCACTCCAACTAGTAACTACTGGGGGCTTATTTGACTACCACCCACTTAAATTTGAATGGAGCACAAACATCTGCAATTTAATATTCTTACTAACTTGAAGAAGGATAAGTCCACAAATGGAAAGAAGGTGGCAAGAGAAAATAAAGAGGTAATGGCTCATATGAAATTGAATAATTACATCCTGTATTCTGCAGCAACAGCCAACCTCAGCTATCCCACATGCTATGAGCCCATGTCAGTGTTTTGTTCTGAATACCGCTATACTGCTCTTGCCAGGACTAATTTGTATTCCAGGATCCCGGATGCTTTGGAAGAGATGATTACTTATATTGCCTTTTTAATGGCTGCTGGCTCCCTGGCACATTCCTGCAGGAGTCATTGTATCCTTGCATGAAGACCCACTCAGTCTGCAGCTGCGCTATGAACACCAAGGAAGGAAAAAGTTAAATAAATCGCACCAGAAATTAAGACCTCACATCAGCAGCTGCAACAGTCAAGGGGAAGAGCAGAGAACTTACCTGAATTAATGTGTGGCCCAGGGAGCTGGCTGTGAAAGGCCAGAATAGGAAGGCTTGGCACAGGACAGATACCGAAGCTTTTGAATACAAGTAAAGGGATTGAGGTTATTTCCTTTAGAGGGACAGAGCCAAAGCACAGCATAAGTAATCTGGCTGCATTAGGTTCCTCCACATCCTGTGGGAATTAAAATCCTTGGAGAAAGAAATCTTCTGTTTTTAACAGAGTATTGTGCATTAGGAGACTTAAGGGAACACAAATATTTTGTTCTTCTAACTTGATGACACAACTGTCTAGAAATGGAAGCTCTTCATTCTTTATCAAATCAGACACTTTAGCAGTAGAACTTGGAGGCCTCATCTTCCCAAACCGTGAACAGCCATTTGTTTCAGCTTATTTTCATCTCAAGACTATGCTTTTGTATGGAACCTGAATGGCATGCTAGAAATATCACATTATCAGGTGAGCACATTTTTTCACCCCTCTCAATATTAGTCATGCAACTGAGCAGATACTGTCTTACCACTCACTTAACATGCATGAGGTTTAAGAGGTGAGGAAAAAAAAAAAAGAAAATCCCTTGTTTTACAGATGAAGAATGACACCAAGTATTTCTCAACTCAGACTTCTCCAATGAACACTATTAACATTTTTCACATTCCAGTCCACTCCCAGACTATTCCTTATGGAAGCAAAGGTAGGCTGGGAGGAGCCTAGATTAAACATGTGGTCTTAATTAAGAACAAAAATAGCATACGTTAGAAAAAATTAAGGAAGTGAAAAACACATCACTTCTAACATCAGATGTTCTTAGGTGAGATGCCACATATCAGACCACTTCATCCAGCTGTGCATCTCTCACCGTTTTCAGCCCCCGAGTCTGGGAGAGGAATGCAGGTCTGGTGACCTGCACTGGCCCCTTGTCCCCAAAGTGCCTTCTTTCCAGGGGCCTTGCAGCACTGCCTGTCCCTTGCTTAGACAGGATTCTCCACTCGCTCTTGAATTTCACAGCACATCAGGTCACACAACACACTTCTCTCATGCTGTTATTCAGTGAGGCCTTTCGAGTCCTGGAGCAAGACAACCCTTGATGCGGGACAGCACTGCAGCACCGGCAGCCAACCAACACACAGGAAACGCTCCGGGGAGCACCAGATTGCTTTTCCCTTCATGCTGTTCCTTTTCTTTGGGACTGTTGCTACCAGGGGACCCAAATTAACAAGGTTTGTTTCCCTGATGCTGACACACTTTTGCCACGTATTAAGAGGGCACTAGCAGCTCTTCTGTGACAACACACAAGAGTGTTGTTTGGTCACAGTATCAAACATGCAAACTGATATAGACAACCACTGCAAGACACATTTTACAGCAGGACTCTTAAGTTCCCTTTTACAAACCCAATATGTGAAGGTGGGAGGCTCTTAACTGCAGCACAGCTCCATCAAAATCAGAACAATGATATTTTGTGCTTTCACAACTCTTTGCAGTAAGCTGAGCCCATAACTACTGTTTTATTTTCCCATGCCTTCTTGCAGACTATTTCTGGCCAGAGCCTTGCCAATGCAAACAAGATTATTTTTGAGATTATTACCATCTCTGTAATTGTCAAAGGGGAATAAACCAATAGAGTCGGCAGACCTAAAAACCTGGAATGGCTAAAAAACCCACAAACAGCTACAAAAGTGAGAATACAAGGTATTTTCAAAAGAGGACAGGACACAAAAAAATCCCAAACATGTTTAAAACAAACGTGAGCATGTTCATGTTCCCAGACTTTGACATATTATTTAACAGAAGAGACTGAATATCTCCTGCTAAGCCATCATAGTATTCAAACAAGTTCAAGCACTGTTCACAAGAAAACACACAGCAGGAAAAGGAGCCAGTTGCATTTAATTACAACAAAGAGGGTTTCAGCTAGTTACAAGCCAGCTTACCCCAAACATTGTCCCTTACTAAAAGACAGACTTAGTGACACCACATTAAGTTGTATCATTCCTTTCATAAAGCAGGACACCCAAACACTTCCTGAATGGTTTCTTCTAAATTACCCTAGCAATACACTCTGTCTTGCTGTGATGGTATAGAAAGCCAAAAAGCAACTACTCCCACTTCTTGCATATAAGGAAAAATAAATATAAACAAGGATTAGAGTATCATGAGAGAAGATGAACAGATCCCCACCTCAATATATTGTTTACCTCCAATGAACAGGGATCAATAAAAACAGACCCTTAAAAAAAAAAATCCAGAAAAAAAAAAATCACACACACAAACCCACCACAACAAAACAAAACAACACACGAAATACACAAAGTGGAAGAGATATGAAGATATTGCTCCTTACAAGCAGAGAATGTGCATAGCAATGTTCACTATTTTGCTTGTATGGCTTATGCAAAGGAGACAGAACAAACTGCACTGAGAGACCTTAATGGTTTAATTTAAATCTAACAAGTATAGTAATGGCACTACCAAATTATAAACTTCACTCCTCTTGGAGCAACTAACTCTGTACCTGCCCCACTGTTTGGGCTCTATTCTGAAGAGCAATATTATAGGTGAACACAGACCTCATTTGTGGAAGGAGAAGACCAACCTCATTCCTCCCTAAGGACAAGCATCCATCCTTGTAGGCCAAAGAGAAGACATCTTCTTTTTTACAGAAAAACACCAACAAGGAGTCTTTCACATTCTCACCTTTTACATGAATAAGGTGATTATTTTAAGGAGAAAGAAGCTTAGACAATTTTTCAGTCTCCTCCCCCAAATGGCACAGGCTACTCATTTTGTATCTGGGGACTTCCAGCTGGTATCAAGTCCTCTCAGATACACCTAGAACAAGTCTGTCCTCAGGTTGATCTGAGCAGCCATGGGATATATGCCTTTCACCTGAACACATTAGGCACTGAATGTTGTGATCCACTGAGGACACTGAAAGATTAAAGTGCTTGCTTTTTTTTTTTTTTTTGAACCTGAATGCTTTAAGGGCCACTCATCCTACACCCCAAACTGAAACAAGTTTCCACAGAACATTCAAGTTGATGGATGAGGAATGAATGATTGGGAGAGACCTTCTGCCATTAAAACACTAGGCAGCACAGAAAATTTCACTAGTACTCAGCATTTCTGTTGGCAAGCAGCAAGATATGGCACATACCCTTTAATACTCAAGCTCTCTGGAAGCAGTTTCTGGGGGAAAAACACTGAGTCTGAAAGAGAATACTCTTTTTAGGGGCAGTGCCCCTAAAATGCAAGTCTGCTACCAGACAGGAAGCTGGTATTATTGCAAACGCTACGTGCAGAAAGAGCTGCCGAAGAGCAGCTGTCCTTCAGTTCCCAGTTCAGACATTTTAGAAGCCAAATTTGAATACCTGAAATACTCATTACCTGAAGCATGAACAAAATGGAGGTAGACAAGGCAAAAAAGAATCATTGTTGATGAGAAAACCTGAAGGAGAGCTGATACATCTTCCCTTGTATTTGCCTTGAAATTAAGAATAGGGAAAATCCATTCTGTATTTAAAGACGTGCAATGCCCACAGCCTGTAAACGTACTGCAACATAATCTCTCAAGGACAAGCATACTGCACAAATAATTTTGCATAAAGGATGGCTATGGATAAAATCTGTAAAGACAGAACAAAGAGCTTGTATGATAAGACATAAAATATCTGATAATTTATCTCTGATCACTAAGAGCAGAACTTAAAGAAGACCTAAAGACTTCGCAGCAAATTCCAAAAGGGGAACAAGCAGGGAGCCTCGGCCAACAGCTTCCAGACTTCTCTGCTTGGATTCCCATTTCTGGGGGCTTAGCCCAAGTAAGACACAACTCCAGTTCTAGAAAAGAGAACAGAGGTTTCAAAGTACTGGGACAAATGAAATCATCTTCCCCAAAGGGAAAGATTTCTCACCTCATTAATTTCACGTCATGTAATCAGTTACATTGTCTGAATCCCATCTAGACTACCTTGGTTTGAGATGCTAGCCAAGTCTATTCACCCTATAAATTCTTTCATGGTCATAACAGGTGTATAAGATAAATCCGACAAAAGAAAACATCACATTAACTGTCCAGGTATGAGAGTATGGTGGGGCCTGCTTTTTGTTTTAACTATTTTTACCACCTTGGTTTCTATTGCGATCAATCTTCTCACATATCCAACTTCTACCATTTAATATGTCAAAAACACTACTTCAAAAAAAAAAAGTCAAGAAGATATGTTAAACACCAAAGATTTAAGTTTAAATTATAGAAAATGAGGATGAACACAGTGATATAGGCTTGCAATTTTAATTTTTAAAAGGCCCCTATGGTGGGATTAGCTATAGATGGCATCACGCTAATGCAAATGGAAAATAGTTTTTTAAAAAAACTAAAACCACTTTACGGAAGTATGAATTCACATCATACACATGTACATACTTAATAATTTTCTATGTTAACTTTGAACTATAAATCAGTAAGTCTATACTACTAAAAAAATCGCTATGTTCAATATCAACCTGATTAAAGCATTTTATAAATACAAGCTTTTTAGTATTATAACATACTTCACTACTTAACATACTGAAAAACAAGTTCCACATTTAAAATTCTGATGCAATAGTTCTATCTGCTAATTAAGACTACAAATGGAAAAATACTTGCTAATCTTTAACATTATCGAAAATTCAAATATATGTCCATTTTGGAAGAAAACAATCTTGTTTATACTACTGATGTTTCTTTAGACATTTGAAGATACTGCATTAACAAAATACAAACTTTGTAGTAAGCTTACAACATGTACTTCTCAGAGGCAAAAAGAAAATATCTTTTGTATTCATGAAGGAACACCCATTTATTATAAAACAAGATATCAGAATTAAGTTGAAACAAGGCAACATTAGAACAACCACTTTAGAGCTTTGTGAACAAAATGTAGTTTTTAAACTTGCAAATCAAGGTGAACGTAGCTCTTAACATGCTGTTCTCTTCTCTATAAATGGGATGAAGTAGAGAAGCAAAGCTTCAAGGTATAAGGGTTGGAGCCATCTGTCAGAAGACAAGATGTGACATAGTCAGGTTGTTTTACTGAGCATCCCTCTCCTGCTGACCAAGATCCCCCTGCATCATCTGCCAAGTTTACCAGTTCTGTAGATTTAATGCTCGCAACTCTCTGGCTACCCCCACCCCCACCCCTACCAGTGGCCCACAGACACAAGATGACCTGTGAGTGTTATTTATAGTCCACTAGCACTTTTTAGACATAAAACCAAAGTGATGGATCTGGTCGCAAGGGAATGTAGATAGAATTCAAAATGTACTATATACAAGAAAGACTACCATTTTTGCTGCCCCACTTCATGCTATTTATAATAGCAGTATTTAATGGGTAATTTCAAAGACAAAAGGCATAGATATTTAAGGAAATCAAGACTGCGGCATTTCTATCAGAGACAGTGGCACTGGACAGTATTTACATGTGTTTGACTGAGAAAAGCACAGCAAGATGTCCAGCACACCCTTCAGAAAGCAAAGCATAACACACTCCCCGCTATCTGAAAATGCTGCCAAGACGCACGGATGGCAGCAAATGTTTGCCTCTCAGGTAATGGAAGATATGTCATTCAGGTTCAGCCAACCTCAGCCAATCTTATTATAGCAAGTTTTAACCAGCAGTCCTTGTTTAAAAATACTGTCTTTTCCTGCAATACCTATATTTGATTTTGGTTTGCCTTTTTCATGTTGAAAAGCATAAGTTCTTCTGCTGTTTTCATGTCTCCAAACTGAAGTAAGCATGAAATTAGTGAACACTATGTTGTCACCAGTATCTTAAAAACATTCTGCTCCTGAAGTAATCTCAGTCCATTCTTGAGAAAGTGGGCAAAAGCAGTGGGGAAGAGAAGACGGATGGGAAAGATTTAAACTATTAACGCTTGACAGAAAGACAAATTCATAATAGTTTGGAGAAGGTAGTCTAAATAGACACTGGGCTGGATTCAAAGTTATGTCTATGAACAACCAGAATAATTCCATTTAAAGCCAGTAAACTATCTTAATTGTCCACTGCAGATCTGGCCCATTTGTACTTGTTTAGCAGATGAACTCCCCACTCCATTCTTACTAGTTTGGAGCTAACTGAGCTTAGCCTCACAAATTCTGATTTGAAAGAGAACCCACTACAGGAGGAGTTAATTCAGAGCAGTAAGCTGTGTAACTTAAAGAATCTTCTGCCCAGATATTGCAGATTTCTATGCAATTATTGTGAAAGATATAAAAAAGATTCAGTAAGCCATTATCTGTTAGGATTGGTTTTGATGACAGTAGATTTTCATATTTTTCGTTCCTGCCTTCCTTTTATCCCAAACCAATTATTTTTTCTGTCCTTCCGTAACTTCCTAGTTATAGAGCACATTTTGAGTTCTATAGGTTGACTCAAAAAACTAATATGGAACTAATGGAAGCTAAACGAGATTAAATACTGTAATGTATATAGTATTTGTATACTATAATATATATGGTACAGTATATATGTGTGTATATATATATAAAATACACCATATATAAACATAATAAGAACATTGTTTTTAGATGCAGACTGAGATGCTGAAGCCTCATCTTTTACAAAGACATTATCAACATTAAAGAAAATAAGAAAAAAAAAGTATTAAAGCAGTTAGAGCATTAAAATTGACTTACTTGGGACTCTTATCTGGTAGTGATTAAGTACTGTGAGAGCTTCCACTGCATCTGTCTTACATTCCCATTCCAAAAGACCAGACAGTGTTTTGGCAGAAGCTGTCAAAATGAGAAATAAAAAAGGGAAGGAGGTGATCAGTAATGTCTCCTGACACTGCATGTTCTTATCAAACCTGGAATTCAAATAACTCCCCAAACAAGTCAAAGTTTACTTACGTTTTGGATCAAACACTTTGTATTTAATAAAGCTGAGAACTTCATGATCCTCACATAACTGTCACAAAAATAAAATAAGAGGTAAAACTCCAATAAAAATGCACATAAACACACTAGCAAAAATTCCAAGTTCCTGGAAGAGACACACAAAAAAGAAACTCTGACTCTTTAAGATAGCATCCAAGAATTTATGGCAAATCATTATTTTTAAAATATGTTTAGATTGGTAACTCTTTAGAATATAGTATGTAGAGTATTCTATATTCTATATATTTATTCTATAGTATGCAAAACAAGGCTCCTATATCTGTGCTTTCCCATGATGAATATGATTTTATAGGCACAAAAATTGTTAGAGTACTGATATCACTACTACCTCAAACATCACATATAAATAAAAACAAGTAGTTCTTTTTGACATTACCACTTCAATACAGTGGCTCAGAAGTTGTATATCCAAGCACACCACTCATGAACCAGAGTTAACTTTCAGACAAAGCTTGGAAAAAAATATAACTCACTGAACTATCATCAGTTTTACAACCACCTCCACTTGAGAGTCTCAGCATTGTTCAGGACTCAACTGTGCAAGTGAATTGTAGTCAACTTGTCCCTGTACTTGGCTTTGTGAGAGTCTTTTCCCTTTCCTCAAAAAAAACCCTACATTAAGCTTCTCAACTTCATTTCCAAGACTTTGTTTCTCATGTATATTTTTTTAAATGGAGAAAATAATGCCAGAATTGTGAAAATACAGCAGCTTCTGTATAGAGAGGCTACAAACATTTTTTAAATCAGTTCTCTTTCCAGTCGCTATGCTGTGACTATCCCAGCTATTCCTTTTTAAACATAGCACAGTGCAAAGCTTGGATAGAGCCCCAAAGCACAGCATGTCACAGTCATTTCAACTGCCTACCTTTACAAAAGTTTCTTCAGTTACACACAGGGGAACATTATAATAATGCAACACACAAGAAGGCGGTTGGATGATGTTCTTAGATGCTTGGCCAGCACTGGTGAAGCGATTATTCTTACTCATTGCAAAATCCTTGTAACTACTCGTGCCATCCTCCAGTTCAAATATCTGGCTTGGAACTACTGAATGCTGCTTGGAAACGCTGGGATTTAAGGATACATACAGTTAAAGACTTGCACACTTTTCACACAGATTATTGATCTAACCAGAAGAGAGCTGACATTTCTCTACAACAACTTGAAACAGAAGGAGAGCATAATGGGTTGGATTTGACACTCTCCTTAAGAAAAAGAAAAGTAGAAAGGATGGATAAGACACATTAAGGAATACAATTTATGAGCAGCCTATGTATTGCCCATATGCTTTATTAATATAAGCAAAAGAATAATAAATAAAATTTAAATAGTAATAAACCAATAATAGTTACAAATTGGAAATAATTCAAATAATAACAATGGGATTTTGACCATTTGCAGCCTCATTCCATTTGCCCACTAGTAGACTATTAATCTGATAAAACGTATTTACCAGACATTAAGTCTCTTTCCAAATAACTTGACATTGTTGAGATGCGTGACAGCTCTTTCCACAGCATACTCATCACCCATTTCGACCAGTGCAGTGCCTGGAATAGTCTTCATAAATTTTACCTAAGATAGATAAGGGAAGAAATTAAATTGCAACAAACAGTTACAACCAAGAGTTTTATAAGTTGTTAGGAAATACTTTTAGACCATCTCAGACAGGCTTTTTCCAAAACAACTAAAATGGCTATAGTAATTTCTAAGTTTCTAATAAATTATGCCTTACCTTCTCAATGTTTCCATACAAGCAGAACAGGTTGAAGACCCTTGAACAGTTCATCTTTAGCTGATGCAACCCACTAACCATGACAACTGACCCAGAAGGATTTCCACCATGCATGTAAGAGGAGGATGCCTGGGGCAATGGATAAGCAACAAGTTCTGGAGTGTCCCGAGATCCCATTCGGTAGCGGCTTGGCAAGGGCAACAAAGGACCATGCGACCCTAAGGAGATGAAAGACGATGCTTTCATATTGTAAACAAGTTTCACTACTTAATCATGCATTAAAGCCCACACACACAACATATCTTTAAAGGAGGACGAGAAAACAACGTTACAGCAGTTTCTGTTAATTCTTTCTCTAATTTAAAAAAAAAAAAAAAAGAGACCTTTTCTATTCCCTTTAATATTCCAAGTCTCTTCTTACATTATCAGACAGGAAGGAAGGAGCTGTTTCATGGTATTATATTTATACACAAGTGAAAAAAGCTATTTCAGTAATTATCTTACTGATGGCTTGAATTACAGGTTATATTCCTTCAAAATGACCAGTTTTCTTAAAAGTAGTATCTACCCTGCACCATACAAAATATTTCAACACAAATCTATCAGAAGAAATATTTAAAATAAACCTTCAGTAATTTTGCCATGTCTACTTATAGAGCTACTTGACATCAAGAAAGAATATTACAAAGTATGGAAAACAAACCAAAAGAAGTGAACTTTTAGCCAGGAGAGGAGATGACAGAGACAAAAGATTAAGTCAGAAGGCTGCCTTTCTATAAATGGCTCACTTGGAAGAAACAGGAATACTTAAAATCCTGCTTTAATGCAAGATGAAGCTGTCCTGCTGTCCATTACAGGGGAAGTGAAAGTTTAATTGAAATAAGCTTTTTTTTTTTTTTTTTTTAAATGAAGAGGCATTGCTAGTATGTAATACTTCTGTTCATAGAAAACATCAGTATTACAGACCAAGGAGGGGAGAAATTCACATGAACCAAGTATAAAAGGAACCTTCTGTTCTTTTTCCCTTAGCAAAAAACAGTAGTGAGAGGGATGCAGTGGTGGAGGAGGAGACAGCCATGTGACTTAAGGTATCAAGGTATATCAGAAGAATGAAAAAAGAACATCAGTGAATACAAGGTGGAACCTGGAAATTCTGGAGATGTGAAGAACCTTTGGAAAGAGTAGGTTAAAGGTCAACCTAAAATACTATCAATACATTTGCAAAGAAAGAGGCCAGACAAATCACATTGCCATTTGACAGTTAAGAGAGTCATATCTAACTGGGGACATCAGTTTCTCAGCCCTGAGGTCTTGGTCCAACACATGGAAGTGACAGCAGATGTTCATTTATGGACAGTGCCAGTAACAACCTCAGCACTCTATAGCAGTAATCTAAAACAACATTCTTACACAGTCACAAATCTATAGCTTTTCAGAATTAGCTAAATTAGAAGAAACACAAACCCCACAATTCACAGCTTTGCATGCAAGAACATCAAAGAGCTCTGTGCTGCATCAAACCATTGATCAAGCTATACTGCTGTTTTCTAGAAGAAAACTGCCTTCCCAGTACAGAGACCACTTTTCACCCACTGGTAGGGTGATGGCAACTGAAAGGGAACATTCCTCCAAGGAATACATTTGCAGGGCTGGATGCTCTCCCTGAAATGTAGAGGCACAGCAACAAATGCAAAGATTTCAGTGAATCACCAGCATTTTCAGATGTAGACTGATAGCACTGCACATACAGCACAATATAGACTACTTGTCGGGGTCCCCAGTTAAGCATTGATTGAATATTTACAATTCCACATAACACAAAGAAATCGTAATGACCTGTCATCCTATGTTACTTACCATAACCATCATGTCTAAAAGATGATGGGTGCTCTCCCAAAATAGCTTGCCTCTGGCGGCCCTTCCCTCTGTCTAACATGCAGGAAGGGAAAGAAAAGAGTTTAGCATGGACAAGTATGCACCTGATTTCTCCAGTTAAGACACAAAGCTTCTAGTTAAGAAGCAAAAAAAAGTAATTCAAATATTTGTTAATTTTATAAACAATTTCTCATTCATCATATTTCTAAAACCACAAGCTGTAGCCCTGGGACACCAAAATTAAAAGACTGCCATCTGTGTAACAAATTGCACTTAAGTTGATTCGGGGCAGTGGCCAATGAGATGAAGACATTTAAGATTTATGGAAATATCCAATAGCTTTCCTAAACAGACACCACACATTAGTATAGATAACACCATACAGCAGGATTTACCTATGTGTCTCTTAAAACAAATTTGAAATGCAGTACTTTTGAAAAACAGTACCTGAATCATAATATTAGCTTCAACAGCAACACATTTTCAAAGTGGGCTTCTTTCAAGAAGTTTCAGCATAAGCCAACAACAACCTGTATTACATGGTTTCATAATCAGTAAACAGAGAGCATTACATATGTGTACATATATATTTACAGAACACCTACTGATTTATGGGCATGCTGAAAGGATTGTACATTATTGCATGATCAGCAGCATATAACAGTTCAACTGAAGAAAAACATCACTGAATAATGCACTTAATCAACGGTCAATCCTTTAAGAAAACCCAGTTCTCTAGGCTATAAAGTTAAGCAAGGGGTCTACATTACTGGAGGAAAGCAGCACATCACAGCCAAAGCTGTATTGTCTGATCAGATCTGTGCTGCATGACAAAGCAAATCTAAACTTCCAAATTTGTTTGTGGTAAGCAACAATTGATTTCTTACAATTAAAACAACCACATTCAAAAGACGGGGCAAGACATTTATCAGTTTATAAAAGTTTCCAGTAAATTTAGGTATGACTGCTGAAAACGGAAACTCCAGTCTGATGTAGTTGGAGGTATTTCCCCTGAAAAACAGGCGCTATTAGCATTACGCAACACAACAGTGGGAGATGAAAACACACGTGCCCTTTCTGCTCAGGATTTTGAGGATAGATTCCATATCAGATATTTACTTTGGCAATGAAGCCTGAAGAGACAGCAGTGTTGAATGCCTTCAAATATATAGGAGAAATATTATTTTTGTCAAGTTTTGTTTTTCCATTGCCTTTTCAGGGTAACAGCCCTGCTTCTTGGCTCTAGAAAGCAAATGGGCAGTCATATGAAGTATTTTGAGCATTTAAACTGTATGCAGTAATCATCTTTCAGAAAAAGATCAAGATTATAATTCCAGTCTATGGAGCTAAACACTTTGAAACTGCACACAGTAATATAGTAAAGGACCATGTTCTTCAAATAAAGAATTCTGGGAGAACAGTTTGACGAATGTTTCCTCCTCGTGATGGTGTGGTCCACTGTTCTCTCCTTGCCTCATACTTGTTCCTTACTTGAACAAAGTCCCTCAGTTGTGCAAGTACAAATTACTTGTGCGAACAAGCATTGAAACATGAGAACTGATCTATGTTAAAAATAATTCTGAAAGGAAATGTTCTTTATAATCTAGTTTAAGTTTGGAGTTTGTTGGGTTTTTGGTGTTATTTTTAAATCAGGTCCTTGAGTCACTGTGTATGCTGGTATTACCACAGAAAGAAATGCCCCAAACTACAGTTTGAACTTTCTGGCTAAAACCATGTAGAATACTAAGTCAGGTGGATTTTTTTTTTTCATTTCAATCTAATGCAATATGGGTTCACAGCAGCAGGCACTTGCTAGGAAATTTATTTATATGGAGAAATACTATGGGGAAGTCTATAACTTGTTACCGTAAAAACTTAACAGTTACTTGAAAAACAATAATTAGCAAAATGAATTTCCTTCTTAAGATTTGATGAGGAAAGGGTGAAGGAAATTCTGAAAGCATGTATTAACATGCCTGTCCTGAAAATTTAATTCCTTTGGGTTAAGATCTTGTTTGTTGCAGTCACACCCCTACTGTTCAGGTCACAGTAAGTTCAAAATGCAAACAACACTGCTGCAAGAGTAAGCTGAAACACAAGTATGAAAACTCTCAGAAAAAAAAAAAAAATCCTCGATTACTTTATGAGCAAAATTGCTCTAGATGCCTACTTTCTCAAGTATATCTCCATGTTCATTCAAAAATTTATATTCCCATTTGCTAGATAAGTAGATCTGGGTCACAGTAAATAAAAAATTGTGCTATATACTATATAGCATAGTACATGCATCTATAATACAAGGCTAATTATTTTCTTCTCATGTGTAGCAGAGTGATCTATAGAAAACAGAGACCAGCTGTCAGTGTAACAAAAGGAAAACAAAAGAGTAGAATGAGAGTTCTTGAGAAAGAGCAAGCCATACCTATCCTAAGTTTTTCATTTTCCACTGTTTTCTCTAGCTTGGGGAACATTTAGTTCATACTGTCATATCTGCAGACCAATTACATCACGTAATTAGATGCACAATGTTACAAGTCAGCCACCAAACACTGCAATGATCAAAAGATATGAGGATCAAATTAATCCTTCAGATTTTTCAAATTCAAACTTTCATATTTTTTTCTTGCCCTTGAGTTTCTGCAAAATCTTTTTTTTAACTGAGGAATTTGAGAAAAAAATTGAATCCCGATACAAAGTCATAATCTGTAAGTAGCAACCAATACTGTAGCTCCCTTGTTAACTTTTTACAAGAACTTGATTTTGAAAATTCAAGCCCTAAGTTTTCAGTTGTACAACAGTTTTTACAAGCTCAGGGTCTCTACAGAATTACTTTGAAAGTGCATATCATTTGAGACAGTCAAAGTCCTCATTCTCATATAGTCTTTGATAAGCAGATACTCTATCTTGGACACATTGTCTTCACTTCTCTAACTTAACATTGCATACATTATTGTACATAAGTTAACTGAACACTGCACTCAATAGTTACAATTTATTTTTGAAGAAACACTTTACAGGAGTTAAGCTACACAGCAGTTTGTCTTTACATATGTAGTCATAGTTTCAACTGACTTGAGTTAAACTCTGGTAAAACATCTGAGTACTTAAGAAACAGTATGCCTGTAGCAATTATGAATCTCCCTATTTTAATAACTGAGGGGACCTATCTGATATTGCACTGCTCAGTTTTAACTATCTAAAGATCAGGATTAAATTTCCCTACTACTAGACAATATTTACACTGTTAAGACTGAATTCAACTCTCACATACAGGAAGTACAACATCAATGGTATCAACAAGAGAGGCTCTTAATTTTGGACGTTCTCAATTTTTCAGTTGTAATTTTAAGTAAGACCAGTATACATACAAACTTGAACAGAATGGGTACAGTCTATCACATGATTCATCTCACACACAACTGAAGTACTGAAAGTGTCCTCCTTTAAAAACTTGTGGTGGTGGTGCATGCAGTATGCAGACAAGGTGAATTGCAAGTCTGAGTTTTTTTCAGAGTTTGTTTGTTTGGTTTTTTCTGTTGGTTTGTTTTGGGTTTGGTTTTTTTTTGTTTGTTTGGGTTGGTTTGGTTTTTTTTTTTTGGCTGATGCCGATGTGGTGCATGATGAAGTGTAGAGTCAGCCTGCTGAAGTCCTCTATCCTTCTTAATGCCTTGTCCAACATAAGGGAAAAAAAAAAAAAAAAAAGAGTCCGAAGGAGAAGCAGTGTGCAAGTTTGTAGTTTGTAAGGAATAGTCTGTACCAGGTTTCCTCTCCTCCAAAGAGAGAGAGCTGCTTGGAGAAATGCAAGTCCTTGAGAACTGCGAAGGTGCTTGCAGGTGTGGGCTCCTTGTTGAGCTCAGAGGCTCAGAACACAGCTGTAGGGGGCACTAGGGCTCAAGGTTAATGTCCTGGTGTGAGCACAGTCTCCAGCAGCACTGGCTTGCTTTGACATGACTACTGCCACACAGCCTGACCATCTATAAAGGATTGGCATTAGTGTAGGCAAACATCTACAGCGATAACATAAGAAAACCTACCTCGTCGGCCCAGATATGGTTTAGTGTAGTCCCAACTATCGTTGTCATTTCTGATGACATTAAGTCGAGTTGGCTGTTCAAATAAAGTAAAAGTGAAAAAGGTTAAGTCGTGATCATATATATTCTTCTAGTAAAATTAAAGGAGAAGGTCCAAGCATACCCTTGCATATTCAATTTTTAGCGTACAGCATCCTGCATAGATATCTGCTCCATTGAGTGCAGCCTTTGCCTTCTGGGCACAAAACACTGATTCAAACATACACATCATGTTAAGGAATTTTTTTTTTCCCCCAGGTGCCTCATTCACATCCCTTTCTTCTGATACGGCTTTATTTTTGTAGCCTGCAGATATTTCGGTTTTTTATACCTTACAAGAAGTCTCCAGAGACATTAATATAAAATTACCAACAATTATATATGGGTTAAACTTCTGTTAAGCATCTGGTTTTGAGATGTATGCAGCACATCACGAGATCATTCATATATCAGTAAATTCCTCAGTGTGGATTATATAGAAGGGCAAGCTTTGTTTATGCTCTGAGCTTACACCATTTGGAAGGGCATATTCTGGTGGGTTTAGTAATTTTCATCAGAGGACACAGAAAGTTACCAGCAAGCCTAGAGAATATTTTAACTGAAAGTTTCAAGGGAAAGTTCAAGCTGCATCAGAGCTTGGGGGCAAGAAGGTGTGACTTAAGACAGTGCATCCATTCTCACAGCTATCGTTAGCTCAGAACTTGTGGGGAGGGAGAACGTGAGGTCAGTAGTTAACTTACAGTGAAAAGAACTACGAAGAGCCTGTTAGCCAAATAAAACCACAGAATCGAGAGATATTTTGAATGAAAAAATAATCATGTTGTATCAAAAAATACAACAAGCAGATTGCTTTCAATCCGCTGCTCAAGGCAGATGCACATGCCAGGCTCTAACACGTTGGTTATTTCTTATCCTCTACATGTTCCAAGATTGGTTCTGTGACTAGCAGAAAAACATACCTGAGCCTTTGCACAGGGCAATCCATGACCTCATACATACTCAATAACATACAGTGTCAGAAAGCCTGAAACTTGCAGCAGACCAGACATTTTGCACCGTCCTTCAATATAATCATGACATTTGATGTAATAAGCAACATTTTGGAAGTATTCTGTATCAACAGCATATCAATTGTGTTTTACCACATTCCCGCAACTTCTTCCAGGGTGAAGTAGATTCACTGTGGATTTTAAGAGTGAGAAAAGTTAGGCTTCCCAGACCTCTAAGAAATTACTTGGCACTGCCTAGAACTGTGGGAGCATACCTGCGAAAGTAATAGGTACTGCAATTAGCATTGAAATTTGAGAAAATTTTTGAACTTTTCATACAAGACTTGTCTTGAAACTCACTCCCCATGCCAGGCAAACTGTTCACCTATGCTGCTGCATTACTTTGTTCACATTTGCGAGTTTTCTTTCAACTGCTGGTTGTTTTTGTTTTTAATAAAAGGCACGTAACAGGATTTAATTCAAAGGACAGATATATGGTACTTCCAGAGCATGTGCAAGATCCTCCCCACAACTTCCCTAATCTGTCACAAGATGCATAATAACCCCCAACTGTACAAGTCATCTGATCCAGACACCACCACTTACCACAAACTCAACACACTATCGCAGTACGTCAAACTACTATTAGGACACACAGTTTAAGTCTCCTACATTGAAAAACAGAAATTAGCTAGCTTTTATGGAAGTCAGGGTATTTCTTTTTGCCTGGTAAATCGTTGATGCCGCCACTGGTTAAATAATGTTACAGAAGTAACCCACGAATAAAGTTAATAAAGTGGGGAAATCACAAAAGAATTTCTGAGATTTTGATACCATTTTCTCTAGATAACTGCTCAAAAATTGAGGGTAATCAGTCTCTAGAAAGAAGGCTATCAAATTTTATAAAGTAAGGGGTAATCTTATCAGACTTCGGACTTTGCAAACCGCAGTCACATATTAACAACTCTGAACATTCACCCCATGCTACGAATGTAGTAGCTATGAATATAGTAAACAGTAGGATAACAGAGCAGGGATTTTTGTCAACACATGATAAACGAGTCAAGGAGGCCTAAGTTGATCTCACGCTTCAACGAAGTCAGAATAGTAAGACAAGCAATATATATTAGAACTATTTTAGAAGAGTCTGAAGAAGTCAAACCGTACCTCTGCAATCCCTTACCCATTTCTTCAGTGTCAACACAGGCAGAAGCCACAAAACTTTTGTGTACAATGCACTGTCAAATCTATGACATATTTCACATCTGCAAATTATTAGCCTTAGGGTCGCCTATGAACATGGTTATCAAGACCATTGTTGACAATGTCATTTTCCTACAAAGGTGAAATATGTATGTGCTATTTTGTCTTATACACATATAGAAGTTAGAAATTACTATTTTTAGAATTCTACCTAAGACATAATTTGGTCTCAAAATTACAGGGTATTTTTCTGACATTCTCATGCTGAATCTCATCTGCAGCCAGGAACCTACAGAAAAAAAAAAAAAAAATCACACTCAAAAAGGATATTCAACCATAGCTTGTATTCCATTTCTCTTGAATATAACGATGCGCTGAACTTTTCCAACAGGGTTGCACACAGTATACAATACATCCTAAAGGAGAAAAAATATTTTTAGTCAGATATGAAACTTCAAACACCTTAGGTTCACAGAATATTTCCTTGTATTGGCATTTAATGCCAAAGAGCAAAGAAAAGGCCTGTTAACTTTTCATTTATAATTTTCCCTATTGAGTTTATACACTCATGATTAGCAGTTTTATGGATCAATATAGCACAGGCAGCCAAATCTGAAAAACAGAAAATAAATTATTTAAGTACTCATGCAAACATTAGTATCTTCAACTGTTTGAAAATCCAGAAATTGCATCCATGTCTCAAGCTGCGCTCCCTTTAAGCATGCGCTGCAGTAGTTTCACCAAAGCAGAGATAGACAAAATGACACTGTAGTTATAGCACATTTCATTTCATAAGACTCTAGCAGCTAAGGGTTTTTTTAACTGTTCATGTTCATTTTCAGAAGAGTAACCTGGAGTAGTCCACGATGTAAGCTTAGGTGGCTATCAAAGGGACAATGCCGATCATATTGACCCAAACTGAAGACACTGCAAGTGTTTGCTGTGCTTTTTCCACTTAAGGCAGAGAAAACTTCTGACAGGGAACATCGGATTCATGCAAACTCATTTTTAATGCTCTGCTTTCACCAGCATTATCTATATTACAAGGAACCAATAAAATCCAGGACCATTTCCAGTGCTGCAGGGGAACCAAACAGTACGAAAAGTTTGCCTTACTGCACATCAGGCCACACTAATGATGTGATGCTGGGGGTATCTCAAATAACAGTCCATTACATATAACAATTCAAACATCATGTTACCAGAAATAAGTCTCCAGCATGAATCTGGCCAAGAAAAAAAGAGTTTAGAGTGTTTATACACCCATACTTGGAATTATAAAGACTCAGGCTTGAGAACCTGAACAAACAGGAACTGTGATTTCTTGAAACAATTCACTTGTTAGATCATGTTCAAACAGCTGAAAGGTAACCCTAGCAGGCAAAGGAACTGACATCTCAGTGAAGCACTCTACCACAATTTATTTCCCTTCTTGAGAGGGGAAACGAAATTTATTATTATGTTCTGCAGAATAACAGAGTAATTGGGAAGCAAAGCGGTGAGGGGCATGCTGGATTTCTAAAAACAAAACAAACACAAGCCCATATACCCCCCTCTTACAACAAGAAACTAGAAAAAGAGGATGTCTTAATGTTGGCTACAGCTGCAGTGGTGTAACTCCTGGCTTATATGAAGTACCATAACCTTTACTATATGGGCATATTACCAGTAAAAAACAAAAACAAGAAAAAGCACCCAAACACAACAACAACAAATAAACAAACAAAACACCCAAAACAAAAACCAAACAACAAAACAAAAACCAAACAACAAAACAAAAACCAAACAACAAAACAAAAACCAAACAACAAAACAAAAACCAAACAACAAAACCAAACAAAAAAAAAAAAAAACTTTGTCCATGCTCAGAGGCCTTGCTCCAGACACTCCAGTGAGTGTTTTGTATAACTAAATGAAGCAAGCAGAGAAGACTGTCAAGTTTTTCAGAAGATGGACAGACATTTTTAGAAATAATTCAAGCAGCCTGAACCCCTAAAAAAATAACAATTATGAGATTGGTTATAGGTGTTTTCTATGCACACTCAAAAACAGCTGCCCTCCATCTCCTTTTGTTTGGGACACAAGTATCCTGAAAATTTTCCAGTTCCACAAGACATAAATTTTCAGGCATACAACTTTCTTTCACAATTTGTCTCTAAAAAGATTTATTCACAGCCACTTAATTTAAAGCAAAACAAACAAACAAAAAAACCCAACAAAACAAAACAAACCCCCCCCCCCACACACACACAAAAAATAACCTATCTTTCAAAATGTAAGCTCTACTCAAAATGCTATCAGTGTCATTAGCCAGCAGGCATACACGCAGCTTGTTTTTTGACTACCAAATCAGTCAAGTGATGCACAAGATACAGTAACGTGGGCTATTTTGAATAAAAATTAACACTAGCATTATATACATACTAGAATACCATGATAAAGAAGGTGCAGCAACCTAATCTCAAAAGAAGTTGGTAATTAAGTTTAAAACATTTCAGGCATATCACACCCCCCTCATGCATGTACAGAAGGTTTAGATTCTAAACTTTAGAAGGTAAGACCTAAGAGGCAACAGCAGCAGTAGGTATAGCTGAACAGACAGTAACAACTGCAGCAGCAGTGGTCACTTTGAGAAGCTCTATCGGAGGCGGGGGGGGGGGGCGGGGCACGGGGCGGGGTGTGTGTTTGTTTTAAAAAAGGAGCTATTGTGCTGGAGGCTTGATCCTCAGAATTTCCATGAAATGTTCCTCGCCCAGAACAATGCTTCTGCTACCAAGTTTCCCCAAGCCTCTACATTCAATTCAGATGCTTATGCAAGCTAAAGTTAAAATGCAGGAATTAAACATAGTTTCCAAAATTTGTGTTATAGTCACATGCAAAGAATTCTTTAACTTAGTGGATTTGTTCACATGGCTCAAAGCAGGTTCATTCTTAAACACTGATGAAAAAGCAACTCATACCTTGCCATGCTTTTCTATAAAGAAAACTGACAGGAGAAAGAAAATTCATCATCCACTAATGAAGCAACAGGCAAAAACCTACCAATATTCATAATACAGTGAAGGAAAAAGCATGATACGGAAATGACTGCTTGAAGTAATTTCAGGAATACTAAGTTTCAATCAATTTGCTAACATAATATACAGCACATTAAACAAAACTTAATGCTTGCATTAAGTTACATGGTTCCACACAACCCAAAGACTTAGGTTGGTCCATACTATCCTATGTATTTCCCTAAGAACCAGTAACTTATGTTTGTACCACAGTATTACAAGTCTGCTTAAAGCAGAGTTTTAATTTTTTTCCTGAAATCTTTCTGTGCAATTCAACGTGTTCTATAAAATCTCTCTGAAAAAAATATAAGTATTCAATGCATGAGAAAACATGTATTCTTAAATACTAGCAAAAAATATCCATACCATTAAAAAAATGCATGTGTGCCATAAATATATGGCAATAAATTAGCATGCAACTGTATATATGGTATGACTAGAAATACTGAAAAGAAAAATGTATCAGACCAAATAAAAGTGAGGAAGATTCCATCAAACTGGAGCTGATAATCAACAAGTGGTTTCAACTTTCCACAAAGGAAATAGCTAAGAATGCAGAACTGCAATAAAATAACCCCTCCTACTAGAAAAATTACTTGCTATTTAAACATGCACTACTCAGAGTCTAAAAGCTAAATGACATTCCTCATGCTGTGGCAACACATTTGGAAATACTTCAGAAGCATGTAGCAACTTAAAACATTTCAAAATCCTGACCACTGAAGTCTTCAAATATTTTGCAAAATATCTGTACAACAAGATGAATCATCTTGAAAAAGCTTTTTTTTTTTTTCCCAGAATATGCATGTTACTTGACAGTGTAAAGCTTTGGTAAGTGAATTTAATTTCCTGACTGAAATTAACGACTTTAACAAATAATACACAATGGAAATAATGTAACAGAGATTGCCATTCCCTGCCTTTTATTATTCTATTAAAGAAAAAAAAGAAGAAACATACCACTGTAATTGGGTAGAGAGGATTCTGAATTGACAACAGGAGAACTTTATTTCCACCTGATGGGTCATCAGTGTTCCCTGGCCGAGTAATCCTCTTACTTGTTGAGTAGTTGAAAAAGGCTTGCTGTCCAGCAATGTATACAGGTTCATCGGCTGCAAACGTTACACATTTCTTTGCACTTTCTACGTTTTCAAACTCCACCAGAGCCTGGCGCTTAAATGGCATCATCATGACATAGCTGGTGAGAGAAACATTACAGTAAGTTTTCCTATATGCTTACTCAAACTCTGAAGTCCCATAACTGTCATATGTGATACATTTTTTCTAAGCAATTCCTAGCAAAGACATAAAAGGAAGGTAGGTCTCCCTACTCATGCTTCCCAAACCTGGTCAACACACTTCTAAAGCATTTGCAGCAAAACAAAGAAATGCAGCTATAAGATAAGTAAGTAATAAGCAGATGTTTTCCTGAAAAAGTTTGATGCATAAAAACATTCATCCAATGCAACAAACAGTTAATAATTTACTAACTTACTACAACTACAATCAGTATTAAAAAACTTTCTAAAGTCATTTATGAGGTAAAGGATCAAAGTAAATGCAAATAATAAAACACATTCAAAATTGCTACAAAATTTGCTGTTGCTAAGAAACTTAAAATACTATTCTGACACAAAACTACTTTAGAGGACTTAAGTATTCTAGTTAACCAAATTAAGGCACAGACAAATTCAAGAAGCTTTGTCAGCTGATTAAGTTTTTGAAAACTAAAACTCTGAGGCTAAAATGTACTTATTTGTATTTCTGAACAAGCTTATGTGCACTCCATTCATTCATTCTTTATTTATTTATTTATTTATACTGGTACAAGTATAATTCAATTATTTGAATATTAAGGCAGTGAAGAATACTATTGTACTATTAACAAAACCCTATGTGACTTCAATACATGCATTTCCTTGAAAAATAATGCCAGTTTCCAGAAAGCAGCACTCAAACCTCAGCATAAGCTGGCTCTACCCATTCATCTTTACTATTTTGTTCACAAATGATGACTCTTCAGGCTGTATGACATTTGAAGGGACTTTCTCTGAATAACCACCTCATTCTGAAGGCCCTGCCATATCACAAGCACTCTTCCCACAGGAAACCATAGGAAAAAGCATCACCTGTGCTGTGGCCCATTCTTATTTTTGATATATTCACTCTTATCAAAACAACCACCTTTGTGTTTTTCTGCAATTCAGTCTAGCTACAGCTCACATTAAGACCAGGACTAGCTGTGCTACTGCAGTCTGACAGCAGACAACAGGGCGTGTAGACAGTATAACTCTGCTTGACCAGACTTGTCATATACAGAAACACAGAATCTTCACACAGCTAGAAAAATCTTTATGTTTTTCTATTAACTAAGTTCCAGATTTCAAATGGCTATTATAATGTATTTAAAGAGGTCCAAGAGACTTTTAAATAATGCTCCCAGCTTGTCCAGAAATCTGACTTTATACTGTTTGACATACCATATGGTTCCAAACTTTTCAAGAGCTTCCACAAGATCTGCTTCCACAACTGATTCACACAGCCCTCGGACATGGACAACAGGAGAAACAGAGACTTTGTGATGACTTCCTCCGGCATCCTAGCAAAGAAATGACATTTTAAAATTCAACACAGAACAAGGAATATTGCTATCACTAACTAAAATTAAATATTTGGCAGACACCACACTGGGTCCAGAAGCAGCCATTTAAATGTACAATCCAAGCATATTTTAAGTAATTTAACTTTTCTTTACAGATTGCCAAGTTCAGTTGCTGAAGTCTACTTAAAATGACATGTTTTGCAGATTTAATTAATGTATTGGAACTGGCCAGATTTTTCTACTATAAAATAAAGTCTATTTAACACTTGATTGAATTGCAAGAGGTCTTCCACCCTATTCATTAAAAGCATAAAAAAAACCTGGACACGCACAAGAGCTAAAATATTTCTGACACTTTCCTTGTTTGTTTATGCCAATATTGGTTTGAGACAGGCTGGGGGGATAAAGAGGCAGGAACAAACACAGGCTATCAGTATTCTTTTCCTAACACATGCAGAGCTGTGCCCCACAATGCAAGAAAACGCCAGCTCTGTACCATATACAAAATAAACCCAACCTCCCTTCTAATTCTGAACACTCTTCATACACATTTTTAAAAACTCACAATTTCTGTGCATATGGGTACGCTTTCTCTTCTCGCCCCTACGCCGACTACCATCAACAGATTCAGCTGTCATACATTAACATGCACAATTCCCACCATGAGCATTTTTCAGAGGTATTGAGACTTCAGACAGTCTCAGTTCTGTTTTACTGAAGAATCTGAGCTGGAATCAGCTCATCTTTCCATGCAAAGTCTAAAGTAGGGCTGAAATTTACATTATATATTCCAAAACATGAAGGTTAAATTAAATAAATAAATAAGTAAGTAAGTAGGTAAGTAAATAAATAAAAATAATATAATAAACCAATAATGAGAAATAACCAAAGAAAGCATAGAGATAACAAAGGACATTCTAAAATATACTGTCATTACCAGCACTCAAATTTCATACATATAACTGCAGTGTAAAGTCGATGTATTCAAATTTAGCAACTACATCAATGTGTTTGATCTAAAAGATCAAGTCTTGTTGATTTTTCACTTTTTCGTAAAAAGCAGTATAGCATCTTCCGGAACCAGAGAGAGGTTCTCATCTGCAGCACAAAAGAGTATTCAGCTCCAGTAATCAAATAACCACAATGATTGCTACTACTGCTACAAACATTCTGCTCTTCCCTGTTTAACTATAGATTCAAGTAAAAAACACATTCCAGATAACTATTAAGTGAGCCTTGAACATTTAATTCCTGTGTTCTATACAAAGCTCTCCCAAAACAATTACGTATATTTTTCTTTAAACTGAGGATTTGACCATTCTGTTTGAACCAAAGGCCAGCACTCCAGATACCATCAGACATCAGAACACTCTGCTGTGTAATTTTTTTAAGCTTAGCTTATGTTTTATCCATTTGCAGTATGAAAGTATTTTAAGTGGGAACACACTTATTTGAATAAGAGCTGCGAGAATTGTGAGAAAACATCACTAGTGATATTTGCATAAGATAACATATATCCCGAATTAATCAGATAAGATGTACAGCAGTAGCAGTGATCAAAGTAGTCATAAAAGATTAATACGTTGAACTGCAAATACTTAGGCAACAGCAGAAGGAACAGAACTACACAGAGGTTTTAATTTTCTTTACCTGCATACACACGTTTCAAAGCTGAAAGAAGCACCTAAGGAAACTGAAAATAATTAGCTTTTTTCCCTGCAAAGTCTACTACTCTAAGGTGTTAAGATAGCATGCAACTTTTTTTACAGTCTGCAGAACAATCAGAAGTTATTAAATCTATTATTCACTGCGCTTCACACGTTACTATATTAAGATCCGAGTTAATGCGACGGGTATGCATTTTCTCTTCTTTAATGCATTTAAGAAATCTCACCTAAAAATATTTCTGTCTCATCAGATGGCAAATATAAGCAATGATTTTCTCACTGAAGCAAAGATTCACTACGAAGAGCTACCTTACTTAATTAGCAAGTCAAGCTTTTCAGAGAGTGGATCATAACAGAACAGTATTTTTCCGTTCCCAGTTCAGTCTTCTATTATAGTTTCAGTTGATGTTTCTTTGTCAAGCATATTCCTTTTTATTTTTATTTATTAGCCATCCATTTAAGCTTGTCTACTGAAGATCTAAATCTTTCTCTCTCAAAAATTAAGACTTTTATACTTGCATCTTCAAATCCATTACACCCAACTTACATGCACATATACAGGTGTCAGCACTTCTGCAGTTGGAATTATTCTTGGATCCATCAGCAAATACAAATTTTGCTCTGTTTTGTAGTTAAAGGAACACTTGGCTTTCCAAGCCAAATTTCCTTCTCCCATAACACCATATAGAAAGCATCCTTTAGTAGGGTGTTGTACAGTAGGAGGTTCAATAAGAACCAAAAGTTATAATACCTCTGTTATTGTAGTAACTTGCACAGAAGCTCAAGCAGCATGGAATTAAAAACAACAACCACCAAAAATAAACAAACAACAAAAAAAACCACACAACACCAACCCAAAACAAACAACCCCCAAAGAGTGAGATCTCAGTCACTTGCCATGAAATTAAGGACTTACCTACACAGCATTTCAGAAACCAATTTATACAGATAAAACCATTAAGCAGACGGCCTCTGCTTTACTCAAAATAGTTTCAAACCAGCAACAGTAAAGAGCAGCACAAGAACCAAGCGTAAGCCAGTCCTGAGTCAGGAAGCCACAAACTAACATTTCAGAGCATATTGGTGAAGACATCAACATGTGCCACTGTGGCGGGTGCACTCGACTCCCCCCAGCCAAACCAGCAGCAGTTTGGTCCAGGCTCCAGAGGAGGGAAGCGCCTGAGCCACAGCCAGGCCAAGAACTCCTTCCAGGAGACCCACAGGGAAGCAGAACGGCACACTGAACGCCGGTGACTTGTGGGTGCAGGGAGTCCCATGCATACTTTTCCTACTGTGTACAATTTGACTATGTGTCAACCACTTCATTCTATAAATATGACAGCCTGGATGAGCCCACTTTTGAGCTCTCCCTAAATAAGTGAGCTGTATGGCAATGGTTTTACTACTCACAGGTCAGTGGACAAGTCAAATTCAAGTTCAATATTAGTCATTTAGCTTAGGTAGATGCACACCAAATGTAATGGATTATTTAGAGATATAAGGTTGCATGATTTTTAATATACTCTTTGATTCATGTTACTTAGCAGACTAGATTTGCTAAAATTTTAAGCTCATATTTGCCAAAAGCAACTGCAGACTACACTAAACGCCTGCAAGATAAAGTCTAGCTTGCATTTTGCTGGGAAAAATGGAACTGACTGGGAAAACAACAATCCAAGGCTAACACAGCGACATCACAGACATCTGCGAAGTGAGGTCTGTTTTGCACTTTGCTGAGAAGAAAGGATTTATCCGACAAAACGGCACCTTCAAGGATATGGACCAAAGCCAATATCTACAACTGAACAAAACAAAGGCTCACGTGGAGTCAGGGAAATAGGGTCCAATGGGGAGCAAAGGACCTGGTGTAAAAATTTTGCTATTGGACTGGATCTTGATGTGAATGATCTGTAAAGATGCAAAAAAGTTTGTAGTTTTCTATGCTCAGGTGGACCTCCGCACAGGTACCCAGCTTGAGCCACCCCTTCTGCTATTCTACTCCATTACATTTTTTATTTTTTGAGAATCTTGTCTCCTGAAAGTCTGTTCTGCATATGGTCATAAGGCCTCACCTGAAAGTTTGCTACTGGAGTTCTAAAATACAGACTCCAGAGCGAACGGTTATCGGGGAAAGAGGAATCCTGACAGTTTGTACCACGACAGATACTGGCCTCACGTGAAAGTTTGTCTCTGGAGCTCCAAGACACAGCCCCCTGGAGCAAACGGTTATCAGGGAGGGAAGAAGCCTGAAAGTTTGCTTTGTGAATGGGTATAGGCATCTGGAGAGAAGGTAAGCAGCATTCGGCTTGGCATATTTCCCCCATGCAGTAAATAATAGAGTGAACCTGCCACCGAACTCTTTTAAGTCACACTTCTCTTTAAGAAATCTAAACATTGTTCTGCAGCAAGCAGAACCCTAAAATCACTCCCCCGTGACAGCCACAGGCATATGTTTGAGTGCAAAAAAAGTCTTCACGAAGGACAGACTTAAATATTATCATCAAACAAGTTTTGCAGCTACCAAGCTGCAGTATGAAGCCTTGATTTCCTCTAAAAGAAATAAAACCACAAGACCACATGAAAAATCAAATGTGTCTGTAAGTGTTAAGCACCTTCACAGCTAACATCAGAACTTATACAAACCACTGCACTGATGCCATAAATTCTTCCCAGAGACAAAAAATATAGAGTTTTGACCAAGATCTCATGGTCACTGTATCTTGAAAACTACACATAGGCAAAGGTTACATCAAAGCATCCACTCACATACAGATTAACCACCACCACTATTTATCTGCTTATGAAGGAGTCTTTCACTAACTCCAACTCCCACTATGGCACAAAAACCACATGCAAAACTCCAACACGACATTTGCACTCCTCCAAAGCCAGAACAGACTAGCTGACATTACTGCTGTACCCATTAGTATATATGACTATATATGAAGAGTTTTTGAAAGCTCAATAACAATTTCTTGAAGAATCATTAGCTGGACAGAAAATGCAATTATTAAATAGATAATGGAAACGGACTTCCTTTCTAAGTGCTCAAGACCAGTAACAAGGACAGAAAGATCTCCCTCAAGAAAGAAGCTAGGAACATAAAAACATTTAACATTGAGAACAAGCTTCTGTAGAGAGCTGAAGCATGAAGGGAAGTGCTGACATAACCAAGCAGATGAAACGCAAACAAGATACTTCATATACATAAGACAGCAACAGAAGCAGCTTCAAAGAACTGCTGTAGCATTTTAACTTCCGTTCTTTGGTGACCTACATAGTCCTAGACAACACTTTAAATATATCACTGATTTCTTGCTAACAAATTACAATTTGCCATTCTGAAAAGGAAAAAAAGTCATCATGGGCTCTAGGATGATGTCTCTCTTGCTCACCAATTCCAGATTGGAGAATTTGTCACCATTTGCACATAAATGTGTCCTTTATCCTTTCTCCAGACACCTTCCAGTTCTTGGTTCTATTAGTTTGCACTGCCTTTTTTGGACCATCTGCTCCTTTGCCATTTCTCTGCTTACTTCCTCCATTGTGCTTCTTACGCAAAAGGATGGCACTCTTCCTTCATATTCTCTCCACTAGGTACCTAAATACACTGTTATTTCTCACCATCAGGATTATCTTATTCACTCTCAAATTTTCCTCTCGCCGCATCCCTCTTAAATGCTCTGAAATTGCTTTCGTAAATACAACAGAACTGGGGTGGGGAGGAAGCCCCAAAAGGTTACTTATTAGGTATGTAAGTGCCCAAAACTTCATTAATGCCTAACAATGGACTGATCTGCATCCAACTGCCCTGCATGATTGTCAAGGGTAGCTAAAATTACCACACTATAAAGGCAAAGTGGAGGTACACAACACATTCCCCAATTATCTCAGCTCTGCCCAATGGGATGGTCTGATAAGGAAAGTCTTTCATAAGCAGATATATCACATTTTCTGCACACTCTTCAACTGTTAGTTGTACTACAGGATTATGGCATTAACCTAAAGCTGTTTGCTCTGACATACATCACCCTTGCTGATCATACCTGCCTGACTTGAGCGGTCCTGTCTCTTCCCCACAGAGGTACAGGAGACACCTCTCTGTGCCACTTGCAGTGCCCGTAGCTTTGCAGTGACAACAGTTACTCCAGTACACAGTGAAGTATGACAGTGCCTCAGAACCATGCAAACAAGACAAAGTTAATGTTACACAGCAGTATGAGAATACGCCAGTTTTCTATATCTTGGGGTTTTTTTTGTTACTGGTTGACTGGTTGGAGAGCTAGAGAGTGCTAGGCAGGAGAAGGGGGTTAAGGTTAATCACACCCCATATTCTAGAAAGCTACATGGCAAGTTAGTTTTGGTTTGGATGTAGAATTTGGGCTATTGTTTCTCTTTTTAAACATACCTCTTCCTAGCACTGTCTACCACTGTGTCTTTTCAATTAATACAACCGCTACAGAACAGAATACCTTCACTCTGGCCCCTTCTGCTAATTCTGAATCTGCCATGAAGCGGTCAGGCAGTTGCCCTAGATGATCATTGCAACTGAACTAGTCCATTCTATTTTCCTCTCAGCTTAGCACAATCTGAATATCCTTTAAAATAATAAACAAGCAAAAAAACAACATGCCAAAACAAAACCCCACACAACACACAGCATTATCAGGAGATTCAATCTGAGATTCTAGAAGAACTAGCCTGAAGGTAACAGTTACTTTTTCTGAGGGAGAGTAAAGGAGGGAGGATGATTAACACTGACACCATAACCCGTTTCTAGGGTGCACTTCATTGAAGAAATGGATATATGAACAAGTCAATGCAAAATAGGTGAAGATCTGAACTCAGTGCCATCTCACTACTGTAACTGCAACTGTCTGTAAAGACATGAAGCAACTGCGTTGCGCAGTGAGCTGATTTCCATTTACCACAAAGCAAGAACACTGCACATAGGAAGTTACAGCAGAGTAGCTGAGAAGCTGCAAATTCACATCCCTATCTTACCTTGTGGCAGCTTGTAGTTATGTTTGTGTATTTAGATACCACATCTCACTTCCCTAACTGTAAGAACGGGGATAATCGATCTTCCTTACTTCATAGAAATGTTTAAGAATATGTATGGCAGAGACAGTGAGGCAGGTGGATGCTACAGAAAAGACAGGTTGTATAAATACAACATTAATTAATGAAACTGAAATTTAAAGGATGGAGAGGGGATGCAGCTGAAAAGGCCCTCCAAACATGCTTAAACACAGCTCTTAACCCACATTCTCCCAGTGTCCTGACTCTCTGCTACACCACAAATCTGATTTCTTTGCCAAGGCTTCACTACCACTCAACACTGCTTCTGTAAAAGTCTTGCTTCTAAATCATACTCCCCACCTGAACTTCTGCAAGACAACTTCCATCTTCTTCCCTGGTCAACATTCTGGTCTGTTCCTGGCTCTCCATGCTCCTCAGCCTTGAGATGAGCCATGAGGAAGATGGTTCACCTCTGGGCTATGAGGAGTGTCCCCATGAGTGGGAAACAGGAGAAAAGAGAGCAAAATAAATTTGGGGTTTCCCCATTTGGATCTCATCTACAGACTCCTAGGCACTCATTTGGAAAAAAACAAAACAAAACAGAACACAAACAAACAAAAACCAAAAAAATAATTAAAAAAAAATACACCAAACACCACACTTAGAGGCATGAAATGAAACAATTCCAGAGAAATGGGAAAAATGCCACAACAACAAATATAGCCCAGCAGGGAGACCCCACCAACACACTTGCAGGGTCCTACCACAAAAGAGCTTTTACACAAAGAGACTGTATTATCCATAGGAGTGCACAGTTTACAGATATTCTAGAATGCATGTTAAGAAAAAAAAAAAAAAAAAAACACAAAAAAAAACCCAACAACACAACAGTGAGGCTACCAGACTCCTACCACTCTTTTTACCCTAGTCGTTCATTGTCCCATTTCTCTTTCTAATTCCCCATAATTCCTCGTACTTCATCCTCACTTATTCTTTTCCTGTTCTTTTCTAAGCAACCCAGGACACTTAAACGTCTTCCCTCCTCTTAGCCCACTTTCTTCTTATACGTCATTGCCCTACGCCACATACAACTTTCATAAGTTGACTTGTTTCTCTTCAGGTAAATGTTCTAAGAAACGTCCACAGAATCAATAACTTTCCTGCACAGTTTTTTAATCTATTAGAGAAAAAAAAAAAATATTACCTAAGTCTAATGAATAGATGATGGCATTTTGCTATTAAAAGCCCCACATAAAATTACTAACAAAAGCACCCAGTCGTTCCTTTTTTACATGTCCACTTGGTGTTACGACTTATTCTTAAGAAACTAATTTGATCTCTATTATCAAGACAACTTCTGCCTCTCCAATAGCGGACCAGTGACTACAGCTTTGCCAATAAATCATCAGAGTCAGTGACCATGCAGCTCCTTGAGGCACACTGAACTGGACACAACAAGCTGGCTAGATATTCCCCATGTTTTTGATTTGCTACACATTTGTTTGTTTCTTGGCTCAGGAGACTCAGCACATGCCATTCTTGAAATCCAAAATGTAAAGTTACAGATATACTTCACATTCTCCTTACCTAAAGGGACAGAGCAGTGTGTCCTGCACATTAACTGTGATAAACTGAGATACTGAGGTCAACATGAAGATTGTCAGAGCCAGAACCCAGAATGAAGAAAAAAAGAAAAAAGAACTAGCTGATTTCATAAAATACTGCAGAAAGGAGGAAAGACGAGCTACTGTTGCTACTTGAAAGACTGCATGATGTCCAGCTCTCCTACATGAGAAAATTTCAAGATAACTTAAACAAGCATACAGATTTCATTCAGAATTGGCCTTTAAGACAAAGCATATTGCTAAGCCTTGACTGTGACAGAGATGATACTCTGTCACGAGAAGCCATAGAATTAAAATAGTTCTCTCCCGAGATCTATCTTTGTTGCAGTTTATCAGGGGACCCTTGTACTAATTTAGCAGGTATCCTCTCCATCAAGAGGTTTAACTGGTGGAGAGATTGTAACAGCAAATGCTCTCTCATTAACTTATCCCAGTGCTAAGCAAGTTCATTTTAACAAATCATGAAACAGAGGTATTCTAAATTTCAAGGTCTGCTATTAAACCAATGTTTTCTTAATCTTGCTTTTTCAAGTAAAAAATAGAGCCATCAAGAAGAAAAATGGTTACAATCAGCTGAACAATTAGTTGGCTAAGAAATCAAACAACAGACACCGAAGGATTGTTGACCCAAATTTATGGGTCAGGCACTATCCTGATACTTAGATACAAATTAATGAAGAATAAAAGGTAAGCACTAAAACATTTAGTGAACGAGCATGCATTGTTTGTGAGGGAGAAAGCAGAAATACAAGTGCATTTAAAAAGGAAGTAATCATTTACGATCAGCCTTATCACCCTACACTGCCAGACACAAAGGCAGAACAGAAGGATGAAAGAAACCCTCTCCCTTGCTTTCTTCCCCCGCTCTACGTTTCTATAGCTACACTCAGCAACAGGGCAGGCACAAAACTTGCAATGGCAACATCTCAAAAGGCAACAAGCTGCCCACGGAACAGAGACAAGCTCGGAACTGCAAAATCCAAATCACGTATAGCCAGCCAGCTGCATACTCAGTCCCTTTCCCCGGGCGACCACGGTGAGAAACAACCGGCCGCGCAGCCCGCGGCGGGGAGCAGGGGAAAAAACGCGACCCGGCCTGGCTCCCTCCCCGCCTTTCCTGACCCCGGGGGCTGGGGGAGATCGCACCCCCCACCGGAAGCCGCTCTATGCTCGGGGGAGAGGGTCAGCGGGCTCCAGCATCGGGGAGGCCGCGGGGCCAGGGCTCCCGCCCCCCGCGCCGGGTAAAGACAGGAGGGGGAGGGTCCCGATCTAGCCCCGCGGGAGGGGGCGGGGCGAGCGACTCGCAGGCCCCCTGCCCCTCGCCAACATCCTGACGGGAGGCGCCCCCACCCCGGCGGCCGCCGCGTCCCTCACCCCGCCCGAGAAGGCCCCTCCACGCGGCGGGGGTGGATGGTCCCGTCGGCTCTCGTTCTCTTCCGCGCCGCTGTACTCGATCTCGCCTTCCTCGGCAGCGGCGCTGGGCTTCAGCCGCTTGGCCTGGCTCTCGTAAGCGCCGTCCTCCTCCTCCTCTTCCTCTTCGTACCGCTCTCCAGACGACGGCGACGACATGGCCGCGAGAGAGGAGGGAAGGAACGGCCCGGCTACCGGCTGGGGGAGGCGAGCGGGTGCGGGGATGGAGCCTGGCGGCGCCGGCGAACACGAAAGATGCTCTGCGCTCCGTTCCCCCGCACACACCCCTGCCTGCGCCGGGAGCGGGTCACGCCTCTCCACCGCCCACCGACACCACAACTGGCTCCGAGCCGGGGAGGGGGCGAAGACGCCGAGGCGATAGGCCAGCAGGCATGCCCATCGGGCGCCGCCTGCGCGGCGACTGGCCGGCGAGAGTGCCCTTCACCGCGCCGCGAAGCTGACTCGGTACCGCCCCCCTTCCCCTCTTCCCCCTCCCCGGTCTTTGATGTCTGAGGACTCGGGAACGGGGAGCTGGCGGGAGCGTGCGCGACGCGGCCGGCGCAGCGGCCGGCGGGGGCGCACGCCTGAGGGAGGCCGCGCGGAGGGCCTGTGGGCGCCTGGACCAGCGTCCCCGGCGTGGCAGCCTCGGCCTCCACCCGCAGCCCGCGCCGCCTTTGTCTCCTTGCCAGTGCTGCCGGCCGAGAAAGGCGGCGAGAGGCGCGGACCTCGGCGCCGCGGGCCCGGCCAGGAGTGGACGGGCCGGCGGCACGACCGGTGTGTCCCAGCTCCCAGCCGTGGGCTGCCAAGGTCACAGAGCCCTGAGACCGCTGCCGCGGCATCTCCTCACGCACAGGCATTCGCTCCGCGCCCTGAGCCCCCGGCTCACGGGGGGTCAGCACGTCCGCCTGTTCAGGGGGGCCCTGGGGTCTGGAGTTCATCGGTTGAGAAACAGGACCGTACCAGATGTGCTCCCTGCGAGGTCGGAGAGCTGGCTGGCTGGCTGTGTGCCCCAGGGCGCTGTGACTGGCACTAACGGTGTAGATGTGTGTCATAGGGCTGCACTGCAATGGCAATTGCTGGCGGTGCAAACAGTAGGTGGGTCGCCTCAGGGTTCCTTCTGCAGGGAAGTGTTGCTGAAGGTGGCTCTTGGGACATGTCTGTCTGTATAGCATCCTTAAACAACCCTGGCGGGCAGGAAGCTTGAAAGATGATCTCGTCCAGCTTTTCATGGAAGGGAGCCTAGATGAGATTATCTAGAACCCAGTCCAGTCGCATCTTTAAAACCTCTTGTGAACCAGCCTCTACCACATCCCCAGGTTCCACTGATGGGTTTTTCTCACTGTAAAAACAAAAAAGTCATATTGCCCTTTGTCTTCTCCATGGGCTCCTTGTGAAAAGGAAGCCTCCATATTGTTTGTAGCCACTTTTTAAGTACTGGAATACTGCGATGAGGCTCACTGCCCCCAGGAGTCTTCTCCAGGGAGATAAAACCTACGTCCTTCAGTCTTCCTTCATAGGGCAGGTTGCCCTGCCCTTTGATAATCTTCATGGCCCTTCTTTGGACCCTCTCCAGTCTGACCATGTTTTTCTTGAAATGTGTGGTCCATAACTGGACACAGTACTCTAGGTGTGGTCTGACAAGTGCTGAATAGAGTGGGATGATCAGATCTCTATCCCTGCTATTAATGCCCCTGCAGATGCAGCCCAGGGTCTGATCTGCCTTCATGGCTGCAGCACCATGCTGCTGTTTCATGTTCAGCATCTTGTCCACCAGGACCCCCAGGCCGCTTCCAGCAAGGCTGCTCCCCAGCCACACAGGTCCCAGCCTGTACTGCCCTCTTTGTTTATGTTATCCCATGTGCAGGACTTGTCTCTGTGAAACTTTATATTGTTCTTCCTAGCCTGCTCTCCCAGCCCATCCAGCTCTCTCCATATGACAGCTCTGCCTTCTCGTGTCTCCACCTCACCACTCAGTTTAGTGTCATCAGCAATCTTCGTCAAGGGGCTTTCAATCACATCATTCAGATCATTTGTGAAGATGAACAGCATGGGGCCCAGTGTCAGTCCCTGGAGGACCCCATTTGTGATAGGCTGCCAGCCTGATTGATCACCACCCTCTGAGTGCAGCCTGTTAGCCAGTTTTCTACCCATCTTGCAGACTACCTGTCCAATCTGTATTGTGTCAGTTTGTCCAGCAGAAGGCTTCCTCATGGATGGAGGCACAGAAAGAAGACTTTAAATTTTATAAGTGGCTTACAGGGCTTTCTCAGCTGAATTAGTTTCTGCTGCTGTGGCTGCCAAACCCAGGTGGATGTGTAATAGAACCCTGCTGAAAGTAGGTCAATGGATGATGGATACAGGATTGTGCAAGTAATTGCTTTTTCAGTTGAGCAGCTAAATAAGAGGAAGGGAAGTAATTCAGAAGCCAAAATAAACATAATTCTTGTTGTTTTGGGGGGGGGGGGGGAAGCCCCACTCTTGTATGAAACAAAATATCTTGTTCAACCTGAAATAATACTTGTAAACTATAAAAGAAAGCAAATGGTTTGCTGTTTAAACATTTTCAGTTACTCTGAAACCCAGTGGTAAAGGCAATCCTTCAAGAAGTGGGAGGAGATTCAGTTTCCTGTTCTGCCTGACATTATTTGAATCTGCATCTCTCAGGTAGCTTATCTAATCATCTCATCTACAAATACATACATTTGATTAACTTAGCTTGCCGTGTTTCTCACCTTCTTGTTTTCTCGTTGGTTCTTAACTTATGTTTTACTTTCAGTACTTCTTGTACCTATTTTTCATTTTTAACAAAAATCCCTCACAGCTTTGAGATCATACCGTCCACAGGGCTGAAGCTGTACATATATCTGTTGTAGGCTCAAATAATCTATGAGGAACAGGCCATCTGTGAATATTAAACTTTCTTTTCACAGCACTTATTTCTAAATACACTACCAATATTTCTGCTGTGGACATAAATGCTTACTTGCTACATTAGGTTTCTGCTAAATTAGTTTTATGTGTTAGAGCTCTGGCATTTTAGCAGACATTTACACCATACCTTTGAAAAAAAACCCAACCAACCAACCAAACAAACAAACAAAAAAAAGCCTGAGAAATCACAAAACATGCCAGAGTTACAATCAGAAAATGGCATTCAACTGCTGCAATAATTAGATTTGTTGCAATAATTAAATTTTCTTTCCCCCCCTCATTTTCTGAAAATGAGGGAATGACTTACTGTTTGACCAAATTCTTATTTACTGAGTGTTCCAACAAACAGAAAAGTTTTGGCATACTTCTGTGCAGCATATGGACTCACTTGGTAGCAGACCTTGCTTCGCTAATTTAATGTATTATTTAATTATTCCACAGTGGAGATGTTAAAATATTTTTCACATTTATGTTGCGACATTGAGGCTTCCACACTAAGCTACTGAGTAGCCTAGGAGCAGTCATTCTTTCTGTTTTGTGCATACGAAAGGTGTGAGGAAATATGGAAATACATCCCAGTTATGTAAGTTTGAAACTGAACATCTGACTCAGGAGAAGGATTTCACTGTTACGTTGCTTGTCAGACCTGCTTCTTTTGTATAAAAGAGAGTGAGAGATGAAAGGTGCTAATACTGCCTGAAATAGTTATTTTAATACATTTTTTATTACCTGGAGCTGATAAACAGAAATCATGGTTTCAGTCCACTACTCTCCAATAAGAAAAGCAATTAGTGGTATTAGTGTACTCACTACCCTGCAGTCAAGTACAACCACATTATTACATAAAGAGCAGAACAATGACATGAAGAAAAATTTCCAAACCCGTCAGAAATGTAAACCACCTCATTATGCACAACAACAACATGTTGTTACCAGTTCAATTTTCTCTCCTCTTCCTTTTCTGCCTTGTGTTTCTTACATCCTTTACTGTAATTTATATTACGTTAAGCTATTAGCTCATTGTAGCGAGGAATGTTTCTTACCATGCTAACACATTACACTTTCAGTGTTAAGATCAGTGTATTTAGATACCATAGGAATGTGAATAACAGCTAGGATACAAATGGGTAAAGGTTTTAGTTTGTCCCTTAGCCATCACACATTACTGTGCTGGGTGTTAGGGGTGATATTACACTAAGACCTGATCTACCCCTTTCAGCCAAGTCAACATAAAAATGGGTCAGATCAGAGATACCAAAGCATCCTATACGGGAGAGCTGCCAGCACTGGGTGCATATAGCACCACATAAAACATGGCATGCACAGAGTGAGCGTTCCCCGGTACACTTTCTAGTTTCCAGCTGTCATCAGTTTAAGCATCCTCTGAATCAGAAGCTGTTTCTATAGCTTTCTGTTTAATAGCCTTAAGCTGGCTCTTGCCTAGTCTTTTTTTCTTTTTCCTATTTATACTTTTTGCTTCCATAAAGGTTCTCCTGTAGTAATCAGTCCTCTGATGCCATTATGTCTCAAACCTGTGTTGCATGTTTTTGCATGCACATTTGATGGAAACTAATGCCAGGGATCTTCCTGGAGCTTGAGGAGAATCGTGCAGCTTGTGGGGAAAATGTCAGCGCATTTCTCAGCACATCGACATGAGGGCTGTTACCACTGTTCTCCCCCTCTGGCCTGTTGTGCCTGTTGCTGACACAAGCTACTGCAGCTGCGGGCATGCAACTGCAGGAGCTTCAGTCAAGGACTGAAACTGAGAAAATCCCATTTTGAAGGAAAAGTAATTTCACCACAGGTTAGACTGGTGTAACTGGAGCGCTCTGCACTCTCTGCACCTCTCTGCCGCAGCATGACACAGGAGGCATCATGCTGCAAGTGGACGCTGGCAGGACAGCAGAGGAGGAGCATGACATCCTGAGCCCTGCCAGGAAAGGTGGCTCATGTGAGTGGGGGTTGGTGGTGAGGGAGGCTCTGGTGCTGCAGGTTTCATTCTGCAGTTCTTGCTCAGCCAAAACTCAGCTGTTCTGACCAAGGATGCGGTTGTGACTGGGTGGGGGAGGGCAACAGCTCTTCAGAGGTTTTGTCTTGCTGCACATATCAGGCTTTCTTTTGGATGTCCTGACACAAAGTTTTCAAGTGTTTGAGTTTATTACGGCTGCTCTTCTGTATATACAGAGTCAGTGCATGCACACACGCACGCACACATTCATGGACTTTAAAAGCAATGACATTGCTTTGTTTCTCTTCAGACTGATGTAATATTAAGTAAGTCACTTAAAACTCACTTTTTTTTCCTCATTTTCTTACACCTGAGCTGACAACCTCAGAATTAATTTTCAGAACCGAATGCAAAATAAAATTGCATTATCTGGGGAATCAGGCCTTAAGTATTTCAAATGATCCCTTGAAAATTATTAAGAATACATCTGGCCAAAAGCTGTCTACGTATCATCAGTCCTCTACCTCTGCAGCAGACTAGAGCACCTGCTCACCTCACATGGCAGTGACACTCTTCTCCACAGTAATGAAAAATACTCAGAAGAAAACAAGGAATTCTTTTAGCAGTGGAAGAGGTGAGGAGCATGTTCTGGGCACAGCCTGGGCTCCCTGTGTGAGTGGGAGGAAAGCAAAGGCTGTGCACTTGCTTACTACCTGGGCACAGCCTGGTGCTGAGGCCCCATAAACAAATGAATCAATGGCTGTAAAATTGAAGTCCTTATCACAGCAAGTTACGGATGAGGAAACAAATTCAGCCTGTGTTTGCAACTTTCATCTTGGCATTTTCCATTATGTATGTTTTTGACTTTGCATGTTTAATTCTTTTTCTTTGTAATCTACAGCATGTGTGTTTTCCTTCTGTTAAAAAGATAAAAAGGCAACCTGATGGGTCATACTGTGGTATTTTTCAGACCTAAATATACCAGAGGTACACCAGCAGGCCAGAGGCACTACACTTGTTTGCACTAGTGCAGCCACAGCAGAGATAAAAGTCCCGGTGTCACAGCTCTTACCCAGGTACGAGGCCACTGGATGGTGGGGGTGGTGGTGTTTACTTTTTACCTGTATCATTTGTTTGTTTATCAGCATTCTCTCTTGGATGGACAGTACAACATATCTGTCTAGTCAATACTTCCTCTATCTAGTTCAAATCACCTTTCTCTGCATAAACACTAGACACCATTTGTTCTTCAAAACACTGTAATGGCACTTTCACATCCCCATCCAGGGCTGGCTTTGTGTCTTCTGGGCTGCAGCATAAAATAACTGCAGTTCTGAAATTTCTTCCTTTTCTTTGCAGATTGCCGATCTGTTGGCAATTCCAGAAGAGGTGGACAACTTCAGTACCGTATAGATGTGCCATGCAGGGGTGCTGTATTTGTGTCTCAAAGCAGCCATTCCACACCCCCTGTTGGCAGCTTATCTCTCCAGAGCTCTGGTGTGGGGGACCTGAGCCATGGCTGCCTTGCTGTCCTAGAAAACTACCTTTGCCCATGCCTAAAGTCAAGTCTGCAGCTGCTACACTCATTCCCGGTCCCATTAAATCGACCGCTTTGCAGTGTACCCGCAGTTCATTTGCATGCACATTGGCTATGCCCTGTGCATAGCAAAGTGCTCTAAAAGAAACCCAGACACCTTCCTCATCCTGCCTGGCTCAGGAAATGTGGGCACAGAATCATGAAGGAGATTGGGGTGTCCTAGGGTGCAAAGGGAAAGGGGGGCTGACCAACATGGCCTGCCAGGTTAATATGCCCTGGCTGCCTGTTGGTATAATGCTCTCAGGGCTGCTCATGCAAAATAATCCCCAGGCAGCTTCTCCGGCTGAGGAGGCAGATAGCTTTCCTGTCCTGTGGGCACAAATCATGCCCTTAGCCAGTTCTGACTCTTGCTTACAACCTGAACTACCATCAGTGGGCATAGTTATCCAGACACCAGGACTGTTCTCTCTTAAAATAGTGGCTCCATTTTAAAGACAGCTTTTGGAAGTGGTTTTTTTTTTTGTTCCTGAGCATTGCACCCCTCAAGGAGGAATGGGCCGCATGGTTGTTTCCCAGAATCATCATTTGTTAAGCCCGCATGAAGAAGAGCTACCAGAAAAGATGTGCATTTCTAAAACAGAAATTTAGATGATGTTCTGTGGTTTGCACCTTGCTCTTGGATGGTGAAAACTTGACTGGAGCATAATGCTCATTATCTAAGTGAGAGAGAGTCTGAGAGCCAGGTGTTTTCCTACATGCTATTGTGTTTTATTTCTAATCTTGTTCTCCTTCACCTCTTCCCATCCAGGATGGAGCAGCATCATTGGACTATTTTACTTGCAAACTGGTGATGCATTTTGAACTGACAGGTAAGCAAGAATGTCAACAGGGTGAGACTGGTGCAGAGGTTTCTTCACCTTCATGCTGGCTGAAGATGATGCAACCTACCCCAAGCATGAACCAGCATCTTATAGATATCTTTTCTTATGCTCCCAGTGTGGTTTAATGTACAGTGGACAGCACAAACACTTTGTAGGCTCAAAGCAGTTCTGCTTACCGATGCTCTTGTGCTGTATGTGGTACATGAGGTTTAGTTTTATTATCATTAATAATGTTGTCTCTGCTTGTTTTTGCCCATTATAAAGAATGTTCTGCTGACTAAAGCCAAATAAAATGGTTTGTACCATTTCACCTAGTTAGCTGCAATAGCTTTGGCATAAATCCTTTGTGATTTCCTTATAGCATAACTTTTGCCACCTTCTTAGACTCCCCAAGCAGAGCACTAGCACAAGGATTTTGACTGCAACAAAGCAAGTGAGTTCCCAAGTATTGCCTCAGTTGGTTTGACAAAGAGGAAAAAGAAAAAAAAATCCCTGTTCTACTTTGCCTTAACTGACAGTATCTAAACCTGTGTCAATTAAATGGCTAGTGCTGCCACTGGCAGCCAAAGATGAGAACATTGTGGTGGGGGTGGAGGAATCAGGCTCAGTAATACAAGCTTCAGTCAGCTTTCTCTTATGCAATTGCAATATGATTTACCACTTGAGCTCCTCCATGACTACTCCTTCAGCTAGCACGCTCTCCCTGCCTGAGGAAATTCTATTTATACAAACAAGGTCTGTGGAGCATCATTACTAAGCTCCAGTTACTCAGCGAGGAAGTTGCACTTGATGAAGCATGTCCTTAGGGTGTCCTTGAGACACTTTCTTGGATGACACACTTAATCTTTCCACACTCCACTTCACAGGAGCATTCATGCATTGTCCAGCTCAGCCACATGCTTAAGCTACCTAGCTTACATTGATGTAAGGTAAGTCATTTTAATGATATGTGTGAGCAAACTTTCAAGATTTTTTTTCATTTTATGATGTCTGTACTGAAGAAGAGTTGCTGCTGTGAAGAAATCATAATTATGCTAGCAAGAATACTTATCTAGCATAAAGTGGTTCTCCACTACAGGAAGCTTTTTGGAGCCTCCCCCGAGTTTTTAATATAGTAGCACCTTTTGCTTTTAATATGGCAAGGCTTCTTAAAGTGCATGTTCTGAGACACAATGTCCCATCCCACCAGGTGGGATTAAGGATGAGTTAACTCTGAATGTGACATGCGCCCTGTCTCACCAGGTGAGATCAGGTGTGAGTTAACTCTGGATATTTCTGCACAGTAATGCAAAGTGAATCACTCAAGGGGTCCAATTCAGTGATGAATTTACTAAAAGCACTTGGTGGAATATAAATTACAGTGATTAGTGACTTGGCAAAAGTATATTAATATAGCACAAAACTTAACAAGATTTTAGCAGCAGAACTTACAATGATATTACCTTTATATGTTCAAGAGGAAGGAAAAGAGAGAGAGAGAAGGAAAACTAAGAGATCAGAGAGAGAAAGGGAGAAAGATATCACTGCTCCACAGGTTGATCAGTCCCATGACGTCCTCTGGAGGGGAATGGACACGTTGAAGATTTTGGTACACACAACCACCTCATGTCATGCATGAGGTCATTTTATAACCCAGTTCATTTACATGTGAGATAGAAGAGGGTGCTTTGTCTCCTCCCTCTGTTCACTCTTCATGCTAATTAGAAAGAATCTTCTGGAAATGGGTCTGGGGTCTTCGAACTAGGGGACAGTTCACAGTACTGACCAGAAGTGAGCTGTTTTGCCTGTCAGATGTAGGTGTTGGTTTGTGGTTTCTTCTGGTAGTTAGTTGTCTGCCAGGTGGTTCATCTCTATCACCCCAATTAGGCCACGAGGCCTTAACATCAACACTGTTAATTGCCTCTATCTTAAAAATCTTTTGCAAAACCTTGGGAAAGAAAAGACAAGGTGTCTGCCATCTATCTTTTCCACCCAAAGTATAAAAAAATAGATGTTTAAGGCATAATATCATGTTTTGTTTTAATTGGGATGTGGGGAGTGCTTCAAGGTTGTCACACATGAGCAACTCATTACAAATGTCAAATATCAAATAATGAATAAAAAAAATTACTCTCAACTTAAAGAGAAATCTAGTGGTCCAGCCGCAGTCTCATAAATCATTCTTTAGATCTGTACTGCCCATTGAGAAATCAAAAGTCATGAATTAGCCCTGTCCTGCTCTCTCCAAACCATGGCTTAAAAATCATAATTTTTTTTTTGTGGTTAAAAAAAAAGACAGTCTAAATTGTTTTGTTTGCCTTGTGGTAACTTTAGACTGTATCTCATATTTGGATCATGTTTTTAATTATAATTTTAAGTAATCATGATGGCTGCAGATTTCCTGTTTAAGGAAAGCCATGATTCTGCCACATCTGGCCCCATTTGGGGTAAAGAAACAAATTTTCTTACTCTGCTAAAACTGCAGTTGTTGGCCAATAATCTATAGAATCAGGTAATACATTGGATTGATTGTGAAATTTTATCTTCATATGCCTATTTACATTTTTGTTTCTTAAAGCTTCTTGGTAGATAAATACTTTTTCCTCCCTTGCATTTCGGATTTTTCATCTCAAATGTTGGTTCTACTGGAGTGCTTCAGTAACAATTTTAAAAGATTTTGGTGCCCCACAATCTACGAGGGCTAAAAATGCAGCCAAATTTTCCGATATAATAGCAGAAAACTTAGCCCAAGAGCTTTATAAAAAGGCCATAGGAAATTATCAGATAAACTGAAACATCACAACAAGTTTAATACAGAACAGACACTTTAAATGTTCTCATAGCTGAAACCTGCACAATTGGACTGCTGTGAATTAAAAGTTTGGCTCTCTGATCATTTAAAAAAAAAAAAAAAAAAAAAAAAAGAGCTGTGAGTCCTTGCAATGAAGCATTTCCAAATTTCCAGTATCATTTTTTTGGGGAGTTTCCTTGACAAAGTCCATAATCCTGTTTTACCCTGGGATTTCTGTGATCTTTAAGCATTATCCTTAGAGGCACTATACAAGTAATCTTGGCTACATCCACACTGTGAGGGGGAAGAGGGCCTAGGAACACCAAAACCATGTTCTCTTGACTTCCCACCAACCTGGTGTCAGCTGTGGGCTAGGCACACGTGTCTGCCCCAGGCTGGAGGGACAGGTGAGTGGGCTGAGTCCCTGTGTCCCCCATGCCCAGCTTGGCCAGGCTCTCCTGGCCTCCACAGGGCACCAGGACGTCTGTGCAAGTACATGGGCCATGGCTTGGTCATCAGAGCAGTCCCGAACTGTCGTCCACTGCAAGGTCAGCATCTTTCCATGGCTGTTCCTCCATAAAAAGTTATCTGGCTTTAGTTCATAGAATCATAGAATAGTTTGGGTTGCAAGGAACCTTCAAAGCTCATCTAGTCCAAACCCCCTGCCATGAGCAGGGACATCTTCAACCAGATCAGGTTGCTCAGAGCCCCGTCCAGCCTGGCCTTGAATGTTTCCAGGGATGGGGCATCTACCACCTCTCTGGGCAACCTGGGACAGTGTTCCACAACCCTCATTGGAAAAAACTTCTTCCTCGTGTCTAGCCTGAATCTCCCTTCTTTTAGTCTTAAAACCTCTTGTCCTGTCACTCCAGGCCCTGCTAAAATGTCTGTCCTCATCTTTCTTATAGGCCCCTTTTAAGCACTGAAAGGCCACAATAAGGTCTCCCCGGAGCCTTCTCTTCTCCAGGCTGAACAAAACCAACTCTCTCAGCCTGTCCTCACAGCAGAGCTGTTCCAGCCCTCTGATCATTTTTGTAGCCTCCTCTGGCCCCTCTCCAACAGGTCCATGTCTTTCCTGTACTGAGGGATCCAGAGCTGGGCCTGTTGTACCAGTGGTTTTAGATACAAGCCTCATTTAAGAATACGCAGGCATGCCAAAGGGTGCTTTATTCAGCATGGCCTGGGGAGAAGGGGGATGCTCATATAACTTCCCGCGAGGCTGCTTTAACTCTGTGGGTAAAGCATTACACTTCAGGAGCATAAAATTGCAGAAAGAAAAATAGTTTGGAATAAGGAATTAGCAAAGCTGATATTTCTTCAAAGTGCTCCCTAGAATATACATAGGCATAAAACCTGTGTGTATGCTATGCCTAAATTTGTAGGGAATGGGGGTCTGGGGCATCTGCACATTAGATAAGTTATTATCACCTGCTGCCTGCAAGGCAAGCACACCGCCCTCACATCTGAAGGCCCAGTTTTGTCCTGTGGTTTCCCCAAACACCCTTCCTCCCTGCATCTTTGTGTGTTGCTGTTATTCAAACAGGAACTGTTGTTCATGTTTGCAGCCTTTAGCCGACAATGCAGTTCTTTTATCTCCCTTTGGCATCTCCCTGCCAGTTGCCAATGCAGCCAGGTACACATCTGAGAGCAAATTTTCTAGGACAGCATTGTGAGGCAAAACACTTTTCCTATTTGGTTTTTTGTCTCCTTTCATCCTAGCTCACCTTGCCCCCTTCTCTGAGCTCTTTTTTATATCCCCTTTATATCCTCCACCCCCTTTTCCGGTCTCCGTCTGCAAAACCAAACTGGTACTTGCTGCGGGTGCTGGGACTCTATGTAGGTCAACTCATGTGAGTCATGAATCTGAGCTGCAGTGGCCCTGCAGCTGCTTCTTGATGCAGGCAGGCAATCGGTCTGATCATCTCTTGTGACACTTGCCCCTGCCTCTCTTCTGCTTCTTTGGCAGATACAAGTGCCAACCCTACCTGGCTGAAATCTGCACAAAAATCGACATCTCGTCAGGCCAGGCTCGTTCGGTACCTCCTTCATGAGAGCCATGAGCACAGAGCTTGTTCTATTGCTGGGAAATGCTTCTGCACAGCACTGTTTCAAGCAAAAGTCACACAGCCCACAGGACCACAATTTAACATGTCACTCAGAAATGTTCTGTGCGTGCAGATGGAGGGAGGTGCTGGTGTGTGCCAGCTGTGAGATTTCTCTGAAAGGCAAAACATTGTCCACAGTGAGACCCCTTACCCTCTCCAGAGCTGCAGGTCCGTACAGCAGCTACTTCACCAGTGCCATCACCAGTGAAAAAGATGTTGAATGATGCAGAGCTGTCTTCCTTGTCATGTTCCCGCTTGACTTGCTTAGGCACTTAAACTCCTGCAAGCCCTCCACCCATGGCTTTGTAGGGCCCTCAGCACTGAAAATCAGTCTCAGAGAATGACCTTCAGTCCCCTTCCTACCAGTTTTCAGTAACAGAAATGGAAATCACATCCAAGTCTTCATCCCCATCAGAAACCTTGGTCACAAGGCTGTCCTACCATTTCATATGCTGCTTTTATTTTTGAACCTTTAGACCTATGACACATCCTCTACAAAGGTTAAATTCAAAATTAGCTGCACAAGCACAGAAAGGAAAGTCTGTCTCTCAGCGTTCGTTATAGTCCCCAACCCCCTCCAAAACAAAATGGAAGTGTCTCTGCTTCAAGGCAGCCTACACAACAGCAAGCTGCAGAAGCTGTAAACTGTTATTTTAGTTCCCAATGAAAGTAATTACTATAGCAACCAACATATCCGAATAGCTTTTTGGCTGCTACTGACACACAAACAATTTGCGCACAAAGGCACATGTGAAATGTACTGTGTAAAGTGTTCTCGGGTAGCTGTGTTTTTTTAAGAGCTTTTTAAAATGTGTAACTGGCTCCTGATAAATGACTGACAGAACCACAAACAATTGTACTGTGCCATGATCCTAAAATAACCTAATCAATGGCTCAGCATATTTGCCCCTGAAAAGATGAAGCAAAAAAAAGGCACAGGCTCCACTTTAAGCCTGTGTGCAGGGAAGTACCCGGCAGAGCTGAAGATACATTAAATAAACAGACAATGAAATGGTGAGGGGAATGTCTCCCCTACTGTTCCGTGTACTGATGCAAACTCTCTGCAGGCTTCAGTACCAGCTCATCCCTGAAGGCTTACACAAAGTTTGCAGGAAAAAGGGGATTTAATTACAAACATGTAATGCTGGAGGGTGTAACAAGTGATGTCTGCGTTCTTTTTTGTGTCTGTGCAGCAACCAGCCCTGACAGACCCCATCTGCAGCTGCAGCGCTGGTATGTTACCGTTGCTATCAGTGAATAAGGAAGCTTCTTGGGCAACTGTAGTCATTGGCCATTGCTTAAGTATCTTGTGATAGTAGGTACTGTATGACAGAGAGTTTTGGTTGTCTCTAGCCTTTTAAGCAAAGTCACTTTGTTTTGGATGAAAGAAAAGCATCTGAAAAAAGCATAAAAATAAAGCATCCATAAGAAAAAAGAACAAGCACATGTAAAATCCAATGCCTTGCTTCTACTTTGCAAAACGATAGCTGCCATGTAACACCTGGAATTTCTAAGCTGCTGATCCCAGGGAAATATTCTCCTCTGTAATTCTTCTCATAACAAGTTTATTTTCTGATAGCAGTTGACAGTGTATTAAATGGCTCCCTCTGAAATCTAAAAAAAAAAAAAAAAAAAATTCCAAACTGTTCTTTTTTACAGTGTGCCTTTTTACTAGCTTTTTGGTGGGGGAAAGACAGGACCATTCACTCACAGGCTCACTTCCCAGTTCGCCTTTGCTACTAAACAGAAATTACTTGTCTGGTTTAGAGGAGCTAGGGCCAGGCTTCTGGGCAGCACATAACCTGCCTTCATGCCATGCCTCTGCTATACCTGCAGGGTCACTGGCTGTGACAGGGTGGATAAATCCTTGTTCCTCACAAATGTTTTGGGCTAGGGGTTGCAAAAGGCTGATGCGGTACCTTTTCAGTGAAAGTGAGGAGAATATGGAGGGGAATACACTACTTGTGCAGAGCCACAAGGCAGAGAAGTGAAATAAAATTCCTGGAGATGTGCAGCAAGTGTTTCTGAACACTCACTGGCTGTGGAAGTGCCCTGATGCCAGTGTCAGGAACGTTCAGGCCCCGTACTGCGTTTTTTTTCTGGGAAGAAAAGAAAAATGCAAGGAGCTTGCATTTGACCCTCATTGTAATAAAAATTCAGTGCCACAGTGAGTAAGGCCTGAAACAAACTCTCTCTTAGGAAAATGGATGACCAAAAAGAAAATCCAGTGTAGTGAGATGCCAAACACAACTTGCTTGTATTCTGCCTCTTCCCCTTGTCTGCCTTCCCCATTTGCCAGAGGCAGACAGGTAAGACATACACAAAGGCAAACTATGAGAAATCCTCTAGGTAATGAAGCAGGACTCTTGAAATACCTTGTTCAGATCCTGAAGCTGATGTTGCTTCACTGCCCTTACTGTATTGTGCAAAGAGTCCATCTTGTACAAGCTCGTTTCTTTTCTGATTTGTCAGCTTGAGAACTGGGTGGATGGTTCATGAACAGATTTGTCTGTGGTATTGCTTTTGCACCTGCACAGTCTTATATGTCACTGGGGCTTGAGTGATCTTGCACCTGTGAAGCTATATGAGAAAATGGAAGAGTATGCATAACTATTGTATCAGACAAAGAGTTGGCTCTGGATATTCTCTGGTGTGAATCAGAGAAGAAAATCAAAATGGCAATTCCTATTGTGGTTAAAACAAACAAATAAACACAACAAACAAACAAACAAACAAAACCACAAAACACAAAACCCAAAACAACAACAACAAAAAACCCAAACCACCACCAACCAACAAAAAAAGCCCTTAATGAAAACCTGTTTTTGTGAAACAGAAATGCTTCCTATGTCTGGAGAAGCAAGTTAAGAGAGAGATGTTGAGGGAGCCAAGGACTGAGCTTCTGGGAATGTTTTCCATGTGAAAACACTTAATGAATGGGTTATAAATGTCTTCCCTCTCTCCCACCTGCCAGAAGCCTTCCTTGCTCCAAACAAAGTTTGTGCTGCTCTGTGGCGGGTTTCAAATGGGAGCTGGTATTGATGAGCTGTAAAAGGCATGTTTACTTGCAATGCTGTTTTCAGACAGAGAGTACTAGTTGTGAAGGTGCAGAAGGAAACAGTGGAACAGCATTTGTGTTACACTGCAAACAGGAGGCTGTAGTTAACGAAGTGCAGGTTTCAAAACCACCTCATCCGCAGATGGGAGGTTTTGTTTCTCTGTCAGCTCGGAATCCATAGTTTGTCTTGTCTAAAGCTGATTTGCTGCGTTGGAAATCAATATTTAGCAACCACAGGCTGACTGAGGATTTTTGGTGGTGGTTCCTGGGATTATTGTTTTTTTAACAAATTCTGAAAATGGGCCCTTACAAAAATATAACAATATCAAATTGTAGTGAAGTTCTTTTACCTCACATTTGAGCCTTGCCAAGAGACATCAAAAATGTGCATTACACATTACTTAAACATTGCTAGGGTTTTCCCACAGCCTGAAATTGCCTGCAAAGACCTGACAGAGACAAAAGTTGGTGATATTTCAAAAGATGATGATTTTTTAATGGAGTCCAGGTCAGGGCCACGTGAATGTGACTTTGAGAAAAACACCTGGCCAGCAAATGCCCTAAGCCAAATTTACAGTTTTGTCAGAAAGAGCTAGACCTGCCTTGTGCCCCTTCTGGAGGGGCTAAAAGTGGGGGGCATAAAGGGACAAAACTGCATTTTGTCATGACATACTTTGCAAGGGCCATGAAATCTATGGTGGTGTCATGGCAGCGGGGGAGAAGGGCTGTTTGTGGTGGTCCTCTGTTACAGAATCACAGAATGGTTGGGTTTGGAAGGGGGTTTGCTAAAGCAGGTTCACCCAGAACAGATCGCACAGGAATGCGTCCAGGCAGGTTTAGAATGTCTCCAGAGAAGCAGACTCCACAACCTCTCTGGGCAGCCTGTTCCAGGGCTCGTTCACCCTCAGAGAAGTTTCTCCTCATGTTCAGATGGAACCTCTTATGCTTCGGTCAATACCCATTACCCCTCATCCTATCGTTGGGCACCACTGAAAATAGTCTGGTCCCATCCTCTTGACACCCACCCTTGAGATTTTTATAAGCATAAATAAGATCCCCTCTTAGCCTTCTCTTCTCCAGGCTGAAGAGACCCAGCTCTCTCAATCTTCCCTCATAAGAAAGATGCTCCAGTCCCCTAATCATCTTTGTAGCTCTCCACTGGAGTTTTTCCAATAATTCCATGTCCTTCTTAAACTGGGGAGCCCAGAACTGGCCACAGTACTGCAGATGGGGCCTCACCAGGGCAGAACAGAGGTAGAGAGAGGTGGAGGAGAACATCCTTTGACCTGCTGGCCACACTCTTCTTAATGCACCCCAAGTACCATTTGCCTTCTTGGTCACAGGGGCACATTGCTGGCTCATGGTCACCCTGTTGCCCACCAGAACTCCCAGGTGTCCTCCCACAGCACCTTCCCTCCTTCCTCCATAACCCCCAGTCCAGGAGGCCCTGGTGGCCATTGCCTTCCAGGGACATTCCACAGCTCTCAGGGGACCTGCTTTAGCAGGTGGGTTCGAACAGCGACCCGTTCCAACCCCAACCATTCTGTGACTCCGTGACATCCGCAGAACCTCCCCAGGCTCCGCCCCCTCCCTCCGCGGCTGCGCTGGCCGGGCCGGGGCAGCTCATGTCCGGCGTGACTCTTCCCAGCCCGGGGCCGCCATCATGCGGTTGTGGTGACTGGTCTCTGGACTGGTCGTTGCTCCCGGCCACCGTTGCTTCCTCCTCAGCGTCCTTCGCTACCGGCGGTGCGGAGGGACAAATTTTGGGGAGCAATGACCGAAGTTAAGCGGGAGGTGTTCGGGCAGATGCCCCGGGAGGAAGGAGGAGGAGTGGTGGAAAAGTTCGTGTTAAAGTCGGACAGCGTGAAAGTGGAGATCCTGTCCTTAGGGTGCATAATCGCTGCTCTGGAGACAAAAGACAGGAATGGAGAGTTTTCAGATGTTGTCCTAGGCTTTGACACTTTGCAAGGTGGGTCTAAATTTGTTTCTTAAAAAAAATAATAAGGCAATTTAAAAATTATTTTCTGTTTTATTGCCACACGATCAGCTTCTAAGGGTCCCTCCAAATTGTGGGCTGAATAAATACAACTCCGGCTGCCTGTCCTGTGATGGGCAGGGAATGGGGCACTGGTGGCTCTGGATTGCCTCTTTAATTGGGTGGCTCTGTGTCACGCTTTAACCGGCAGTGACAGAGGCCTTTTCTGCAAATCTGCAGAGGATAAAAGATCCCATAAGGCTGTTTTAATAAAAGATGCACGTGACTAGTGAGCTGTGTGTCCTGTGAAATGCCGGGACTGCAGTCACCTATTTAGTAGTGGGGGAAAGCAGAGAGAGACACCTCTGGGTCCTTGAACAATCCTTCCATTTAACTGCATGCTGTTTGTCTGGCCAGGTTACTTGGGGAAGCACCCCTACTTTGGTGCTGTCGTGGGACGTGTTGCCAACAGGATTGCAAAAGGGAGGTTCACTGTGGATGGGAAGGAGTATCAGCTGTTCCTCAACAATGGGCCCAACAGCCTGCATGGAGGAGCCAAGGGATTTGACAAGGTAAAAATCAGGCTGATGGGTCCCGGTGTTCTCTGGCACACAGCCTGTGGGGTTATGGTGGAGGATATTATGTCTTCAGGAGGAAATTTTTCCTAATATCCAACTTGAGGCCATTTCCACTTGTCCTATCACTTGGCTACTTGGGAGCAGAGACCAACCCCCTCCATGCTACAACCTCCTTTCACGTAGTTGTAGACAGTGATAAGGTCTCCCCGCAGCCTCCTGTTCTCCAGGCTGAACAGCCCCAGTTCCCTCAGCTGCTCCACATCAGACTTGTGCTCCAGACCCTTCACCAGCTTTATTGCCCTTCTCTGAACTCTCTCCTCCAGCACCTCAATGTCTTTGTTGTAGTGAAGGGACCCAAACTGAACACAGTATTCAAGGTGCGGCCTCACCAGTGCTGAGTACAGGGGGACAATCACTGCCCTGGTCCTGCTGGCCACACTATTCTTGAAACACAGCAGGAAGTTATTGGCCTTCTTGGCCACCTGGGCACACTGGTGGCTCATATTCAGCCAGCTGTCAACCAACACCACAGATCCTTTTCCAGCGATTCTTCCCCAAGCCTGTAGCGTTGCATGGGGTTGTTATGACCCAAATGCAGGACCCAGAAGGCTCTACGGAGGGATCTGGACTGGCTGGATTGATGACCTTGTTGAACCTCATAAAACTGGCCTCAGCCCATCAATCCAGCCAGTCCAGATCCCTCTGTAGAACCTTCATACATGCCAGCAGATCAATACACCCACCCAGGGTTGCTGTGTTTCTTCTGCATTACGAGCCCTGAGGCCTCATGAGCCCAATTCTGATGGGGTTGTCCTGGGGCAAGCTGCTGCTCCTGCAGGGCCTGGGTCTGGACGTGGTGGTGAGGTGTGCAGCTTCATGCACAATGGAGGCTCCCGAGGTGCCAGCCACACTGACCTGGAGTGGGTGATGTAGTTGTCCCAGTGCCAAATGAAAGTTTCCTGGGGAGCAGTGATCCATGCAGACTCATTCACGCCTGTGGTTTCAAGGCTGTTATCTGCCCATAGTTCCTCCCAGAATCACAAGGCCCTGGGTTTGCAGAAACTCAATGCTGCTTGCTTTTGACAGTTCTCCTGAGCACAGGGAGAACAGGGTGGTGCAGTGGGTTCAGTGAAGTTATTGCATTACGTCCTTCCATGATGCTTTCATCCCAGTGACAGCTTACCCTGGGCTCTTGCTCTGACTCACAGCAGTGGGTGACTAGATCAGGCCTGCAAAATGCCTCAGCATCACTGTGTCCCCTCCCCAGCCCTTCCCTGTCACCTCCTGAGACAAAATAACCTTTCCCTTGCCCCAGGGCACTCAACTCTTCCTATCTTCACCCAAGAGCTGCTGCTGAAGTCCAGATACCATCCATGCGCTAACAGTGGTAAGAGCAGCAGAGAATCTCCTCTCTCGAAAGCCTTACTGGTAACCCTACTGATTGTATAGCAGGTTCACAAGTCTCTGAAACCTTGGACTCTGTCAGATCAGTTGCATTTTTAACCAGCAAGTAGATGATCACAGAATCACAGAATGTTAGGGATTGGAAGGGACCTCAAAAGATCAGCCAGTCCAGTCCCCCTGCCAGAGCAGGAACACCTAGATGGGGCTACACAGGAATGTGTCCAGGTGGGTTTTGAATGTCTCCAGAGAAGGAGACTCTACAACCTCCCTGGGCAGCCTGTTCCAGTGCTCCGTCACCCTCACTGTGAAGAAGTTTCTTCTCAAATTTAAGTGGAACCTCTTGTGTTTGTGTTTATACCCATTGCCCTGTGTCTTACCATTGTTTGTCACCGAGAAGAGCCTGGCTCCATCCTCATGACACTCACCCTTTATATATTTATAAACATTAATGAGGTCACCCCTCAGTCTCCTCCAAACTAAAGAGACCCAGCTCCCTCAGTGTTTTCCCAGTGGAACTTATGTGAGTGTGCTACTGCAGCTGCATTCCTGGGTTAATATTTTGTTTTGTGAAAGGACATCCAGGCTGACAGGGAAAAATTCAGAGTGTCTGGAAAAAAGTTCACTTCTGAGCAGTGCAGTGCAGTGTGAACTCTCCTCAGCAGCCTCAGGAAAAAAGGGAGTACTGGGGTGACTTGGCTGTTGTACCCCTGAAGAGGACAATTTGGTTTAAAATTTATTTATATACCCTGACCTCCTGTGAGCTGGAGCTGAAAACATGCACTCCTTTGCACCCAGGGCTTCCAGGCTGTCTTCTGCTGGCAGGTGATGTGATCTCTTCTTCTGCTTCTTCCCCTTGCTTGCTGAAGGCACCCCAACTTGGTGGGGACAAGGCAGTGACACCTCTCCACCAGGGCTTTCTGTCCTCTGGCCACGGGACATGCTTCAGCACCTGCTCAAGATCTCCTCCAGCCAGGTGATGGTCACTGTGCAGAGAGCTGTGGTCAGCTCTAACAAAAACAAGACACGCTGACGCTTGGCTGTGACTGTCTTGGCCATCTTGTGGGTTTTTCCAGATCTTGGAGACCTCGGTGCTGCAGTCAGTCTATGGTCTGATGACATCGAAGCTTGCAGCCACACTGCTGGGGAACTGGGGGACTTCAGAAAATAACCCTCTTAGTTTTAAAAATAGTGGTATCTGTATGCTTACTGGCCTTTAATAGCCTTTTCCTTTGAATAACTTAAATAGACATGCACATAAAAAACCACAGTGTCCCCACAGCAGTGACAGCTGCAGTCAAATTGTAGTTGGTGCAGGAGGACCTGCTTGGCAGCCTGGTTATCACATTTGGCACCCTCAGTTCCCACATTTGGTGAAAATGTTGGCTTTTGGCAAGTGCCTTCTGTTTGCGATCTCTGCGTAGGACATAAAGGGGCCATCTCAAAAGTGTTATCTAGTCCCTACCCCTAGATCTGTCCTCTTTAGTTAGATAGTGACTCTTCCTTAAGTAAATGCAAAGTTCCAGAGCCAGAGCACCTCACCTTTTGTCACGCATCTGTCCTGCAAGGGCGGACACATCTGCTTAGCATCAGAGCCGTAGCCAAGGTCAAACAGGCTGCCTGGGCAGCTAAATTTACGGTGTGCTGGCAGCTTGCTGAGGTGATGTTGCACACCAAGAGATCTATGGGAGGGGGAATAAGTCCAGCTGCAGGACAAAAATCAAATACATGGACCCTCTTAAACATGGACAGACCCCCATCAAAGCAAACTGCCTTATTTGTTTGGCTGCTCAGTGAAAAACTTGTTTACTGCTGCTGGCCCTGGCTGAACAAAGAGCAGGCTAGTGCTTGTGTTTTCTCACGCTTCCCTTTTTCAACAAGGGCATATTGATTTTTAGTCCTTCATAGGGAGAAGGAGATGGTTTGGACTTTTTTTTCTTCTAGGAGTAAGGGCAGGAAAGATGATTGAAAAATTATTTGGTTTAGTGTATTGTTCCTTGAGTACCTTTTGTCCCTTGGGTCGAGAGAGAAGGGCACCATGTTTCTCATTACTATCCCATCCATGGCACGCTCCTTGCAGGTTCTCTGGAGCCCTGAGGTCCTCCCGAATGGTGTCTGCTTCTACCGGCTCAGCCCTGATGGTGAGGAAGGCTACCCCGGTGACCTGAAAGTCTGGGTGACCTACATGCTGAGCGGTGGGGAGCTGGCCATCAACTATCGAGCCCAGACCAGCAAGACAACACCCATCAACCTGACAAACCACGCATACTTCAACCTTGCAGGACAGGTAAGCATAGGGAGATTAAGCCCATGGAGGGACACTATGCAGGGGAAGGAAGCCTGGGGACCCATGGGTTTCCTGTGGGATCATTTGGACCAACATGCTGGTCTGGGGATACAGCAATGGGGGTTGCATCTGTGCATCATGGGCTGCAAGCAGCCTATGAGCTGGGACAGGGCTGAATCACATAGACCCCAACTGAGGATGCATTATCCCAGTGCATCATAAACAAAGACAGCCCATCATGAATATTAACTCTCCTTTTGTGTGTAACTGGGAAGTTTCAATCTATCCAACTCCCTTGGGAAGATTACAGAGGAGGTGCAGAACTGGTATGCCCTAGTAATGGATTGGCATTTCTTAGCTGTCTTCTGTTGGCGCTTCTGAGATAACAGCTCTTGGATGGATCGTGCAGCTGAGATCAGGGCCTGTAGTGCCAGCCAGAGTCAGTGCAGCTCCAAAACACCCAGGTCAAAATGGGGAGGAGAAACATCATGGAAAGGGGATGTGAGGCAGCCAAGGTTGCAGCGCGGGGCAGTAGCAGGGTGCAAAGGGCTCCCACACACCAGTCCAGTGTCCTGCCAACTAGACAGGCACTGTATTGCAGCTGCATTTTAGTCTCACCCTGTCTATAACTGGGCTTGGAGGAAAAGGATCAGGGAAATAAAATGTTGCTGGGCAGAGGAATAGGATGGGATGCTGCAGTCACACTTGGCTGTGAGACTAAGACATTTATAAGTGTTAGTGAGAGACATCCCAGCCCCTCCACGCAGCAGGTCTGCTCAGGCTACTGCCCCATTAATAGCTGTGCAGTTATTTTACCCTCCGTTTGTCCCCCAGTAGTGCAGTAATACCAACACCTACAGTATGCGACTCAGGCGTGTTTCCAGAGGAACAGGAGACCTTTGGGCATGAAATTGCTGCTCAGATTAGACAGTGATATGCAAGCTCAGTTTTGATCGTGCTCCCCTTCCAGCCCAGCAGGTTGCCTGACAGCATCTCCGAGGCTGCGGGAGAGCAAGAGGAGTGCAACCCTTCACGCTGCAGGAGATGAGCCAGGAGGATGGGTTGCACTTCCCTGTACTCGCTTCCTTCCCCTTTTGCTCATCTCTGTGTGCTCAGCAACCAGTGTGTTGTGACTGGTTGATATGCAAGGTGGTAGTGCTTGGCAAGGTGCAAGTTCCTACTGATAGTATCAGACCTGCAGGATTTACAGCTCCAAGGTCCCATGCAGTTTTTTGCCTCTGCTGGTACCTTTGTCCTGTCCCCAAGGTCAAGGTAGGATGATGTCCAGGAGGTTCCACAGCCACTACCAGATCAGCTGTAGCACCGCCATGGTCAGTCGCTTCCCGGGTGTGCTTAGGGCTGTTGGAATGGTGGAAGGGCCACAGCAGGAATGCCCGTATTTTATATACTCCTGCAGGGCTCACAGGATATCTACGACCATGAGATCTCTATTGAAGCAGATTCCTACCTGCCTGTGGACTACACCAACATCCCTACTGGTGAGTGGCACAAGACCTGTGGCACATGGTGGAGACAGTTTTACAGATTGTGGGTACCAGGGAACCGCGCAGCCCAGCAAGGGGACACACCAGGACCCGGGGAGCCCAGGCACAGTAGGGCCCTCACCCATGGGCACAGTCCCACAGCACCTGAGCAGAGTGACAGAGCCGGATGCTGGTAAGAGGGTCCGTCACCAGCCCCAGACCTGGAGAGGGCATAGACCAAGATCCATCCAGGGAGCGCAGGCAGGAGCAGCAGGAGATGGGGCCAGAGGCAAGTGGGATGCAAGGCTGCAACTTGAGTCCAAGTGGCACATCCAGGAGACAAGTTACCTATAACACAGAACCAACGCATGTGCCTCTGGGTCTGTTTGGCCAGCATTTCCCTGGAGGCCAATCCATTATTCCCAGGGCCATTGTTCCTAACCAGAGAGGGTCACTCAGCACTTTGAGAGCGGCCTGAGGTTTGTCTGCTTTGCTTCCTTCAGCAGTATTCGGCCTTATCATACTTCTCTACTGGGATTTTCCATGTGATGTCAAGGTCTTACTTCTACGAATCTTATTTCCATAAGATCAGCTGATGCCCAAAGTCCACAGAAAGCAGGAGAATTCTTAAGCCTCAGTAAAATGTGGGAGATGCAAGCAGCATGCTCCAGGCACAGGGCTGCTGTTGATAAAAGCGGTGGTACATCAGGACATGGTCAGACTCCCTGATCTGGAGGGCAGCTGCCAGGCAGCATGGAGCTCTAGGGCTACTGTAATCTCTGATGCTTGAGAGCCCAGCATTGTCCTTCCCCTCATCAGGATGGGAGAGCTTGCACTACTGGCTGCGAGGCCACATAAAACCAAGACTTTTCTTTCCTGTCTTTAATGCTCTGCATGGCTAAATGACGAAAGCCAGTTAAGGAAACAGCACGTTTTGCATGCTAAGCAGGTTAATTAAACAAAGGTGATATTGCTGCTGTCTCCAGCCTCAGTATGGAGAAGCAAGTTGACAGCCTCTTGTACCCAGTCTTGATTCTGGGCATAAAAAGCAGAACAGAAAAAAGGCTTTCTAGTTTTGTTTTTTTTCCCCCACCACTTCCACTCTGTTCCATCCCATAAATGATCAAGCCACTAAATTAAATAATCTGAACAAGCTGAGACAGAGAACATGTTCCCTGTACACACAGGAGAGCAGGCACTGAACCACATGCACTTGACAACAGTCCCACTGCTGACAAGGGGGCCCCTTCTTTGGGTGACTTGATCCAACCCTCCAACCACATAAGCAACTCTGCTGAGGTGCAGTAAGAGTTGACATAATTTCAAAATCAATCTGATACCAAGTTTTATTGTTTCTAAGAATGAAAGGCATTGTTAAAAAAAAAGCAGCTGTGTTTGGCTTAAGTTTTGAAAAAATCTAAAATAGATTAAAATAGTCAAAAAAGCAGGCTTGTAGATTTGCTCCTAGGTGATGGCTTTTTGTCCAGCTGGACAGGCTTAGAGGAATGGAGGCCTGTGGGGTGCGATGCTGAACCGTGGCAGGTGAGGGAGGTGACATGATGCCATGCTGGAGGTCTTGGGAAGACAGAGTAGCTGCGATGCAGCACTGTGCAGCCAGTCTGGGGCATCAAGGCTGTGCTCCGGAGTGCAACTAGCATCGACGGGAGATAAACTGGTTGTGGGGAGGGATATGTGTTCTGGTAAGCAGGGGCTCACTGAGCTCTGCTGGAAATGGCAGGTGTGTTTCCCTGATGCTGTTGCAGGGCTGCTTTGCTGAGTGCGCCTTCTGACTTCAAGAGGGAGAGGAAGAGAGGCTTAAGAGGCTTTAAAAGAAAAAAAAAAAAAAAAGCAAGCAAGAAACCTTTATAGCTCGACTGTCTTCTAAAACCAGAGTTAGTCTGTGTTCATGGACCAAAACTGCTGTGCATGCATGCATCGGCTTGTGCCTGGAGGAGTGGGTCTCCCAGTCCAGGTGGCTTTTGCTCAGCTTGATGTCATGCCCGGGCTCAGGCTGGGAAGAGCTTAAAGCCATACCAAACCTCTGCATTGCTTCTCCCCACTGCTTTCACTGTAGAGCTATATCACATCTTAATTGTGGCTGGCTTGCTGCCCCAGCTTTTTGCAATTCTCTCTTGATGTTTTGGGTAAATGTAGCCGTTGAAACTGGTAAAACTGTTTCTTTATTCTTAGCCCTGGAGTGAAGATGAGATTTGTGTAACTATCAGAGGCAGAGCCCGTGCGTGCAATGGCTGCTGTATTTTACCTGAGGGCCTAAATCAAAGTGGTTTATATTTTTTCAAGGTGTTTTTCCACTCCACAGCTGAAATCAGTAAATGTGCTCCTTTTAGATAGGATCAGAAGCCACAGAACTGTGCTGATGTCAGGTGGAGACTGATTCAAGGTTTGGAGAGCAGAACTGGTGCAGAGCTGCAGCCCAGCTGGTCTCTGCAGCAAGCGGAGCGCAGTGCATGGGGCCTGCAAGGGGGCCGGGATGTCTGCACCACTGTCCCCAACACTGGCAGTTGCCTGCTGACCCTTGGAAACCTCCACCTTTAGAGAGGGGTAGAAAAATGTGACTTGAGGGAAAATTCCCCTTCCCTGTCCTTCCTTTCTCAGCTCCTCCATGGAACACCCCTTGCCTTTGGATTGTGCTGGCTGTGTTTTGCACCGTGTTTAGTATGTCTTAAGGCTGTTCTCACTACAAGAGTTTTATCACAGGATGCTGTGTCCCCACATCAGGTCTTATAAAAAGACTTGAGAGAAAATGCTGGTTTTATGGTCTTAAGGTTTTTTTTCCTGAAGCAGTGCTTTGAGGCAGGAGGGGACCAGTCCCAGTATACAGCCCATTTTCACTATTCCAGCAGGTGGGCCACCTCTATGGCCATCTCATCGATGTTTTTTCAGAGATCTGGGAGGATATATGTATATAAATTTTATGCATATATAAATATTAATAACTAATAAGTTTTGAGTTTATGTTGATTGGCTTCTATAGTTACATATACAACACCCCACCTTTGTTTTTTAGCTCCTTGACTTTGCTTTGTGTTGGCTCAGCACAGCAGTGTTGCCACGGGCTGCCACCTCTGCTGGGTGACGGGGTGGTGATATCCCAGCCCAAGTCACAGTGGCCACAAGGCAGATTGCTCAAACCGGGGCACCACAATGACACAAGGATCACAAAAAATGCTTAAACCCCTCGCCTCACCAAAGTGAGGGATGTCAACCCTTGAGGGAGGTGATTCTGCCCCTCTGCTCTGCTCTGGTGAGACCCCAGCTGGAGTCCTGCATCCAGCTCTGGAGCCCTCAGTACACGAAAGACATGGACCTGTTGGAGGGGGGCCAGAGGAGGCCACAAAAATGATCAGAGGGCTGGAACATCTCTGCTGTGAGGACAGGCTGAGAGAGCTGGGGTTGTTGAGCCTGGAGGAGACTCTGGGGAGACCTTGTTGCGGCCTTTCAGTACTGTAAAGGGACAGACTTTTTAGCAGGGCGTGTTGTGACAGGACAAGGAGTAATGGTTTTAAACTAAAGGAGGGGAGGGTCAGGCTAGACATAAGGAAGAAATCTTTTCCAATGAGGGTGGTGGAACACTGGCACAGGTTGCCTAGAGAGGTAGATGCCCCATCCCTGGAAACATTCAAGGCCAGGCTGGACGGGGCTCTGAGCAACCTGATCTGGTTGAAGATGTCCCTGCTCATTGCAGGAGAGTTGGACTAGATGATCTTTGAGGGTCCCTTCCAAGCCAAACTATTTTATGATTCTATGAACCCTGTACAGGGGCCAGCACCACAGGTGTTTGCTGGCATGTGGGTGGCTGACACTGCTGTTCTTCTTGCCCAGGGGAAGTCACCGCAGTGCAGGGCACCGGCTTCGATCTCCGGCAGCCTGTGGTCCTGGGGAAGCACTTGCAGAAGTTTTGCCTGGATGGCTTCGACCACAACTTCTGCCTGCAGCAGGTGCAGGCTCGACGCCTTGCGGGCAGGTAGGCTGGGACCCTGGCAGGAGTCTCCCAATCATGGAGCCACAGGGCACCTGTTTGTCCAGCCCTTTGGCATACTCCAGCAGCATTACCCCCAACAGGGCTCACCACCCGCCCACTGGCAGGACCATGGAGGTTCACACCACCCAGCCTGGCATCCAGTTTTACACTGGGAACTTCCTGGATGGCTCCTTGAAGGGCAAAAGCACCGTTAGGTACCCCAAGCACTCAGCTTTCTGCCTGGAAACGCAGAACTGGCCTGATGCCGTCAACAAGGTGAGCTGTCCCCCCAGCCCGTGGGTGCTGCCCCGGGAAGACTGAGGGGATGTGGCTGTGCCCTTGTGACCCTTTCTGGTCGCATGGTGTGTGCTCGCAGTCCCTGATGTGGTGCTGCCTCTCCCCAGCCCCAGTTCCCCAACACCCTCCTCCAGCCAGGCGAGGAGTACAACCACACCACATGGTTCGTCTTCAGCACCACTTAAGGAAACGGCATGCTGACTCCTACCACTGAGAGGGGTAAGTGCCTCTAGCACATTAGCCAGATATCCTGCTGGGTGCCTAATGGCACTTTCAAACCATCCTGGGTGATGCATCACATTTGGGAACTTTTTTCCTCCTCTGTGATTTTCACCTGTGGCTTCTGCTTGCATTAACTTCTGTCACCACCTCTGCCACTATCTGATCTGTGTAAAGGTCACACCCTCTGTCCAGCCTCACCCTGGGCATTAGGTTTTGTTTCGCAGTAAAAATGCACTGAATATGCCTTGTTTAGGGACATGGTATGTTTCAGCTCAAAATACAGCAGGCGAATATTGATAATCTTCATGTGGATCTTGGGGAATGCTGATAAAATTGTGTTTTTTCATTACAATATGAGCTATTCCCAGCAATATGCTCTGAGTTGCACTGGCTGCTGCTCTCTCCCTGCCACTGACCTGTCCCACAGCTCAGTGTCAGCTCATCAAGGGGTGCCCTGCCCTTCCCATGCTGGACAACAGGGCAGCCAGAGCCACCAGGTCTGACAGCAGCATTGCAATGGCACAGGTATGCAGTGGTCACCCAGAATAGCTTTGTGGAAGACAGTGTGCTGGGATTATTGCAGCTGGCTGACCTAGTTCCTCTGGCTTAACTCCTATTTTGAAGCCAGCAGCAAGAGCTGCACAAGAGCAGAGAAGGACCTGTGAGTCCTGGTGGACAACAGGGTGAACATAAAACAGCAACATGCCCTTGCGGCCAAGATGGCCAATGGTACCTGGGGTGTGTTAGGAAGAGTGTGAGCAGCAGGTCGAGGGAGCTTCTCCTTGCCCTCTACTCTGCCCTGGTGAGGCCCATCTGCAGTACCATGTCCGGTTCTGGGCTCCCCAGTTCAAGAAGAACAATGAATTACTGGAGAGAGTCCAGCAGAGAGCTACAAAGATGTTTAAGGATCTGGAGCATCTTTCTGATGAGGAAAGACTGAGACAACTGGGTCTGTTCAGCCTGGAGAAGGCTGAAAGGTGTCTTATTTATGTTTATAAATATTGCAAGGGGTGGGTGTCAAGAGGATGGGACAAGACTCTTTTTAGTGGTGCCCAACGACAGCACAGGAGGTTCCATCTGAATATGGGGAGAAACTTCTTTACTTTGAGGGTGACAGAGCACTGGGAACAGGCTGCCCAGAGAGGTTGTGGAGTCGCCTTCTCTGGAGACATTCAGAACCCACCTGGACACATTCCTGTGTGATCTGCTCTGGTGAACCTGCTTTAGCAGGTGGGTTGAACTCGATGATCTGCAGAGGTACCTTCCAACCCCAACCATTCTGTGATTCTATGATTTTCCATGCTATGTCTTGGTTGCTGAAGTGAGTGCATCCATCTGTAGTGCTGAATATACAACCGCAGGAGGAAAACCATCATCTTAATGTTGTGCTTCCACATGAAATATGTATCATCCCCAAAACCTTGTAACAGGGCCCTTTCTGATTAAAACCTCCATGTTTCTGAGGTTTCATAAAAAATTGGCACAAGACAGGGAGATGGCAGTGCCATCATATTAGGCAGCTCCCTAGGGACAGAGGGGTAGCCAGCCTTTGGGCCAGGCACCCTGTGTGAGATGCCACAGACTGACTCGCCTGCCATACTACTGCTGAAGGGGCTGCACAAGTTGTGGCTTCCTTGGCTGCATTGCTGCAGGAATTCTCTTGCCCCCAATGGAAATGCCTGGCCATGGGGCTCGCAAATATGGTAGACCCATCAGTCAGTTCTACCACCTTGTCCCCCTAAACGAGCACCCTGCTACTCTCCTGTGGTGCTCCAAATGCATGAACGTGCACAGTGGTCACACATTATGCAGCTGCAGTTCATACTGTGTAAGGGTTGGTATCATTTGGAGAATAACACCCAGCTTATCCAAGCTTGGTAAGTGCTGGGTTGCAAACCCTGGGTGGAAGTGATCACCCCTGTGAGCTTTGGCCATTGCTCTAGAGACCTCGGGTACTTGTGCCCTCCACCCTCAGCCAGGCTGCTCAGGTACATACACCCTGCCCAGAGGTGCAGGGCCCAGTGTCACAGGAGCAGCAGCAGTCACACAAGCACACCCTTGTCCAGGCATCAAAATCTCATACACCCTGTGTGGGATTTTTGGTGAAATCCTACCAAACTCTGGTGAGAACTGGAGCTGTACAGCCTGTTCAAGGATGACTCCTGCAACACAGCCACCCTCTGTTTTAGTCACCACAGCTGTGTGGAAGTGCAGACACCAGATCTGCCACTGCTCCCCTTCTGCCCCTCAGAAGTGCTGGTGGTCTTTTGCAATGGCCACAGCGATGGGCATGGCCACCCCCACCGCAGGCAGGGCCACCTGGCAGGCACAGCCCTGCCTCCTGGCTGAAGTTCTCACTGCTAAGCCTGGGTTTAGAGGAACGCAGGGTCCTCTGCTCCAGGTTCCACAGTGTCCCTGGGTACTGAAAAACAGGTACCAGTACAGCTGTCACATTAGTCTGCAGGTTTATTGTGGAACAGGTTTGCCTTAGGAGTACAGAAGAGAAAAAAGGTGATGAAATGCCAGAGCAGCGACTAGGTGTGCCTCTCACCAGGTACGCTAGAAACTGGGCAGGTGATGCACAACCCATAAATGTTCCAAACACAAGTCACAGGAATTTGGTATTTCTCCTAAATCAGTGCAGGGCCACGTGTCTCATGCTCTGCTCTCCCCATGTGGCAACACTGGAATTCAACGGATATTGCACCCAACACATGAAACACTAAGGTCGAGGCAGAGCCCAAGCACCACAGCAGTTGGGAGTCAGCCTCACCAGACAGTGGTGCAGCATGACTGTATGTGCAGAATCTGGACTACTTACTCATACGATGAAAAAGCTCCATGAAGTCCTTAACAAGAAACCTGTTTCTTGAATATTACCAGTTACCCAAGGTGTGACTGAAGTTCCCCTTGTAATTTTTTTTTTTCATTTAAGATGCCCTGCTGTGGTTTACATGTTGGAAGAAAACTGCCATGACAAATTTCATAAGAAGCCACAACAGGCCTCGCTTTCCATTTCAGTGCTTGTTTAATGCCAAAATTGGCCTTTATTTCTGCTAGACATCCCATTGCACTAAAAAAATATTTTTCTCCTCTGCCTACCAGTTTGTTTGCTCAGTCTAACATTGTTTCCAGTCCTTCGCTGTGATCTGTGTCAACGAAGTACCTTATCATGCAATTCTTGAGTACAGAATGAAGACAAACACAGAGTTTGATATACCTATACACAAATAATTAATCCTGCAGGTGCGTAAGAAATTAGCCTAACTCAACAAAATCATCTCCAGGATCTGGGCTGATTTAAAACCATACCAATTTTTTCTGAAGCAGGTTAGAATTCCTGAGGTCAGCTGTGAGAATCTTTAAGGAAAGTTTGAGTGAGCTGCAGAAAGGCTAATAACAGCTTGCTCTTGCTTCTCACACATTTTCCTAAGGTCCATCAGAAAGTAGGTCAGATGACCTGATGTCTTCCCCCAAAAAAGGAAAACATGCCTTGAAACATTTTAAGAATTTTTTTTTTATATCAATAGCCTAAAGAACTAAAAAAAGCAACAAGCAAACATAGCAATCATCAAGTTATTAATGACTTCTATTACGTTTAGAGGCTTCTGCAGATGTTATTCATTTAAAAGATGTCAAGTGTTTTGAATAAAAGCTCATCCTTAAATTTTTGGGCATCTGATACCACAACTAGTCAAACACCAGAGAGTAACCTTTGCCAAATTAAGGAGAAAAATGAATGCCCGCTAAATATCATAAAGGAATAAAAAGGGCATATGCATATTTTTAGACATCTGCAGGCAGAGATGGATTTTAAATTCCTTTTCAAAGAAAGCAGAAACTGATCCTTTCACGAAAGACCATTAAACAATAAATGCAAAAAGTGATTAGTTTGAGAAGACCCAGGTAGTAGTCATTCCCATTTTAGACATTTTTGATCCATGTTACATGGCACAGTTAAAATTACCCAAATACTAACAAGAAGCAGCAGGGTTACTACAGAGAAGTTTTAGTTAAAAATACACATTTTATTTCAATGTGCCAATAAAAAAGTCCCACATTTTCATATCACAGGAAGTTAATTCATACAATAAAAAGAGACCTGTGCTAGTCTATTGGTGTGACTAACTCAGAAGACCCAGATCATGCCAAATTTTAGTTGATATACTCTTCTATCTACATTCTTACATTTACAAAGACACCACAAAATCCCTTATAATAATGTAAGCAAAATAACTTTCTTCCTAAAAGATTAATGTCATAACTTCAATCCATTCTTTCAGGACTTGCACTTCTTTGAGGGCTTCCTGATGGTGAACGACTGAAAGAAAAACAATCCACAGTTAATGTTTCAGTAGTCATTTGCGATTCACAAACAGAGGAAAAAGCAACAGACACCTAGACCACTCTGGCACCCTTTAAGCACTGGCTGTTAATAAAATAACCAATCACTATAGACAAAGTTAATGGGTCGATGATTTATTTTTAGAAATAATACATTTATTTTTACTTTCGCATTTTTGCATTTCTCTGCTGTTATTTTTTTGTAATGCAATTTAAATGTGATCGTTGTAACTAGGGAAAAAATGCTGCTGATTCTGTGACTACACCTATATGCATACACACACAGATATTTACCAATTTATTGAGAAAAAAAATATTTACTGCTGTTACTTGGATTATAAATCTCAATCTTCCATTCCTGACTTCTATGCCAAGTTACTCCACACTATTCATCCCAAATCTTACTGTAGTTTTTAATGAGACTCAGAGCGAATTCTCATATTAATTCTGTGCTTTTAAGCTCACCAGTAGAAAGGCTCTGTGCAATAAAACTGTTAGTGAACTAAAATGAACACAGGACCAGACAAAGGCAAGATGTAACACTGCTACATAATCAGCATCCTGAGAAATTATTACCACATATACATTACCAGATATAAAACCACAATCACAACATTATTTTTGTCAAAGATATCTTGGCAAAATACCTTTCCAGTATTTTCCTACAAGCAGCAGTCAAACTCCTCAGCAGAGATCACTGCAGATACTAAAATGGCATCTCTACGGAGTCTACGTTATTAGTAGGGAGATCAACATACCTTCTCTTTGGAGATGGTGATCGGGACTTTGACCGACTGTCAAAACAGAATATCATCAATGCAGCTTAAAGGTCACATGGAACTTTCAGATATTAAATAAAATAAGCATCTTAGATAGCAATGGAATTATTAAGGGAATCTAGCCAGAAGCTCTTTAAAACACCAAAGTTTTCAAATCAACTTTGACATGGATTCTCAGTTCACTTAGCATGGAGATTAATTTTAAGGAACTGTCTTCAGTAAACAGGAAAACAAGGGGTGGTACTGAAGTGAGGCTTTAAGAAAAGAAACATCACAGATTCCTGCTGTTTTATCAACAACATAATAAGGCTGAAGCCCTTTATATGATGGATACAAAAATGTAACAGAACTGAACACAAAACCACAAAAAAATCAGTACTATGTTGGACACTACAAACACTTAATGAAAACAAAGAGATGGTAAGGAACATATTCCAAATAGCTGCAGGGGAAATTTTATAATCTCAGTCGTATTGCAAACAGATTAGCTGGGCACCCATGTTTGGGGGATTTTTTTCTAAAATACCAGGCTCTGTTCATCATGCAAACACAATAATGAATTCTAGATACTACTGCAGGTTTATCTCTATACTTACCTCTTAGCCGGTGAGCCAGATTTTGATCTGCCATGAGACCTAGACCTAAAACAAGAAATAAAAACACAGGTCAGCAGGAAAGCTAGTAGCATGCATGTTCTGACATTTGAGACAGCAAGATTCACACTAAATGTGTAAGAATTCTCATGTTAGATAGAATCCTGCAAGTTTTTTGAGAAACAGCAGGGCTTTTCCAGGGAAGTTTTAGGAGAAAACTTTTCAAATGGATGCTGCACATGTTGCTCTGTACTTTGGTCCCTGGCTGATGACTGGTGTTTGTGGATACAGGTGGCAGGAATACATAAACAATCCAAATCACGACCAGTATTTTCACTAAGCTAGTAAAAGCCATGCTCTAAACTTGAAAGTTTTATTAGGCCTGAGTGATACCTCTATAGTTGAAACTGGCTGCAGGCAGCATGTGCTTCCAAATATCTTCTCCTCAATGCACTTCATCTTATATATGCACTTGCTCAAAGTATTTTTAAAAATCTGTCTCAACCCTTGTGAAAAGACTGTTAAAAATGTGTCTTTAAGACTGCTGCACTGTAAGAACGCTAATACTGCCTAAAGAATAACTTAAATTTTTAGGTTCCCAAAGGAAGTGTTCTACTTTCCACATCCAAGGCTTTCCACAACAACTTCCTGATGCACACTTTGACACTGTCAAACCAGCAAGCATCACGTAATACTTCTTTAGTCTGTCTTCCTTACGAATCAAGAGCCCATCTCCAGGTAGAACGCATTCCTTTGGTTCTTCTGTAAAGAAATCATCTTTCAATTGCCTCATGTGGAAGCTTAACAGTAACTTCATTAGAGTTAAGTACCAATAGTCTGCCACTTCTCTGTACTTGTATATCTATAATTTCCTCTGCCTCAGTCAGTTAATCTCTACTTATAATGAAAGGTGTCACACAACAGAGTCTAGAAATTTCACTAAGCATCCTTTACACTGATGAAACGCTCCTGGTACTATAAAGAGAAAACAATGGTGGTAAAATCAAGATGTTTTTATCTTTGAGAGCCTGTTGACTGTAGCTGCTTTCTGCTCCTCACTGATAGCGAACAGTGATGAGCCATGATTAAGTCACATTGGAACAACTGGTGTTAAGAGTCAACACATTTTAGCAACAGGTAGAAAGAGCGCACCTGCATCAGTCAAGGGCATTGCTCTGCTGCCTCAGGGAATTTCCCTTCTCTTTTTACTAGCTTCTGGATGGTTTCTGTGAGTTTCTGCTCTTAACCAAGCCATCTTTTCGTCTCCCATCTCACCATTCCCTAAAAACTCCTGTCATTACTTGCTGCTTCACTCTCAGAAAATGCCACCACCACCTTTCAGCACTGAATCTCCCATCTTCAGCTGTAGGCTTTTCAACTTGCTGCCTTCAGCTAAAGCTTTCCTTTATTTGTGTGTTTTCATGGTTGAGTATTATGTTATTTATTTCAAAGACAAGCCATCAAACCAGAATGGTAGGCCCATGAATCGGCTGGGGCAAAAGCAGTACCATCTTCTTCACAGCAGAACTTCAATTTACTCTCGTTCTCCTACAACATCAATCAGCCTATGTTAGCCATGCTGCCTTGCCAAGGTTGTACAAAGCACAAGCTGCATTTGCTTACTATGGAAGGACTGAACTACAACTTAATGAATGACATCTTGTGTTCTTTTAAAATGTGATCGTCACTCTTATGGCAAATTTGTTGGTACAAAATAATTCTGACAGATTCTGCAGACTGACACTGTGTTACTCAACAGAGCTGGAAACAGCTGTAACGCTGGTGGCCCAAGCAAGCCTGTCACAAAGACAAAAAACACACAAAGACAAAAACACACAAAGACAAAAAAACCCAACTCTTTTATGATTAATTCCAAATTTGTTTGCGATATTAGCTGTTAATGCAACCTGATCAAAACAGTACTTGTCATGACAATCAGGACCTAGATATCAGTAATATGTAAAACAATGAAAAGAGAAAGAACAGTCTTTTGCACTGCTTTTTAAAATGACAGACCCTAAGTTAGTGGAGAGAAAACACAGCTTTTTCTGAAAATATAAACAGCTATCATGGAAGAGATCTTACCTGCTTCGGGGCCATGTAACAGATCTGGATCTAGATCTGGATCTTGATCTAGATCTGAAATTTAAAAAATTAAGACAAATTAAAACAATATCAAAGAAGTCAACTCAACCAGAAGTGATGACACTTACAGCACTACTTAGATTAATGTCTACATGTTGAACTTAAAACCTACATGATCATTAGACATTTCCTCAAAACTAATTGTATCACCATGCCTGTAAATCCCACTAGGATTATCAGATATTTTTTAAAGCACACTGAAGTAAATTTCTAGACGTCAACAACTTTTGAAATCTGCTATCGAATACCTTTTGAATCCCTTAACTAAAATGAAAACAACAAAACAAAACGACACAACCTATTGAAAATTACTAATAATTACCTTGATCTCTTCAAGGAACCCGACCGGGACCGGTGAGGAGACACAGACCTAGATCTACGAGGAGAAACAGACCGGGACCTGCGGTAGGAAGCTGACCTAGACCTGCAAAGAAGCCAGTTAAAAAGTTGCACAGGTGTGGCTTTTTCTAAGCAAAAAGGAATAAAACACAAACTTAAACACACCTCCTACCACGACTCCGACTACGTGATCGAGAATACCTTCTGCCTCGGGACCTTGAACGGGATCTAGACCGGGACCTGGTTTTAGGTTAGAGAAAACAGGTATCAGGAAACAGCTGCAGAAATCAGTACACGTGAGGCCCTGCTGAAGTCAAAACTGATTTCAGACAACTAAAGAACTAGCATCTGTCAGTTGGAAAAAAATCTCTGGGCCTACTTGTCTTGAGCATTTTACTACCTAGAAAAATGTTAAAAGCTGAATTACATTGCAGAATTACATTAGAATAGAAAACACTGTAATGCGTATTTAAAATAAACCTTGCAAGTCTGCAGGTCGACCCTCTTTGGCCCAAGGTCTAGTAGATCTAGACGATCTAGAAGTATCTATAGCCGATCGCTGCATCTAGGTGTTCTCTTCAATCTAACGACGATCAAACTGACAGCCCAATGAGCCAGGGTGAGGCTTGATTGACGCAAGAAGATTTTTCTAGGTGGGAAAGTGGTCAATCTGGTGTTCCTCTTTCTAAACCGGAGGGGGCCCCCAATTGAAAGCCAAATTTACTGTTACGGCGATCACCGTCTCAAATTTTCTGCCCTTAAAGAATAAGGTGAAGCTACGTGTAGATGGCTCGAGGGGATCTGGCCTCTTATGCTGATCACCTCAAGGTCTAGGAGGATCTTAAGTGTCGGATTTGCAAGGCGCCTCAGCATGAAATCTTAAGGCTCGTGACATTCTGAATCAAGGCGACTGACTCAAACGAAGAAACCTGAAAGGTTTTGACCAGGTTGATTATTAAGATATTAACATTTGATAGAAATAGCAACAAATTGTAATATAAACCTATACATTTATTCTAGCATTAAAGTTTAAAGAAAGCTGGTGTAACATTCTGTTCTTTGCTAACAAGAGCTACACAAAACTGAACTGGTGAAGCAACCCAGCCACCCTGGCCCCACATGTACCTGCTCCTCCTTCGGCGACTATAGCGATGACAATCGTAAGCATAGTGGCCTTTCTCACCACACTCATAGCATCTGTCATTAGGGTCAAAGGGACGCCGTGCAGGAGGCCTGTCATAACGGGAGCGACGAGGCATCCCGGTCGACACTTCCACTCTAACCCTGGAGCCACATATGACCCTGCAACAAGTCCATGATGGCTTCAAGTTAATTGCTACTGCTCATGGCAGAACCACAAAAAGGAGAAGAATCGGAGACAAAACCCCGATTATCTCTCTTCTCTTATAACCAACTGTAGCAAACATGTGAAATGCGCACATACTTCCCATCAAGTCCACGGACAGCATCTTCAGCATCCCTCGGGTCTTCAAACTCCACGAAGGCAAACCCCGGCGGGTTCCTCGCGATCCACACGGTTCTCAGGGGCCCGTAGTAGCTGAAGGCTCTCTCCAGCTCGCCTTTGCCCGCGCCCGTGCCCAGGTTCCCCACGTACACCTTGGTCTCTGCCGGGAGCAAAGCCGCTGTCAGCGCCGGGCCAGGCTCGCGCGGGAGCGGCGCCTCCACCCACCCCGGGGGCCGCCATCTTGTCCGCGCGGCCTGCTCCCCCCCTTCTCCACGAGCAGCGGCACGCGCGGTCGCACCCCCTTCCCCACGGCCGCTGACGCAAAATGGCGGCGGCGGCAGCAGCAACGGCCGCCTCGCCGTCCTTCCCCCTCACCGACGGCCGGCCGTTCCGCTCCCCGCGGTAATCATCCCTTCCGCAAAGCTCCCTCGACCTGCCCTCCGCGCAGCCGCCCGCCACTCACGGCGCTCCCGGGAACTCACCACCTCCATAGCGGCCGTAACGAGACATCCTAACGGCTCCGCCAAACGCCTTCCCGCGCGCACGCGCCGCCACCCGCGCCTGCTCTGTCCCCTCCGCTCTCTCCTCCCCTAAGCGGCGCGCGTCTGCGGCCTGAGGCGGCGCGCATGCGCGCGGGGCGGTGGCGCGCACCGGGGACAGCGCGGGCAGTGGGGCACCGGTTGCCACGGCGACGGTAGGGTGCGGCCGGCGGCGCCTGAGGCGGGCGGGGGAGCGCCACATGGGGCCCCGCGCCCATCGTGGCCTCGGGGGGCGCCCGGTAAGGGCTGCGCCAGGCCCGTGGGGAGAGATCGGGATCGCGGCGGGAAGGAGCCCCCGGAGCAGAGGGCAGCAGCGCCTGAGAAGCACCGTTACCCCGGGGCGGCGGGAAGCGCCTCAGGTTTGTGCCGATCCTCCCGCTTGGGAGGGCGGTGCAGCGATACCAGCGGAGCTTGTATTTACGACTTGATCTGTGCCAGGAGCTGCCACTGGTGTAGTTACTTGAGTTGAGAGCGGTGCAGCTCTGGGTGACTGTGGTTGAGGTTAAATTTACGGTGGGAGAGCTGCCAGTAACCCCCCACAAGAGTGAGCTGTATCTATCAGATAGGGCTTAGATGACAGGATTAAATACTTAAGGGCTTCGTGGTTCAGAGCAATTAAATAACTACAGTGGCCACAATGGGGAAAAAATCCATTAGATACTGAGACTAGCAAGAATGAAAACTGAAGAAGTTTGGAGTATTTTGCTCGGAAGAGACTTTGAATACACCACTCTCCAGTCTGTGATCCACAAAGGGAACCCCTTAGGAAGCAGTTTAGACTGCAAACAAGTAAAATGTGCTATGCATATAAATATATAAACCAAACCACATTCCTTGTTTCCACTACGTTGGTGTTTTTTTTTTTCTTTTTCAAACAGAAGCTTTCTAATTGTGTTTTTCGCTCTTATAGTGAAAACAATTAGATTTGCTAAACTGTGCTTTCTAATCAACTGAAAGAAGACAACTAAATACAGTGTGATAAACTATTCATAAATAATCCCCATAGCACTGTGGAAGTTGAATTGAAACTTAAGGTACACAAAAAAATGAAATTATCTCCTTAAGCCTGCAAAATAAGGCTATGTAATTTTATATTCTTGATATTTTGTCTGTTATGCTCACAAATTCATTGCATGTTCGCTTTCACCTAAGTTACTGAAATGACGGCAGCTTGTTTGCTTCATCCATAGGAAGCTTTTCATTAGTAGTGTTAAAATAGAGTAGCTTTTGTGGATGGGGCCCAAACCAATTTTGTCGCCATCACAGATGCACAGGAAAACTTGTAAAGACAACACAAAACCAGGGAGCAAAAACCTCTTTGTTTTTATGGACCAGATACACACAGCACGTGTTTATACCTGTTTATGCACACTTTGCTTGAGGAGGTTTGAGCTGAGGTTTTGTGTACTCAAGTTAGCAGTCTCAGCACTACCAGGAGCATCGGCAAAAACACGAGACAGAACACCAGGTGAATTTAAGTGCTATGCACCCCACCTCCTTGTTTTGCAATCTGGCTTCATATATAAAGACTATAAGTAATTTACATGCACACCCGTATTTATAAAACACTCCTGAAACAGAGAAATAAACAGCACAGTCAATTATACTGTTAAGTGGCATTCTTTATATTATCAGTGCTGGGGAACACTGGGGATCATCCTCCGTAAGTGCTCCCAAGACTGGATGCTCTTGCGTTGCTTATATTCACATAATTATTACATATGCATTACAATTTTTGAAAATTTTTACATACATCTATACTAAGAAATAATTGATGATGTTAGTTATAATTGTTTAGTTTCTTACTTACAATACATCTATGAATTGGATAAACATAAACTAAGCACTCTGCTTCTAAACAATGTATCACATAATCTTCTGTCTCCCTCTTGTCATGCAGAAGGATCTAAAACTTGAAAAATATCCCCTCATTTTGCAGGAGGTCAGAAAACATTTATCTCATGTCAGTTTGTTAACTTCTCTTCACTCCAGATCTGAGCATTTCCCTGCCTCAGAAGCCTCGAATTTAGTGCTTTAAAAAGCCCTTAACTGTGGTGGCAGAGTGTGTTTAGTGTCAGCAGGAAGCGGCGGTCACGCTGGGGAGTGGGAGCGGCAGGGGCCCGACTTCCAGTCGCTCTCGCCAGCGTCAGGAACCAAGCAGCAGCAGACACCGAGCCAGTGAGCAGGGATACGGCTGCAGGGCCGTGGGAAAGCCAGGGTTTTCCTGTGGAGGAAAATATATCAATAGGAGGGTGATGGCAGCACCAGAGACTCTGGAGGGACAAAGGAGGAGCTGTCTCCAGTCCTTTGTCCTCCCTGCACTGCCCTCATCTCTCTCCAGCCCCTTGGGGGAGGGATGCTGGGATAGAAAGAAGTGCTTGTATGGCCCCAAGCTGAGACTGAGGTGGCTTTGCTGTCATGATCAGTAGTGCTTGACCAGTCATGACCAGTAGCTTGCTGCTCGCCCGACCGTAGGAGATGGGGGCAGAGCAGGGATCGGGGTGGATAATGCTCATCCCCAGGCAGTGGAAGGGCTTGGACCCACGGGGTGCACCAGTGCAAACAGCAAAGGTGGTGAACTTCTGCCCTCAAGGGACAGTGCTCCTGAAGGTTTTGCAGGAGGGCAGAACAGTTAATGGAATGTTTGATGCAACGGGAAATTGTTAAGTTTGTAGAACAGTGATTTTTTGAGGCTTCATTGTGTGTCTTTAAAAACAAGTGAACTGGGTGAGAAATCATAGAACTGCAACCAATATGCAAACCACTTGTGTGAATGTTTGCTTTTAGGAAAAAACAAATTGTGCTTAAGACAAATCGGAGATCTTTTACCTGGAGGCAAACTAAGTTCTGGTGTGGAGGGCAAAGCAAGACAATTCATTGCTTCTGCTAATTGCTCTGGTTATTTTCTAGGTTCTGGATGTAGGAAATATGAATGACTGGCAGAGGAAAAGCCCTCTAGAGTGGGAAACATACGTGAACAAAATGGTGAAAGTTGCTGCAGTTGAGAAACATGAATATGAAGGATGGGTCTTAACAGTTGATCCAGTTTCTGCCAGGTAAGTACCAAAGCTTTTATTTTTGTAAAGCTAAGAAAACAAAAGTGTTTCAGGAAAGGATCCCAAGACTGAAGCAAACTTACCTGGAGCAAAAACTGCACGTTGGGGCTGTGTGTCTTGTTTTTTTTTTGATTGGCAAGGCCTTAGAGAAAGAAATATTGTAGTTGATGAAGCCAGTTCACCTAAATCCACTTTAATCTCACTCAGAGGACTGATAAATTTGGGGAATAGAGAATATCTGGATTAATGCTGACTTCATTGTGGACCTGAGGTTAGTACTTTAAATGATACCCATGTGTTTAGGACTACTTTTAATAATATACCAAGCCCTGCTTCACAAAGAGGGCGGTAATGTTTTTAAAGCTTTGGGTGTTGCAATCCTTACCCTCTTTCCAGCATTCTCACAACGATGTCTGGCTTTATCCTCCTGCTGGGCACCCATCAGAGTGTAGAGGCTGCTTTGGAGAGGAAGCAGAGAAAATCAGCAAGGGTATTTGACAGAAAGTGGTACCACAGGTACCACAGGTACCTTGAAAAAAGTGTTTGAAAGCCAGAACACACCAGGGGATAGGCAGAAATTTGGTTCCTTGCTGCCAGAGCTTTTTCATACCTTTTTAGTTGTGAGCTTGTCCCACATCAGCACAAAATGGAGGCTAGAAACTAAAACATCCAGCTTCTGATGTGTTTCAGAAGAACTGGTTGTTGCTTCAACACTGGAGTAGCTCTGATACACTAATCTTCTCTTGGAGTTGCTTATAATTTTGGTAGGAAAGGTGCATGCAGCTGTGAGTGATTCTGGGGATGGCCCAGGCATATTTCATTACAAGTTTCCCAGAAAGTCATTACTTCCACCAATGGTGGCGACAGTAGATTAGCAAAGTTCTGGCATAAAATTCTGGATTTTTTCTTCTCACAAGAGGGAGGAAATGGTTTCTGATCCTCTTCATTGCTATATGGGGAAGAGATCCTAGAAATATAACAAGCTGCCTTCCTACCTGTATTTTAGGACTTCTGGGATGTAAGTACCCTTGGGAAAAGACCAGGCTGCTACAGCCTGAGCCTAAACGTGCTGTGTTGTGTTCTCATTGTAATATTCAAGCTGTAGTTTTCAGTTAAGAAACTAGCAACACACATTAAAAAAATATGTATATTATTCTAGCAACATTCATTTTAAAATATGCCTATTATTCTAGTAATGATAAATTATTAAATATTAATTATTTGTCATTAAAAGGTTCTGATAGTTAGCTGCCACCATTGCCTTCAGCATTTAAAATGCTGAATGTATGAAGGTATCATTACTTTTGAATGCGGGAAGACTTAAGGTTCTTTAAGCAAGGTTGGGAATACTGGACAAAAATATTTAGATTCTCAGCCCTCATTTTAATGTACACTTTGCTCTTCTGAAGTAATGTTCTGCTTGATGGTATATAGAGTCATTTCAATTCAAAGCCACAAGTTCCATGCAGAGCCCCTCATTTTCAGTATTTTAAGGGTATAGCAGAATGTTTTCAAGAAAAATGCTGGATACTCCATACTGCCTAAGTATCTGGGTTATGCTGATGGTAATGAGCACTCATCACCAAGAATCTCTGCTGTGTTTCTCAGTTTTCAGTTAAATACAGTGACTCATACATCCTTCTTTCCTTGGCAGTATTATCCTTGCAGCATTCCTGGACAATGAAAAAGTGTCCATAACAGTTGTCTTGGGCCATGCTGTGCAGGAGGTCGAAATACTGAAAGAAGGGGATGACAAAATGAAGCAACAACTTTCTTGCATATTTGCTCCTGAAGAAAGCAAAGCCTACAGCCCAGAGGAACTTGAAAAGAGGAAGAACAACCTGAAGACTTGGCTAGAAACAAACCACATCCCCGTAACGGAGCAGGGTGAATCAGGAAGAACGCTGTGCGTGGCGGGCCTATTAACTATTGACCCACCATACGGCTCAGAAGAGTGCAGCAGCTCCAATGAGATTATTCTGTCTCGAGTTCAAGGCTTGATAGAGGGCTATCTTGAAAAACAACAGTGATGCCTGCTGTTTAAAGCAGTTGTCTTTAGGAGCGGTGTACCCACCTTATTTTAGGAACTGTCCTGGGTATCAAATTCACTATCTGCAAAATTGCTGAGTTTAGGTACTTTTGTCTGATTTTTGTATGTTAAGAAAGGGATAGAGCAAGTAGTATAAATTTAAAGCAAAAAGCATTTTCCATGCACCATTTTTTATTAAAAGTAATCCATTGGATAATGACGTATTAAACTGATATATCAGTTTATTAATATTAAGCTGATAAATCAGTTTAATAAGTATTTTTGTAACAGTATTGTGAAAGGTGATGTATGATAAATTTAAACTGTGTTTTCCTCTGCCTTTTTATTTAAATAATTATGTAGTGTAGTCAAGTTTATTTGAACTGCTTCCAGAATTTATTTGTTTTTCAGAAAGAGGATTGTGACACTTAGACTTCACAAACCAGATGAAAAACTGTTCAAAAAGCTTCCCCCTCCCCCAACTATTTTCTTGCTTTAGAATATGAATTATAATGTAAATCCAAGTTTGTATAATCATTAGGGAAAGTGCAGGCAAATAGATGGTTTTAAAAACATTCTCATCTATAGTTGTTATTTTAGAGCAACAGTGATTGGAAGACCTTTATTCTTTAGCAAAAAAAAAAAAACCACAAACTTCTTGCAATTCAATAAGTTTGTGTTTCTTACTGCTTTGATTTTAGCTTATGGCAACACACAAAGCAAGAATCATTATGTGATTATTCCTGAGATTATTAATCCAGTCAGCACCCATTTCTCTCTTAGTGTATTGATTTGTTGTTTTATGAGGTAGCACCAAAACATGTTAGCATGCTCATATGCATTTGAAAAGTCTGTCTAACCCTTGTTAATAAAAGGCTGGCATCATTCCTGCTATAGTTTATTTACAATTACTTTGGATCCTCTCCTGCCCATACACCATTGTGTGTGTCTCCATGAAAAGGCCATCAGATCCCAATGCACAGATGTCTTTACTACCCATCTGGATGAGGGTAGGATGTATTTGGCATGAGAGCTAGCGTCAAGTCAATGTCACAGAATTACAGAATGGTTGGGGTTCAAAGGGACCTCTGGAATCTAGTTCAACCCACCTGCTAAAGCAGGTTCACCCAAAGCAAATGGCACAGGAATGTGTCCAGTTGTGTTTTGAATATCTCCAGAGAAGGAGACTCCACAGCCTCTCTGGGCACCCTGTTCCAGTGCTGACACCCTCAAAGTAAAGAAGTTTCTCCCCATATTCAGATGGAACCTCCTGCATTTCAGTCTGTGCTCACTGCCCCACATCATAGTGTTGGACACCACTGAAAAGGGTCTGGTCCATCCTCCTGACACCCATCCTTGTGGTATTTATAAGCATTTTCAGCCTTCTCCAGGCTGAACGATAAATTCAGCTCAAGAGATTAAAGAACTGCTTGCAAATGGCTCGTTACAAGTAACATAACACCTCCCTACCTCCACACCAGGGCATAAGGAGCCTGGTAGGCTCTTCACTTTCAGCCTCACCAGGGCCAGAAGCTGAGTTACAGGATTCACGTGTGAGGTGTGACTAGAACAAGTAGTTCCCTTCTCTGTTCCCCGTTTGCACCCCCGCGCCTCCCTCACAGCCAGTGTGCTACGGGCGCCAGCTCTCGCCTGGGGCTGGGCGGTAGCTGTGCCCATGAGGGGTCTCACTGCCTCCACGATCCCAAGATGCGAGACCTGTAGAGCGATCAAGGGAACCACCGGGAGAAGTGCGCCACCCATCACAGCCCATGCGCGTCACCGCGCAGCCTCCCCTGGCGCGCGCCCGGCGCTCGGCCGCAACCGCCCACCGTCAGTCTCGCGAGATCTGCCGGTTTCGCGTTGCCAAGCGACCGGAGCCCCGCCCCCCGTGCGGCGGTCCGGGCGCGGCGCGCAGTCGCGGCGGAGGCTCCGTTTATACAAGGGTCGCACGCGGGGCTGGGCTGCTAGCGGTGAAGATGTCGCGCTATGGGCGTTACGGTAGGGGGGCTCGGTAGCCGGGGATAGCGGGGAACATGGGGAGGCTGCCGTTGGGGGCGGGTGGCGGCGGCGGCGCGGCGTCGTTTGCTGAGGAGAACGTGGCCGTCGCCTCGGACGGACGGCTGTGAGAGAAGATGGCGCCAAGAAGAGAGACGCTGGGGGCGGGCGGTAGCCGTGGGCTGCTGGGGTGAAGGACGCGGGTCTGGCGGGTAGTGGGACCTTATGAGGGAGGGCGGAGGGGGGAAGAGGAGGGAACGTGCGGCACCGGCGGGAGCGCACCAAAATGGAGGCGGTGTCAAAGATGGCGGCACCCGCCGTTGGGGGGGGGCGGCGGTGGCTGTCGCGCCGAGCGCGCGGCCTAGTGTCCGGCCTAGTGTCCGCGCGCGTGCGCGGCCGGCCGCGCCACTGACATCGCGTCGTTCCCGGCAGAGACCAAGGTTTACGTGGGAAACCTGGGCACGGGCGCGGGCAAAAGCGAGCTGGAGAGAGCCTTCAGCTACTACGGGCCCCTGAGAACCGTGTGGATCGCGAGGAACCCGCCGGGGTTTGCCTTCGTGGAGTTTGAAGACCCGAGGGATGCTGAAGATGCTGTGCTTGGCCTTGATGGGAAGTATGTGTTTGCCTTCAATGTCCTTGACTCCTCTGACTGCAGTTTCTGGTGTCCTCAGCCCACACCAATTATCAATATCTGTTCCATGTACAACGAGCACAGGGTCAAAAAGTATTCCTGAGATTAAAACATACTGTATCTTGCAGGATAATATGTGGCTCCAGGGTTAGAGTGGAAGTGTCGACCGGGATGCCTCGTCGCTCCCGTTATGACAGGCCTCCTGCACGGCGTCCCTTTGACCCTAATGACAGATGCTATGAGTGTGGTGAGAAAGGCCACTATGCTTACGATTGTCATCGCTATAGTCGCCGAAGGAGGAGCAGGTACATGTGGGGCCAGGGTGGCTGGGTTGCTTCACCAGTTCAGTTTTGTGTAGCTCTTGTTAGCAAAGAACAGAATGTTACACCAGCTTTCTTTAACTCTTAATGTAGTAAATCAACAGGTGTATATCACATATTTTTTTCTTTTTTTTGCTAATACATATCAAATGTTAATATCTTAATAATCAACCTGGTCAAAACCTTTCAGGTTTCTTCGTTTGAGTCAGTCGCCTTGATTCAGAATGTCACGAGCCTTAAGATTTCATGCTGAGGCGCCTTGCAAATCCGACACTTAAGATCCTCCTAGACCTTGAGGTGATCAGCATAAGAGGCCAGATCCCCTCGAGCCATCTACACGTAGCTTCACCTTATTCTTTAAGGGCAGAAAATTTGAGACGGTGATCGCCGTAACAGTAAATTTGGCTTTCAATTGGGGGCCCCCTCCGGTTTAGAAAGAGGAACACCAGATTGACCACTTTCCCACCTAGAAAAATCTTCTTGCGTCAATCAAGCCTCACCCTGGCTCATTGGGCTGTCAGTTTGATCGTCGTTAGATTGAAGAGAACACCTAGATGCAGCGATCGGCTATAGATACTTCTAGATCGTCTAGATCTACTAGACCTTGGGCCAAAGAGGGTCGACCTGCAGACTTGCAAGGTTTATTTTAAATACGCATTACAGTGTTTTCTATTCTAATGTAATTCTGCAATGTAATTCAGCTTTTAACATTTTTCTAGGTAGTAAAATGCTCAAGACAAGTAGGCCCAGAGATTTTTTTCCAACTGACAGATGCTAGTGGTGTGTTTTTTGTTGGTTTGGTTTGTGTGGTTCTTTTGTTGTTAGTTTCTTTTTTATTATTATTTTTTTCTCTTTTTTTTTTTTTTTCTTTTTTTTCTTTCCTTGTCTGAATCAGTTTTGACTTCAGCAGGGCCTCACATGTACTGATTTCTGCAGCTGTTTCCTGATACCTGTTTTCTCTAACCTAAAACCAGGTCCCGGTCTAGATCCCGTTCAAGGTCCCGAGGCAGAAGGTATTCTCGGTCACGTAGCTGGAGTCGCGGTAGGAGGTGGGGTTCCTGCTGTTGTGGTTGTTTTTTGTTTGGTTTTTTTTTTTTTTGTCCTTCTCCCTCTGATCCACCCCTTTTTGTAGTCTTTGTGAAAAGTACCTTGCAGTAATTTGTTTTCTTCCCTTTGTTTTATAGATCAAGGTCAGCTTCCTACCGCAGGTCTAGGTCAATGTCTCCTCGTAGGTATAGGTCATTTACACCCCGTAGATCTCGGTCTGGTTCTTTAAGGAGATCAAGGTATGTGTTTTCTATTAAGATCACAACATTGTTGAACACAACGTAACTGTTGGGACTTAAATTTATATTTTTTGCAGTCCTGTGTTTTTGCAGGAACATTCATGGTGTTACATCCCTGAGAGCTAATCTGAATGCTTTCTTTGAAGTTAAAAGCTGCTGTTTCTGAGCTCTTTTTGTACTGTACCAAAGTTAGAGCCTTGATCTATGTTTAAGCTCCTACTTCAGCTTTATGGATAGAGTAATCATGCTTAGTTGACTAGGGCAGTGGAATTTCTTATGTGGCTGGTAGTACTGACCAAATGTGGTACAATTTTTTTAATAATAAAAGTTATTTCTGCAAAACCAGTAGTTAAAATTCTCTGAGGTCATTAAAGTCATAAAAGTCAAAGAACACTCTCAGCTGTATGAATTGTGTAGTAGTAGCTGAGCTTTCACTGCTTTTTTTTCTAGATCTAGGTCCAGATCACGCTCAAGGTCCCGGTCTGTTGTATGGCCTCGAAGTAGGTAAGGTATTTTAATTCAAACCAGTAATAGTTTGGAGGTTGGTGTTGTGGTTTTTTTCTTTGGTTGGTTTTTGTTTTCTCCAGGGAGTTTGCCTGGAACGACTTAGAAGGTCGTGCAGCGTAGCAATATTTGCACTTAATAATTCATGCCCTTTCGCAGGCTAATATGTAGCCATAAGCAAAGCATGTGTATGTCTGTGGAGAGAAGTTTTGAAAACTAGTTATTGCTTATGCATGTAGAGAATGCTTCATCTCATCTCCTGCAGGAAATGCTGCTTATGTTTTTCTTGTTTTGTTTTTTGTAAATCCCAAATACTGGGAGGAAAAAAGGCACGGTGAGAAGATTGCCACTGTTGACTGAACTCTTGCTTAAAGCTGTTCAGCTTTGTCAGTTCCAGTTCTGAGAGTTAGATTGAATTAAATTGCTGTAGTGCCAAGAGCTATGTTACACAGTGTAGGCCACTTGACTTTGGAGGCTTGGAGGGCCGACTGAACAGAACCATGAGTCCTAATGCCACAGGGTCATGTTCTGAAGGATGTTTTCTGTGTTAGAATGGAAGCTGAGGAAAATGGGTATAAAGTAAATGCTCCTCCATATTTTCCTCTACAATTTGTGGTAACTTAGTTGGATGAAGCCTGAAACAGTAGGGTAAAATGCAATGGATGTGAGAGCTGATAAGTTGGAAGAAGTTGTCTTTTGTTTTGCATTAGAATAGGGGAAGAAAAATGTTTTTTTGGGGGGGTCTGTCTGCTACTTTAGGACTTGCAAATAGAGCCTTTAAAGGGGGTGATGATTATTATTGCTAGAACTGTCTTGACTTATTACTCACATAGGGCTGTAATGCAGGAGATGACTAGCCAGGTTCAAATTGCATGCTGCTGCTGGAAGATGCTGGGTACTGATGATGATGTTGCTTGGTGACTAGTTCTGAGACAGTCATATTTCTGCCTGAAAGACTTGATACTCAGAAGTTTCTGAGGAATGCTGACTTTACACTGGTCTGCAATTGCAGTGGTAAAAAGTGATAGTTCAGGACTGGAGTTACAGAAGCATCATGAAGACTTCTTGTCTGTAGTCAGTGCTGGTCTGGTGCTGCTTCTGGAGCTTTTCATCTGCCAGTCCCTGTTTGCTGTACCTCTCTGAAGGAGGATTTACCAACAGTTATTGTAGTAAGATGGTGCTCTTCTGTGCTGCCTTACTGTATTTCTTACCAAAGGCAAGTCAGGTTCATGCTACAAAATACAAGTTCTGGGTAGTTTTGAGCAACTCTGTCCTCTGTAACTATGATATACTAACAAAATCACTGGTTAGAGTGTTAGGAACTGTGACAGGTGATGGCTCAGCATAGTTTGGTAACCAGGAAGGTTTCAAAGCAGTGGCAGGTCAACTCATTGTTTAACTTATGCTAACAGTGCCAATGTAGTATTATACTCTATAAGTTAATAGGCCAAGTAAAGGTGAATCTTGATTACCCTTTAAAACAGTTTTACTCTTTTGGCCAAGTCTGTTAAACAACTGACTATCTTAAACACTGGGATTTCTGATGTTCAGTAATACTACATGCCTACACTCTAGGAGGACAGATATTTTTCTAAGTAACAACAAATACTTGAGTTGGTAAAATAACATGATAAATGTGGGAAGAAAGTCTCAATGTTTGAGTAGATTTTTAATTCATAAGATAAACGAGGAATAGTTTATGCATTAGTAGCCAGGAATCAAAGAGAAAACTGAAATGCTGCTTTCATTTATACTTGAATAAAAGCAGTAATGGGAACTGGGTGTGAAGAATTAATCAGCTCTTCAACACACATGTTTACTTGTGGCTAATTCCAGGCTCTTAATATGCTATTAAAAGATTTTTTTTAAGATGACACTTGAAATTATACCTTCCTTTGTGGGAGGGATACTGGCAGGTGGAGAGGGAAAGTCTGGGAGCCTAGTACAAAATCTGTTGCGTGAAAGTGGTAGCTGAAGCTTTGCTCGGAGCTTCTCGTACTGTTGTCTTCTGATAAGCAGAGTCTCTGGAGTAAGAGCTAAAGGATTCTCCTGAAATGTCAGGAGAGAATCCTTCAGCACCAGCGTCTTCCTCTGTGGTTGGTGATGCTATGGAGTATGAATTTGCTGTTGCTGGTTTAGCCAACTTTCATTGTATGTGCATGCCACTGGCTGCTTTGCTGAGCTTTATTTTTCTCCTGTTGTAGGTCTGGGTCCCATGGTAGATCTAAATCTGGCTTACCTGCTAAAAGGTGAGCGTATAAATATGAGTAGCACTCAGGTGTGATTGTATGTGGCTGGGGTATTTTTGTTTCATTGTTTTTGTCCATGCAATTCAAAAATCTCTGCTTGGACCAGTATTTTGGTTGTATGTGGAAGAGGGGTTGGTTTTTTTTTTTTGTATGTGGGTTGGGCTTTCTGGATGGCTGATTTTTAAAATACTTTAATACTTTTTTGTTGTTGTTTTTGTTTTTTATAATAGCTTATTTTTGTGGGACAGTAGGCAATTCTTTAGAAGGATACAGGTTTTTTGTTTAACCCATGATCATGATAGAGTATTTTGGACAAAATTTGAGGTATATCTTTCCCTATCATTGTCTTCAACTGTCTGTAGGTCTCAGTCTTCTGACTCTCATCTCCTTGATTTGCTGCTCCTGCTTTGCAGGATTACTGTGACCATTTTACAGCTGCTTTGAAGCTGTGTTGATATTTCCCTGAGAGCTCCAGCTTTCAGCAGTTTTCCTTCTCAACTGCAGCTTCTTGCTTAAAGCAATTCGGTATACTTGCTATCAGCAGCATTAAGGCTGGTGTCTTTTAATGTATTTAACAACATCAAACCGTTCTTACTGGTTTTAAATGGTCAAAATTGGTTACTGAGTGTATAAAGTTTACAACATTGTTATGTTTGTTTTTTGTTTTTTTTTAACAGTTGCTCAAAGTCGAGATCACCATCTCCGAAGAGAAGGTAAGAATATCCTAAAACTGGAGTGTGCCGTTACATAGAACTAGTGTCTGGAGTAGTTGCTATAGAAGTTAACTTGTGCAAGGATAGAAGCTTGAAAGCTTTTTTACTTGTCTTTAATGTGTGAACTATGAAAAGGTGGTGAATTGTTATGGGTGGTTCTTATTATAAAAGGATGTTTTATGGGCACTTCCTTCCACTTGTGGTCAGAGCTTTGTGATAGTAACTCTAACCTACTTGAAAGAAATTTTAAAGGACAACAGAAAATGTGGGCAAATGAGAATTGGCTGTCCCAAAGTTCCTGGGGAATTTAGAATCTGGGGAAGAGGGGAGTAAAATAAAGTATGGACCAAACCATGAATATGTGGTAGGGTGAAATTCCTGCTGGTGGCTCCCTCACAGCTGGCTGTCACTGAGTTGCACAGCTGCCAAGCTTTTCTATGCACTGTGATATAAGAAGCAAGTTTTCCTATGTAACCCAGATAAGTATGTGCTGGAATTTATGTAGTCTGAGATACTAAGGTAGTGCCCCATGGCTGGCCAGAAACTGGAACCATGTAGGTTTATGGCAGAGTTCAAATTCCCTTGCACAGCTGGAGTGCAAGCTCCAAGGTGCTTTCTGAGCAGGCTTGATGTTCTGCCTATCTGTCACAGCTGACGTTTCTCACTTTGCCTGCCCTTTTCGAGTTTAAAGCAGTTGTTATTTACAAAAGTGTAAAATATAATACTTTTCTCATTATTGATGAACTGTAAGTGAAAAGTGTGGAGAGGGGCATTGTGAGGTGGGGGGGAGGGCTCCTGAGCAGAAGAAACCTGGGGTAGCATGCACAGTTTCTGTTGGTTTTGCTGTAGGAGTTGCTCTCAATCTTTTTCTTTCCCTTTCAGTCACTCACCATCAGGAAGCCCTTGAACAAGTGCAAGTCCTGAAAGAATGGATTCAAATTTAAAAAATTTAAGAAGAAAATTTATTTTGTTTACATTATTATAAGGGATTTTGTGATGTCTTTATAAACATAAGGGCTTAGTCCTAGAAGGCTGTTTCTATTGACTAACAATTGGCAAGTATTTGCATCTTTTAAAAGTCTTACTGGTAGACTAATGCAAAACTCTTTTGTTGTGTTAACGTTCTGTGATCTGGAAATTTTGGGCTTTTTTATTGGTGCAAAGAAATAAACTGTGCATTTCTAACTAAGAAGTATTTTGTGATAACCCTCTTGTTTCTGTGAATAGTTGGGTAGCTGAAGCAGGTCATGTGTTACCATAGTGAAAAGCAGGAAGCAGGCTGTTTGGCAAGGGCTGCCCTGCAGGCTTGTGCCTGGTGTAGGACTTAATTGCTACTGAGTACTGATTAGAGCAAAGAGTTACCAGTACCAGCTGTTGTTCTTACTGTTTGGTCTTGAATGTTAGTTATCTGTACCTTGCGTTTTTATTTGCACCTCCTCAAAGCTCAGTGAAGCTGAAAACTTGTCTGGAGGTGCTTGTACACTTGATGATTTGACTTACAAAAATGTCTACAAAGGCCATGAACAGGTAAGGGATGTGTGAATGCTGGTCAGTCTGTCCTGTTGATCAAAGGACCAGTGAACTTCTCACCTGAAGGTACTTGGAATACTCATGGAATGTAAACCATTGAGGCAAATATTTTTAGAAATATGTCCTGGTTGTCCAAACTGTACTATTTCTTTGTGATACTTAAGATAAATTGGCAGAAGATAATACATTTAGAGATTCCTTTTTTTGAAATTAAGGATTTTCTTACAGACTGAAGGTCACAAGCAGGTCATGTTTAAGTAGCAGTACATTTGGGAAATTGAGAGCTCATGTTCAACCTCTCCTACCTGTCACATCTTCTTTGGCAGTAAAGCGTAACAGAGATCAGTTGTTGCTTTGGGAAACTGGACTGTAGCTGCCTGTACACAGATAGGTTACTGAAGGTTTTAATTAAGTATGATAAACTAGTGCAAGGTATTTGTCAGTTTGATTTCTCCTTGCAGCTGATAGTGGCTACTATCCGACTAGTAAAGAAATTGGAGTGCCACATGCTGTTTGACTTAAGTCTTCCTTATCGTATGTTCTGGCCTATAGTGCTGTGTCTTACAGGCCTGCAAGGAACAACAGTTCTCTTGGGGCTTCTAATATATCTACTGTTAAGAGCAGAGCACAGCAGCTCTGTGTGGGCTCCAAGCACCAGGGGTTCAGATGAACTTTGATTTGTTATTGCTTAACAAGTTGTCCAGGTATTAAAAAAATTATAATGAGCCCCTGTACATGATGTCACAGATTCTTCCTGTGTACTACAACATGTGTTGTCCGTCCCCTCTCCCACATGTTTGTACATTTTAGTGCATTGGTGCTTAGTAGGATAAGGGGCTTTCCTTGCTGATGCTGCTGCAGTTCATATTTTGTTGTAACCATAATCCCTTGTAAGATACAGAGAGAGCTGGAAGAAACAGCTAGGGTGACCTAAAAGCCACTGCTAAACACTGCTGGCAGGGAGTATTTATTGGGTTCCCTTCCCCTTGCACCATTGCAGTTTACAGCATTAATGGTAAAATTACCCCATGCAACAAGTGCTTTTAAAGGGGAGTAGCATTTGTCTTTTTTTTTTTTTTTTTTCTCTTTCACTCTGTACTGCTGAAGCAAGCTGACTCCATAATAAACCTGTAGACTTAAGACTTTTCTAGTGCTACCTTTCTTTTTCAGTCTTTCTGCTCCTCAGTGTTTACAAGGGGGTGGATTGGGACTGCATCTGTGTGCTCAGGGGTAGCAGAGGTGTGGTGGAAGGAGGGGCACTAGGGGCAAGCTGGGGTCAGCAAGAAAGAGGTGGCTTTTATAGCTCACACAGAGGCCCATGGGCACTGTCACTGTGTTTGGTACTTGCTATCTGTATTTAATATGGATCTCATCCTCCTGCTGTCTCAAAGGCAGTCCCAGCTCTGCTGTGGAGGGCTCAGAGTGTTGCTGGGGAATACAGCAGCCAGGCTCCAGCTCTGCTGTTGCCCTGTTACTCTTAAGCATAAATTAAATGGAAGTGGGGAAAGGGAGCTGTTGCATAGACTAACACTGGCTTCAGGGGCTGAACATGCTGAAGGAAACAAGTAATAAATAAATCCACTGTGCCCAGTTGGTGCATATGCAATTCCCAGGGAGTCAGCCTGTTCTGGCACTATTATGTCAAAACCTTCCTCAAGTAAGAGTTGACATGACAGCTCAGGCACTGAGGCAGCAGGGGTGTGTGCACAGTTCAGTATGCACTGTCCTCTTCTGACTGTAGCTATTGATTTGTCCTGTGCCCCTTCTGCCATCAAGGTACAGCATTAGGATGTTTCAGAAGCCCTCCCTCCAGCAGGGTGGATGCTGCTAATTAATACCTACTACACTATCAGCTCTCCTTACCCCAGAGGTGGAATTGAGCAGGTACCTGGAGGAAGAGTCCTACAGACTCTGCTTGAACATTAGTTTCCATCCAAAACACAGCACTCCCTGGTGGTTGAGAAGCCATTCAGGAGGATACCACTGTGACAGTACATGGAAGTCCAAGCTGAAAAATGGAATCTCTTCTTATTTCATTCCACAGCCCACCTGAACATAATGATATTTGCTTAACCATACTGACACAGTAAGAAGCAACACCACATTTAGCAGTCTTGCTTCACAGAGAGTGAATGACTCACAACACACTCTGTTTGCCACTGCAGTGCTTTAATACCCCATCTCAGGATTCCTCAGCCTTAACAGCTCTTCACTAAAAACACAAGACAAACCCCAAGGGTCCGGGGGTGCAGCTATGGCATAGTGCTGTTGTTGACCAGTGCTAAGCAATGGCAACAGTTTCGCCTTGCAGGTCAACATACCTGTGACCACCATTCTACTGCACTGGTATGCTGGTGTTGGTGCCCCTGTCTTCTTCCTCAGGCAAGGGTGTGTTGCCATGAAACTGCTTCCACAAACATTCAAGTGCGCTTTTTTGAAAAAAAAATCAAACTCGTCCCCAAATGGTGTGCCTCCTTCTGCTCATCATTCCTCACCCTGAAAACGTTCTAGGCAGGGCTGGTGGTAGAGGCAGTATCTACTATTACAGGTGACAGCAAAGTTATTTCACTTAAGGCACTTGCTAGTATTTGCAATTGCTAGTGCATCGAGCAGCTCAGCTATAGCAGCACTCGGCATTGAAATTAAGCAACATCAAAGGAAGAAGTAATAGCTCATTATTACTGTGGCATTTTGGCAGAGTCTTCTGTAGCAGTCTGCCTCCTAGAGCAGGAGTTTGGCTAAAGGTTTCCAAAGGCAGGACTTTCTGTCAGCTGTGCAGGGTGGCAGGAGGCCTACCAGTTACCCAAGGATCCACTTTTACTGCATTACAGTAGTCCCTCTCATCTGTTTTACTTTTTTCACAGCATGGGGTGGGGGGCTGGAAAAGCCCAGCTTTCAGAGGCACCATCCATACTTGTGCAGTTTTACACTGTAACCTGAATAGCCTGCACTGATTCAACAAGTGACTCCAACTGATCCAGTACATTCACAGCAGAGGACACACTCAAAGTCCATTTCAGAATCCCGACATGCTCACCTTTTGAAGGGCTTTGGGTTAAACCGTAAGCAAATCAATCCCTGGTCAGCCAACACTGAGTACCTCAATGAAGTCTTGGCCAAAATGTAGAAGTGAGTTTAAACCAATTTGGGAGCAGCTTATGATGTCACATGCTGCCTCCAGGTATTACCATTACAAGCAGCAGCTAGGTAGCAGGTATTTTTGTGACCAGAAAACACTATTGCCAGTTTGCAGCCTCATGAAAACAAAAAGCACTCTTCTTTTTTATGTGGAGGTTTATAGTGCTCCTTGGAGCTTTGCCCTTTTCCAGAGTGTACTGTAGGTCACCTTACTTTGAACAAGTGAGCTCTCTGCAAACAAAAGAGAAAAAAACAAAACACCAAAACAACAACAAAAAAACCACCAAAAAAACAAAAAACAAAACAAAACCAAAACCCAAAACTTGTGAATAGTACAGTTGCCAGCTTGGTCTTCCAGAGATTAGCGCCATGTTTTGGGACAACAAATACATCAATACACTGATGTTAGCTGGTCTGTTCTCAAGCAGCAGAAAACAGTGAGTCTTTACAGAAAACTGTTCTCACATCACTGTGTGGTCACAAGCTTTACAATCATACTGATGATCTGAGATCCACGGGGGCACATGCATAAATCCATGCTGGGATTCTTGATTTTATCCTGCAGCAGCTGGTCTAGTTCACAGCGCAGCTCTTTCACCAGCTCAGCCACCTGACATGCACATGGTGAAACACAGAGGTGAGTGTAATGCTCATGAGTGTGGGGCTCCTGCATTCTAAACACAAGCACAACTTGGCAGGACTCCCAGCATTACGCCTCCTTTCCCTTACCTGGTGAGAGGTAGCCACAAACTGTATCCATCCATCATCAAGAGAAATGACAAATTCTCCCTTCTTCAGCTGCATGTGAACCTGCCCACCTCCAAGCAGGACCAGCGGGTACACTGACACCATACTGCAGTCCCGAATGAACACACGGCTGGTCTTGATTTTCTCGTGATACACCAGGTAAGGGCTCTCAAAGTGCCTTGTCTGAAACATGTACACGACATCCTTATTGAAGTGCCACATCCCTTCCTACCTGCTCAGGCAAATATGGGCCAGCCTGCCTCCTCCACAAAGGCCTCCTCTGCCTCTTCTACAACTGCAACAAACAGCAAATGTGCCAAAAATGCACCTGCATGACTAACAGACTCTGACCCATAAGAGCTGCAACTTTGCCAGTTACCCATTGCTTCTCCCTGCTGGTGCAGCGAGCACATGAGAAATTGGGTAATTCACCAATGTTGCATCAAGGCCCCAAGTTCTCCATTCCATGCCAAGGACATTTTCATGTGCATGTTTCTTATGCTCTTTCAAAGCAAAAGTGATGAACACTTCAAAGCCTTTATAACCCAAATATGTGGTTAATGATTAAAACCCCATTTTTTTAAAGCAAGTAATTTATATCCTGGAAAAGCAATGAATCATCAAATCTGGAGAAAAACTTCATGAGACAAGTATTACTATACATCAATGGTAGAAAAAGAAGAGCTCTTATCTAAGTGTTAGCTATTAAGCTGGAAAGGAAATTAACTTCAGAGTTTGAAGAGCCATGAAGAAACAAACCAGAGTATGTCCCTGAGTTATTTACCAATAAATAATATTTCAGCTGAAGAGATAAGGCCTGGGGAGGGGAAGTGGGCAGAGTAATCTACATGTATGGAGGTGCTATATACATGCATTCATTACAAGGAGAAGCCAGGGGAGCATTGCAACTGCAGCATTTTTGCATGTAGCATCTAGAAAACATCAGCTGGGGGGGTTACTGAATCTGCTAATTCCACTCCAGAGGTTGGAGTTTAACTGTGTGCCATCTTAACTCAGGAATGCACCATTATTTACAATTCTAACGGGACTGTTCAATCATGAAGACTTTTTTTTTAAACATCAATAAGAACCCTTGCTGTAATCATAAATGATCAAGCAAAGGTGATTTATTTTATAAAAAAGAGCATGCTTTGCGGAAAGAAAAAGAATCCCAACCTGGTAATTCACAGATGAAGGGTGAATGTGAACATAACCATCATTTTTGGTGACAAACTTCAGCTCTTCAGCTTTTGGTTGCATTTTGACCGCTCCTGCACTGGTCTTCTGGTATTTGCCCTCTGGCTTTTTCACCTGTATGGTAAGTTAAGTTATAAAAATCTGCTGTACCAGGAAACCTTTTTAACTTATTGTCCTGGTTTTGTTAAAAACAAGATTGGTTTATCTTTTAGTGAATTTTCCTTTCACCTAAGTTCTTCTAAGTAACTGCACTTTTCTGAATTTGGCTACAAGTTTTGGTAGACATGGCAATGGAATGCAAGGTGGCTGATAAGAATACACATCTTATATTTGCAAGGAGCAGCAAACTGAACAGGTGACTAAAACTGACCAACT